>NC_089824.1:129369996-130619996 GCF_035046505.1 Tiliqua scincoides
ATGGAGGGCAAGACCATTTGGAATGTAATAAACAAAAGAGATCATTCATGGTTTGAAGAAAAGTAGTATGAGCAGCTGCACCTATTCAGTGCAGGTTAGGAGGTGGCTGCTCTGTAACTCAGAATAAGGGGATACATGTCCCCTTATCCCATGTCACCTGGTTTTTGTGCCAGTGATTTGCTGCAGATCTGAGCAGCAGCCAGATTGACAAGGAGCAGGGTTAGGAGCCAGCCTAAATTGCCCAGTCCAGTCCTACCCACCCCTCCTTGCCTGGCCCTCCCACCCCTCCATTTTCCCCAGCCCTCCCCTGCACCAAAATGCCCATTCAGCCCACCACCTTCTCCAACTCCCCATGCCAGCCACTCTTGGCACAAACGTACCTTGTTTTGGTGTCACAGAGGTTGGATTTGGCATCTGTGAGCCAATGTACATCCGTGCGCTGGCTCAGCCTCCTCTTAAGGAGGCTCAGATGTGCCAGAGGCCAGCACTCCCCCAGGCAAGCTTAAAAAACCCTCTCCCCTGCAGCAGCCCTGGGGATTGCGTTACTGCCATAGCCCTCCCCACGCACACTTATAGTGCTCCCAATTCCCTTGCAGGAGTTTGGGAACCATTGTGCTAAACCTATAATGACCCCAACAAAAAGGAAATGCATGCTTAACCTAAAGCTTCACTGATTAAAATTTGACTATGCAGGTTCAAATGAGCTCTTACTGATAATCAACTAGAGCAGTGGTTCCCAAATTTTTTTAACTGGTGGCTCCCTTGAACTACTGGGTGGCTGGTTTTTTGTGAGTATTCTGTGGCTCCCCTGGTTGGTTTCCATGGGTTCCTGGGGACTTATTGTCTACAGTTTGGGAACCTAGAGCTCTAGTTAATTGATCAATCAATCATAGATTTCATATCTACTTAAGATGATGTTTTGAGAGCCAGTGTGGTAGAGTGGGTGGGGCTTACTTTCAGTATATAAGAATGCATCCTTACACTGAGGAAAGATCTGACTCAGCCCTGAATACTGGGATGACTGTGGGCCAGTCTCCAACTCCCACCCTACTTTCCAGGGTTTTTGTGAAGATAAAATGAGGAGGCTAACACCATGTATTCTGCCATGAGTTCCTCACTGAAAGGACAAGATAAAATGTAATGCTGGTATTAAATACTACATTTTATCTGAACACAGCTGGGCTTCAAGCATGGGCTATGTCAGATGCAAGGGAGGGCACCAGGATGAGGTCTGTTGTTATCTGGTGTGCTCCCTGGGGCATTTGGTGGGCCGCTGTGAGATACAGGAAGCTGGACTAGATGGGCCTATGGCCTGATCCAGTGGGGCTGTTCTTAAGCAAATTACAAATGATCATATCTAGCATGGAACATCACAGTAACATAGCAAGCGGGGGTGGGGGAGGGGCAGTCTGCTCCAGGTGATGTGCCTTGGGGTGGTGTTGACCGCACCACCTGAGCCCCTGTTAAGTGTAGGCCCTTGGTGCCTTTGGTGGCCGATGGGCCCTTTTCCTTCCCCAAGGCTTCAAATGGCCAGAACAGTGGCCCCCAGAAGCACTTTGGAAGTGGCACAATGACACATGGGGGTTTCCTTGATCCCCTTCTTATTGCTGGCCCCCAAAGACTTCCCTGAAAACCTTCCCATACCACACACACATATCCCTGTACCTCTTTGGATTCCAGTCTAAATTGATGGCTATAGAGATGAACTGCAAATGACCAAAATTACAGTATATGGTTTCTGCTTCCATGATGACTATATTATATAAGAAAAAAACAATGGATAACAGAAAGAGAAAGGATGCATCATCATTATTATATCATTCCATTATTGCTTAATAATGGAAGGCTGTTTGCCTCGGCCATCTGCCCTCTGTAATAAGGCCATGGATGCTTAGGAAAGGATAGTGTGATAATAAGTTGCAGGTCTCCATAATATCTTGATCTCTTGACAGTTTTCCCACTGGCAGATCTCAGTGTTGAGAATAAAACCAAAGCAAAGCAGAGCCAGGTGGGGAGAAGCTGATAAGAGCTTGGAGCTGTGGGAAACTCTGTGTTGTGACATTCTCATGAATGGCCAAAAAAAAAAAAAAAAAAAAAAAAAATTGAAATTGCATGGTTTTCCTCCAGCTCCAAAATGCCTGGTCATTAGGAGATTTCACACTTTCAATGGAAGTTCAGGATGCTCTATAACATGGATCTAAAACCTGAGAAGGAAAAATAACTTTTGAGACCATCGCTTCAGTAGGATAGTATCTGGCCGATGCTGTGAGCCAAGAGCTCTCACTAAACTCTGACCAAAGTAACACCATTTTAACATCAGTTCTGACTCTGGCCTTAAAGATGCTTGTTAGCTACAAGCCAGTCCTCACCCAGTGTCTTGTCCTAGAGATAGCTGGGTCTCAAGAGTCAGTTTGCAAGAACAATACCTCAGAGCAAGGGCAACCTATGTCAAAGTGCCTGTGGTCTCTCATCTCTCCAGTATGATCCAGCTCACTATGGTAGGGATACGCCAGCGGGTGGGTGACTAGGCAGTGAAAGTGGCAAGTTACTGGACCCTTATCCCCTTAACTTTGCTAGCCAGGCCTATGAGTTGAGATGAGTCTAAAAAGTTAACTGGGTCTAGCTACACTTGCGCATGATCTGAGGCAACTGGCCTCCTTGCTGCCTTGCTTTGGTACCAGCAGTGAACAAGCTGTTTTCTGCTATACCTTCGTAGCACTCTGGCTAACAAATCTCACACTGCTTTTGTGGGTTCAAGAACAACATGGCCAGGAGCCCCTGCACCAGACTCCTCAGATTGCAGCTGCTGCCTTGCCCAAGAAGACTTGGGGCCCTTTTTTCTGATCCAGTTCTATGAAAAAAAACCCCAGTGTGAACCTGTTCTAGAATTGATCATACCAGCAGTGGAAGGAAATGCTTTTAATTAATGATGCAAGAGTTTTGTCTTCTGTTCCCAATGTCTTCTACTGGCATGAACTATTCCCTTGGAATTAGGAATATCCAGGAGGGTGTAGTGGTTCAGGAGTAGGACTTAGACCTAGAAGCGGTAGTGTAGCTAGAGGGAGGGCAATACGTTAAGTACGACAGGTATTGAAATGTGCTGTGTCAGCGGCCCCTCCCACTTGCTTTCAGAGTTGTTCCAGGCAGTGACTCCAAACCAAACAGCATCTCCTGTGCATTGCCAAGAACCTGTGCGTTGCTGTTGCTGCCCAGAATGGCCCTAAAGGCGAGTGTGAGGGGTTACTTACCACCTGCAGCACTTACCACTTTGCCCTCCCTTCCAGCTATGCTACTAGAAGATCCAGGTTCAAATTACCGCTCAGCTGTGAAGCTTCCTGGGTGACCTTGGGCTAGTCACTATCTCACCTACCTCACAGAGCTGTTGGGAGGACAAAAGGAGGGGAGGAACTGGAAGGGAGATGACCGGAAGTCACTGATAGGCTAACATGACCCTTGATGAGAGCGAGAAGAGTCGCTGAGGAAGGACTGAAATGTTGGAATGCTGAGAATGTCAGTGACAAGAGTGATAAAAACTAGGAGGTCTCCTGCTTGGCATGATTTGTGTGGCTATCTGTGAAAATGAGGCAGGTGTTGACAGTGAAGAAAGATGACTGCACCTAAAGGAATACATCAGGAGATTGAAGGGCCTATATATAGATATATATTGGCAACCTTCAGTCTCGAAAGACTATGGTATCGCGCTCTGAAAGGTGGTTCTGGCATAGCGTCTAGTGTGGCTGAAAAGGCCAATCCGGGAGTGACAATCCCTTCCACACCGGGAGCAAGTGCAGTCTGTCCCTGGTCTGTCTCCCTGGCTATGGGCCTTCCTTCTTTGCCTCTTAGCCTCAGACTGTTGGCAAAGTGTCTCTTCAAACTGGGAAAGGCCATGCTGCACAGCCTGCCTCCAAGCGGGCCGCTCAGAGGCCAGGGTTTTCCACTTGTTGAGGTCCATCCCTAAGGCCTTCAGATCCCTCTTGCAGATGTCCTTGTATCGCAGCTGTGGTCTACCTGTAGGGTGCTTTCCTTGCACGAGTTCTCCATAGAGGAGATCCTTTGGGATCCGGCCATCATCCATTCTCACGACATGACCAAGCCAACGCAGGCGTCTCTGTTTCAGCAGTGAATACATGCTAGGGATTCCAGCACGTTCCAGGACTGTGTTGTTTGGAACTTTGTCCTGCCAGGTGATGCCGAGGATGCGTCGGAGGCAGCGCATGTGGAAAGCGTTCAGTTTCCTCTCCTGTTGTGAGCGAAGAGTCCATGACTCGCTGCAGTACAGAAGTGTACTCAGGACGCAAGCTCTGTAGACCTGGATCTTGGTATGTTCCGTCAGCTTCTTGTTGGACCAGACTCTCTTTGTGAGTCTGGAAAACGTGGTAGCTGCTTTACCGATGCGCTTGTTTAGCTCGGTATTGAGATAAAGAGTGTCGGAGATCGTTGAGCCAAGGTACACAAAGTCATGGACAACCTCCAGTTCATGCTCAGAGATTGTAATGCAGGGAGGTGAGTCCACATCCTGAACCAGGACCTGTGTTTTCTTCAGGCTGATTGTCAGTCCAAAATCTTGGCAGGCCTTGCTAAAACGATCCATAAGCTGCTGGAGATCTTTGGCAGAGTGGGTAGTGACAGCTGCATCATCGGCAAAGAGGAAGTCACGCAGACATTTCAGCTGGACTTTGGATTTTGCTCTCAGTCTGGAGAGGTTGAAGAGCTTTCCGTCTGATCTGGTCCAGAGATAGATGCCTTCTGTTGCAGTTCCAAAGGCCTGCTTCAGCAGGACAGCGAAGAAAATCCCAAACAAGGTTGGTGCAAGAACACAGCCCTGCTTCACTCCGCTTCGGATGGCAAAAGGGTCTGATGTGGAGCCATCGAAGACAACAGTGCCCTTCATGTCCTTGTGGAAAGATCTGATGATGCTGAGGAGCCTGGGTGGACATCCAATCTTGGGGAGAATCTTGAAGAGGCCGTCTCTGCTGACCAGGTCGAAAGCCTTTGTGAGATCTATGAAGGCTATAAAGAGTGGCTGTCGTTGTTCCCTGCATTTCTCCTGCAGTTGTCTAAGGGAGAATACCATATCAGTGGTGGACCTGTTGGCTCGGAATCCACACTGCGATTCCGGATAGACGCTCTCTGCAAGTACCTGGAGCCTCTTTAGTACAACTCGGGCAAACAGCTTTCCTACAACGCTAAGGAGAGAGATGCCGCGGTAGTTGTTGCAGTCACCCCTGTCACCTTTGTTCTTGTACAGCGATCTATATATAGAACAATATTGCAAAGACTCTTGTTGGGTCTAGGACATCATGCTTATGTAAACCACCGTGAGTAATGCCTGAATTGAAATCTGAGGATGAGAAAGGTGGCATATAAATAAATAAACCACCCTGAGCTCCTTGAAGGAAGGGTGGTATAAAAATGTGGAAAATAAACACCACCACTTCTCTCACTGTATGCCATAATGAAATTATCCATACTACATCCCTCTGAAGGGCTCAGAGGCTCTCAGGTGTACCTTTGAAATGGCTGTGACACCTTTTAGCTTCAGAGTTGGACATGTAGCTCTGTTTGTTGGCCATCCAAGTTCTTCTAACCTGACGTGTGCCTGGGGTGTCATGGATATGTACATGTTAGGCCTTGGTTAGCATGTGAAGCCTGAACCAAACTAAGTCAGTAACGGAGAAGTGGCTAGCAGTTCCTAGCTGCAAGAATGTGAGTAAACAAACAAAAAGATTGTTGTCTCTCCTTTGCTGGCCAGAAAGGACAGACAACAAGAATAACAACCCATTGGAATTTTTAACACCTCAGTAGACTGAGGGGTGCCGGAATGGAATGCAGCTATGGATCTCCAGTTGGGAGGGGTAAGAACTAGGAGGGCTAGCAACCAAGCCAACTTCGGGAAGGTTCTGTCCTCAAAAGTTTCTGATTGAGCAGGCTAAATAACTATGAAGTCACCTCAGTACTATTAGCATAAGAAGTATAATAATTCGTGCCCCAAGGGGTGTGTCCATTTCTTCTTGAGCAGAGTTTTTGGGGTGCAACATCTTGTACGTGGTGAGCTCCATTGTCCACCATGGGCATCTGGCCTCACAGGTAGCCTGGAACTAAAAGATCTACAAGAGAAGCTGACCCAAGTGAGACTTAGGTATTAATAGAGATAGCCAGCTAGCTTTATTATTTTATCGCTGATGTGTTTCCTAGATATTTATGCCTCTAGCATTTGCTGCCTTATGTAACCTTATTTACTTAATAAACTAAAATCTCTTTTACCAAGTTGTTTCATTGTCTGTTGGGGACAAAGTTTCAGAATCCTGCCTAGCCGTTCAGCAAGCTACCAAGTGCTCATTGAGGTCTAGTAACTTGAGGACTGAAGCTTTAATTGGAGAAAGAGCTCAGTGCCTGCAAGGGATAGAATTAAACCTAGAGGGTCTCGGTGTCCCTGGACTGAGGGACTGGCACATACAGGGTGGTGGCAGTACTACTGGACAGGGAGACCTTGAGGGCTTTAGGGTTCGAGAACCAAGAACTCTGAGCACCCCAAACCCCTCTAAGTCTGCGACACTGTGACACCTTTTAGCTTCAGAGTTGGACATGTAGCTCTGCTTGTTGGCCATCCAAGGTCTTCTAGCCCAACGTGTGCCTGGGGTTCTGTGTCTGCATTCAGAATAGTGAAACTGCAGCACAATCGCTTGGCACCTACAGTTCTGCTAGCCTTGCAACCACTTTCAGCTTCAGCAGACATGCATCAGACTGAACAGTTGTGGACTGGAGATACATACCACTTGAATTTAGCAACCCAAATTAACCTCAATAAACATGTTACCTCTTGAGGCAGCGCCTTCAAGAGGAGATGCAGAGGGTACATTGTACCTGGGCCTGGGGTCAAAAAGGGGGCCCAAGTACCAAAGGAGGGGAGCTGGAAATCTCCAAGGATCACAGCTGGCCTCATGGAGAGCAAAAGACAGAGGCCATACCAACATGGAGGCCACGTCTACTGCATAGGTAGACCTGGGATCCGCAGCAATAAGTCTGATAGACTTTTCCAACTGTTGCCACCTTCCAACTTGGTTTTGCTCGTCCCCAGCCCCATTCCACCCACCCCCATCACCACCCTTCCCTACTCTATTTTACCCCCTTCCCTCTCCCTTTGGGAAGTCCCCCCCCATTTTTGTGCCCCTTGATAAAATTCCTCTTTGCGGCCCTGCCTCAAGGCTAAAGTGTGATTTATACATTTTAAGAGTGTGGATATCTGACTACATTTCTTAAACAAGTCACACTGACGTTGAGGCGGCTGGTAGACAGTGTCAGGATTGTGCTGTGTGGTGTTCTTGTTCATGCAGATGTCGAAATTTGTAGGGATGAGGATCAGAACCTTTTGTAGATTTAGTGCAAATGGAGGTTAAAATTGTCTAATTCATGTGAAAGCTGTGAATGATTAAACTGCCTCATCCAATTCTTGGAGAATCTAAAGCTTCCCTTTAATGTTCATATGTCAAGGTTTGTCACCTTTGCGATATTCTGTGTTCCTTCTGTTTCTTCAATGACAAAAGGCAGCAGGATTCAAATGGAAGGGCTTTTAAAAGCTTCTAACTGCAATCCCATTTCTTATATGAGAAAATCATCAGAGCATTCAGCGACATGATTCCCTAGGGAAAAAATATTGAAGGTTAAACAATGTTAGAATACTGTATATTTAATTTCAATTGCTAAAACTCTTCAAAGCCTAGTGATTAGAGACCAGGCCTCTGACACAGTTTCTCTTTATCTAGTGGGTCTTCCTTTCTATAAAGGATTCAAGTCTCCCAGGTAGCCTACAGAATGAAATAATAAAGCAGAGCTTGTTTAGTTGAGGTCGCTTGATCAGTCAAATAGCTGGGCTGCCCACAGAACCTTATTATACATGCTTGCAAAAATCACTACCCGCATTTGCTAATGAAATCACAGATAAGGCAAATAAAGACTTGATAAACATAAAAAGATGATTTCACATTAACCTAATGACTTTTGGAAAAAAAACGGGATTCTTTTGGTCCATCTACGCATAATGATGGTTCCACATTTCATATATCCTGTTTAGTCTATAGGGTCATCTTTTGGACAGGCCATGAAGGAACATATGCCAATAGTTAGCCAAACAGCTACTGTTTGCCAAGGCTTGTAGTGAAAAATAAATCCCTCCACTTACTGTGACTAACAGAATAATAATAGAAAACAAAGAGAAACAACGTACAGTAATATTCTTGACTATAACTCTTGTGGTTTACCAATGAAATATTTTCTGCAGTCTGACTTCATCATAATCTCTTCCAATAGTTTCCAAATGGTGTTTCTTTTCTTTTTTTTCTTAGCTGACCCCCCTCTAATATATATTTGGCAGGACCTCACCATTCAGACAAAGATTCTTTCTTAATATCCATACAAAAAGACTGTTTCCCATTTTCTAAGGCCACTGTGCCATTATATAGCTAAACGTATTCTAGGGGCACACCCAAGTTATCTATTTTCTTTTCTTGCAGATATAAAAAAACGTGCAAACCTAATTTTTCTTTTACTCGATTTTTCCCAAGAGACTGTTAAGGGATGCATCAGCAGGTGGCGATGTTACACACAGGCTGCACCCACCACTCATATACATGGATTTTTTTAAATTTGAAATCTTGATACTGCCTTTTCAGAAATCAATACATAAGACCAGTGGTTCGCACCCATTTAGCACTGGGACCCACTTTTTAGAATGAGAATCTGTCAGGACCCACCGGAAGTGATGTCATGACCAGAAGTGACATCATCAAGCAGGAAAATTTTTACCTGTCCTAGGCCGCAATCCTACCCACACTGACACAGGAGTAAGTCCCATTTACTATCCTTGTTAAAAGACGATACATAATCGCTTGTTAAAAGTACTGGACTGCAACATTTTCCCCAAATGTAGTCACATACTATGGTAGTATCAAGTCTAACATACTAAAAATGAAATAATGAAATGAATGGGGACCCACCTGAAATTGGCTCACGACCCACCTAGTGGGTCCCAACCCTCAGTTTGAGAAACTCTGCATAAGACCATATTCAACAACTGAAAGGATATTAATTCAAGAACCATATAAGCCACAAAGCAATTCAAAAACTAGAATGCTCTTGTGAAATGGTTGAATCCTCCCTTAAAGGCAATCTGTTCATACACTGGTGGCTGAATCCTAAAGCAGCTGGTGCTGCTGGAACTAGTGTTCTAGTGGCACTAGGCTCTTTCCCCTATCTCTGGGCACCAAAAACTATTTTGAATAAATAGGCCCTTCCACCCCTTCTGGAACATGTACAAGTTTTGACTTGTGCAAAACAAACCTTCAGGGCAGGATAATTTAAAAATGGATGAGCAGTCACTGAGAACACTTCTCAGCATGCCTTTGATTTTGCTGCAAAAATGGAAATTACGGGAAACTTCTCAAAACAGCTTTTTCTCAGGAAATCTTTAACTTCGTTTCTCAAGTCCAAGAATTTGCTTCCTCCCCCCCGCATTAGCCTTGACAGCAAGTTGTGCTGTTTTACTAGTAACAGACTTGCATATTATTTTGCTGTGTAATGACCATGGAATGCTCAGAATTCTATTAATATAGGAATTTTGTGGAGCTATATTTTTAAAATTATATATCATTTACTGAATGCCATTTAAAGTACAAGAAACATTGTAAACATTCTTCCGCCCGCCCCCTTAATTTCATGCAACTCAGTGCAGCAGAAAAGGCCAGAAATAACTAGTACATCATTGCACTTTGGGTTTGAATAAAATGAATACTGTATTCCTATAATTTTGCAACTGAATGTTAAATCATTAAAAAAGTATTGCATTGGGCAATTTCTTTGGACAATTGCATTTACTCCTTAGTACAATACCAGGGCATTTGGTATGTGTGTCAATGATTTTCATTTGGCCACATTCACTGTCATCAGCATAGTCTGCCAGACTTGTGGGCTACAATGATATAAGCAGGCATCAGAAGGGGAGAGAGTGACAGCCAGGGCACTTCTATTGACTTCATTGAGAGCAGCTTCCTCCCAGAGCACAGTGCATCTATAGCCATTCTACCTGGCAGCTCTTGGAAGAGACAATGACACTGATTCCTCCCCTCATTTCTGAGCTTCCATCTCCTAAGGTGGCCCCAAAATTGGATCCGCATCCTCTAGGGTCTACTTCATGGAGATGCAATGGCCGTTTCTCCTCATCTTACTATGCTCCTTTGAGGTCTGTGCCCTAGGCCTAGTTGGCCTAATGATAGCGCAAGTCCTAGTTCTCAGTATTCCTAGCTTTTTTTTTTTACGCTCTCTCTCTCTCTCTCTCTCTCTCTCTCGCATGCTAATCTTAGCAGAAGTGCTCTTTTGATTTCTTGATATCTTTCTCTGGCTCTCTTTCCCTCTCTCTGTTTATGATCTCCCCCCCTAAAGAAGCCCACACTTTCAGGGTAATAAAAGAGTGTTCTAGTTAACAATGACATGACTTTGTCTAGAAACACAGACCATTTCTCTTTATTCGTTCAACTGGGTTACTTACTATAATTTTGTTTTGTTTAACTGTGTTTTCCCCCCTCCATTTATTTTAAAAGTTTCAACCTCTGAAATCCAGTGACTGTTCAGAAATCTCATTGTCTTTGTGCTTTGTTCCATTTTGTCAACAATCCTGTCGGCATGGGGACTTCAGAAATAGAGGTAATGATAATCAACACTAATTGTTTGGAAGAGAAACTGCATGAAAAGCTGGATCACATAGACACCAAACATCATTTGAATCCAAACCCCTATGCATCATATGCTTTTCTTTATTTACCCATAATTCATTTCTCATCTGGTAGTACATTCTTTGCTAAAATGATGAGTAACGAAGATCTTCTCCATGTGAAAAGAATACAATTCAATCACTAGTTTCATTTATTTGCTATGGTAACCGCTTTGTGAACTGTTGTTGAAAAGCAGTATCTGAATATTTTTAACAATAGTTATGGGAAACAAACTACCGCAGTTATGGGAAACAAACTAAAAAATGACACACATTTTGAGATTTGGGCAAAGTACAGATTCAGGGCTGGCATCAGCACAAAGTAGATTTGTCGGGTAAAGTTTGTATCCTGCAGTCTGACACATAGAAGAACCAGTGGGAAGAACCAACATTGTTCTAGTGATTCCATGAATTATGAAGAGAAAAAGTGTACCCACATGTGGAAAGTTCATGTGGAATTCCTTGAGCGTTTTTCAAAGGTTAGTTTGCTTGGAAAAATGGAGCAGTTGGAAGCAAGACTGGAGGCAAGCTCCCTGAGGCTTAACTTTTATCAGCTCTCTCAGTTCAAGCTTGGAAAGATCCAGTGTTTTCAGAGAATCCTCCAAGCAAGTATGGAAAGTTGTTCTAAGATGAGCCAGGGGGAGCTCTAGTGTGGTGTCACTACCACTGCAAGACTGATCTTCCACAGCTGGATTTAGTACCACTCTGGAAATAAAAGAATGTTTATATTGTATGGATTGGCCAAATCACATGGGCACTTCTCGTGCTAACATCAGCAGCGCCAATGGGGTATGTGTGTGCTCGAGGGGGGGGAATGTAATGTGAGAAATAGCTACATGATCTGGCCTATGCATCTAAAGTCAACATTCCTATTTTACTAGTGCGGACAGGAGCCAGGCATAAGGGAGAGGCTTTGCAGCAGCAAATATGCTTCACTGGTAACATAACCATCAGTCCTGATGAAGGAAAGTTACAAAGGATCTTTTTTGCCTTGTACAGTATATTGTTAGGGCCGTGGTTTGCAAACTGTGAGCTGTGGCTCCCTGGGGACTGATGGAATCCTAGTGGAAAACCTGCTGTCCTATACAATGTATAGAACTGTAGCCCTATTGGGGAGCCATGGCCAATGGTCCAGTAAGTTAAGGGAGCTGCCAGTCACCTGGGAAGAATTCCGATTTCTCCAGGTCTGGTGTGTCCCTGAGATAGATGCCCAGGGATCCTCCAGAAGCAGGCTATCAGCAGCAAAAGTGAGGAGGAGATAACCCCAGTGTGACTGACATAGGGATGCTATTATTGAGAATTGGACACAGAGTGGCTTGGTGCTGGTAGGGTAGAAGTCGGAGGGGGTAAAAGCAAACCTGAGTTCTCCTCCTGGGACCAGCCACATGGAATAGGTAGACTGCCTTCCAAGGGAAGTGGAAGCCACTGGAAGTCCTCAGCTTCTGCTCACCAGCCCCCTCCTGCTCACCACAGTCTAGAACATTTAAAATTTGCATTGCAGTCCATAGGTGCTGTCTCCTTCCGCCTTGCAGACTGGTTGAAGTGCCTTGGATTCTTTGACACTGGCAACAACCTGAATGGGCTTGGTGTAGGGTTGGTTGCAATTTTCCTGCATGACATCCATTGCCATTTGTTCTGGCACTGTGGAGAAAGGTACAGAGTCACCTCAGTTAGGGTATTCGAGGATGAAGTGCTCCAGGCCCCCAGTCAGCACTAGATACCAGGTACAGTTAAACACAAGACAGAGGAGTCACTTGATGGCACGCATCCTTTTCTTAGGCCTAGATCCCAAAAGATCAAATGTAGTACAAAGACCTGCAGAGAGAAATCGGAAAGAGGGCATGGATTCAGTGGACACTCTGGACAGAGAGGATGGTTAGTCATTCCAGAAGAACAACTGGGAAGGCAGGAGAGGCCAAGTGGATTTCTAGGAGCTTTCTCTCTTAAGAGCCCAGTGTTGTGCCATGAAGCAGCAACCTGCTTTGCAATTGCAATGTTTTGTCTACCTATTGCAAAGAGGGGAGAAGGTGATGGTGTCCAGAATGAATTCATCAGAATTAATTCTCTCTCTCACACTCATACTCGCAATAAAACTTGAAAAGCATGATGGATATATAATTAATTATACGACTATGCCTCTCTTCAAGTTAAAAAAAAATCAGAGTGATTTGTAACAAATTAAAGGAAATGAGTGAAACAAAAGAAATAACCCATTTTTTGAAGTCTTTGTTTGGGAGAAAGTGGCTGAAGTACATAAATGGGGCGGGGGTGACCTGATTGGGCTCTACCGGGCTCCTGATGGAAAGACTTTGGAGGGCTGCCTTTGGGCTTCGGTTGCCTGTACAACATGTAGTTCAAACCTAAGTGAGTCTACTCAGAAGTAAGCCTACCTGAATTCAATGAGGTTTACTCTCAGGTAGCTGTGCATGGGACTGCAGTCTTGAACTTGGTTGAATCTGAATTCAGAATGTACACGCACCTTAGCACTAAAGCAGCCCTAGCTTGCTAAAGCTTGCCCAGACAAATGCACGTTCCTGTCTGCAAAGGGTTAGATGGAATGTCTAGTGTTAGAATTTCACATTTTCTGCAGTCATTTCTATCTCATCTACTTTTCCCACATCCCTGTTATAGTTGAAAGCAGTGGCCAATCTGTTTCAAATTAGGGTAACACACATCCAGTAGTAGCAAAAGCCACAGGCATACTATTTTTAAATATACGCAGTGTGCCGACCCAACAATTAAATAGATCTGCTTTGCGCCGCCACCCCCACTCAAGTGAAGTCTTAGCTTTTTAAAAAATATTGAGATAATAATCCTCTCAGAAGTTTGCTTATGGAAAAATGTTGTTCCAAAATACAAGAAAGCAAGAGTGACGTAGTATTTAAATGGAGATTTCAAGAGGAAGAAGTCTAGCTAAGAGGTTGGATCATACTAATTCTTATTTCTCATGTAAAGTGTTTCTTTTTACCATCAATGAAATCGCATCTCTTTCCTACCCATTTCGTGGGCCTAATACCCACATTTAGGCTTATCATAGTTATATTTATTTGCCTTGCCAGACAAATCCCCATGGAATGTTTGTCAATCACTCACACATGTTTCATATGTCTGGTAAGGCCAAAGGAATTCTGAGGAGACCTTGGAAACACCAAAGCAGTGGAAGGTGAAGAACAGATGGTGAGTGTGGGGACAGTGAGAGCCAGGATGGCGTAGTGGTTCTGGAACTGGACAAACCTGGCAGATCCAGGTTCAAATCTCTGCTCAGCCGTGAAGCTTTCTGGGTGACCTTGGGCCAATCACTCTCTCTCAACCTCACCTACCCCACAGGATTGTTGTGATGACAAAAGGAGGAAACTACGTACACTACCCTGAGTTCCTTGAAGGAAGGGCAGTATAAAAATGTTCATAGTATAGTTCAGCACTATATTTGAGGTGGGGACTGGTAAGGCTATGGAACTGTCTTACCCCAACCTGCCCATACACATTCTGTCCCTCAGATTCTAATACAGTTTCTTGCTTATTTCATAGCACTTTAGGTAGCAATCTGGCCAACCTCCTCTCACAGTTACACTGGCATTTCTAGGGGTGGGGAGACAATTGGGCTCCATGCTGCTAAAGCACCACAGTGACTCAGAATGCCAGGTGAAGCCTTTAAACAGGGACTGCCAGTTTTCATGAAAACTCAAAGTCTTCGTTTAAAGGCTCCAGGGGAGATTCTGATTTGCCAAGTATAATGTCACACCAGGAAGTGATGTCATTTCCAGGTGTGACCTGGAGGGCTGTCGGGCTCCAGGCCACTGAGGCCTGCTGGATACCTGAGGGATAGTGGCAGAGCACCACCAGGTTCAGCCCCAACATGGACAACCCAGCTCCAAAGGCTTCAGTAGGGTTGCTCCTGGAGCTCCTCCTGTTCCTAACTACCCACACCTTATCCAGACCCAGCCCTTCCACCTGCTGCGCCTCTGGTTGGGGCAGTGGCTGCTGCCCTGGAAAGGGGCTGAGCCCCTGTTGCTGCCCCCAAGGGCCTGTCACCTGAGGGATCTGGGGATTTTGGGTGGCTGCTGGCAGCCCTCCTATCCGGAGTGCCACCCACCTGGCTCTCCCTGACTTGGGCCCCCCACCCATTGCCGGGTCCTCGGGGACCCCTGACCCACTGTGGCAACCTAGCCTCTCGCAGGCAGGCCAACAGGGTGAGGGCATCAAGGTGTGGTCTACCACGGCAGCCATTGGTGGGCCAGGCAAGTGCAGAGCCAAGCCCTCCCCTCCCAACATCAGGATGGATAGAGCCGCAGCCTGCTCTGCCCCCGCTACTGTCGGACATGTGGGTCCCTGCCTCTTGCCCTCCTCCACTTCTGACCCAGGTAAGCCAGGGTACACTAGACAGGGCCGTAATTTTAAAGAACATAAGAACATAAGAACAGCCCCACTGGATCAGGCCATAGGCCCATCAAGTCCAGCTTCCTGTATCTCACAGCGGCCCACCAAATGCCCCAGGGAGCACACCAGACAACAAGAGACCTCATCCTGGTGCCCTCCCTTGATCCCTAAAGTTTGCCCTGGATGCCACAGTGGCTAACTACGCCACTGCATAGCGTAGTCATTTTCTTAAGAACTTCAAAAGCTGCATATCATCCAGGCCACCCTAAATACTTGCAGCCTTCCAGCATGGAAATATAATTCCTGTTTACATGCAGCTTCAACATGTGGCATCTATAATTATTGCACTTATTTTTGGTTGCGTGTGCCACTTTTCACTTTGACCCAAAATAGCTACCAACATAATTAAAACAACAAAACCATCAAAAGAGTGAAATCAGAGCAAAGACACGATAAAACCAGTAACCAAGGCGACATAAAATGAAGAGGAAGTCCCAACTCAGTCTAACCCAAAAGCCTGGAGGAACACATGTACAGCACAATCTAATCCATGTCAGTTCCACTGAGTTCAGTGGGGTTCACTCCTGGGTTCACTCTTCAAGATTCTCCCCAAGATTGGATGTCCACCCAGGCTCCTCAGCATCATCCGATCCTTCCACAAGGACATGAAGGGCACTGTTGTCTTCGATGGCTCCACATCAGACCCCTTTGACATCCGAAGCGGCGTGAAGCAGGGCTGTGTTCTTGCACCAACCTTGTTTGGGATTTTCTTCGCTATCCTGCTGAAGCAGGCCTTTGGAACTGCAACAGAAGGCATCTATCTCTGGACCAGATCAGACGGAAAGCTCTTCAACCTCTCCAGACTGAGAGCAAAGTCCAAAGTCCAACTGAAATGTCTGCGTGACTTCCTCTTTGCCGACGATGCAGCTGTCACTACCCATTCTGCCAAAGATCTCCAGCAGCTCATGGATCATTTTAGCAAGGCCTGCCAAGATTTTGGACTGACAATCAGCCTGAAGAAAACACAGGTCATGGTTCAGGATGTGGACTCACCTCCCTGCATTACAATCTCTGCGCATGAACTGGAGGTTGTCCATGACTTTGTGTACCTTGGCTCAACGATCTCTGACACTCTTTCTCTCGATACCGAACTAAACAAACACATCGGTAAAGCAGCTACCACGTTTTCCAGACTCACAAAGAGAGTCTGGTCCAACAAGAAGCTGACGGAACATACCAAGATCCAGGTCTACAGAGCTTGCGTCCTGAGTACACTTCTGTCCTGCAGCGAGTCATGGACTCTTCGCTCACAACAGGAGAGGAAACTGAACGCTTTCCACATGCGCTGCCTCCGGCGCATTCTCAGCATCACTTGGCAGGACAAAGTTCCTAACAACACAGTCCTGGAACGTGCTGGAATCCCTAGCATGTATGCACTGCTGAAACAGAGATGCCTGCGTTGGCTCGGTCATGTTGTGAGAATGGATGATGGCCGGATCCCAAAGGATCTCCTCTATGGAGAACTCGTGCAAGGAAAGCGCCCTACAGGTAGACCACAGCTGCAATACAAGGACATCTGCAAGAGGGATCTGAAGGCCTTAGGGATGGACCTCAACAAGTGGGAAACCCTGGCCTCTGAACGGCCTGCTTGGAGGCAGGCTGTGCAGCATGGCCTTTCCCAGTTTGAAGAGACACTTGGCCAACAGTCTGAGGCTAAGAGGCAAAGAAGGAAGGCCCATAGCCAGGGAGACAGACCAGGGACAGACTGCACTTGCTCCCGTTGTGGAAGGGATTGTCACTCCCGAATTGGCCTTTTCAGCCACACTAGACGATGTTCCAAAACCACCTTTCAGAGCTCGATACCATAGTCTCTCGAGACTGAAGGTTGCCAACAACACTCCTGGGTAACTGGATTGCAACCTGGGTTGTACGTGCATGTCTGAAGGCTGGGGAGATAGAGCACTATTAGTCTCCTGTGTGCAGTGGTGGTGGGGGGGGGGGGTCAAAGGCAAGTCTTGGATTCACACACCTACCCTGCATGTGCTGACTGTTAACTGTGAGCGAAAAACCTTTACATTCAAGATGTCTTCACCCTTGCCATCTATCTGTTTTATTACCCCTTTTCAGACATGATTGTGACCACAAACCTGTCCACAGGTACAGGACATCCAGGAGTGTGCTGGCAAATCCTGTCCCTTCCTCTGACATGTTCTTAGTTCACCTCCTACTCTCCATAAGGATAACATTTGTGTCTTCAATCAAAGATTCTCCCTGTGGAGGGTGGAAGACAGAGACAAGGAGGACATTGGTGGCAGAGGGTAGTGCTTGCCAACCTGCTTATGGATGCAAGGCTGGTCCAAGATAACCTGACGCCTAAAGGGCATGCCAAATGCCACCTAGTGATGCACCAGCCTTTGCTCCTCCAACTCCCTGAACTGGCAAAAGAAGAGTAGAACGGAATAGAAGAGAAAGTATATAGAAGGCGAGAGTAATTCTAGCCCACCACTTTCCTTCACACTTCCTCTACCACTTCATTCTTCTCTTTTCCAATCCAGGGAGTGGAAGGAGGATGAGCAGTGGAGGTAAGTTGGTGGACATCAATCTGCACCCTGAGGCAACTTCCTCAGTCAGCCTCATGGATGAGCCAGCCATGCCTGGCTGTGCTTAAACCATCTCCCATTATGGTATCAACTGAAAAGGATTATAGTGCATAGATCAAGTGAGCCAAGCCTACTCAGATATGAATGACTGCAAACCGGCCTCAGGCAACACTACACATTGCACTGTGTTGTGTCTATAAAAATCAGTGCTTATTCCCTATAGTCAAGCATGTGTAGAACATTACCCCTGGGGTCTTGGATGAACCATCCCATACATTGTTCACAGTTATATTAGGGATATCATTTTCTTCTGGGAAAATGATACATCTAAAACATTACTAGCACACGTTCCCACTTCATCCGGCCTCTAGACTCATTTCTGCTATAAGGATTAATCTGAAGGACTAGAATATAGTCTTGCCATCTCATTTGCTTATGTGTCAGACCCTTCTGTCCTCTGCCAAGGATTTTCAAGACAAACAGAATGACTGCTGCCTTTGTCTGAAGCCACAAGGGGCTCTGAACTACATCTGCTGTGTCTGATTCCATTCACAGCAGCCTTAACTGGGAAGAAATTCTTGCCAGAGTGCCAGATGAAGGGTCATAATTTAACATTAGTATTGGTTCAAATGACTCTGGTTTGGCTGCTGTGTTCCTAAAAATAAACCAAAGTTTCTTTAGGAAGGTGTTATAGGTCCTTCTCCTTTGACCTCTATTTATTACCCCTTCATAAATGCTAGTATCTACCGATGCATCTGGAATGGATCCATGCTTCTGTGGACTCACTGTTTCTAAAATGTCTTAATCCTTTTTGGATGACTGGGTTTTTTTACACTCCACTGTAATTAGTTTTGTCATTTGGCTTCAACAGTGGCAGTGCGGACATTACTATGTCTGCGAGATCAGTTACTAAGGGCTATATCCTCCATGCATAAATGTAGCCTTGTTGACTTCAAAGACATTATTCATGGTCTCATAGACTATCCACCATAACCAAACAGATGTATAAATTACTTGGACATACACCAGTGATTTTCAAATTTCCTACCTTCAGGAAACCTGTTCCATGTAGAGTTATCTGCTGAAGAATCCCTGGATGTTGCAGAAGACTAGAGGCTTTTTCTAAAGGGTTAAAATGCAGTTCTCAGAGGGTGGTGGATTGGGCCTCACTATCTTCCTGTGTGACCGGAGATTCCAAATTTCACATTCTATACTCCTTGGTAGCTGATATATAAATATATCATCTTCTTATCAAGAAACCAACAGTCTGAGGCTAAGAGGCAAAGAAGGAAGGCCCATAGCCAGGGAGACAGACCAGGGACAGACTGCACTTGCTCCCGGTGTGGAAGGGATTGTCACTCCCGGATTGGCCTTTTCAGCCACACTAGACGCTGTGCCAGAACCACCTTTCAGAGCGCGATACCATAGTCTTTCGAGACTGAAGGTTGCCAATACAATATCAAGAAAACCCCTTTAAATCTCCAAAGGAGAATTGGAAAAGGAATTTGAAAAAGATTGATGTAGATCTTCATTATTAACCATCTATAACATCAGTTTCCATCTCCCTCACCTCAAATTGTGCTTCCTAAATTTGCTGAAAACTACTGGGGGCTCAAAGCATCTTTCTGATGGGCAGTCCAATCCTATCCTCACCAGTGCCCAGAGCTACAGCGGCGCCAAAATGGTGATCGTTGTATCCTATGGGTGCTGGGATACCACCGAGGTCTCCATGAGGGAAACGAGCATTTGCTCCCTTACCCCAGGTAGACAGCAGACAGTGACAATGGGTCTCCTCAACTCTGTGCCCGTGTTTGAGTGGATTGTGCAGGCTCAGCAGCTAAGAAGACTTGTGCTGCCCAGGCCGGAAGGGAGGATAGGATATGGAGGCAGAGTCTGCCACTGTCTCTGCCCCCCTCCCAGGCCTGATCCGCCACTCCTGCATGTCTCCCCCCCTGCCCCCAAAATACTCACCACCAGCCAGCCAGCCAGCCAGCCAGCCACCCACACGGTGCTGAGGCACAGTGCCAACTGGTGCTCCCTCCTTTCTCCCCTGGTTGCTGTAAATGTGCCTTATGAACCCTAGTGCCAGCAAAACCTTATGGCACATTTATGAAACCTAGTGCCACTGCTGACATGGAAGCCCAAAGGATCGGGCCCTAAATAGGGCTAATGAAATGCAGGCTTTTTAGATTAGGAAAAAAAGGTGCATAATACGGAATACGACAGATATGTATAAATCAGAAGGGTATATAGAGACAAAGAAATTGATACATTTTACTGTTTCCTAATCTCACCTCCATTGTGGCTAAAGCAGTAATAAGAATGCAAAGCAAGTTTACATGTGATGATGACTTCATTCATACTCAGTCTGGTCGGGGCCAGATCAATCCCAAGGAGGACAGAGGGAAAGGTTCAGCAAGGGAAACCTCACAATTATTCACACAAATTGTTGACAGCAAACAGCAGCCTTATCAGAGCTGTCTCCCTCTCTTACCCTCTGCACTTGACTAAGAGCAGCAGCTGATCTATTGGGAGCCATTTATCATCAGCTGTAAGCTATATAAGGCAGAATGGAGTGTGGAAGATATGCATGGAGAGTGGACTGTAGGTAGCAAACAGGCAAAAGTAAGCAAGGAAAAGGATAGTACCAATTACCATGGTAAGTACCACTTACCAAAGTACCATGGCCTTTTTCAGACAATGTGGGATGTACACTGAACATGTGTATGGAGTGGGGAGGTTGTAGCCATGATGTTGAAGTACTATGTACTTTCCTTGATTGGGAACCTCAGAGAGGGTTTCCTGATGTGTATGGGAGTTGCTTGAGGTTCTGTGAGCTCCAGGTAAGTGGGAGAGGGGATGGATTTGTGTGTGGGGGCAGTGATGCCCTGTGGGGGGGGGGGGTACCATTGTGACTCTTTGCCCTGGGGTGAAGTGCTGGGAAGGGCTGCCACTGGAACCCAGGGGTACAATCCCTACCCCACCCCACATTCATTCAATCTATGTTTGAATGAATGTTCCATGTCACCTGAGAAGCATTCATATGAAGCTGGCCTATTCTGAAGCAGATCATTGGGCCATTTACAGTGCACTCCTATGTATTTACTCATGAGTAAGTCCCATGTTATTCAATGGGGCTTACTCTCAGGAAAGTGTGTGTTGCAGCAGGTTTGGAGCTGCAGGTCAGTACTGCGGCAGCTCTCCCGGGTTTCAGACATGGGTCTTTCACAGTCCTACCTGGAGATGCCAGGGATTGAACCTATGGCATGCAAGAATGTGCTCTACCCAGAGACAGCCCATGACTGATACCTGAGGAGGCATGCCAAATGCTGTCCATCTTACCCAATGATGTGCTAGCCTCTTCTCCTCTTACTCCCCAACAGGGCCTCTGAGAGGAATTTTATCAGAGGGTACAAAGTTTCTTTTGGGCCCCTTTTATTACTGACTTCTTGATTGTATATACTTACCTGTATCCTACAAGGCTCCCCCAAAACATAACAAAAGAACTGAATAGTAACTACATGAACACTGCTGTGTTTGGTCTTGATATATGGTCAAGAATGCCAAGCATTTCCTATTCACATATGAAAGGGTCCTACTGTATTTCGTCCTGTTCATAGCTGGGCTACTTCTAGAACCAAAACAAATGTAATCTAATACTTGAGTGGGAAGGTAATGACAGAACTTTAGTAGCAAAAAGAATGCTTAGCAATAAATATCCCATGGCTGCCTTCTCACTCCATCACCCCACATGTCAGGAAAAGAGAGTTACAGCTAACCATTTGATGATGAGTCCATGGAATTCATTATATGGCAATTTGACCATTTAGCCCTGCTGTTTGTCTTGGAAGCTCTTTTACCAGTAATTTTGCTGCAGTGTGTTGTATGTACAGTGTTCGTCGATTGCAGTACTTTTGGGAGAACAAGGGACCGAAGACTTTGAGCATGCACTTAGGGATCCCAGAGTTAAGAAAATATATTGTGACATTTTTATCAAATGAGACATGATGTGGGGGTTTGACAACTGACACTCCTGATGTCTTTGTCAAAAAGCAGATGTGCAGAGTATTTGGATTGGGGGGAGCAAAATGCCAGAGGTAGGTTTGATCTTTTGCCTCTGTACCATGGACCTCATCTAGATCACCTCTTCCAAAGTTGCTATCACTATGGAGGGGGAACTTTTCCCCTTGGCAGCTAATAGCAGCAGTTGGTTCGGGGGGGGGGGGCGCTTATATTGAGTAATGAGCAAAGCATAGGGTTAAACCTCCTGCTCGCCAATGGAAAAAGGCTAGCATTCTATGTTGTCGCTAATCTTACATATTGCATTGATAACTTTTTACTGATGCCCTTCTCGCCAGAAATTCAGGGTGCTTTTCTGAACACCATTTGTCTTACCTCCAGAAGCACCTTGATCTTTGGTGATTTTTCACAAGGGCTGCAAACAGGCAAAAGTGTTTAGTGCATGAATCTCTTTGCAAGGACAGAACTTCCTGTCCTCTCACTATATTGACTTTGTAACGTCATAGAGCCAACATCATTAGAGTGGCAACAGGATCCCTGACTGGGTAGAATCATGCCAGGATCCCTGACTGGCTGGAGAATCAGTGAGAAGAAACCCATAGTGTCAAAAGAGCAGCTAGTTGGGATTGTGGAAAGGCAATAGGCAAGGGATAAATACTGACATTTGATGGCCAGGTAATAAGGAGCAATTAGAGCAATGAGCATATTGTTACCAGTCCTGTGTCCTTGGGGTAGGGCAGGATATGCCTAAACAAACATTTCATCCTATGCTACAACTATTATACTACAGATTAATAATCCCATCATACAGCCTATGCTGAATGTGTGATTTCAATTCATGAGACACCATGTCATAAATTTCTTGCCTCAGCTTCTGTGAAAGCGGATTGAAATATTAGTTATTTGAGTGAATAATTTAAGCTAAGTTTGGTCCATTCTTGTTTTGGCAATTTATGGAGCCAGCAATGCATTTTTCCATTATGATCTTTTCATTGATGATGTGTTAGTGGACTGGGACTGAAGATGGAACTGCTGTTTGGTTTGGAGCCAAATACATTGTAGCAGATCATCTTTGTTTCCCTGTTAGCTATGGAAGCAACAGTTCCAAATACTGTGTTCCTCTGCCTTCTGTTCCTTTCTGCCACATTGCTGCCAGGATTTTTCAGTCTTGAGTTGGATTCTCTGCAATATCCATGTTGACCAAAACAGCATACATTGATGGAAGAATCTGCAAACTAGGACTCCTTGTATTACAGCCCAAGCCTATCCTTCCCCCTCCCTCTGGTGCAACTGTGTCAGAAATGGGTGGCTGTATCCAACAGGGTGTGGGATTGAGAGGCATCAGAGAGAGAGAGAGAGAGAGAGAGAGAGAGAGAGAGAGAGAGAGAGAGAGAGAGAAGGATTTAAATCACCTTACTTAAGCCCCCACCCCACAATGGGTCTGTCAGTCAGATTGGTACTAGTAATTTTGCTAGTCCAAGTCCAAAGACAGAAATGGGGTGCTGCGGCTGCAGGAAAGGGAATAGGATTCAGTGCATGCCATCACCACCAGATCCACCCCTCCTACAGCCTCCCTGACCCCATTATGCCTCCTCCCCACCTGGTTTCTCCCTCTTCCCACCACTTCCTGTCTCTCCCACTGACTTACCTGCTCCAGTGGGCATCTGAAGAGACAACAATGTGGGAGGGAAGGCCCCAGCCTTCCTGCCAGCATCCTGGCAGTGTGTGCTGCTGGAAAGTGCTTTATAACTCTTTATAACACTTGTTCTGCCAGTGCTAAAGCTGCCAGTATGTGAAAGGAACTGGTTATTTCATAGAGCTGCAAGGAATCAAAAGTCCACCTCATCTGGAAGGCAGGATGAACCATCTACACTATGTACACACAGTACATAGATCGAGCTAGGCAGATGGCTTAACGTCACTTCTTTTTGTATAGTGCCCACATGGGAAAAGAAACAAGAGTCTTCCTACTCTTCATCTGTATTAAAGACAATACAGTCCACTTTCCATTCTTATGTACTACATAATCTGGTTTTAGGACTAGCAAGACAGACAGGACAGCTAACTGTCCAATTGATTGACACATAGGGCACAAGCCTAACCAGGTCTACTCAGAAGTAAGTGCTATTTTGTTCAATGGGGCTTACTCTCAGGAAAGTGTGGTTAGGATTGAGCCCATAGGCAATCAAATGACCCAATGGCCTCCTTCCATGAGAATTTGTCCAGAAAAAATTGGCAGCAATAGATCAGGCATTTCACAGCAGACAGTGGCATAGGATTGGCTCTCTGGTGTCACATTATTTTCAGATTGAGGAAGACTGTGAAGTTTTGTCATTGTGTTCTGACTTGAACTTCTACAATTTTCTCCTCAGGCTAAGTGCTAGGGGGAATGGGGAACGGAATCCTTATGCACAAGCCTCCAAGTTCAATCCCTGAAATGCTTGATGCTAGACTTTTCAGTAGGCACGTGCAAACATTACTCCAAAGTCCTCAAAGCTCATTGAATCATTAAAGACAGACACACTTTTGTTTTGCTAATGGAAAAGTCATGGTGTGCTTGGTAGCTATGAACATCAGAAACACATTGGGTGGGAAGTCTTCCAGAAAGAAAAATAAAGCACAGAATTAGTTCATTTAGATCTGTGGAAAACTCTTTTTTTTACTGGTTTGTGATTGGATCCCAGGGCTCTCTTGGGAATCCCTGCAGGACTACTTGCATTCTGAACCACTTGATACACAGTAGGATGAACGGTTAGTGGAGAAAAAAATCAGGTTACATACTGGAGAGGGATGTGGGCATGGAAGAACACAACTGTCACCTCTCTGATTCTAGAGCCTTGGCAGACACTGCCTGTCGGTTTCCACAGCCATGTGGCATCGACAGCAGCATTATAAAAAATCCAGGTTTTTACAATTAAAGAGCTGCTAAGAATCCATGTGAAAAATCTTGAAATACTCTAAATATACCCATTGGCCTTGACAGCTGCTTTGTGAATGGTTTTATACTCCAGGTCAGCTGGTTGACTTTGGCCATTGGCACAGTATCATCGTCTAGCCTGGCACTTGTTGAGACAGATCCCCCCAGGTTTACAGAAGACCCAAAGTGGAGGATACTGGAAAATAAGCAGTTACATTTGTGCCAAATAGTGTTGGTTGGTACTCAGACTGCAGCCAACAAGTTACAGCAGAAGTAATGGGAGCTTTGTTTCATTAATTTACAGTGGTGGTAATTTGTTGGGTTTAGGACACTTTCTGTAAGAATTTTTTGGACTATTAAGCATGGAAGTAGTTTCTAATGTAGCATGGTAGTTAACAGCAACTTGGTAGAGCTTGTTTTCATTTTATAGGGTTGGCATCACAGTATTATTGTAATGGCTTGCCCCTGTCAACAAATATTATAAAAGGCCAATAATGTCACAATCAAAACTGGGATTCAACTTGCAAAGGCAAAGGCATTTTTAATTCAAAATTGTCATTTCAGTCTACTTACAGCTTGTCATCTGTGGAAGGCAGGAGGGCTGAGTGGATTTGCTATCTTAAACAGTGGCATACAAATGAGACCTTGGAAGCCAAGTTGCAGGGGAGTGACAGAGGCCACCTCCCAATTTTAAAATCCTGGTATTTTTGAATATAGGTTAAGTCTCATTATTCATGAGGGTTTTGTTCCCAGAACTCATGTGGATGGCAAAAAGCATTAAAGCAAATTCATTTAAAAAACAATGTCCCTTTGCTATGTGATTTAAAAACAGCCTTGCTTGCTTTTGTGATGCAAGACACAGTCATTAGGCAGACAATCCATCAATTAGTTTCTCTCCAGGCACTTAGAAAGGCTTCACTCTGAGCCAGCAATTCTCCCTTCACCCAGAGTGCAGCACTGGGAAAGAATGCAAAGTGATTATCATTCTTTCACATGCTCAGGGGGAAAGGAGGGGCCACTTGCTGAGTGAAGCTGTTCTAAGTGCCTGGAGAGAGAATGATTGGAGGATTGTTAGCCAGCTGCTCTCTCTTGCATTAACAAGGCTACTGTTAAATGACTTTTTTCCCTTTAATTTAAAGTGCCCTTCTCATCGCATTGAGATAAAACCATGGATGAAAAATCTGTGGATAATTAGGTTATACCTGTACTATAATGTTATATATCTATCAGTGTGTAACTTGATTCAGAATGCAATGAAACAATCTGTGTTGAAGTATCTCCTAACAAATGTTATAGCAAAAAACAAAACACAGAAAAGGAAAACACAACTGCTTTATGTAACAGAATGTGGATTACCACTGGGAATTAACAGCTTGTTGCAAGCATTCCAGAAAACCAAATGTATTCTTCATAAATGTATGGTTGTTTTGTCGTTCTTCTATATTATAACAAAACTGTTTTTGTCTGTATGATAGATCACAGTATTGGCAACCTTCAGTCTTGAAAGACTATGGTATCGCGCTCTGAAAGGTGGTTCTGACACAGCGTCTAGTGTGGCTGAAAAGGCCAATCCGGGAGTGACAATCCCTTCCACACCGGGAGCAAGTGCAGTCTGTCGCTGGTCTGTCTCCCTGGCTATGGGCCTTCCCTCTTTGCCTCTTTGCCTCAGACTGTTGGCAAAGTGTCTCTTCAAACTGGGAAAGGCCATGCTGCACAGCCTGCCTCCAAGCGGGCCGCTCAGAGGCCAGGGTTTCCCACTTGTTGAGGTCCATCCCTAAGGCCTTCAGATCCCTCTTGCAGATGTCCTTGTATCGCAGCTGTGGTCTACCTGTAGGGCGCTTTCCTTGCACGAGTTCTCCATAGAGGAGATTCTTTGGGATCCGGCTATCATCCATTCTCACAACATGACCAAGCCAACGCAGGCGTCTCTGTTTCAGCAGTGAATACATGCTAGGGATTCCAGCACGTTCCAGGACTGTGTTGTTTGGAACTTTGTCCTGCCAGGTGATGCCGAGGATGCGTCGGAGGCAGCGCATGTGGAAAGCGCTCAGTTTCCTCTCCTGTTGTGAGCGAAGAGTCCATGACTCGCTGCAGTACAGAAGTGTACTCAGGACGCAAGCTTTGTAGACCTGGATCTTGGTATGTTCCGTCAGCTTCTTGTTGGACCAGACTCTCTTTGTGAGTCTGGAAAACGTGGTAGCTGCTTTACCGATGCGCTTGTTTAGCTCGGTATCGAGAGAAAGAGTGTCGGAGATCGTTGAGCCAAGGTACACAAAGTCATGGACAACCTCCAGTTCATGCTCAGAGATTGTAATGCAGGGAGGTGAATCCACATCCTGAACCATGACCTGTGTTTTCTTCAGGCTGATTGTCAGTCCAAAATCTTGGCAGGCCTTGCTAAAACGATCCATGAGCTGCTGGAGATCTTTGGCAGAGTGGGTAGTGACAGCTGCATCGTCGGCAAAGAGGAAGTCACGCAGACATTTCAGCTGGACTTTGGACTTTGCTCTCAACCTGGAGAGGTTGAAGAGCTTTCCGTCTGATCTGGTCCGGAGATAGATGCCTTCTGTTGCAGTTCCAAAGGCCTGCTTCAGCAGGACAGCGAAGAAAATCCCAAACAAGGTTGGTGCAAGAACACAGCCCTGCTTCACTCCGCTTCGGATGTCAAAAGGGTCTGATGTGGAGCCATCGAAGACAACAGTGCCTTTCATGTCCTTGTGGAAAGATCTGATGATGCTGAGGAGCCTGGGTGGACATCCAATCTTGGGGAGAATCTTGAAGAGGCCGTCTCTGCTGACCAGGTCGAAAGCCTTTGTGAGATCTATGAAGGCTATAAAGAGTGGCTGTCGTTGTTCCCTGCATTTCTCCTGCAGTTGTCTAAGGGAGAATACCATATCAGTGGTGGACCTGTTGGCTCGGAATCCACACTGCGATTCTGGATAGACGCTCTCTGCAAGTACCTGGAGCCTCTTTAGTACAACTCGGGCAAACAGCTTTCCTACAACGCTAAGGAGAGAGATGCCGCGGTAGTTGTTGCAGTCACCCCTGTCACCTTTGTTCTTGTACAGCGTGATGATGTTTGCATCCCTCATGTCTTGAGGTACTCCACCTTCTCTCCAGCAGAGACAGAGGATTTCATGCAGCTCAGTGACGATGATCTCTTTGCAGCATTTTAGGACTTCAGCAGGGATGCTGTCTTTTCCAGGTGCCTTGCCAAAGGCAAGGGAGTCCAGGGCCACGTGAAGTTCTTCTAGGGTTGGTTCACTGTCAAGCTCTTCCAGCACAGGCAGGCACTCAATGTTGTTCAGTGCTTCTTCGGTGACTACATTTTCTCTGGAATATAGCTCAGAGTAGTGCTGCACCCAGCGTTCCATCTGCTGCGCCCGATCCTGGATGACCTCGCCTGTGGCAGACTTCAGAGGGGCAATTTTCCTCTGTGTTGGACCTAGGGCCAGCTTGATACCATCATACATCCCCTTGATGTTGCCCGTGTCAGCTGCTATCTGTATCTCGGAACAGAGCTGGAGCCAGTAGTCGTTAGCACATCTCCTGGCAGTCTGTTGGACTTTGCTGCGAGCAGTTCGGAGGACCTGCAGGTTGCGCTCACTGGGACAGGCCTTGTATGCTGCTTGAGCTCTCCTCTTTTCCTCAATGACTGGTGTCAACTCCTCAGAGTGGGCTTCAAACCAGTCTGCTGCCTTGTTGGTCTTCTTGCCGAATATGGACAAGGCGGTGTTGTAAACGGTATTCTTGAAATGCTCCCATCTGTTGGATGCGTTTGCGTCGGCCGGGCCTGGAAGAGATTCCTCAAGCGCTTGTGCAAATTCTTCCACTTTTCTCTGATCCCGGGTCTTGCTGGTATCAATGCGAGGTCTTCCTTCCTTTTTCGTGTGATACAGTCGCTTTGTTTGCAGTTTCACTCTGCTGCACACCAGGGAGTGGTCAGTGTCGCAGGCAGCACCATGATAACTGCGTGTGATCTTGATGCTGGGAAGGCTGGAGCGTCTGGTGAGGATCAGGTCGAGCTGGTGCCAGTGCTTTGATCTTGGATGTTTCCAAGAAACTCTATGTTGGGGCTTTGTGTTGAAGAACGTGTTGCTGACACAGAGACCGTGATGACAGCAAAACTCTAGCAGGCGTTGGCCATTTTCGTTCATCCTCCCAGTGCCAAACTGACCTAAGCAAGTGGGCCATGAACTGTTATCAGCACCAACTCTAGCATTGAAATCGCCGAGGATGAACAATGGCTCTTTTACAGGGATTTTCTTGACAGTGGTGGCCAGGTCATCATAGAATTTGTCTTTGGCTTCTGCTGGAGACGACAGAGTCGGTGCATAAGCACTGATGAGAGTGACAGGTCCTGCTGATGACTGGAGCTGCAGGGACAAAATTCTTTCACTTCCCACAGTAGGTGGAATGATGGATTTCAGCAGGGTATTTCTGACCGCAAAGCCAGCGCCATGTTCCCTGGTTTCGTTTGGTGGTTTTCCCTGCCAGAAAAATGAGAAATTTCTCTCCTTGACAGATCCGGAATCTGGCAGCCTAGTCTCTTGAAGGGCGACGATGTCCATTTGCAGTCTGCTCAGCTCCATGTCGATGACAGCTGTTTTGCGTGCGTCGTCTATTTCTTGCAGGTCATCAGAGAAGCCAGGTGTCATTGTCCTAACGTTCCAGGTGCCCAGCTTTAGGGCAGTAGTTTTCTGTTTTCTGTTGCATGGTGCAGAGTTGTCGATCCGCTTGTCGGTTTTCACCCTAAACCCCACGCACCCCATGAGGTTAACGGACCGTGGCGAGGCAACACCTTACTGGCTGGGGACTGCCCAGCTTAAGGCGGGCGGTAGCTGCCCAATGAGATGCAATGATCTCTCCCACCGTCGGAAGCAGCCCCTGGCGTCATGCTCTACGCCAATCGAGCAAAGACTTATAACCGGTAAACTGCTGCTTCCCGTGTTGTGCCGACGCCGTATGGCGAAGTTGGAGTGTCCTCTCCAGTGCGCGAAGCCTGGGTAAAGAAGGTATGGAGGATAGGCTGTTACCCATGCAGCAAATCCCCCCTCTCCACGTCGCTGGAATGGTCCAATGGAAAGGCAGAAGCCAATACGGTTGGTTCCAGCGGCGTCGCAGGAGTTGCCAGAACGTGACTGTGTTCAGCCATGAACTGCCTCAGGGACTCCGGCTCCTGATTTTGCCTCGAGGTTGACTCCTGAAGCCTTTCCCACAACTGGATGTAGCCACAAGGCAGTGGAGGTTTGAGGTCAGAGTTTCCTTCTCTTAGATGAGCTGCCTTCCTAGGCTGACGAGTTGTGATAGATCACAAGCCCACTGCATATTACCTTGATAGGCATTCCTTCACTACATATCTGAAACCTATTATATTTAAGTTCAGTAAAAGAAAATGTTCAGTGTCTCCACTTCTTCTCTGGCCATTATTATTCATTTCATATCATAACTATTCCTGAAAATAATTCTGTCATGAGGAGGGTGCCAAAAATTTATGGGCCCTGGGTACCAAATGATCTTTGTACGCCACTAATCTGAAAGGGGACAGGTCCACAACCCCTGCTAGTATATGCACCCCCCCAAAAAAAAAACAAGATGTGTGTGTGCAACCCACCCTGCTGTTGGGTTGCCATCACCTCCTCTTTTTGCACCGGTATGCTTAGAAAAGCAGCCAGATGGGCAATGGGGGGGGGGGATGAATGGTAAGGGAAGATGAGGGGAGGGACCATGCAGAGTGCTCCCAGCATCTGCTGGGAAAAGGGACCAATTTAAATGTACATGTACTGATCACAATTTTTGTCAGGCACAAACATTTTGTGCTCCATTGTCAGAAGTAGCCTATAGTTTTGCAATGTGCTGGACTGTAGAGATGGTGAGTTCAAGGTTGTTTTCCATTTGGAGGAAAGAATATAAGAGAAGAGTGACAATAAGCAGATGGATTAAGGAATCCCAACACAGGGATTTGTTTGTTTGATTTGTTTGTTTGATATCTTTGCGTCCTGTATAGTTATTAGAAATTGGACATCTCAATACCATAGTTTTCTGCGACTAAAAGTGCTGATGTAATGTCATTGCCATGTTGATACATAACATAGCACAGACAGAGAGGCGAGTGGTGCATTCTGTCACTCTTGAAATTAAATTAACAAAGTCTTCTGCAAACAATTCTGAATCTAAATTTCTTCCTTGGGGGGGGGGAGAATGAGACAGGAGGCATTGAGACAGGAGACCCTCAATTTTATTTTTCTTCTGCATGATCTCACCCTTTTGACTTGATCCTTCAACATGTACTACTCCCCGCAGTAATGCGTCTTTCCCCTTACTCAGCTATCTCATGAGTCTCCCATAATACCATGGTTAGGCTTGCTGCCGGAGGTGTCTCACTCAACTTTCTTTCAGTGATAAATCATTTTCCTTTTGTGATGCTTACAGAAGTCCAGGTGGGATGGAAACTTTTTTTATGTTCTTCACTGAGCGCAGGCCAAAGCCAGCGAAAGTAAATAGGAAACTTTCCATGGAATTTAACAGGATTTAGTTCAAGTCTCCTGACTTCTATCCACATTTCCCCAACCCTGTGTGGGTTTTGTCTCCCTAAGATGTTTGCCATATGTCTAATCAACACCCAGCTGAAATCATATCCCCCCTGAAATTGTTGTGCGTTTAGTGGGTGGGAGAAAACAGCTTCTGGAACCATGGTACCCTTAACTCCTAAAAGGTAGTACAACCTTTGGCCTTTGGCTATTTTGACGCAACCTTAAGTAAATCAGTGCAGAGATTAAAGAACCAGCTGTCCTCATTCTTTCTTTCCCTTTGCTAAACAAACCATCTAAATGCCAAGCACCAGTTGAGAATAGCAAAAACGGTGACACTTGTAACAGGTGTTGGCATACAGCGATTCAAAGCGCACAGAACAAATGCTTTTGTTTCTTTAAATGGTGCCCATGAACAGCAGAAATGTTTTGAGCAATGCAAAAGGGTGGGGAGGTGAGGTGGCAATCTACAGAAAAGATAAATGGAAGAACCATGTTGGACTTCTCCTGTCGTTTCAATGAAATCAGCACCATGAGACGGTTGCCTGCCTTCTCTAAAATTGTTCTCCAGAAGATCTATCCTACAATTTTGCAGTGTCTTCCTTAGAGCAGTGTTTCTCAAACTGTGGGTCAGTGGGTGGGTCTCCATTCATTTCAATATGTTATTAATATACTAGACTTGATGCTACCATGGTATGTGACTTCATTTGGGGAAATGTTACAGACCTGTACTTTTAACAAGCTACTATGTAAACAATGATAGTACATGGGACTTACTCCTGGGTAAGTGTGGGTAGGATTGCAGCCTAGAATTGTTGAAAAATTTCCTGCTTGATGATGTCATTTCTGGTCATGACATCACTTCCGGCAAGTCTCGACAGATTCTAATTCTAAAAAGTGGGTGCCACTGCTAAATGTGTGAGAACCACTGCCTTAGAGTGCTGCCAAATGAAACACTGAAGTAAATCTAAAGGTTCCTGAGGAATTCTGATGGTGAAAAGGAACAGAATTTTGATAAGAAACTGTGCATAAATAGTTTTATTTAAATTGTATGGATTTCATTGGGACTTATATCCAATGCATACTGTATATTACTGCAGTAATGTAAGAACCCCTGAAGTCTGGTGCTGTTCCAATGATGTCAGGATGGAAGAACTGTATGGGTGGAGCAGCAAATCACCACTTCCTGGTCTGAGACTGGTTCAATTCAGTTAAACTAGAATTCCCACAGTCCAACATTTTGCACCCTGTTTGTTCAGTGCGCGAACACTAGCTGCTTTTTATGAGACTTACTTCATGCGTCCTGTTTTGAAAGAGAGAGGAAAATGTCCCACCTCAGGCTTTTCTAGAAACAATTTTTGTGCCAGATCTCAGTTTTCTCTCTGTGGTGGAAGGACCTTAACCATTTTGATAGCTATCAGTTCGTGAATTGGTGGGTCTGCCTATATAAATGTACATGTCTATAAACAGGCATGCAGACAAATACCCTAATAGTGTTATAAGCAAAAGTCCTTTGGTGTGTTGATTACATCAAGTCACAAATAAAGGTACACACTTTTCCTAAAGTTTCCCTTTGATTTGCCAATACCCTTTTTCTTCTTCACTGCTCTGGTGTGTAACTGCCAGAAATGCACATAATGATATGATTGTGATATGCTAAATTCTGCCTTTGTGCATCTAAATGACTACATTATGCCCCAGGATGTTTTTGAATGGTTAGGCTGGTAATCCATAATTGTGGAGCTTGATAATGTTTGCTTTGGCTGTGTAAAATGCTAGCTATCAAAGTGCTGTAATGATCGACTTGCCACTTTTGGCAACCACCGGCCCCGCTTACACATGAAGCATAGGTTGACTGGATGGTCAAATACAATCAGCCTTCTGAAAAAAGGGGCCACTGTATACAGCCTGGAAGAATTATTGGTTGTAAAGCAGTCTGGGCTGACGATAATATAAACTCAGCCAGCCTGAGCTCAGGGAGCTGTTTCTTTGGCTCCATAACAGAACTCTTGTTTCAGAAGTGAGAGGAAAACCTGGACTGAGACACAGCAGCAAAACCTTTGCAAATGAATTAATTATATGCCAATCTTTCACAAGACCTGCAGATAGGTATTATTATGCCAATGGAAACCTCAGGAAGTCAGGCAGAGGGGGGTGGCAACAGCATCTTTCTTGATTGGCAATATTTAAATGAAGTTGAAGGTGCATTTTCTGTGGGTTTTTTTTTTAAAGTAGCAGTATTTTCAATTGGAAGGCCAAATTTCTGTACCTCTGTTTCTCAGGAAATGAGTATACAGCAGACCTCACTTTACAATATTAATCCATTCTTGAGACCCAATTCTATCAGGGAAAATATTGTAATGTGAACTTTAATACAATTTTGGGGGGAGGGGTAAAGTTGTTCCAAGTTGTTCTTTTCCCTCTCACATAACACCAGAACCAGGGGACATCCACTAAAATTGAGTGTTGGGAGAGTTAGGACAGACAAAAGAAAATATTTTTTACCCAGCTTGTAATTAGTCTGTGGAACTCCTTGCCACAGAAAGTGGTGATGGCATTAAGAGGGGATTGGACAAATTTCTGGAGGAAAAGTTCATCATGGGTTATGATAGGTATGTGCAAGCTCCTGATTTTAGATACAGGCTACCTCAGAGTGCCAGATGCAGGGGAGGGTACCAGGATGCAGGTTGTGTCTTGTTGTCTTGTGTGCTCCCTGAAGCATTTGGTGGGCCACTGAGATACAGGAAGCTGGACCAGATGGGTCTTTGGTCTGATCCAGTGGGGCTCTTGTTATGTTCTTAAGATCTCGGAAGTTGAAGTCCTTCTCTCTGTCACAAGGCCAGTATGTTACAAATGCTTCTATTGGCTGAGACGCTATCCAAAACTCTTGCATTTGCATTGCTGATTGACTTATCTACCACCCATGCTCACTCATGTTGTCCTGCTGGTGGCAATCATAAGCCCACTGCAAAGTGCATACCTTATCATACAGTGAACTTTATTTTGTTATGGAGAGTCCATCATAAAATGATTTGATCAGTTGCTGAACCAGTTGTAAAGTGGGGGGGGGCGGGTCACTGTATCTATACCTTTCAAGCTGATGGCATTAGTAATCCCCTTACATTTATCTTGAAAAAGCTATGCAAATCAACATAAGAACATCTGCTCCTTCATCATTTGGTATATTAAAACCACTTGCCTTTGTTTCTGCCCAAAGTTGCATATATGAAATGGGGATAAAATGTGTACACCTTTGGGCTGGGCAGAAATGAGTTAATAGATTGAGAATTAATTACAAAATAAAGACAAGACAGATACACAAATATGAAGGATTAATGTGTCATTCCTCTAGGAAAACTACACTCACCCCTCTAGTCATTATTATTATTTCTACTAAATATAGATGTTACTCAATGGCAATTCTTTTAAACTTTTCTTGGACCGTCATAAACATATTTTAAAATTAACACTAGTCAATTCCTGCCTCCTTGTGCGACTGTTCTGGCTTTTCTCTTCAACAGGTTTTCTCTATCACATCAGAAATTGCATAGCACTGCTTGGGAAACTCCTTCATGGCATGTTGTGTCAATGACCCATTCCCTGATTCAGCAAGGGAGGTCTGCATGCTGGAGCTGGTTTCCACACAAACAACCAGTGTGGACTCATGTCTGCATTATAATTCTCATTCAGACTGTAGTGAAACTTCTGGATGAATCTTTTGATGAAGACAAGGAGATGAATCCTCACCCAGACCATTAGTGGCTGCCCATAACTAGTAGGGGGCGGGGGGAGATGTAGTATGGTGGCTAAGACCCAGGTTCTCTTAGGGGTAGCGCCAGAGTCTTTTCTGGGGGGTTGCTGCCATTACAGTGCAGGTGGGAATGAGGGTAGCTGGACAGGCCAAGCCATAGCTGATTGGCAGCGTAGAGATGAAATTGCTTTCTTTCAGCTCTCATTGGTGTGGCTACAGCTGCGCTGTCCAGCTGCCCTCATTCTTGCCTATACTCACAGGTGCTGGGGAAAAAGCTGTTCTGACCTGTGACCCTGGCTCCACCAATCAGCTGAGTGGCAGTACTGCTGATCAAACTTCACCATATCCTAGACCCCCCCCATCCTGAAAACCCTACATGGGGCTCCTCAGACTTGGTGCCAGCTATTCTGCTGGTGCAGATCCATGTAACACCATTGGGCAGGCTGGAGCTCAACATGGGATAAGGGAACAAATGATCCCTAACCTCGAGGAGACCTCCAGTCTGTTCCATTCCAGTGCTGGATACAGCATTGGCCATGTGGCCCCGCTGTGCCAATACTGGATAAGATTGGGCTTCCATAACCTCTAAGCAGTCACCTTTCAGTAATGTCCTCACTAGTAACTTTCAGGTAAGTGAAGCGAGGGCATAGCTACACACAGTAGCAGGAATGTGCCTAGCTTAAAGCTTGGGGTGGAGAAATCATCCTGGGGCACCTTGGTTCATTGGTGCCACCATGACAAGGATAACATATGCTACAGTTCTGTTTTGGGAGATCATAAGAAGGCGACAAACATATTTGTTGTGTGAAATTGATTCAGTTGCACTCCCTACAATTATAGACATTTCTTATAAGCTAAAGAGCAAATCTTGCTTAATATTTTTGGCACTTATTCCTTCAGTTGTGTGAAAGAACTGGAAACCAGAATAGAGTTTTATAAAAGGCTCACATTTTGTCCTCGTTGCTGGCTGAGTTGGGAAGAACGACTCCCCCAAGCCAAGACCAATGGGAATTTACTTGCAAAGCTGTTTATAATTTCTGTGCAACCTAATGCTTCATTATAAAACAGTCAGTCTGCACACATCTGGATATCGATGCGGTGATTACTACAAGCCAACACGGATTTGTCAAAAATAAATCTTGCTAGACAAATGTTGTTGTCTTTTTTGATCAGCTTACTCGCTTCATTGATAGTGGGAGCGCTGTAGATGTAGTTTACCTTGATTTTAGAAGGCATTCAACAAAGTTCCCCATCACATCTTGATTAGCAATTAGGAAAATATGGGCTAGACCAGGGGTGTCACACTGGTTTCATACTGGTTTCAATAGCATTCCTGGTGCCTGCTGAGAGCTGGGAATGACATCATGTCATTAAGCCATTTCTGCCCAACGTTGCATATATGCAACAGGGACCAAATGCGTATACCTGTGGGCTGGGCAAAAATGGGTTAAGCGGATGATGGTCAGAAATAAGCACTTTGTTCTCATGTAGCTGCAAATAACAAAAGAGAAGACATGTAAATCTTGATCATATTATTCAAATTATGAATAATTGTCCTTTCAGTTGTACTGCCTCTGTCAATGGCATCACTTCACAGCTCAGCAGCTGAGAGGTGCTCTGCAAAGTGATGCTCCAACAGAACTGAACCTGCTGAAAAGGCAGCCTGCATGATAATTGGGCTCATCCAGGGCCTCAGCAGTGTCTCCCTCTCTCTTCCATCTTGATCTGCCCCTTCTCCCTTTGTGTTCCTTGCCTTCTGAGGTTTCCTTCCAATCTCTCCTTCCCATTGCAAAAGTGTTGCTGCTGAAAGGGTAGTGCTGGGAGATCCCAATTACCATGTGGGTCAGATAAAGAGCTTCTGCGAGCTGGATTCAACTTGTGGGCCTTATATTTGATATCCTAAGCTAGATGATACAACCATTAGTTCATTGTTTCTCAAACTGTGGCTCAGGACCCACTAGGTGGGTTGTGAGCCAATTTCAGGTGGGTCCCCATTCATTTCAATATTTTATTTTTAATGTATTAGACTTGATGCTACCATGGTATGTGACTGCATTTGGGGAAATGGTACACACCTGTACTTTTAACATACTACTATGTATATTCTTTTAACAACGATAGTAAAGGAAACTTACTCCTGGGTAAGTGTGGGTAGGATTGCAGCCTAGGATAGTTAACAAATTTCCTGTTTGATGATGTCACTTCTGGTCATGACATCACTTCTGGTGGGTCCTGACAGATTCTCATTCTGTCCTTGTGAGTCCCGATGCTAAATGTTTGAAAACCACTGCATCAGATGGATTCACAAATGGCTGGACAACTAACTGCACACAAACAGTGCTCATAAATGGCTCCAACCTGGAGGGTCGTTTTGAGTGGAGAGCCACAGGGCTCTGTCTTAGGCCCAGTTCTCATCAAAATCTTTATCACTTGATGAAGGAATAGAAGGAATCCTTATTAAATTTTCAGATAACATGCAGCTGAGAGGAATAGCTAACAGTGCAGGAAAAAGAAGTATTATGGAACACCTTGATATAATGGAATACTGGACTGAAAATAAAAATGAAGTACAAAGAGTACAAATGGTGGGCTGGAAATTTTCAAGCAGAGGCTTGACAGCCAGCTTTTGCCGATGTTCTAAAGAGGATGTTTCCTGCTCCAAGCAAGTTGGGCTGGATGTCCTTGAGGCCCCCTCCAACTCTGTGATTCTGTGATTAATCCCAGCTCCTCCAAACAGCTCAACCCAACTTCCTAGCCCAAGGCCCAGTCTAACAGCCCTTTACTATTGCTTGCTGTTCTGTATAATCTTCAGGTTCTACCTCCTACTCCATATGCCAAAACAGAATCAAGTTTGAAGTCATGAGTTCAGTTTTCAGTCACCTCATGTGAATTTTCAGTGGGATGTAAAACCAGGCTTGTTATGTGAATCTTGTTCCAGCTTTCTTCAACTGCAGAAGGAATTTTGATTTAAGTGAAACATAAGAGAGATAGCGATGTGCAGACCAATTCCTGACATGTTTCTCTGCTTTGTTTTTTTCTATTCTCAACATTCCTCAGATTTCTTGTGTGAGGTTAAATTGAGTGGAAACACTGTTGAGGGAAGGCCTGTGGGGAAGCCATCCTACACTATAGGGACCAGTATGCTAGTGGTGGGGCAGGGAACATTAGTACCAACACAAACCAAAGCTTTCTCCCTGTGCACCTGGGAAACTTGGACTAGGATTGACTATTATTATTAACAGTATTTATATACTGCTTTTTAACTAAAAGTTCACAAAGCGGTTTACAGAGAAAAATCAAACAACTAAATGGCTCCCTGTCCCAAAAGGGCTCACAATCTAAAGAGATGCAAATGAATACCAGCAGACAGCCACTAGAACAGACAGTGCTGGGGTGAGGTGGGCCAGTTACTCTCCCCCTGCTAAAAAAGGAGCACCCACTTGAAAAAGTGCCTCTTACCCAATTAGCAGGGTAAAGCAGATGCCTAAGGCCATCATGGGGAGGTAGCCCACGCCTTGACCTCCTCTGGTTCTGAAGGGAGTATGTTTAGTTTGGTGCCACCTTGTTCTGTTATTGCACTGGAAGTAGCTAACTCTAGCTCTGATAGTCCATAAATGTAATCCAATTCAATACCTTCAGGAATCCCAACTGTAGAATGAATTCCCTTTTGATAAGACACTGAGGGCCCAATCCCATTCAATTTTCCAGCACTAATGAAGGGGCGGTACAGATCAGAGGTGAGGGAACAAAAGTTCCCTCAGCTTGAGGAGGCTTCCCTGACTGACCCCCTGTCCTGCTGCTGAATGCAGCGCACACTCCATTGGCACAGCTACATCAGCACTGGAAAGTTAAATAGGATTGGGCCCTGACTGTGGATTAGGCCTTGTGGTTGCTAAACAGCATGAGCCAAAGTGAAGAGAGCACACTGTCCAAGGACACTCCTTGGTCTAGTCTTAAGCCCCACACAGATTTGACAATTAGGTTCAGGGGTAATCAGTAGCAGTGAAAGCTGCCTGGGAAATCCTGGCAGCCAAAGCACCATCTTTGTGGGTAAAACTGGGACCACAATGCCCTTAGACCATTTCACTTTTTCCAGTGTTTTAAATGCTCATCAAAATCAAGAAGGCCCTGCTCACGAAACATTCCCCGAAAGTTTGAAGCAAATTCCCAGCGGTTGCTGTCATAATAAATGGACTTGTCTTGAATGTGGGACTTTACTCAATGAACAGTAGCCCTTTTCAAGTTCTCTCCGTCAAAAGTGCTGGGACTGTAGGCGCTGAACTATCAGGCACATTGCAAGCCAACCCAGCAGAGTGCAATTTTCTGGCTTCAACTGTTTGTGTGTCTGCAGTTGAACGGTGATTCCCTACTGGGCCTTAAAATAACATGAGGAAGAAAGAAGCCATTACTAATCAGAAACAATTTAAATGGGCAAAGGAACTATCAGGTGATCCCGAGTCCTAAGTAGGTAGAAAGGAATAACATCAGTCATGAAACTAACCAGATGTAGCATCGAAGCACTAAGCAATTATTCCAACAAATTAAGTGACAGCAAGCAGGATGCTCGTTAGACTGAATCCTAAATGAATACAATCAGGAACCCAGGTAGCTATTACAACATAGGAGCTGCATGCCTCTCTCCACAAAATCCAAGTGCATGTACACTATACACGTGCTCAAAAGACAGCGCCTCGTACCAGATGCGCAGCCCAATCTTATCGTGGGGTTACAGTGGTGGATCTCATGATCCACCACTATAAGTCATTTATGACATCGTAAAAAGCTGTTGTGCACAGTGGGACTCTCGGTGCAAATAGCTGGAGTCCCTATGCAAGTTTCAGTGGCTCCCACAAGTACGGCGGCAACAGGGCCGTTTCATAGGTCAGAAGGAGAGGAGTGGAGCAGGATGATCAGGATGAATTCCACATGGAATTCATTCTCAGACACCGAAAGCCACAGATAAGCAAATCCACTGTCTGGGGACCCTTAAGCCCTCCAAAGCCTCTGGAAGGTGTTCTGAAGTCTGCAGAAGTTGCATGCATCTGCCCAAAGCCTCTGTGGGCTTCAGAATGCCTCCTAGAGGCAAAAAAAAAATGCTACTTCCAGTTTTCGGAGGAAAACTGAAAGAGTCTTTTTGATGCCTTTTAAAAGCATTCTGAGGGCTTGAGAAACCTCCACTCCTTCGGAGGGTTCAGGTTGGTTCCTTCTTTGCATGCTTAGGCAAACTCAACTTCATCTGTGCTTCAGCTGCAGTACAAAGCTATCTTTGTGGTACTAGCACTGTATACTTTAAAAAAAAATATTTCAAGTGGAAGTCGTAGGCAAAATCACAGGTGGCCACTGCATGGCAGTCTAGGAAAAATGGGAATTCCTGCCCTGATGGTTGGTGACAGCAAGTTGGTGCCATTGGTGCAGTCAGTAATGTGCTAACACACAATTGCTTATCAAATCCACACTCATCCACACCTGAGCCCATGGACCCACTTATCCATTCAACATAATCTTGCATGCTGTTTGTTGTAGCATCCTCATCTCTCCCTCCTGCTGCTGAAAGGTAAAAGGGGGGAATTCTCTGTTCCCCCTCAACTGCTGCAGAGGGACTGCTGGGTATTTTGGCACTGTAGATGGACTGCCCTTGAGTAGCGGTTTCAAGCAGATTTTCTGAAAAATATCCTCCCTTCCCTCTTTGCACCCTGCCTGGTTTTTAAAACTCTAGTGTAACTCCACTGTAACCACACAAAGCAGGTCATGGCTCTGTGTGTGTTGGTTGCTTCTGTTTGGCATTGCTGTATGCATTTTGTCACATCGCCGAGAAGAACACTGCACAGGACACACCAATAACCTTCTGGCCCTGACTCTGTGTGCAAGGAAGCATGTGTGTTCACTGGCCAGACCTCCAGGGAACACAGAGAGCCAAGCAGCAAGAGTTAATACATGGGTACATACTTGAGATGGAGGGGTTTACTATTCTCTTGAGGGTGGAGTGGGGTTTCAGAGAGGAAGCCACACTTGTGACGAAGTTCTTTGACACTTGGTTTCAAATAATTTCATGCAACTTTCTCAACCAGCTTGGCCATTTTCATCTTCAGGGCTGGGGAACAGACAATATTAAATGTGCAAATATTTAAAGTTGTATATGCAAACAAGAGTAGCTGTTCTTCAGCTACTTGGTATTTCAGAGAGAGTGAGCATCTCGTATTCAGTATTCATAGACTGAATCTCGTATTCAGTATTCATAGACTGAGGGGAATTTCCCTTGGAGCAGGGAGACTACTTGAGAAGTGTGTTTAACAGGACACTTTTAGAGGGAGTTATTGGAAGGATAAAGAGAATTTTCTTTAAGAGTAGGAATATTTTTCCAACAAAACAGCAAACAGGCAGCACCTTGGCTTTTTTTTTTTCCTATTTGCAAGAGGGCTGTGCTTCTTGATCTGTTATTTGCTGTTAGCACACATGCTCTAGCACACATGTGTGAACCTGCACATGCTTCTCTGCAGTAGTGGATGTCCCATTGAATGAACAGGGCAAATGCCCCAGGTGCAGAGCCTCGCGCACCTCTAGGACCACACGGGAAGCCTTTTGCGGCTGCTGACGTGGTTGGAAACTGTGCTTCCAGTTTCCCAGAAGCATGGTTTAAGAGCCCAGGGAAGCTTCCGTAAGCTTCCCTGCTGCATCCTGGAGTTGTGTGAGGCTCTGTGTGTTCCAGGTAAGTGGGGGGAGGGGTTGGATTTGTGTGCAGGGGCAGCAGCATCCCATGGGGGGTGCCATTGTGGACCTTTGCCCCAGGGCACAGCGCAAGGAAGGTTCACCACTGCTTCCCTGTACAAGCACGTGAGGGAACTTTGATTACTAGCTTTTGGTGCATCCACACTGGGTCTTAGTATGTCAAGGTTTAAAACAGGGGTGTCAAATTCATTTCATACAGCAGGCTGAATAGCATTCATGATGCCTACTAAGGGCAGGAAGTGATGTCATTATCCAGACAATGACCAGAAATCAGTACTTTGTTCTCAGTCAGGAACTAGTTAGCTGCAAATGACAGAAGAGAACAAATGCAAATCTTGGTCATATTTTCAAAATATGTGAGATCCTAATTATCACACTGGCTGCCCTTTCAGCAGTGGCATCTCAGCACAGCTCAGCTCAGAGAGCTTGAGAGCCAGATAAAGAACTTCTGTGGGCAGCCTCCGGCCCCAGGGCCTGACACCCCTTGTTTAAAAGATGAGCCAGGAGTCAAGAGTAAGTGAATCCAGATTTTACTGCAGGATTAAATACAATGTTAGAGCTGGAGGGAAAGTGGAAGCAATAGAACAATATGTTCTCAATTGAATAGGCAGAGACTATATAAAAGTCTCTATATTTGAAGCTAACTAATGCAAAAGGGAAGGAGAGAACACCAATGGGGGGGAGGGGAGAGAAAGAGAGAGAATGGCCTGTGTGGTGAACCTGACCAGGCTAGTCCTAGGAAGGAGGGAACAGAGGGGAGGGAACAAAATAGACAGAATGTCCCTTCTATGACCTTGAAGGGGGGAGGCAGATGATAAAGGGGAAGACCATATTAAGATGGGGAGATGAGTCTGTTGATCCAGGAGGCAAGTGGGGTTTGGAGTTCCTTATGGGGGCCTCAGTTTACAATCAAATATTGATGGACTAAAAGGGAGGTGTGAGTTATTTTGTGGAGACCTAGCTGTCGCTATCTTCCAGAAGAATCATTATTATGTAAGGGGAAGGAAAGTAATATAACCTGGCTCCAAGGAAGCGAGGACACCGTGTCTGTCACTCGTGGATTGATAAAAGTTACGCTATCTTGCTAGAGAGGATGCTCTTCTACTTTGGTAGTCCTGACTGATATTTGAAAACTCTTAGAATTTTCTAGCACCAAATTCTTGATAAATATAAAAAAAAGAAAAAGAAAGCATCTTCTGACATTGATCGTGTTCACCAGATGATGAGAGCAATTACCCCTGCTAATTGGGTAAGAGGCACTTTTTCAAGTGGGTGCTCCTTTTTTTAGCAGGGGGAGAGTAACTGGCCCACCTCACCCCAGCACTGTCTGTTCTAGTGGCTGTCTGCTGGTATTCATTTGCATCTTTTTAGATTGTGAGCCCTTTTGGGACAGGGAGCCATTTAGTTATTTGATTTTTCTCTGTAACCTGCTTTGTGAACTTTTAGTTGAAAAGCGGTATATAAATACTGTTAATAATAATAATAATAATAATAATAATAATAATGAGAGCAAGTCATGACCAAGGGCTGGCCTGGGCTCCCTGTCTTCAGGTGAGCCCAAAAGGAGGTTGGGGGAATCTGATTCTCACCCTGCATACGTAAAAGGTAGATGGTAAAAATTTAAAACCCTCTTGCTTAGAGGGGAGAGAAAGAGAGGGAGATGTTAGAAATAGGATGGAAAGACAGATAACTAGATCAGTCCTAGAAGAAGAAAAATCACAAAGATGCAAAATGCCCATCTTCATGCCTGCTGTTTGGTGCACCACTGAAGTGACAAGGCAAGTGGAGATGCAACAACGCAGCAAAGCAGGAATTTTATCTGTATACAAAGTAAAGCAAGGGTGCAAATTCGGATCTCAAAACCAAATCATTTATAGGAGTTTTGCACCTGCAGGGAGTGAATTCTGATTGGCTCTGGGTCAACCATTCTTCCAAAGTGTCTGGGAATTTTCCCACCTTCAATATTCTGATTGGCTTTCTCTGGGCCCAGTACTATCCGTTTTTCCAGCACTAATGCAGCTGTGCCAATGGGGCCTACACTGCATCCTGCAGTGAGGGGCATTCACAGAGGCCTTTTCAAGGTAAGGGAACATTTGTTCCCTTACCTTGGGGCTGCATTGCAGCTGCAGTGGTGCTGGGAAGTTGGATGAGATTGAGCCCTAACGTCTGGAGCCATAAGAACAATGGGATTGAAGCAGGGAGATGGGGATGTCTGGGAGCATGGTAATTTTAATTTGCTGCAATAGCTACAGTTAATTTTGATTAATTGTTAACTAAGTATTAATGATGATAATAGTTAATTTGCTGCAGTTAACAGAACTGAAGATAGGGCTAATACATATTTGGTAGGAATACCCTGGAATCAGGATTTCTTTGTTCTTTAGTTTGTCTAAGCAGACTTATTTTTAATGACAGAATTGAACATTGTTCATGCAGTGCCTTTTGGGGTCCAGACACCACTAGCATGAGATCACTTTTTGGAAAATCCCATCCTTCTTATAGATTTTCACGGAGAAGGCAAGGGAAGATGAAAAGGGGGGGGGGAATGGCTTTATAACCTTGCCAAGGCTTAGTTGTACTTTCCTGGCATTAACATGGGATCAAAAGACACATGTCTAGTCCCCAATAAAACAACAGGGAAGTTGCTCAACACTAGTTAAATGCAGTTCAGATTACACTCCCTCAGTCTGGGCCATCACACGGAGGAGAACGAGAGCACAACTGCCCTCCTTGTCCACTCAGTGCACCGACCCAACCTCCCTGCAGGGCTGTCACATTCATACAGCTTGCATATGTAAAAGCCAATATGCATAAACCAAAATTATGTCGCTGGTGAGACTGAGAACACTGAGCACATGATTATAGCCCATGTGCTATGGATTTTACATGCACAGTCTATATTCTGACAACCTCACATGGGATGTATGAGGTAGGGCTCAAAGGTTGAGTAGGCGAGGGGTCAGAAAACCTGTCACTTGCGTCCATGTGATCATTTGGATGTGGGGAGAGGGAGAATGTCATCCAGTCTGGCCCCAAAATAGATCAGAAATGAACTGTGTTGTGTAATGAAACCTGAAAATTATGTTACGTAAACTCTGACATGTATGTGCTGAACCCTGAAAAATCTGAATAGAAACTTTCTTCCAGAGAGTGAAATACTCATTCAAGTTAGAGTAATCTGGTTATGAATATCTATGCTTATATCATTCCTACGGGTGCTCCAACTCTTAACTGAAAGCGGCTCCAGTGCCTTTTACTGTTGTGAAGGTGGATGAAGTTTGGCACTTCTTCCTTCCTTCCTCACACTTAACAGATCTTTTCATGCCCTGTAGCCATTAGACACACTAGCACCTTTCAGACTAAGCCCTGACACCCCATATGCCCCCTCATTTAGAAAAGACTGCAAAACAGTACAATGAAAAGGGAACCTGGGCCCTGTTCATCTCTTCTCCCTCTCATGCCACATAGCATGGTGACCATCAGCATTGATTAACAAAATAGCCCCTCTGCTCCCCAACATCTTTAGTTATGCTGACGGTGAAACCCTTCTAAGCTACTAACAGGATAATCAAGCAATCATGAAGTATGCACCAGATCATTTTGTGCAGTACACATCTTTAAAAGGAATTCTGCAGGCACAAAATAAACCCACTATTACTTCCTGCTGTTTTCTCTCTAGTAGAAAGCAGCCACTGTGTTTTGCAAGGCGGACCACTTAGAGGAGGGAGGAGAGGAGAGGTGGGATAATAAAGCTCTGCTTGAAGGAATTGCCGAATTCTCTGCCTGCATCCCATTCCTGTGGTTCTTGCAGCTGGAAGCTAAACAGAAAAAATGGGGTAATGCAGTCTTGTGGTCAGTACTGGAAATCAGTAGACTTTACTGTCTTGCTTTGTTGGAGAACACTTTATGAATTCTTTATATATATATAATTTTTTAATGTCAGTTCAGCCTGAGTCCATTAAATGTATGAGCAATCAATGTGACAGGGTTTGGCTGAACTGTATCCCAGACACCAACATTTCAAGTATTTATTCATTAATACACCCCCTTCTTTTCTTGACAACAAAGAGCCCAATCCTATGCAGAGGCATCACTAGCGTTTTGCATCACCTGGTGTAAGAGCTCACTGTGTCACCCCAATGATGGACCTCCACCCTTATCAGACCATCCAGAATAAATTACAATATCATATGCACAGCCTAAATGCAGTGGCATAATTAGGGTTGATGTAACCCCCTTCAGCTTTATTTATTTATTTATTTATTTAAATAACAGTCTGGGTCACATGACAAATCAGTAATCAACAAAAAACCTGTGGCCAACTTGATGACACCCACACAACTCAATAAGAGTGCTGGGCTCTAATACATGGAAATGACAGCTGACATCTAGTATAACACCTTACTGGTTCCTTGCTCTGTCAGAATAATATCTCATTGGCTCTCAGAACAATCAGTCTCATTGGTAGGTTTGGAATTTTAAAAAAATCCACTTTTTGTTACATACGGCAGTTGTGTTTTCTTTTTTCTGGTTAATTGGCCATTATATTTGATATAATACAGATACTTCAACACAGTTTCATTACATTCTGCATGAAATTACCTTTCCAAGAATATGTAACCTGATGCTAATACTCATAAACACAAATATTCTAAAAGGTTTTTGCAATTTCGTCTACTATTGGTGTCACCTGCATGAGCGTGTCACCCGGTGTGGTCCACACTCCATAGTGACGCTGTTAATCCTACCATTGCTCTGTGCTGCTGGAATTTGCGTTTCGGCAGCATAAAAGCTGGGCTACTGTGGTGCACAAATGAGCTGCAGCACAGCATGGGATGCAGCAGCTCCCAAAGCTTCCACAAGTAGCCAGTAAGTTGGCACTGGAAGCATGTTGTGAGCAGGGAGGAGGGGGATCTTAGTGGTTCTGGCTTATGCCAAATTCTATCCCCTTTCCCAGGCCACCCCACCCCTTTTCTCTCGGTGACCATAGTCCATCAAAATGGCTGGCATAGGTCAGAGGAGATTCATAGGAGAATTCATTTGACTCTATGGATTGGATTTATGACAGATATTTAGTCCATCTTGCCCAGAATTGCTCACTCTAAGTAGCTGTCCATCCTGCCCAATCCTGAGCTTCTCAGCATCCAGGGCTGCAGCAGCACTGAAATGGCTATTGCTGCATCCCATGGGGCTGGAAAGAAGTGCAGGGTCCCTTACTCAGGGTAAGGGAGCTTATGCTCCCTGACTCTGTGTAATCCCTGATGGGTACCCTTGAATCTGCACCCACTATTGAGTGGGCACAAATTTGAGGAGACCTGTGTCAGTTCTCCCCAGCCAGGTGGGAGGATAGGATATGGCAGCAGGGCCTGCTGCCATCCCAGCCTCCTTCCTACCCTGTTCCCTTCCCCCACTGTGCCTCCCCCACCCTCCTCCATCCCAGAATGCCTCCCTTCTGCCCCAATCTACCTCTCTGCCACCCGGTGCTTGCCCAGAGCTCTGGGCGGCATTTGTCACTCTTCCACCTGATGCTCACTCAGCGCAGGCTCATGCTGAGCCACTGCTCATGCCTGCCCAGTGGTAAGTGTTGCAGGCTTGTCCTATGGCATGTTTGCAACCTTGTGCACCGGAGCTGGGCCAATGTGCAGTCCATTTACATCAGGTCCTGAGATCTTTTTAACTGGAGATGCTGGGACTGAACTTGGAGAATCTCTGTGTCTGCCACTGAGCTATGGTCAGGAGAACACAACTTCTTAAGGAATATGAGTAAGAAATCATATTCAAAAGAAAGGAAAACATATACATTCCTCACAGGCTAAGGAAAGCCGTCGGGAGAAACTTTTGTTTGAAGGACAAAGAAATTGGGGGGGGGGGGGAATCAACTCTGGAGACAAGGAAAGTGACAGCCAGAGGCAACTTCCAAGTCAGCCATAGCTTCAAAGCTTGTGAAGTCTGTCGTGAAGCATAACATGTCCAGGTATTTAACATCTGCCTTACAGGTATTTCATTGCTCACATTCCTGTCAGAAAAGGAGGCTTTGCTCTTGTAACAGCCTCACTTACAAAATTTCCAGTTCGTGTTCTGAAGTCTGGGGTTTACAAAGACTCAAAATAAGAGGACAGAGAAGTCGCAATTGCAGTTGTGTTTCCAGATACTTGGAAGCCACGTAGAGTACGTTGCAATAAAAGCACACAAAACATCTCTCCTTTTCTACTGGGAAATGTGGAAGAACTTGTATGTGCTCAGTGCCCGTAAAAATGCTTTCAGGTGGCCATGTTCCATTCAGGTTGGGTCTACATATGCAACTCAATGAGGTGGTTCGACAAAGCTGTACCACTGCAGGTTACAAATAAGTTTTGGTTGTGGAAAACTGTGCTGCTGTAGCTCAGTGGTGGAGAAGGGCTGTAGTTCAGTGGTGGAGCACCTGCTTTGCCTGCGGAAGGTCCCAGCTTCAGTCTGTAGATAGAGCCCAGCCTGAAATCTCGGAGAGGCAATGCCATTAGCATCAGCCAAGCTAGATGGGTCAATGCTCTAACTGAGCAGCTTCCTCTGCAAGTCAGCTGATTGAGAATCACATGATTGAATGACACACCATATTTAAAAACTCACTGCATGTAGAAAATTAGTGATCATGAATGATTCCATCCCAGCATTCTCCCTGACATGTTCTTTTTCTAGATCAGATGAGTTCCCCTCTCCAGAAGCAATTCTTAAGCATACATCTCCCACATTCTCCCCCCCCCCCTCCGGGCATTATGAAGTAGTACACTCCAGGGGCAGTTTTGCCACCTCATTTGCTATTTGTGTAGATCAAGCCAGAGAGCAGGGGAACATTTGCATTGGGTTTACCATGTGAGTCAGCCCAACTGCATAAAACTTCTCCAAGGCAGTGTCTGGAGCTGGTGTGGTGCAGACATGCCACACCGTTTGGTCGTCTGACATGGCAAGGCCAATGCAAACATTACAGCTCACTGTATAGAGCTCTGCCATGTGGAAGCAGTTTTTAGCAGTCTCCGCAGGAGAAAAATTTACATCTGAATCCGCCTGTAGTCAAAGGAAAGTCTGAACCTGGAAGTTAACAGGCATCAGCTGGCGATGGTCACTTTCATCCTCGGCTTATGAATACCAGACAAAAGAAAAGAAACAGAACCACATGGAAAGTCAAGCAGCCCAGGGAAAAAAATACATAGTGGTCCTCGCCACTCTCAAAGACAATAGAAATGGAATTGGGCACAGTTAATGGTCCCAATCCAATGCCCATATTGCACAGGGCCATGACACCTATGACAATTGTTAGATATGTACCTAACTAAAGCCCTCTTCAGTTGTTATAACCCTTGGTATACTAGCTGTCCCAAAGTAGAGTGAGAATGAGAGCACACCAACTAGCCATGGCCCATTGCTCCTGTTCTCCTTAGCTACGCCTTCTGTTTTTTTCTGTGTGCTGTGCCTGTCTGAAGGACACAGCACTGTCCCAGTGCTAAACCCAGGGACACTTTTTCCCCATGATTTGGAATGCTGGCAAATCTTCCCTAGCAGCTGCAATGTGATTTCTTAGGGAGGCTGGCTTATTTTTGTTGCCTCATGATTTGAGAATCAAGAACAGAGTCATGCTTTTCACCTCTGTAGACCATTCTGAGCCTACTCACTCTAGCCTCAGTAGATTTGTCACTAAAAGAAGGCTAACACTAGATTTTTTTTTTTTGCCTGTAAGGTGACTTTTGGCCCCTTTTGTGGGGCCAAACATTCACCCAACATTTGTGTAGCTTACAAGGCACACTGAATTCATGCTGCTTGCCATATTTGAGCTGGTTGGTAATCTTAACTTCCACTGAAGTGGTTTTTTATCAGTATTTTGTGTGGAACTCATGACTTACAGCCCAATCCTGAGCTGCCCAGACTGCATGGCTGCCATGGCATCCAACATGCAACCAGCATCCTGCGGCAGCTCCTTTCATCCCCTTCTCCCAACTAAGGAAAATAGCCCCACAATGGGGCTACCCGATTCTGCGGAGGCTCTTGAGCTGGTGCAGAATCAGAGAGTCCCATGTCGGACCACGTGGCATGTCAGCATGGGGCTCAGGATCCAATACTATGTCCAATACTCTTCTTTTGATCATTTGAAATGCTTGTATTTGGTCTGAGTGCCTTAATAATTCCAATCAAAACCCCAGTGTTTAAGTTTCATAGATAGATAGATCTATCTTTCTATCTATCTATAATAAATATTTCTTTACCTAGTGAGTAATTAATCTGTGGAACTCCTTGCCGCAGGAGTTGTGATGGCACCTAGCCTAGATGCTTTTTGAAGAGGATTGGTCAGATTTACAGAGGAGAAGTCAATTGTATGTTACAAGCATGATTACTATATGCAACCTCTGGGTTTTAGAAGCAGCCTGTCTCTGAATGTCAGATGTAAGGGAATGGCAACAAGATATGGGTAGACTGTGGTCTTCAGTGCTCCCTAAGACATCTGGTGGGCCACTGTGAGATTCAGGAAACTGGACTAGATGGGCCCTTGGCCTGATCCAACACAGCTCTTCTTATTTTCTTAACACAGAGACAAGTTCTAGACATATGACTTAAGTCTCCCAGTGGTCCTCTGGGAGCTTGCCTTAGGCTTAAAGCAACATTAACATCTATTACAATAGGAGGGAGCAAATGGAGAATGCACAGAGGCAAAAGGGAGGGTTCCTGTGTTGAACTATATGGTGTGGAAGTCAAGACAGAAGGGTGTGAAGTGGACAATCAGGGTGTCAGTGTAGTCACTCTTACGCTCTGCACTGGGGTAATAGGAACCTGAGGAGCCTCCACACCAAGAAATGGAGAATTGCCAAAGGCCACCCAGTTGGTTCAAGCTAAACTGGCATTTGAATGCAACATGATTTGCAGCTCTAAATTCAATAGGCTGGATAATTTCAGCTCTTGGTATGAATTTCTGGTCCTACAATTTTATATTTAATAAGGCTATTCAAGTAAGGCTTGCAGCATAGACTGCCTAATTGCAAGGCACAGAGCAATTCAAGTCTGCCAATACAAAGAAGAATATATAGAACAGCTGGGAAAAAGCTGGATGAAGTGTGATCAGGGAAGAAACACTAGATTTTATAGAGTTAGGAATTAGACAAAGAGATATTTATGATGAGATTTCTCTACATATCTTCTGGAAAAGGTAGCTGACAAAACAATCCAAGGCTATTCTAGCGTCCAATAAACTAAAAACAGATGTCTAACACCCCTCTGCTTTCAAAGTGTATTACAAAAGACTTATTTACTTGCTTGTATACAATACATAAGAACACAAAATTAACCAATTAGAGCAGCAAACAAATAAATCTGAAACCAGCTGAACGAAAAAGGAATTGCAGATGGACAAGTCTGGACTTTAGTAAATCTCTAGGAAACACAATGGCCATACAGTAGTTATCTTGTCAGCCACCAAGAACTTGTCTTCACATGCTTTTGACCGTTTGGATGAACACAGACATGATGTGATTAAGAAGTTGCCAGATTATCTAAATATACATTCAGAGTTGTATCCTAGGCCCAATCTTATCTGGGCCTTATGCTGGCAGATCTCATAATTGGCTAGTGTAAGGCCTGGACCACCGGCACAGCAGCTGTTCCACCATTCTGTGGACCACTGTCACTACTGCAGAGACCCGGAGGCTGTGCGGGGTTGACACTTGCCTGCAGAACCTCTGCTGCTGCTGGTAAGTCTGTAGTGGGGGGGGGGGTAAGTCTGTAGTTGAGGGTGGGAGGGGGTGGCTCTTGGGCAGCATACGCCAGATCTTATTCCCCCCATCCCAACCTGGGCTGATCCCCAGAGACTCCTCACACTAGCAAAAGAGCTGACAAGACCCACGGGGTACCAGGTGGCTTATGGGCAGGTAAATAAAACATATGTTTACTTACCTCTCTTGTGCTGTCTGGTCCCCAGTCAGCCCCTAGCTTGTAGAGCTTAATTCTGCAGCCTTCCGTGACTCCTGACTTAATCCTGGTCTAGAGAGTCTCCCAGAGTGAGTTTTCAGTGAACTGCTGTGCCGAGGAAACAGTGGGGAAGTTTGTTTCTGCAAGCCTCCTTCCATACATGCCCTTTAGGATGCAAAGGTACTTCCAGAATGCAACCCTGAAATGCGGTAGAGCCGCAATTCCAGCAGACAAAAAGAAGCAGCACATGTATTATAGAATACCGGGCTGCGGAATCTCCCCTTTTCACTACCTTTTAAAAATCCTTGGATTTGGAAAGCAGACACTTGTGTTGCCTGCCAGGAGCATTAAGTCTGAAAAAGCAATAAGACACAAATGGGATACAATTAATGTTGTGGGACTTCCCCCTCCATAACAATCCTCACATCGTGGAAGGATGATTTCTAGGGGCTATTAGGTACATGTGCTTGCAGAACGCAAGCTGTACTTACTGCATCGAGTCTGCTACTGTTTATTAATGAGCGTACATGTACGTGCATGCACAATGCTACATTAAAATGAAAATAAAACAACCCCATTGCCTTAATGGAATTATTTGTGTAGGACACAGTAGACTTCCTGCTCTCTCTTTTTTTTTTTTTAAAATTTCCTTTTCTTATGCAGATTTATTTTCAGAATTCAACTTGATGTTTTTGCCCTTCCTGCATTGCCATCAGTCATGGTGAGCTTATTACTTTTTGCTTCAGTACAAACTGCTACAAATGAAACTAATTATTTTATAGTTTGGGCAGCCTGCCTGGTAGACTGCAGGACTTGGACATCTGCCCCCGCCGCCTTGCAGACATGTGTTAACTTCAGATTTTTTTCCAACAAGGTTGAGGGTATTACTGCCTCGATTTTGGAGGAAATAAAATTAAAAATTAGTGAAACTGTGGAGTGGAAAAGAGGCTAATTGAGAAACATTGGGCAGTTTGGTGGTATATTTTTTAAAGTCCTGAGCATTACGTTAGATGATTTTTTGTTTGTTCAGTTGTGATGGATATCTAGTGATTCTCCAGCCCGCCTACTGACCAGCTCCTGAATAGAAAACCACTGTGAAGAAAAAAAAAGAAAAGAAAAACTTGTAGCATTTCCAAAGCATAGTATGAGACGGGTAGGCTGTTGAAAACATTTTTCCCCTTCCTTTCTCACCTTGTAGTTCATTAGGATGTGGCCCTCCAACCTTTTTGAAGCTTGGTTTTATAGGCAACCCCCATGGTCTGTGAAAACTGGGTGCAAATTGACTGCAGAAGGTGTGCAGAGTCTTGAAGAATCAAAGGGAATCTCACCACTGACGCAGGTGGGATGCAGATTCAGTCTGCCGCTTTATAGATTTCCAAGGGCGATGATGAGAAAATGAACACCTGGAGAAATTATCCTTTATATTTCACTGTTAGAGGAGTCAAGAGTCAGGGACAGAGACTCAGGGCCCAATCCTATCCAGCTTTCCAGTGCTGATGCAGCCATGCCAATGGGGTACGCACTGCATCCTGCAGTAGAGGGCCAGTCATGGAGGCCTCCTCAAGGTAAGGGCACATTTGTTCCCTTACACCTGCATTGTGACTGCATTGGTGCTGGAGAGTTGGATAGGATCGGACCATGAATTCTTTCACAAATTGTGCTGAACTAACTAGGTATGGGAAACAGCAAGAGGAGAGGCAAAGCTGGATTCTTCTGTGCAGGCCTATATTTACTGGCCTACATCTGCAGCAGAATGAGATAGTTGAATCCTGAGGTGGAAGAGTAGATGGTATGCCTTCAGGCTGCAAGTGGAGGATTCTTTTAACATTCCCCCATGTAAGCAAAAGCCTTCCTTGCAAGTAACAAACTCACACTTAGTATCCTAACCCCCCCCTCTCTCTCTCACACACACACACACACACACACATTTTTCTCTTTGCAAGAAGCAATTTGTGATTTTTATTTTTTTTTACAAAAGTTATTCAAAAGTTGAACCTCTCACCTATGCCATGAAGTGATACAGGCCATTGTACCAGCTCAGGTCCATATCACCTCATTCCACTGGATGTGTACATGAGGCCTCAGTGAAGCATGTGACAGGACAGTGGCTCTGGGTTCACAGGTAGCGTCTAGGTCAGGCACTGGCCAAGGCTTATGCCCATTATTTAAACCAGGCTCTGAATCTTATGTCATCACTTCTCCTGGGACCTCCATCTAATAATGGGGAGGTTCTCCAAAGGCCCCTGTGTCATAGCAGAACCTCTTGGGGACTTCTTAGCAGGACCTTCCCCCAATGGGAAGCAGGGAGGGAAGGAAAAATGGTCACTGCCTATCACCGGTAAGCTTGAATGGGGACAGGTCAATGAAGGGTTTTAGCCAGGGGCTTCAGCATCCTGGCACCAGCACTGTCAGGATCTGAACCTCACATCTCCATGTGCTGGGAAAGACATAGCAGAATATGGTGGAAGAGGCAAAGCACAATCCAGGCCTCGCCTCACTTTCTCAGAGCTCTGGCCTCCAGATGGACTATAATTCCTGCCCCAGGTCACCAACACCCTGCTGACAGTGGGCCCTGTGAGCTTGGCATCTGCAGATTTGAGCATCCATCCGTACCTCAGAACACCTCCCAGATATTACTGCAAGTCACTGAGGTGAACTGGAAGTGGCTTCTAGATGCTTCCGGGAGACTGCCTGAGGAGGCTGGGAGGCCAGCATGACCTCCATAGGGACCGGTTTGGCCTCCAGGTAAGTTATTGCCACACCATGACGCTGGCCACCCATATATTTCAGCATTCGTGGATTTTGGTATCTGTGGGTATGTGTGTGGAATTGATTCCCTGTGAATACCAAGGGCCCACTGTACCAATGTAGACAAAATCAGGTATTCTGTGCTGGTCTCTCTGATGTCCCTCATAGACATGAGCCTGTGAGCCTGTATTAAATACACATAGGCAGATAGTGGGATAATGTTCAGGGCACAGCTTGCCACTGCTCTTGTATTCCAGGCCAGTTATGGCTCTGACAATGCTATTGAATGGGACAGCATCCATTCACAGGAAGCTGAGCCAGGTTATTGCAGGAAACATGAGCAGTGCAGCAGGAGATAACTGAAGCATGTCAGGAAATGTCCCAGGGTATTTTGCTATGTTCCTAGCAGGTCTTTGATTCCGTAGTCCAAGAAACCGAAGCTGTCAGGTGACTACAGGAGGGCAAGTAACTCACCTGAGCCTGCCAGCTATCTCACTGCAGTTACTATAGCAACCACATCCATAAAGTAGAAGTAACATTTTCTTTCCAGGCATTTTGGAAAGGAGTGGACAAGATGAAAAGCCAAGAGCATCCATAAACCAGGGCAGGACAGATGCTCACTGGGTTAGGCATGCTGGCTCCAAATATCCATGTGCTCAGGGATTGAAATTCATCGTGCTGTGGGAGAACTGGGACATCTACATTTCTGTTGGGAGTGTTGGGAGAGTTAGAACAGACAAAAGAAAATATTTCTTTACTCAGCGTGTGGCTGGTCTGTGGAACTCTTTGCCACAGGATGTGGTGATGGCGACTGGCCTGGACGCCTTTAAAAGGGGATTGGACAAGTTTCTGGAGGAAAAATCCATTACGGGGTACAAGCCATGATGTGAATGCGCAACCTCCTGATTTTAGAAATGGGCTATGTCAGAATGCCAGATGCAAGGGAGGGCACCAGGATGCAGGTCTCTTGTTATCTGGTGTGCTCCCTGGGGCATTTGGTGGGCCGCTGTGAGATACAGGAAGCTGGACTAGATGGGCCTATGGCCTGATCCAGTGGGGCTGTTCTTATGTTAGGCATGCACTGGCCTTCCTTGGCTCATCTCAAAAGTGCTCAAGGATTTCTGTGTATTCCAAGGGAGCTGTTGCAGAGCTCTCAAAAAGCAGAAGGCACTCTAGGCCCAAGCAGAGCATCTTCAACAGGGACTCCTGTAAGAAACTTCTCCTTGCTGGGAATGGCATACATATGACATGACATTTGCCTACAAGAGATGATGGGATGTGTGGTCTCAGAAAAAAGATATTGTACTGGGGCCTGAAGCACCCATAGCCACTTCCTCTACTATCACCACCATCTCTTTCCCTTACCCCAAGGTCAGTTTCTGAGGGCTCAATCCTATCCAGTTTTCCAGCACGGATGCAGCTGTGCCAACTGGGCATGTGCTGCATCCTGCAGTGGGAGGAAACAGTTATGGAGTCCACCTCAAGGTAAAGGAATGTTTGTTCCCTTGCCAAGGGGCTGCATTGTGGCTGCATCAGTGCTGGAAAGTTGGCTAGGATTAGGCCCTAGGTGCCTTAGAGCAGAGGGCAGGGAAAAGGGGAAGGTGGCAGAGATGATGCTCTGGGTAGAGCAAACACAGTTTTGTTTGCCTGCCACCAGTAAGCAATGAACAGGGCTGTGCTTGCCCTAGTCCTGCAAATATTTGAGTAGGGATGCTTGTTTCTTCTAGGGCTTTTGACCAACTGCTCATGACATTCCTGATATTAATTATTATTATTATTATTAACAGTATTTATATACAGCTTTTCAACTAAAAGTTCACAAAGTGGTTTACAGAGAAAAATCAAATAACTAAATGGTTCCCTGTCCCAAAAGAGCTCACAATCTAAAAAGATGCCAAGGAATACCAGCAGACAGCCACTAGAACAGACAGTGCTGGGGTGAGGTGGGCCAGTTACTCTCCCCCTGCTAAAAAAAGGAGCACCCACTTGAAAAAGTGGCTCTTACCCAATTAGCAGGGGTTATTTACTTTACTTACCTACCTGGCTGTTACCTGGTCTCCCCCTGGGACTCCTTAGATCTACACCAGCACTTTTGATGTTGTAGATTTGAGAATCCTGCCAGGGGTATATCAGGCCTGGACTCCGGTGCCACTGCAATCCACCCCATCCTGCCCCAGTCTACCCCAATCTTCATCCTTTTTTGGTCTCTTCACCAGCAGAAACATGCTGGCCGTCGGTCTGCGAGTTGCCAGTGGCAATGCACAGCCTTCTTGTCTCTGCACTAGAGGCAGTGTTCCATAGACTGGTGGAGAGGATGCTGGGATGGTGGACCTCATGTTATGTTGGCATACCACAAGGATAGAATTGGGCCATTGGCTATACAGTTGAAAGCATCACACAATGCATGGCAGCCATTCATTTCCAAAGAAGCAGCTGAGGCAGTCTGCACACCAAAAACAATTAGTTGCAATAGCATAAAACAAAAAACTTATGTTACAATGAACATTAGCCTTGAAGGTGCCACAATGCTCCTGAAGTTGTCCCTCTTTTAAAAACTGACTTCAGAAATTGAGATCAAGCACCAATATTGCACGGTTGATTCAAGCACCTGCTTCTTATAAAACATGAAGGAGGTTATGATCTCCACACACATCTGTTGCCCAAGCTCACCATGCATGGCTTACGCTTTTGCAGGTGATCCCATAGGTCTCAAAAGCAGATATATAGGTTGCTTGTGCATCCACTGACACTGCCTGCTTGCAGGGCCCAAAGCCATCCAGTGGTTCAGCATGTCGCCTGGATAGCACCCAAAGCTTTGCTGATAACATGCCATTCTGTCCCCTTCCTCCTACCTGCTCTGCTGACACTGGCAATGGTGCCACTGAAGAGCACAAGGCTTGCATTGTCCTAAAGTCACAAAGGCAGAGTTTTCTTTAGTGCCCTCATTCCTAGGCCAACACCGCTTCCCCATCTCAAATGGGCAAGTGTCAAATACAATGAAGCCAAGAAAGTGCGAAGTGAGACTAGTAACTGTAGCAACCACAATAATGAATTATCCTCAGGTTCAATTCTTTTTCCTCCACCACTTAGATAGCGGGGAAAATGAGGCTTTTTTATTCTGGCTTAAATACCCATCATAAAACTTTAGGGGATATTATAAACTTTTTACCCTTTAAACAATCCCCTCCACATAACCTAGATAGCATTTTCAGATAATGGGATCTCATGTTTAAAAGGAAAAGACCTTTGCTTGATATCCTGAAGAAGTGAGGTCTCCCTGCTCTTATCTCTAGGATGTGAGCAGGGAAAGATAAGATCAGAAGCAGCTCTCAGTAGGCAGACAGCTGATGAGCATTTTCTCATACATGAGGTCTTGAGAGTCTATAGGGCTGTTTAAGGTAATTGTGGATTGTTGTGAATGTGGAGTAAAATAAAGGGAGGCATTTGTAATGCAAATGCATCTGTGTTGCTGATGGAGGTTACTCCATTGTAGAAGCCATACATATTAATATGTAATTAAACTACATATTATGTCACATTACTCCATGTTAGAAGCCAATTACAGTAAAAAAAAAAAAAACTGCTTGAAGCCTCATGTATAAAAGCCTCATGTATAAAAGAATTCCATCAGCTCATTTTTAACCAGCTTTCCAGCTCTGATACAGCTGCAATGTAGCCCTAAGGAAAAGGAAACAAACATTCCCTTACTTTGAGGAGGCCTTCATGACTCCCCCCCACCCCCTCCTTACAGGATGCAGCATTCACTCCACTGACATTTGCTGGAAGGTTAGTTAGGACTGGACTGTAAGTGGGTTTTGGGGATCATCTCTTAAGTTGCCCATTATTTCAGATTCAGCAGGGACTGAGTGCTGAATGTCATCGAGAAAAAGAAAATACTTAGCTTTGGTCATTCAAAGATTGTAAAATTTCAGAACTGTTTATAGATAGATTTAAAACTTTAAAACTTTAAAACTCAAATTTAAAACTCAAATAATTACAAAGGTGATTATTACTATATAGACCCTGTACGCAGCAACTCTTTTCAGTTTAGGTTTTACTTAAATCCATTGGTTTAATGTGACTTACCACAATCCTAAGCATGTTACTTCCAAGCAAGTTCCTTTGGTGTCAGAGGGGCTTACTTTTGGATATGTCTTCCTCAGATCTCTTGCCTTCAGCTTTGTACTAATTTCAGGGGCTCTTCTAGAGTCTAATCCCTCCCTTTTCAGGACTGGGATTAAACTTCATTTGACAGATGACATTGCCAGCTCTGAGGAATCTCATACTCTTTCTAAAGACCATTTATAATTTCTGAGAACCAGTGACTTTCTCAATCATGTGATTGCTGTCATATATTATGGTGTGTGACTGTGTTTGAAGAGACTGATTTTGTTTTAGTTACAGGTATTTCTCAAGATCAGTCAATGACTGATAAAAATTTTATTTAAGTTTGCAGTTCCGTGAATGATTTCCTTAAGTCCCATTTAACTCAGTAAGACATCATCCTGAGGCATCAGATAGGCATCAGGCTGAAGCTGAAAGGTTCTCCCAAAAGTACGGCTGTACACCCTTGTCAGTCTACCAACAAAAGAATGTGAAAGAGCTACCATGAGCTTCTTCAGCCAAAGGGGGAGGGGGAGGAAAATGAGTTCTCCACTCAGGACTCTTTAACCCTTCCCCCACTGTCCAAAAATACAACAATGACCCATCTGTGTAGGCAGAAGAAAGCAACTCCTAATGCTTCACCAAGGGGCTCATCTGCTTAGGTCACAAAGACATTATAACGAATATCACACAATGTGTAGTCAGTTGCTCCCCTGAAATGAAGATCTAATGTCTAATGAGGTCACACAGTTCAGTTTAAAACAAGGCACAGCAAAAACAAAACACTGATTAACATAAAGATGAAGGGCACAATCCTAAGCACACTTTCCTGGGAGTAAGCCCCATTGAACACAGTGGAACTTACTTCTTGGTATACTCACATTGGATTGTATGGTAACTTATTGCACACTTTAGATACTGACAACAAAATATGGACTTGCATTTTAGCAAGAATATATCGGCTTTGTGAACATTTTATTTAATTTTTGTTGTTCTTGCTGCCAGAATAACAAGAACCCTTCCCCACCCCCCAGTCTATGATTATCTAATGATTATCTGAAACTAACTATACACATCTTCTTTGTAGGAAGGATCCCAACACAGTGACATAAATAAATAAAAATCAGCAAAAGCAAATAATTAAGGTACGACTCATCCAACTCCCTGCTCAGTGCTGGCAACCTCAGCATCCCAGACAGGTGGCCATCTAGCGTCTGCTGTAAAACTTCCAATTGGGGTGGAGGTCCACAGGTGTACAAGACAAACTGTTCCAGTGCCAGGAAGCTCTTACAGTGAAGGAAATTATTCCTCATGTCTAGTGTAAATCAACTTCCCTGTAGTTTCAACTCACTGATTCTACTCCTGCCCTCAGGAATCACAGAAAATAATCGGTCCTCTTCTTCCACATAACAGCCCTTCAGATATTTGAAGATAGCTGTCATAGTCTTCTCCAGAGTAAACATATTATCCTCTGTCCCCGCCACACTTTAGCATGCAGTCGTGCCAATGGAGCACACACTGCAGGCTATAATGGTGGGGCGACCAGAAGGCAAATGATAGGTAAGTAAAGCACTTCTTTCTTCTAAACTAATCCCTCAGTAGGTTTTCTATATAGATGGTGTATGTCCAAGGAAAGGAAGGTGCAGGGTGGGCTGGAAAATGGGGGCTAGGATCCTGCATGCACCTTTGTCATGGAGATCCACCCTCCAGCCTGATCTACGACTCTGTTGTCCCTGCCCTGAATCTCCCCTCCCTGCCACTTCTGGGTCAGAGTGGGCCAGGCTCCACGGCAGGAAGTGCATGAAGCCTCTGGCCACTTATGCTGGTGCCTGATGGTGTCCTGCCTTTCACATCATTATCAGTGGATTTAGGGCAGAAGATCACAAGGGGGGGGGGGTAGGATTGGGTTGCAACCTCTTTTCTTGCAGGACTTTTTCCAGATTTCTCAATGTCTTTGCTGCAGTGTCCCTCCTCTGAACCCACTCCATTTTATCCATGTTCTTCTTAGAACAGAATGCTCCAAATGGGACACATTATTCCAAGTGAGGTCTGACATATGCAATATAGAGTGAAACTATTATTTCTCATGACCTGGACTCTGTGTCTCAACTAAGCCAGCCTAGCAATGCATTGGTTCTTTTCTTCTGCAGTCACATCAAACTGTTGGCTCATGTTCAGCTTGTAGTCTACTAAAACACCTAGTGCCTATATGGCACTAATCATCACTGGTGACATCCCCATTCCACTTGCAGTGCTGTTGGGGATGGGAGGGAGGTTGTTCACTTACCTGCAGCCAGCACTGGAGTTCTGGGAGATCTGGGGAGGCTGGGAAGCACTGCGCAGAGCTCCCCAAGCCTCTGTAAGTCTGAAAGTTAGGAAAAAACGGGCACTCCTGGTTTCATCTTGAAAATCGGAAGTGCCTGTTTTTCCTTATTTTTCAGACTTACAGAGGCCTGTCGGATCCTGGACCTACTAGGATTCCAGTGCTGGCTGAAGGTAAGTGAATAAATCCCCCTCCCATACCCAGCAGCAGCACAATCCCAGCTTGGTATCATCTGTAGATTTGATAAGCATTCTTTTTACCCTCTAATCTAGGTCATTCATAAAAATATTGAACAACACAGGGCCCAAGACAGAATCCTGTGGCGTTCCACTCGATACCTTCCCCACAGCCATTTAATAGCACTGACTGGGAGTAGCGGTTCAACCAGCTTTGAACCACCACACAATAGTATCATCTAAGCCCACATTTTACCACATTATTCACAGGTAAATCTATAGAGACTTTGTCAAATGCTTTGCTGCAATCTCTGCCCACAGTATTTCTGCAGTCTACTAGACTAGTTACTATATCAAGAAAGAGATTGGATTAATCTGGCACAATTTGTTCTAGGCAAATCCATGCTGACTCCTGAAAATTACTCCATTATCACTCCAAGTGCTGGCAGGCATTCTGCTTAACAATCTGTTCCAGATAATTTCCAGATGTTTATTCCAGGTACTGAGATCGGGCTGACCAGTCTGTAGTTTCCCAAAACTTCCTTTTCCAAAGATGGGGACAATATTTGCTTGCCCCCCCCAGTCCCTGAACACTGCACTCTGTCAACTCCAAGAATTCTCAAAGGTTACAGGCAGCTGCTCTAAGATCACATCCACAAGCTCTGTCAGTACACTGGGATGTTGTTCACCTGGTCCTGGGAACTGAAATTCATTTAAAGTAATAGGTGCTCCCTTACCTTCTCTTTACCAATACCAGATGCAAGGGAGGGCACCAGAATGAGGTCTCTTGTTATCTGGTGTGCTCCCTGGGGCATTGGGTGGGCCGCTGTGAGATACAGGAAGCTGGACTAGATGGGCCTATGGCCTGATCCAATGGGGCTATTCTTATGTTCTTATACTAATCTTTTGATGCCCCCATTAATGCAACTGTTATTTACATTGAGCCTCCTTCGCCTTGTGGGAGAAGACAGATGCAAAATAAGAACTGTTTAGATCTGCCTTCTGCCCATCACCTGTTATCACTTCTCTGTCTTCTCCAACCAATAGACCTACCACTTCCTTGATCTTCCTTCTCTTTTGGACATAACAAAAAATAATCCCCTCTTTTTTGTTGTTTTTGGTGTCCCTCATCAGCCTCTGCTCATTCAGTGTTTAGCCTTCCTGACATCATCCCTGCAGGTGCAGGCTACACTTGTGTACTGTTCCTTTGTTAACGGTCCTTCCTTCCACTTCTTGTACATGTTCCTCTTGCTTTTCAACTTTTCAAAAAGTTCTTTCTGCAGCTACGTTGATTTCCTTATGTCTCCCAAATTTTTGTCTCATTGGAACTGTTTTGATTGTACTTTCAGTATCTTGCTTTAAAAAAATCCATCCTTCCTGGACCATTTTCTCCTTTAAAAGTTATTGCAATGGAATATGACTTAACTGCCATCGGAGCCCTTTAAAATAAACTTTTCTGAAATGCAGAGTATGTTTGACTAGGCCTACAGCCCAATACAAAGGAGCTGGCTGTTGTCAGAGTGCCTCTTCCGCTGGTTGCTTTACAACAGGCAGCACCCAGTTGTAAAAAGCGCTCTGGCAGGGCACTCAGTAGTGCATTGCTGGGACACTGGCAGAAAGGCCTGGACCTTTCTGCCCTCACCAATAGATCCAGAGCCACCCATCGCAGAAGGTCAGGAGGCAGGGGGAGGGGCATAGAGCAGTGGGCAAAACAAGGCAAGGCTGGGGGCAGAGATTGAGCAGATTGGGTTTGGAGAGGGGTGGGTTGGGCAGGACTGCCTGCTGCCAAATCCTGATCCCGATCCTGGGCCTAATCTTGCAGTGTGTGTCCACATGGACCCATACCAGCTAATTAATTAGCGCAGGTCCGAGTAGAACTCCCCCCTCCCATGTGTGTGCCATGGAGGCTTGCACTCAGGTAAGGGAATGATTGTCCCCTTACTTAGACGGGACCTCTGCAGCTGCCCTCCCACCATAGAATGCAGCGGTAGCCATTTTGGCACTGCTGCATTGTTGGAGGGGGAAAAAATATGATTGGGTTCTTAGTTTCCCTTTCCCTTGATATCAAGAATTCCAGTTTGATATTGTCCCTTTTGCCCATAGACCCTGTCAATTCTTCCTTAAGCAATTGGTAAGGATTAAATCAAGGACAGCTGACCCCCTTGTTCCTTCCTCCACCTTTGTAATGATAACATTGTCCACAAGGTGAGTTAAAAACTGACTAGACCTCCCATTCTAAGATTCCAAGGCTATCCCACCCCACTAGTCCATAGTATGCAGCTGCCCCAACATAGCCCATGCTACATGCTATAGTGATGGTGGGAGGCATCTGATCTGTCAATCAGATGGCTAGAGAGAAGTTCTTCCTGACTGCTTTTGTCTCATTCTGGATAATATGGATTTCAAACACACAGTCTGCATCTTGAATAAAGGGAGTCCTGGCCAGCTGACAGCTCTTCCTCTCCTCTGCATCAGGCTGCAGAAATGATTATGTTTGTTAGCTTTTTTCCTGCTTCCTTGAAACATACGATACAGTCACGGAATTCTTGCAAATACTATATATTTGTCTGAAAATTTTAAACTCTCAACGGTTAGGGAAAAGGCAGTCAGGCTCAGAATAAACTTTCTCGGCTTTTTTCATAGAGATGCTGTAACTTAAAGGAGTGTTTCCCCCATCGCTGAAATAGTACTGTTCATGATGATGCTAATCATGTAAAAACCTAAACATCTGCTAATAAATATTAATGGATCCTGGAAGTTTTTGCCCCATTTTCCCCAAAGCCTATTATTCTAATAGTCTGCAGGTTGGAGATTACAAGTGTAGCAGTTCCTTACACCGGACACACAGAACTCAAATGAGTCACTCCAAATTCCAATGAGACATGATAATCCATTTGGATATCACAAATCGATGATAAGGCCAGACCTGGAGTATTGTGTCCAGTTTTGGTCGCCGCATCTCAAAAAAGACATAGTGGAAATGGAAAAGGTGCAAAAGAGAGCGATTAAGATGATTACTAGGCTGGGGCACATTCCTTTTGAGGAAAGGCTATGGCGTTTGGGCCTCTTCAGTCTAGAAAAGAGGCGCCTGAGGGGTCATGATTGAGACATACAAAATTATGCAGGGAATGGACAGAGTGGATAGAGAGATGCTCTTTACACTCTCACATAACACCAGAACCAGGGGACATCCGCTAAATGTGTTGGGAGAGTTAGAACAGACAAAAGAAAATATTTCTTTACTCAGCGCGTGGTTGGTCTGTGGAACTCCTTGCCATAGGATGTGGTGATGGCATCTGGCCTGGACACCTTTAAAAGGGGATTGGACAAGTTTCTGGAGGAAAAATCCATTACGGGTTACAAGCCGTGATGTGTATGTGCATCCTCCTGATTTTAGAAATGGGCTATGTCAGAATGCCAGATACAAGGGAGGGCACCAGGATGCAGGTCTCTTGTTATCTGGTGTGCTCCCTGGGGCATTTGGTGGGCCGCTGTGAGATACAGGAAGCTGGACTAGATGGGCCTATGGCCTGATCCAGTGGGGCTGTTCTTATGTTCTTATCACAAATCATGCTATGGATTTCATCCACAATCAAAAACCTTCTATCAGACCACAGTAATACTCCAACCCAACATTTTATTGCCTAAGCCAAAGATCCATTTCAATTTTCCCTGGTTCATATTCAAAATTCTAATACATTTTCAAAGGTTCAGAATTATATATATTGATCACCAAAAATAGAACAGCAATCTCTGTCCCCATCTTAGTTTGTCCGTGTGTGAGTAGATGGGTTTTCTGTACAGTGTATTAGTTTTGCTGCAAGTTCATAAATAAAATCCTCTCTTCACTCTATATATACAGGTGGCACCTTGGTGTTCATTGATTTGGTATCCACTGATTTGACTCACCACTGATACCGAGGTCCACCTTTAAATGCTGTGAAACAAGGAAAAAAGCACCAAAATTCAATTTCCTACCTTTGCATTGTTAAATAATAATAATTTCATTCCATTAGATTCAATTTTTGTCCCCATCTAGTGGCTGAATGCGGTATACCAATGTATTCTGGGGCAACAATAGATGGGCAAGAAACCTGGAAGTGGGTCTTTAAAGCTATTTTCCCACTGATTTAGTATCTACTGATTTTTTAATCTACTAAAATTTCTGGAATGGAACCCTAGTTTTATGAGGCATGACCTGTAGTGGCTAATGAAATAGATAGTGCACCACATCCTCTAAAACAGAGTTCTTCAACCTGTGGGTTGGAACCCGAATGAGGTTGTGATGCTTCATTTGGGAGGTCACAGCAACCTTTCAAAGCCTGTGCAAGAAAGGGCTTGGATCCAATTCAATAATAATACTGCCTCATCAAAACTGAGTTCTTGATATAATTCTGCACTGCCTCTTCTTGCTGTCTTGCCCCACAGCTCCTAAGGCTGGCCCTATACAGGCTGCTGCCTCAGAGGGTTGTTGTGAAAAGACAAGAGGTAGGAGGAAATGGTGTGGGTGGTTTGGATCCCAGATGGGAGCAGTAGTGGGTCCCCAGTTCTTTCTTTCTTTCTTTCTTTCTTTCTTTCTTTCTTTCTTTCTTTCTTTGATTGATTGATTGATTGATTGATTGATTGATTGATTGATTGATTGATTGAATGCTGTGCATTCAGTGATTGTGACAACAACCTGGCAACTTGGGGTGGGTGGAGCGTGATGTGAAAGAAGTGAGTTCATGTGCTGAACTTATCCATGAACCATAAACTTTCTGGTTAACATAAGAACATAAAAACAAGTGGGGGGGGGGGTTCCCCAACAGTCTTCCCAAACCAGCAGGAAACCCCCCCCCCAATGGTTTCCCCTTCCCGCCTTACTTCCAACAACTGGTGGGCAAGGAGTGGAATAACCCAAATAGGGGCAGGGACCCCAGCAAGCCTTCCACCAGGTTCTACAACCTTCTCGCAGAGGTCATAGCCCGCCTCAAGTCACCCCTAGTGGATGCCCCAGTAGCAGCACTGGGATCCCCAGCCGTCCTCCCCACAGACAGTGACGGTCTCCCAAGGGACCCTACAGACAAGAAGGTAGAACTAGCCACCAGGAGGGGATTTGAGGCCTCCTCCAATGCGCTGCAGGCCTCCGCTTCACTCAGCTCCAGAGCGTTGGTCCTTTGGTTTCAGAAGTTCAGTGAGACCCACAAGCTACACTCCAGGGCTCGCTCGGATATCAGAAAGATGGCCTCAGCTGCCGCCTTCGTAGCAGACGCCACAGCAGATGCCCTGCAGTTCTCGGCCAGGGCCATGGCTGCAGGAGTTGCCATGCACCGCAGCACCTGGCTGCGTAGCTGGGACGTGGATGCAACCTCACACGCCAGGGTCTCCAGCCTCCACTTCCAGGGAGCCAAGTTGTTCGGGAACGCCCTGGACCTGCTACTGGTGGAGTCCAGGGGAAAGAAGAGGGTACTGCCCACCAGGGAGAGGAACTCAAGGCCCGCCCAGCGGTCCTAGTGCTGGCCCTTTAGGCCATCAAGGAGCTCTCAACCCATTACCTCATCCTCGGCAGCCCCTTTCAGAAGTCAAAGACCCATCTAGCACCGAAGATGGCCAGCCCACAGAGAACAGCAGCCCCAGCGCTTTGGTGCAAAGGGCCTAAAGTCTCAATGACGACCAACCATCCTCGTCCCACATCATTGGTGGAAGGCTGCAACACTTCGTGAACAGATGGGATGAGGTGACCACTGACCAGTGGCTGCGGGACACCATCCGCTGGGGGTATTCACTGGAACTCCGTGTGACTCCCTCACCCGGTTCCTACAGGCCCCCAGACCCAAGTGCCCACTAAAGCACGGCAAGACACTCGAGGCAATCCAATAACTCCTACAGGTCGGGGCTATTGAACCAGTTCCAAGGGAGCAGCGGGGGGCCAGGGTGTACTCCCACCTCTTCACCGTGCCCAAGAGATCCGGCAGCACCAGGGCCATCCTTGACCTTGCATCCAGCAAGGACCCCCCTAAGGGCATCATCATCATCATCAATACAGGCATTTATATACTGCCTTTCTTGGTCATCAGATTTCTCCTCAGACTTTAATTCAAGGTGGTTTACATAGGCTGGATGTTCTAAACCCCCATAGGGATTTTTACAATTGAAGAAAGGTTTCATCTTTCAAGAAGTGCACAACATTTCAGATGGATATTTTATGGTCTGTTACCACTTTCTGGCCTCCAGGTTCCTCCCACACAGGCTGACAAGCAGCCCCTTTCACTTCCTCAGGGGGGCCGCCACCTCAGCTGCATTCAGGGCTCACTCCTCCCTGGAGGCAGTATGCAGGGCAGCTACCTGGGGCTCACCTAACACCTTTATCAAACACTACAAGATCGACACCTTCGCCTCTGGGGATGCAGCCTTCACAAGGCACGTCCTCCAGAGCGTGGCTCTATAAGCTTACAGCAGCTCCCACCCTTGAGGAGCACTGCTTGGGCACATCCCACTTGTAAGGACTAAGACTGACATGGAGATGCCACTGGAGAACAGGGAGATTTGTACTTACCATGAATCCCCCTTCTCAGTGGTCTCCATGTCCGGATTAGTCCGCCCGCCCTCGTAGCCGTATTAAAAAAAAAGGAGGAGAAACAGACATGCTGAACACCACAATGGTAAAGTCAGGGGGATGCAGTACAGTGCAGAATAGCAATAGACCTGGGGTAGGGCCCTGCACCACCTGGGCCCATTCTGCACTCATCCCCCGAGCCAACACGCCACGCAGCACGTGACACCAGGCAACCACCACTACAGTGCATCTAGATGGACACAAGACATCTGGCGTCAGGGGCGGGGCTCTTCAAGCTTGGACAGTCTGGGGAGTCCAGGTAGCCCCTCCCCTCAGGATGACCAAAAGACTCTGGCCTGCCTACCTGAGAGGGAGGAGCTACCCCATAGTCCACACTCTTAGCCACATGACTCTGCCAGTTACAATTTAACACAGGACACAATCCTAACCAACTTTCCAGCACTGGCATAGCTGTGCCAGTGGGGCATGTGCTACATCCTGAAATTGGGGGGCAGGCAGAGACCCCTCCTCAAGGTAAGGCAATGTACATTCCTTTACCTTGGAGTTCCATTGCCTTTATGTCCATGCTGGAAAACTGGTTAGGGTTGCTGCCACCGGCTCTTAAAGTAGCCACTTGTCTGGTCACCTGTGTCTCTATCTAAGAGACTTGCTCTTGGGTAACCAGGCAGGAAAGTTTGTTCTAAGTTGTTGGATTTTTTTTTCCTTTTAGGTCAAAAATTATTAACATAGGAATGTATAAACATTTTTGTGGGCTAGCAAGCTTTGAAAACTTATTTCAAAGCTGGTTTGAGTCTAGCCTCGAAAGTAAATGTTACCTAAATACGAACCTGATTCTAACTGGTGTTCTGTTGGAACCAACAGCGGGATAAAACCATGGTGGTGAGCGATGAGACATGTTTTCTTTTCATCCTCCTTAACATTCATGAATGCATATAGTTGTGCGTGTGTGTGTGTCACTCCTTGATTCATTTATGAGCATGGGTGTGATCATCCTTTCCTTAGAATGGATTCATATAACTGGGTCTTTTATTTTTTTCTGATTATCCAGTGCCTTTTTCCACAGTGGACATCAGATATATAGATCACAGAGCTCGTCAGCCTGGGAAGGCAGCTCATCTGAGAGAAGGAAAACTCTGATCCCAAACCTCCACTGCCTTGTGGCTACATCCACTTATGGAAAAGGCTTCAGGAGTCAACCTTGAGGCAAAATCCAGAGCCCGAGTCCTTGAGGCAGTTCATGGCTGAACACAGTCATGTTCTGGCAACTCCTGCGACGCCGCTGGAACCAACCGTATTGGCCTCTGCCTTTCCATTGGACCATTTCAGCGACGTGGAGAGGGGGGATTTGCTGCATGGGTAACAGCCTATCCTCCATACCTACTTTACCCAGGCTTCGCGCACTGGAGAGGACACTCTGTTCCAGAACCACCATTCAGAGCGTGACACTATAGTCTTCAGAGACTGAAGGATGCCAACTAGAGCGAGCACTATTGGAATCCTTAAAAAATAAAATAATGTAGGCTCATATCCATCACTGAACATGTGTTGGTCCTACCAACCAATAATCTCTCTTGTTCTGTGTTGCCAGCATTGAGCCTTGCCTGCCCTTATATGTTCCGAACCATTCAAAAGACTGAAAAGCACTCATGCAAATAAAACCAGGCAGTTTGTCAATTGCTTTAGTATAGGAGAAAGTCACTATGGTTATGTGATTCTATCTTTGGAGAAAGAAACGTGGCAAAGTCACTGGCAGCATCCATGCCGGAAACCCAAGCTGCTATACTATTGTGACTCACTCAAATGTGTTGTCATTTTGGCCAGTCCAAGACATTTTGGTTCTGAAGACAGCGAATCCAAATGGCACTTCTCCACAGGGCACGATCTACTGAGGAGTTCTCCAGTGCAAGCCTCACTGTAACAAATGAGAGCTGCTCAAGATCATTGCTGGGCGAACTGGAAAGCCACCTCTACAAAAGCAGGACTCCACAATCACATATGATGAAATGGTATCAAAGCCTTCCCCAATTCAAGGCTTGTACCCTTGTTGTGCGTAGAGAGTTCTTCTCACCCATTCCCACTTTTGCTCGTAAATTGGACCATAGCCTGTGCTTATTCTGCATTTGTATAGTGCTTTATGATCACGCAACATGTAGACCATGCAATAAGTTTTATTATCATCTCCACAATGCAGCTGAGGTTGACAGGAAGGGGCATGTTTAAGGCAATCTGGTCAGTTCATCAAAAAGGAGCCATTCAAACTGGGGAAATCCGGATTCACAACTCAGGCTGTAATCCTATAGACCAGTGGTTCCCAAACCGTGCGCTGCAGCGCCTGAGAGCTCCATGGCAAACTCACGGGAGCACTGTGGGAAGTGGCCCCTTCTTCCTGGCTCTCCTGGATACCACCATCTGGAATCATGCAAGATCTTGCGAGAATTGTGTAGGACCTTGTGTGATCCAAGATGGAGCATCTGGGAGAGCTGGGAAGAAAAGGTGCCATGGCCACAGTAAATTTGGGAACTGCTGCTATAGACAGTTATCTGGGAGTAAACAATTACCTGGCCCCACTAAACAGAATGGGGCTTACTTCTGAGTAAAACAGTAACAGCTTGTGCTGTTAGTCACTATGCTATACCAGCTCTCATACAAATTGTATAGAACTTTTTTAGTTGGTTGGGGCAGACTTATATTTAAAGAGATGGTTCTGCTTTACGGCTGTTGTGTCTAGTTTGGCCTTCAATGGAACTTGCATCACTTCCTGGCAGATGGTGTCCATTGGTCAGGACTGTCAATCATTCACTTTGCCTCCATTAATAATGGCCAGTACACAAACATCTGGTTGGCAACCTTCAGTCTGGAAAGACTATGGTATAAGCCTACAGCACCCGGTATTCCCAGGCAGTCTCCCATCCAAGTACTAACCAGGCCTGGCCCTGCTTAGCTTCCGAAATTAGATAAGATCACACAAACATCTGAGATGCCCACTTTACCTTACCTTATGGTGAGGCCTTGGCTGGTAATGAGAGATGGTGGACACAGTAACAATAATCCAATGCACAGTTAGGCTTGTTTAGAGCCATTTAATGTATTTCAAGGGACTGTATGCCCCAGGTTGGACTGTGTGTATTTTTCTAAAAAAAAACAACACAGGAGGTTGCTTTGCACAGGTGGGAGGCACTTGACTGAGCGGGATTTTTCAAGGGGAGGGGACAATCCAAGTTGATGGAATGTCAGCATCCATCAGCATCATCTTAAAATGAGTCGTAAAGTACTTTAGTAAGAATGGCCAAGGACTGCAAATCACACTGAAAGCTGATTGATTACCATAAAAGCGAAATTGAGCAAAACCATACCATATATTGTATATTAGGTCTGGTGTCTTCAGCATCAGTATTGGACTCCTTGGTGGTGGTGGAGATAACAGCTGTGCATACTGTGTAGTGAAAGAAGAGCTTCATATTTTACTATTAAGACTTTTAGGCATGTGCAAGCCTATGCAATTCTGACTCCAATGTTAGTTCCAGTGAGTTCAATGGAACATACTGCTCCAGGTACATGTGGGAGCCAAGGTGACTGTCATTTACACTTGGTCCAAGTGTTCTACCAACCTGGTGCTATTCATCCTCACCGCCACATAGGCCACTGAGTGACCACCCAATCCCAAAGGTGGTTAACCCATTTTTGCCCGCCCCACAGGTGTACACATTTGGTCCCTACTGCATATATGCAATGTTGGGCAGAAATGGCTTAAGCAGAAATAAGTCCCATTGAATCCCACAGGATTTGCTTTTTAGGTGGTATGTTTAAGGATCTCAGCCCAGCTCTTTCCATACTACTGATGGATGACTGAAGTTGAGACATCCCAAGGTCACCCAGCCAATCTGTGTGACTGCACTGCAATCAGAACTGTGATGCTTCAGGGCATTCACACTCCTTGAGGTGGGCATGGGGTAAAGAAAAAAAGAAACAACACCTGTGTGCATTGAGGCACACATGCACACCCACAGAGTCCACCCTGTAGCTTCTTCTCCTGAGCCATCAGGGAGATCCTAGATTATTTCAGGCTACATCAGAATGCCAGATGAGAGGAAGGGCACCAGGATGCAGGTCTCTTGTGTGCTCCCTGAGGCATCTGGTGGGCCACTGTGAGACGCAGAAAGCTGCACTCACTGGCCCTGGGCCTGATGCAGCAAAGCTCTTCTAATGTTCTGATCCTTGTGATGCCACTTTTGGGGAATTACTGTATGTGCAAGGCTGGGCACTGCAACCTTGGCGGCCTACCCTAAAGCCCTGGCATTGGCCTATGCTGGGGGGGGGGGTCGATCTACAAGTGCCCCCCCCCTCACTTGCCCGTTCTGCTCACTCCCAGCTTCGATCTGGTTGCCTTGAGAGCGCTCCTCTGGAACTGAGGGGCGCTGCTGCAGCCTCGGGTCTTCTTGGGTAGGGGAGGGAGGAGGGGGAGGGCGGTGGGCGGGGCTGGGTCTGCCGAAAGAGGGTCTGCCATTGGCTTCTGACCGGCAGCCTCCTTGTCATTTGGGCTCCTGGGGCTGGGGGGGCGGGGGAGGAGGGGGGGCAGGCCGCTGGCTCGCTCTGTGCGCTCCCGTGCGCCTGTCGGCCAGCCCTCTTTGCGGGATGCAGCCTTGAAGGGGGATGCTGCGCTCTGCGCGTCTGGGTTGCAGCCCTTCAGTGTGAAGGCAGGGCACCGGGGAGGACGGATCGGAGGGGCCTGGACCTGGGCTGTGGAGACCCTCCGCCGCCCCCTCGCCCTCTGCAGCCGCAGCCAGCGAGCCCCCGGTCTCCGCACCTTTCTCGCCTGCACTTTGATCGCCCGATGGGTCGCTGAAGGAGACGAGGCGCCTCTTGGAATACAAGCAGGGGGGAGCAGCCCAGCGAGAACAGCGGGGGGGAAAGCGCCCCCGGGGTGGGAGGGAGGGTCGCCGTTCACGCGCCTGCTGCGGGGGGGCGCCCCGAGCCATGGAGATGAGGCCGAGATGGTCCACCAGGTGGAGAACGAAACGGTGGTTCTGGGACGCCGCCTTGCCCGCCCTCCTCCTCCTCTGGACGCTCCTGCTTGAGGCTGCCGAGGTCACCGGAGGTAAGAAAGAGAGAAGGACCCATCTCCCTACTCCTGTGCCCCATTTAGGGGCCAGCCAAGCACGACAGTGCCAGAGGTGCTGGGGCTCCCTCTGATCCCACCTCTGAACTTCATGTGAAGGAGTTCTTCAGTGATGCTCTGCACATGCTCTAAAGTATTCTCTTCTGCTGCACGATTGCTGAAGCCTGGCACTGGAGACAGGTTCAGGGACTAATCCCTAGTTAAAGACCTCCAGTTAAAGACCTCCCCTGCTGTAGAGGGGAAATTGGACATCTCCATGAAGCCCTGGGGGAAAAGGATGTAGTGCTTTTAGCAATGCTTTTTCTTGCCCCCCAAATTCTCTTTATTTAGGGTTACAGCACCATACACATTTATTTGCCTTGAACTCAGTGGGGCTTACCTCTGAGTAAACAACCCCAGGCCTGACCTGGAAGTCTTTCCAGGCTCTTAACAATGCCAGAAGGTAAAGAAGTGTGTGTGGGTGGGGGGAGTAGAACTGGAGAGTGGGCTGGTGGGAAGATCCTAAATCTAGGGGATGAACTGAGCTGACATTCTGAACAAAGTTACTTTTCTTTGTGCGGCCAGCCAATTTTTAAAGCCCTCGGATAAAGATTGCTGCAAGTTCTCTCCTGCCATCCGCCCTGGGTCTCTTGAACTTGCCGAAGTCATTAAGCTGATCAAGTTCACCAAATCTTGGCCAAAGTGAAATTAAAAGCAGGTCGGGATGGAGGGGGGCAGTTTGGGAGCTCTGCCTTCAAAATATGAAATGGCAGAGGCTGCCTGTAGGCTTCAAAGACACCTTGCTTTCTCAAAGGAAAAAGAAATGGATGCAAAAAAGATTGGGCTATTGAGTAGCCTAATACTGAGTAGCCAACACTCTTGCATCCCAAGTGTCCCAGACAGGTAGAGAACCCTGTGTGTGTGGAGGAAGTTAGGCTCTTCTGGGACCATGAGAGCTATAATGGGAAATGTGATGAATTCCAGTGGACTGCAAGCCTTTGTCCTGGCATGCAGCAAGACTTCTGTGTCACCCTGAGGCTTGCGCATTCTAAGAGCAATGGTGCGCTACCCTACCTGTTTTGCATCTCTCCGTGTCTGGGATCAAGAAAAAGGAAAAACCCAGCTGCCTCAAGCCAGCTTACGTGGCAAGGCAGTGACAGGAGCTCAATGCACAGAGGAGATGAAACCACCTCCCTTTCCCCTCCCCTCGCCTTAGGTGCATCTGTGGGCAGAAGGAGTTGACGGAGTGGTCCCTTAGGTGTCTGAGGGCACATGTGAGCAGGGTGCAGTTCCTGGGAGTTTGCAGGCTGGAGAGGAAAGTTTGCAGTTTTGAGGAGGGAAAGGAGGAGGGAGTGCACAAATCTGGGGGAAGAGGTTGGGATGGGGGTGCGTTCCTTTTCCACATCTGGAGGGCGTTACGAAGTGGTGCTCAGAGCACAAGCCTGAGGCTTAATTAATTAGCCAACTGATCAATTAATGCACTCATTACTAGCCCTTGGATCAGTGGCAACTGAGCTATCCTACAATGGATGCTTGGCAACAATAATAAGAGGAACAGTTATAATGCAACTTGCGCAGAGACACTCTTTGGAAACCTGTCTCTATGTGATTATAGAGAGATCTGCTTATATCCTTTGCTTGGTTGTTATTTCCCTTCTCCAGGGACCCACATTGTGACCTCATTCTTTGCTAACTTACCTTGTCCAATGAAATCTGTGATTTAGGAGTGTTAAAATTTATTTGTTTTTTTATTTGGCACCCATCCATTTGGCATCCATAATGACTTTCCAAGGACACATAGTATGAGTTTTGTTCTTAAGGGAATAAATCTGCTGATGTGAAACTTCAACAATGACAACAAAAAAAGCTGTTCTCTTGGTTGTGTGTGTGTGTCTTGAATTGGCTCACTGTTCGAATCAAGGGTAGAAAGCAGAAAGGTGCTCTCTTCCCTTTCAGCCTCTGGGCTCCTGATCGCCTCTTGGACTGGAGTGTCAGTCACTTCAGTCAGTCTTTCTGCCCCCTGCTGGTTTGATTTGCAATGTAGAAGTGGGGTGGACAAGTCAATCTATGCTTCAACTCACCTCTGAGTTTGGCCATGAATGAGTTCCCTTTCCCCTCCCTCTGGGGTCAGGGCACGTGCTGGAGCTTAGATATAGTACTTACTGCATGCACAGTAAAGTCATGTCACAGGGGATGATGGAGGTGAAAGCCCAGTAGATTACGATTGTTGGATTCTGATTTCTTTCTTTGCAAATCTTGATATGCTTTGGAAACTCATCCTCCTGGCCAGAAGCTTTGTTCTATAGACCCCTTTGGAAATCTGGACTGAAAAGACAGTGTTTGAGGATTGTTTCAGATGGAAACTCACTTTCTCTGAATGCAGCTCGTTTGATTGAAAACAGATTGGCAGGGATGGTGCTGATCTTGCTTGGTGCTGATCCTAAGCATTCTCGCTTAGAAAGAGGTTCTTTTGAAACCAATGGGACTTTTGGGTATGGATGCTCAGGACTGATGTTATATGGCAGTCTCACAGCCCAATCCTAACCAGCTGTCCAGTGCAGATGCAACTGTGCCAATGGGGTGCGCACGGCATTCAGCTGGGGGGGGGCAGTCACAGAGGCCTCCTCAAGGTACTGGAACGTTTGTTGCATTGCGGCTGCTTTGGTGTTTTGAAAGTTAGTTAGGATTGGGCTGCAACCTTGGCATGAGCTCCACTGAACTTACTTCTGAGTAGGTATGCCTAGGACTGTAGGCATGTAAGAAGATGATAAAAAAAATTGTTTTATCAAACTCCATCGCTCTCCTACCTCTCACTATATCTCTATTCTTATAGAATTCCAAGAAATCCTCAAATTTTTGTTCATTGTTTCCGAAGAGAAGTCCTTAAATGCTCTCCTAAAAAGTGGATGTGTAGAGCAAACTCAGTTGAGTTGAAAAGAAGCTTCAGTGGGAGTTGGATGTTCCTGAAAGGCACAGATAGTGGTTACATTCTTTTATGCACTTGCTTACTGTGGTTAATAAAGTTCTCAAACAGACAAAAGAAAATGAGGGGAATTTGGGGAATCATCTTTTGGGGAAAAAGAAAATCACAGGAATTTTAAAAAATGCCTTACAAAGTAGTATTAAACGACGGGGTGTTTTCTAGAGCATTTCTGCCTATATAGAGCATATAAAAATCTCCTCCTTAAAAGCTTGAATGTAATAATGTTATATTTTAGTTGCCGAGATATTTCCTACAGTTTGTTTTTTTTCAGTTTAACTTAGAACAGTTTGTAGTCCAGTCTAAATTCACTTCACTCACAGCACAGCCCTATACATGTCTCTGTACATGTCAGAAGTAATCTTCTTTGAATTCAATGAAACTTACTCTCAGGTTAAGTGTATATAGGATTGCAGCCTCAATCTCATGCATACTTGCTTGGGAGCAAGACTAATTGAAATTGGCAAAACTTATATCTGAGACACAGCCCAATCCTATCCACACTTACCTGGAAGTAAGCCCCATTGGCTAAAATGGAACTTACTTCAGAGTAGACATGCATAGGATCGGGCTGTAAGTGTGCCTAGGCTTGAGGTGTATGTATATGGTAGGCCACCCTGTATATGTCTGTGCACATGTAAGTCCTACTGAGTTCAGAGGGACTCCCTCCCAAGTAAGCATGCATGAGGTTGCAATCTAAGAGCCACATTCCACTACTCCTTTTCAGATTTAAGACTTCTTTAAAAGATTATTTTTATTTAGAATATTTATATACCCCTTTTCAACAAAAACATCCACAAAGCAATTTATCTGGCCGAAGAATGAGAAGGCTGCTTATTCCAATGGACTTGCAATCTAAACAAAGAGACAGAAGAGAAATCAGCAAACAGCCCCTGGAGAAGGCGATAGGCTGATCTGAATTTCTCCCCTATTAAATTTAAGAGGCACTTAAAGGGCCAAATCCTATCCAGCACCAATATGGCTGTGCCAATGGGAGGTGCACTGCATCCTGTGTTGGGGAGGCAGTCACAGAGGCCGCCTCAGAATAAGGAAATATTTGTTGCTGTACCTTGGAGCTGTATTGTGACTGCATCAGCGCTGGAAAGTTGGACAGGGATTATGCCCAAAAAGGTGCCTCTTTGTCCACTTAACGGGGAACAAAAATGGGTCAAGAATTCCATTCAACTTCTTAAATTTCTCTTTGAAGATGGAGAATAACTCGAGAATTAGCCACATTCTGTCCAGAAATCCTTGGCAGAAAGTGCTTTCGTTTTACAACGTGGTGCAAGTATTCTTGGATTCCAAGACATTCTTTGATTTTCCTTCTCACTTTTTTACCCATAGGGATCTGTGGGACAAATCAAATGCGTTTGTTCAAAGCAACTATAGGAGGCAAGCACTAGGATATAGTTTTGGGAGGGTGTCAGTGCACAGTACTTCTAGTGAATTTAATGAGAAATTTTAAAAAAACAACAACTATCCAGTGAACACTAACACTTCCTAAAACCAACTTTGCAAATGGAAATCTTGCTGAGCTTTGGAATAATGGATGCTGATTCATTCATTCTGATTATTCATTCCACACAGTAAATGTAACATTTTTCATTATTGCATATATATTCTGCCTTTCTTCCATGGTGCAACACAAGGTGGCCTATGTAACAGTAGCAGATGGTGAGAGGCCAGTAGCCTGTTCTGGGGCAGCTCTCCAGTCAAAAACTGGGCACTTCTGCAATACAGGTTGCAGCACCCTTTGCCTCTCCTGCTACCTCCTGGCACCTGATGGTCAAGGTGGGAATTCCCTCCTCACGTTGATGGCATGCAGTGACCAGAAGCACTTTCACCTAGTGAAGTGGGATTCTCAGACAGTTTCCTTTTTACGGATTGATTGAACCCTGATCTGCTTTGCTTTAGCAAAGTACCCTCAGATTATACCCCAGGACCATACTGTATATACAGTATTGCCATCTGCTAATTGCCATCAGTATTGCCATTCTGAGCAGCGGCTAGAATAAGCGCTAAACATACTATAAGGTATTACAGCAGGTATTGCCGCTGTCTATGGCAAGTTTTACACCTTCAAGTGGCCAGTCAGGGAGGTCTCTGTAGACTAAAAGTGATTCAATTCTCCCTGCCCTGTTTTCCTTTTTGCCACTGGCATTTCGTACGACTATTGCATCATTGTGTGAGGAGGTGAGCTAGAAAAATAATATGGACCAGTAACTTATGTGGACTTATTTGTGATTCTAGTTTAAAGAGTGTGCCATCAAAGGGCCCAATCCTATCCAATTTTCCAGCACCAGTGCAACCGTAAGGCAGCCCCAAGGTAAGGGAACAAACGTTACCATACTTTAAGGGGGCCTCTGTGACTGCTGTCCCACCACAAGATGCAGTGCATGCTCCATTGGCATAGCTGCACTGGCACTGGAAAACTGGATAAGCTGGGGCACATAGTAAGGGGGTTCAGTGTGCTGCTTTCTGAATTACTTTTGAAGTTAATAGGACTGCTGAGGTAGTGGCTTGCTATGGATGAATACTGCTAAATGGCAGATTTGCAAATAAATAAATAAATAAATAAATAAATAAATAAATAAATAAATAAATGGGAGAAAACCATTTCATGCCTGTGCATTAACCATTTCACAGTTGCTGATTGCAAAATTGCCACTAGTAAATCCTTCAGTTAAGCCAACTCCTCATCACCATGGATCTCCCTATGAGTAAAGCTCACTGGTGTCAGTAAGCATTACTCATGTTTCAGCGTAGCTGATATTTGATCCGCAATATGAAACATTATGTCATTCACTCACTTACTCACTGTAGTATTGACCAACATGCCAATGTGTTCATAATGTTGCCAGTTTTTTCTCTGGCCTGGTTTCTGAGACTTTTAACAGTACAAATGCATGCAGCACTAAAGCAGGTGAAGTTTCTCTTAGCATGGAGATAAGTGCTCTGGAAAAAGCTTCACTAGCTACATTTCTACAGAAAAAACCGATGTAAGGACACACGAGCAGGATCAGCAAAAAAGTTGGCCACGTGTTAAAGCTCTAGACCAGCCATTTTCAACCACTGTGCCGTGGCACACTGGTGTGCCGTGAGTGGTCCACAGGTGTGCCACAAGAATTTGGGGAAAGATAATTTATTAGTAGGGTCAGTGGGGATGTGAGCCCCTCCACTGGCAGCATGGGGTGCCTTGTCAATTGTCTAAAACCTGATGATGTGCCTTGACAATTTTGATGCCTTGTCAGTGTGACACGAGATGAAAAAGGTTGAAAATCGCTGCTCTAGACTTTTAACTCTAGTCTTTTATACTTTAAAACTTGTATGATCCCTTTCAGTTACAAAAAAGCAAACATTTTATTGAGATGTTGTATCTTTCCAGAGCCCCGTGTTTTAATAGTTAATCACATCACCAAATCGAATGAGGAGTTTTGAAATAAGCCTAGATGGTTCTAGTTTGAGGGAGGGAAAAATCTTGGTTTGAGTCCCTGGGCTCAGCAGGTGAAATGGTCACATCTTCCTCAGTGCACACACCCTAACCCTGGAGGAAGAAAGAAGGAGGAACCTGTCTAATTTCCTATTCAAATGAAGCATTTCTGCCCTAGATCTATAACCAAACACGTTTTTTTTTTCCCCTGCCTTTGGCAGCTGACACAGAAATATGCCTGGTATGTTGTGTGGGTCGTTCAGTTCTTTACTTGTCCTTTTCAAGGAGGCTTGAGAAAAGACCCCTGAAAGAAAATGAAGGTGGATTCCCCACCCCCTCAAGTCAGACCTTCGAGGGAAAAAAAGAGACTTTGAATTTCTGGACTTGACCTATTTTTTAAAATGCACAAACAAATTTCTCTCTTCTGGAACTATATCCCTCAAAGAGACAGACTCGAGACTGAAACTGTACTAATAATGAGAATCTCTGAAATGTGTATACTTAAATGAAAAAAGGGGAGATTTACGATTAAGCTGTACATATCTAGTGCTTTGTTTGATGTTCTCCAATAAACTAGATGCTGTGGCTTAAAAGATAAGTTCTGCAGAGGCACCACTAAGGGACAACTTTGAATCTGAGACTACATGCAGTTATTTTTCAGGCCAGCTTACTGGTTCTACAAACACTAACTATTGCTATAAATAATTAACTTTAATTAAATGTAATATATTAGGCATTCCTGCCACAAGCCAAAGTATTTCATTTACAAAGTATGTGCTAGAACCAAAAATTCCATTCATTTCAAAAATAAGGGTTTGAACATGTCCTACATTGATAAGATAAACTTTCCTTAGTTCTCACAGTATATAAAAAGGGGGAAGGAGAGAATCACAATTTCAGAATCCTTTGTGTGAATCAGAATCCTTGCTGATTCTCCCTTCATGCACCCTGACATAATTTAGCTCTCCACTGAAATCTGATATGCCACCTCTGTTTAGAAGTAGGTATTCTCCACCAATTATTAGAAGTTCCTGCTTAGCAACTAGCTGAGAAGCCATGGAAGGGGAGTATTTGGTCAACAGTTCAACCCTCAGCCCCTTAAAAGCAGCATGCTCTCTTGCCACAATTTTCATGTTCTCTACAACTGGATTGTCTCTAGGTTGGCAACTGTAGAGAGAGTTGTAGAATGTTGGATTTGGTACTAGGATATTTGCATCCTAGATGATTGTCTCCAGATCAAATGTGTTCTGGTCATTGACATCCCTGGTCATTCCCATCTGAATTTTTGTGTCCCAGTCATTTGCATTCCACTATGACTGGGCAACAAGCTATAACTGAGAAAAAAAAAACCCATGTTATCTATACTAAACTTCTTATCCCAATCCTAACCCTAACCCTACTTTTGCATTTAAAAAGTAAAAATGTGCTTGTGATATAAATATAGGCGGGTCCTTGGTATCTGTGGGGGTTCCATTCCCAGAACCCACAGATGCCAAAATCCATGGATGGTGAAGACTGTGTATTTGGGCTCCTGAAATCCTCCGAATGCTGTCCAGAGGACCTTCTGAGGTCTGGGGATGCCTTCCTGGTCTTCAGAAGGTCTTTTGAGGCCTCTGGAAGGCAGAAAATTGTGACTTCCAGTTTTTGACCTGAGGACCAGGGGAGGCATCAGCTCCCATCGCCTGTGGAGGGTACAGGCTGGACTCACCTGTGGGTTCAAAACCTGCGGATGATCAAATCTATAGGTTCCAACTTCTTAGGTAACGTTGGCCACCTGTATACATATACTGGGAAACAAATGTCCAGGATGTAAAAAGAATGGATGCTTTTGACTGGGGCATAGTTGTCCAGGACACAATAGTCCTCTCCCTGTTGGATGTGCCCTTGGGATCCTCACTTTCTGAGCTCTCTTAGAAGCTGTAGCAAAGGAAACAACATATTTGACACAACAGTTTTCCTACCCTGTGGCTGCCTGGCCTGTGTCCCTTACCTGCCAGGAGAACAACAATTGGAACTTAACGAAAGAGCTACGGCGTTAATGCTGAAGTGAAATGATACCTAAAACACAGTGTAGCAATTATGTCTCTCAGAGATTTTTGTTTTGTACAGTCCAAAACAGTAGGGTTTCCATCTGCCAGCATGATTAGAAAGTTTCTTTATTTTCTTGCTGCTGTGCTCTGCTTCCTTCCATAAGAAATCCTCTTGCTATTTGTTAACTTGCTGCTGGGCTGGCTTCTTGAGAATAATAGGGTACAAATAAACAGAGCACAGGAGACACCTCTTGTGCTTTGTGAAAGAAAGCAAAGCCTTGCAAAGCTATCAAAGTTCCCTTTTGGAATGAAAAGAGGCACCCAAAGGCAAAAACCAGCCCTTTACACGCTCTGGAGTAGCACTGAAATGCACACTGCCAGTGGTCATAATTACAGTATCAGGTTTTTGAAAAATGTAGTGTCTGAAAATGGCACATGTTAGTGGGAGGATTGTTGACCTTTTTATGCAGATTCTAGCAGGAATTGGCAGTTGTGGAGTTCTTTCAGAACATAATTGCACATAAGAGGTTGTTATCATGGATGCCTCTTAAAAAGGTAGGGGAACATTTTTAAAAAATCTTGTTTTACCCAGATTTTTTAAACTTTCCCCAAATCTTTTTAAAGGCATCCCCAGTATTCATGGTTTAAGGTATTCATGGTGGAGTCTGGAACAGAACCCCAGCAGATACCGGGCACACCTGTATATGTGAAGATTTGAAATATTGTTCTTGCTTCCTGCTTAGCCATGAAACTCAGAGTCAAATTACAGCCCAGCCTGGCCAATAGGAAGGAACAATACAGCAAAAGTCACCCCAGCTAATCATGGGTTGATGCCCCCTCACACATCCAACATGACACAAACAGCCACACTCCAACAGGAGCTACAGTGGTGCCAGAAGTAAAGAGGCAAATGCAAAGACCTCCTAAGTATTCCTGTACCCAGGGTTCAAGTCTGCTTATCCCACTTACTTAAGAAGAAATACTTATGAATTCCCTTATGAATACATAAGAATACTCTTTTGAGCAGAGTAAGAGTAGGAAGATAGCTTCTTTGGAGAGCCAGGGTGGTGTAGTGGTTTGGGAGGTGGACTTAGACCTGGATGATCCAGGTTCAAATCCCCCCTCAGCCACAAAGCTTCCTGGGTGACCTTGGGCCAGTCACTTTCTCTCAGCCTCACCTATCTAACAGGGTTGTTGTGAGGACAAGAAAGAGGGAAGGAGCAGCTGTGTAAACCGCCCTGAGCTCTTTGGAGGAAGGGCGGTATAAAAATGTGAAAAATAAAGAAATAAAGAAGGCACAAGACTGAACAAGTCCCATCATGGTAAGGATTTGAGTCCCTTTGGGGGCACCCATTATCTGTAAGGAACCATTTTGCCAGGGGAGGTATTGGTTTGAGTCGCAAGGAGAGACTCAACAAGACTCAGGCAGAGCAGAGTTCTAGTAGGTCACTGCACAAAGGTGCAGGCCGAGAACCAGGCAAAATAGGTTTGAGCCTAACTAGAGGTCCTAACAAGCAAGGCACTCATCTTTTTGCACAACTGACCACAAGCACCCATGGCAGAGACAAAAGAAACAGGAGAGACAAGTCTGGAAGCTGCACTGGCCACTCCATAACCACCTAGCCACAGCAGGAGATAGGCAAAGAGCACCCCACCTGACATTTGACACTTTGTATCACTATAGACTGGTGTACCTGGCTGAGAGGCCATAGCACATGGGCCTGAGGGAGAGGGAGCACTGCCTGAGCCAATTGCTGGGCTGGTCTGTTACACACAGCACCTATTACAGTGGCTTGCCCATCTAGCCATACCTACATACACCCCAGATTCTTTGCTTTATCACTGGTACCTACCGGTGTGTCTGTCAATATGCTGCCCTTCCTGTTCCCCTGCCACTGCTTGCCATATACCATGGCAGCAGAGAACAGCTTATGTTCAGTAAGGTGTGTTCCCCTTTTGGAGCCGAAGGAGCCCAGGTGAGAAGAAGGGACTCCGTCTGCTAACAAGGAGACAACAAGTGTGATCAAGTCACAGTTTTTATGGCACTGTATCAGCTATAGTGGAGCATCTGAAATATAAGCACATAGGTGGGGTTGCCAACCATCTTCTCCTAGCAGTGCTGCTGTGCCATTGCAAGCTATCCAACTGATGGCCAAGTAATGTGCACCAGTGAGGTCTGGTTGCACTATTTGGTTCACTGTCTGCCATGGAATTTGCAAAGCCACAGGGACTTGACTAAGTCAGCAACTTCCCCAAGTAGCAGTTGGCCTCACACTGGACACTTCCGGCAGGCTGTAGGCTTCCCTTGGGATCTCTCTAGTGTCTTCGCTTGTAGGAGAGCTGCCTGTTGGAATAAAGAAAAACACACAGAGAGTAACATGGGCAACATCAGTCTGGACTGAGATGTATGCTTGGTGTTTGTGAGTGAGTGTACATGTAGTGGTGTCTTGTAGGAGGCAAGAACACGGTGCCTTGGAATTTACCTTTCCCCCTATGGGAGGGGCTTGCAGTGGAACTCTGCAGTGGACCACTGTTCCGCTCCCTGTGGCAATGGGGCAGTCCTGAAAACAAAAGGGATTGAGATTAGTATATGACCAGCAGTACCAATGGTTGGAGTCTCTGGCATTTGCCAAAAGGGAGCAGATAGTTCCTGCTCTTGGCTGTTGCAAAAGGAAGGGATAGTTAGGCAACACAGTTGATAGCAGATACACATGTGATAATCCTGAAGGGTCAGAAGGGCGAGTCACAAGTCAGAGATGCAAAATCAATATATAGCAGCATGGAATTCTCTCCCCCACCCTTGCTTACCTGTGTGGGGTGCATTGTACTCACTTTCCTTGATGGGGTGTTTGAGGTAGAGGTTTTAGTTGGTTGTTTGTGTGTGGGGTTGTCCTAGCGGAGAGTCCCTGCAATAAGAGTTCTCAGAAGACATGTGTTATCTAAATCAGTGTTTCTCAAACTGTGGGTTGGGACCCATGAGTTGGGGCACGAGCCAATTTCAAGTGGGTCCCCATTCATTTCAGTATTTTATTTTGAATATATTAGACTTGATACTCCCATGGTATGTGACTGCATTGGGGGAAATGTGACAGATCTGTACTTTTAACAGGCTATTGTGCATATGCTTTTAACAATGATGGTCAATGGGACTTACTCCTGGGTAAGTGTGGGTAGGATTGCAGCCTAGGCTTGTAAAAAATTTTCCTGCTTGATGATGTCACTTCCGGTCGTGACATCACTTTCAGTGGGTCCTGATAGATTCTCATTCTAAAAAGTGGATCCAGGTGCTAAATGTGTGAGAACCACTGATCTAAATAGTTTGTCATACTTGTTAGGGACAAGAGGTTGTTTGTGCTTCATTTGTGTTCCCAGTGCCCTTTCACCATGGAAGGGGAATCCCATCATTGTATTCCCCTTTGAGAAACCAGAGAGGTATAGCACCATGCCGCTTGTCTTCTCATCTGGGCTGTCGTCTCCCTGCCAAGAGGAGATGATGATGATGATGATGATGATGATGATGATGATGATATGAAATGCATGGGATAAGGGGTAGTGGGGGATGCAATTTTCTCTTGTTTTTCCCTTCTCCATTTTTCCTTGTGGGTTTAATCTTACCTGCACCAGCTCTGTTGTTGGCATAATGTTTTTTCTGGCATTAAAGGTGTGTCTGGCATCTGAAGGGGGGTTAGGATATGGCATCCATTAACTTCTCCATGTCCCTCCCATGTCCCTCACATATCACACCCCAATTTCTTCCCCATTTTGGCCTCTCCGCTGGCAGAGTTTTATTGGCACATGAGAGACAGCTGAGGTATGCTGATGCAGTGCTTTCCCATTGTTGCAGTGGCATCTGTGGTGCATCCATCAGCAGGCAGACTTCCATACTGGTGGGGCTGCCATTGCACTAGTGTACATGGAGGTTCACTAGTATATCTTGAGGATAGGATTGGGCTGTTAGTTGTACAGAAAAATGCATGCTACAGAGGTATGCTACAGAGGTACAGGTACTTTGCCATGACGTACCTCCCGTTCCCTAAAAACAGCCATGAGGGGAGGGAATCCCAGTCAGGAACATGGTGAGGAGGAAGGTGGAAGTTAACTCTTTCTCCTTGGACCATAAGGGCTTCTGGAGATGCACTTTTCGGTACCCCAGTGCTGTCTGAGGCAGCAATCCCATATATCCTTGCCTTACCCATTGAATTCAATGTGACTTACTTCTGAGTAAACATTCATAGACTTGTGCTGCAAGGTGAGACTTGTGGGAACTTGGTAGCCCCACCTGCCTGGAATTCTCTCCCACGCAAAGTTCATTTGTTCCGCTTTTTCAGGCAAGGCTGAAGACCTGTTTATTTTGGAAAATCTTCACCAATAATTTCTGACCATCTCTCTCCTTGTTTTGATGTCGATGGCGTTTTTGATAACATGCTCTGCTGGTCTGTTTCTTTATAATTTTTATTGTGTTTTAATTTGTGTTGTGAGCTGCTTGGAATCTCTGGAGAAAGACATGATATAAATCTTTAAAAATAAATAAATAACCAAATAGATTTTCTTGTTGAAAATTGCTCTCCTGAAGTTGCTATTTGCTTCCTAAGCAACCTTTTTGAGGAAATGGTCACTTTGGGAACAAATGATTGCTTCAGAGGGGTGATTTTCATGAGGAATGTGGTTCAAGGGGAAACACTAAAATCCCCTTACTCTTGTGCCTTGGTCCTAAACAAGATGCATCACCCAATGACTGTTTTTAGAAGGAGGGAGGCACCTTCATGTTGAGACCATCTCTATAGCACATATTTGCATGCACATCTAGTTTGACCCTTATTGGAGGGCTTTGGGCCAGTCACCTCTGAGTAGGCTCTCTTCCAGGGCTGTAGGGTGGACAACATGGGATGAATTTTTGGGAAGAAAGGAGCAAGATATAAGTGTAGTAAATACATAATAATGTGAATCTTCTTCTCTGTTTTATTTATTTTTCACATTTTTATACCAAGGAGCTGAGAGTGGTGTGCATAGTTCCTTCCCTCCTTTTGTCCTCACAATAAATTTGTTAGGTAGGTGAGGCCGAAAGAGAGTGACTGGCCTACGATCACCAAGGAAGCTGAGCAGGAATTTGAACCTGGATCTTTCAGGTCTAAGTCCCATTCTCAAACCACTGCACCATCCTGGCTGATTGGGTCATTGCTATCTCATGGAATTTATTATGCTTGTGTACCTAAGGAAAAAAAACCGGGTGGCACCCATGGTAATGATATTTGAATCCGTTCTAGGAGCAAAGGGCAGTAACTTTCTATTTTTATGTTTCTATTTTTGTATTGAAATTGAAATACCTAAATCATATCAATGGAAGTCCAAATACACATCCAAGTCTCTGTGCTTGACCCAAGGGGTAAACTGAGGACATGCACAATAAATGGGCCAGCGTTTCTAAAATGTATGGGCGTAAGAATAAGATGGAACTTGCTTTTTCACTTCCTATTTCTTCAGAATCGTGGCATGCAAAGCTGGAAACTTGATCTGCTCACTTTTTTTTTTTTTTTTGCTAGTAGAAAATGTGTCATAGGCTTCAAAGAAAGCAAGATCAAGTTCTTCAGAGCGGAAGTTGGCATTATATTATGTGTTTTAGCAGAGCTGTGCTACTTTGTTGCTGAGAATCTGACTATAATACTTATTCTAATCCTCAGACCAACTCTCCCAATGAGGCCACTAACTGATTCATCTGTACTAAGTGCCTTTGAGAGTGAAACATAATGTGTTTGATAGGGATCAGTCTGGGAGACTTCACTGTGGTCAGTGCAGCCACACGAGCTCATAGAATTGTTGCAGGTGCAGTGGTTTAAGGCAGCCCTTTACAATGTGTGGCACACCAGTTTGTACTCAGCCCATCAGTTATGTATATATTTATTTGCTTTGCATCTCACTGCAGTCTAAGGGCTCTCAGTGGCTTATACCAGTGGTCTTCATACTTTTTCATGCCATGACCCCCTGAATGAATGAATGAATGAATGGACAACATATTTCCCTTACCTCTTGTGTCTTCACAACAACCCTGTGAAGTAGCAGTCTGAACATGGCTGACCTTAGGAGCTGTGGGCAAGACAGCAGTATTATAGCAAGAACTCACATTGCAATCCTGTATACGCTTGCCTGGGAAGTAGGTCCTATTGAAGTCAACGGGACTTACTTCTGAGTGGATATACAAAGGATTGGGCTGTCAGTTTTGATAAGGCAGTACCATTATTGGATTGGATCCAAGTTGAAAAGTTGCTGCAACCCTCCAAATGAAGCTTTGTGACCACATTGGGGTTGTAACCCACTGGTTGAAGAAGACTGGTTTATGCTATTATTTTAAAAAGTGGAAAACACTCCCTGCCATAAATGGAATTTTCAGAAGGCTTTCAAAATCTAGCTGGTATTGCCCTTTGACAGTGATTCTGAAAGCAGCTTGTAGTTGGTATGCAGCTTCTTGCCAGCAGAAAGGGGGTGGACGGATGGCTGGGACCAGAACTTGCAGCCCTTGAGCCACAATATAGTTCCCCCCTGCCTGCCCCCAATATAGCCTGCCCCCATGTTTTCACAGGCAGGAAAACCAGAAGGTCCATGGGCTGCTGTATATGAGACTGGTAGATTGTGGTCCGCTTGACGGATCACAAGCTCTGCCTGCCCACTTTATGAACTGGATTGCATGTTTATTGCATTTGTATCCCCCTTTCCTCAGTCTGATCAAATATATTATGCTTCAGTCCCAAAGGCACTTAGGACTCATGTGGGGTTCTTTGGCAGACATCCAGAAGTACTTAGCTTCCACAGGAACGTACTCTCAAACCAGAACCTAGTGGTCCTGAGTCAGCAGCTTTATAGATCAATTAGCTTCTGGAGCTGTGTTGGTAGCTGCAGTACCATCCTCCAGACTTCTGGAATGGTGGAGCTGCAGTATAACAGAGATGGCACCAGCAGTTCCCTCCAACTTTAAGCTACCACGATGGTGCAGGAAAGTCAGGTGCCTGAGCCTTCACTATGGTGTGCAACCCATAGTGTGCACATACGCCTCTTCAGCCATTGACTGCCATCTCAGTACCCTTCTCCCTCCTTCCTGCCAGGGCTGGCCCATCCATGAGGCCAGCTGAAGTGTTTGCTCCAGGCAGCAGATTGGTAGGAGCACTCATTTCTTTGCATCTACTACTTCTCCTCCCCTTTCCTCTGCCTGAATTGGAAAAGTAAAGGAGGGAGAGAGAGAGAGAAAGAATAAAGGTGGAGGGGAGGGGAGTGCTGAGCTAGGGCTGAGCTAGCTAGCAAGGTCCTAGACTGAGGCTGCTGTCTGATTTATAAATATCAAAAATTTATAATGGTGATTGGGCAGCTTATTATGTAGCAGCTTATTTAACATCTGATGCACATAGCCTAATCTGCCCTGTCAGTTTTGCGACCCAACAAAAATTGGGTCACAACCCACTGGTGGGCCCTGGACCCACAGTTTAGGAACTGCTGCACTAGTATTGGAGAGTGGGAGAACAGAGGCTGGGACATTTTCAGATAAGGGGTGCAGCATTTGGCATGCTGTGTCAGAAGGTATTGGGCTGGTCCTGATTCCTGCTGCCTTTAGAGGCACATGTCTATATTCTACAGGGCATGCCGTTTTTTTTTTTTTTTTTCCTCAGCAACTCTGGAAACTGTCTTTCTTGGCAGGAAGATCTTGTGGGCTAGTAAACCACATTCATTGTTCTCTGTCCCCTTTCTTCCAGTGGTGAGAAGGGCAAAGGAAAATCTATGGATGCTCACTCACAGCTCAGTATTACTTCTCACTTTCAACAGGCCATAAAGGACTCTGTGTTTTGTTTCCTTTGTTTATGAGCCGCAGCTGAACTTTCTGATCACAGTGTGGCTCATATGCTGCGGTTTGGACACCCTTATAATTAACAAGAGACGTGCAACTTGTCCAAGTACACTGTCTTCAAGATTTCAGAAATAATTTGAAACGCAACAGAGTTGCTAATTAAATTTCCACTTAGCAGATCTACCATCTTATTTGCTTTGTCCTCCCCCTTGTTTAATTATGATGTGGGCATTCTGCTCGCACATTATGAGCACATTATGTTTCGGACTCTGCTCACCAGTTCTTGGGTTACCATATTTTCTGATATCATCATGAAGAAAATGCATTCCTGGAGATTAACTTGGCAGCAGCATTTCAACTTTGGGAGTATCCATTTCAAAAAGATAAAAACTTCTATAAAAGAAACAATGCTTTAGCTATGTCAATAAATCATCATCATCAGGTTCAGGGTAGTTTGCCATCTGTTCACTACCAAATTCAAATTGAACTTGATACTAAAAATGAGAAGGAACCTATGGGGAACCATGTGGTTTCCTCCAAAGGCAGTGAGCAGTAGCTGGTAGTTAGCTTGTCACTTCAGCTTACTGACTTTCCCCTGAAAATGCCTATAGGCCAGTGGCTCTCAAATGGTGGGTCGGGACCCACTGGTGGGTCACAACCTGATTTCTGGTGGGTCATAGAAGGGTGATGGAATGATCAGATAACTAATTGCCTCAAACCCTGAAGTGATTCAAAAATCAGATAGCTGCTAATTACCCTGCAAAGAGCTCAGCTCCTGAAGTTTGCAAGCATGTGTAAATACAGGGTGATAAATGGCTGAGTGTCATTTTTCTGGTTATTATTCCTTGTAAATAAATAAATAAATAAATAAAAACATTTATTTCTAGAGCACCCATTAAAAAAATGGTAAACCTAGGAGGGTTCCAAGAGAGTGTCATTTTACAAAGTGGGTCCTGGTGCTAAAACGTTTGCTGCTATATGCTGTTTCATAATGTTTTGCTGAGTTGGGCTATGACATTGGAAGCAATGGCCTTAGGACAGCATTCCTGGGGGTGAATTAGGAAGTGCAAGTGGGGTGAAGAACTCCTTGGCTGTACCTTCCAGTTCACCCTGTGAGCAGTGCCTCCTGCCTCAATGTTCACTTTACTTGTGTCATTGTAGGTTAGGTTCCAAGCATTAGCATTTGCTGTAGAAAATGTGCAGTTTTTCCCTGAGTTTATTAGTTTGAAGAGACACTACAAGCCCCCAGTACTTGTAGGATTTGAATTTGGACTTGTAGGATTAGAATTCTATCTCCCTGTAGCAGGGGTGTCAAAACATGGCTCATACAGAGGGCCAAAGTTGGCATTCATGGAACCTGCTGAGGGCTGGAAGTGACATCACTAAGCAGAAAGTGACATCATTAAGCAAATGATGGCCAGAAACCAGCACTTGGTTTTCACATAGAAACTCATTAGCTGCAAATAACAGATGCGAAAATGTGCAAATCTTGTTCAAATTTTCAAAATACAAGAGAACCCAATTAACATACTGGAAGAGCTCAACTATAACGGGGGCCATAAAACTTGCTTCTGGGGGCCGCGTTCAGCCCACAGGCCTTAGGTCTGACACCCTGCTCTATACCTGTCTATACACATTGACAGTGCTTCTGAATGTATTTGAGTTGTGGTTATTCAGGGCTGTCCCACCCCATGCTACCAGTCCCTTTCTGCCAGCCCGCCTGGCCGCTAACCTGCTTGACTCTCAAGGCAAAAGCAGCAGCTTTTGGCTCAAGGTTCAACCAGGATCTGGCCAAGCTGAGAGTAGATGCTGCCAGTGCCTCTTCCTGCTGGGTTGACTGAACCTGGAGGCAGAATAGAAGGAGGCAGTAGAGAATAAAGAATTGGTCTGCTTTCCAGTTTCCACTATCTCTTTCCATGCAGTTCCAGCACTCACACTGCAATCCTATACAGGATGGCATACCCATGGATTCAGTTATCTGTGGATCTGGTCCGTGTACCCCCCCCCCCCAGCGTGTGTCCCATCCATGGCCTCTGCTGGGCTCAGACTGAGCTAGGCAGCTAAAAACACGACTTCCAGTTTCATAGAGAAACCGGAAGATATGTTTATAATACCTTATAAGGCATTGGGAGGTCCAAAGAAGCCCCGGATGGACGTCCACTGCCACTGCTGGGCTCGGAGGACCTTCCAGAGGTGAGGGAAGTGGAGCTTCAGAGGGTGAGGGTGCAGATGTTCGCCTGAATCTGGGGTTTCAAGTAACTGCGGGGACACGCCTGTACACACTTTCCTGGGAGTAAGCCCCTTGAACACGGGGGAAGTTACTTCTGAGTAGACACGCTAAGGATTGTGCTGTCAGACAACCTGGAGATCCAGTGGAAACAAGCAGTGGCAGGAGAATTATCTGAAGCTGTCTCTCCTGTTCCCATGCAGGCAGAGGAAGATGGGTCGTGGTGAGGGAAAGATGCCGTGTGAATGTGATCCTCTTCCTGATCACTCAGAACAAGAATTGCAGCAGCCTCATAGTGTCCAGTGCCACCATTTTTTGTTGTGGTGCTGGAGAAGAAGGAGGGAGAAGGTTTCTGCCACTCTAGTCAAAGCTCAGACAGCTGAAGTGGGTAGGTGGGCAGTTGACTGGGACAGGTGACAGCCAGGGCTGGGGTACAGTTTGCCAACTTTTCCAGCCTCTCAATGACCACTTCACCCACCCTCATGGGTAGGCTGGCCCTGTGCTTGCACACCACCACAGAGGCTAGGAGTCATTCCATTTCATGGGCACTGACGGGGTGGAGGGGGTAGCAGGTTGAGCCAGGCATGTAGCCATTGCATAATGAAGTGTAGCCAGATCAGTCATGAGCTATTAAACATTTGTAACGTGGTGGATTTTTTTTTCCCGTTTTTAAGGGAAACAGTTATGGTTTCTGACAGATCTGCTTCAAAAGATAATGCAATACAGACCATGCAAATGACTACACTGGAGTAGGCTGAGAAAAAACTCTCCGCAATATGTAATTAATAGTGGCGTTGCTGAGATTTGTGGTTCCTTGGCTCAACATATGAACCTCAAGAACTCATACTGCTCCCCGTCTCAAAAATGAGGCAAACGTTACAACCCCTCACTGATTTCTGCACTGGAAAGTATATGGATTTAAACCAGAAAAGAACACAATTCCTCACCCACCCAACACTTGTCCTGCTTACCAGATGCGGCTCTAGCTCTGGTTCCAGGGGTGGCAGGATCGAGGAAGTAATGTGGGTCTGGTGTTGCTATGGGAGCCAGACAGAAATCGTGGGATGTGCGCCATCACCGGAATAGCTATAGTCACAAGATGGATGGTTGGAGGGGATTTGGAGGTTCACAGAAAGTTGGGTCAAACCCCAAAGCAATTTATTTTGGTTTGGAATAAGCCAGGCAATTTAGCATTTTGGGGTCTGTGTTTGGAAAGAGCTCATTTTTTTTACCTGAGGCAATCTGAGGATAACTGGGAGGTGGATTTACGTCCATCAGTAGTAACTGGGTGTAGGTGAGCCTGTGCGTTCAGTCAGTGCGCTATGGTGTGGTGATAGGTGTGTTCTTCACCAGCATTTCTTGCTGTTTTCTTCTGTGAAATCACAGGTATGATGAATGGGCACCAATTGACTCCTATTTAGAATTTGTTTCCTTCCTGGCCTAGGCAGACCTGAGCCCTCTCCACCATTTTTTAAACCCATTTCAGAGTGCAGACGTCACAATTACAAAATGGTTATAAAACCAGACCCTCACAACCTGCAAGGCAGATCTGAATGGGCACCAACACTACCCTGGAAAAAACTCCTCTCTCATGGCTGGAACATTTTGTTGATAGGTCATCAATCTTGCTTCAGACCAAAGCCACCAAGTTGGAACTGGCCATGCCAGGGAGGAGGACCATGTTTTCTTTGCTAATGAGACTCCCATCAGAATCTCCGGACACGTGTCTAGAATGCGTCATGTAATATTTCCGCACTCTTTGAACTATAGGGAAACTTCACCAAGTTGGCTAACCAAAGGGTCTTGCTTCTCATCAGGTACTCTGTTCCTGATCTCGGTGTTCAGATTATAGCTTTGACTCAGCCGCTAATTGTTATTTTTAAAAAAGTCAAAACTTTGAACTGTAAACAAAAGGAGTTTGAGCCATGAGTGAACCAAGCAGCCATTTAGAGATGGAAGGATACTGAAGTATTTAATCAGCTGCAATCGTGTGTATCACATGACCAGAAACTTTTTTTAAAAGCACACACTCAGCTATAATTTCTTAGCAGAGCAGTTTGGCCAGCTCTTCTGTCATCTTTGGAAAGGTGTTGGATATCTGCCTTGCAGGCAATTAAAGACTCTGTAAATGCTCATATGGATTGGAGATAATGCAGGAATGCTTTTATAGAACACAGCCCCTTCTTTCCAGTGGGTGGGTTTGCACGTGCCTGTCTCATGCCTGCGGTTGCCCCCGCTATGTAAACAAGCATGCATTCAAGGGTGTCATTTCCAGTTACATGCATAGAGATAGCAATGAAAAGCGACTGTTGGGTGGATGTTGTTGATCCCCTATATGTGTTACTATAAATGATATGCCTTCAGACATGAACCTGCATTTGCAGCGGGGGGAAAGACATATCTAAGCAACCCTATTGATCGCAGTCTTGTATGAGAACCTTGTATGAGAACACAGTCTTGTCAGTGACCTTGTTCTGTGCATGTTGACTCACAAGTAGGATCCGATGAGTTCACTGGGGATTCCTCTCAAGGCCATGTGCCTAAGGTTGCAGGTTTAAATGTAGGTTTCATCACACATGTAGCCTAGGTTAAATCACATAACAGATGCCATTATGCGATTCTGCTGATTTCATGTTGATACTCAGACAGCTCAAGAGGATTGGGCTGTTGAGGGCAGGGCTTTCCGGCAGCAGAAGAGTTTGCCAAGGTTGTAAAATGACTGCCAACAGAGTCCCCTTTACCTGCCAGACCAGGTAAGGCAGCAATGGGGGCATAGATTGGGCAAGGATGGAGCAGAATAGGGTGAAGAAGGGGAGGAATGGGAGTGGGGAGGTGGCGGAAGGGGATGAATCCAGCAGCAATGGTGCATGTTGGATCCTATCCCCTCTTTTTCAAGCTTCCCAGCCCCTTTCTTCTCCTCGGACTTGCAGCAGCTACAGAGCTGGTGCAGGTTCGAGGAGACCCATTGTGGAACAGGAGGCTTACAGAGCAGCCAGGGGAATTTGTTTCCCTTTCCCTTCAAAGCCTCCCAATCCCCCTTTTGCTGCATACAGCCCAGCCCTTTTTTTGGGGGGGGGGCTGGGGGGTAGGACTGGGTTCAAAGTTTAATAAAAATAAAATTCTTTTTCTTTTTCTTTCTTTTTTTGCAGTAGATCTTAAAATATATTTTGCAATGCACTGATTTTTTTAAATTTGGCTTTGTGATTTTGTATAGTGGTAGAAGTATTGATTAAGGATAATTAAGACGCTGTAGATGAGTGTAGATGTCAACCTTTCTTCCTTTAGATAAGCTTTCCATGCCAACTTAGCTGCCAGGGAAATGATGTTTTTTGCAGGTGAGAACATTCTATGACGTATTGTCAAGTTCACGCAGAATGCAGGCCATCTCTGACCCTTGGGCCTAAAAATTAATAAATAATAAATAATAATAAAACTTTATTTTTATCCCGCCCTTCTCCCAAAAAGGGACCCAGGGCGGCTAACAACATATAAAACAAATTAAAACATAATTTCACAGATAAAAACATATTAAAAAACACATTAGCAGAACCCATAAAAACAGTAGTCAGAAAAGTCAGAATAAAAGAGCATAAAACAGCAGTTCTTAGAGGAATCGGGCCTGTAAAAAAGCAACTAAAAGATATATAAAAGATGTTAAAAAGGCCATAACGTCAGAAGGCTTGGTTAAACAACAAGGTCTTCAGGCCTCGCCGAAAGGACTCAAGAGAGGGAGCCATTCTCAAGTCAAGGGGAGGAGAGTTCCACAACGTTGGTGCCACTACTGAGAAGGCCCTATTTCTTGCCACCGCCCCACGTACCTCCTAAGGCGGCGGCACTTGTAAAAAGGCCTTCTCTGATGACCTGAGAGGATGAGCCGGATTGTACGGGAGTAGGCGATCTCTAAGATAACCTGGCCCAGAGCAGTATAGGGCTTTAAAAGTCAAAACCAGCACCTTGAATTGGGCCCGGAAGCGAATGGGCAGCCAATGTAGCCTCCGGAGAAGCGGGCTGACAGAGTCAAACCGCCTAGCTCCAGTGACCACACGGGCCGCCGCATTCTGCACTAATTGCAGTTTCCGAACCGTCTTCAGGGGCAGCCCCACATAAAGCGCGTTACAATAATCTAACCTCGATGTCACCGTAGCATGGATCACCGTGGCCAGGTCTGCACGATCCAAGTACGGACGCAGCTGGCGCACCAGCCGAAGCTGAGGAAAGGCCCCCCTAGCCACAGCCGCCACCTGGGAATCCAGGAGCAGTTGCGAGTCCAGGTGGACCCCCAAGCTGCGGACCTGCTCCTTCAGAGGGAGTGCAACCCCATTCAGAGCAAGCTGATAATCCAGCACCTGCATCGAGGATTTCCGAACCAGGAGAGCCTCTGTCTTATCCGGATTTAATTTCAGCTTGTTAGCCCCCATCCAGATCCTCACTGCTCCCAGACAGCGCTCCAGGCCCTCAACCGCCATCTAAACACTCATTAATATATTCAAATCTGCCTTGAAGGTGTACACCACATAAGGAAGACAGGTAGAGATGGACAAGTTGTCCTTCAGGAAAGATTTTCCACCATTACCCTGATGCTCTTCCAAGGAGCCCAAGTGTTTCCTGGAACACAATTTGAAAAACCACTCCTCCGGATTGGTTTAGTTTAGTTGTTGTTGTTTCTGGTCTCCTATTTCCAAATGGATGGAACACAATAAAAAAAAGCTTTGACGATGAAAGAAAACTTGGAACATGTGTCTTGAGAACACTCACTAGGCAATATTAGATTTAATCACAAACTCGGCAGCTTTTGATATCAGCCTTCAGGCAAGCCTGTATGTTGAGCTGCCCTGAATCGTTCCAGCTTTGCCTCCATGTGTTACTGACAAAGCGCATGCAGATTTATGGAATGCTAAAATGGAAGGAAATAACATAAAACAAAGAAGCCAGGCATTGTTGATGGTCACGATGGTACTCGATTGAACCAGAGAGAAGGAAATGATTACTGCTCTTTTCAGCAATGGTTTCCCTCCTCTCATGTCTTCATTTCCCTGAGTTTTAATGTTAATGTTCTCTAGGGCATTGGTTCTGGCACAGCGACCCACTTTTTAGAATGAGAATCTGTCAGGATCCACTGGAAGTGATGTCATGACCGGAAGTGACATCATCAAGCAGGAACATTTTTTGACAATCCTAGGCTGGAATCCTACCCACACTTACCCAGGAGGAAGTCCCATTGACTATCTTTGTTAAAAGCATATACATAGTAGCCTGGTAAAAGTATAGATGTGTAACATTTCCCCAAATGCAGTCACATAGCATGAAGTCTAATATATTCAAAATAAAATACTGAAATAAATGGGGACCCACCTGAAATTGACTTGTGACCCACCTAGTGGGTCCCGATCCACAGTTTGAGAAATACTGCTTTAGGGCAGTGGTTCTCACCCTTTTAGCACTGGGAACCACTTTTTAGAATGAGAATCTGTCAGAACCCACTGGAAATGATGTCATGACCTGAAGTGACATCATCAAGCAGGGAAATTTTTAACAATCCTAGGCTATAATCTTACCCACACTTACCCAGGAATAAGTCCATTGACGATCATTGTTAAAAGCATACAAATAGTAGCCTGATAAAAGTACAGGTCTGTAACATTTCTCCAAGTGTAGTCACATACCATGGCAGCATCAAGTCTAACATATTATTATTAACAGTATTTATATACCAATTTTCAACGGAAAGTTCACAAAGCGGTTTACAGAGAAAATCAAACAAACAACTAATGGTTCCCTGTCCCAAAAGGGCTAACAATCTAAAAGGATGCAAAAGAACACCAGGAGACAACCACTAGAAAAGACAGTACTGGGGTGAAGAGGGCCAGTTACTCTCCCCCCGCTAAATAAAAGAAGAGCACCCACTTTAAAAGTGCCTCTTACCCAGTTAGCAGGGGTATAGCATATTAGCATATTAAAAATAAAAGATTGAAATGAATGGGGACCCACCTGAAATGGGCTTGCAACCCACAGTTTGAGAAACACTGCTCTAGGATTGCTTGCCTCATTTTATTTCTGAAAGGCACGCAACCAGCTTTTTCAGCGTTTGCAGATACAGTCTTCAGAGCCCCACTTGATAATCAAAGTCTGTAGTTGGGTTTTATTCATTTTCAGAATGAATTGAGCCCAGTGGTGGACCTCCCATTGACTCGATGGGGCAAATGCCCCGGGTGTGGAGCTTCGCGGAGCTTTAGGACCCTGCAGAATCCTCTCTGAGGCTCCCGATGGGGTCAGAAACTGTGCTTCCGGTTTCCCAGAAGCATAGTTTAAAGCGTTGGGGAACCCTCCGGAGGCTTCCCCAATGCATCCTGGAGTTGTGCAAGGCTCTGTGCATTCCAGATAAGTGGGGGAATGGAATTGTGCTCAGGGGGTGCTGGCATCCTGCGGGGGCACCGTCTCAGACCTTTGCCCCAGGACCTGGGGCTGGGGAGGTCTCCCACTGATCGAACCCAAACCAAGTGGGATGCATTTAGTTCAGGATCCATTTTCTCTGAAATGTATGGACCTGACAACTGATATGAATGGGTAAAATGGGGTGCGTGTATGTGTTTTCAGGACTCCCATTCATTGCCTATTCATCTTTGTTTTTCCTTAACAAAGTATAGTTTTTCTTACTTTAAAATGCAGTTTTTGTCATCATCTGTCACTGTGTCAGCAATGGTAGGAGTGTCAATGTGCATCAGTCTCCTTTTTTTAACCTGCAAGTGGCTAGCATTTTTTCATGGTGGTGGCTATTTTTTTTTTTTAATCTATACTGTTTTGGGGTGCTGTTGTGTCCTGGGGCAACTATGGGTTTAAAAATGGTTGCTGTTGGGAAGGGGAAATAATAGAGCTCTTGTAGCTGCCAACACAAACCGTGATGAAACTATAGTTACATTTTTCTTTTAATAGAAACAAATTGGGGTGGGAAGGTGGACCTTGGCTGGCCATTCATGAGGGCAACTGAAACTGTTGCTTCAGGCAGTGGATTAGTGAGGTTCTAAGTCTATCTCAGTCACCTACTTGCCTCCACTGCTCCTCCTTGCCCTCCACACCCTGAATTGAAAAAAAGGAAGAGGGGGACAGAAAGAAAGAGGAAATGTGAAGGGAAGGAGAGGGCTGAGCTACTATATTGTAGAAGGAACTGAGGCTGGCACATCATTGGGCAGGAGGTCTGGTCTAGAGGGTAGGGCCTCCGTTTGCCTGAAGATAACATCTGAAGGTCGCCGGTTCGAGGCCACAGGCACCATGAATGGCGAGATCTTGAAGCAGCTGACGAGCCGAGTTATGTTGAGTTATTCCACCTGCTCTTTGGCCGCTGTCAGCCTGTGTGGGAGGAAAATGGAGGCCAGAATGTAATACCAGATCATAAAAGATCCATCTGAAATGTTGTGGTTCTTGAAAGACAGAACCTTCTTCAATTGTAAAAATCCCTATTGGGATTTAGTATAGCCTGCCTATGTAAACCACCTTGAATTAAAGTCTGAAGAGAAATCTGATGACCAAGAAAGGCGGTATATAAATACCTGTATTATCATCATCGTCATCATCATCATCATCATCATTGGGTAATGATGCCAGCATTTAGCATATTGCCTCAGGAGTCAGGAGGACCAACCCTGATCAGAACTTTCTGAATGGGTCCCAAATCTTTTTAAGTAGGGCTTGAAATTACTCGCTGAACTGTACTGAGTGGAGCTCCAAAATGAAAATTTTTGGAGAATGCATCCTTAGTATGTAGCAGTTCATAAGGGCTGACTGAGGTAATCTCCTCAGATCAGTGGCGTCACTAGGGTTCACGTCACCCGGTGCGGGATGCCAGCGCGTCACGCCCATGCAGTGGGCGGGGCAACACCCCAGATGGTGGGCATGGTGATGTACCATCACACCGCCCCCACTGGTTTTTTGGCTGTACCTTTTGATAGAACAAAGATAGAACACATTCTGCATGAAATTACACACTGATTGATATATAACATGATGGTATTATTCCTCCAAACTGTGATTTTAGTGATTTTGGTCACTAGTGGTGTCACAAACACCCCATCAACTTACTAACACCTTATTGCAGCTGTTCTCAAACTTTTAGCACTGGGACCCACTTTTTAGAATGACCATCTGTCCAAGACCCACCAGAAGTGATGTCATGGTGGAAGTGACATCATCAGGCAAATTAAAATAAATGATTATAACTAATTAAAGTAAAACAAATAATTAAATAAGCAGAAGCCAGCCCTGTCCCAACAGTGAATTTTCTCTGTAGCCTGCCTGCAATAACACCCTCCTCCAAAATCAGTAAGGTTTTCAGCCCTACCCAGTACCCAGTTCAATTTAAGATCTTCTGTTTAAACCAGATCACTGTCAGGATCCACTTGGCTTTGCAAGTCTCAAAAAGGTTCACCTTATCAGCTGAAGCCTCTATTTTGATCCTTTTGGGGGGGAGGCTGCCTTCTGGAGCACTTGTTTAGCTGCAGTTGCATATGATCAGGACCATTCTGGTAGCCTTGCACTCTCCTTCACCTGATCTTTCACACCAGCCAAGGCATGGTTGCTTACTCGTGAGTAAACGTGACCATGAGGCTTAGTTTCACTTTCCATAGGGCTCAATACATTTGTCTGCTTGGAGGAAGGGACTTCCTCCTCAGGTGTTTTTGGGGGCTGCATTCATTGGATCAGGACCATTTTGGTATCGTTGGATTCCTCTCAGCCTGCCCTTTCCAATGGACTAAGGCAAGTTCACATACTCATGAGTAAAGACACAATATGGCCCACTTTCACTTTCCATAGGGCTCCATGCAATTTTTGTTCTCTGGTTTTTTAGCTATAACTTTTGTTAGAAAGGATATATTTCACTCTGATTTTTTGCATTGCACTCCGCATCCGACGGTATATAACATGATGGGGTTACTCCTAACCACCATAATTTTAGCTTGTCACCCCCCCAGTGCGCATCACCTGGTGTGGCCTGCACCCCCCTAGCGACTCTTGAACAACAAATGGGGCTGCCCGCATCATCTCTAGTTTGGCTATATCTGTTCGGGTTGGTTCAGGAAATCAGGGCTTGCTTTCATAACTCTGAGGCAGTGGCCTCTTCGCTTCTTTCTACCTGTGATTTGTTGACATATCCCAAAAGATAAGTAAAAGATGAATTGAGTGGAGAAACTGAATCTGATTAATGAGGGGCTCTTGAGTAGCCTCTGCTTAATTTCTAAACCAGTGACTATGTGCTATGTTATCAAGTGTGCGGGAGGGAGTGGAATTAAGAACCTCATGCCCATATCCAGAGACTGGAGAGCAGGGGGGAAAAGAGGATCCAGGGATTTGTCTGCCTACATCAGCTGTATTATAGTGAAGAGACTGTCCTTGGAAAACCACCCTGAATTAGCAACATTTGGAGAAGCTCAAAACCTCTGTTACGTAAAACTAGCGAGTTGACCCTTCATATGCATTTCTAGAAACTCAGAAAGTTTTGAGTACAAACAACTGTGTCGTTAATCATTTAATATAGGAGCATATATGTATTTAGTGGCAGATGAGCATACTTTTCTCCATAGATGGAATCAGTGCAAAATAGAATGTATATTTTATATTACAGAAACTTTTGTCAAAGAAATAGCGGATGGAAGCACAATTCAGGGCAGATGCTCAGAATTATGTTTGAGGAGGAATAATAAATAAATTTCCCCTTCCCCTTGAGTTTCATTGGAGAAAGAGGTCCTGCAAAAGCTAACCCATGTGATTAAAAATAGGTTACCATGGCTTTGTGGTTTTTTGAGCAAAAGTTGTCATGTGAAAACCAAGGGGGAAAGGCACCTTTGACAGGCATCCTCCATCATCTGCAAATAGTTGTGTGGCTTGTCCCTCAGTCTTTCCACTGATTGGTTACTCTGTCGAGATACTAAAATAAGGTAGCAAATTAATGACTATGCATAAACACTAATATATAGTTTTGATGTACAGTGTAGAGTAAGACATTAATTTCACCTGACATTATGAAACCAGTGGTTAACCTGATTGGTTTGAATGTTTGTGAAACATGAAGTATCTAGAGTAATCAGAATTGCACAGTCTGACTTCTACAAACACAGTCATAGGAACATAGAGCTGAAATGTTTCCCATGCATCACCTAACCAGTCTCTACATTAGGGATCCATAGACATAAATTACTCATGGTGAATGTTTATACACTCATACACTGTCTTCTTAATGTTTCTGTAGCTTCCCTAAGAAATATATCCAGTTGCCTGTTGTGTTTTGGGTGGAATGGGGGAGGTTTGCAAGAAGTATATTATCCAAAATGTATAGTACTTTTAGACAAATTTACAGAATTGTTTGTTCAATTGAAAACCACAGTGGCTAGAGCAGTAGTTCCCAAATTGTGGGTTGGAACCCACTGGTGGGTTGTGATCTGCTTTTTGGTGGGTTGCCAAAGAGTGATGGAAAGCAGTGGCATCACTAGGATTCTTGTCACCTGGTGTGAGAGGCCTGCACGTCACCCTGTGCAGTGGGCGGGGCAACGCCTCAGGTGGTGGGCGTGGTGATGTACCATTGCCCCACTCCCACTGGTCTTTTGGCTGTACCTTTTGTTAGAACACAGATATTTCAATGTGGTTTGTTTCATTGCATTCTGCATGAAAGTACGCATTGATTGATATATAACATGATGGTCTTATTCCTCTGATTTTAGTGATTTTGAAAACTTGTAGCGTCTCACATATCCTGTGTCAACTTACTAACACATTATTGCAGCAGTTCTCAAACTTTTAGCAGTGGGACCCACTTTTTAGAATGACAATCTGTCCAGGACCCATTGGAAGTGATGTCATGGCCAGAAGTGACATCATCAAGCAAATTAAAATAAATAATTATAAATAGTTAAATTAAAATAAAAGAAATAATTAAATAAGGAGGAACCAGTCCTGTTCCACTAAGTGAATCTACTCTGAAGTAAGTCCTATTGTAGTCAATGGGGCTTACTCTCAGGAAAGTGTGGGTAAGATTGCAGCCTGTGAGCCCAAGCCTATGCATGTCTACTCTGAAGTAAGTCCCATAGTGGTCAATGGAGCTTACTCTGTAGTCTGCCTGCAATAACAACCCCCCCCCCCCCAATAAAAGAAAGAATCAGTGAGATTTCCAGCCCTCCCCAGTGCCCAGTTTAAAGTTCTTCTATTTCAGGCATATCAATACAAAGACCCACCTGGCTTTTCAAGTGCAAAATAGAAAACTTCTCCTTACCAGTTGAAGCCTCTTTTTAGTCCGTTTTAGTGGGGGAGGAGGCTGCCTTCTGGAGCTGCCTTTTGGAGCAGCTCCATCGGATTGGGATCATTCTGGTGTCCTCACATTCCCCTTTGTCTAGCCTGACCACCAGCCAAGGCTCGCCTGCCTACTGGTGAGTAAACGCGACCATGAGGCTGCTTTGCTTTCCATAGAGCTCAATAGGGCAGCTGGGAGGCAGGGACCTCCTTCTCGGGTTTTTTTTGGGGCTGCATTCATTGGATCAGGACCATTCTGAGTCCTTGGAGTCCTCTCCGCCTGCCCTATCCTAAGGACTAAGGCAAGTTCACCTACTTGCAAGAAAACACAGCCACATGGCTTTGCAGCTGGGAGGCAGGGACCTCCTTCTTGGGTGTTTTTGGAGGCTGCATTCATTGGATTGGGACCATTCTGGTGTTGTTGGATTCCTCATAGCCTGCCCTTTCTGATGGACTATGGCAAGTTTGCCTACTCATGGGTAAACGTGCGATATGGCTCACTTTCACTTTCCATAGGGATCCATGCATTTTTTTCCTTCTGGTTTTTTGGCCATACCTTTTCAACGAAAGGAGCGATTTCAATGGTGTATTGCAGACTGTTGAAACAATATAGGTTGGGCATCCCTTATTCGGAATTCTGAAATATGGAATATTCCAAAATACAGAACTTTTTACCGAATGAAATAAAATCACAAACTGTGTTTCATGCAGAAACCTTGTTTCATGCACAAAATTATTAAAAATATTATATAAAATTACTTTCAGGCTTTGTGTATGAAGGGTATATGAAACATAAATGAATTTTGTGTTTAGACTTGGGCCCCATCCCCAAGATCTGTCATTATGTCTATGCAAGTATTCTGAAATATGGAAAAATCCAATATTCAAAATTCTTCTGGTTCCAAGCACTTCAGATAAGGGATGCCCAACCTAGGGACTATGGGCCAGATCCAGCTTGAGTGTTTGTGACCTGCTGACTGTAGCATCAAGTGACAGCTTTCATGCACAAATAGATTTATAATATATGTGTCCTGGATTTGTCTTCAGAGACAGAACTCTCTGGTCAATTAGTGTCAGCTCAAGGATATTATTTTTCAATATTTCACTCAAGTGCCATCAAGAGTTGAATGATGGTACTGATTTTATTATTTATATAACACCATCAGTATGTCTTAGAGCAACCATTTTTAACCAGTGTGCCATGAACAGTCTGCAGGTGTGCCACAGAAATTTGGGAGTCATTTATTAGTAGGGCCATTGAGGGATGTGAGCCCCCCATCAGCAGCATGGTGTGCCTTGTCAATTGTAAAAAAAAAACCAGTGCCTCGAGAATTTTAGTACATTGTTCGTGTGCCATGAGACTGCTCTAAGGCAGTGATTTTCAACCTTTTTCATCTCACGGCACGCTGACAAGATACTAAAATTGTTAAGGCACACCATCAGTTTTTGACAATTGACAAGGCACACCATGCTCTTGGTGGGGGGCCTCAAATCCCCGTTGGCCCTATTAACAAATGACCCTCCCCCAAAATCTCTTGGCACACCTGCAGACCATTCACGGCACACCACTGTGCCACGGCATAGTGGTTGAAAAAGGCTGCCTTAGAGCCTAATTTCTCTTCCTCTGCTGCCCAGGCTCTTCCTTAAACCTCGAAGCAGTCTCTTCATTCCTCTCTCTGTCTTCCATTGTCTGGGTCTGTTTTGAAAGAAATAGCAAAGTGTGAGTTGCGGTCCTTGTAGAAATATGAAACTATTTTGAGGCACAGAATTCACACTGTACTGTATCCCTGACATGTTGTGAAGCTAGAGTTCATTGTAGAACATTTATGTCTATCCTGTGAAGCTCAATGAAGCCACAACACTCCATAAGAAAGATTTCTTATCCTGCTCCACTCTTTGGAAGAGTTCTGATGTCCTTAATCCAAATGATCTTACCACTGAAAGTAACAGAGATGTCTTAAATGGCAGGAATCTCTAGAAACACATGACTATAACTTTCTGTTCATTTCTTTCCTTTTTCCTACTCTGTCTTTGATGGCAGCCCCAGGAATGGCATGGCACAATGTGGAGCATTTGCGTGGGCCCCCACCCTGTCCTTGGCCCCCCACTCACCAAGTAACCACTGCGACTGCAGCCACAGTGAGCTGAGCACTGGTGGTGCCACATGCAAAGGGTGGCATCTGGAAATAGTTGGTGGTGGTATGTTTTTGGGCCAAAGGGACGCAGGGGTGGGCAGGCAGGCCCACAGGAGTAAATGCTCTGCTCACCATGCTAGCTTCCTAAATGATGAGACCCTGGCTGTGGCAGTTGGTGCTTCCCTTGGTTGGTTGGTTGGCAACCTTCTGTCTCGAAAGAAAATGGTATAAGCCTACAGCACCTGGTATTCCCAGGCAGTCTCCCATCCAAGTACTAACCAGGCCTGACCCTGCTTAGCTTCCGAGATCAGTTGAGATTGGGCATGTGCAGGGTAACCATTTTGTCAAATTGGCTATATCAAGTTAAGACCAGCCCTGCTGTTTTTTGGTTTGTATTCTTAGGCTGAAATCCTATACGCACTTTCCTGAGAGTAAACCCCAGTGATGGGAGAGTGGGACTTGCTTCTGGGTAGACAAGTACAGTATTGTGCTCTTTGATTTTCTCTTCCTTTTAGTCAGCCCCATCTGCTTAGCTGCAGATATGGAGCAGCTGCCCACACAGTCCTATCTTCATGTCCTGAGTTTGGTTCCCTGATAATTGTATTGCTGCTTCCTCAGCCCTTGTGCTTCTCTGTAACAAGAGGTCAGAGAGATGTAAAAACAGCAGCTGGAATGGACAGAGACTGTGTGTTGCGGTCTGCCTAGTCTTACTGGATTCAGTGAGGTTTTACTTGGACAGAGCATGCCACAAGCAGGTCGAGCCAAGGGCCATCCCTGCCATAGAGCTCTGATGGTAAAAGGGGAAACCAACTGGAAAACAGAATGATAGGGACCCTCTGTACGAGTTCCTGTTTGTACTTTCAGTCTTTAATAGATGTGCATATTTTGGAGGGAGCGTGAATGACTGTTTCTTCTCCTTTCTGTTATTTTTTCAGCAGAACCAGTGGATGTGCTCAAAGCATTCCAGTTTCACAGTTTTCCAGAAGGAGTATCAAAAACAGCAGGATTTTGCATAAACAGAAGGAACTCTAAAGGATCAGATGTCGCCTACAGAGTTTCAAAAAATGCACAACTCAGCGCCCCGACCAAACAATTGTACCCAGGTGAGGGGGACTTGGAGGGTAATATTTTTGATTTTTTGTTTTTGTTTTATATCACTTCTGGGTGTGACGTGAGGGGCATAATTTGAAGCTTTGCCCCAAGCTCCATAGTGGCATATTCTTGAGTCTTATGACTGCTTTCTTTCCAGTGATGTTTGATCTGATAAAATGCTCCCGGACTTTGTTGTGTTATTTATTTTTATTTTTTTAATTAACTTCTCATTTAACTTGCTGTGATATGCAAGAATAGGGATGAATTTGGGATGAATAAATTTGGGATGAATAGGGATGAATGGGCAGGAGGTCTGGTCTAGAGAGTAGAGCCTCCGTCTGCCTGAAGATAACATCCACAAGGTCGCCAGTTCGAGGCCACCGGCACCGTGCGACCTTGGAGCAGCTGACAAGCTGAAGCCGAGCAATTCCATCTGCTCTGAGCGTGGGAGGATGGAGGCCAGAATGTAAAACCAGATCGGAATGAAACACCTTGAATGTAGTAGTTCTTGAAAGAAAGAACCTTCTTTGAAATTGTAAAAATCCCTATTTAATAGGGATTTAGATAAAAGCCTGCCTATGTAAACCGCCTTGAATAAAGTCTTGAATAAAGACCAAGAAAGGCGGTATATAAATACCTGTTATTATTATTATTATGAATTTGGTTCTTAGCACATAATTTAGGGCATAGAAAACTTATGTTCATCCTTGAAAAACACAGAAGCACAGTCCATACTTGGACACATTGTTTAGCTCCTCAGATATTTATTATACTGAAAGCAATAAATCACTTCTCAGGCCAACAGATCATTGTGTAACTGTGATATTGCTTTTAAATTGCTTTTAAATTGATGTGCAGAAAGGCAGGTGCTCACAACATCTGTTTTTAGGTCCACACAACAGCATCATAATAGAACAAGCTAAAGGACTGTACTCTGGCCTTTCATGATAGCTTATGCCAGTGGTTCTCAAACTAGGACATTGCTACGCCCCAGCCTGAAGGCCCTGGCACCTGCCCTCTTAAGGGGTGGGGAGGGGGGAGTGGAGTGAAGCGATCACCTGGATTGCACCACACTTGAGGGGCTCAGGGGCTTTCTTGCACTCACCAAAGGCTGCCCCAGACCCCTGGGAGTGCAGGGAGCCTAGCGTGAGCCTCCATAGGGCCCCCCGAAGCGCACAAACACTCAAAATAACAATCACAACCCACTTCCGGTTTTCGATTGTGGAGTTTTTGACTCCACAGAGGATTGTTTCAACATCTGAACCAGTATACAGTAACTTATTTTCCTAACCACCTTTGGCCAGTCATGCCAAACGGGGAGGTGACAAGGGCAGGGAGGAAGCTGGTTCAGGCCTGGGAGGGGGATGTGTTTTGTGGCAGCAGCACCCACTGAATCCTATCTCCCTTCCGAGGCCTAATCCACCTCCACCGTTCAATGCAGGCTTGTGCCAGAGATGCCACTGGTACAGGTCTGCCTTGACCTATGGCGGCAGCGGAGACATACCCTGAGGGAAGGGAACAATTGTTCCCTTCTCTTGAGAAAGCCTCCAGAGGCCAAAACTTCCATGCAGGATAGAGTAGACACCTCTTTGGCACTGCTGCATTGCCCCATGGGTAGGATTGGACTGCCCTTGACATTAACTTAAATGTACAAGGTTGCAGCCCATCTGAGCAATGTACTTCATACACAGTTGGCCATCATACAGCTTGAAAAATCAGCAGCTTGCTGTCAGTCTGAAGAGCAGACACCATGCTTGTACTCAACCTGAAAATGGGATTTTTGCACTTTTGGTCTGGGCCTTAGTCTGGCAGGAACCATGTCATTTACTGCTGTAAAAACTAACTTGACTATTCTTCAGGGTGGCTTCACAATGGTCTCATGACCCAATTCTATTCCAGCCTTATGCTGCTGCAACACTCATTCCAGTGGTGTAATGCACTTTATGGGTGTCTAGCGACAAGCCATTTGACACGACCTGGCTGCCGCCGCAAGCTATAAGCATTGGGTTCATTCACAAATGGATTGGGGATGCCCGCTGGCACCAGTAAGTTAGGGAAGTGGGTGGGAGAGCGGAGGAGACGAAATGGAGCAGGAAAGGGAAGGAACAAGGTGGAGAGGAATGGCCGCAGCAGGGACTGACGACTGATGGGAAGTGCTGCTACCCCTTGCAACAGCATGCCCAAAATGGTCGCCAACAGCGCACTTTGCACACCATTGGCTGCCCAGTCAGCCAATAGGAAATAAGAACTGTTGGTGGAATGGAGCTGCCAGTCAGCCTGTACCTCACAGTGCTCTTTCAATTGAAAACCTTTGAATGGACATTGGACCATTGCCTTTAGAAGCTGTTAGCCAAGAATAAGCACCCTCTGCCAAAGCCAGGCCTGAGAGTGCAGACATTCCCTCAGGGGGGGAATAAGACTTGTGTTAACTTGCACTTAGTCTCTTGTGTGTGTATGTGTGCGCTTTGAATGACACTGTAGTATAGTAAGTAGGTTTGGCAGTTACATGGTAATTGCTCCTTATTTTATTTTGTTTTGAATGCCAAAGTAAATACGCTCATTATGCTGTTTGTTGGCAGTTACCTAAATTAAAATAGCCGTTGGCTCTAACCTACATGCTTTTTTCCCCTCCTTGTGACATTTGCAGGATTTCTTGCATTAGAAATAATCTGGGAATGAATGTCTATGCCCCCACTTGGCCTCTTCAGCTTTTCTCTCTGGGGCAGTCGAAAAAGAAAACCATGTGTGTGTGAGAGAGAAGGAGAGGGGGAGAGGGAGGGAGGGAGGGTTTGGGGCGGCTTTCTTTAAAATTTATAGCTCTCCACTTGAACAAAGAGTGGGAATAGGAAAGACTTAATGAACTTAGCACTAAGCAATTTGTGGACAGAGCAGAACAATATAAAATTGTCAGATTGTTAATTTACATACAGCCCAATCCTATGCATGTCTACTCAGAAGTAAATCCCGTTAGAGTCAATGGGGCTTACTCCCAGGAAAGTGTGGATAGGACTGGGCTGTTACTCTGTTACAAGAAGTATTTTAGTTTTAACAAAAAATGATGTGTAAAAACCGCACTGAACAGAATATTTGTGTGGCATGAGTACTTGTGGAAGTACTGTACAGAATATTTTTGTGGCTGTCTGTCTGGACAATAGTTGCAAGTGCATGGAGGCTTAAACAAACATCATCAGATCAACTGCTGTACCTGTCTCAAGTCTGGGATGTGGTGACTGCAATCTTATATACCCATAGGTCCTATTAATGGGACTACACTGGTATTACACTGTTTTAAATATCTTAGAATGACCATTAAAAAACTTGCTATACCAGCCACCGGGTAGATGGAACTCGTCAGCCTGGGAAGGCAGCTCATCTAAGAGAAGGAAAACTCTGATCCCAAACCTCCACTGCCTTGTGGCTACATCCAGTTATGGAAAAGGCTTCAGGAGTCAACCTCGAGGCAAAATCCGGAGCCGGAGTCCCTGAGGCAGTTCATGGCTGAACACAGTCATGTTCTGGCAACTCCTGCGATGCCGCTGGAACCAACCGTATTGGCCTCTGCCTTTCCATTGGACCATTTCAGCGACGTGGAGAGGGGGGATTTGCTGCATGGGTAACAGCCTATCCTCCATACCTACTTTACCCAGGCTTCGCGCACTGGAGAGGACAGTCTGTTCCAGAACCACCATTCAGAGCGTGACACCATGGTCTTCCAAGACTGAATGATGCCAACACACACACAAAACTAGGGGATTAGGGTAATTAGTCACAAGGAAGGCTGTCAGGACATCCCTTTCTTTCATCAGTTATTTGCAAAACAGGGCCAGGATCCACCAGAAAATTTTTGTGTGCAACTTGCATTGACAAAAATAAACACTACCAGAGAGCTTGTCAAAGGAGATATACCCGACATGCGTCCTAAAAGTTTTTGCTGTATGGCAGACTTCAAAATGGTATCCAGGCCCCCAGTATGGTACCATTCCAGGTGTGCTCAACTGTCTGTTGGAGGAAGCACTTCGATAAACTATCAGTGTCTTAATGGATAATAGAGTAAAACTAGAAGACATCAAATCCCATTCCTCAGAATAAGGCAGGAAGATCTATATAATGCCAAACATCAACTTGTCCATGGTATGCTTCCAGCAGGTATACCTGCAATAAAAGGTAATAGAGCAAATAGCTTCAGGTAAGTCAAGCAATATGTAAGCCATAAATGTGCCACTGGCCACTCTCACTTGGGATTTTCCCCCCAACTAGACCAGGTGATACGTGAAACTATCAGGTCTAGTTCAACTATACACATCAGTGTTTCCCAAACCGTGGGTTGTGACCCACTGGGGGGCTGTAAGCGTATGTGTGCTGGGCTTGACAATGCTCCTTTTAGTGCCGCCATATCTTATTGCGAGGGCCCAGAGACCTCTTCCAGGTTGCATCAGGCTGGCGACCCACTCTGTTGTCTTTTGTGCGTGTCAGAATGGCCTGCAGATGTGACCAGAAGTGACTGCTGGTTTATGGTCACAACTTCCAGTTTGACCAGGCCATTCTAAGGTTCACAGAAGCCAATAGTGTGGGTCACTGGCCTGCCATGACCTAGAAGATGTCTCCCAATAAGGTATGGTGGTGCTAAAAGGAACATCACCTAGTGACCTACCATGGAAGTTGAGGTGGGTCACTGTGCTGAAAGGTTTGGGAACCGCTGCATTAGATAACATCTACCACATAGCATAGCATATACAAGCTGGTCACCATAAAGACATTGTAAAGTCAGAACAAGTAGTTTAGCCAAGTCAGTGTTCTGTTAAGCTTATCTCAATGTCCAAGTTCTCCAGCAAGTCATATACTCATAGCTACCAGTATTTTGTTTGATTATATTGAGCTGTTTTTCTGGGGCAATTTTTACATGTACTTTTTTGCTTTCAGATAAATATTGAAAGCTAGTTAAAGGGAAAGCCATTAGCCATAGCATAGTAGGTTTACAATCTTGTGATTGTTAAAACTTCTGATTACATAAGAACAGCCCCACTGGATCAGGCCAAAGGCCCATCTAGTCCAGCTTCCTGTATCTCACAGCAGCCCACCAAATGCCCCAGGAAGCAAACCAGATAACAAGTGACCTCATTCTGGCACCCTCCCTCACATCTGGCATTCTGACATAGCCCATTTCTAAAATCAGGAGGTTGTACATACACATCATGTCTTGTAACCCGTAATGGATTTTTCCTCCAGAAACTTGTCCAATCCCCTTTTAAAGGCATCCAGGCCAGACGCCATGACCACATCCTGTGGCAAGGAGTTCCACAGACCAACCACACGCTGAGTAAAGAAATATTTTCATTTATCTGCCCTAACCCTCCCAACCCTCAATTTTAGTGGATGTCCCCTGGTTCTGGTGTTATGTGAGTGTAAAGAGCATCTCTCTATCCACTCTGTCCTTCCCGTGCATAATTTTGTACGTCTCAATCATGTCCCCCCTCAGGTGCCTCTTTTCTAGGCTGAAGAGGCCCAAACGCCATAGCCTTTCCTCATAAGGAATGTGCCCCAGCCCAGTAATCATCTTAGTCGCTCTCTTTTGCACCTTTTCCATTTCCACTATGTCTTTTTTGAGATGCAGCGACCAGAACTGGACACAGTACTCCAGGTGTGGCCTTACCATCGATTTGTACAATGGCAGTATAATATTGTTTTGTTCTCAATACCTTTTCTAATGATCCCAAGCATAGAATTAGCCTTCTTCACTGCAGCTGCACATTGGGTTGACACTTTCATCGACCTGTCCACCACCACCCAAAGATCTCTCTCCTAATCTGTCACAGACAGCTCAGAACCCATTAGCCTATATGTGAAGTTTTGATTTTTTTGCCGTAATGTGCATGACCTTACACTTACTGACATTGAAGCGCATCTGCCATTTTGTTGCCCATTCTGCCAGTCTGGAGAGATCCTTCTGGAGCTCCTCACAATCACTTCTGGTCTTCACCACTCGGAAAACTTTGGTGTCATTTGCAAACTTTGCCACCTCACTGCTCACCCCTGTCTCCGGGACATTTATGAAGAGGTTGAAGAGCACCGGTCCCAGGACACAGCCTTGGGGCACACTGCTTTTCACTTCTCTCCATTGTGAAAATTGCCCATTGACACCCACTCTCTGTTTCCTGGCCTTCAACCAGTTCTCAGTCCAGGAGAGAACCTGTCCTCTAATTCCCTGACTGTGGAGTTTTTTCAGTAGCCTTTGGTGAGGGACCGTGTCAAACGCCTTCTGAAAGTCCAGATATATAATGTCTACGGGTTCTCCTGCATCCACATGCCTGTTGACCTTCTCAAAGAATTCTATAAGGTTTGTGAGGCAAGACTTACCCTTACAGAAGCCATGCTGATTCTCCCTCAGCAAGGCTTGTTCGTCTATGTGTTTTGAGATTCTATCTTTGATGAGGCATTCCACCATCTTACCCAGTATAGATGTTAGGCTGACCGGCCTATAGTTTCCTGGGTCCTCTTTCCTTCCCTTTTTCAAGATTGGCGTGACATTTGCTGTCCTCCAATTCTCTGGCACCATGGCTGTTTTTAGGGACAAGATGCATATTTTAGTCAAGAGATCAGCAACTTCATTCTTCAATTCCTTAATAACTCTTGGGTGGATGCCATCAGGGCCCGGTGACTTATTGATCTTTAATTTATCAATGAGGTCTGAAACATCTTCTCTTTTAACCTCTATCTGACTTAATTCCCTGGTCAGGAGTGGCTGTTCAGGCAGTGGTATCTGCCCGAGGTCTTCTGCCATGAAGACAGATGCAAAGAACTCATTTAATTTCTCTGCCATCTCTAAGTCTCCTTTTATTTCCCCATTCCCTCCCTCACCATCCAGAGGGCCAACCGCTTCTCTGGTGGGTTTCCTGCTTCTAACGTATTTGAAGAAGCTTTTATTATTCCCCTTAACGTTGCTGGCCATGTGTTCCTCATAGTCTCTCTTGGCCTCCCGTATCACCTTCTTACATTTCTTTTGCCACAGTTTATGTTCCTTTTTATTCTCCTCATTAGGACAAGACTTCCATTGACAGGAAGCTTCCTTACCGTTTATGGCCTCTCTAACTTGGCTTGTTAGCCATGCGGGCACCCTCCTGGACTTAGTCGAGCCCTTCTTCCTTTGTGGTATACACTTCTTCTGGGCCTCTGTTACTGTTGTTTTCAACAGCCTCCATGCACTCTGGAGAGATTGGACTCTTTTTACCTTCCCTTTCAACCTCCTTCTAACCAGCCTCCTCATTTGAGGGAAGTCTGCTCGTCGGAAGTCAAGAGTTTTTGTGACAGATTTGCCTGGTACTCTTCCCCCGACATGTATGTCAAAACAGATCACAGCATGGTCTTCACATTAACATCTTCTCATGTGGTTGGGGCAGATTAGCACATTGCTCCCTTTCCTTTTGGCAAATTGTGCCAAATTGTATGGTCTGACTCAGAAGGGTTGTTCATAAGTCATACTGTACAGTACTGAGATACATTAATTGTTAGGCTATACTAGGATACAGTTTTTCACATGTTCCCTTCAGTACAAGTACAATTTGTGTACAGTGTATTGATCTGTAAAAATGAACCTAGGTACAGTCCTTCACTCAGAAAAGTGTGCCCTGTACTTGGATTCGGTAGAGTGTGTTTTATATATGCATTTGTCTTGCAGCAGTATTTAACAATACTTGTTACAGTTTGATAGGATATTAATTACCCATTCTTATTCTGGGCCTATGGCAACAGATCTGGCAGGCTAGGTGTACCTGCCAGCAACCCTCCCAGGTAGCACCAGAGTAGGTAATGTGGTGGCAGGGGAAGGCTGCCGGGAGCTTGGTGAAGGATCAGGGTGAGGAGTGAGGAGGGCAGGGGTAGATCTCCGTGGTAGCAGTGCACCCTGGGTCCTATTCCCTTTCTCCAGTCTGGACCTACCCCCAAATCTCGTTGGACTTATGCCAGCAAATGGGCTGACGTAGGTCTAAAGAGTCACATTTATGGCCAGATGGCCTACAAGGAGGTAAGTATAAAATACATTTACTTAGGCAACAATCCTATCCTGCGCCCAGGGCCATAGCTGGGGGGGGGGCTTTGCCCCCCCTGAGCCAGAAGTTTGCCCCCCTGGCATTTTTTCCAGACTTGTCATGTAAATGTGGTTGAATGTCCTCCAATTTAGCTTCTGTTCCTTGAGAGCTCAGCCCCTCCCTGCAGGCAGCCTCCTCCAATTGGCTCAGGCTGCTGTTGCTCAGTAACTCACCTTAGGGGACAACCATAGCAATCTGCTGATAGACACAGGACACCAGAGAAGCAGGCATGAAAAAGCCTGGAGGGAATGTGTTCAGTGCCTTCCATTTCCCTCCTGTGAGCTGAGTGGCTGTGCAAGCACTTTGCAGGACCCCAAAGGCTGCTGCTGACTCTGGGGTCATTTGGGGGTGAGCAGGCAGGAGATTTTGGATGCACCGTTTCAGCTGTTTCGGCCAGGAAGGGCCTTTCTTGGGAAGGGGGGGGGTGAAGAGAGGAAACCATGGGTCTGGCCTCTGAGATTTTGGATGCACCATTTTGGCTGTTTGGGCCAGGAAGGGCCTTTCTCGGGGGGGGGGGGGAACCATGGGTCTGGCCTCTGAGATTTTGGATGGACCATTTCTGCTGTTTGGGCCTGTCCTCTTTCTGTCTAGTATGGTTTCAGTTGTGTGTGTGTGTGTGTGTGTGTGTGTGTGTGTGTGTGTGTGTGTGTGTGGGGTCATTTGATGCCCTTTTTGCAACTTTTTTTGTGCACAGGAGGAAAGAAGGCTTGGTGCTTCTGGCAGGGATGGGGGGTGAGAGAGAGAGAGAGAGAGAGAGAGAGAGAGAGGAAAACAGAGTCCTGGAGAGTTCCTTGGAAGTTATGACCTCTGGTCACCCTGCCCCCATCCAGAGCACATGGAGAGCTCGGCTGGTCAAGAGAAGCTACAAGGAAGGTTGGGAGAGATTTCTACTTGTACTGGCAGAGGGGGTGGGAAGGGTGCTATTCTACTGTGGAACATGCTAATTACTAGCATATTTTTAAAATTAATGGCTGCTGTTTGGGGCTGGGGAAACCCTTTTTCTGGTGGAGAAAGCATGGAAAACATTTGAGCTAAAGAGAATCAAGAACTTTAGTGTGGAAAAGGTTCTAAGTAGGGGCGAATCCAGGGAAGGCCATGGGTGCATACCCCCACCCCAACTGTCCTGCCAGCAGGGAAGGGCACCCACTGGGATGGAGAGCAAAATGGGGTGTCAGGGAAACACCCACTGGATGGGTGCCAAGGAGATTGGTTGGAATGGTAGCCCAGGTCTACCCACCCAACAAATAGCCACAGAGGCTATAAACTCAATTTGGAGCCCAGGTCTACCCAAGCAGGTAGACCTGGGCTCCAAGTCCAGCAAATAACCACAGAGGCCTGAGGGAGGACATGATTGAGACATACAAAATTATGCAGGGGATGGATGGAGTGGATAGAGAGAGATACCCTTTTCCCTGTCACATAACACCAGAACCAGGGGACATCTACTAAAATTGAGTGCTGAGAGAGTTAGGACAGATAAAAGAAAATATTTCTTTACCCAGAGTGTTAATTAGTCTGTGGAACTTTGTGCCGTAGGAAGTGGTGATGACATTTTACCTAAATGACTTTAAGAGGAGATTGGACAAATTTCTGGAGGAAAAGTCCATCTTGGGCTATAAGTCATGATAGGTATGTGCAAGCTCCTGATTTTAGAAGTAGACTACCTCGGAATGCCAGATGCAGGGGAGGGCACCAGGACACAGGTTTTGTCTTGCTGTCTTTTGTGCTCCTTGAAGCATTTGATGGGCTACTGTGAGATATAGGAAGCTGGACTACATGGGCCTTTGGCCTGATCCAGCAGGGCTCTTCCTATGTTCTTATGTAGGCTATAAGCTCAGTCGGGAGCCCAGTCTACCCAAGCAGGTAGACCTGGACTCCAAGTCCAAGTGGGAGCCCAGCTCTACCTGCCCAGCAGATAACCACAGAGGCTATAAACTCAATCGGGAACCCATGTTATGTGAAAATCCCCTTTTGCCTTTTAGCTGTGATTTTCTATACATCTGGTTATAATATCATGCAAGCTAAACTGTTCTCCCAGCATACAGGCCACATTTCCAGGACTCTAGTCAAGCCACAAGCTCATGGTTACACAACCACCACCCCCTATAGTCACACATTATTCAAGGATGTTTGTGTCTTAATCCAATCACTGTTTATGCAAATGATTTTGGTGTTACGATTCATGACACAGAAGCCCATGGTTACACAACACCCCCCCCCCCCCCACAGTCACACATTATGGGAGGAAGTCTTGTGTTTTAATCCAATTACTGTTTAAGCATCTCCTACATTACTGTATGGAAACTTGAACTGCCTTGTATTGGTATTGTTTCCACTCAGCCCTTGTAAGTTCCCCCTTCTAGGAAGCCAGCCATTGACCCCATTGGATAACTAACATCCTGATCCTCATTCAAATGTATACATACTCCAAGCACCCAGCCTTGTGTTAGCCTTGTGTTAGCAACTAAGCTACCATCCAGCTCAGTCTGTCTCCCAACCCCTTATAAGAGAGGGCTTCCTCTCACATGCTCTCTCTCTCCAAGGCCCAACACATCTGTGTTTGTCACAGGGTCCTCTCCCCCGCATTCCAACTGCTCTACAGGACAGGTAACTATCTTGTGCCTAGAACTCTTTCCCTGCTTCTCCCCCCTTTTTTCTCCCCTTCTCTCCCCATCTTTAGTTAGCAGCTGGGGTTGGCAGAGCAGGGATCCCTAAAATCCTTCCCTACAACCCTTCCTTTTTCTGATTTCCTTGGATGTACCAAATACTCTTCACACGCAACCACCATGAAAGCTAGGTACATTGGATTCAAGCATCAGGACCAAGAAATATCATTTCTCCATGTGCATTATTTTTACCTTTGTTCTTTTATAATAAACCATAATCTTTTGTTGAAAGTTATCTTTCTCTCAGTCTCCTCTTTAAGCAAAAGGAAATTTCTCTGCATTATACAATCTTGTTATCCAGCCTATAATCCTAATGTTTTAATAAGGGCAGTGTAATAATTCCCCTAAACAAAACAGCCCTTTTGGTAACATCCAGGTATACCCAGCAGGTAGACCTGGGTTCCAAGTGTAGATGGAAGCCCAGGTCTACACAGCAGGTAGAAGTCCAGACGGGAGCCCAGGTCTACTCACACAGCAAATAGCCACAGAGGCTATAAGCTCAATTAGGAATCCAGGTCTACCCGGTTGGTAGACCTGGAGCCCAGATCTATCCACCTGGCTGAACTGGGCTCTGAAGGTAGTACTCAAGGCCCCCCCGCCTCATACAGACACTGGATACACCACTGATTCTAAGGAGATTCAACTCTCAAAAAGATAGGAGAATTCATCTCTACTAGGTAGATTCAATAATTCAAATCTTCTGTACTTTGCTTCATAAAAGTATTGAATATTGTAAAAAACTAATGTTCCAATGGCATTACTGTATTTGACTTGCATATCTGTCCTCTTGTTTTTATGTAAATAAATTTTATTTTAGTATGTTTCAATGTATCAGCAATGTGTCATCAGCTAATGAAAGGCTTTAAATACAAGCAAATACTACCTGTATCACAGTGATATGTTTTATTTTTGCAGGAATGCAAACCTGTGTATTGTGCTGGTGTGTAAAATGAAAGGATACGTTGCATGTTATTTTTATGTAGACAAATACATTTTACACTGCATACGGAGGTGCATTGATTCTATGCAAATTATTGTTACATTGCTTTACAGATAATGAATGCATGTTTCAATAACCCCCCGCCCCCCAAAAATATTTTCTCTTCATGAAATTTGGGGGAGTTACGGGTCTTTGATGTTTCTCCGCACTTATCCATTTTGCACACCAGTATAGATACCCAACATAATTGCCCCCCCCACCCCAAAAAAAAAAAATAGAATCCTGGCTACGGGCCTGCCTGCGCTGGAACAGGCAAGTCAAGAGGCTTGCGCTGTATCCAGCTCAGGATTGTGGCCACATGCGGCTCAGCCAGAGGCAAGGGGAAACATTTCCCCTTACCTCCAGGTAAGGGCCGCTGGCACCTATGGGTCTTCTTGGACTTGCGCTACCTCTTGAGGTGGCATAAGCCCAAGGAGAACGGAGTGGCTTGAAGCTGCTCTGTTCTCCCCAGGAACAGTGGTTGGGATCAGGCATAAATGCCGGATCCCAGCCCCACCTCCCGCTCCCTGCCCGCCCGCCCCCATGCTGGGCTGACACAAGACTCAGTGGGGAAGCCAAAGAGGCTGGATTCAGCCTCCATGTGTTGGTGCATTTCCTTGCGCCGACGCAGCTTCTTCCAAGATTTGCGCCAGCCCAAGACTTCTTTAATAGTCACCTGTATTGTATATGCCATGGTAGTTGACTATTTGATAACTTCCCTGTAATTGTATTTCATATATGACAGCAGTGGCTAGATAACATGCAGAGATGTGATAGTTGTCAGTGGTTTATGAACCTCCTATCAAGATGTGACAATAAGCACCTGAATTTAAAATTTGAAAAAAAAGTCACATTCAGAGTAGAACTTAAGTTTCAGAATAGAAATTTCACTCCACATGGATGGCAAGAAATCATATTTGTGGATGTTGTTTTCAGCCCTAAGAACCATATAATATTGTCTGTTATTATTTCCAAGGCAACCTGATTATCACTGCTTCCCTTCTTAAGTATGGGAGAGGATAGTTCCTTAAAACAGATTGTGCTGAACACTACATAATTTGGAAGAAAATGGCAAACTCCTGTCCATGACCTACCCACAGGGTTTCTGCAGTTTGTTCTGTCTGACTAGACTGGACATGCCTGGACTAGATAAATTCGTGCCACCTGCCTTAAACATTCTCAGCATGTCTTTTCGATTAGATTAATAGTTCAGACAGGTGTTCACTTCTTTTCATGTCTGAAGCTCACCATCCCTTTCTGGCTCTCCTCTGCCAGGTCTTTTTCTTCCATCTGTAGTAATTTGTGTAAATTATTCTTTTCCAAAGTTATGATGCACAGTGCAATTTAAGGTGAGAGGGAAATATAGAATAAAGTCTCTAGGATAGTCAAATTCTGTTTCTCCTGCTATAGTATTCAGAGAATTGAGTTGGTTTCACATCAACAATTTAAGATTAATGGACCGATTTAAGCTTGAAGTAAAATTTCTGATGTGTGAATAAATGATATGTAGAGTCAGTGTTTTGTATGTGATAAAAGCTGCCATAAATATTAGCAGAACAATAGAGTCAGTGTACTTGGTTTTTAGAAATGGACAGAACATTTCAAGAAGTAATATACTCACAGCAGAAAAATCTTAAACTTGTCATGACCCCAGGACTGGAACCCCTTCAGTTCAAGGATGAGTTAGAGAACACAGGGGAGAAGACAGACTTGGGAATGGGAATTCGCTTGGAGCAGACCCTAGTGTCTCCCAGTGTACCTGATCCTCCTATATTAGTTCCAAGACACCAATTCCCCATTTCAGTTTAAACAAGTTGTCCTACCCCACTTCTTGCATTCCCAAGGACTCACCAGTTGGAAGTACCACGGAAGTAACTGGCTATGATACAGTCACCAATTACTTACAGATTAGGAGGCTAGATGCAACGTGACAAACATGAATAAGTGTCTCAGGGTGAATGGGAAGATTTTTGGAGCACACAAAAAGTATACACTGGAGCTCTATCTGCCAATTCTTTTACTGCTGCTTGTTACATTGACTTGCTGGTTTTCCTGCCAGGCAACAGGATCTGGAGGTCACATGGGTACCACCAGACTGGTACTACTACTGGTGGTATGAGTACCTCTGGTTGAGAAAGTTGCTCTAGACCAGGGGTGTCCAAAGTTTTTGGCAGGAGGGCCACATCGTCTCTCTGACACTGTGTTGGGGGCCAGGGGAAAAAAAATTAATTTACATTTAAAATTTGAAAAAATTTACATAAGATTACATAAATGAATATATTAAAGTTGAACTTATATGAACGAATGAAGGTCTTGCAATAGCTCAAGGCCTATAAAAGGCCTTGCACAAAGCAAGGCTGGCCTTTTCTTTGCTGCTGCTACTGCATCACAGACGTGAAACAGCAAGCAGTGGAGGGAGACCTCATCCCACAGCTCACGCAAGAGGTCAAACAGTCGACCTCACGCTGAGAGAGTAGTTGTGTCGGGCCAGTAAAGGCTCCAACAAATCTCTGGAGGGCCAGAGGCTCATTGGAGACTGGGGGCTCCCTGAGGGCCTCATTGAGAGGCCTCGAGGGCCGCAAGTGGTCCCAGGGCCAGGGTTTGGGCACCCCTGCTCTAGACCCTTGCTGGAACAATATCTGAGCTCTTCAAATCACAGCATCCAACTGCATTTGTTCCCCTTTGGAGCTGTCTGAGGTCCTGATCGACTGCCAGGGCGCTACCCAGTGGGGTAGCTAATGAAAGTGTAGCCCAATGCCCAGTGCAAAATGATGACCTGGAAGTGATATCACACCCAGACATTTAAAAAGTGAAAAATGGGGCAGTTGCATAGCTAAGGCATCTGCTATCCGGGGTCAAAGAAGATTTTGTAGCCCTCCCCCCATGACAAAACAAAATTTAACTTAAGTAAATAGTTTTCTGGTTAATTGGCCATAACTTTGATAGAATATAGATATTCCAACATGGTTTGTTTCATTGCATTCAGCATTAAATTACCTTTCCAATGATATATAACATGATGGTATTATTCATATATCCCAAGGTTTTCACAATTTTTGGCCACTAGCTCAGCTTGTTGCCCCCCTAAATCTTGTTGCCCAATGCAGTTGCTACCCTCTGCACCCCCTAAGCTACACCACTGGTCCTACCTGCAGTTGAGCCTTTCCCTTGGATAGCTCACCAGCCTAGCAAGCTACCAGAATATGTGGCCCCCAATGCCGTGTCTCCCACAGGTAGCTACTCTATCTTTTCTCTGACTGGAAAGGAAAGGACTGTACTCGTCAAGTCACAGGAAACTGTGGTAAGAGTATAAAGGTGACCATTCTAGATAGAATGACCACCACTACTACTCCTGATATTGTTCTGTCACTGGTTTCAAATTATAGGAGAAGGGCTAACTGGGGAGAAGAAGATAAGGGATGCAAAAATCAAATGGAGGTAGGAGATGAGAGGAATGAGAAGGAAGAAACTCACAAGGCGCTCAATTGTGGTCTGGGGTCTCCAGGAAGCAGTATTCATCTCCAGGTGACAACTGAATGTATTCTTGGATATTTTCACAAGGCCCACTTGACTTAATGACATTGTGAGCCCAATCCTAATTAGAGTCAATGGGGCTTACTCCCAGGTAAGTGTGGATAAGATTGCAGCCTGTGGTTCCAATCCTATCCCACTTTCCAGCACTGGTGCAACCACAATGCAGCCCTGAGATAAAAGGAACAAACATTACCTTATCTTGAGGAGGCCTCTGTGACTGCCTCCCCACCACAGGAAGCAATGCATTCCCCATTGTCACTTCTGCACCGGCCCTGGAAAATTGGATAGAATTGGGCCCTGTGTCATTTTAAGAAGAAGAGGAGAATCTTCAGTCAGAGCTGGCAACCCTCATTAGGACTCAGGTGCCAAAAGGGCCTGTAGCAGACCTGGGGTTGGCTGTGAAAATCTGTCATCTTCCTGGACATTCCTCACACCCTGCCTGAATGTTATCTTCTTTTTCCAGCAAGTTCATTGCCAGTACCTTTACTTACAGAGATTTAAAGAAAATCATGGAAGCTAGAGAAAAGGTTAGAGAAAAGTTCAGAGTTTACAAGCTATACCCAGTTGACATGATTGCTCCTGTTCATGTTGCCATTTTTATCAATAGGTGTACAGGTCCACCAAGAAGAAACATATGCCAGGCATAGACAGGTGTAAAAAGTTTATAATGCCTCCATGGGTTTAATCTGTTTAAACCTTCTTTCACTTGCTGTGGCTTTCAGCAGCCAATTTGAAACCTGCAGTGCATCTAATGTGGTTTAAGCTCTGCAAAGCCACTTTTAATGACTCTGCATCAGCAGTTTTCTATAGCTGAAATGCAAATGATGTTGGAGCCCACCTCATTAGGATGCTTAGCTGTTAATGTAGACATTTAAGAAAAGAAGAAGAGGTTGCTCTCTCTCTCTGATGCATGGAGGCCCTGCTCATAACAGGAATGTGCTTTTGGCTAGTTATGACTGCTTAGTGCCACTGAAGTTTGATTTGCTGAAAAGGTTGTCGTCTCTCTCGAGACAAAATTCTGGTACCTCATTAGGAACCAGTGACGGAGCCTGATGGAGTGAGAGGTGGAGTCTTTAGAAAATGTGTACAATGCTTACAAGGCCCCTCTCATCTAGTAATGCTATCCTTGCACTTGTAATAAGTCATCACTAGAGGTGTTTGTTTCCAGTGAGTAAGATCAGATTACTGAACACAATGGGCTTACTTCTGAGTAAAATATATAACACCATTTTCAAACACCTCTAGTCATCACAGATGGACTCTAAACAGCACAGAATTTAACTGTGTGAAAGCAGAATGCAAGAACTAAGCTTGCAGAAAGAGCACACCTCAAGCAGTTGAGGACAGCCACATGTAGAAAACATGAATATACAACATACTGTTGAGGAGAATTAAGTAGAATTGGTACTGAATTGTTTTGCTTTAAAGGGAACTCGTACTTCTCAACATACAATTTCACCCTCTTTCCTCAAGCCTTTTATAGCAGACCCAAATCCCAGTGAAGTTCAATAAAAAAGAGAATATTCTCAAATCATGTTTCTTCTCTGCAAGATTTATGACTCTGCATTTTTCTCTTGACAGGTGGAAACTTTCCTGAAGACTTTTCAGTGCTATTTACAGTAAAACCTAAAAAAGGAGTCCAGTCTTTTCTTCTGTCTATCTACAATGAACAAGGCATTCAGCAAGTTGGCATTGAGGTTGGTAGATCACCTGTCTTCCTGTTTGAGGATCAAAATGGAAAACCTGCTCCAGAAGACTTTCCGCTTTTCAGAACGGTCAATATTGCTGATGGAAAGTAAGTGAAAAAAAATTAAAACAAAGATTAATGGGGTGTTTACGTGCTATGTAGGATCAGTGCCAGCAGCCAGTGATCTAGGCAAGGGATTTTCAAACTGTTTTCTGGGCAATTCTGTGTTTCCTTGGAACTTATCAAGAGCTGCTCAGTGATGAATATGTCACTGAGCAACTCAATGGCCAATAAGTAAAGGTGTGATTTTTTTGGTTTTACTTTTTTACAGATTTTGTTTTTTGACATACCCCACCCAGTCCAGCCCAAACCAGTCTACAGAGATCAATAAGAAATAAGCAGAGGAGTTAGAAAACTTTTTTTTTTTTTGCAGATTTGTTTTCCCCTCCTAAAATGAGAAGTGCAGAAAGTGGTGTTATGTGTTTTAATTTTATCTCTGAAAAATCACACCTGTACCAATAAGCTGATGCTGCTGTTGATCTTCCGATGCAATGCACAGCCTCGGGGGCTGTTTCATATATTCTAGCACATACTCTTAGGGCCCAGTCCTACCCAGTTTTCCAGCACTGATGCAGCTGTGCCAACAGGGTGTGTGCTGCATCCTGTGCTGGAGGTGGTGGTCACATAGGCCTCCTCAAGGTAAGGGTTTTCCCTTAACTTAGAGTGGCATTGGCACTGGAAAATTAGATAGGATTGGACCCTTAATTGATGCTGGCTGACATTGAAGTTCACCAGCCCTGGCCAGTGCTGTATATAAAGTACTTTTGAATATAGCCCAGAATCCTCTGGAGCTTTAGACTAGGGATGTGAAAGTCATTTCATACAGCGGACCAAATAGCATTCATGATGCCTGCTGTGAGTAGGAAGTGATTTCATAAAGCCAGAAGTGATATTAAGCAAGTCATGACCTGATTGATATAAGCACATTTTCTTACTTAGGAACATGAGCTGCAAATAACAGAAGAGAAAATATGCAAATCTTGATCATATTTTCAAGATATGAGACAGCCCAATGATCACGTGGGCAGCCCTTTCTGCTGTGACATCTCAGCACAGCTCAGCAGCTGAGAGTAGCTTATGGTTTCTTTTGGGGGAGAAAGGCAGGATAAAAATATGATCGTTAAATATATAAATGGTGGTGCTGGGAGAACCTGAAGGCCAAACAAAGAGCTTCCAGGGGCCAGATCTGGCCCACAGGCCTTATGTTTGACACCTCTGCTTTAGACCTTCAAAGGCAACTGCCGAGGGTTTCTTCAGCAGACAAATTAGCATGGAAAGGGCTCTCTGAGAGAACACCTGAAAGCCACTGTTCCATACTGTCTGGGCATATGTTATACACACTGCCCCATATTGTCCAGGAATACATACCCTCCCATTGGTGAGATCCTAACCAACAGATTTGTCAAAATGTTGTCCAATGGAGAATAAATTACTCGGGGAAAAGATACAGATTTTTAAAACACTTTCTCCACAATTCCTGGTTGCTTTCAACTGTATCTTGCTTCATATATGCCAGTACCTTATGGCCTAGTGCTATGGGTCTGTAATGACAGCGGAAATTTCTTTCCACTGTCATAACTGCAGCAGCAATGCTGCAAAGGGCTCATTGCTGCACAGAGCCTGGCAATGAGCAGCTGAAGCTGCTGGCTCCTTCTGGCACTCACCAATGGATTGCCCAGAACCTGCCAAGGTAAGAACATTGGTGGGGAGTGTTCCATGGATGTCCAGGGGGCATTCCTGAGCAGACGGGGGGAGGGCAGGAGATGTGGCAGGGGCAGGAGGGGTGTGTGTGCAACCGGTGTTGGGATGCTATCTCCTCCGAAGCCTCCTGTTGCGTCCCCTTTTTCTCCTCAGATTATATAGCTGGCTCAGGTCTGAGGAAACTCAATGGGCTTAGAGAAAAGTAAGGGAAAATATTTTCCTTTGCCTCTCCTAAACCTCTCTTTTGGCCCCCCTCCCATCATAGCATATAGTACTGCCTGTTTTGATGTGCCTGTTTTGGCACACATGCATGGGGAAGGTTAGAACTGGGCTGGTGAACATACAAATTTCAATATGATCATCACCCAATTTTCTCTATTTGAGGTCCATTCTTATATTAACTCAGTGACATGTATAACAGCAATCATATTTGTTACTAAAGGAGTTGCAACTGGATGCCAATCTGCTTTCATGAAAAATGAAGGGATGTAATTGATCACCTCTTCATTTTTTTCAACTTTTTTTTCTTAATTTCAAATCCTTTGATCTATAAAAGCATGCTTTAAAGCACAATCTTTTCTACTTGACCAAAAAGTTGTGTTCCTGTGCTAGGTGGCATCGGGTAGCCATTAGTGTGGAGAAGAAATCTGTTACCATGATTGTGGACTGTAAGAAGAAAGCCACAAAACCACTTGGCAGGAGTGAGAGAGCAATTGTCGACACCAATGGCATTACTGTTTTTGGAACGAGGATTCTGGATGAGGAAGTCTTTGAGGTAAACGCTTCATTATCCAATATCAAAGGGCTTGATATTTCGTCTACCAGCAGAATACCTGATAAAAAGTTATGGGAGAAAGTTGTACATCCATCTGAGCTTTATCCCATATAAGGCTTATGGAAATTGCATTTGATATGTAGAAAGTTGTCTCAGTTGGAATGGAATACATAAATAAGCTTATTTATGTCAAAGGAAGCTTGACTGAAAGTCACAATACTTGCATGTGATTGCATGGCCACTATATGAAACATTTTACCTTACAAATGTACCTGATGTGTGGTAAACTTCTCTTTACCACTTGTTAAGATGATACACTTGATCAGGCTGTCTTAGAGTATGAGAGAACTCACCCTAAAGGAGGGTGATCCTTTACAGTAGTAAAGTTGATTCTCTGTTATTGGCTGTCTGGATATCCAGGACAGAATATGGAAGGTGAGCCACAATACTTGCTCCACTTATTTTCAGTTTTGATGCTGACCCCACCTATCAATCCCAGTAGATGCACCTTCTGTATATGTCGAAATGGAGGGAGGGGAAACAGAGGGACTCAAATTCAAACATATTAAAAAAATAGGAAGAGGAAGCACAACCTAGACATGCTTCTTTTTCTTCTACTTGCTTTGCATGTCCAAAGTAGTTATTTCTAAGTAAACTTTATTGAGAGTGACATGTAAGATCATGCTCTAAAGCAGACTTTCTAAAGTACCGGTAAGTTCTGTTTTAATTTTCTGAACTTTGATTTAGAACATTCATCACAAACTTTACATGGAAAGCTTTGAAAATGCTTCTGTACGATCATTTGCGTCTACCATGCCTGGAACATGAGGTATTGAAGTTGTCATATCGTTGTGATGCCTGGCCTGGAGAGTTCTATGTTCACTTAAGCCGCCTCTGGAAAAGTTAGCGCTAGCATGGAAATTCTCTGTGCTGCGCCAGGATGACATGACCACTGGTCTTAGGTGTTATAGCCACAGTGGGGATAAGTGATCACATGCAGCTTTTTCCAGGAGTCTCAACTTGATGTTTGTAAGTGAGCTCCGGCTCTTACTTCCAAGAAAATGTGTTTGGTTGAGGTGCCAGCCATACCTGAGTGCAGGATTGTAGCCTTCATAAAGTTGGTGAGAAGCTGGCCCAGCAAGGTCTCTGTTTATAACTTATGCCTTCTGATGTTTATTTATTTCATAAATCTTTCCAGTAACTGGAGAAGGTTTGGCAAAAGGAAGTATATTTTTCCACAATTTGAAAGTCAGGAAGAAGGATTATACAGAAGACTGAAATACATCTGTTTAGAGAAATGTATATATGAGACTGAACTCCTTATAGGAGGTATTGCCTAGAAAGATTATTTTAACAGACTGCTGGACGACTTTTTGGTTTTCAGGCATCTGATTTTACAAGCCTGTCTGCCAATGAAAATATTCCAGGTTGAAAAGAGAGACTATAAGAATAGATGGGGTGGTAGTTAGCTAACATTTTTTTTTTTTTTGCTTTATGCAGAGTTGATCAGCAGTCCCAGGGAAGGTCAGGTATCCCCCTTCAGTTTTTCTGGAAAAAAAAAAGCCAAACACCTGGATAAATAACTATTTCATTAGAGTCTGCTTTATTTCAGTCCGACAAATTCCACACATCACAAGTACAGTTTCCCCCAAATATCTGCAAAAGTGCAATTCAGAGCAAATGGAGGCATGATGATGTCAGACAAAGTTGTGTAGATACAAAGAGCAAAGATGTTGTAAGGTTCTGCCTGGATCTAAAATGTTGTAGGATTTTTCCTAAAACTTTTGAAGTGAGTTGGGAGGATATCCCTTAAGTGGAATATCTAAAGCATTGTGAGGGAAATCCAAATGCATTCCATAAACCTAGTGAATTTCTCAGAAAAATTATGGCACAAAGTTTTGAACAGAGGGGACCTTGAAGAATTGAGAGTGATTGCCAACCGCTGAGAACATGGTGAAACACACACTGTTTGCACCAGTGGTGCTATACTTCAAGCTTTATCTTCAGAAGTTGCTCATATTCCTGGCAAGGATTTTGAGCATAGGGTTCTGGTGGTCAGTCATGAATTTGACTTCCTCAGACTATAAAGGTTTTGAATGTAAAAACATTTGACCTAATTAAAATAAATTCTGCAGGGTGAATATGTCAGAAGGCGGCGAAGAGGCAATCAGGTACAACAGGGTGCATGGTAAGAAATGGGAGACAACCCTGAGATACTATTGAAGGGAAATAGTTTATTTATTTTTAAAATGTATCAGTCCTCATCTATGCATCTCATGGCAGTTTAAAAAATAAATAGTTCTGTATCCTTGGCCACATGTCTTTGTTTCTTCCAGTGGTGCGGCTATCTTCCCCAGCACTTCAGGGCTCTATTGATGTCAGCTGACGCCAAATAGTAGCAATAATAATAATAATAATAATAATAATACAGGTATTTATATACTGCCTTTCTTGGTCGTCAGATTTCTCCTCAGACTTTAATTCAAGGCAGTTTACATAGGCAGGCTATACTAAATCCCAGTAGGGATTTTTACAGTTGAAGAAGGTTCTGTCTTTCAAGAACCACAACATTTCAGATGGATCTTTTATGATCTGGTATCACATTCTGGCCTCCATTTTCCTCCCACACAGGCTGACAGCGGCCAAAGAGCAGGTGGAATAACTCGGCTAGGCTTGTCAGCTGCTTCAGAGTCTCGCCGTTCACAGTGCCGGTGGCCTCAAACTGGTGACCTCCAGATGTTATCTTCAGGCAAACGGAGGCTCTACCCTCTAGACCAGACCTCCTGCCCATAGGACAGGTCCTGTATGGTCCAATGGTCCTGTATGGGGGGGGGGGAGATGACAAAGCCCTCTCCAAGGCAGATGGTCAAAAAATTGTCAAGATGGCAACATTGTAAAAAGAAGAGAAATGGAAAGACCTAGATGCAATTACATAAAGCAAATTAAACAAACAAAATGGTGGTGAGACATGTAGACCTGAAGCAACTTGAACAGTTCAGAAAAGAGTTGACAAAACCCAACATCAGCAGGTGTCTCATCAGAATTTACCATTTTAATATAAGAACCGTTACAGTTAAAAATTAATGTGAAGTGATATGTGAGGTGATATGAAAGCTCTGCTTCTGTTATTTGATGGCGTAAAGTTATGCATTATGTTACAGTCGCTGACAGCCCACTGACAGCCCAATCCTGAGCTGCACGGGGCGCGGGGCTACAGTGGGGTCAAAATGGCTGCCACTTCATCCAACATGCTCCACGCAGCCACCGGTGGCTCCTTGGGAGAAGGGGACCACCAGTCCATATGATGGACGTATGCATTTGAACTCATCCGCAGTGACAATGGTGAATTAATAACCGAAGATTTTATATTTTCAAAAGGGAAGGGCATTTGTGAAGTGAGACTAGAATGAGGAATAATGACCTGCTTTTCCTGCTGCCTTTCTGTTGTGTGATCTTTGTTTAAAGGCTACAGAGCATGGGGGGGGGGGGGAAGAATAATTATTCTGAATAGGAGCCTTCCTCTTCCTCCCTCCCACGTCTCAATGGATTTTTCTGGGGGGGGGGGGGTGGGTTTGAAAAAGAAGCCAGTATTATTTTACAGCTGCAGGACTTTGGACTGAAATAAAATAATAATAATAAAAAAAGGCATACCAGAAAGACTTGAGATTTTTTTTGGATTCACAGACATCCAGAATATGAGTACACTATGTGTAGATGGTTATTCAGATGCTTGGGGTGTATTTTTCTCCAGGCCTTTCAATGGAATCTGTGTGCTGAAATGTCTGGAAAACACGGGACGTGCAGTACACAGCAAACTATTCCAGCAAAATTTGGACCTTGGTATATTAGAATCATATTTCAGTACCATGGCTGAGCAGCTAAGGAGGAAGTAAAATTGGCAATGACTCATTAGAGAAATAGTGTGACTGCCTGTAAATGCTGTATTTGGAATGTAAACATTTCAGCACTGAGAACAGCAGCACTTTCATAGGGTTCTCCTTAGCTAAAGGAATTCATAGCAATTTTGGAAGAATGTAGTGTTTTTTTGGTGAGAGGTGAAGAAGTGTTGGAATAGCAAACTGTTGATGTGTTGTGAGTCCCAAAGAATGAGAAGGTAAGCATCCTGCCCATTGGCAGGTTCAGTGGTACTGGGCCTTTTAAAGAAAATGCTTCTTTGTTGGACATGGGGTGATGGCGACATCTGTCAACAGAGTTTTTACTATATTCCAAACGAATGCTGCAGCCCCTGACAAACACCTTAAGCTCTCCCTGCCTCCAGCATCTAACATGAAGGTGGACATGGAGAGTTGTTAATTGGCCACCTGCATTGAGACTGAGCAGAATTTTCTTCCTGGTTCTGATTGGCTGCTGAAGCCTGTGAGATTGTTTTTCTCTGCCACACTTCCATCCTCCTTGGGCTGTTTGATAAGTTAAAGTAGGTGGTGCTGACACATTTCAGCTGGTTTGGCTGTTCCATTTCCAGGAACAACTAAGCAGCAGGACCTCAAATTAGACCCAGTGACTCAGTTGGTGGTGGTGCATGACAGAGGCAGCTACTGCCCCTCCAGCTCCCCCACACGTACCTTGAGGTGACTAAAGCTGCTGTCAAAAGTGAAGCTACCACAAAGTTCCTCTCAATCCTGACCATTCTGTTGGTGGTGGCAGCATGTCTTTTTCTTCTTCCTCTGCTGCCATGTAGGTCCTGTTCCCTCCTATCCGCAGCATTAGTCACTACTCAGAGGGCAGGAATTGAAGGAAAGAGTCCAAAGGTTGCTCTAGCCCATTGTTTTCCAACCAGTGGTACTAGTACTATTAATGGTACTAGAGAGTATGGCAGATAGTATGGGCCTCACTGCCATGGTGACCATGGCCCTGCCTGGGCCAACCCTGCTAGAAGTGGAGATGGTTTGGGTCAATATGCATTAGTGGGCACAATGCGGGCAGTGCATCTGCCTGGCCCTTCAGAAGAGACGCAAAGACCAGTTGTGAGGCAAGACAGCCACTGCCTCTAGTGGTAGTGATGGTACTTACCAAAGGGTGAAAAAGGTTGAAAAACTCTGCTGTTGCTAACCAGGTCTCCTCTCCTCCTTGACTTAGAATGAGAATGGGGAGAAAGAGGATGACAATGACATAGTGGAAAACCTGCCGCCACCAAGGAGGAAATGGTAGTAGCAAAAAGTTAAAAGGGGGGAGGAGACAACCCACTTGGGTTTAGGGGCTGAGCAGAAAAAATAAGCAAAAGTTGGAGTGGGAGGGGCTGGACTTTGCCTCCTTGAACTTTGACACTATAAGTGCTTCAGCTGGCGCTGCTGAGAAGGATTCCAGTGTGGATAGAAAAATTAAACAAATAAACACACAAAAACAACTAGGGAGTAACTACTCTAAAAGCGCAATCCTATATCTACTCAGAAGTCCCATCATAGTCAAAGGGGCTTACTTCCCAAAAAATGTGGATAGGATTGCAACCTAGCCGTGCAATTTGGCATTTTTGGCACCCAAGCAGTGCTTGGGATCATTAGAAAAGGTATTGAGAACAAATGGCTAGTATTATAATGCCGTTGTACAAATCGATGGTAAGGCCACACCTGGAGTATTGTGTCCAGTTCTGGTCGCCGCATCTTAAAAAAGACATAGTGGAAATGGAAAAGGTTCAGAAGAGAGCGACTAAGATGATTACGGGGCTGGGGCACCTTCCTTATGAGGAAAGGCTACGGCGTTTGGGCCTCTTCAGCCTAGAAAAGAGGCACCTGAGGGGGGACATGATTGAGACATACAAAATTATGCATGGGAAAGACAGAGTGGATAGAGAGATGCTCTTTACACTCTCACATAACACTAGAACCAGGGGACATCCACTAAAATTGAGTGTTGGGAGGGTTAGGACAGACAAAAGAAAATATTTCTTTACTCAGCGTGTGGTTGGTCTGTGGAACTCCTTGCCGCAGGATGTGATGATGGCATCTGGCCTGGATGCCTTTAAAAGGAGATTGGACAAGTTTCTGGAGGAAAAATCCATCACGGGTTACCAGCCATGATGTGTATGTGCAACCTCCTGATTTTAGAAATGGGCTATGTCAGAATGCCAGTGCAAGGGACGGCACCAGGATGCAGGTCTCTTGTTATCAGGTGTGCTCCCTGGGGCATTTGGTGGGCCGCTGTGAGATACAGGGAGCTGGACTAGATGGGTCTATGGCCTGATCCAGTGGGGCTGTTCTTATGTTCTTAATTTTATGCTGTGTTCACTTGGATTGACTCCTAGGTAAATATGTATAGAAGTTTAAAGTATCTGAGCAATACTGAATGATGCCTGAAATTCTAGGACTTCATGAATTCTCAGCTCTAGGGGTGATGCATCTTGGTCCTTATGAGCAACCTTGACAAAATGGGAGCTCTCCCCATGAGCTTTTTGCCATAAGCTTTTTGTGAAAATAAAAAGTCCACTTGTGCCAGCCTGTACAATGTCATCACAAAGCACTATTGTTGAAGCTAGGCAGAATATTTGTAAGGAATTCAAGGGCATAGTCAATATATATATGATTTATCAAATCCAAACTTGACAAGTAATAGAAGGAAAAGTATTTTGCAGAAACACTGGGCCCCACCCTATTCTTAACACATTTCCAAGACTAGATTTCATTGGAAACTTGTTCAGAATGCTTCAAATGCTATTTAATTTTCCAAACTGACATCTAGGATTTGGCTGGGAGCAGAATAGGTCCTGCCAAAAATACCAGGCGAGCTACTGGTCTGACAGTATTGCCGTTGGGGATTTTAAAAAACGTTTTTGAGTTTTTCCCATTAAATATCTCTTCCATATGTAACCCTGTTTGTCCCCCCCCCTATAGCTGTGGGTTTGTGAACCATTGTGGTGTGCACTCTTAGGGCCCACTTTCCAATCCAACTTTCTAGTGCCGGTGCAACTGCATTGCAGCTCCGTGGCAAGGGAACTTGTCCTCTTACCTTGTAGAGGCCTCGGTAACTACCCTCTGTCCACAGGTTATAGCGCACACCCCATTGGCACCACTACATCAGGGCTGGAAAGTTGGATAGGTTCTGGTCCTTAGCTGGAAATATATATACGCTGAGTATGCACGACTTTAGAACTTAGAAATGAAACAGTAGTTCCAAGGTAAGAGTCTGCCTTTTCACATGACAGGAAGCAGGAAACAAGGAAGCTGTAATTTGTGAAGAGTTGATCTTGCTCATATACCCTGGGGAGAGGTACATGGTTCTCCCCCCTGCCCCGGATTCCAGTGCTTTTTCCCTGGGGGGGGGGGGAATGCATGATACTGGAAGTGTGGAAAAGGACATATGAATTGCTCCTGAGTCCTTTTTCTACCACTGTCTATAATGTGCAAAAGAAGCCTTTTGTATAGCAAATATGGTTCCCATTTGTCTGAGATTTCTGATGAATTGTAAATGAAAATCCTCTGTTTTTTTTTTAATTCAGTGTGAATCTGGGACAAGCAAAGTCCCAGTGAAAAAGTCCCATATTTTCACATCAGTGAAATATGATTAGTTTGCATTGTCCACTTCTCTAAGCTCTTATCGTTGCCTTGTTCTTGAAAAGGCCTCAGATGTCTCTGCAGATCCAAGTCTGCAGTCTGAAATACTACAGTTCACTCTCCATGTTGGCATCCTTCAGTCTCGGAAGACTATGGTATCGCGCTCTGAATGGTGGTTCTGGAACAGTGTCCTCTCCAGTGCATGAAGCCTGGGTAAAGTAGATATGGAGGATAGACTGTTTCCCATGCAGCAGATCCCCCCCTCTCCATGTCACTGATATGGTCCAATGGAAAGGCAGAGGCTTTTTCACTCTACCCACTCAATATTCTGCCTTCTACTTTTGCTGCATGTGTAGATCAGGCCTCACCTCAGATAAGATTTTGTGTGGAAAAAATTTAAAGTGAAAGTCATCCGTATTATTTCAAGGTCAATGTTGGCTTGTGTGCATCCAAGAAAGAAATGCTTAACTCTGTGTGAAGTCTCTTTCTGCAACTGACTACCCCAGAAGGTCAACAAGAGTTAATGATATAGGTGGATTTGGGAAGGATCTGGCAATTATACGGACAATAACTGCAATTATACTTATGTAAGTGACGGACCTGATCCAGTCAGGTGCTGAACGCCCTTAGCTCCTAATAATGACACTTTAATCAACGCTAGACAGTAATGAGCCCTGTTATAGGGCTAATCAAATCTCAGGCTTCAGTGAGCTGAACATAACAGAGTTCAAAAAGGGACATGCTCTTCCCTGATCCTCTGCAAGCAGCAGGACATAGCTAGGCAACTACATGACTGGAGTAATTCAGGGTATCTGAAACTTTAGGAATTTTTAAGCTGTTGAATCATAATGTTGGGCAGAAGCTGGGTAAACCCTGACCCAGCCAAAGTGAGGCACATCTTGGTCTCAGTAATTTCAACTGTTAAGCAGGTGGTGAAACTTTCTCATTGAGAAAGAATCAGTGAGACATAGCAGGGCTGAATTTTTTCTTACCAAATCCCATGATTCTTTGTGATTTTTAAAAAATGATACTTTAAAGCTATTGTTTATTTACGTATTTATTTACTTTACCTGTCCATCCACCTGTCTATCCATAACAAGACCTACCACATGGCTTACATAATAGCATATGAACACATCTGAATTAATAACTCCAAATAGTGTTAAACACATGATTTAGCTGCTGCTTTAACCGGCTTAGCACACGCTGCACTGGTGTTGGATGTCACAGAAGTGCCATAAACCACCAGTGCACACTGCATCATATCCCCCTTCCTGAGCTCAGTTCCAAAACTCGGGGCAACACAGACTTTGTTTTTGCGCCGTCCAATGAACACTCGAGACAACAGGTATGGGAGAAAGGGTCCCTTTATTTAGCAGTTACAACAGAAGAGGAGGCTGAGACCTGCAGCATCCGAGGCAGCGAAGCCCCCTGTGGTGCGGAGGTGGGACCTCTGGGCGGTACCAGAACACATCTGCCTCCAGGCGGGCATGCACCCGACTCCAAGTCGCGCCCCGTTGTTGGGCGGCGAAGCTCATCCATGTCTGTCCCTTAAGGGGAAGGCAGCCGGACCGTGGGTTGTGCCACCTCGAGCCGCTGAGCCTCTGAGGTGGACCCCGCAGTCCCGGCCAGGGCCCTGTCTATGTCCTCGTGCCGCCGAGCCCCTGAGGACTGAAATTGGGTTCTGCCCTGCCTATGCTGCCTGAAGGTGCATGCACGAAGTCCACTTCACGCCTCCTAACCCGCACCACCTGCCACCAGGAAGGGTCAGCCTAGCATTTGACCCCCCACTTCCAAACAGGGGGAGAAGCGCCTTAAGGCCATCCTGCAGGTCTCTCAGAAAGATGTCCGCCCCCTGCTCAGACAAGTGCCCCCATTTCCTCTGTAGAGAGCAGGCATCCAGAAGGCAATGGCTGGAAGCACAATGACCTGTCCACTGGTCCATGCCACATACTGGCCAATCTCTTTGGCAACCTTCCTCCTCATCCTCTCCACCTTAGCACAGTGGCTGGCACTACGCCACACCCGCTGCTATACAAAGTCCAACCAGACCATCATGATGCTGGGCAGCCAACCCTGAAGGGTGGTGAGCTCCTTGCCTGCTCTGGGCCTGAATGGCAGCCCGGACATCCCCAACAGATCATTTTCGTGCAGGTGGATCACCAATATGTCAGACGACAAGTTCTCCTTCAATTACTCTGCATTGCGGGTAGCAGCTGGCCTCACCGCATCCCCTGTTTGGCCAGCCAGCCAACTTGCATGGCGGGGCCGAGCCCGAACTGTGTTCCAAAATGCCTCGTGGCTGCCCACTTGCGGGCCCAAACTACCATGGACTGGCCACAGACAGTTCACGAACCAGCTTCTCACCGCATCCTGCAGAAGAAGAAAGATAAGTTATTGCCCCAACCCCTGCCCATTGCAGCGCCCCCCCCCATAAAAGAATGCCAATGCCCCCCATTGGCATTCATTATGCCAATGAATAAGCCTGCCTCTAAAAGATCCGAACGTAGTGCCTATAAGCTGTGGAACGCCAACGTGCTATCTGCTGCATGTCGCCCCCGGACAGGCACAACACCGCGGCTGCAGCCGCCGCTTCGATACACAGGGAATGAAGGCTATACTCCTTTGGCTTATGCCTGTAGTTGAGCTTGGGCAGGTCTGAGTTGCCCCATTGCAGCTGCTGGGTCTTACCTGGGCAAGGTGACAAATGTCCCTGTACCTCGGCAAAGCTTCCCACCTGCAAAATTCTCCTGTGGGAAGCCATGCCAGTGCTGCTGCATCAATGAATTTGCACTGGTTTGGGCTGTAAATAAATAAATAAGGGCATAATCCTAACCAGGTCTACTCAGAGGTAAGTCCTGTTTTGTTCAATGGGGCTTATTGTCAGGAAAGTATGGTTAGGACTGCAGTGTAAAATGCGCAAGAAAGCCTTTGCTGGATTTAACCATCTAGCCTAATGTTCTGTTTCCAGCTACAGCAAGCTCATTAAGTAGGGGAGAAAAGCAACAGCGTCTGGTCCCCAACACCAGGTATTCAGAAGTATATGATCCTTGGATTTGGAGTGGACAGCACCACCTCAGACTGAAGTGGAGCTGATTGTGAAGTGCTTCAGACTGTAGCTTCAGACTGTAACTGGGGATCACATGTTTTACACAAGCACACACAGTCTCTCTCTCTCTCTAGTAATGGGACACCCTTACAGCCCTTGAAAACTGTTTCTTGTAGTCTGCATTCTGAACTATTTCTCCCCTAATAGCAGGTACACCAGATGCTGAACAAAGGAAAGTGACTATCTTGTCATTCATTAATAACTTGTTCATTTGATGAAAAGACAGTGCTAGGCGACCCATGGGAGCAGTTTCAGATTTGATTACACTATTACAAGCATATAAAGTTGGTGGATGATCTTAATCCTACATCACTGAAGTTCTGTTTGCAATGAGAATTGCCAATAATGTGCAGTATTTCATGATAGATCAACCAGTGCATGACTTGGTGCTAAAAAGAAAGGAAATTATTGTGTCTTAAGTGCACTGCAGAAAATGTGCATATGAGAGAGATAGAGATGGGGAGCTAGCATATGGCATTGATACAAGAACTGTGAAATATTCCTGATGAAGTATGTTTGTTGCCTAAATAGCAAGTCTCTTTTATGTTGTCAGTTTTAAGTATTTGTCATTTTTTAAAATTTATTATAGTCAGTATGAACAATATAGAAGACATAAGAGTCATTAACATTTTGTTTGAGGGAGAGCCCCTTCTGGATATTTTGCAAAATAAAAAGATGTCTTATTGACTAAACATGCATCTGGGCCATATCATTAAACCCAGGATGGCAAACCTCTGGTTCATGTACAACATGCAAACTGGTAGTCCACGGTTTTGCATGCACATACCTTGAAGAAGTTTCATTACTTAGTTATGGGCGGATTTGGAAATAACGTAGCTGTGATTGCTGTTATACAGCTCACTGCTCATCTCATTCTCCTCCCCAAAGGCTGTTACAGAGGTGAAACTTGATGTCATTCAACCCAGCAAGAAGGGAGTATTATAATGTCCTGGGTTCTGGAAAGAGCTGCCCAACCCACCTGAGGTTTCAAAGCAAGGATAAGGTGGTTTAAAACAGGGGTGTCCAAAGTTTTTAGCAAGAGGGCCACATCAGCTCTCTGACACTATGTTGGGGGCCAGGGAAAAAAAGAATTAATTTACATTTAAAATTCAAATAAATTTACATATGTTTACATAAGTGAATATATTAAAGATGAACTTATATGAATGAATGAAGGTCTTGCAATAGCCCAAGGCCTATATAAAGCCTTGCACAAAGCAAGGCTGGCCTTTTCTTTGCTGCCGCTACTGCATCACAGACGTGAAAAAGCAAGCAGTGGAGGGAGCCCTCATCCCACAGCTCACGCGAGAAGTCAGACTGTCGCCCTCACTCTGAGAGCAGTTGCGTCGGGCCAGTGTGGGCTACAATAAATCTCTGGAGGGCCAGAGGCTCATTGGAGACTGAGGGTTCCCTGAGGGCTGCATTGAGAGGCCTCGAGGGCCACAAGTGGCCCCAGGGCCAGGATTTGGGCACCCCTGGTTTAAAAGACTATGCCCAAATAACATTGCTATAAACCTGAATGAAAGAATTGCTCGCATGGATTTTGGTGGGTGATATAAGGAGTTGGTTCTAGAACTTTGACTTTAACCTATTTTAATATAAACAAAGAGTGATTCTTTAGAGACCAGAGTAAGTGCTTATTAGACATCGTTAGAGGTGGTTCAGGTCTCCATCACTGATATTCACCTGGTGTGTCATGGCAAACAAGTAGGCTATGTCCTGTCCGAAAGATGGGTACCAGCTGTGCAACTGTCATTTCTTCAAATAAAATTTTAAGAAAAAAAGAAAGAGATGCATGTAGTAAAAATTAAAACTGGTTCTTGTGTTTTAGGTTGGAGTTGAAGGTGAACCTACAAAGATGGTGAATTATTCATGCAGGCTATGAGTTGGTAGGGTGGACACATTGGGTCTGGGAAGGGGTAGGATTAGCAGCACTGGTGTGTGCTGCATCCTATCCCCCTTCCTGGGCCAGATCTGCTGGCATGGACACTGAATCACTGGTACACTCAGACTTGTGCCAGTGATTTAGCAGGTGCACGTCTGAGAAGACCCATTGCTGCAGCTGGGACCTTCCCCAGGGCAATGGGACAAATGTCCCCTTTCCTTGAGGAGACCTCTGGACCACAGAATTTCCCTTCTGGATACAGCACAAGCCATGCTGGCCCCACTGCATAGGCACGGGGGAATTTCAATAGGATTTGGGTTGTCCATTGTACTTGTTTTATACATACTGTTATAAAGTAAACCGCTTTGTAGAAGTTAGTTCTGAAAGTGGCGTATACAATTATTAAATAAAGAATAGTTAGGGTCAAATTAGACATGACTTGGAAGATGTGTGACTATGAACTGCTGTTCCCTCCCCCTTCTCCCAAATGTTAGTAGCTGCTGTAGAGACCTGATACTGACTGGGGGCCAAATCCTACCCAACTTTCCAGCACTGGTGTAGCTGTGACAGTGGGGCATGCACTGCATCCTGCAGTAGGGGGGAATCACAAAGGCCTCCTCCAGGTAAGGGAATGTTTGTTCCCTTTCTTTGGGGTTGCATTGCTGCAGCACCGGCACAGGAAAGCTGGAAAGAATTGGGCCCTGAAACTAGAGTCTTGGGCTAAGGAGGGGAGCGGGGATTAATTTTTTTCCTCTAGCACCACAGTCCCAATCCAAATCACTAGCACACAGTCAATGGCAGCTATAACCATTTATAAAAATTGTGGGTGGTCATGGGTCTCCCACATTGTGTGCCTGTCGCAACTTAATGCTGATGGTAAAAATTGTGCCAAATGCAGCTATTAACGAAGGCAAAAAAAGCAATCAAAGGCATTCCTTTTTCAGAAGCTGCTAAACCAAGTGACGTCATTTCCCAAAATGCTAATTGTGTTTTTAAGTAATCCAATAGCTGCCTCTTTCAGTTTCCTGTTGTATCTCCTTCCTGAAAAAAAAAAAAAAAAAAAAATTAAAGGATTGGTTCTGGTAATTGTGAGTGCAATCTGTCTTTGAGAAGTCTGGGAATCATTTGCATTTTCTGAGAGCTCCAAAACTCTGTGGGCAGCCAAAGTGTTTATAATTAAATTTATGTTAACATTATAGCATATCTGTTGCAGCCTGTTGCTGAGACTTGACACATCCTGAGTGTGGGATTCATTAAATCCCCTGCTTTGTTATAGTGCAGTAATAGATCATTTAAACATTTTTTGAAGAAATGGTGCTTATGAAACTTCAAAAAGGTTTCAAAGCATGCATCTCATTCCATATGTTTATTACACATATACGTATGTGAAAAAGTATGAACAAAATAATTACCTCCCACGACTTCTGACAATTGGGCTAATATGGTATTTCAATGAAGCAAATCCTGAAACAAGTTTATGAGCATACTATACATTTATGTTTCCTGGCAGACACTCTCATAACCTCTTAGTTAATTCATAACCTGTTCCTATGGGCATCTTCTGCTGACAGAACTAGCATTTCATCAGAAGAAGGCCCTGCTACATGAAGGTTGCATAATGCAGCGGTTCCCATACTTTTCAGTGCTCTGCAGTGAGTTGAGACGCGATGCTCTCAGTACATAAGAACATAAGAAGAGCCCTGCTGGATCTGGCCAAAGGCCCATCTAGTTCAGCTTCCTGAATCCACTGGCCTCAGAATGGTCTGTGGAAGTGATTACTGGTCAAACCGGAAGTTGAGTCAGTAAACCGGAAGTTGTTTCTGGTCACTTCTGCAGGCTATTCTGAGGCCTGTGGAGGACAATAGAGTGTGTTGCAGGCCCGGCTCGACCCAGAAGAGGCCTCTCAGTCCTCCCAATTGCAGCGCTATCAGGAGCATTGCGTTGGGCCCACAGTTTTTTGAAATGCTGGCATAATGGATCATTCAGTGAGGGCAATCACATAGTTTCATTGGTGTTTTGTCATTTGATTGAGTTTGTGGTGCTGTAAATAAATTATGTTCACTTGTTGTTTAGTTAAGTCATGTCCGACTCTTCGTGACCCCATGGACCAAAGCACACCAGGCCCCCCCAGTCGACCACTAACTTCTGAAGTTTGTCCAAATTCATTTCCATTGCCTTGGTGACACTATCTAACCATCTCATCCTCTGCCGTCCCCTTCTCCTTTAGCCTACAATTTTTCCCAGCATCAGGGTCTTTTCAGGGTCAGCTTCAATATCTGTCCTTCCAGTGAACAGTCAGGGTTGATTTCTTGTAGAATTGACTGATTTATGTGACCCCCTAATTGACTGGGATAATACCTTTCAAATAAAAACAGCAAGGGGTTAAGAATCAGTGGCTACATACAGACTTGTAAAAAGTGTACAAAAGTTAGGATATTGAAAAAAAAAAAAAGATTTTCACTCACCCTCCAAAACTTCCCACCCACCTCAAACCCTTCTCTTTAAGTAGGATTTTCTTGATCTAACTAGTGGCAACAGTTAGGCTAACCACTATTGCTACAGGAAAAGGGAAGGAGATGGATCTGATCTGCTGGTAGTTTATTAGATAGAAATGCTCCAGAAGCCCATGAGAAATATAATTTTTCTCAAGGTAACTGCCGTGCCAGGCTAGGTAAATTTTGTTTAAAAGGGGTAGTGGTGGGAGCTCAGCTGGGAATTTTTCTAATGTTTTTAAAGTTGGGAATTTCTCTCTGGCTTGGATTGTAATCTCAGGAAAGAAGAATTCATGACCATGAATGCTCTTATCCTAAAAAGTATATTCCACTCTCATTATCTGCAGGTTTGTGATCTGCAGATTTGACTCAATGCAAACCGCAAACCCATGCTGGAGTGCCTCAGAGGACCTCCTGGACATGATTGGAAGTCACATCTGGGAGGTCTTCTGAGATACAGGGAGGCCACGTGAGGCCTCCCCACACCTCCAAAGGCCAGCTGGAACCTTCAGAAAGGCACTTCCAGTTTAGCAAAAAAACTGGAAGTTCCTCTCAGAAGGCCTGCGAGAGCCTTCAGAAAGTCACTTCCGGAATTTCCAGCTGGGCCTCTCCAGGAATTTACTTATCCAAAGATATCGGTATCTGCGGGGGAGAGTCCAGGAACGGAACCCCTGTAGATGCCAAGGGCCCACTGTATTGCTAAAAGTTTCAGAGTTCAATATTTATCATTGCAGATTTTAAAAAGGAAAGAAAAGATGAAAGCGTACTCTAGTGCTTCCCCCCTATAAGGAGGGCTAATATTCACTGTTACTGGTGGCTTTAAAAACCAAATGGCTTAAAAAAGAGTTTAAACAACTCTAAGGTCTATTGAGGGCCGTTAATCAAGATAGCTATTCAGAGGCAGCGTACCTCTAAATATCAGGTGTGGAGGACAAATAACAGGGGAAGTTTGTTGTCTTCAAGATATACTTATGGGATTCCTAGAGGCAGCTGACTGACCATTGTTGGATGGTTTTGTCCAGGATGGATTTCTTGCAATTATTTGAAAGGCTCTCCTTAGGCTTTTATTTATTTTGAACAGTAAAGAAAAAAAAAACAAAGGCATGAAATTCCATTAGTGGAAGATTACTAGCCAAATATTGAGTCTTGTAACTATTTCCTCCCTGAGTGTCAGTAAGAAGTAGTGTTGTTCTGTTTTGGCTAAAGGCAATATTCTCGCATTCCTGTCAGTGATGTCAGTATTTTACTTGCTGGTGAAGTTGTTCTCTTGTGGCCCCTAAATCCTGTATTTATTCTCTAGTGTGATCTGGGATGTATGCTTGTTCCTGTTGTATTTTTTGCTGGGGATATGAGCTTCATGGTTTGCTCCCACCTGATACTGTTAGCCTTATTAATGCTGTCAGAATCACTCATTTTTAACCCAAACTTTCCCATTACTCATACACAAACACACACACACACACACACACACACACACACACACACACACACACACACACATACATGCACTTGGATCATCTCATGAGAAGGGAGGACTCTTTAGGAAAAGCCCTGATGCTGGGAAAAATTGAAGGCAAAAGGAGAAGGCGACAGCAGAGGATGAGATTGTTAGATAGAGTCACCGAGGCAATGAACATGAATCTGGACAAACTCTGGAAGTTAGTGGTAGGCAGGGAAGTCTGGCGTGCTGTGGTTCATGGGGTCACGAAGAGTCAGGCACAACTTAATGACTGAACAACAACATACATACAATGATAATTCTTTCCTTTCATTGTGGGTAAAAAGAACCCCTGCTGAAAACAAAATAAGAGTCTGTCAAGGAACCAAAATCAACCAACCCCCCCAAGAAAATTCCTAATACTTTGTCAAAAACTAAAGGGGGGGGGAGGAAAAATGAAAGGGGTGAGGTGGTGATAAATCCAGCCACTTTGGAAGATGCCACCAGCTTGGTGGCAGAAACACCAAGCTCTCTCTCTCTCTCTCTCTCTCTCTCTCTCTCTCTCTCTCTCTGTGTGAGAGAGAGAGAGAGAGAGAGAGAGAGAGAGAGAGAGAGAGAGAGAGAGGAGAGGAGAGCTGCCTGATATTGGCATGATACTGCCTGATACTGGCATGTAGGGAGAATTGGTGTGAGCACTTGTGTCAGGGGATCACATTTTGAGGTGGGGTGGCACTTCAGTCCAACCAATCAATCAACAACCTTTAAAGGCATCACACAGAATAAATAAATACAATCACAAATAAAACCCACAGATTAAAACCATAAGGTTACACACACTAAAACCCCAATCGGGACTGTCTTAACTATTAGAAATATACACATTTGCAAGAAACTTAGCAACAAGAAGCGCAATTTCTTGCGAAAAATCGTATAAAAGAAACGCTGCAAGAAGGTTGGGGGGGCCAGAATAACTGGAAATAACAGGACCAAAAATTGCACAACGAAGCTTACTGAACACGGGACAAACACAAAGGAAATGAAAAACAGAATCAGGTTCTAATGGCTGCAACACCTTTGGTCAAAAGGTACCCTAGAGTATCGACCAGTCAGCACTGCAGAGGGGAAGATGTTTAACCGTGCTAGTATAAAAGCCCTGCTCTCTAAGGGATTCGTGAGAAACTGAAAATAAGAATGACCATTGGCAAATGAAGGGAAAATTCCATAATAAATTGGGGAGCACACCTGGTTCAAATGGGAAGATAACCATAGATGTTCAGATTCCCAAAGGCTGTCATAAATGAGGGATAAGTCCTGATCAAAACTACAATTAATAAGCGAATCCAAAAGAATGCCTATAGAGGCTAATTTGGACACACAATACTCATACCAGGCAGATTGAAAAGGATCCTTCAGAAAATGAACAAGAAGGGAATCAGAGAGAGTCTTAAAAAAAAGACGCAACCAAAATTTAAAAGTGAATTTCCAAGCCCATGTTGAAGGGAGATGTACACCCAGCTCAAGGGACAAAGTAGACAATTTAATATAATTAGGGACCCCCAAGATCCGTCTATAAAAGGAGGCAGGCAACTGATCAACTTTATGAGACATGGCATGGATCCAAATAGGAACCCTGTAAAGCAGGCGACTAACCATTTTAGCATTAAAAACGCGAAGCGCAGCCGGGACATACTGATTCCCGGCTGTATGATGAAATTTGGCTATTGCGCCAATTAGATGTGAAGAAGAAGCTATCACGGAGTTCCTGTGGCTAGACCACTTAAGTTGGTAATGTAGAAGAATGCCAAGATATTTAAAAGTTTTAACTTGTTCAATGGGCCTATTAATAATTGCCCAATGAAGGGGCCTCTAGGATTTGGAAAAAACCATAATTTTGGTTTTTTCCTCATTAATAACTAATTTATTGCGCAAGCAATAAGATTGAAATAACACAAGAGAGTGTCTAAGACCCGAGCTGGAGACTGAAAGAAGGGCAGCATCGTTAGTATATAATAGAATGGGGACAGGCATCTTGTTCAAATAAGGGGCTGACTTCTCAGCTGTTGACAAATAAACACAAAGATCAGCTAAAATTGGCTGTGTGGGACATTCCTTCCCGTTTACTTAATTCGTAAATTGTATTCTGCCAATTTCTGCCAGGTTCGTTATGATTGTAACGGCTCGCTAACAGGGAAGATACCAGTTACTAAAGGGGTTAGGCAAGGTTGCATTTTAGCTCCTTTTTTTTGTTTTTTTGTTTTAACCACTTCAGTCACTGTTTCAAATGGCAGAACAACAGGAGTTGCCCCTGCTAGGTTAAAGTTATGTTTGTGCAACTCTTTTGTGCACAAACATTCCCATCAGGGGAATGTCCTCACAAATAGAACCTTTGCAAACTCTGGGATCATGAGATGGGGCAATTGGGCACATCAAGCTGTCTCATTTCCCATTCCTTTCATTTCCTATTGACATAGAGGAGGATTGGGCTCACTGTACCTTTTGGTATTTTGTATCAGAGTCAACTTCCATTTATTTCAGCAGCCCCTTCCAGCAGTGTTCCCCGAGAAGGGGCACAGCGCTATGTTTTGCAGTTGCCTCAACACACCGTGTAAGCATCTCCTTCTCCTTGCCTTCAGAGCCATTCCAGGCAGTGAGAGCTACATGGAGGTGTGTCTTCCTCATTGCTCTTGCCACCCAGAATGGCTCTGAAGCTGAGGGGGAAGGATCACTTACGCAGCACTTCGAGGTACCTGAAAATCTTAGCACTGTGCCTCCCTTTTGCGAATGCCACTGGTCCCTCCAGGAACAATTTGAGAGCTCATCATAAGTACGGATGGTAACTAGGCAAAGACGTACTTTTTTCCCCAGTGGATGTTAACTCTTCTATGTCTCTTTTTTAAAAAAAGATTGTTAGCCCTTCTCATTCCTTTTCTGATATAAACTACTCTGACCACTTCTTGATTGAAAAATGAATGAATGAATGAATGAATGATGCTATGGTGCTCTCTTGGTTTCTAACCAGAGATGTCAATGTTGTCTGGTTGTTCTTCTGCTGGCACCAGTCCCTAGCTCACAAGGACTCTGGCTTCATCAGGATTTGAGGGAGAAGACACATTTCCTTTCCAGGTTCTCAGCCCCTGAGTCAGGCTCACCCTCTGGTTACCTGGCACTTAGGCAGAACATAAGGCCGGAACAAAAGCAGACTCAACATAGCCCTTCAAATGAAACCGAGTTTATTTACAAGGACAACACTGGTAGCAGTATTTCTCTCAATTAGCTCAATAATGCAATTCAGCAGTAAGAACATAAGAACATAAGAACAGCCCCACTGGATCAGGCCATAGGCCCATCTAGTCCAGCTTCCTGTATCTCACAGCGGCCCACCAAATGCCCCAGGGAGCACACCAGATAACAAGAGACCTCATCCTGGTGCTCTCCCCTACATCTGGCATTCTGACTAATATAGCTTAGTGATTTAGTTCAGTGATTTTAGCTCTATGATTTATCTCTTCTCTGCTAACTCCAACTTCCCACCCAGAGTGGCCAGAAGCTGGCTCTTATATATACTTCAGGGCCGTTTAACTTCTCCCCTTGGAGTTACAGCCCGGTTCAACCTAAACTTCCCCATACCAATGCAGCAATGCCCTTATGGGCTATGCTGCATTCCATGGGGAAGTTTAGCAGGCAGAATGTCTTCTCAAGGTAAGGGGACATTCATTCCCTTTCCTTGGGATAAGGCAGGGTAAGCCCCAGCCTATGCAATGGATCAACTATATAGCTGGCATAAGTCCATGTTGATTTGTGTTGCTAGATTGAGCAAGGGGATAGGATATGGTATGTGCTGGCGCCACCAATCTCACCCCCTCCCAGGCTGGATTCATCCACCCCATCACTGCCCCCCCTGACCTGTTACACCCCTCCCTGCCCTCCCCCCTCTCCCTCACCCTTCCCCCACCCTTTGCTGCTCAGAATGGAGCTTACCTGCTCTAGCAGGAGGTTCTCCTTGCATCAGCACCAGTGGGAAGATTGTGGCCTCCTCGTCAATGCTACTAGTTTTGCGGCATGTTTCCGACATGCAGCTATCTTCACAAAGTCTGCCTTCTAGTTTGAGAATAATAGCAAAAGTGCTCATTGTCAGTGATTTCTATGGAAGCTCTGGCTTGCAGAAGGTGTTGTTTTCACCACCTATTGCTTTCCCAGAGTCTGAAGAACCTAGCAGGTGCATCATATAAAAACATCTTTCTGCAGTTATATTTCGCAACCGACTTTGGGCAGTGGAATATTGTTTTAAAGGCTTCTGGAAATCTTCAGTCCCCCTGAGCTTTTGCAGGAAGATTAAATGAATTCTACAGCAGGTTACTCCACTTTCTATAGTAATGATATCCAGGCTGTCTAGACCACTGTTATTTTCAGTTTATGGTTTTACTATCAAGCAGCTAATTAGATGTGCTTGGCACCTGCCCAGAGAGGCCTTTTCAACTGGAGCTGTGAAGATCCCACTGCTAGGCGAATAGCATGAATAGACACCTTGGACTCGGGATAACTAACTGGAGTATGAGTGAGGATCTAACAATTGTTTTGAGTTTTTTTTTTTTTTGAAAGTGGTGCCGCCAGCTTTTGTAAAATTTCAAAATAAATTTGGAGATTCTGCTCCAGAGAAATATTATAATTCTTTTGTGTTGCTATTAGAGTGACGTCAATGTCCAAGGTACTTTTTTTTAGCTTTCTAGACATAAATAAAGATCTCTGTCCACGAGGAGCTTGCAAAATGCCCATAGTAGTGTTCCCAGAGGGGGGCACAATGCCAGGTTTTCAGGACATCTCCTCAGCGTAGCTCTCACTGCCTGGAATGGCTCCAGTGGTGAGGGGGAGAGATAGCTAACATGGCGTTCTGAGGCACGCTGCAAAGCTCTGTGCCCCCACTCTGGGAACTCCACTGAGAGTTAAGATTAGATCTACAACATTTTTAAAGAGTTTTCCAAGGTAACTTGGAAAGACTAATCCCCTAAAGTTTGGATGTTCCTGAGCTGTGCAGGTTATCACTATGCATGTGTGCATTCCTCTAAGCATATCATGAAAGTGAATTATATTGTATCACTGTTTGACTCACCAGAGACCTCCATCCCAATCCACTTTGGGAACCTTTGCAGCAAAATGTGAGTGTTGGCTTGGGTGCATGTTGAAGCGAGTTACCCAATTGCTAATAATTGTGCACAGTCAGCCACAACATGGATTCACTCCACCCATATCCATGTCATTAGGTGACTTAGCCGTGGGTGCTTAGCCAGTGTGCCATCAGATCTTCAGATAAAAGCAAAATGCCCAATCCAAAGCATTGCATAATCTATCTGTTGCTGAGCTGTTCCAAAATAGACTTCCGGTGCGGAGCTGGATTTTTGGGTGTTTTCCTATGTGAAACATTCCCTCCATGATCCACTCTGGGAGAAAGCTATAATCTTGTTGCTGAGATAATAAGGCAGCAACTGTTACCCTGCACATGCCTAATCTTGTCTGATCTCGGAAGCTAAGCAGGGTCGGGCCTGGTTAGTACTTGGATGGGAGACCGCCTGGGAATACCGGGTGCTGTAGGCTTATACCATAGTCTTTCGAGACTGAACGTTGCCAACCAATAAGTTTGCATATGCAGTCAGGAAATCAATGAGGGAGCATTTAGACATTTGATACAACGCCTACAGTATGAAGTGTCACAGTCCAACCACAGATATTTGTGTGGTCCTTCACAGAATGGTCTAGCTGCCGCAGAATGCTGATAGAAAACCTATGTGTAACATTTTTTATGTATGGATAGATTCTTGTTCAGACATTTGGGGCAGTTACGTGGTTGGGACTTTAAATGGTTGGAATGAGGTCTCAGGAGTGTACCTGCTTGGTCTCCTGTGTACCTGCTTGGCACCATATAAATGATTCCTTGTGTGAGCTGTATCCCAAAGGATACATTTCTGTGCATGCTCTTCAGACGTACAGAAGATGACATTCATTTGGTGCTGGGCGTGGCTGCCCCTGATGCCCTGTTGTGGGTTCCACCATTGAGAAAGCTCTGATGGTCTGGTAGTCTAAACCTGCCTTGTGGATGAATAACTTGTGAAAACAAAAATCCTGTATCTCTTGTTCCCAGTTTATAAGCTAGCTGTGGAAATCACCAGTGACAGATATAACTGCCAGCCAAAGTGTGGAGCCACTCTAAAAGTAACGAATCAGTTAGCAGGGTCGAGGACTGGTATACAATTTCATAGAGGCGCAATCAGTTAATAACTAGCGTTGTTTCTGCCTTTAAATGCCTGTACCACCCAGACCTTAAGCTCCAGAATGTGACCTGTGCAGTTCTGCCGGACTGTGGATGCTCATTAGCAGTTTCCCATTTCTTTGGACCCTATGTTGGCAGAAGGGAGGGTCTGGAAATTGCGGCCAGCAAAACAGCAGCAGCTTTAAGTAATTTTCTATGCGCTGTGCCAAACCGTAACAAGACCCTGTGTGCTCCTTGCAAACACATGGTCCAGCAAAGAATGGGCCCTTGCCAGAATTCCACGGTTTTAAGTGCAACAAAAGTCAGCATCTAGGCAGCCCGGCCTCAACAGGTTTTCATAAATGGAGTTGCCTAACTAAATACAAAGTGGTTGCAAAGCTATTCCCCCTGGGATACACCCAACAGCTGCCTCAGTGCAGATGCTGATGGATATAAGCATCTCAAGCACGAGAACAAGACCCCAGCAGGCAGTCAAAGCCATGGAGACCTTCCGGGTCTTTTGTTTTTTCACCCAAGACAAAGAGCATGGAGTGAAGCTGGCCTGGATCCAAAAGTGGCAAGCGAGAGCGAGAGAGCTATAAGGAGCTCAGTCTGCTCTGTTTCTAGATAGATGAGTACTTCTTTAGTTTGTTTTAGTTTTCCATCTCACTCCTGCACCATACTTAAGTCTGATTTGAATCAGGAGGATCTCTCTCTCACCTTACTAATTTACAGTAAGATACTGAGGGTCCAGTGACAAGACCCCAACTTGTTGTTCTTCTTCCTGCCCTACTCTCCACCATTGGAAATAGTCAGACATGTGGAAGTGGTCCTGTTTAAAAGTCCCCTGTTCCTGAACTGATTCTCTTTAAATATGGAAAGATGTAGCTAGCTGTGCAAATCCATCAGAAAAAAATCAAAACACCACAATCTAGTAATACTATTATGCCATTATTAGGAACAAGTTCTGAAGTTCTCTGGAATGTTTCATCCATAGATGGTAAGCAAAGCAAAACTGGGGTTGGAAGGGGGCATGCTGTTGTAACCTGAAAGTCTGTCATTTAAAACCATCTTAAACTACTCCTGTGCTGTATTTTAAAATGGTTCCAAGCTGCAGACATGGGAGCTGTAACTTCATGTCAATTGCTTTTCCTCTCCAAAGTAAACAATGTTTACTTTGTTAAACATCTAATGTGATAAAAATTTCTGGAAATTCCAAAAGCTCATTGCTCGTACAAGTCCATGGCTAACAAAAACCCCTCAGGATAGGAGATAAGATGTTCATTAAGTTGGATATTTCGAGTACAAAATTTTCTTTGGTACTGGGGTGAATAAAGGGGAGGCTAAAAAATAATCATATACTAACTGGGACGCCTAAGTTCCAAACGCAAATAGGGCATACTGATGAGGGGTACTAAACTTTTTCCTGCCCATGATACCAAATTCCATGGATAATGAAATCCATGGGGGGGGGGGGGATGCTGGCAAACTAGAAGTGTCTTTCTTTTAGAAGTGTCCTGGATGCCTTCTGAGGCCCTTCAGCTCTTGGTTCAGCATCTGTGGATATTCAAATCCATGGGTGCCAAGCCCACAGATTACGAGGGCGCACTGTATATTTGTACTGCCTTTTAGGCTGAAATCCCTCATAGTAGTTTACATACAATAATTAAAACCAACACCCAAACAATGAAGTTTCTAGATGCTGCTGCTGGTTCTTAAGCTGCCTTGATATCAGTGGTTCCCAGAACAGCCTCCACGATGAACTAGGCAGCAGATGATAATTGCAGTTTATCCTCTGTTGGGTCACAGATGTAAGAGTAGCTTCTGACTGCTATCCTTTCTTTCCTGCTGCTTTCCAGCAGCAGCTTCATGTGGCATCAAAGAGACACGGGGGGGGGGGGATAAGATGGCGACAGGCCTCACCCCACTCAAGGTGTTCTGGAAGCTGTTGATTTCTGAGCCACCGGGAAATTCGTGTTCAGAAAATTTAAAACACAGGTCTGCCACCATCACATCTACTTCGGCTCTCAGTATATAAGGCCAGAACAAACTACTACATACTTAACTCAGATATTTTCTTTTCCATACCAGCGAATACAGATGTAGTATTATCGCTTGCCATGTTCTAAAGAGTCAACCCTTAAATCTCAAAGAACACTGCAGTGTTAAGTAGACAGTAGCAGACCACCGGCATAAGGAGGTGCAGAAAACCAGTGACATGTCCCAGGCTGCCGCTGGCCCTACTTCAGTATTACTCTCTACATCGGTATAACCAGCAGAGGCAAAAAGGGGGCCTCGCTGCCTGTTTTTTGAGACCAAAAAATACATCACATTTGGACGGTTCATGAAGTTATTCTGGATATTGTATAGTATGATCCTATGGCAAATGCAAGACACCCAAGGATGTTATAGTTTCCTCGGGGGAGGGGGAACATGGGAAAGACAGACAAGGCTGGATTGCAACAGAGAATACGTTAGCGCATGGCTGACAAATTATCAATTTTATCTTATTTATCTAAAGTTTTATTCTAGAAATGAACAGTTTCCAAACAATCTGCAAAGCAGCCCCCCCCCACATAATTTCAACCCATATTTCAAAGCATATTTCATCCTTCCCCGTAATCAGTTATGAAATTATCAGGAGCCACTGAGCCTGAAACAGTTATCCCTCCACTTTGTGGGTCCCTGTGTCGTCTTGTGAGTTACCAGGACTGTGAATTGGAACATCTTCCTGGGTGGCATGCGAGGGACTGGCACCACCCACCAAAACTGGTCATTGGTCCCTCTTAGGCAGAAAGAGCTATAAATGGCTTCTTGTTTAGGCTGGGATTTGTTTGGTCAACAATTTCTAGTTCCTAACTCTTGGCTTGCCTGGTTCCTAGCTCCACCCTACCTGCTGCCCATGGCTCAGTCTAACAGGGATAAAGTTATTTCTACAATTGCAACACATAATTATGTCATACAAGTATCAAGTTCCGTTGTGATCCCTCAGTTCTCAAGGGAGATACTGCAACAGTGGGTTTTACACCCCTCCCCCTGAATGTCTTGGGATCAAATTGTTCAAACTTATATTGCAAATGTACATAGCATATCTCTTCCACTATCATAGTGCTCCAAGAAAAGACCAAATTAGAGTGTGTTTTACACCTGACCTGTTGCCTTTGAAATTACAAAGGTGCTGGGGTCAGACTGATACCAGAAGTAGAAATATACAGTTGTGTCTTGAGGGTGTACAGTAGTTTTGATTCCAGTATTTGTTAAGGCAGATATTGAGTAGCAATGAATTTCCTGTGGGAGGTGAGCTCATATTTCAGTATGAAGGAAGGGGACAAGAGTGTTTACACTCTCCACTGTTCTAGCTCTGCACTCCCCTCCCCTCCCCTCCGCATTTCCTCTTCCTCTCTGTCCTCCTCTTCCTTTTCCAGTCCAGAACGTGGAAGGAGAAGGAGGACCAGTGGAGGCAAGTAGGTGGACAGAGGTAGGAATCCAACCACAAAGAAATGCCTCTTTCAAGGTGATATTTCCCAGCTGCCATTTTTATGAAACCCTTGTTTTAAAAATAAATTAAAAATTGATTGAAAAAATTGATTGAAAAAAAATTCTAGTTGATTAACTGGTTGGCAGAACATCATAGCCTTAGTAGTTACTGGCCCATCTGGCAGGAGATTCCACCATTTGATTTAAGATGCTATTGTCCTGTGTCCAAGTGGCTTGAGTTTTCAAAGAATCATCGCGTTACAAAAATCAAGCAAAACAAAACGCCCAAATTCCATTATGGGTGCCAGAAAAGGAATACACTTTGTACCAGAAGATATATCAATATATAAGCTCACACTGAATGCTCAATATTAAGCTGTATTTTTTTTTTAAGGAATTTGTAATGGAAATGCTTTCTCAGCATTTCCATTATAAAAAGTTTTGCTGCATTTGGGAATAAACTGGAAAGCAGGCATTTATGGCAGTAAATATATGAGGTTGTTTCCCTCTCACAGTGTAGCTAATATTTTAGCATACAGATTAATCTTGTGCAATGCTAATGCATGAGCGAGTTCAAAGGATCTCTGCAAATGCCTCTTCAGGAAACCTAGTGGAAAATACATCAGGATTTCTAGTCACTCCTGGCAATAGATTTGTCCAGATCTGGCCTGAGACCAGGCTGCACTGCTCACCTGGATGTATGAAGTGTTCCTGATCCTGAACTCCAGTTTTTCCTACTCCTTCCCCCTGCCCAACCCAAGCTCCTTCATAGTTTTCCTCTTTCATTCCCCTCCCTCCTGAATTTGTCTCATCCCCCATCATAGCTTCTCTTGTCTCAGGGCCTGCAGGCTTGAGCTCCTCTTCCATTCTGTCTTTTGAAAGGCAGAGGATGCCCCCCCCCCAGGGATAAAGGAATGGAGAGAAGTAGGGTGCCACTCACCTCCTCCTCCCAACTCCTTATTCCTGCTCCTGCCCTATGCCTTTTTAAAAGATAGGAAAAGCAAGATAGGAGTTGAGGAGGAAATCAGTGTTTAGCAGTGGTGGGGGTGGCAGCTGCCTCTGCCTCTATTAATGTGGGTCAACACGGGGCAGAAGAACACTGGTGGGTATAGGACGCTGCCTTGTGGCCACCAGAGGAATCTCCTTAATCCTGCCCCATCAGCAGACCTGCCCTGTGACTCTTCACTCATCATGGGACCCTGAACACTGGCCATAACCCCTGATATCTGCTTTGAATGCCCATTAGGGAGATAAAGTGCAATATAAATTTGTAAATAAATAAATATCCATGCGTTGACATCCATGTGCAGGGCTTTACAAATGTACACCATTCAAAGGAGCGATATGTGTGGACAGTCCCTTAACACTATCATCCAATACTGGATGTCAGGGTACGTGGTCAGTACTCCCCCTGCCACCAGGGATGTAGCTGGCACATGGGGTCCTACTTTCCCTAAATGGATGGAATGAATGGTTTTTCTGTGAAAGTTTGTCCATGGTGTTATATTTAAGAAGACATGGTCACATAATAATAATAATGATAATAATAATAATGATAATATTACAGGTATTTATATACCACCTTTCTTGGTCTTTATTCAAGACTTTATTCAAGGCGGTTTACATAGGCAGGCTAATTTAAATCCCCGTAGGGATTTTTACAATTGAAAGAAGGCTCTATCTTTCAAGAGCCACAACAATTCAGATGTTTCATTCTGATCTGGCCTCCATCCTGGCCTCCATTCTCCCATGCTCAGAGCAGATGGAAATAGCTCTGCTCAGGTTGTCAGCTGCTTCAAGGTCCCACCTTGCCGGTGGCCTTGAACTGGCGACCTTGTGGATGTTATCTTCAGGCAAATGGAGGCTCAACCCTCTAGACCAGACCTCCTGCCCTCAGACATACACAAGCCATCACTTGGTGTCACAGACATCAAATGATACAGATATCACTTAGTGATGAACACACTTTTCACCCCAATTTGAATGCTGGCAGGGATAGACTTTTTGAAGTAATAGTTCGCTCTCCGTGAACTAAAACAAGCAGCATGAAAATGAGTAGGAATCACAGCTTTCCTCCCCCCTCCTGACATTAAATGAGATAAAGTGTTCAAGAAGAGGCTTGTAGCTTTTCCAGTTCAGTTCATGTACATTTTGTGAAGTGTTATATGAATGTGCGGGGGAGGGGATAAAGGGATGACGAGATGAAAGTGATCACTTTTGAACAGTCAAAGCAATACTCATAAACAAATGTAATTAAAGTTATGAAATCCTAAGCACCACTTTAAACCACTGCCTGTTGGTTCTGGATGATTATTAGATTATAAAACATCAGAGCTGGGGAAAGGGTGATAGAAATAACTGCAAGTCAATTGCACCAGGGTAAGTAAAATGAGATTAAAGCATTAGTCTTCTACGCACTCGATTTACAAGAGGATTACATGCAAAACAAGACATCGTAACAACATGTGGTTGATATTTTTATTGCTTTACTGGTGTCAGAGTAGGGCTGTTTTCAATATTGAAGTGGAAATTCTATTAAAATTCATAACAAGCGAGGAGAGCTGTCAGTCAGTTAATGGGATTGTGTAGTTTCCTTCTCTTCCCTGAGAGCTTAAGCTGGGTTGAAAACCAGATTGCGGTTCACAATATGCATACCTATGTCACCTCTGTCTTGGGTAAAATGTATTTTTAAGCAATGTTTTTATGCTTTCAAGATAAAATATTACAAGATATTGTAATTTGTGCACAATGAGAAATGAAAATATTCTCCCAGACTACACACACACACACACACACACACACACACACACACACACACACACAGGGTTAGTCTCATTCACAAGGGTTCCTTTTCAGAACTCATCTGGATGGCAAAAATCACATTAAAGCAAATTCATTTAAGAAACAATGTCCCTTTGCTAGGCAATTTAAAAACAGCTTTGCTGACCTTTGTGATGTAAGACAGAGTCATTAGGCAGATAATCCATTAATCAATCTCCCTCCAGGCGCATAGAAAGACTTCACTCTGAGCCAGGGACCCCTCCCTTCACCCAGAGCAAAAGGAATGCAAAGTGATTATTGTTCTTTCACATGCTGGGGGGGGGGGGGGAGGGATCGCTTGCCTTGGACTGAAACTGTTCTAAGTGTCTGGTGAGAGAATGATTGATGGATTGTCAACTGCCCTCTCTTGCATTAAGGAGGCTATTGTTAAATAGCTGTTTTCCTTTAATTTAATGAGACCTTAAATGCCCTCTCTTGCATTAAGGACGCTATTGTTAAATAGCTGTTTTCCATTAATTTAATGGGCCCTTCTCATCACTTGAGATAAAACCATAGGTGAAAAGTCCATGGGTAATTAGGTTATGCCTGTGTACACATGCACAGGAACACACAAGTATATAAAATTCAAATGTGTATGTCATTCATCCTGGAAGGCTCAGAGGCCTGATGCACCTTGCTGAATTCCTTCACATGATGGGCTGGTGACCGAATGGAAAGAGGTTGACGTTAAGCAGGCTGTACATATGGTGTGCTGGCAGTCATTGCCATGATTGTACAGAGACTGGGAAGTGTCCACCAACCCACTGGAGAATAATTTACATTATCCTTTTTCAAAATGGTTGCATTCATGTGAAGTGTGGAGGAGGAATTTGGCAGTGCGAATCAGCCCAATGTGAACTAAAGATGGGAAGGTCAAATATCAAGAGTCCAATTTAGAGGTTCTGATGAATGCATGAAGAGCTGGGGGGAAAAGGAATACATGCATTGGCTCTGTACCTGACCACCACCCAACAGCAGAAGGTCTGCAAAGGGTCGACATGTATGCAGTTGCACACACACATTCAACAATCAGGAATGCTGGGAAATAAAAGGTTTCCAGTCACACAGAGTGAATCCTGTGCAGGCAGATTTGTACACATGAATTCCCTCTGCAAATCTTCTGCTGAATTAGCAGTAATGGGAACAGCATGTGTTATCCTATTCCTCCATCTCCACTCTGAGTGACTGAATAGGGTTATAGTGTGTAAGAAATGTCAGATTGCATACTACTAGTTTCTGCCCCTATAGAATAAAATACTTCATTTGCAATCTTTTCAATATATCCGTATTATTTAGTGCAACCATTTTGAACTACTGTGCCATGGCACATTGGTGTGCCATGAATGGTCTCCAGGTATGCCATGGGAATTTGGGAGAGGGTTATTTATCAGGCCATTGGGGTTATTCACTGGGGAGAGGGTTATTTATCAGGCCATTTATCAGGCCATTATCCAACCCCCACCCGCAGTATGGTGTGCCTTGTCAATTGTCAAAAAACTGATGGTGTGCCTTGAACATTTTATTGCCTTCCCAATGTGTCATGAGATGAAAAAGTTTGAAAATAACTGATTTACAGTGCAATCCTATCTTGCGCTGGAACAGGCAGGCCAGGAGGCCTGCGCTGTGTCCAGCACAAGATAGGGCTTCAAAGTGCTACAACCAAAGGTAAGGGGAAACTCTTCCCCTGACCCTCAGCTAAATCACTGCAGCCCCATGGGTCTCCTTGGACTTGCACCACCGCAAGAGATGGCATAAGTTCAAGGAGAGTGCAGCTGCTTGAAGTTGCTCCATGCAGCTCAGGAATGGGGGTTGGGATCTGGCATAACTGCCAGGTCCCAGCCCCGCCTCCCACTTCCCTCATGCCCACCTGCCCCCAGGACCGCCCTCCACTCGCCCTCCCCTCACACCTAAATGCTAGTTATGCTGGATCCCAACCCCCATTCCTGGAGAGAACGGAGGGACTCCAAGCTACTCCGCTCTCTTCGGATTTGCGCCACCTCAAGAGGTGGTGCAAGTCTGAGGAGACCCATAGGGGCCAGCGGCCCTTACCCAGGGGTAAGGGGAAGTGTTTCCCCTTGTCTCTTGCTGAGCCGCTTATGGCCACAATCCTGCGTTGGATACAGCGCAAGCCTCTTGGCTTGCCTGTACTAGCACAGGATAGGATTGTGCCCTTACTCTCAGATAAACCTGTATAGGTTTGTAGTCTCCATTTCGTTCAGCTCCAACCCCAAAAAGGTAGCCTTAAGAAATGCTGCTCTGCTCACCGTTCCTGCCTGAGAATATGCACATGATGTTGTCACCATCAGTTACATCACAACACTCAATCAGTTTGTATACAAGGCCTTAAACATTTGGCTCTTGCCGCACAGTGACTTCACCACCTAATAAAACACCTATTTGTACACAACAAAGCCATTAAGAAGCCATAATAGACTGGTACAAATTACTCAGATAAATTAAGGGGCACTGCAGAATAATTAAACCTCTGTAAGATGCATCTCACTTAACCAAGGTTGTTTTGCAAAAAAGGATTCTTTTTCATTACTCCCCATGACCTTAATGGTTGCTAATTTATAATCTCTTTATGCTTCCCTGCAGGGCGATATCCAGCAGCTGTTGATTGTCGGAGATCCCAGAGCAGCATTTGACTATTGTGATCATTATAGCCCAGACTGTGATTCCCCTGTGCCCAATGCTCCTCAGGCTCAAGAACCTCAAGTTGATGAGGTGAGTAATGAGTCATGTTTTTCTGGATTTACTACACTTTAATGGGCATGCTGGAGTCATGCCATTGCGGGAGCATTTAAGCTATGACTGGAGACAATGCCTTCCTTAGTAATACATGTATTTACCCATCTCTCTCAGACATTTTTCTTGTAAATTGTGCTTAACCTTTTTCTATGCGTTACATTTCAATATTACTAATTACATGCCCTTTCCACAAAAAAGGATCGTTCTATGTATAGTATCATTGCGTGTTTGCATATAATCTAATTTGGAGCAACACCTTTCATTTAATTTGGTTTGCTAAATCAGGTGTCAGTGCAGCATATTATCCTCTTAAGTCCTAATTTCTTCTTGTTTGTACTAACGGGTGTGTGTGTGTGTGTGTGTGTGTGTGTGTGTGTGTGTGTGTGTGTGGCATATCATTCATACCTATGGAAGTTTGCATGTTTTGTCAATTTTTTTTCAGTTTCATTGGCTTTCCATACATTACTTCCAGCCCAATCCTACTCTTTCTGGCACTTGCAAAATGCACTGTGTGGAGATGTACCCACAGATAAGAGAATGCATGATCCTTTACTCAGATGAGACTTCACAGACTGCCCCAACCACATGATGTAACATGATCCATTTTGGAATGCCTGCATCAATCAGTGGGATGCACAAGTTTGGGCATTTAACGATTCTTGTTTAGCTGATTCAGTGATGGTGTTTTCAAGGTGATACATAATTTTATGTATCAGTAAGATATTCAGAATTGAGCTTGCCATTTTCCAGTTGTGCGTTTTTCATATAGTTTACTAACCCTGAGAATCACAGACAGACAGACAGTGAAGTGGCATGGCAGGTAGTACAGTCATGTGTCACTTAGTGATGGGGATCGGGACCGTGATCCCTTTTGTCAAGTGGTGCTTGATGCAATCTGAACCCTCCACAGGAAAGGGGATGTTCCGCTCCCCTCCAGAGGGTCGTCTGAGCCTCCCAGAGGCAGTGCATGTCCGAGCACTGCCTCTACAAGGCTCAGACAGAGGAAAATTGCGCCTCTTGCATGACTTCTGGTTTCACGGAGGAAGCCGGAAATCGCGCAAGAAACACAATTTCCCTCAGTCTGAGCCTTGCAGAGGCAGCGCTTGGACATGCGCTGCCTCTGGGAGGCTCAGATAACCCTCTGGAGGCGAGGGGAGCCGAGCTCCTCTTGCATTTGGAGGGTGGGGGTGTGCGCCACTGACGACCATGTGACCACACGTGGTTGTCAGTTATGCTATCTCATTCTGTTAGCCAGAATGTCGCTAAGGGGCGCACACCTGTATTTGGCCACTGCTGCAGAGCAGTGATCAGAAGGAAGTGGATTCCATGCACTGGCTTCCTGATGGTGACAAGCATCATGAGGTGTCAGTGGCAAAGCGTGGATGGATCAGCATATGAACATGGCTGCAGATTATCCAGCAGCACCCAGGGCTGACATGTGCTCCCTGGTTCCACAACTGCCTTCAGATGACCACTTGTAAAAGTGTGGGCTCCTTGGGGTTCAATCCTAAACTTTGCCAGCCCATACCATGCAGCTCCACTAATAGAGAGCATGCTGTGTGGTATGGAGGGGGTGAATTGATTGCCCAGGAATGGCATTACCTCCCTGGAGGCTACCTGTTATCTAATAGATCTCTTCAAACCTATGCCAGCTATTTTGTGTTGCACGTATGGGGCCTCTGGCTGTTTGCAAGGTGGTCGTGAAGCAAATGATGTTGCCGCAGCTTTCGTGCCACTGGTTCAGGGCATATGGTGGTGAATCAGAAGTAATAATTTTAAAAATATAATTTTTATTAATAATTTTTTTAAATGTCTATTTATCTATCAGTACGCCTTCAGGTTGCATATGGGTCTCCGTGGACCCACACTAGTATGTACCTGGCATATGTCCAAGAAAAGGAAGGGGGCAGGATGGGGCTGGAAAATGGGGGATAGGATCTGGCATGCATTTTTGTCACCAAGATTCACCCCCTCCAGCCCACTCACTGCCCCCTGCCCTTCCACATCCCCACAACAAGCCTCCCCCAAACCTCCCTGTTTCCACCCACGGCTTGCCCCCACCACCCACTTACTTGGGTTGCACAGATCAGACCCCGTGGCATGGAGCGTGTGAAGTCTCTGGCTGTTTGCATGGGTGGCTCCAGAGCACCTGATGGCAGTGAACCTTTTGCTCTACCGTAAGTGGATTCATTGCAGTGGATTGAGAGATCCACAGCCGTAATTGGGGATGGGTGGAATTAAGCTGCTAGCACTGCATCTCAGGCCTCAGTGTAACAAAAGGGATTGGTGCGCAGTATGAAGCCAGGCCTTCTACCCTTTTCTATTTGACAGAATAGTAGCTTGCTGCGCTTCAGGTTCTAGTATAGCACCCCTGCTGGCGGAAACAAAACAAACTATGGATTTTGATTTTAAAAAAGACACTCAATGCAAGTGTAGCAATATGGGAAAAGAACACGGATCGGCCATCTGTATTTGTGGATTTGGACCTATGGATTTCACTATCCATGGGTCTCAAATTCGTGGGGTTGGCCCAACATGGACGCTCCGGAGGTGACTGGAACTGTACACGGCCTCCATGGACCTCAGAACGCCTTCTAAGGCCTTTGGGAGGCCTTAAGTGGTCACTTCCGATTTTTGGTGGAAAACTGGAAGTGACATTTTAGGCCTTTATAAGGCCTTCTGAGGCCTGGGGAAGGGTTAAAGGTGCTGAAACCCTTGGACTTGATTATCCAAAGATTACAGCATTCGCATGGGTTCCTGGAAACGTGCCGCTGCTGGTAACGTGGAATTACTGTAATATGGAATTGAGGGAACTGGTTTATACCATATGGGGGATTATCCTAAGCCACATCTTAACCATAGTTTAGTTGTTGCAGAGTTACAGGCCTGAATTAAAGTGCTTTGTAGCAGTTACTCTTGAATAAAGTATTAAGTTTGGTTAAAAACCCTTACAGCTTGGTGTTTGAAAACAAGCACTGCAGTGTTACAGCAAGTATTGCATTCACAGTTTACTGGTAGCATAGTACGTAGTATAAGGCCCCAGTCCTATCCAACTTTCTAGCACCAGTGCAGCTACAGTGCAGACCCCAGTTAAGGGAACAAATGTTCCCATACCTTGAGGTGGCCTCTGTGACTGCTACCCCATCACAGGATGTAGTGCATGCCCCATTGGCACAGCTGCACCCGCACTGGGAAATTGGATATGATTTGACCCTAAATGCCCACAAGAAAGCACAGAAAAATAAGTCCAAAGTCTCATGTACTGGAATACTGCTGTGTTTGGAGTATACAAAGATGGCTCCCCCAATTTGTCTCAGTAGCCCAGAGAACAAGGGCAAGGCACTGCGATGAACCGTGCACACTGAGCATAACTTGTGACCACTGCCTGTATGTGGTGGTCTTCTCTCTAGGCTTGTCTTGGGTTCTGGACTTCTTCCATGACTATTCTTATAATAAAAAGGTTTTAGAGTAGCCCAACGCAGATAAGTCAAAGTCAGTGGAAATTTCTCTCCTTCCTTCCAGTATGTCTCATTCCTCTCTCTTTCTCCTTCCAGTATGTCTCAAAGGTACTTAGTGTTCAACTTTCATTTGCTTCAAGTTTGACCTTTAGAGCACACCTGCTTTTTGCATGGTTCCTCATTTTCCAGCACACGTAGGAGGCTTTGGAGGCAGTAGAGCTATGCAACTGGGTGGCCCAACTGACATTTCTTAATGTTTTCTTTGCTCCACACAGTTGCTGCGTGTAGGAGTGTTCATGGAATGCACGCACACTCACCTGCCATGCTTGTCTAGACACAGGTAGCCTGTTAGAAACATTTCTATTCTTTTCCATACCTTCTGTACCTTTCCTGTATCACTCTAAGTCCCTCTGGCATAACTCTCAGTTTAAATCTTCAACTATCCCTTTAGATTTGGGAGACCAAGGCTTAGAAGGCTTGCTTCATTCACTTATTAGCGTCCAGGTCTTAACCTCCATTCTTAGGTTCTGCTATGGCAGGTCACATTAAAGAAACATTGCATGTTAAAAGTGCTACATTAATTAATAAAAATAGTCATAAGAATTGGAATGAGTATAGCATCTTCCTCCCTTAGTGACATTTAAAATATCTCAGCGTTGACTTTTGTAAATACCTGCTCCGCACTGGAAACTGAAATGCGCTGAACTGTGTCCAGACAAATCACATTAGCCTAGCCACATCTCAGAAATCAGAGACAGAAAAAGACCTATTCAGTCATGCGCCCCCGGCCTTCTCAAAGCTGGATTGTTCCCGGTAGTATATATTCGAGTGAGTAGTCCAGTCTGGTTCGAAAGGGCCCTGCTATGAGGCCTTTCATTTCTTTGCTTGGAACAGTATCCCACAGCCTCATAAATCTCACAGCCTGACTGGAGATGGAGAAATTGCTCCCAAATGGGAGCTTGCTTCATTTGTGTTGGCCCTGCCCCAATTGCAAGGATTATGTGAAAGAAATAAAAGAGATGCCTTTTAATGAAATGCTGTTTAGAAGGGAAGAACCAAATGAAGCTCAGCCATGCTCTCTTGAGTAACTCCATGGACCATTTTTTACTATACTAATTTCATCTGCCTTTTCTCCAAAGACTCGCTGACTTCCTGGAACTATGCTTCCTTAGAAACACAGAGTATGCGAGGCATCATTTTCAGTTCTGGCATGAAGGATTTAGCTGAAATGTGTAGAGATAATAAAGTTTCTAGTTAGGAAAGCACTTCAGTGTATTTCCTGAGGGCAATTAGACTAATGAAAATCATAACTGTTCCAGCAACCATTGATTTTTGTAGTCTTTGAGAACTACTCTTCCACGTAGCTTTACTTCAAATGATTTGCTGCTGTTCGCAAACTTCTACAAGGGAATTGGGAACCCTGTAAGTCTTGACGGGGCGGGGCAGGGGGCCATCAGTGGTGCCACAGAGTTTACTGAGCTGTGGGGAAGAAGGGGTTTTAAAACTTACTGGGGGGTGTTGTACTGGCCTCTGCCAGGGTGCGGGAGGGCTCGCAGTTCCCTCTGTGAACCTCCCCACTGCTGCAAATAACTCTGATTGGCGATCGCTGATTACAGCTATTTGCAGCAGAGGGAGGCCCGTAGAGGGGGCTGTGAGCCCCCTGCACTCTGCTGGAGACCAGTGCAACCTCCTAGGTAAATTTAAAAGCTCCTTGTTCGCAGTGGCACTGCGATTGCTGTGGTGCCATTGGGGCACTAATTTCTGGGCCACTCCCCTTAAAGGGAGTTCCCCTTCCAGTTCCCCTGGTGGGTTGCAACCCACCAGTTTGGGAACCACTGATTTACCTTGATTAGGATTTTGGCTAGGAGTTGTGCTACATAGAATGCCGTTGAGGAAATCTTTTGAAATGATCACACTTCGACCATTGCAGTAGGCCAGGGGTGTCCAAAGATTTTGGCAGGAGGGCCACATAATCTCTCTGACACTGTGTCAGGGGTCAGGGAAAAAAAGAATTAATTTACATTTAAAATTTGAATAAATTTACATAAATGAATATATTAAAGATGAACTTATATGAATGAATGAAGGTCTTGCAATAGCTCAAGACCTATAAAAGGTCTTGCACAAAGGCTGGCCTTTCCTTTGCTGCCGCTACTGCATCACAGACATGAAACAGCAAGCAGTGGAGAAAGCCCTCATCCCACAGCTCATGTGAGAGGTCAAACAGTTGCCCTCACACTGACAGCAGTTGCGCATCAACCCCTGCAGTAGGCCATAGACAAAGCATCTTATTTCTTGTGAACTGGTATACAAACCTTGCCTCTTTTGAATTGTTAGTCTGTGCATGTATCTTTCGCAAAGGAGCAGTCATCTGTCCCAAGTGCAATAGCTGCCCATCAGACAGAATGGATTTGTCCTTCAGAACTCCTTTAAAATGCAAAAGAAATTGGAAGGGTTGGAAGATTTTCCCCATCTTTGTAATACCCAGCATCCACTTGCAAAACTAGAGAGCGTATATATTTCCACTTGGAGTATTCTTCTTTTTGCATTGGTGAATTGGTGCTTCCAAGGTGCATCTAATGAAGAAAACAGTCCCTTTCACTGGAACGGCATGATCATCAGGTTGTGTTGTACAATTATGCTTTTTTCTTTGTAAAGAAAAAGAAGAAGCATGAGGTCACAATGGAAATATAATATCACATCAGTGAATGCCAGGTATTATTCATCTCAGAGCTTTCGATCAAAACACCATCCATGTGCAATTGTCATTACAAATTGAGGTATTGTAGATGTATTGCAAATCCAGATATTCTAAAGAAGTAGCAAAAGGAAATACAAGAGAATGTTTTGATGCTTCCAATGGCATGTCACAAAGGAATTTTGCATGGAGGAAAGTGTAGACTATTTCCGTATCTGGAGATTGCGAAGGTCACCCCAACACCCCAAAAACTTCTGTTTGAAAGTTGCATTGGAAGCATAGAGACTCTTTCAACCCAGCCTTGGGGAATCTGTCACATGGATAAATTTGGATCCATATTTGGCCCCTCTTACCTTTAGGTCATGGTGCTTGGCAATGATGGTGCTGTGTACCAGGCCCTTGAGGCCTCAGTACATATTATAATGTTTGTAACATAAATGGGACACTCCTTGTTGATCCACTAGAAGTGTGGAGAAATGGCAAGGAGGACTTCTTGGGAAAATCAGACCAAAACTTGGACTGAAGCTCTTTTGCATGAGTGTCCAAGAACACTGGGAATAACAAGATCCTGGCTTCCAGCATTTCTGGATGGCTTGGACTTGCACAGCTTCATCCAGGACTAAGGAATCAATCCTATCCAGCTTTCCAGTGCTGGTGCCATTGGGGCAAGTGCTACATCCTTTGGTGGAGGGGCAGTCATGGAGACCTCCTCAAGGTAAGGGGATGTTTGCTCCCTTACCACAGCGCTGCATGCAGTTGCATCAGTGCTGGAAAGTTGGATAGGATTGGGCCCTTCGTCATTGCTTTTGGCTTTATTCATGGTGTGACTGAGAACTCTAGGTCCTGGTGCATGGAAATGACCTAATGGCATTGTGGCAGGTCCTGACATCTGATTCCTGTTATGGGGAACAGTTAGTGAATTTCTCTCTTTGTAGAATCATAATTCTGAAGGGATCAGAAAGTCTTCAAGAACTCTGTCTCAAGGTAGGAACTAGATATGATTGCTCCTTAGGACCCTCTGCACCTTAATTTGTTCATTTGAGGTTGCATTGTTTCTCAAGGAGACAGACACAACTTAATAAGGCATGTTGCATCAGGACGGATACAGGGCAGAGAGCTCCAGGTGATTCATCAAAGTGATCCAAGGCATACACTATACAGGAAGGCATTTGGCACTACTAGCCAGTTTGCCTCATTCTTGTATTTTCTACATCTGCATGAAGATTCTGGGAAAACTATCCTGGCAACCACCCACCTTTGTAAGACAATAGATTTGCTGCATTCCTTTTGGATGAAAACTATAACCAAAAGTTCTCTCCATAGTGTTCTGAGCAACATCCAGGCTAGTGATACAGTGACAAGCCTTCCTAACATCTGAATCCTCTTTTTTGACCTTGTATGTGGCATGAAACTGCTTAAGCATAAGTAAAAGATCTCGACTTCCATTATCCCATCATGCAAATAAAAGGGATATGGTACAGAAGTGATGGAGGTTAGTTCATTCATATTGAGGCATATAGGACAGGCTGCTGTGGCACATAAATCATATCTCACTTCCCACAAAACAAACTTACTCAGATATCACCTCTGGGTAGAAAATTCTGTGACTGCCAAGACAGGTGATGAATGCATGTATTCTATGCCACCATGTTGTAAATCTCACGAGCGCTCATTGTTAAGGTACTTCCTTCTTTGGCACAACCAAAATTCACGTTTTTGTGTGAGATATGCAGAGTTTTTGTACATGGAATTTTAAAAAAAAAATCTTAGAAGTGATAGGTTGTTCCCAAACACCACCTCTGAGGTTTTTTAAAGAGTTACACATCTTGTGCTACCCAAGGGTGTTCTTCACACTGGACCAGGTGCAGTGGTCCTTAAGGATGCTGGAGGATGCATAGCCAACTCTTGAAAAGTAAAATGAGAATTAGACCTGATTTTTTAAAAAGTGAGCATTAAGGAAACAATAAGAGTCCCATGGAATCATAGTAATTGAACCATTACTGCAATAGTAATTTCCCTAGTAGTATGCGAAATAACAGCATACTGAAAAATAACACCTGGTTTTCTCCTCCATCCACATTTCTTCAGAGTGTTTGTGAATGACTATGTGAATGATTAAGACAGTAGGGAGATGAGGCAAGGAGAATCCTTTATCTTGAGAGGGCTTTTGCAGCATGTCTTTGTCAGCATGGCCCCTTGCAGCATGGCTTTTGGGTTAGCACGGCCCCTCCTGACCAAGGAATTAAGTCAGATAGAGGTTAAAAGAGAAGATTTTTCAGACCTCATTGATAAATTAAAGATCAATAAGTCACCGGACCCAGATGGCATCTACCCAAGAGTTATTAAGGAATTAAAGAATGAAGTTGCTGATCTCTTGACTAAAATATGCAACTTGTCCCTCAAAATGCCACAGTGCCAGAGGATTGGAGGATAGCAAATGTCACACCAATCTTTAAAAAGGGAAAGGGGGGGGGACCCGGGAAACTATAGGCCGGTCAACCTAACATCTATACTGGGTAAGATGGTGGAATGCCTCATCAAAAATAGAATCTCAAAACACATAGACGAACAGGCCTTGCTGAGGGAGAGTCAGCATGGCTTCTGTAAGGGCAAGTCTTTCCTCGCAAACCTTTTAGAATTCTTTGGAAAGGTCAACAGGCATGTGGATGTGGGAGAACCCGTGGACATTATATATCTGAACTTTCAGAAGGCATTTGACACAGTCCCTCACCAAAGGCTACTGAAAAAACTCCACAGTCAGGGAATTAGAGGGCAGGTTCTCTCCTGGATTGAGACCTGGTTGAAGACCAGGAAACAGAGAGTGGTTGTCATTCGGCAATTTTCACAATGGAGAGAGGTGAAAAGCGGTGTGCCCCAAGGATGTGTCCTGGGACCGGTGCTCTTCAACCTCTTCATAAATGACCTGGAGACAGGGTTGAACAGTGAGGTGGCTAAGTTTGCAGACGACTTAGAAGAGGCACTTAGAATTAGAAGTGATTGTGAGGAGCTCCAGAAAGATCTCTCCAAACTGGCAGAATGGGCAGCAAAATGGCAGATGCACTTCAATGTCAGTAAGTGTAAAGTCATGCACATTAGGGCAAAAAGTCAGAACTTCACATATAGGCTAATGGGTTCTGAGCTGTCTGTGACAGATCAGGAGAGAGATCTTGGGGTGGTGGTGGACTAATTGATGAAAGTGTCGACCCAATGTGCAGCGGCAGTAAAGAAGGCCAATTCTATGCTTGGGATCATTAGAAAAGGTATTGAGAACAAAATGGCTAATATTACGCGTATAATGCCATTGTACAAATCTAGGGTAAGGTCACACCTGGAGTATTGTGTCCAGTTCTGGTCGCCACATCTCAAAAAGGACATAGTGGAAATGGAAAAGGTGCAAAAGAGAGCAACTAAGATGATTGTTGGGCTGGGGCACTTTCCTTATGAGGAAAGGCTACGGCGTTTGGGCCTCTTCAGCCTAGAAAAGAGGCGCCTGAGGGGGGACATGATTGAGACATACAAAATTATGCGTGGGAAGGATAAAGTGGATAGAGAGATGCACATAACACCAGAACCAGGGGACATCCACTAAAATTGAGTGTTGGGAGAGTTAGAACAGACAAAAGCAAATATTTCTTTACTCAGCGTGTGGTTGGTCTGTGGAACTCCTTGCCACAGGATGTGGTGACGTCATCTGGCCTGGATGCCTTTAAAAGGAAATTGGACAAGTTTCTGGAAGAAAAATCCATTACGGGTTACAAGCCATGATGTGTCTGTGCAACCTCCTGATTTTAGAAATGGGCTATGTCAGATGCAAGGGAGTGCACCAGGATGCAGGTCTCTTGTTATCAGGTGTGCTCCCTGGGGCATTTGGTGTGAGATACAGGAAGCTGGACTAGATGGGCCTATGGCCTGATCCAGTGGGGCTGTTCTTTTGTTCTTAAGCCCAGGCCAGGCTAGAGTAGGTCTGCAAGCCCTCCAAGATTGGTCTGGGAGTCTCCAGGAATCGGCATCAATCTCAAGAAAGCCCTTGTGGAGATTTTAGCAGGGCTTCCCTGGTTTAATGACATTAGGTCATGTTGGATAAAAAAAATCCTCAGAATTCACTTCAATCAGAGTTGACAGCCCTAGGCTGGAGCCAACCCGGATCTGGAATGTGTGTTTTCCAGCCCAGGGTCCTTGAGGCCAGGTGTTGAAGCTCAGGGTGACGGAACCTAAAATGCAACAAACAAGATATGATGTTCTATTGATCAGGCAAGGGCAGAATTTTTACAGTGCAAACTGACACATGTGTCACCTCTTATAGTACCTTTTGGATGTCTGGAGCAATGCTTTTTTCCTGCTGGAAGTACTGTAGGGGAGGTTTGTGAGGAAGAATCTGAAATGACTGAAGGATTTTGAGACAGGAAAAAGATTCTGAGGAAACTGGAAAGTGGAGCCATTATATACCACCCAACATGCTGCAGTGTCAGTACCAGCAGAAAAAAAGAGAGTTAGAGCATAATCCTATACAGTTTGGTCTGCCTTATCTGTGGATTTGGGACTTGCGAATTTGAGATAATGCAGTCTCGACCCACATCAGGGCAGCCAACTTGTACTTCCTGGATGTGACTGGAAGAGGTAGTCTGAGACCCAGTACGACCAGATACAGCCTACCTGAGTCTCAGAAGGCCTCCTGGAGGCCTTAGAAATGAACTTCCTGTTTTCATGATGGCTTCCCAGGCCTCAGACCACCTCCTGGACATGGATGACATCCCCACCCACAAATTCAATTATCCACTGGTTTCAGTATCCATGGAGTGTCCAGGAATAGCCCCCCCATACCAAAGCTCAGCTATTCATGCCTACTCAGAAGTAAAATACATTAAATTCAATGGGGTTTACTCCCAGGTAAATGACTATAGGACTGCAGCCATATACCACCAAATGTAAACCACTTTTCCTTCTGCACTCTCCCATTATGGTGGAAGGCACTATGGAACTTGTATTTCTTCAGCTGCTTTAGAACCATTGTCTTGGCAGTGAAGGACCTCCCATTAGGTCTATGGGGCAAATGCCCTAGACGTGCAGCCTCAGGTGCCTTTAGGACCATGTGGAAGCCTCTCTGAGGCTCAAGAGAGGGTTGGAAACTGTGCTTCCGGTTTCCCAGAAGCACAGTTTAAAGCATTGTGGAAGCCTCAGAAAGCTTCTCCGACACAGCCTGGGGTCATGCGAGGCTCTATAAGCTTCAGGTAAGTGGGGGGATTTGCGTAGGGGGGAGCAACATCCCAGAGGGGTGCCATTGCAGACCTTTGCCCCAGGGCGCGGGGCTGGGGAGGTCTACCACTGTGTCTTGGTTTTGCTCAAGATACGTTCTTGCTGACTTTGGCTTGCCTAGACCTTGGCTGAACCTTTTTTGCCTGCGGGAGATGTTTTGGCTTCTAACCTTTGCTATGCAAATCACCATGCTTGGCCTTCACCACTGTTTAGCATAGACCTTGAACCTCCAAATAATTGCTGAAGCTGCTTACAACCTAATCACTCAATATCTGAAAATTGGCAGAAGGATAGTATCTGGAAGGTTGGGAAGAGTAAGGATAAGTACTAACTGAGGGGTTAAATCTGTGTCTAGGCACTATCGCTTCAGATTGCAAGTGGGGGAGTCTTTTTTCTGAAAGCCAATTATTTGTGTGGAACAAATGGGAAACTGAATTTGAGAAATAATGACTTTCCCAATGACACCCATGATTCCATGGCCTATCTAGAACCCAGGATTACCAGATTTAAATGCAACATTATCCATTAGACCCCACTGGGCATCCCTTAAGCCGGGTGACATGTAACGGTTCTATTCACAAAGTTTGATATTGGATTGCATTGCAGAGCAGTCAATTGAAATCCGTTCCGGTCGCAAGACATGTATTGAAGGTCTCTCCACACGCTTAGGATAACTTGAGATGGAAGGAAAGTTACCATCAGATTTCTCAACCGTGTCATTCTGTGCTGAGAGTACAATGAAACACAGCCTTGTGTTAGTGACCTTATGTTTGTTGAAATGTCAAATGCAGCATCCTATAAAAGCTAAAATATTTTCCAGTTGATGGTGTGTGATGCAATTCATCCCTCTAAATATCCTTGCTTTTTTATATGCACCTTATATTTTATATTCACTGATTCACTTATTTTATATTCACTTACTCTGATTCATGAATGACTGGCTTTTCAGACTGTGCCCCTGGCAATGCTGAGCATAAATATCAATTTACTCACTGTGTGCCTTTTTAAAAAAATTCTAGCATACTTGGCACTGACTTTTGTTTCAGTCAATGTTTCTGTTTGTTTTGTGGTCTCTGAAGAACTTTTTCTAACCTGCCCTTAGCAATTTCATTAGCCACAAGACTGGCACAGTCCAGAGCAGTTGCTAAGTTAGCTGTCAAACAGACCCTACCGTTTTAAGTTAATACAACTATCATGAAGATGTGTGCAGTCTTGCTTTAAAAGTTGGGTTTCTGCTGTTATGAGTGCTAGAAATAATGTATCATTTTTACAGTGTCGTTTGACTGCTCAAAACGCTTCTCAAATATCATTAGATGCAAGAGGCCTGACTATCCCTGTGACTCACAAAGCTGAACAAAGTTCCCTCTCCATAGAAAGGGGTCTGTCTGTTGCTTGACAATCCCACATATGACTGGTGGCTTGAATTCAGCTTGGTGGGTCACCAGTTCTTCAGGCAACCCTGTAATAGAAATAAGTCAACATCAGTATCCCCATAGTGCAGAGGATGCTGAGAAATAAGGAAGTCATTTGTCTAAGGCCACTCAAGGCCCAATCTTAGTCAACCTTCCAGTATTTACAGCCACAATAAAGTCCTAAGGTAAGGGAACAAATGTTCCCTTACCTTGAGGAGGCCTTCATGATTCTCCCCCCCCCCCACCGCAGAATGCAGCACATGCACCATTGACAGGACTGTATCAGTGCAGGAAAGTTGGAGAGGATTGGGTCCTGAGGCTTCAACCCTGCACACTTGCCTGACTGTAAGGCCCTTTGAACTTAATGTTTGAACCATTCACATTCTTATCTACCACACTATACATGCTCAGAATGCTGCCTCTTGGACACTGCTTGGACTGGAGGAGTTTTACAGTGCAGTCCTATGCATGTCTATACAGAAGTAAATTCTACTAAATCCAATGGGACTTACTCCCAGGAAAGTGTGCTAAGGATTGCAGCCTTAGCAAGTGAAGTCTTAACACAATCCACAAGTTACATCCCTCCAGTGCCCCCTTCCTGTGGATCTTCTGAATATGATAGCTAAGAAAGCCAGAGCAAAAGGTAAGAGAGCTCCCCCCTCATAATTCGAGTACTGTCATTTATTTACTTGTTGGCTCATTTTAAGAACCCTAAGGAATAGGTCATTGAAAAGGTGTAGCCTTCCAAAAAGCCATCTAGGCTGACCAAAAATTGGACAGATAGCAACCATCACCTTCCTGTAGAAAATCCTTATACTTTGAGTGGGTAATTTAGAATGCGTAAATCGAGCCATAAGGTCATTTGCCATCGATCTGTCATGCTTAAATGCTTTTTCTCCCTCACATTTCATCATAAAATAATTGTGCTACATTCAGTGAAGTAACAAATTTTTGTTTGTTTGCCCAGAGAAGCACATGAATGTGTGCAATTGAGCCTCCTTGGCTGACTAGCCAGAGGAGACAGACATTGAGGTGTTACATTCCTTTGCGGACACAACCTATTTGTTCTCTATCAATAGAGCTTTCACAGAGGCAATGGCAGAAGAGAAACTATTTTTTTTTTAAGATGGAGTTGCACTTTCTAATCACCTTCAGGGACAATTGCAGGTTTAAAGGACCCTTCTTCGCAAATTTCAAGTTGGCTTTGAGATTCTTAAAACTGTGCTTTGCTATTAAGTCTCACCAAAAAGCTTGGGAAAATACTTTTTCCCTGTTTGATTTTATTTAGAATTGTTAGATTCTGGACTTTATGGAACTAGAGTTGCTGTTCAGCTCATTTTGGACAAGCCTGGCCAGTTTTGTTAATGCCCAGTCATTTTAACACCCTGTTGGCCAGAGCCACTGTTGAATCCAGGGTGACAGACTTTGCTTCAAAGTCCTGGATAAACATATTAGGAAGTCCAGCAGCATTCAAAACCTAACTCAGAAAGTAAATAGAATGTTGCTCTAGCACTGTTTGCGAGCCTACCAATGACTTATATCCTACTACAGGCAGTTGTGTGCTCTTGGCTATGCCTGAGGGAAAAAAAATCAGCTTCTTGTTAAATGAGAGGGCCTAATTTTGAGCTGTATGCTCCAACAATGTTGCTACGTTACCTTGTTGGTAGAGTGACAGCATGTGGACAGAGCCACCCAGTATGTAGTTAGTGAGTGTGGGCTATGTTGGTTCCCACCAACAGGGAGAGCTATAACCGATCTTGTTGCTAGTTTGCTTTCCTACTTTGACTCGACTCCTCATCAGTTTATTTTTTCCCGTCTTGTTCTTTTGCCAGCATAGCTATGACTGCACTGCAGTCCTTTCCTTGTTGCAGTAACATTCTTAGCACAACTCAGCTTTGCTGTGTGTGGGATTCCCTCAGCTTTGCTAACATATCCAACACCTCTGCAAATGGCATAGTGGTGAAGGTGGGATCCAGGAGCTCAAGGTTTTGGGGGAGGAATGATCCGAAACTGTTAGAAGGCAGACATACCAGACTGAGTTATAGAGGAAACACAGTCCTTGGGCTTCCTGTCACTCATCACTTGTGGAGGTTTGGGCAGGAATTTTTTTTTCCAGGATTCCTGAGGTGGCCCAAGAAGAGAGTCTCTACCAATCTCAGAGTGCACAAGTGTCTTCAGACTCCTGATGCTTTCATTTCTGAGTCCAAGTCCTGGGCCATCACAGCTGATAAGACAGGAATTTTTTTTTCCCCCAATTGACAGATCACATTCTATATGAAATAGGTCACATTCAACATTGTATGTGCTGGTATTTTGTGGATGGGTTTTTGAAAAATAAAAAATCACAACAAGGAGATGTTTCCAAATGGATAATTTAAAAAGCATGCTGTTATTGAATGCTTATGCCTAGTACTAAAATACAATTCTGAGCATTTACTTATGTTGACATTATAACATTGCAGGTCTCCACAACGTTCATTGTGATAATTTCCCCTGTGTAAATGTCTACTTAGCTACATTTCATTCTGAACTACGCAGTCAAAAATTAGAGGAGTGGTTTTTCCTGGGAAATAAAAATATATGCATTAAAGTAAGATTGCTGAAAAAATAATCTCTACTTTCTTTTTTTAGAAATGCAAGTTTTCAAATACAATCACTTCATTTTAGGAAAAAAGCAAGCAAACGATACATTTTAAATACTCATCCTTGAATCCTTTCGGTATAGTGGTTTCATTGTATGAAGCTCCAGGAAGCATGCCCGAGTTCTCCAGTGTGGGAAGTTCCCTTATGCAAAGAGCTGTGTCATGTAGGAGTGTGTATTTGTTTTTGCAGCCAATGGAAACCAAACTGAATGGCGCTCATTCAGATTGGGTTTTGTTTTTTACTAAATGAATGTGATGGTGCATGAACGGATGCAAATAGGTACCATGGGGTTTGGGTTTTACCCATTTGTTTCTCTTTTGCTTCTAATATTAAAAAATGCTTACTTTCACTTTTTTTTGCTACTTCCTGCAATGCGCAGCTGCCTGCTAGAATACCATTGGGAATGTTCAAAACTATTCAGGGTCATGGTATTAGTCTTTGGAAAGTGTGGGTTAAAAATAAAGAGACTGCTGCCATACACAAATTAAGTTTATATAGTGGTGGCCGTTAAAAAAAAATGTTGTTAACCCGCACTAACCTGGGACTGTTATGGTAATTCAAGTTGGCATCTTTTTGGAGACAGCTCCTGCCACCACTGACACAGAAAACAGAGAGGCAGCCCAATCCTACTTGATTCCTGCACAGCAATTCAGCAGTGCCGTGCAGCACCTGCCAAATCCCACAGGGGAGTTTTGACATCTGGAGACCTCCTCAGGTTAAGGGAATATTTGTTCCCTTGCCCCAGGGTAAGCCCATGCCGGGCGACTGGTTCTACTCGGACCTGCACCAGCTATATCTCTATAGCTGGTGCAGGTCGCATAGGTCCAGGTGGACGGTGGCCTGGCATGGGCTTACCCTGGGACAAGGTTCAGGGAATCGAGGCTGGGAAGGGAGTTAGGATATTGGTGTGCACCAATGCAAACGATACTGTACCCATCTGGCACTGAACCGCCCTTCTTGCCCCCATATCCAGCCAGTTCCTCCCCTTCCCCACCCTAATTCTGCCCCTCCCTGCCTCCCTCCCACCTCCTGCACTGACTTACCAGTGTTGGAGGTCTTCCCTAGTCTGCTGGCATGTGACCTCAGCTGTGCGCCTCTTGCAGCAGTAGCCAGGCCGCACTGAATGGCTTGTAGTGTGTGCCATGCCAAATGGCTTGTTGCATTTTGCAACAGCCATAAAGGGCCTTATGCAGCTGGAATGTTCGTTCCAGTGGCATAAGGCCCAAAAAGGATTGGGCCAAAAACAAGTTAGATTTTTTTTAAGAATTAGAACAGAAAACAAATGATATTTTACAAATGAATTAGACTTCTGCAAATGGGTTTTGCAACAAACAGCACAGGGCCAAAATTGACTGAAAGCAACAGTGCCCCATATCAAACAGGGATAAAAATTAGAGTTGTGCACACTTCTCTAGTGTCATGATTTAAGAAGGATGTATACTTTTACTCTGTCTTTTGAAAGAGGTGCAAGTCACGACCTGCGTGTTGTGACTGATTGACACACCTTTGCATCATCTTTGTTACTGGGTATATTAATTCATTGATGCAGACCTCTTGGATGTGATTCCTAAATGTAAGATCATTTCTGCACAATATGAAGACTGAGGCAATCACTTTCCTGAGAGTAAGCCCCATTGAAGACAATGGGACTTACTTCTGAGTAGACAAGCATAATTCTTTGCTAACTCACTTTACCACTGCATTAGGCCCAATTTAAAAGTGATCACATCTTGCAAAATAAATTCATTCATGTCGGTTCCACATGGCTAGCACTGGACCACTGGACCCTATGCCTACGCCATTAGCACTATAGGCTTCCATGATGACATTCTAATGCTTGCTTATTTCATCCATACCCTGTCTTTCATCATGGAATTTAAGGAAGTATACAGGGATGTCTCAGATGGTGTCCCTTCCAGGCATTGACCAAACCCAGATCAGCTAAGCTTTAGCAAGGCAAATGCATCACATGCCCTCAGACCACATATTGGGACCATACCCTGGGATTGTGACCTCACCTGATTTAAATATGACCATGGCTTTGTGATAACTCAGATAGATGAAGGTTTGTTAGGTTTTTTTACATACCCGTCATCACTTTCATGTGGATTTTTGTTGAATGAATCCCCTTAATAGGAACTGATGGAAATGTTTTGAAAATATGTTGTTTTAAGGCACAATTAATCCATTTCAGCCCAGGTCACAGGTGTACACATTTTGTCCCTATTGCATATATGCAACATTGGGCAGAAATGGCTTAATAAGAGCTGCCACCCAATGAATAACATTAGGGATATATAAGAGAAGCTTTTCAATCAATTTTTTTTGGTATAATGGGTGATCTATATAGAATATATGTAATAATCAAAATATCTGTTAATTGTTAACCATGTCATATTCAGTCCATCTCAATTTAAATAACAAATCATTTTTTTCTGTAACTGTGCCTTGTTTTTCATTAAATTTATGTTTATTTTACATAAATTTAAAAGGAATAGAAAATGAAACCTCGCTAATGTATGTTTGGTACTTTAGCCCTCTTACCTTTTGCTTAAGTGAAAGTTAAGAAAGATCTTTCCATGACTGCTGCTATAGCTTGCTACCACTAACACAGGAACACCTGGTATTTTTCCTCTTGCAATGTAGTACGCACCAGAAGATTTAATCGAGTATGACTATGACTATGGGGATCCAGATTATAAAGATTATAAAGACCTTGACACTGTAACAGAGGGACCCCCACTGTACGAGGAGACAGTAGCACAGACAGAGGTAACAACACGTGGCGTGTTTGTTGTGTGATGTCTCTGTCTGTCATGTGGTTTTGTCACGTTGTGTCCTGTGTTAATCAAGCTTTCATTCCTTCCGCCCTCCTCCCTTTCCTGTTTGTCCATGAAACTCATTTTATTTCAGCAGGGGAAGGCCAGAGGACAATTCATTTTTGTGTTGGTCTTTGCTTACCCTGCTTCTTTTCGTGGCTTATGGCTTTTCCCCTTTCATTCATATGTGTTTCCCCTCCCGTCTTTCACCCACTTTTTCAGAAAAAGAAATCCAAAGCCCCAAAGAAGAAAAGAACAGTGGCCACTAACTCAAAGGACAAAACTCAAAAGTTCTCTCTCAAAAAATCTGAAACATTTTCATCCAAGAAGAAGAAAAGCTACCAAGCGGCAGCAAAAGGCAAAATGGGGGTGAAGGTTAGCCAAGAAATAATCAAGATCTTTCCTACACCAAGCTTGGAAGATCTCTGATGATGAGAAATGATTAGCTCTAACCCCCAGTAGATGCATACACTTCTGGCTAACCTGATTAAACAAAGATTCCTCTTGGAGGTTTGCCCTTTTTTCCGTCTGGTTAACAACATATTTTCTTGTTTCATATTAGGCCAATATTGTTGATGAATATCATGAATATAATGTGGCTGAAACTGACTATGGAACTTCTGAGGGCTACCAGACTGCTGCAACTCCCAGTCGCACGATTGGACCAAATGAGGTAACGAAAAGTGGGGAATTATGCAGGCGAGGATATTTCAAAGACCTTAGTCCATAACCAGTTACTACCAAATTGCAATCAGTTGTCCTCATTTTGTTATGAGAGAACCACTAAAGAGCAAGTGCTTTAGGATGCATTTCTGAGATCTTCAGATAAATTAGCCATGCAGTTAGATCTGGGACTTTCCCTCTTGGTTTTTACTTGAAAAATGACTACATGGATGTGGAAAAATATGTTTTCTAAGTGTTCAGTTATGTGTCTTTGGATATCCCCCAAGTGTTATGAGATATTGGTTCAGTGCAACTAAAATATGACAGTAGATTGCACAGATTCATGATTTCCCTGGTGTAAGGAAATAAGGAAGGGTTAATTCACCTCTAGCTGGTATTAAATGGGAAGGAAGCTTAGGTCCAATGTGGTATCCTAATTAAGGGAAAGGAATATTGTGGCTGGATGGTGACTGGAGTAATGTAAATGGCATTACAGTGGTCATCTGCATCTCTGAGGAGATGTCTTGCAAGTGGTCTTGAATGGGATCTCTATTTCACATCCTGCTGCTAATACTTTAAACTCTGTGCTTAATGTCAAGGCCCCACTGTAGTACAGTCATGTGCAGCAACAGGCACACAGTCCAGGACGGTGACTTGGAATGTGCATTCCCATTTGTATTGTTATGTGGTGCTTAATTCATACTATATAAAAGTGGGGATTGATCAGGTGCTTCACATCTGGATGCCTGCTAAAATGTGGTTGAACATCCAGATGCACATTCAGCTACAGATGTCCTGTGCACATGGTTTTCGGTCCAGGAAGAGTTTTCATGTGCAGATGTGCCATACCGTATTTTGATGGTTGTGCTTGCATCTCTGTACACTGAAGTTTTGAATGAATCTCCGCTTGAATCTGAAAAAAAGATTTACAGTTGATCTTCATTATGCGCAAGTTCGGCACTTGCAGATTTGACTCAATGTGGGTGGTAACCCTGTGTCTGGAGGGTCTCAAGGATCTTGCCAATGTGACCAGAAGGGTCTTCTAGATACATTCAGGAGGATTTCTGAGGTGCAGGGAAGCCACACTCAGTCTCCCCGGACCTCAGAAATTATTCCAAAGACTTTCAGAAGGAAAGTCCAGAAGGCACTTCTGGTTGTATCTGGCACGTCCTTGAAGCCCTCTCTATGGTTTCCATTATCCATTGTTATCGGTATCCACAGGGGGTCTGGAAACGGATCCCCCATGGTTACTGAGAGCCAACTGTATTGCAACTGTACTAGCTTCAATTGGGTTAAATCTTCTCATTTTGCTATGTGTAGCCAGTTGACAGTTACAAATGTGGGTGTTTGCTGCATAAATATCAGCATACGGAAATGAGTTTTTGAGCCACAGTTTCCAAAGATTTTGCATTATACTTTCATTTTACAGCCTGACTTGCTGTTTTGGTGCAGCAATTGTGAAATTGCAAATTTCAGTTACATGAAAAGGATGGTTAGAACTGATGTCAAATTTAGTGGTTTCATAAAAGCGAGAACTTGCATGATATTGGGAAAAAATATTTTTATGCTTTTAGCCAAATATGGCATTACAATAAATTATGGTGGGACATTTTTGATTTCTGTATTTTTTCCAACGAGCATGTAGTGCTTAAACCATGTCTAAAGTCCAGTTCTCTTGCTGAAGTTACAATTCAAGCAGATTGAGCGTGGACTTGGGGAGAATGGCTGAGTCTGCTTATCATTGGTTTTGTACCTTGATCCCAGAGCTCCGTATGTGCATCATTTCACACACAAAGCTCCTCAGTCATTGCTTCATCACTATGTCAGAGAAGGACGCAGCTCTGAGCATACATTTTTCTCCATGTAAGCTCCCTTAAGATGAACGAAAGTTGTGCAAAAGCCCAGTTGGCCTCACTACCGCTGTATGGAGTGCAATGACACTCACAGCCCAATCCTAACCAACTTTCCAGCACTGATGCAGCAGTGCCAATGAGGTGTGCACTGAGTTTGGTGGTGGTGGGGCAGTCATGAACATCTCCTCAAGGTAAGGGAACAAATGTTCCCTTACCTTGGGGCTGCATTGTGACCGCATTGGCACTGGACAGTTGGTTAGGACTGGGCTGTAAGAGAGTGGAGTTTTCCCATTTCCTACCACATTTTATACCCCTTTCCTAATAACACAGCTGTTTTGGTGTACAACTGCCATTCATTTTAATGAGCTTACACATATTTCCAAAGGGTTTTCCCAAGTATTTCTTTCTCCTTACAAAATATTTCTATTGCTGCAACAAAATTAGATCCATTGAAAATAATTTTTTCTGCATCTTTAATGATAATATGCTATTAAAATGCCAGTGCTTAACAGCTGAATGCTTGGTTTCACACAGTGTTCCTAACTTAAAAAAAAAGAAGTTTACCTATAGCATTTGTATCAGAATATGTTGATCTTCTTCTAAGAGCATTTAGAATATAATTGATTAAAAGCTTTTTTAGAATGTTCTACTGACATGTTCTATTTGACTTGCAGAAACAATACAATGCTATGTGTCAGCACCTTGTTAAAAGATTTACTGTAGATTTTTCTGTTTTCTTCTTTTTATCTTAATTGAAGTAGTTTTGCTTATCATACATTAGTAAATTTTAGAATACTATAAATGGCATTTATTTGTATAATATCAATTCACAACTCCACTGGAATATCCCCGTAAACTGAACTTCCCGTGTATCTTTTAGCTGTGTTTGATATTAAAAAGTGTGAACCCAAGCATGAAAGCTTCGACATAACTAGCATAAGATCATTATGCTAGCAGATTTGCTTAGTATATGGTACACTCGGCAAAATTCAATGAGTGAAATCCTAGATTGATGAGAATGTGCAACTGAATATTTATTTCTAAATACTTCAGTAGTGCTTGGGTTTCATTGAATGGTTTTGCAAATGAAGCAATGTCAGCTTATGAAGACATTAACTTCATTGCACATACATGCATGTACTGGGTGATCTTTTAATACTGCTGAAATGCTGGCTTCCCAAGGTTTCAGGCAAACCAGAGATTAAAAGATGCCAGGCTATAGTGTGATCATGTTATTTCACCACCCATTATATGCAAATCTACTGAATGCTTATGTTGCTCTACTAACAGTAATCCACATATTCATCCTATTCCCCAAACGTTTGCTGCTTATGTGAATAGCAAAACCCTGTTGAAGAAGTATTTACTGAAGAATACGTAACTGGAGAGGAGTATAATTCAGAGACTAAAAAAACTGAGGAAACTGATTTTGGAAGCAGAGGAGTAGATCACAGTGAATCGGAAGTTCTGGTAGATGGAGATTTAGGCGAATATGATTTTTATGAATATAAAGAATATGAAGAGAAGCCAACCAATCCCACTAATGAGGAGTTTGGACCTGGTGTTCCAGCAGAGACTGATATCACAGAAACAAGCGTAAGTTGATCACATCATAGCTAATCTTTCTTTGCAGTGGATCGTGTGAAACTCATGATAGCCATCGGAATGTTCTGCTGTTGTCTATAAAGTTGAATCATTGAAAGCAACAGCATGCTTGCTGCAGCTTTGAAATGTACTGTGTTCCCTATTCTTTATGTGCAAGGAAATCTGGGGTGCGCCAGGGTGAGTGGGGAAGAAGGAAAATGCATAAGGTTGTTAAATACTACTTAGTTGGTGCACTGTGTTTGCTGTAGTGGGTCATAAGGCGTACATGTCTTGTTTAATGCATCAGTGTAAATGTGACCCTGGAGAAACAACACTATAAAATGATGTCAGGGATTCTAGATTCATTAATCTTAACGTTACTGTTTCGAGCTGTCTATACATGCATAATGAGGGATTACATCTGTCTACATATCTCAAGATTTCTAGAGCAGTGGTTACTAAACTGGTGGGTTGCGACCCACACGCCAGGGAAGCACTTGTCCCTGGCCCCTTAAGAGGTGGGGTGGAGGGGATAGCAGCGACATGATCCGCAGGATTACACTGCTGCCAGGGACAGAAGCGTTTTGGTTTTTTTACTTATATCAGCATGTGCTGGCCTTCAGGGGGTGTGGAGAGCCCTGCGGACATCTACATGCAGCTCCCCAACCCTCCAAAAACAAACAAAAAAATGCAGTTGGAAACTGGAAGTGATTTCTGATCATACTTTTTAGGATTTTAGAGACTTGGGGAACCCTGTGGAGGTGTCTGTGCGGCTCCCTGCACCTTCTGGAGGCCGGTGCTTGCTGCTGTAAGTTAAAAAACAACAACAAAAAAACCTTCTGTCTGCGGCAACGGTATGGGATTGTATTGCTGCCTTCCCCCTGCCTCCACAAAGACTTACTGTGGTCCCAAAGTCTGAGCAGATGTCTATATATCTGGAATCCTCTGCACAAGGTATTGACCTTGGAAGGATTGTTTGCATAAGTATCCTGGATCCCCAAAATATAGGGAAATTGAAATTGGTCATATTGAAGCACTGTTGACTTGTAGTCATAGATGCCAGAATCTGGAGGAGGGGGGGTTGTGGTGGGCCACCATCATCATGACAGGCTGGCCAGTCCTTGAAGTCCCATGTGAAGAGGGAGAGGGAGCAGCCCAGGGACAATGAGAGTATACCACAGGGCCTCAGAGCTTCAGGTGGGGAGAGAGTTCAATCCTGTAGATCTTCTACCACTTTGTCACAACTTGGGCTGCTTCCCTAGGAGCTGGGTAACACCACACTTCCTGGCCCCTTCAGCAGTTCTGACCAGTCTCTTGACCAGTCCCTTGACCAGTCTCATCACCATCATCAGAGTTATCTTTTGAACCTGAGCCTTCTGGACAGCGTTGGCCACAGATACAGCAAGAGCTGCATTACGATGGAGAAAGCATTTGTTATTTGGAGAAAGACCAACACTGTGGTCCCAACCCTTTGGGTGCATGTGCAAGTGTCAGCGCATGCATAAATCCCCAATTGAAAGGAAAAAAATTGCAAGAGCTCACAGCTGCGCTCCTGTAACTCATCTAAAGGCTGAGAGCAGGGCCTATGAGAGGAATTTTGTCAGGGGGTACAATGTTTCTTCTGGGCCCCTTCCCAAAGGGGGAGGGGGCAATGGGGACAGGCAGTGGGGGGCAAACTAAGGCAGGGGAAGGGTGCTGACAGCCACAATAGTCTTTGGAGCTCAGGTCTACTAGGCTTCTTGATGCAGAGCCCAGATTTACCTGATCATGCGGCATTGGCAGCTAGATAAAGTAATATGGAAAACCAAACACACTCCTTAAAGTCTCTCTAAAATCTTTGAAATATAGAAAATTGATGAAGAAAATTAGCATCATCGTGTTTAGGCTCACACTAGAATGGACCAAAATGAACTTCTGCAGCAGCAGTAGACCCACGCCTGAGCTTCTATACACTTCTTCATGGTTATGGGATCCACAAGTCAAAGAGCTGCTGTAGCAAGCCAGTTTCCTCCCAGATTTGACACTGTGTTCAGGAGGGTCATGGATGCATCCCTGAGCCCAGTATATATGGCTTGCAGCAGCAGTTAACACTGCATGCACATGATTGTGCCTGAGCATCATGCGCAGGCAGTGTGTTCAGTTGAGATAGGAAAATGTCAGATCCCAGGAACTTTCTGGGCCCCCTCCTTTGGCTTCTGGGCCCCCTTTCTGACCCTGGGCCAGGGTACAATTTAAACCCTTTAACCCCCTCTCCTAGGCTCTGGCCAAGAGATTTGCAATCAGATCAGTGACATAATATTTCTGACTTGTCAGCACGGACTTCTGAGAATCAAGTGTGGAAGTATCATACTACCATAAACTTTGTCCTCTCCCTTTCTCCCAGAGACAGACATTCCTCTTTCATACAGCACAATTGTGCACTTTTATTTTCCTCCTTCCATTCAGCCAGAGGACCAGGGAAACCAGAAAGGATTACTAATGTTGCTGTATCTGGAAACAGTACATTTTCTCTTGGATTTCAGATGGAGCATTCTTGTTCTGTAGAGACGGCTCTCCAATGCCTGCTAAAAGATCTTTCACTTTGTTAGAGTTATGCCTGTTGAGTCCCAGCCCTTGACTTACTGTGCAGTCCTATGCATATCTACTCAGAAGTTGGTTCCATTGTGTCCAGAGAGGCTTACTCCTAGGACTGCGGTTTTCAAACTCTTTTGGAGTTTGAAACCCGAAGTAAGTCTTTGTGGGGGCGGGGGAGGGGGAGAGGCAGCATGGGCAGGGGGAAGGCAGCGACGTGATCCCCAGGAGGGCAGGGCTGCAGGATCCCTGCAGGGCTCCTCAGGTCAGGGAAAGGGAGAGTGGAGCGATCTGCTCTGCCTCCGCAAGCAGAGCACGATCGCCCCATTCTCCCTTTCCCTGACCTGGAGTGCCCTGCAGGCGCTCGCACAGGGCACCCCGCACACAGGGACGGCTGCTGCAGGGGCTGGAGGGTGCACCCCAGTCCCTGCAGCCCCGTCAGAAGGGAAAGCGGACCGACTGTGCTCCGCTTCCAATTCTGCGGAGCAGGGCGCGATCGCTCCGCTTTCACTTTTCCTGACCTGGGGAGCCCTGCCGAAGGTTGCGCAGGGCTCCCTGCATCCCCGAGAGGCTGCAGGAGGCTTGAGCAAGTGCACCCAAGCCCCTGCAGCCCCCCTGAGTGGCTCAATCCTGCAAATTGTGCCGCTGCCTTCCCCCTTCTCCTGACTGCCCCCGGCCCTTAAGGGGACAGAGGCCAGGACCCACAGGCTGGGGTGTCATGATGCCCCAGTTTGAATACCACTGTCCCAGGAGACTGTGTATAGGATTGTAGTCCTAGATGTGGAACCCTCTTAGCTCATTGCAACCATTGGCACCTGTAGTCGTAACTGGAAGGGTATGTGCATCTTGTAACTGATCTGATTTCAGCAGAAGCTATCCTAGTATAGAAGACAGACAAATCAAAAGCAATTTGTGTTTGAATTTGCAGTGTTGTGTGGGGTATGGGATACATAAAAGAGCTCCTATTTAATTTCAGTCTACCTGAGATACAAAAATACCTATGCAGGAAAACCAAGACCCTTTCCATGAACATTAAAACAAGTGTGGGGCAGCACATTGAAATTAGTTCAGGTTGCAGAGTGATTTTGATTTTCAGGGGTGTGTGTATGTGAATTAATTGAATTAATTTTCAAGATAGGAGTCATTTGATTATCTTAGGTGTCTCATCTGAATAGTAGCTGCTTCCAGCAATTTTTAGCACTAAGCTGAAAGCAGGGTTCCTCTTGGAAGGAGTGCCAAGTGCTAAGTGGATTCTCTGCTAAATCATTGGCTTGGACTGCCCAAACTGTACCAATCTTACTAAACCATTGAGGCCAGCAGATATCTCTTGCAGATCAACACCATCCTTGGGTGGTTTGCAGGTGATGTAACGTGCCCAAAAATTATACAGTCCCCTGCATAGCCCCAGTCAATATTAAATGTGGATGAAAGGGTGACACCTTAACCGTCAGTCCATTTGTGAATAACAGAAGTTGTTTTTATTTTTTAATGTTACTTTGAAATTTCACAAGTACGGTGCAAAGGTGAAACATTTTGTTCTGAAGACAGTTTGAATGAGGGATTGGTGTTTCTGGTGTGTATACCAAACTCCAGAGAAAGGTTTTGAAGATTTTGGTGATGTTTCAAAACTTGCCAACCCGTTTGTTCTGAGGCATCGGTCAGAAGGCCGAGGCTCTCTGAAGCAACAAATAGCCCGTGGGAAGGGAGTCCGCTCTCAAACCATTGTCACCTCTCTAAGAATATGGAGCTATATGGAGACCACCCAAAGTTCATTTGGTAAATTGAGAATAATCCATCTGTAAATGAATTTCAGCCCTTTATGTAAAACTACATAGAAAAATACTCAGAAAATGAATGCAATTAGTGTGGGCCCTCAGTATCCACAGGGGTTCCCTTCCGACACACCCCCCCACCCCCGTGAGTACCAAATTTCATGGATCATTAAACCTGGAGAGCCGCAGAACACCTCCAGTCATGACCATACATGCGCAAAACATGGCTTCTGGTTGCACTTAGGAGGCCTTCTGAGGCTCTCCATCAGTGGGTTCAGCATCTGCCGATACTGAAATCAGCAGATGTGGAGGCTGTAGGTAAGCAGGGTCCACAGTATAGTCAAAATTGACTGTTTACAGAGTCCTTTCCCAAATTTATCACAGGAATAGTAAAAAAAAAAAAAAAGTCTTGTTTATTACTAGAGTTTTGTATACAAAGACATTTTTGCATATCCATATCTAAGAAAGTATTTACGCATTCTGAGAGTCTTGGAAGTTTTGACATAGCTTTGCCCTTCTAAGAAGTATGTTTGACATAAATGCTAATACCTCTCTCTATTGATCTGGCAGGTGAATGGTCATGGTGCCTATGGGGAAAAAGGACAGAAGGGAGAACCAGCTGTGATTGAACCGGTGAGTATTTTAGAAGCTAGTTCCTGCAAAATTCTGTGGGCTGGTTCATACAGGTTGGGCCTGTTTATCCACGGGTGTTTGATCCATGGATTGACTCAACCTGAAGCCTCCAGAGGCAACTGGACCTGTGCTTCGGTTGCCTTTGGAGGCTCTTCTGAGGCCAGTGGAGTCTGTGTGCAGTCTCCACAGGCCTCAGAAGGGGGAGGTGCTAGAAAGGCACTTCCAGTTTTCAATCAAAAACTGGAAGTGCCCTTCTAGGACTTCCAGAGGCCATTCTGAAGCCTGTGGAGGCTGCATGCAGATTCCACGGACCTCAGAACAGCTCCAGATGCAACCAGAGCAAGGCTCCGGTTGTGTTCAGAGCTCAGTGGCATAATCCGCGTTATTTCATATCATGAAGGATCCCTAGGATCGCGCCGCTCAGGGGGCTACAGGGGCTTGGGTGCACTTACCAGAGCCTCCTGCAGTCTCCTGGGGGTGTGGGGAGCCCTGCGCGAGCATCTGCAGGGCTCCCCAAAGCTGCAAAAGTGAAAGTGGAGCAATTGTGTTCCACTTCCTGTTTAGCCAAAGTGGAGTGCGATTGCTGCACTTTCACTTCTAAAGTGTTGGGGAGCCCTACAGAAGGTCGTGCAGGGCTCCCTGCATCCCTAGGAGGCTGCAGGAGGCTCTGGTAAGTGCACCCAAGCCCCTGCAGCCCCCTGCGAGGTGCGATCCTGGGGATCGCTTTGCTGCCTCCTTCCTGCCTCCTGACTGCCCCTGCCCCTTAAGGGGGCAGAGGCCAGGGCCCCCAGGCTGGGGCGACATGATGCCCCAGTTTGAAAAGCCCTGGCATAGGGAAATAAGATAATATTTTACGTAGTGATGACATACCAAGATGGGCTTGAAGCTTTGTGACAAACCAACTGCCTGTAGTATTCATCTATGTTGTGAATATAATCTTCCTGCTCATCTACATTGGATTGAAAATCTGGGGAAGCAAGTAAGTATTAAAATTCTCCCTGAAAAAGGAGTAACATAGATGTGACTGTTGGGACTAGCAATCCCCCCCATTTGTAGTTGACTCACAGCATGGTCCTATGCACATTTACTAAGCAGTAACTCCTGTGGACTTCAGTAGGACTTACTGCCATGTAAGTGTGCATAGGATTACTGCCTTAAGGCCCAAACCTAACCTACTTTCCAGTACCAGTGCAGCTGCAGTGCAGCCCAGATATAAGGGAACAAATGTTCCTTTATCTTGAGGAGGCCTCTCTGACCGCCTCCCTATCACAGGATGCAGCACACGCCTCATTAGCATGGCTGCACTGGCACTGGAAAATTGGATAGGATTTGGTCCTAAGTCTTTCCATTCCAGCTTGCTCTTTCCAAAGTTCACTTCAGGCTGGACAAGTGAGCTAAATGGGACTCTTCATGAGCCCTCCCCACCAGGGTTAGTTGAAGACCTCCTGATGCAACATGCCAAGTGCTGGCCTCTCTTAAACTTGGTGATGCACCCGCCTCTGTTCCTCTTGGTCTCTGGATGGGAAAAGAAAGGAAGAGGGGGTCTGGAGGAGAGGAGAGTCACCTTCTTCTTTTCCAATCCAGGGAGTAGGACAAGGAAGAGTTATAGAGGAGTGGACAGAAGTGGGTGCTCCACCAATCTGCTGCCTAAGGCAGCTGCTTGGCCGGCATCATGGATGGATAATCCATCATTCCTCTTTTTCAGAACTTCCCCTTGTGAAGGTAAGAACCTGCAGGAAAGAGAGGATGGCTGCAGTACTGAAGGCAGTACTTTCATCTTTAAAGCTTGGATGCTCATATTTAAGGAAAGCTGCTGATGGAAAACAGGTAGTTTTCAGTGCCACTGAGCACAACAGATTGAGCCAGAAGCATTGTAAGCTACATTCTACAGTGTTTTAATGGGCACTGCATGTAAGTGTCCATGCCTTAAAGATGAAGTCTCCGCTGCTGCTGCAATTCTTATCCACTAATCTTACTCCTTTGTTAAATATAGGTTTGGGAAAGAGTGACCATGGGAAGCCTACTAATGAGAGACTGGGTGAAACAACTGCCCCAGGTGGTTGGTGGGGGTTGCCCTGCATCACTGTCTGCCATTTGTGTTGGGTGCCATTCTAGCCCACCTCCGTATTTAGCCTTCTCCTCAGCCTCATCTTCGTGGTAGAGCTATTTTCTAAAAGTAGGGAAAGTAGAAGGAAAAATGTGTGAGGTTAATAAGCAGAAGCCTAGAGTGTTTCTCTACATGGTGGCAGTGGTGGAGGAAGTATTAAGAATAGGGATGTAGATATGTGGAAGTAGTGGGTTGGCAACCATTACTTGGCTTGCTTCAAGTATGAGATAGTGTATAGGCTGACCTGGGGATAACTGGCAGTGGAGAGGTCTGGTGCTATATAAGCTTATTACAAGCCAATCCTGACTATTGTGACGGGTTTGGGGTTGATTCATCATGGCTCAGCTTTTCCAAACTGGGAGAGTTCATTTCCAACCTTCTTTAGCTCAATTCTAAATTTCTTAGCACACTCCTCCCTGGCATAGCTGCATCTCTTGTGGGAGGCCTGCTTCTAGGAGAGATTTGTGCTGGTCTTTTGTAGTGATCATCCTGAAACAGCAACTGAATCACAGGGCAGAAGTGAAACATGCTGTCAATAATAAGGAGAGACGTTTCCATGAAAATATTCCAAAGAATGCCTGTCTCTTATAGTTACTGTAAGTCCCTTACTGTAGCACATGCAAAGTCATTTGCTAGCAACATGAGCAAAGCTATATAAACAGTGCTACCCTAAACCAACAAAATCATGAATATAAAGAGAAACTTCTGAAGCAACACGAAGTACTACTGAAGTGCTAAGCGTCTAGTATGATATCATTTCTGCAAGGACGCTTTTTGAAACTAAAAGGATGCTCTTGCTAAGATTCTGTGGGTATATTTTTTTCTCAGATCATTGCACGTGTTGTATATCTGAATATAGATATCGCTCTGTGGATTAGAGATAAGACGTTAAAGAAGCTTTTTTGAGTTCCTTTCATGTCTGCATTGTAACCTCCTAATCTGCAACCCAGCTAAATCAATCAGACATGAAGCCTGATCCTGCACTTTCTTATCTGTCAATCTATCACATTTTTATGACATCGTTTCTCCAAGGAACTCGGGGGTGATGTGCATAGTTCCTTTTGTCCTCACAACAACCCTGTGAAGTATGTTAGGTTGAAAGTGACTGGCCCAAATGACTCCACCTAGGAAGCTTCATGACTGAGTGGGGATTTGAACCTGGATCTTCTAACTCCAGAACCACTTCTCCACTCTCAGTGGAACCTTCCCCCAAGCAAACATGCACAGAATGGCTGTCTTAGAAGTTGCAAAATTGCACTGAACTCAGTAGGACTCACTTCCAAGTACACATGCAGCTATTATTTATGAGCAGTGCACACAATACCTTTTAGGACTTATTGCTTTTACTTTCATCCTTTCATTTTTCTAAACATGTTTTTTTGTCAGCTTGGCATGAATATAAAGGTGATAAAATACTTCAGTGTTATTGTTTGTGGAGGCAGACAAAATTAGTATCTGTGTTAACGGCTGCCAGTGTTTTGGAAGACAGCACTGTTAATAGCCGTGTGACAGAGAGAAACAACAAAGACAGTGTTCCCTATTGTTACATCTTTGTGTAAGAAAATGTTTGAACCTGTTGCATGTCTGTCTGTTATGACAGCTGTTGAAAGCAGAGGAAAAAGATGGTAGGTTGGCAACCTAATCAGGACTCATGATGGAAAACTCCAAGGAGCCTTCTCTGATATGTTTGTTTTATATATGTAATTCCCCACTTCCAGTCTGAGATGGTACCATCCAGGAGCAGTTTTTACCATGCCATGAATGTTTGCAGTAGTGTAGCTAGAGGGGGGCAAAATAGCAAGCACTACAGGTGCCACGTAAGCAGCCCCTCCTGCTCACTGGTGGAGCCATTCCAGGCAGTGATGGCAACATGCAGGCACTCGCTGAACCAAACTGCATCTACGTGCATTGCCTTCGCTGCCTGGAATGGCTCTGACTATGAGTGGGAGGCACTACTTACATACTGCATTGTGGGGCCTGCAGTACTTATTATTTTGCCCTCTCCGTAGCTACACAGTTTGTCTAGAGCAGGGGTGCTCAAACTTTCAACTTTAGGGATGCTGGACCTTTAACAAGTGTATAGAAGAGAGAATTTCAGCAGGTGCAGCTTGTCATCTGTGGGATGACAAGTTGCACCTGCTGCAATTCTCTCTTCTATACACTTGTTAAAGGTCCAGCATCCCTAAAGTTGAAAGTTTGAGCACCCCTGGTCTAGAGCAAGGAAGAAGCTTTTTATCTGGCCCTCGGGCTCTCAGCTGCTGAGCAATGCTGATGTGTCACTACTGAAAGGGCAGACAGCATATTAATTGCGCTCTCCCATTCTTAAACTATGATCAAGAATTGTGTATTTTCTCTTCTGTCATTTGCAGCCAGTGAGTTCCTACAAGAGAACAGAGTGCTTATTTCTGGGTTTGACCTGTTTAATGACATCTTTTCCTGCCTAATGACATCATTACTTTCAGCCCTCAGCAGGCATCATGAATGCTATTCGGCCTGCTACATGAAATGAGTTTGACACCCCTGGTCTAGAGAAACTCTCAAGTGTGTTTCAGATGCTGCTTAGCCCTTGTGTGTGGGACCCATGGGAATGTATAAAGCTTTTGAAACTTCAAAAGGTGAACAAAAATGTTCACCTCTCCAAAAGGTCTGCCCTGAATAGGATTTTTGTCCTCTCACTGATGCCATCAGTTGACTTTGTGATCCATGATTGGTTAGAATCAGCCATGTGACCACTACAGGAAGCACTGCTCTCATGCAAGCTCAGTTTCATTGTCATCAGCATAGCAAAATCTGAAGCTATGTAGCTTCATGCTGCTTTTTGATTAGTTTTAGCATTCTAAAATGAGAAATAAGACCTAACTATGATTAGTAGGAACAACGGCAGCAAACAGGAAAAAGAAAGGAAGGGATGAAAATTCTCAACATTTAATAAATGTCTGGATTATTTAATAAATGTTTGAAGAAATATTTGGATTCCCTGCAAGTACTACTTCTACTCTGAACATTAAAATGGGTGGATGTCCCCTGAAGCTGTGCTTGGGATCAAACTGGGAGTGGATAAAGCACTAAATGTTTGAGCCAGTGTTTCCATGCAGCTGCTGTGATGTGAGGAATTTCAGCAGCTTTAAAAATACTTTAAGTGGCTAAAGTGTCCACTTCTAATGTGAAAGTCCCAGTGCGTACATCCTGTAACTCCATACAATCCCAGCTGTGCTGCAAGACCGCCAGCATCTCTGTGTGCTTCCATAGGCAATTACATCAAGACCAAGAATGTATGGAACAGTCTTAGATGAGCACTTCACCACCTCCATACCACATCTGACAAAAAACAAACAAACACATGAACATGAATGGCAGATAAAGTAGATTTATGAATCTGACCTTAACAGCACAATCTTATGCATGTCTACTCAGAAGTGAGCCGCACTGAATGTAATAGGACTTACTCTCAGGTAAGTGTGTATAGGATCGTGACCTAAATTAAACCCTTCAGCCCATTGTGCTTGTTAATAATGCTTTTTGGGCAAATACGCAAGTCAAAAATGGGTACTACGTGCATTGCAAGGGAAATTCTATGAAACACAAGTTTAGACCTGTGAAGAAGAAAATAGTAGAGAAACTGTGGAAAGATGCAACAAATGTTAGACGTGGAAATATCTGTGGAAGGGAAAGTATTGTAATACATAATGCTATAGTGTCCATATGGTATTATTTGCTTTCTGGACTTTCCTCCAATCAGCATTGTGTAATTTTTTCTCCATAGGGAATGCTTATTGAAGGCCCACCAGGACCCCCGGGACCTCCTGTACGTATATAATTTTTAGATTTTCTCTTCTTTTTAAACTGCACAAACATCATGTTGGTTGGTAGTTTGTCGTTTTCAGGGTGAGTTGCTTCAGTTAATGCAAATCTGTAACATAGTTTTTCACGAGTAATGTATACAACATGATGTTTTTTTTTCTCCTTTTTTTCAATGGGAAGACACTGGCACTTTAGAAAATCCTGTTGCTTACACAGTTTTGAGTTCTTTTTTCTTCTGTGAAACCGGTAACAGACTCCCATAGAAACATTTGACCAGTCTTTGATCCAAAATTGGTAACGCTCTAAACCGCTGCTGTAGAAAGTTATTCAGCATAACCAATGAATGTTATCTTTATTCATAGGGTCTTATGGGTCCTTCAGGCACGCAAGGCCCTTCTGGTCCTCCTGGTGACCCTGGTGATAGGGTAAGTCAAATTGTGGGTTATAAGCTGCCTTGAGCTTTTGGAAAGGTGGGGCATAAATGCTTTAAAAAAGTAAGTAAGTAAGCAAGCAAGCAAGCAAGCAAGCATGGGATGACATATTGTCCCAGGTTGGGTGTCCTGGAGAAATATAGTATCTGGTTGTAGTTTATGAATCTAATATCCCAATCATATTGAAATGCAGAGCTACAAGTACAGCGAGCCTGTCCTGCTGTAATGCCTTATAGCAGCAATCTCATTATAGCCCCCAACTCAAGTATACCAGGGGAATTGTAAAATTACCCTGAGATGTTACTCTGAGATGTGGTGGAAAAACCAATGAATTCAAGGTCAGGTCTTTTTGGATCAGATGAGGGTCTGAGGCAGGGTGACCAGATATCCTCTTTTTCCAGGAGTGCCTTCTTTTTTAACATCATGTCCTGGAAAAGAACTTAAATGTCCTCCTTTTCCCTGTGTGTGGGCCCCTGCAGGCAGCACATAGCATTCTTGGAATTAATAAATAGTAAATAAATTATATGTAATATATTTTTAAATTTAATAGCAAGTAATATAGTGTTTAACTGCATGAAATCGATATACAAGTGTTTTTAGCTTTTATTTTGTCATGTCCTACAATTTTCTTTGGATGTCCTATATTTCAGGGTGCCTTGTCATCTTTTGTGGTTATGACATCTGGTCACTCTGAACTGAGCGGAACCTCATCTGATCAGAAATTGATTTGACCCAGTCTTCTAGATAGAGTCCTGCTTGCTCTGTACTGGTCCAGCCAGCCTTTTGAGGCCTAAAAACATACTTTGGTTTTTAGTCTGAAAATTAGGTCCTCTCTGCCACTTCTGTCCTCTGTGAATGACCTGATTGAGGAGGTGGGCACTCCAGAGAGGGCTTAACCTGCAAGGATGCCCTGGATGCTGTTATGTATATGCACATATGTGTGTGCACATATCCTGGTTATAATAGGAAGCAAATTTGCCCTGAGAATCCAAGGGAATGCAATCTATTGTTGGGTTTTTCTGGATTTCTTGCAAATGAACCATGAAGGAAATGGAAATGTCCTAGGGAAACCAGGCATCCATAACTGAGCATGAATTCTTGCAACATGATCATAAATGGATGAACAGAAAGTACACTTCTTCATTTTATCTGAAAGTTTTATCTGTTGTTGCCCTCTCCTCTTATCTCCCATTGCCATAGTGGAGAGGTGTACAGTCTCTTGATGTAAGAGCAGGTTGCACTGGTCAAGATGGAAAAGGTTCCTTTCTGACATGACATTGAAGTATAGGGAACAGGAAGTGTAATTCAATTGTGCTTCATCTCCTTTTTCTTTTTTTGTCATGTCTGAAATACGTGGGCATGGTAGATGAAGCAATTCACATGGTTTGGTGAATATCCTCCAGTCCTGTTTTCACCAGGTTCTTCTCAGTTTATTTCTGTGCTGAGTTATGGCTTTGCTTGTTGTCACGATACCATATTTGATCATGGCGGTGGTTGTTAGTATGGTAGCAGCAGCACATGTCACGGCAACATCCCGCGTGTGGTCACTTTGTTGGCACAGTGCCGCAGGTGTTACATTGTATCACTGCAGCCGCTCTTGCCCCAGATACTGTTGACTAATGTGTCAGCCAATAGAACTGGACAGTAACAAACAGATAGAGAAACAGTACACCCCGAATATTGGGCTATACATTGTCCTCTAAAGTATTTTTAGAGTCCAGTCTAAATCCTTTGTGGTGTCCTAGTTGATGGCAACCAAACATATAGTGATAGGGATTGAAGAATTAGAATTTCCATCTAAAAGCTATTGAAAAATCCGGTCTTGAACATTTGCACCAACCTATATGCCTGCAAAGTAAGGGTCATCCTGGAGTGGCTGCAATGACAATGTTGTGTTACTTACTTCTCCCCCTTTCTCCTCTTTATTGGTGAATAATAAAAATAACAATGACAATTAAATAACACATTTCTGTGGCTAAGGGCGCAATCCTAACCCCTTATGTCAGTGCTTTCCAGCACTGACCATAAGGGCAATGCAGCTCCAAGGCAATGCAGCTCTGAACAAACATTTCCTTACTTTGAGGAGGCCTCTGTGAGTGACACCCAACTGCAGGATGCAGCACATGTCCATTGGCACCGCTATGCCAGTGCTGGAAAGCACTGACATAAGGGGTTAGGATTGTGCCCTAAACTGATGAAGTGGCCCAGATATAAGAATGTAAGGACTACTGGTACATTCCCAAATCATTCTAGGGGATCCATTGAATCTAGCACTATCAATCCAACCAGCTGGTTCCCTCTAGCAAACAAGTAGTACGGCATGAAAGGGAAAGCCCTCTCTTACTGTTTACCCTCGTATCTGGGAAATAGAGGTATATGACCCTGAACATGGAAGTTCCATTGAGTTGTTATGAGTAGACCAGTCGTCATTCAAATGCACCTATTCTGCATGAGATAATATGCCTTGTCCTTAGTTTCCCTTGTGCACTTGTTCCGAGTGCATTAAGTCTGACATTATTCTGGAACATAATGCAATAATTCATTCACAAACTCCAACATTTAAAGTTTTAAATCTCAAATTGTTCTCAGGCAGACTCAGGGCTATTGTACACTGTTTAAAACAATACACCTAACTTTAGCCATGTAGTTGTAGTGTTCTAACAGCTCAATCCTATGCTTTTCCCCTGCTGATACAGTGGGTTAGTAATTTCATTAACAGCAATCCAATCAGAAGTAAAACCCCCTCATTTTCACAGGACTTGCTCCCAGATGTGTGTGCACAGGATTGCAGCTTGGATCATCTTTTGGTTTATGTTTCGCTATGTAATGTTAAAATTAATGTTAAATTTAATGTTTTAATGATTTTTTTCTTTTTACCTGTTGTGTTTCTTTGTATTTTATTATAAAGTTTTGTAAACTGCCTTGGGCATTTGCTTCGGCATTGGAAAGGCAGGATATAAATTTCTTAAAATAAAATAAATAAAATCTTCCCCCTGTAACAGACTTTCCTGACTGCCATACCACCCATTTCCTTGCATCCTGACAATGGCAGGACCCCCAGCGTCTCCCTCTCCATGTCCCACCAGACAAACATATTTTGCCAATCACCACACATGAAACCTAATAGAAAACAGGCACAAACCACCCACTAGAGAGACACACCCAGAAACAATCACCCACACCCACTAAACAAGGGGGAAATGGTGGGACAGTCCAATTAACAGTTCCTCCTCTTCTGAGCTCGAGAGCCTGGAGAGAATATTTTGACAACCCAAAGGAGAAAAATGATCTTGTAAAATGTATAATTCAGAAACCATCTTATATTCATTTGCATAAATATCTTGTCATTTGTCTTATAAAGTATCTTAAAAAATTTATAATTCAGAAACCCTCTGAAATTCATTTGCTTTGATTAAAAGCTTCTGTGTCTCATCACTATGTCTTTGCTTTATGCATCTGCAATTAGAATTATGAAAAAGACTGACAGCACAATCCTATGCATGCTTACTCAGAAGTAAGTCTCATTGATCTGAATGGGACTTAATCCTAGGCAAGTGTTCATAGGATCAAGGCTTTAGTTGTATTCACACTGAGAACATTTTGTACTGTGATTGAGGTAAAAAATGAATTCCTCTTAGCATTTCAAGTGACAATTTGCTGATGAGCCTCACATTATGTCCTCAGTTGTTAACTAATCACATTTAGAACAAAACACAGTTCCTGAATTTGAACCTTAGTGGGAACTGAGTCATATCCAAAAGCGAAAGTGGAAGCTTTTGATCTCTTCAACCCATACATGAAGGATGAGAAAAAGGGAGGGGTAGTGCAGGAGCCCACAGCTTGCCAAGAGTGTTCTCATAGTACTAAACCAATAGTGCAAGGGCTGTAGCTGAGTGGCAGAGAACACCACTTTTGCATTCAGAAAGCACCAGGTTGAAGGAAGGGTTGTACTGAAAAGGTCTCATGTTCTCAAAACCCTGGAGAACTACTACCAGTCAGAGTGGACAGTGCTGAGCTAGATACAGCAGGGCTCTGACTCAGTGAAAGCAAGCTTCTTATGCTGCCATGTAACTATGGTTTAACAGCAAATATAAACTGGGCCTTCATGTTTGTTACTTAACTAGACACCTTATTTAAATTTTATGCGCTCTCTCTCTCTCTCTCTCTCTCTCTCTCACACACACACACACAGTATTAGGGGCTGCCCAACAGTGAACCAAGTTATTGTGGCTCACATTGAGTGGGGAGCAGCAAAAAGACAGGGGTGGTTTTCATCCCAAGTCTGCTGCTGCCTCCGTGAAAGCCCATCATGGATGGATCTGCTCCAGACAACTTCCCACTTGCTAAAAGCAAGGAAACTCAAAGAATAAGCTGTCTTTTCTCTAGATCAGATCATACTGCAATGGTTTCTATGTTCTAAGTAGCAATTCACCTGTTCTAACTCCATATAAAAGGCTCTTTCAAAATGCAGAGAATAGCCCAATTCCCATTCTGACTAAGGCTGCATTTGAGAATATGTCTCATAATTACCAAGATGTATGCAATAGATGCGTGTCAATCAAACAACTTTCTGCGTGCCTTTCATTCTCCTAGGGTCCAGCTGGACGTCCTGGTCTTCCAGGTGCGGATGGCTTGGCTGGCCCACCAGGTACCATGCTCATGTTGCCGGTAAGTCTTAATACACTTTACACACTCCCTCCTTTCCAGAAACAAATGAGAAATCAATATGGAAATACTGATAGCTTGTCTTAATTGATAACTCAGGTCTACAAAAAACAAAAACTTTTTTTTTTTGCAATTGTCAAGGATGTTTGAACAAATTTAGAATATTATTATAGTGATGAATCCAAAAACTGCATCGGTTTTGCCTGATTGGCTCTAGTTTTGGGGGCGTGGCATAGCCACCTTATATGCTGATTTAAACAGCTTCCTTATGAGGAAGCCAACAGCATGGCTTTCTCATGAGGAAGCTTCTTGAATTAGCTTATATGGTGGTTATGCCATATCTCCCAAACTAAAGCCAGTCAGGCAAAACTGATGCCATTTTTGGATTCAGATATACCCAAGAATAGGTCTAAGTTTTAAGACAACAAAATGCATGTTGGCCCGTGTAATCTATTAAGTTGGTGGACAAAAAAATAAGAACTCAGGAGTCAGATAGTAAGAGTGATCCAACCAAGGAAAAATTATCATTGGAACTGTGCCTAATGTGTTCTCGTAAGGAATAAGGCCAGATTTTTATTCAGTTTTTACCATAGTGTTGTAGGACAAGTTGAAAAGATAGGCTCAGTGGTAATGTTTTAAGAATCTCCAGAGATGATATCTCAGGTGTCAAGTGAGAAAGAGTAGGCCCATGGAGGCACAAGGTGATTCCAGCTCCCACCCCACAACTGGCCTCTTTGAACAAGTACATGAAGGAATGGAGTGTATCACTGACTAAGTATAGTTGGGCTCTAACCCCACCCTCAGACAGTCCACAGTGGCAAGTTTAGGTCTCCTGCACAGCACAGTGCTATGCATGTCTACTCAAAAGCAAACGCCATTGGGTTCAATATAACTTATTCCCATGTATGCTTGTATCAGATTGCAGTCTGATACTACGCAGATTCTAATTTTCTAGTTCTTCTTTAAAAAAGCCTTCTGTAATGTCCATAGCGGGAGATGGCCCCTTCCCTGGTATTGTAGGCGAGCGCGAGGGGCTTACCCGGTCCTTGAACGATGGTCGGCAATGGATTAACAGATGGGAGGCGTGTACAGTTGTTTGACACAGGCGGTTTAATAGCGTCAGCCATTTCACATTCATGAGGACTGTTACTTCACAGACCTACATACATCATGCCGACTTGTGGTGCCGCCATCGGATGGTCTCTGGACCTGACCCTCCCCGTTTCTGGGCGTTCTCAGTACCAGCCTTCAGCTCTGAATCCCTTGGCCCGAGGTCAGGGCTCTTGGAGGATATAACCCTGCTGGTTGGGGTCAGGCTGCCTGGCCTTGGGAGGGCCCCTGCTGTCTCTGTGCTGGTTCCCCAGCCAGCTGGCTCCCACGGGGTACAGTGGGCTTCAATGCCCCGTCTCCATGATCCCGTCTCTCTAGGGGTCGCCCTCTGTGTCCAGGAGCATCCTGGGTCAGGGAAGTCTTCCCCCCAGCCTCCTCTTTCCAAGGCAAATGCCCGTCCCCTGCCTCTAGAGGCATTTCTCCTTTCCCTTAGGCAGGGATGCTGCTTTCTCTCTGGCTTTCCTTGGGCCTTACTCCCCTCTGGAGAGGAGTGACCCCCCTCTTCCCTCTCCAGGCTCCTTATGAGGCCTCTTCCCTCTTGGGCCAGCCCCATCCCTCCTAACCAGTGCCTGCCTGGTGTTCCCAGCTGGTCCTTATTCCTCCTCCTGGGTAGGTGCTCTGTACAGGACCCCAGTCCCAAGGAGGCTTCTACCCCAGAGGAGACCCCTGTTCCTGGGGAGCTCCCAACCGCCAGGGCTGGATCCAGGTGACACCTTCCATGGCCACCTGTTGGCCAATTTACAATTGCCAACTGACTGCCCCTTGCTCTGCCCCTACTGTTCATTGATCAGTCCCTGATATTGCTATTCACATCTCATCTGTCCATCCAGTAAAGGGGTGACCAACCTTTCAACTTTAGGGCTCCTGGACATTTAACAATTGTGTAGAAGAGGGAATTTCAGCAGGTGTAGCGTGTCATCTCACAGATGACATCAATCATCATTAGGAGTAAGACTTAAAAGAAGAAGAAGAAAACCATCTATTCTGACTATGCTGTTTTTGTCAGACTGCACCTGCAATATTGTGACCAGTTCTGGACACTGTAGTTTCAGAGAGAAATTGACAAACTGGAACAGGTCCAGAGTAGGGAAACTAGGATGGTAAGGGGATTGGAGACCATGTTGTAAAAGAACAGGTTGAAGGAATTAGGCATATTTAGTTTAGAGAAGAGAAGGTTGACAAAGGACACAACTATCTATGCAGGAACTATATATATCTGAGGAACTGTCATGTGGAAAATGTAGTGGATTTGTTCTTGGTTGCTCCAGAGAGTAGTACCATGACAAATGGATTTAAATAACAAGGGAGATTTTGTTTATACATAACAACTTCCTGAAGGCATTAAGTATTCTGTAGTGAAACAGTCAATTCTGCCTTGAAAAGTGGTGAACTTTTCGTCATTTAAAGCATAAGTCTTTAAGCATAGGCCATTAAAGTTGTGAACAACCTATATTGGCAGAGGATTGGACTCAGTAATCTTATAGGTCACTTGCCATTATTTGATTTTATGATGCTATGTTTTAAAAAAAAACTCTTAAGAAGCACATGGAATATTATTATTGTACCACCTTGAGCACTTCATTTTTTTCAGAGCGAAAGGTGGGGAAATTAATTATGTAAATTAGGGCGTAGTCCTAACCTGCCTGGAGCAGGCAGACTAGCTGGCCTACCCTGCATCCACCCTACCTAGGCTGGATTGGGGCTGCAAGTGGCTCAACCTGGGGCAAGGAGCATCGCTTCCCCTTACCCTGGGTAAAGAAACAGCAGCCCCAATGGGATTACTCAAGAGGTAGCGCAAATCCGAGCAGTCCGGGACTGCCACGGGCTGCCTGGGAACGGGGTTAGGATCCGGCATAACTGCCAGAACATCCGCTGCCTGCCGCCCCCACCCCAAAACACCTCCTCCCCACCCTCACCATGCCCCCCTCCAGACCCCTGCATTAGCCGAACTTGGCCGATGAAACCTACCTTCCTCACAGGGCTCGCGTTGGCATGGGGACGACGCCGACACTGGGGATGATGCTGGGAGGCATGCGCTGTATCCAGCGCAAGACAGAGACCCAAAATGGCTCAGCTGGAGGAAAGGGGAAACTCTTCCCCTTCCCCCTAAGTAAGCCACCGCAGCCTCAATGGGTCTCTTTGGACTTGTGCCATCTCAGGAGGTGGCATAAATCCAAGGAGAGCGGAGCGGCTTGCAGCCAGTCTTTGTTGCTTGGGGAACAGGGTTGGGATCTGGTATAACTGCTGGGACCCAACCCCACTTCCTGCTCCCTGCCCTCTGACCACCCTCTCCCCGCCCCTGAATGCCTCCCTTCCACCTCCTCCCTATCTCCTCCTCGCCCACCCCAGACCCTCGCATTGGCCGAGCTCGGCTGACACAACCCTCCCTGTCAGCATTGGCGCAGAGACTGAATTTAGCCTCCATGGGCTGGTGCATGTCCCTGCGCCAGTGCAGCTGACTCTCAAGGAAGTGCAAACATGCCTTATGGCACATTTGCGACCCGCCTGGGCTGGCGCAAGCAGCTTGCGCCGGCCCAAGGTGCAGGATTGTGCCCAAAGTGGTTTACATAGCAAAATAAATCAATAAATGATTCCCTGTCCCCAAAGGGCTCACAATCTAAAAAAATACAGAACAGTCAACAGCCACTGGAAAAGATGGTGTGCTGGGCTGAAGAGAGGCAGTTGCTCACCCTCTGTTAAATATAAGGGGAGACCACTTTAAAAGGTGCACCTTTGCCCAGTTCATAGGCATGGTATATGAATGATTACTGTCATAAACAAGCTTTCAATCCTAGAGAAGATGTAATACTTTTATCTCAAGCTGATTTCTTACTGTAGGCAATGAGGGGCTATTTCTAACCTGCTTGATTCAGACTGTTTCTTTTTCCTAAACTGCTTTATGTTGTTCTATGCAGTTCCGCTTTGGTGGTGGTGGTGAGAAGGGCCCAGCAATATCGGCCCAGGAAGCTCAAGCTCAAGCCATTCTTCAGCAAGCCAGGGTAAGAATGAAATACTCTACAGTTGTGGAGATAGGTATGGGCGTCCAGAAGCTCCTGAGAAATTTCACTTGCATTCAGTCAACTAATTTGTATTCTCTTGAACATTATCATTTATTTTTCTTAAGGAGGAGCAAAGAAATGGGTTTCACATTTCACTTTTTCAAAATGTACTTGCCAACCAGGGATATCTCGAGGTAATCCACTATCTGCATCCGCTCCGACCCACTGTCACCATGCACCCCCCAAAACCATGGGAAAAACAGTGACCCTGTTCGCTACCTTCACACATTGTTCCTTCCCATGCAATCCCTTTCAATAAAACAAGAAGTACAGGGAGTGCTGGGAGCTCTGCATGTGGGTTGAAGAGAGGTGGTGGCAGACTTAGGGTACAATCCAAACCTGCGCTGGAACAGGCAAGCCAGGAGGCTTGCGCTGTATCCAGCACAGGATTGTGGCCCAAAGTGGCTAGCCAGAGGCAAGGAGAAACTCTTCGCCTTACCCCTAGGTAAGGGCTGCTGGCCCCAATAGGTCTCCTTGGACTCACGCCATCTCCAGAGGTGGCACAAGTCCAAGGAGAGCGGAGCGACCTCAAGCCGCTCCGTTCTCCCCGGGGATGGGGGTTAGGATCTGGCATAACTGTCGGATCCCAGCCCCGCCTCCGGCTCCCTGCGCGCCCGCCCCTGGGGCCAGCCATTGCCCTCCCTCCACCCTGCCCAGGAACTCCTCCCTCCCTCCACCCCGACCCCCATGCCTACCTTTGCCGCTTGTGTAGGCACAGGTGGGCTGACACAAGCGGCTGCGGGGAAGCCGACGTGGAGGCTTATGTCAGCCTCCATGCGTTGGCACATCTGGATGTGCCGACGTGGCTTCCCCGTAAGGAGGTGCAAACGTGCTTTACAGCACATTTGCGACCCTCCCAGGCCGGCCCTAGGGACTTGGGCTGGCCCAAGTCCAGGTTTGGATTGCACCCTTAGAGTGAGAGACTCCCTGAAGCCTCTTCACTGCCCCTTCAACTTGCCACTCAGTGCAAGCCACATCATCCACTTCATGGATTGGATGACTATGTTGCTAACACTAGACTTGAGCGAAGAAGACCCACCTTGAACTGTGTGAACCAAACCTGATTCATTTCTGTTTTCTGAGTTCAGGCTGAATATGCCAATATTCCTCCCCCTTCCCATTTTTCTCTTCAGTCACTTGATATTGCCTGTGTGCTGTTGTAGAGAATGAACTCTTGGGTTTGGAGAGACATGGGTTCAAATTCCTGCTTAACCTGAATGTTCCTAGGGCAAGTTCACCTTGGGCAAGTTGCAACCTTATAACCTAATGTTATAAGGTTAACCTTATAACCTTATAATGTTGCTCCAAGGATAAAATGGGGGGAGGGGGAGAGAACTTGTGCATTTTCCTGAGTTCCTTGGTGGAAGACTAGGATAAAACTAAAAATAAATGGATGAATCATAAGGTCTGGATTCTATTTTTAAATGAACGGTGAGATTCCTAGTCTTGTGCTAAAGTCACTGGATGTTGCTACAGTGACTATTCATGTAGATACTCATCCACCACCACCAGGCATTGATACAGCATATAGCTTACCAGAGTTGAGGGATTTTTAATTACCATTACGTTTCCCCATTGCATTTATTACAGACCATAAATGATTATATACAGTATCTGTTAATGTATGGAAATTGTCAATCCTGCTAGATGCTTTCAGCAGTTTACTTTATGCTGTTCTGTTTTTTTTTTTCTTCCTTTTTTCCTTTTAAATTACAGATTGCCATGAGGGGACCACCTGGCCCCATGGGACTAACCGGAAGACCAGGTCCTGTGGTATGTTAAACCTAGCAATTTGTGGTCCAAAGTTGTCACTTCATTGTCTCAGCTTATTGTTGGTATCTAAAATTACTAGGGGTTCTCTAGGAGTGGTTAAAGCCAGGGCTTTTGTTTATATTGAATGTATTGTTTTCTCCCTAAAGCTATAATTCCAAACACAATTACCGGTAAGGATGCTCCATTCAACTCAGTGAAATGTACATGCTTAAGATCAGGCTGAAAAGATGGCTTGAGCTACCACAAGTACAGTAGTGTCAATACCTGGCCAAGGACTAGTGCTGCTGGTCCGTAATACACAGCACAAAAGATTTGAGGGGATCCTTTTGGGGGCAGGGAGGGGGCAAAAGAGGACAGGGACAAGGTGAACAGGGTGGGGAAGGGTGAAATGGGCCAGAGAGAAGTAGACAAAATGGGTAAAGAGCTGGTGCAGATCTGAGGCGACCCATTGCAGAACAGCAGACTTACCCTGCACATGCCTGATCTTGTCTGATCTTGGAAGCTAAGCAGGGTCAGGCCTGGTTAGTACTTGGATGGGAGACCGCCTGGGACTATCAGGTGCTGTCGGCTTATACCATAGTCTTTCGAGACTGAAGGTTGCCAACCAGACTTATAGAGCAGTAAAAAGATTTAAATCCCCTTTCCCCTCCAGAGCCTCCTGATCTGCCACCCCGATTGATACTGTGCATGCCTTTTTGGCATGGCTGCACCAGTGGGAGGTAGAAGGAGGATAGGATTGGGCTCTTAAAACACAATCTTATCCTTCCCCCCCCCCCCCAATGCAGCTGTGCCCAAAAAACTTGTGCTGCACCCAACTGCCCTGGGTTGGGTAGGGGGTCAGATTGGGAGATTTGGGGGAGGTAAGGGAAAATATTGCCAATGGGCCTGTGCCAGCTCTTTAGCTGGTGCAAGTCCAAGGGGAGAAAGCAGTTATTCGATACGTTAAATTAGTAAATTAAACGTTGCTGTTGACTTCTAGTGTCACATTTGCTTACTGTGAATGTCTGTTATTCACTCCCAAGGGCAGAAGGAAAGCACTGAGTGAAAAGTGATGCATGACACCCTCTCATGTGTCCCTGTGTTATATACAAACACTCTCTCCATTCCCTGTGTCTGTCATCATTCGTAATGGGAATTTGCTAGTTGTTCATATCCATTGACACATGTAAAGGATAGTGATGTCAGCATGGCTTAAACAACAACAATAGAATGTCTCCATTGAGTATCTGGTTTGCATTACAAGTGGAACAAAATTGTAGACCTCTAGACTAGAAACTTCCGGGATGATAGATGTGACATTTGCCCGTATTTTAACCGTACTCAAGTTACAGCAAAAGCAGAATACCAGCTCTGCAGTTGTGAAATCACCTGAGCAATTTTCTCCTAATGATGGTTTCCTCTTTTACAAAACTGGTGTTGTGCTGACAGAGATAATCAAATGAATCATTTAAACGCTACAGATAAGCAGTTACTATCTCTTTAAAAGCCTGCCAAGTGTATTTACAACAATATAAAATGATAGTTAGTCCCGCCAAGATTATAGACGTTGTATATACCCGGTAGTTTTCAGAGAAACCTTGGTAATTACATTGGTTTTAAAAAACAAAAAGCAAAAAGCACAGTCAGAAGGGACAAGAGGAAGCGTAGCATCCACAGTGAAATGATGTATTTATATCCCCAGTGTTTCCAGCTGGTACAAGCAGGCTGGCCAGCATTGTGCCTCAGTTGTGATTCTTCTTTACTCTGTGGGAACTCCATGAAGGGCAAAACAATGGAACAAGGGCTTTACATGAAAGCAAATGGGTTTGCTTTTCCTTGCATTAGAGATACTTAAAGAGCAGCCTTTTTTCTCAGTCCAGTCCCTCAGACCTTCCGATTGGGCACCTAACAGCCTAATTCAGAACACTAGTCAAGAAGCACAGAGCCAATAATCTCCCTTCTTTCCATTCTCCACATAGCCCGAATATGTTCACATTTTTATTGACTAAGGGTGCAATCCTGATTTGTGCTGAAGCAGGCAGGCCAGTGGACCTGTGCTGTATCCAGTGCAAGTTTGGGACCAAAATCGGCCCAACCCGAGGCAAGGGGAAAACTTTCCCCTTACCCCGTGTTGCGCTGCGTGGGCACCAATGGGTCTACTCACCTCAGGAGATGAACTGGATCAGGATCTGGCATAACTGCTGGATCCTGGCCTTGCCTCCCACTCCCCGCCCACCTGCCCCCGGGAATGCCTGCCGCCTGCCCTCCCTCCCCCTGCCCCAAAATGCCTCCCCGCCACGCCCTCCCACATCTCTGCGTCAGCCAAGCTCGGCCAATGCAAACTTACCCTGCCTGGATCGAGCGCCGGGAGGCCAGCGCGACTTCTTGAACTAGCCTCTTCAACTCTAAAGTTGGCGCAAACGTGCCAGTCACCTTATGGCATATTTTCAACACCCCTGGGTGAGCACAAATGATGTGTATCAGCTTAACCTGGGAGTTAGAATTGAGCTGTTACTTACTTACATGGTGCAGTTAATTTACATTTTTAAAAGCTGCATAAAAGAGAAAAAAAGATCCTGCCCCGAGGTACTTACAATTCAGAGTTGTAAAGTTGAAAGAGAATAGAAAGGGGATGAGACAAAAGAGAGTAAGAAGGAATGAATAGAAGCAAGTGGCATTACATGTACTCCGAGCTTGTTTTGACAAAGCAAAGGCTTCCTAGGGAAGATGGGTTTATTAAAGGAAGCAAAAACAGATGACACCACACAGATGTTCACCACACAGGCACAAGCAGCAGCATGTTGCCTGTCTCTGTTGCAGGGCCAGGCCAAAGCTTCCTGGTGCCTGAGGCGGTGTGCAAAATGCTGCCCCCTTTTACTTGGTGATATGCTAGCTTCTCTTCCACATTCTGCTCTGTTCCTTTTCTTCCTTTCTGCAGACCAGGGAGTTGGAGGAGAAGTAGGAACAGTGGGTGGGTGGGTGCGTGCCCCCAGCCAATGTGCTGCCTGAGGTGACTGCCATAGTTGACCTCATGGATGGGCTGGCCTTGCTGTATGGGCTTCCATACTGTCTTTTGGTATAACTATACAGGTCGAGACCTGTTATTCGCAAGGGTTCCGTTCCAACAACTCAAGTGGATGGCAAAAAAACGCACTATAGCAAATCAATTTAAAAAACAAAGTTTCTGGGTGGGAGGTCCAAACCCAGTACCCAGCAGACACTGAGTCATGACCCATCATGTGGGTCATGACCCACAGTTTGCAAAACCCTGACCTAGAGATTATTCTGGCAGACTAGAGGTTTCTGCCATCATTTTTCAGAAGCATCTATATCTTTACTGCTTTTAACAATAGTAGTCAATGGGGCTTACTCCTGGGAACATGTGGGTAGAATTTCAGCCTAGGATTGTTAAAACTATTCCTACTTGATTATGTCCATTCATGACATCACTTCTGGCGGGTCCAGACAGATTCTCATTCTAAAAAGTGAGTCCTGGTGCTGAAAGTTTGAGAACCACTGCTCTAGGAAATTCTATTATTGTTATTATTTTTAGTCCCCATTCATATCCTTTTTTAAAATAGTCCAGTTCCACAGGGAATTTTGGAAGCTGTAATTTCCCTAGTACTGACCCTCCTAAGTACCCCATTTTTGGAACTCTGCTTTAAGAGAGAGAGAGAGAGAGAGAGAGAGAGAGAGAGAGAGAGTGTCAAGTGAGATTTTGTTGTTGCTGCTTTACTATTTAAAAAAACCCACAAATCTATGATTTTCTGATAGCAAAATGAAGCATGGAAATAAATGGTTTCTTCCCACTGTTATCCCATCATGCTTGTTCATATCCCCTGGTCCGTATCAACTCCTGTTCTAGCCCACATCATACAGAAATCGTTTTTTGGAGTGAGAGAAGCAAAACAGGTCCGTTGTTGCTCATTTATTGCTTCACATTCAAACTGTCAGGGTAACCTTGTGGACAGTTGCTGATAGCAGAGCACACCTCAAGGTATCTTGTGTCAGAAAGTGCTTTGCAACCTGGCAGGTGCTCTGTCATCCATCACTGGCGTTGGCTTCATGTCCCATACAGTTGAGTGAGTTCCAAACAGCAACTTTCCAGACCTTGGCAATTATCTGGGTGTAGCTTGAAAACTTACAACAGAATATAGTTTCCTTATTAACACATAAAGCCCAACACTAACACTAGCTCATCTAGTTAGAAGTATGTCTTGTTGAATTACTTCTAAGTCATGTACTTGTGACACAGCCTTGTGTACTTGTAAATCAGATAGGATTTAATGTAAGCCAAGGGTAATATAAAAAGTTTTGTAAGAAAACTGTGTTCTTCTTAGCTATTTTCCTTTTAAGCCACTAGGAGGCTGTAGAAATCCAGCTGTTTGGATTTTTTTTTGGATCATCAACAAAAAAGAAAAAAGATACATGTGATATTTAAATCTTCATTTTCCCCCTCAGTATTTATCTTAATATACTGCATCCTCCAATAAGAAACCATTTAGGGAGTATCTTTCTGTCAAGCAAAGTTGCCAGCTTGATACTTCCGTAATAGAACTGTGTTCAAGTTTTTGGAAATGAGCCCTTCATTAGTTGCTTTGCACTGTGCTCTTTAGCCAGGGTTAGCACTTGTGAACTAGATTGCATCCTAACAAAGCATTTCTCAAACTGTGGGTCAGGTCTCACTTGGTGGGTTGGGACCCAATTTCTAGTGGCTCCCACAGAGCCTCCAATGAAAACACGGAGATGGAAAGATCAGATAACCCTCAAGCCCCGGGGCTATTCAAAAATCAGATAACTGCTAACTGCCCTGCAAAGAGCTCAGCTCCTACAGTTTGCAAGCTTGTGTAAATATAGGGATAATAATGTTTGAGTGACTTTTTCAGTGCGTCTTTTTCCCCAAGTCTGACGGTGACAGGTAGCGGGGGCAGGTGAAGACTGGGTCACATAATTAAACCCCTCAAGCCTTGAGGCTAGTCATTAGGTCTGCCTCATTGCAAAAAATAGATTTTTTTTTTTTTTTGCAAAATGAATTTGCAAACTGATCGGAAATGGATCGGCTTGCAAATAAAAAAAAATATTACTTGTAAATTAATAAATAAAAATATTATTTCTTTTTAGATCACTGTTTTTCCAAGTCTTGTACATCTAAGTGGATCCCGATAGGACCCACCTAACTTTACAAGATTTACAATTAAAAAGTGGGTCCCGGTGCAAAAGGTTTGAGAACCACAGACCCAGCATATTCTGGTACAGGATACATTGTGACCTACCAAACTGAGCTATAAGTTCTTACCAAGACAAATGCAGTCTGATAGCTGTCAATAGGGCCACTTTGACTAGTTCAAGGGTGGCAAGTGAACCTCTGGGTGGCTTAGGTCCATCATTGCAGGAAATATGTCTTGATTTGTGACAACTGTACCTTCAGGCTGCAATCCTATAAGCATTTAGAAGTCCCATTGAGTTCAGTGGGGCTTATTTCTGAGTACATATGGATAGGATTGCTTTACACATTTCTGTCTTTATGCCCAAATCTTACTCAATTGCTTTGGTTATCTGTCTGCAGTGTAACAGGTGCAGAAACTTTACCATACCAGTGTAAATCCTCGCCATCAGTGGGGCCACTTTGACAAATTCAGTGGGGTGGCAAGTGAACTTGTGTGCAGCAGTACTCCTCAGCAATTATTTGCTACACAACAAAATGTGGGGCTTGGATGTTAGTGGATATGCACTGAATAGGATCATAAGAGGATCAGGTTGTTAGCTCATCTCTGTCTATTACAGCGTCTGTCTATCATAGGCAACTCTGAAATCATCATAGGCAGCAGTAAAAATGATTTTTCCCCCCTGAAGCTACAACTTTTACTGGAACTGACTTTTCCTACAACTAAAATAGTGCTTTGCTTTTCTTCTTACAGGGTGGTCCTGGTGCATCAGGTGCCAAAGGTGATAGTGGAGACCCAGGCCCTCAGGTGTGTTTCTATATTACGGTAAAGCACAGCAGTACAAAAAAAGTTACTTTAGGGCCAACTGCAAAAATGCTAACCTTAAGAGTTGTAGCTGCAGAGGTGGCAAGTCAGTGGCTGCAGCAATACCAGCTGGCCAGAGTGAGCCCATTAGATGTTGGAATTACATCTTCCAAAATACTGGAAGTACCTTTCTAAAGCCTTCTGGTGAATGGCTGGAGAGACTGGAAAGGCAGCGCATAGCCTGTCCGACCCTCAAAAGACATCTGGACATGACCAGTCAGTGGGGACACTCAAGCTCACCCTGGGGCGGCACAGAGGCCTGGACCGCCATTGTCTTAATGTACATTAAGGGGGTTACATGGAGACCAATTGGAGCTGAATAATTAAAAGGAATGTCTTTATGGTGCAGTTGATATCTCTTTAGTGGTTAACGTTAATGCATCTTGTTGCTTTCAGGGTCCTCGAGGTATACAAGGTCCACCTGGGCTTTCTGGAAAAGCTGGTAAAAGAGTAGGTATTGGATGCTTCAGGACAGTTCATGTTTGGCAAAAATGCACAGAATGAATTCCAGATTGACAGCAAATTTATTTTTGACATTTGTATTTTAAAGTGCAGATTATTTTTCCCCCTTTCTAGGGTCGTCCAGGTGCAGATGGAGCTAGAGGGATGCCGGGGGAACCTGGTGCAAAGGTTAGTAAATATATATTTGAAGGAATTTAGTGCTGGAACATTTTCAGGTATGTTTCAATTAGGAAGCAGCGATCTTTATTCCAAACACGACTGAACGTGGCTTTTAAGGTTGTGTTTGAAATTAATGGCTATGAATTTGTCATTGTGAAATACGATTTGGATACAGGCTATTTGAGAAACCGTCTTTTCTGTACAACAGTTTGTTCCCTCATGTCATCAGAGAAGGCCCTTTTACATTGTCTATTGAGGGGGAAGGGCAGTGGCAAGAAACAGGGTCTTCTCAGTAGTGGCACCAACTGTATGAAATTCCCACCCTCTCAATCTATGAACAGCTACCTAGTTAGAGGCTTTCCAGTAAGGCCTGAAGATATTTGATTTGACAAGCTTTCTGAGTTTTCGGCCTTTTTAAAAAGAACATCTGGATTTTACAGGTTCTGTCTTTTCTTATAAGGCGTTTGCTGTTGATCTGCTTTTGTGTTTTATTATAATTGTTTTAAGGTTGTTTTTAATGAGTTGCATATGTCTTTTTTTTTAGTTGTTTTAGTTGTGATTTTATGATTTTTTTTTTAGTTTTCTGCTTTTATGATCTTCTGTATGCTGCTTTGGGTCCCCATATGGGGAGAGAAGCAGGATAAAAATTCAGTAAATGAATGAATGAATATTTACATGTTTTTGCCCTTAATTTTTCAGACAGTAGGCCGAAGGAGCCATGGTCAGTGGCATTGGAGGAGGTTGGGTCACCTGTCAAGGTTTAGCTTCCCCTAGTCACTCCATAAGTGCATTGCACTTGATAAGATCCCTACATTTGATCTCTATACTGCTCCTGCGCTCCATGAGATCCCTGCACTTGCAAGTGCTGAAGGTTGTACCAATGACCAGAGTGGATCACTTTTTACCAACTCCTTCATAGTGGAAACACTGTTGCTAGTTCCATCCATCAAATTTAGCCTTCATGACCGTAATGTAATGTATTTATAGGAAATGTTGTGTATGGATCAGTTTAAGACAATTGAGTGTGAAACCTCTGTCATTTGTATAGTGATAATCAATCCCTACATGAAAACAGCTATGTGTGGAAGAATACTGATCCTTCTGTCTCACCCAATAGTCTTTGCTCACAAGACATTCATGCTCCAGACAGTAGTAATTTGTGGCCTGTGGTCATACAGAGGAGAGAAATAACTGGATAAATATTTGGGAAGCACACATGAGCCTCCTGTTACAAGTAATGGCTGAGTAACTGCAATGTGCACACACCCAAGAGCGAGCCAGTAACTGGAACCCATGCTGGGATGAATCACTATGTTTTTGCCTGATGGGCAGCCCAGTCCTAACCAGTGCAATGCAGTGGGGCTTGCATGGTTGTACTGCAACCTGTGTTCAAATTGAGCAGACTGGAGGTCTTCAGGGTAAGGCAACTGTCCTCAGGAAAAGCCCTAGCCACAGCAACAGGTCTACTCAGATCTGCGCCTGCTAATTCACTAGCACGGGTCTGAGTGGAGCCATGGCAGCAGATGTGGCCTGGTAAAAGAGATAGGATGCCAGCTCGGCCAGTCCCGCCTCCTTCCTGGGATCCAGTCCTTCCATCTCTGCCTCCTCCCTGTCCTCTCCCACCTCATTATATCCCCTCTAGCCCTCTCTCCACCTTTCCCCAGTCCCTGCACTGCTCAAAGCAGCTCTTACCTGTTCCACCTGGATCTGTCACCTGGATAACTCCCCTATCTTATGTGCTGTCACAATGAGCTTTAGGGCACATTTGTGACAGCTTGTTCCAGTGCAGCAGTCACTGCACTGGTGCAAGAGACTAGGAATGTGCAGTAGGTTCATTCTGGAGTTTTTTTTTAGTCCATAGCTATCCCCACAGAGCATGCAACAATAAGATTATGTGAGATTTATGAAGGTGTTAAACGGGGCTATCTCCGGTCACTGAATCTGGACCATAGTATATAGACCTTCAGTTCTGTACCAAATTTAGCTTTTAGGAGTATATATGTGCAGCTCCATGTACCATCCAGTTTCAGAGCAAAGGTATCCATCCCCAGAAAGTACACATTTATAGTGAGTATGTGCAATGTATCAATGCAACTGCAAATTGCTAACGCTGTGATATTTTTCCCCCCACTAGGGTGACAGAGGTTTTGATGGCCTCCCTGGTCTACCTGGTGAAAAAGGTCACAGGGTAAGAAGAAGATGCATGTTTGTCTGAAAACTCATTAAAGATATAGCGGCAGCAAAAATCACACCCAAAGCTGTTGTCCAAAGCAATTGCAATATTTTCACAGCCTAGTCAGTTTAATGCTTCCTGCGTGCTTGTGTTTGCATTCTTCCTGCCAGTTGGGCTGGAATATTTTCATTAAAGTTAGTGATACTACTCTGGAATGAATGCATGATGGCGATAGCTTAGATGTATTGCTCTCATATTCTGCAGATCTTCTGTACAGAAAATAAATAGGAATTCCAATAATAGGCTTCACTGTCAGTCATAATTTTACTTTGCTCACCTGAAGGATCAGTTGCAGAAACATTCTGTAGTTCGCTTCCATCAGTTCACACTCATCCAAAATAAACTCTGCTAGGGTTATACTGTGTTGGCAACCTTCAGTCTCGGAAGACTCTGGTATTGCGCTCTGAAAAGTGGTTCTGGAACAGCGTCTAGTGTGGCTGAAAAGGCCGATTCAGGAGTAACAATCCCTTCCACACTGGGAGCAAGTGTAGTCTGTCCCTGGTCTGTCTCACAGGCTATGGTCCTTCCTTCTTTGCCTCCTTGCCTCGGTCTGTTGGCCAAGTGTCTCTTCAAAATGGGAGAGGCCAGGCTGCACAGCCTGCCTCCAAGGGGGATGCTCAGAAGCCAAGGTTTCCCATCTGTTGAGTTCCAATCCTAAGGCCTTCAGATCCCTCTTGCAGATATCCTTGTATCGCAGCTGTGGTCTACCTGTAGGGCGCTTTCCCTGCACAAGTTCTCCATAGAGGAGATCCTTTGGGATCCAGCCATCGTCCATTCTCACGACATGACCAAGCCAACGCAGGCATCTCTGTTTCAGCAATTACTGTATAATTGTTCTTATTCCATTTTACTTTCTAACCACATGTTCATACTCCCTGTGAATTTATGCCACAATCCTTTATTCTCGCTTCTGCCCACAACTTCTCCAGTCAAATCATCTTCCTAGTTGGCATACTTTTTTGTAGAGTTCCACATTAGGCTCAGCTGAATCTCTAAGGTCCATATCCTAACCACTTTCCAACTCTGACATAGCTGTGCCAATGGAGCATGTGCTCCCCAACTGCATTTGGGGGTCAGACATGGAGTCCTCTTCAAGGTAAGGGAATACTTGTTAGCTCCCTTAGCTGCATTTCCCTTAGGTCAATGTTGGAAAGTTGGTTAGGATTGCGCCTTTAGACTCCTGAAAGGAATTTCTTTTCTTAGAAACTCTTCACACACTTTATGCAGAAATTGTTTTGCTGTGGTTGCCCCAAGGTTACACTGCTAATCACACTTCAAATATTTATTGTGGGTGTAATTATGGCAGATGCAATAAGTATGCAAAGTGTTTTACAGTACTAAATATCTACTTAGTCCAGCATTTCCCAAATTTACCATGGTCACGGCACCCTTCTCTTGCAGCAGCCCCTTCTGACTCTCCTGGGGCCTGCCATCTTTGATTGTGTAAGATCTTGCATAATCCAAGAAGGTGGCGCCTGGGAGAGCTGGGAAGGTTGGCATCACCATCTTGGATTATGTCCGCTGGGGACAACCTGTAGTACCCCTGTGAGTTTACATGGTTTGGAAACCACTGATTAGTCCATCCCTGCCTGGATCTGTGTCCAGGTCAGTACCGTTACCTAATTCTTTTTGTCTTAACTTGAGTATTGTTTGGTAAAAACCACAAGCATGTGACTACAGTAATTTAAGCCGAAAAGATTCATCTGAATTTGCATACTGCTTTTGATCTTGAGGTCAGTGGTTGACTTGGAATCAGGGTTTTGAAGAGCAGCAAGCAGAATGCATTTCTCTGTTGATTAGGTAAAGACAGAAGGCCTCTAGTATTTATGTTGAGCCAATGTGGACACTCCATACTGCCTGCCAATGCAGTAGCTGACGTTGCGCAATTTAGGGTGCAATCCTATTCTGCACTGGAACAGGCAAGCCGAGAGGCTTCCGCTGTATCCAGCACAGGATAGAGGCCCAAGGTGGCTCAGCCAGAGGTAAGGGAAAACTTTTCCCCTTACCTCCAGGTAAGGAACTTTGGCCCCTATGGGTCTCCTCAAACTTACATCACCTCCTGAGATGGCACAAGTCCGAGGAAAGCGGAGCAGCTGCTCCAAGCTCCCCGGGAACAGGGGTTGGGATCCAGCATAAGTGCTGGATCCCAGCCCCACCTCCCACTCCCCGTCTGCCCCCAGGGCTGCCCACTGCCCTCCCTCACCCCGCCCAGGAACTCCTCCTCCCTGCCTCCTCCCCGTCCACCCCAGAGCCTTGCATTGGCCCAGCTGGGCCAATGCAAGGCTCGCCGAGGAAGCCAGTCCAAAGGCATGTATAAGCCTCTGCAGGCCAGCACACCTCTGGCACTGGCCGGGCTTCTTCCCAAGGAGGCGCAAATGTGCTTTAGGGTACATTTGCGACCCTCCTGGGCCGGTGCAAAGGACTTGCGCCGGCCCAACTTGTTTTCTGCATTGCTCCCATATTTCTGTGTGGGTCTGAAGAGAACTTTGAGGCCAGAGCACGCACAGCCCCTGGCTATGGTAGCCAATTCTGCTACCATTCTATTCCCAGGGATGTTTTTCTTCCAACATGGTATAAAGCCATGATTGCAAGGAGGCCCTGTCTGAATCTCCAGGACTGTTTTCAGTAGTCATCTGAAATCTGGTGTTTGATGCTGATTCTTGGGGACCCCAGACCAATCTGAAGCATTTGGCAATCCTGTCTCTGTGGATTATCATGACCTCTAGCATGTACCTGATAATTTGACACAAAGAACTAATTTCTAAATTATGTAAGACATCAAGAATATGAACATGTATTACAGTTATGAAGAAGGAGTAAGGGAATATCAGGGAAAATTAGAGTTGAGTCAAAAACGTTTTCATCTACTTTCTAATATGTTCTCTCTATTGCTGAAGATTTTCTGTTTCTTAGAGTTTAGCACTCAACAGTTTTGTCAGCATTTTTAATAGTGCTACTAATACTGTCATTTTGATACAATTACCTAATGACTGTAAGAAATGTTGGTGTAAATCCAGCATACTGATTGCTAGGGGGACCTGTGTGATTTATGTGCTAGTGGTCACTGCTGCACTATTTGCTTCCATTGCATGGTTGGCGCAAAAGTATTTCATACCTATATCTTATCTCATTGGCTGCATAGAACCTTGTGATCATATTAAATGAAGTAATGTATCTGATGCAGTGTACCACTATACAGTGCCAAGTTCTCACAGAAAATGTTCAGATAGATAGATAGATAGATAGATAGATAGATAGATAGATAGATAGATAGATAGATAGATAGATAGATAGATAGATAGATAGCAAATTCTCGAGAGAGAGTGAGAAATATGGAGAGTGAGAAATGCCTACTGGGGGTGCTATACTGGATGAAACTCCAAATTATTCAGATGGAAATTAGTACAGGTGTGCCCCATTATCCACGGGGATTCTGTTTTGAAACCCCCTGGGATACCTGAAAGCATGGATACAGTTTAATGTCTGTCCCTGTGGTCTGGTCTCCAGAGGCAAGGGGAGTTTGAGCTCAGCAGAGGCCAAGGACGTCTGTCCCTGGCCTCTGCTGGCCTAGTCTGAACTGTATAGCTCCAAACATGTGACTCCTGGTTCAACTGAGAAACCGGAAGTGACTTTTTAATGCCTTATAAGGCATTGGGAGACACAGGGAGGCCATCAGGAGAGGGTGCACACAGGGCTGTTTGCATGGGGGGAGGGGTTGGACCCGACGCACAGATAACTGAATTTGTGAATATGGAATCAGCGGATATGAGGCCCCCTGTATTTTAATATGGTGATGGCTTGTAGTTGGCAAGCAGTTCTCCTCTCACAAAAGGATATTTTTTTCAGTGTGAAAAATTAGGCATGAATATAGTCAGTTCCCACTATCCGTGGATGTTAGGGTCCTGCATACCCTTGTGGGTCATGAATTTGCAGGCATGGAGCCATTGATTCTATGGGATCAATAAGGATCCATATCGGAGGCATAGTGGGAGGGGGGTTGTCTTACCTGCTGCCTCCTGAAGGTTGCCCAGTCATTAAAAGCTCTCCATGCTGGTCATGGGCACCATTTTGAATGTCCCTGCTGTGCACAAAAACTTCCTGTGTGTTCAGGGGCATTCAAAATGATGCATGCGCTCAATGGTAGAGAGCTTTGAAATGGCTGGGGAAAGCCTCAGAAGCTTTCCCTGGCCACATCAAAGCACTCCATACCGTTCACGGGCACAATTGTGAATGTCCCTACTGCCTCCGGAAGGGCTTTGCTGGCGAGCAGAGACTTTCCAGTGGCAGCAGGGATTATGGAAAGTGTAACCCATCTCATGAATGGTGCGAGGTGTCCACAGTCTTATCCCTCGCAGACAGGTGAATTTTGCATATGCTGATGGTTGACTTTATATTGTGCAGTATTGCTTTATTTTAAAATTAGAAGTTTCGGTAAGGTGCACCAAAAGATAAATATTATAAAAAGTGTTTGAAGTGGTATATACTTTATGGACAATCCTAGTGATGCTCCGTGCTACCGAATCTGTCCTTGAGGTCAGCACGAACATTTTTCAGAGGCACCATTTGAGCACCATGAAGCTCCAAACCTTTGAATACTAAAAGTGGTTTTGAAGATCAGATCAAGGATGTCATTGGCCAGCAGAGGGCACTGTACATTAACCACGAATGACATACTCCACAATATTGAATAGTAAACACCAACACACCAAACAATCTTTTTCCAAACTACTATGACTGACTTAGCAATTTTTGTGACTTTTAGGTGCATGATTAAAGCAGTTCTCTTTTTTGCTTTTTTGTCAAGGCCATGGCATGTGTATTATACAAATATGTAACCATTAACTATAGTACTTCACACTAAGGGATTCTGTCATATTCCCTTAGACTCATGATCCAGGTATTTTGAAACTGAGATCTTTCCATATACAAGAAGAGTGACAGTCAGGATTTCATTAAAGATTTCACAGAGATTTCAATTCAGTTAAAACACATCAATTACAGCCCTTTAGGTTCAAAACCTATTCACAATATAACACTTGGCACAGGATTAAAGTTTTTAAATATTTTTGGCAAAACATTTTATGACTGAGAAACAAGAATGAAATGTTTTTTACACAGTAGTCATATACTTTTATTAAAGTAACTGACGTTAATTCATTCATGGTGTACAATAAAGTATACTGTGCACAGTTTTTAAGTGAAAATCCACACTCAACAAGGTCCAGTTGTACATAATGAACTCCCAACTGAAAAGGGGTTCAATGCTTTTGGCTGATTGCCCATCAGCGAGATTTGGGAAAAGCGGTGACTGGGCTGATTGCACCTCAGCTTTGCCATACCTGTGATCTAAACTGCTAAGAGTGCCAGTTCTCTCTTTGGCACTAATTTAAAAAAGAGTGATGAACATAAAGTCCTAAGTTCTAGATATAAAGTGGTGTTCCCCCCCCCCCATCATACAACACCTTTTGATGCGCATGTGCCTGATCTGGAAGGGGAACTGCACAGGAAATCTGCTGGGATATATCTGCTGTGGCAAATAGTTTTCTTTATTGGATAAGGGTGATTGTTTAATTTCAGTTAGCTTTGATTTCCAAATTTATTTTTAAACCAAAATTTTAAAATTTTAAATGTAACCATGGTTAGGTATTTGATTTTTTGTTGGAGACAGACACACACACAAGCATGCATACATGTACCAGCCTCTAATGGTCTAGCTGCTAGTCTCTAGCACAGGGGTGTCCAAACTTTTTGGCAGATGGGTCATATCATCTCTCTGACATTGTGTCAAGGGCCAGGGAAAAAAGAATTAATTTACTTTTCAAATTTCAGTCACCCTTACAGTAAGAGCAGTTGCGTCAGACCAGCATGGGCTCCAGCAAGTCTCCAGAGGGCCACAGGCTCATTAGAGACTGGGGGCTCCCCACGAACCAGATTGGGAGTCCCCGATTGGCACAAATTGCCCCTGGGGTGAGGTTTGGGTACCCCTGCTCTAGCATGATACATCAAATAGAAAAACAAATAATGGAGGTATTTATGTATAGGAGCAGGAGTATTTGTGTATAGGAGCGTAATTCTCAATGGCTGAGGTCCTTGGGTCAAGAAGCATATTAATGCCCCACCAAACCAAAACACTGTCTACAATTATGCATCTCCTTATTTTTTTCTCATATAAATTAATGATTGTTCCCTCTTATGGGAAGATAAATACAGCATTTGGGAACACTCAAGGTGCAAAGGCTTTCTTTGAACGAAGCTATGAAGCCATAACATAGCAATGACTGTTGTGGTTTACTTAGGCTGATTTAGACATGCACGTACATAATTTAATTTCTTGTCATTATTCAGTACTTGATGACTAGCGGTTCAGTGCATGAACTGATTCTGTTGAAAAATATTATGTCTTAATGATGTTAGGTGTACCGAAAATTCTGTTTGCTGTGTTAGATCTTTGATGGCTCTTTCCTACATACATCATCTGATGTTGCGGTTATCAAGCGATGAAAATGAATGTTTTTGAGAAGTGCTAACCTATTCTGCTCATCTACAGTACAGCTCACATTTCTGTCAGCCAAGGAACAGGGCAATCAAGAATATGGAAAGATATGATTATGCAGTATTTAAAACATTACCCTGTTTGTATAAAATCTAAACACCAGATGCTACAAAATGACACAGGTTTAGGCAACTGATTTTAGCGTGCTTAAGCATGCCTCAGTATGTACTGGACTGTAGCCAAAAACTTTAAATCCCCATCTTGAATGGAAGCCTCTATAGATACAGGGCGTAGAGGCTTGTATCTATTTAGTAAAGATGTGTAGTGACATGTCAGTTGGATGAAACGATGTGATTAGTTTGCTTGGCTCCCACTTTCCTACTATATATGCATCAACACACAGTCATAACTCTTCTTGTACGCATGATTTTAACATGGTTTCTCTTGTCTTCAGGGAGATCGTGGACCACAAGGACCTCCTGGTGCTCATGGTGAAGATGGCATGAGAGTATGTTATTCATACAATTATCTCTTAGCACATACAGTAAAGTCTGAATGAAGTGTTTATTGCATATACTAACCCTTTTATTTTGTTAACACCAGGGAGAAGATGGAGAGGTTGGACCAAGAGGCCTCCCAGGTGAAGCTGTAAGTGAAATGCTGTTAGTGTTCTACTCACAGTGTGCACTTTTGAAAAGGAAGACCTCTTGAAGGTGTTAGGATTTGTTGGCTGAAAGCTATAACTTACCACATTTTCCTGTTGTAATTAATTTGTAGTGTCTAGAATGTATTCTCAACAATTTAGACTGGTTCACGCAGATCTAAAGATGTGTAGACTCCTTACAGGATGGGGTATATATAGGAGTTCATCTCAGTCTTGTGTGAACCCTTCAGCCCATATGGAACTTTAAACACCTGCTTATATGTATAGATTTGTATGTGTGCATACCCCAACCGCATGGGTTTCCCTCCTTTTTGTGGTGTATGGATTCTGTACTTTGACAAACTGTTGTCAAAATGATGTTTTCACACAGGCTTGCCTTAATTCAATTGATTTGCAATAGAAGCTACTCTTTCTATACCCCTTTTTGCCTTTTAAAATCTGTCCACTAGGTCACAAACAGGGTGTAGAAGAGAATTGTAAGTGAGGTCTACAAAGGCTTCCACTGACAAGGCTCAGTATGTTGTTTGTGTGTAGTTTCCAGTGGCACATCCTTCTACACCTGTAAGGAGAAAGCAAAAAGGGAAAGACTCTGTGGCCCAATCTTCCTTAAGATTTCATGGTCCGTTCCTCATTCCAGATGTTGGAGTGAGACCGGGTGGGAATGTGGGTTGAATTTGGTTGGAGAGCTGGCAGGATGAGACTATAGAACTGTTCAATACGTGGCATTATTGCCTGGGTTCCAGGTAACTTCTGTAGATCAACCTTCTTCCATGTGCATTGTGATCTAAAGACTTATTTAGATTTATTTTTTTCACCAGGGTCAGCGAGGATTACTAGGCCCAAGAGGAACTCCGGGCTCACCTGGACAACCTGTATGTATTCAGTAAAGAAATGCAATACCTTATATTTTGAATTTTTCACAAAATGCAGCTCTGACAAGTACTGTTTTTGCTGTCTTCTTTAATATAGGGGATCCCAGGTGTTGATGGTCCACCGGGTCCAAAAGGAAATTTGGTAGGTAGATCAAATTCAGGTTTCAAAGACACTTAAAACTAAATAATCATTTACACTCACTTGTTTAAAAACTTCAGTATCTTGAAACTAATTGATGATCCTTGTGAAGTAAAAGATTTGTCTGAAATCTAATGCTCATATACAGCTGGATAACACACACACACAAAAAAAAACACACCTTGCTTTAAAGTTGTCCTCTAGCTTTTGTGGATTGCTCAGGGGCGTAAACAAGGGTAGAAAATTATTGGCCCCTGATGAATGCAGTTTCAAGTTTAGGGCCCAATCCTATACATCCTTAGTGCCAACGCTGAACTCCACTGTTGGCGTTGGGTGTCGCAAACATACCATAAGGCATATCCATGACATCTGGAGAGGAGAGGCCACTAGTGCTGAGCCAGCACCAGTTCGCACTGAGCCTCAGCACTGCATGAAGGGCCAGCCAGCGCTCCAGCAGCGCTGGTTGACAGTAAGTAGTTTTGAAGTGAGAGGAGGGTGGGGGGAGGAGGCAATGGGAGGGGGGTGGGACCAGTGGAGCTCTGCTTCGCCTGATCCCGTCCACCATGTCACGCTGGAAAGCCTGACACAGAGTCTCTCAAGTCTGTGCTGGCAAAATAGCCAGTGCAGGCTTGAGAAGCCTCATTGAGGGGCATGGGGCTTTACCCAGGGGAAGGGGATAAAAGTTCCTTTCCCCCCGAGAAGACCTCCGGCAGCCTCAGTGCTGCCGCTGGATGCAGCAGTAGCCATTTTGGCGCCACTGCACCCAGCAGAGCCACTGGGTTCATGATTGGGCTGCCCATCAGGAAAGAAAACTCACACAGAACAGCAAATGAAATCACATTTGCTAGACTTATGAAAGTGGCAGGGAATTATATTGACAGGAAAAGTATCCCACTGCATTTGCCCAAAACGTATATTCTCTCTGTGTATTCTTTGCACAACAGGGACCTCAAGGGGAACCAGGACCTCCTGGTCAACAAGGAATTCCAGGCCCACAAGTAAGTGCTTAGCAATTATGAATTCCCCCCTTTTCACTGAAGAAACTGTTCAATTTATACAGAACCAGGAGAGTACTGATGATGGGAGCTTTTCCCCTCAGTGAGCTTATTTTGCTTGTAGGCTTTAATAAAATTATCCTGAAAGTGTTACCACTGAAAGTGAAAGTGAAATTTTCAACCAAGTTTGGAGAGGTTATTTGGAGAGGTTATTTTTCTTACTTTTTGGGAGAAAAAAAAATGACTCATTCAGAGCTTCCTGAATGCCAACAAGGACAGCCACACCTTCAGGAGGCTTCTGAACTGGATCATATTACATATTCACTGCCAGCAGAAGAGCCTGTGTAAAATCTCACAGAAACCTCCTGATCAATCTGGTTCTCTTTTTTTAAAGGAACTTTTTCAATCAACCTAATGAGGCATTTAAATAGTGAAAAGATCTCTCTTGTTTTCTTTGGTATCTTATGCTCTGGGTTCTTGTTCGCAGGGGCTTCCAGGTCCTCAAGGTCCAATCGGAGTTCCTGGTGAAAAGGTAAGCCTTAGCCTATCGCTGGACAGCCTGTGGATCTGGTATCAACTCTCCGATACGTATTTGTATGGTTAAAAAACTTCACTGCCATTAGCTTCTTTCAAATAGGAGCTGTGAGTTCTCTTGGATACACCTGCTCTCTGCCTAAGACCTGGCATTAGAAATACTTTGGACTTCTTTCATAAGTCATACAAAATGTGACTTCAGTGGAGGAATTATGTACCACAGAAGCAGTTATTAATTCACCGAGTCCCACATTTGCTCTTATTTGTACGTACTGATGCATTGATCAATTAAATACAGTTGTAAGCCCATTCTTCCTTTAGAATGCCCTGAGCAGCTTATGTAGGCCTCGCAATGGTCTCCTTTATCAGCATAGGTGGCACCAGAGGTTGGCCAGATGGATCAGTCATCAGGGATCATGAGGCCTTTGGAGGTGTAGCCCACAGAATGCACCAACTCCTAATCCAGTTTTTCCAGGCTTTGAAAGGGTATGGGGTGAGAGAAAGAGCTACCAGTAACTTCTCTTCACTCTGTGACCCCTTTGATTTCCACCTCTGTGAAGATAACCCCCACCCTTGGAGGAGGGGGCCCACAGCACTCATGAGACCTGGAGCTACTCCTGGAACTCAGAACCTATTAGGTCCACTTACTTTGGCAGTTTTTCTATGCAAAAATGTTATCTGCTTCAAATCTTGGTCATGTCGCCATAACATTTTGAACTATATTAGCTTTTTCTCTTTTGCTACCTTCTGGTTTTTTGTTGTTGTTGTTGTTCTTCATTATTTTTTTCTCACCTCCATTGTATGGGGACAGGGATTTGGAAAATTTACTAGAAAACACAATGCACATATTTTTGACACACAACAATGCTATTCCAGGAAGTTTGTAGACTGCAGAAACAGATACTTCCCGCAATCTATCATGAGACTAAAAAAGTGCCTTTCAGCTGTCAAATATTCAGGGCCATGGAATGGGCTTTGTGCCAGTTTATCTGGAATAACAGTTTCAGGCATGTTGGCAATTTTCTAAATTTGAAATATCAGTTTTAAGTTCAGTGTCTGAATTGCTAAAAAGTAAAAAGGAGATAATTTCTCACAGGGCTCTCTCTCTCTCTCTCTCTCTCTCTCTCACACACACACACACACACACACACACACACACACACACACAGAGAGAGAGAGAGAGAGAGAGAGAGAGAGAGAGAGAGAGAGAGGCTTCTCTAAATACACCTCATGAGTTTGCTCTGAAGTGAGACTTGAACCTGGTGCATTCTGTCCATGTCTGTATTTTAGTTCAGAGCTACACTTTACCCAGGCTTCGTGCACTAGAGAGGACACTCTGTTCCAGAACCACCATTCAGAGCTTGATACTATAGTCTTCTGAGACTGAAGGATGCCAACTAACACTTTATAGGCATTACATGGTAGTATGTCACCTTCCTCCACTGTAAGTTTTGTAAGACAAAGTAAAAGGTATGATTTCATGACCATGGGGTCATTTGGAGAGTCCTTATTCAGGGTAGGGTGTCTCTCTCACAACCTGATCCTATTGGGCTGCCATGCCCGTGGAATGTATTTTTCACCAGTGCCAGCTGCCGAACTGAGCCATAACCTACAGAAGCTGCTGGCACGCTGGTGGAAGGGTTGGAGCCTTCCCACACACATTGGTGAACCTTGGGAGGCCTGCCAGAGAGGGAAGCCCAACACAGGAGATGGGTGGGGAGTTGGAAGAACAGAGCAGAGAAGGACAGAATGGGAAGGAGATTGGGTGGGGGCAAATTGGGTCCAGGAGGGGGGCATGTTTGTCAGTGCATGCCAAATTCAAACCCCTTTCCTGTGTCTGATCCACCTCCACAGATCAATTCAGACTAGCACCAGCAATTGAGCTGGCACAGATCCAAGTTGACCCATAGCTGCTGTTACGGTTTACTCAGTCACACAAATGTCCCCATACTCTGAGAAGAAACATCACCACACAGGAAGTTAGGTAGGATTGGGCTGCTACTATAATAGCTACTAGTCGTGATGGCTGCACTCTACCTCTAGGTTCAGTGGCAATTTGCCTCTGAATATCTATGATTGGGGAATAATAGCAGGTACCTTCAGTTGCTCATGGTTTTCCTAGAGACATCTTATCAGCTACTGTGGGGAACAGGATGCTGAGCTAGGTGTACCTTTGGTCTAATATCCCTCAGGGTTTTCTATGTTCTTATGGGCCTATGCTTGTCTCCAGACACCTGCAAGCAGACCAAACCTTCCCGCTTTTGCTGTTAGTTGCAATAAATATGGAAAATTTGGAGACAGGTTTTTCTCTAGGCATATATCTTCAGTAGTCCATACTTATATTCATGTATTCATTCATTTTAATTTCAAGGACTGCTGTCTCCAGTCTCCTCAGGAGAATTTTATTAGCATTCATACTTTTGCATAGCTCTCCGTGTGGGGGAATATTTGATTTCTAAAAGTTATGTTCTGTCTTCTTATAATTACAAATGGCTCTCAGAATAAAGTTTCTTTTATGTGTTGAAGGGCAAATCAAGACAGCAGACTGTCGCCAACCCTGAGCTCCACAGTTAGCTGTGTTAAAATATCACGGGTTTTTTGGTAGAATCCCCCTTTCTCACATTGTTCCTATGTGTTAGAACACATGCAGACAGATCTACATACTGGAGATCACAGATGGTATGGCTGTGTGTGTCAACTGTATGTGTGTGTGATCACAGACGGTATGTCTGTGTGTGTCACACTGTATATGTGTGTGTGTTTCTGTGTGTGTATGTATGTATATATGTATACACACACACACACACACACACACACACACACACACACACACACACACACACACACACACACACACACAGGGTGACCCAAAAGTAGGTGGACAGTAAATGATAACATTTATTCCACCTACTGTCCACTTACTTTTGGGTCACCCTGTGTGTGTGTGTGTGTGTGTGTGTGTGTGTGTACAGGTGGAGCCTCATTATTTGCAAGGGTTCCATTCCTGGAACCCAAACGAATACCAAATTATATATATCCGGGGATATATAATTTATATAAACATAAATATCTCTTAAATAAATATAAATCTATATAAATCTCTTTATATATATACATATATACACTTACATATATACACTTACTAGTTTATATATATAAAAATATAAATCTCTCTTTTATATATATAACACACACACTTACTGGTATATATATATATACTGGTATATATATGCCAGTGAATATATAAGCTGCTCAAAACAATAAAGGGAACACTTAAACAACACATCCGAAATCTGAATGAACGAAATATTCCTATTAAATGCTTTGTTCCTGACATAGTTGAATGTGCTGACAACAAAATCACACAACAATCATCAATGGAAATCACATTTATTAACCCGTGGAGGTCTGGGTTTGGTGTCATACTCAAAATTGAAGTGGAAAAACACACTACAGACTGATCCAACTTCGTTGTAATGTCCATACAGCAAGTCAAAATGAGGCTCAGTAGTGTGTGTGGCCTCCACGTGCCTGTATGACCTCCCTACAACACCTGGGCATGCTCCTGATGAGGTGGCGGATAGTCTCCTGAGGGATCGCCTCCCAGACCTGGACTAAAGCATCCGCCAACTCCTGGACAGTCTGTGGTGCAACTTGGCGCTGGTGGATGGAGCGAGACATGATGTCCCAGATGTGCTCAATTGGATTCAGGTCTGGGGAATGGGCGGGCCAGTCCATAGCATCAATGCCTTCATCTTTCAGGAACTGCTGACACACTGCAGCCACATGAGGGCTAGCATTGACTTGCATTAGGAGGAACCCAGGGCCAACCACGCCAGCATATGGTCTCACAAGGGGTCTGAGGATCTCATCTCAGTACCTAATGGCAGTCAGGCTACCTCTGGCGAGCACATGGAGGGCTGTGCGGCCCCCCCAAAGAAATGCCACCCCACACCATTACTGACCCACTGCCAAACCGGTCATGCTGGAGGATGTTGCAGGCAGCAGAACGTTCTCCCTGCCGTCTCCAGACTCTGTCACGTCTGTCACATGTGCTCAATGTGAACCTGCTTTCATCTGTGAAGAGCACAGGGCGCCAGTGGCGAGGTTGCCAATCTTGGTGTTCTCTGGCAAATGCCAAACGTCCTGCACGGTGTCGGGCTGTCAGCACAACCCCCACCTCATGCTACCACTAGAGTGACAACACCGCCAGCATTCAAAGGTCACCCAAACATCAGCCAGAAAGCACAGGGACTGCGAAGTGGTCTGTGGTCACCACCTGCAGAACCACTCCTTTATTGGGGGTGTCTTGTTACTTGCCTATGATTTCCACCTGTTGTCTACTCCATTTGTGCAACAGCATGTGAACTTGATTGTTAATCGGTGTGGCTTCCTAGGTGGACAGTTTGATTTCACAGAAGTGTGATTGACTTGGAGTGATGTGTTGTTTAAGTGTTCCCTTTATTGTTTTGAGCAGTATACAGAGAGACAGAGAGAGGGAGAAAGATCACTGCTTGAACTGGCATTGGATTCTTCTCAGTTTTACATGAGTAATCCAAACCAGTGTAGAAGTAAGCATTGAACAGGTAGGAAGCAGTGAGCATAGTTCTCATTTATATGTTTGGAAAATGTCCAAGGAGGTCCTGTGCAGACGCTTTAAAAAAAGGGACCTCTAAAAAAGAGAGGGAAATTGGTAAAAAAGAAAATGAAAGGAAAAGTCAGGAGGACCAATTCTCTCCTGAGCGCATGGAGATTAGTTAAAGTCACAGTAACACAAGCTCAACAGGAGTATGTACCACTAAGGGTGCAATCCTAACCCCTTATGTCAGTGCTTTCCAGCACTGACATAAGGGCAATGCAGCCTGGAGGTAAGGGAACAAACATTCCCTTACTTTGAGGAGACCTCCATGAGTACCACCCAACTGCAGGATGCAGCACATGTCCCATTGGCACCGATATGCCAGTGCTGGAAAGCACTGTCATAAGGGGTTAGGATTGTGCCCTAAGTAGGACAAGTCCCACCAGATCCAGGAAAAGGCCAGCATGGCTCATTAGTGGAGTTGAGGAAGCTATAAAAGACAATAAGACTTCCTTCAGAAGAATTATTCCTGGAGGTATTTCCCAAATAAGAAGAAAAAGGATTCTAGCAAAAGTCATGTAAGCTAACAAGAAGGAATGCAAAAAAAAAGAATAGAAGTGCATGGCTAAAAGTATCAAGAATTTTTTTATTTTATTTTCCAAAAACAAATATAAACAAACACACATAACACATAACACACAAAAACAACACCACTACACACACAAAAAAGGGGTGCAGGAAATCATATATCATTATCGTATATCACTACAACTAATAAATCATTACGTATCTTAATCAATTTTGTCTTCTAAATTTACCTCTTAATATCATTTTTCATTCATCCTTCATGTATTATATATCAAATATAATATATATGTAATACAATCATCTAAATGCCCTATCATATATTTCTAAAACTTCATTTTCAACCAAGCATAAAAAGATTTCCATTGCTCAATTTGTGTTGCTTTTCGTTATTAATCCAAAATTTCTGAACGCCTGTCCATTGCCTCATTATTTTCTCTTATTAATTCATCTTTCATTAATATTTTAAAATCCTTCCAATATCTAACATATAAAATCCTCACTACAGTTGAAATCATAATAACTAAATACATTGTTTTCTTTATAACATCTAAAACAATATTAAACAAATAATCCAGGTTTCAGCGATATAAATTCGACAATCTCTTGTATTACATTTCTTACCATTCTCCAATAGATTTGCATTTTTTTCATATTTCCACCATATGTTCCTTCCACACATTTACACTTCCAACAAATACTTGATATATTCTGTTTCATTTTTACCAGTTTTTTGGTGTCATATACCATCTATAAAACATTTTATATATCTTTAAAATTTGTTGTTCTAATAAGTTTTATATCAGACTTCTAGATCTGTTCCCATTGATCTATTGTGATATTATGGTCTATATTTCATGCCCATTTTATCATACATTATTTTTTCGTACGTCTCAAATAAAAACATATACATTTTTTAAAATATATTTTTCTTTTGTTTCTAGCAATAGTCTATCAAATGGCGTCTATTCCATATAGAAACCTTCTTATTTTTCTCTCCTGAATCTTGAATCTAATTAGAGGTGTGTCCACCAGCCTGTCTCCACACCTTCTCTTGACACTTCTTCTTTTTTCACTTCTTCCTCACTCTCCATGGAACATGTTTCAGAATTCTAGCTTTATTGTCATCCACTGTCCATTTCTTTTCCTGTGAAACTTTCAGTAATTTATCTCTGTAAAAGTATCTTTTCTTAGCCTGCTAAAACTGATCCTGATTTTTTTTCACATGGAAAGAATAACATGTGAAATTGTTTCACTATTTCCTCTACAACTATCTTTGCAGCTGCTATTTTGTATTTCTGTCTTTACTACTGTTATGGCACCATGCCCTGTTTTATTTTCCTGTCCCTGTTGTATCCATCCTTGAGTTATCCAAGTTAATTAGCAATCCTGTGATAGGCGATACAATGCTACATTCCCATTCAGAGTTTGCGTACAATTGCAGTTAGTGTGAGGGCAATGATTCTGGGACTAATCACATAACTCACTAATACCAGATTACTTGGTTGCCTTTCCTCTAACACTTAATTCCCCAGTGATCCCCAGTAATTAGACAGTGATTACCAAAGAAGGGATGTGCTTTTGACATTAATGAAGATTATCATGAAAAGTACACCCCCTTGGGCTCATCCCTCCTCTTTATAACATCCTCCTACAGATTAAGGAGAGTAAAAGAGGGCTTGTTCTGAAAGCCAGATTTGTAAAACTGCCCAGCTGTTTTATTATTTTGTGGTTCTGTGATTCTTGTCAGTTTTATCTGTATGGATTTTATGACTAAATGTTAGCCACTTTGATGTATCTGTTACATGTGGTGAATATCAACATTCACATTTAAATGTTGACGCTCCCATGGGAGAAAATGTGAATATCCATACTAGGGTATTTGCATGCTGGATAATTGTGTCCTGGTCAAGTGCGCCCCTGTCATTGGTGACCCTGGACATTTGCATTCATTTTTTTTTTCTTCTGTCCCTGTCATTTGCATCATACTATAACTGGGCAACAATCAAACCATAGCTGGGCAAAAAAACTTATGTCATATATCCTAAGCCTCTTATCCCAGTTCTAATTCTGACTCTAACGCTATATTTGTGTTTTAAAAATAAAAATTACATCTACAATAATATAAATGCACATATGTTGGGACCTAAATGTCAGGAACACAAAAAAGAATAGTAACAAATGCCCAATGCCAGGACACCTTTGACTGGAACACAATTGTCCAGGACCAATGGTCCTGTCACTGTGAATATCTAAGAACTCTGAGATTCACTGGTGTGTATCTAATCACCTTATAGTGCAATCCTAAGCATATCTGCTTAGAAGTTAGCTCTACTGAATTCAGTGAGATTTACATCCAGGTACGTTGTACAGGTTGAGTCTCGTTATTCACGAGGATTCCTTCCCAGAACTCATGTGGGTGGCAAAAATTGCATTAAAGCAAATCCATTTAAAAAACAGTCCATTTGCAAGGCGATTTAAAAACAGCCTTGCTGACCTTTGTGATGTAAGGCAGAGTCATTAGGCAGTCAAGCCATCAATCAGTATCTCTCCAGCCGCTTAGAAAGTCTTCACTCTGAGCCAGCAACCTCTCCTTTAACCCAGAGCACAGCGCTGGGAAAGAATGTGAAGTGATTATCTTTCTTTCACATGCTCGGGGGGGGGGGTAGGGAAGAGTCACTTACCTTGGAGTGATACTGTTCTAAGTGCCTGGAGAGAGAGAACAATTGATGGATTGTCAGCTGGCTGCTTTCTCTCACATCAATGAGGCTATTGTTAAATGACATTTTTCCTTTAATTTAAAGGGCCCTTGTCATTGTGTTGAGATAAAACCATGGATGAAAAATCATTAGATAATTAGGTTATACCTGTCTAGAATTGCAGACTAAGGACCCAATCCTGTTGACTCGCTGTGCTGTCAGAATGCATGTTCTGGTGGTCAGTGTGCTTTGCATTGGTTGCAAAACACGACCCACCATTTTGCACAGCTGGATCGCCCCATTTCCTTCTTACTACTACATTTTGTTCTTCACAAATAATCTTCTGCCTGCAGACATTTGCAGCCTGAAGTGCCTTATCTGTTGATTGGTTTCTCAAAAGTGTTCCTTCATCTCTTCACAGGGACCACAGGGCAAGCCTGGCCTTGCTGGACTTCCTGGTGCTGATGGCCCGCCTGTAAGTAGTATAAGATAGTCTTTTTTGTATTTTTTTTTTAAAGAAAAATCACTTTGCAGCTTCATGCTCAAAAAATTGTAAAACATATCCAGTTTCATTATTTGATGGAGGACTTGATCTGTGCTTCTCATCTAGGGCTTTCAGCTTCAAAAAGAGCCACTGAAATGGCAGATGAGTAATTGCAGCGACGCTGAAATAAAAAAGCATTTAGATGTCTAACCTGGTTGGTCTAGTACAGATTTAAAGGATGGGAAAATGAGCATGGTGGAAACATTAGGAGAGAATGGGTTTTTTTCAGTTAAGCATGAATCCTTTTCGGTTGGTAAGCTGTTTCCCTCTGATTCCCTTGGAGCATTTCAACATGCTTAGGTTTCAACATGCTTAGGTTTATTCCAAAATGAAAATAATAAAATTAGGAATGAGTAAACTCTTGTTAGTCTAAACCAGTGGTTCTCACACTCTCTGGTAGAGATTGAGAGCCTGTAAATCCTTACGCAGGTGGGAGGGAGGCAGTTGGGGTGGGGAGGAAGGCAGCGACGTGATGCCCAGCATCGCACTGCGGTGGAAGGGTGCAGGAGCGCGCTTCCACTCAACCCCACTTGCTGCAGCCTCCCAAGGGTCGGAGGAGCCTGGCACCAGCCTCAACAAGGCTCTCCATGCAGTGCAGACCCCTGCAGAACATGATCGTGACCACTTCCTGTTTCTCAATTGCAAAACCGGAAGTGGTTGTAATCGCGTTCTGCAGGGGTCTGTGCTGTGTGGATAGCCTTACTGAGGCTTGTGCTGGGCTCCTCTGACCCCTGGGAGGCTGCTGCAGGTGGGTGTGAGTGGGAGCGTGCCCCACCCTGTTAAGAGTCATGATTCAGCAGATTGTGTCTCTACCTTCCCCTCTCCCCGCCCCTTAAGGGGGCAGAGCCCAGGGCTCTCAGACTGGGGCGTCATGACACCCCAGTTTGAGAACCATTGGTCTAAACAAAGAACTGTGTGGCACCTTAATGAAAAGCCTTTTTTTCATAAGCTTTTGTGGACAGGAGCTCACTTCATTAGGAGGCCTGCGCTGACTCAGCGCAAGATTAGGTTTGTGCTACAAGAGACTGAGCTTTGACTCAGGACTTCCATGGTTCAGATCTCATCTTTACCATGAGTATTCTAGGTAGCCTATTAGACTTTGAGCCACTTCCTTTGAGCCACAGCTCTCCTGTCCGTAATATGGGGTTAATGACACTTAATTACTATGTAGTGTTGTTACACCCCTGCTAATTGGGTAAGAGGCACTTTTTCAAGTGAGTGCTCCTTTTTTTTTAGCAGGGGGAGAGTAACTGGCCCACCTTACCCCAGCACTGTCTGTTCTAGTGGCTGTCTGCTAGTATTCATTTGCATCTTTTTAGATTGTGAGCCCTTTTGGGACAGGGAGCCATTTAGTTATTTGATTTTTCTCTGTAAACCGCTTTGTGAACTTTTAGTTGAAAAGCGGTATATAAATACTGTTAATAATTAATAAATACATGAAGACAATATATCTGAAGTGCTTCACACGCTCAGCAAGTGTTATACCAAGTGATAACCTTGGAAGGACAGGAGAAGTGATACCAAGACAGGGAGTAAAGAAATGAGCCAAATGAATTGAGAAGGCATCCCCAGGCAGCTGTGAGTGCTCGGGTCACAGAACAAAACTAATGATTACTCTGGTATTTTGAAGATGGCTATATGGACAACAAAACTCAAGATTAATTGTAGTCGTTAACTGCATGTGGATTTAGCCCAGCCAGGAAAAAAGACCCTTCTGCCTATTGATTTGCACATGCTATAAAATATTTCCATTACTGTTTGCTTTCATTTTGTTGTGTCATAACTTTAATGGTGTGCTTAGTGTAATGTTCGGTGACAGATAAAACTAATCAATTCACATTTTCCAGAGAAAATGCATTGAGCGAAGACACAATATTCAGTGTTTTATGTGTTCCTGCATTTTTTTCCCCCCAGAGTGATTCAGACCTAAAACAAAACAGTGACTTCTTTTGCTTTCAATAGTGATTCACATTTCCGAGGAAAGTCACTGCAGAAACATAACATTATCAATATGATTAGGTTTATTGATTGATTGATTTCTCCATAACTCTTTCAAGAGGCTTTAAAGTAGGATTCTGAGGGTTCTGTGTACATGTTGTAGAAATCCAATGCATGTCTTAAAATGCAACTAGACATTGCCAAAAATAGCAGCATCTCATCTCCTCTTTCCATTTTTCCTGCTAATATCCAGTAATACAAAATGCATGATGTAATGTCATTCTCGGCAGAATGGTTCCGATAGCAAGCAGGAGGGACTGCTTACATGGCATGCTGCGGCACCTGCAAGACTTACCATTCTGCCCCTCTCCAGTAGCTACGCTACTGTGCAAGGTGATGACATTGCAGATTGTTCCTCTTTTGCTGGACATAATGCAGGAGGAGGAGGGAGAACCATGGGAGTGCTCCTTTTGGCACCAGCTATGTGCGTACCAGAATGACTCGTGCAAGGATGTCTAGTCTTATCTTCCCATTATGCGCAAGAATCTTTGCCAAGCTGTGCTGTAACATGGTCTAGAGTGGGGACTGTATATCTTGTTCTTAGGCGCATTCATGTCTACTTCCAGGCTCTCTTTGTTTTTAAACTATTTTTGTACTATAATCTGAATGTATTTACACTACATTCAGAGAAAGTACTTATTGTAATATTGTCTTATCTCTTTTTACACCCTAACCAATTACAGTCCCTAGGGTTTCCTGGGAAGAGAGGATTTCTATTAGACCAGTTTAGATCTGTAATGTGGATAAGTCCATCCTCTTTAAAACAATTGAGTGTGAAAAAATATATATATGTACTGTGTATCCAGTCAAATATGTCTGTATAATAATATATAGTTCATATACTAAGTGGACTTCCCCCCCCCCCCTATATATTTTGTAAATAGGGCCATCCAGGCAAAGAAGGACAATCTGGAGACAAAGGTGCATTGGTATGTTTTATGCTTTTTCTCCATAAACGTGTATTATTCTCATTGTGCATAGGATCAAATATCTGGCAAGATTCTTCTTGTGCCATAAATTAAGTTGATGGAAAATAGACTTGCAGAAAATTTAAATCACTGAGCCAGTTTTAAATGAATATATCTTCCTCCACTGAGAAATAACCACAGGTTTTGACATTATTTAGAAAATAGAAAGCAGCCCACCAGTGTCTGCAGTGTGTGCTGAAATGTCAGTTTCCCCTCTCCTTTGCACTTGCCATCTGTATTATTCATTTTTTAGGTGGAGTATCTTTAGACTTTTTCTTTCTTATCTCAGGCAGTCACCACCTTCTCCCTTTCAGTCCTACGTACCCCTCAGGTCAAGTTAGGGGCTATCTACTGGGTGGAAAGTTGGGTAGAGGTTGAGCCTATTCATGGATTTTCCATCCGCAGATCTGGCTCAGTGTGGGTCCCCCCAGACCCATGTTGAGCCATAATCAGCCTAACCTGAGCCCTCTGAGGTCGACCAGAGCTGCGCTTCATCAAAACTGGAAGTGATGTTTTGTTGATTTTAAAAGGCATTAGGAGGGCCAGGGAAGCCCTGGATGAAGCTCCTTGGTTTTGATGAAAAAACGAAAGTGGCTTTTTTTGCCTCTAGGACAGTGTTTCTCAAACTGTGGGTCAGGACCCACTAGGTGACTCGCAAACCAATTTTAGGTGGGTCCCCATTCATGTCAATATTTTATTTTTAATATATTAGACTTGATGCTACAAAGGTATATATGACTGCATTTGGAGAAATGTTACAGATCTATACTTTTAACAGGCTACTATGTATATGCTTTAAACAATGATAGTAAATGGGACTTACTCCTGGGTAAGTGTGGGTAGGATTGCAGCCTAATATTGTTAAAAACTTTCCTGCTTGATGATGTCACTTCTGGACATGACATTACTTCCGGTGGGTCCTGACAGATTCTCAATCTAAAAAGTGGGTCCTGGTGCGAAATGTTTGAAAACCACTGCTCTAGGAGGCATTCTGAAGCCCACCGAGGCCAAGGGCAGTTGTGTTCAGGTGGGCTACGAAAACTGCAGATTTCGGTGTCCATGGTTTTCGGTGTCCATGAGGGTGTGTGTCCGGGAACAGATTCCTCATGGATACAGAGGTACCACCTGTATTTGTGCCAAACACAGCAAGATACCACTCCTTTCTTTTCAGCTTTCCAGTGGTACTTGATCTGCCCATGCTGATGTAATTATTTAGTAGGAGAAGACAGGCTGATGCATAAGTGTGCTTGCTCACATGCAGAGTCCTTTAGATGAATTCAGAATCTGTGTTGCTGTTGCAGGAATGATCCATGAGCAGGAACAGTCAGAAATGTAGTCTCCTGCTTCTAGATCATTCCTGCATAATCTGTGTGCCAATTCAAAACTTTCCAGGTTCACTTCTTCACAAGTTTTCCTCTGTAGAGGGAAAGAAAATTACATCAGAATTGGCCTGAAGAGTTGGAAACATTTTGTGGCTCATGTACACCAGCTCTCAAACTTAACTGTACTTAATATTTATCAAGTGCCTCCTTTAGAAAATATTACAGAGAAGGAGATTACATATTATCTCTGGGCAACTTGTTCTATTGACCAACTCATTTTATAGTCAACTCATTGACTATAAGAATTTCTGAAATATCAAGTAAAATTCATGTTGCTGTAGACTGAACCCATGGTTTTATTTCCATCTTTCCTCTAGCATGCACTGGTCATTTTTAAATGGCTATTCTGTCAACAGTTTCATTTATGTTTATATGCAAAACCAGTCTGCTCATGCTAAAAGGGCGAACAGGAGAATATGTTCCATATGGTGGGTCCGCCAAGTCTCCAATTTCTCTGCCATCAGTTAGGAAAACTGCATAAATTACAGTATACCATTAGAATGAATGGTATACTGTCACTTCATTTTGTCACTTATGTCTGAAAACCACAATATGAACTGCAGAGACGACTGATTTTTAGATGTGTTAGCCAGTGCAGCAATATAAAGTGACGTATCTGCATTATCTGGTGTGCCACTTGCTGATATCCTTGAGTATTATTCCTCTGTTAGATCAATATTCCCCTGTTATGAGTTTCTGAACACACTGGGTGAGTTCCGCAAACAGGGCAATTTGCATTCAGTTGGGTTTCCATCGCACAATTTATTGTATCATTTTAATTTTTCTTCAAACATACCTGTAAGCAACCTGTAAGCAATTTTCCTGGGAAAAAAAAATATGTGCACCATTTTTTCCCCCAGAACCACCAAATTCTTTGCAACAGCCTAGAGCAGTGCTTCTCAAACTGTGGTTCGGGACCCACTAGGTGGGTTGTGAACCAATTTCAGTTAGGTCCCCATTCAATTCAATATTTTGTCTTTAATATATTAGACTTGATGTTCCATCCACCTGGGTAAGTGTGGGTAGGATTACAGCCTAGGATTGTTAAAAAGTCTCCTACTTGACATCATCATGTCACTTCCGGTCATGACGTCACTTCCGGTGGGTCCTGATGGATTCTCATTCTAAAAAGTGGGTCCTGGTGCTAAATGTTTGAGAACCACTGGCCTAGAGCACTTGAGATGCAATTACGAAATCATAATCTGAGTATATCACACGTCATTGGAATTGTGATATACTCAGAAACACCTGATCACCCTTAGAAGATAAACGTTAATTGACACGTCTATGTATATTGTTTTCCAATAATATAATCCAATGTCTTTTAGGGTCCTCCAGGTCCTCAGGGACCAATTGGTTATCCTGGCCCCCGTGGTGTGAAGGTATGGATAATACTTTCGTTCATTTTGGATAAATTGTCACGAATCATCAAAAGTTACGAATCTTTTTGTGCACTGAACAAGTAACTCTGTAATTGTCACTGTTTTCTGATAGGGGGCTGATGGTGTTCGTGGTCTGAAAGGTGGCAAAGGTGAAAAGGTAATTATTGTATTTTTCATCATTTATATGAACTCTCTTTGCCCATCAGCTTTCAGTTTGTTCTTGCCCACCATTCTCCTCCCTGCCCCGCCCCATTCATACTTTCTCTTCTGCTCTGCTGTGTTCTTCCAGTTCTTGCAGTTTGAGTTCAAGGAGTGGGAGGAAGAAGAGGCTCTCATTGCCTTGGGTGGTCTCTTGGGCAGAGCAGTTCTGAATTGTGCTATATAAATAACATTAAGCAAAACAAATCTACAAAAGACTGATCCAATTATGGTTACTGCAATACAGGAAGTAGTGCAGAATCCAAAGCAGCCGTTATACTAGAATTATTTTAAATTGATAGAAACTCGTGGACTTCAGAAAATGTACTCCCCACCCATTGTTTAATAAGCCAGCATTGGAACTGATGTATTCTAAAGCAATAAAGGGGACACTCATATATCATTTTGCCAGTATAGTGTCTACCTTTTTTTTTTTACTCACTCAGTACATGCTGACCATGACGTCACATGGATAAACTTCAAGATGTAGAGTCCTCAACATAAAGAGTACATAGATACAGCCTACAGCATCCAGCAAACATGACATGATAGCTGGAGAACTGTAGGTACTATGGACAGTTTTGTTCTCACTGAAATTTTGCCACATTTGAGCTGAATGCATGACATGTGAGACTTGCAAGCCACTTTTGAGCTTGCCAGTGGTAGTTCACTCTTCCAAGTATCAGAACATGAAAGATATACCAGGAGCTGATATGCAGATGCAGGGGACTCTAGGGAAGGGGTGTTCAAAGTTTTCAGCAGGAGGGCCACATCTTCTCTCTGACACTGTGTCGGGGGCCAGAGAACAGAAGAATTAATTTACATTTAAAATTTGAATAAATTTACATAAGTTTACATAAATTAATATACTAGAGGTGGAACTTACACAAATGAATGAAGGTCTTGCAATAGCTCAAGGCCTATAAAAGGCCTTGCACAAAGCAAGGCTGGCCTTTTCTTTGCTGCCTCTACTGCATCACAGATGCGACACAGAAAGCAGTGGAGGGAGCCCTCATCCTACAGCTAACACAAGGGGTCAAACAGTCGCCCTCACTCTGAGAGCAGTTGCATCAGGCCAGTGCGGGCTCCAGTAAATTTCCGGAGGGCCAGAGGCTCACTGGGGACTGGGGTGTCACTGAGGGCTGCATTGGGAGTCCTCGAGGGCCGCAAGTTGCCCCAGGGCCAGGGTTTGGGCACCCCTGCTCTAGGGCATCACTCTAAAATTGAGCCATTTCCTGAGCAAGTCCTCAGGAAACAGTCCTACCATGGGCCAAACAAGATGTTATGTGGGTGTTTCTCCCAAATTCTTTACTTTCTCCAAATTCAACTATTATCCTTTGCCCCAGATTAAGTTCAGTTTTGCAGTGCAAGAGTGGAGGGACTTGGCCCTTTGTCCCCTTGCAAATTTAAATCTTTCCACAAACCTCTGTTTACCTGAGAAGGAAAAAATGCAGGGACTAAATCTGTATTTTCACTCACCTCTTCCACACCTCTAATAGCAGTTTCAGGGAATGGGATGATTTAAGCTGGATCACTAGTGGAGGACAAAGGGTATAAAGCCTTCCACCCCGCTCTAGTCTCTGTCAAAATCAGGATGTCTCACAGTTATTTTGGGGGGAATAAAAAGCATGAAGGGGTGGCTGGGTATGCTAATGAAGGAACTCTGTTTCTCCAAATAGCATTCATGATGCCTGCTGAGGGCCGGAAGTGATGTCATTAGGCAGGAATTGATGTCATTAAAAAGGTCATAATCAAAAATAAGCACTTTTTTCTCACTTAGGAACTCATTAGCTGCAAACAACAGAAGAGAAAATACACAAATCTTGATCATATTTCAAGATATGAGACAGCCCAATTTTCACGTGGGCTGCCCTTTTAGCAGTAACACCACAGCACTGCTCAGCAGATGAGAGCCTGAGGGCTGAATAAAAAGCTTCCACGGGCCGCATCCAGCCCCCAGACCTTATATTTGACACCCCTGCTGTAGTTTGTCCTTCAAGCCAATAGCACTGAGTGAGAGACCTCTTCTGAGCCAATAGCTACATGGAGTCAGAGAGTGTCAAATAGTGGGTTGCATCTAGTTGGCAATCCCTTGCCTGTATATGAAGCAGCTCTTAAATGAAGAAGGTTTTGTATAGTCTGTGTTCTGTAGTATCTTTACATCACTGTAACAATTCCAGGATAAACATGTTCTTCTTGGTGTCCTGGAATTTTAATTTATGAGTTGGGAAGGATCTCAGGAATCCTTTCAGCACCATAATCCAAAACACTAATGTCCAAGGATTCTACTTGGCTTTTTCCCATTTTGGCTTTGGGGCTGTACACAATTTCTTTTTCACAACACAATAAATAATCTCTGCATTAGATTAGGTTAGAAGTGCTGAGTCATTATAGTGGCCACTCTTTTTCAGTACAGGCACTTTTGTCTCCCATATGGAAGTCAAGAAAAAAAAGTGTGCCTTTGTAACTGAACAAAGGAGCAAAATCACAATGCTCTTCCCTTGTCAGACATTGTGAGGCCTTTCATTAGCAATGGAAAGGAACACATTTCTGACAGGGATAGCCCATTAACCCATTTTTGCCCATCTCACAGGTGTATGTGTTTGATCCCTGTTGCATATATCTGATGTTGGGCAGAAATGGCTTAAACAAGGTGGTGTGTGTTGCATCAGTGGCAGATTGACTCAGGTGCAGTGTGCACTGATCCACTTTCCACCTGCTGAAGACAAGTGGAAAGTGGATCACCTGCTTCCTTACCTTGCTCCTGGTGCTGCTGCTTCAAATATGGAGGTGCTGGACTCTCAGTTTGATTTATTGAGATCACACTAATAAAGGAGCGCCTTCATTTGTCCTGTCCCTTTAAATCAAACATGGAAGTCCTGCTCTTACACAACCGAAGAAGCTGCACAAAGAGCACAGTAAGTGGTCACTATTTTTTTTTAAATTGTGTGGACTTGAGTGGCATCAGAACAGCATTCCAGGCTGCACCACCACTGATTTCTGAATAGCTGCGGGACAGGCTTCTCTTGCAAACTGTTGGAGAAGTGCAAAGCTCTTGCTCTTTCTTTAACAATAGCTGGTGGCGCTTACTGTCCATCATTCATTCCATGTCAGCCTTCTTGGCTGACAGTGAGCAATATAACTTCACTTTATAAATCATTCCAAAGCACACAAATGTTATAGTAAACCACTTTGCTACAAGCTTTTTTAGCCCAGAGACAGTATCTTTCCCAGGATGAAGGTGGTTCCAGCACAAACGTACTTGAACAAATCTGTCATGGAATGGTTGGTTGACTGACTACAGGTTTGAGACTGAATCTAATCCCTGGGAAAATTGAGTGTGACTTGTGATATGTGAGGACCCCATCCCAGTGCAAAATGGCTCACATAAAGTTGTTGTTTTTTTTTAAAGTCAGAAAATCAATCATATTTTTTTCTGTACCCTTTTCCAAGAGGTATGCTATTGATGATGTCATTAGGTATTTGACAAAACCTGTGTGCCATTTCCTGAGATGTTATCCCAAGTAACATTACAACTGAATGTAGTCAGAAGCTGCCTAGTACTTTGCCAGCATTTGGCACACCATGACCCCTGGCACATCAAGCCCTGGAAATACATTTCCCAGGGTTTCTGGTGCTTGGAATGCTGTCACTAGCATGTATGACAGTCCTGGGCCCTAGAAATTCTGAGGAAGGACTTTGGACATCTCTAGAAAGTCTGTTAGGAGCCATGGAAATTATATCTTTTGGGGTTCTTGGTGAGCAGGATACACCGCTATTGCGGTAGCATTCTCTGACAGAGTTCTTGTTTCCCACCTTCCATGCATTAGCAGTTGCCTCCATCAGGTAAGTATGTCTGAGAAAAAGCGCTATTATTATAGCAGCAGGAAGTGCTAGTGACAGGGTGAGCCTATTCTGAGATGGGCTCAAACTTCAGAGCAGTTTGGGCTTGAATTGCAGTGAGCTCAGGGAGTTTGAAACGATCTTCATTTCGGAGCCCTCCCAGGTCCTACGTTTGCCACCAGGACTGCATGGCTGTCAACTGAGAAATGTGTGGTGTTGAAATCAGCCCTTCATTGGCCCTGTATGGTGTTATGAGGGTCATTCCCTTCTTCACTTTTAAATGTGTGGCAACTGTTACAAAAAAAAAAGCCAAGTATTTTGAACATGCAAGAAGCAAGTGTAATACAGAAGAGTAAAGTCATAATAAACAGTTCCTTGGTGAATTAAGAATTTGTCTGTTGCCTTAAGCACCTTTCTCATTATTCATTTGCCATTTGAAAGCTAAGAATTAATTAAATTCAGCTGTGGCAATATTTTTTTCTTTTTCTTTTTTGTTCCTGATAGAGAAACTGCCATACTAAACTTATGTGCCATGTTATGATCCAGCTTTAGTAGTGTAAATTATTGTGGCTTAGGGCAAAATAGCTATGGCTGTGACTTTCATTATACTCATGCCTTCATTCAGGTTCTTTTTAATAATGTTCGTTTTATTTGCATAACGAATGGCATACTGCTTTTTTTCCTTTCAGGGCGAAGATGGTTTTCCTGGGTTTAAGGGTGACATGGGCCTTAAAGGTGACAGAGTAAGTATGTACCTGGATATGAAAGTCAATCCCCAATGTTCCATCTGTGGGGGCTAAACAAGAGAATCTAAAGCAGTGGTGTGCAAACATTTTGGCAGGAGGGTCACATCATCCCCAGTCAAGGACCGGGGAAAAAAAGAATTAATTTATGTTTCAAATTTGAATAAACTTACATAAATTTACATAAATGAATATATTAGAGGTGGAATTTATATGAATGAATGAATTTTACTGAGCATTTATAATACACATGAGAAGTATAATACAGGCATGTAGAACCGCATGAGAACTGTGAACTGTTTGCCACACATCTCTTGCACAGTGAAAACATCCAGACCAAGCCAAAAACACATGGAGACATAAGTTGTTCAGAGGCAATGACAGGGGTGGTGGTAAAATAATGCCCAGGGGAAAGCAGAAAACACATGGAGACTATAAAAAGCCTGCTCTAACTCGGCCCACAGCTCATGTCTGGCAGTCGTGACTGGCAGTCGTGGGCCAGCGTGGGCTCCCACTGTCTCCAGTGGGCTAGAGGTGATACTGGGGGCTCTCTGAGGGCAGGATTGGGGGTCTTTGAGGGCCACAAATGGCCCCCAGGCCGGGGTTTGCCCACCCCGATCTAGAGCAAAGGTCATGCAAGTGTCAGAGAATACCTGCCCTCTTTGTAGGGTTTCCATACAGACCATGCAATCATGCACCATACCTTCCAAGAGTCCCTGCAGTATCCAAGCTATCTTTCTTTAGCCAGTATTCCCGCCAGCCCACCCCAAACTGTCATGCCAACAGGAGCAAAGTTGGGAGCCAGGAGAACACCTACTGGGTGGGGCATCAAAGGCCAATGAAGCTGACTTGGAAAGGGAGCGCAGATCTACCCAGCGGGTAGATCAGGGTTCCAAGTCTGGGTCCAGGTCTACTTACCTAGCAAATGGCCACGGAGGTCATAAGCTTAACTGGGAGCCCAGGCCTACCCAGCCAGTAGGTCTGGACTCCAAGTATGGGTGGAAGCTCAGGTCTACCTGCCTGGTTGACCTGGGCTGTAGACTTAAAGGTAGTGCTCATGCCCCTCCCCCCAAACACAAACAGTGAATCCACCCCTGGTGCCACCTCTACCCGAAAGTGGTCTCACACAAGGGTAAATTGTTTAGAACCAACTCATATGACCAGTTCATCTTGCGAAATAATATATTTCTGCCTGAGACAGGCAGGACTCCTTGGCAAAGAGTTTTTTGAGTGGGTTCCATTCTACCAGAGTCGACTTTCCTCCCCTTACCTTGTGTAGAGGTTGTTGTGGGTTTCTTTCTTCATTATCCACTGCCACACCTACTACAAAGGTAAGGGGAGGGACCCGCTGGCTCAGTGAACATGGATTGCTAGGGGTTAGAACAGGCATCAGCAATGCCTTCTCTAGTGCGCCAGGGGCCCAGCAACATCCCAAGAGTGCTATATGGTGATGCTGGCCATGGTCAGCTGGACTCATTGTTTTATCCAGAACTGGACCTTTTACTTCATTGCCTTTCACAGAGAGTGATTGAGAAAAGGGGTGGTGGTGTTTTTTTTTCAATGCTATATGTTTTCCAACGCTATGTGTTTACAATTGTTTCGTAGGGTGAAGTTGGACCCATTGGTCCTCGAGGAGAAGATGGACCTGAGGGTCCAAAAGGTCGTGCTGGCCCATCCGGAGACTCAGGTGGGCCTGGTCAAGCTGGAGAAAAGGTTAGTAACATACTAATGGGATGTTCTTGGTTTTTTTTTCAGAATCATTAGCACATCATAGCACAGAGCTCTGTTGCATGTTACAAATTAATAAGTGGCCGAGAAGGTGAACACACAAATAATGTCTGCTTATATCTATCCTTGAATGTTCCCTTGCTTAAATATGGATCTCGCATATCTCAGCCATGGAACATGTGTGGGTTTTTGACACGTTCCCTGGCTGAGATATGCGAGAGCCATATCTGTTCACGTACAGATTTCCTTGGAAAGTAAATCTTTATGAGAACACATGTGTTTGCCGCAATATATTTCAGTTCCTCTTCCACTTCTGTAGTGCACAGTGGCTATACCAGAGAAAACTTGCCTCAGCCATCAACTCACTAACTAGATGGAGGCAAGCAACTACTTCTTAACCTTTGCTTTTTCTCCATAAATCTTTTATCATAACAACACTAGCATACTTTACAGGGCTGTTGTAAATAGTACTAAGATAATGTATATGACAGCAAAATCCTATACTTTTCCTGCCATAGTGCTACATACTATGGGGTGGGGTGGGGTGGGAGATATCAGGAGGCTAGGAAAGGGAAAGCATCTGGCACAAGTTGCCTGCAACAGGAATATTGTGGAATATTTTCCCTTACCTTCCCGTAAGCCTCACACTCTCCAATGGGTGTCCTCAGACCTCCACCTGCTCTTTAGCTGGCACAATTCTGAGTAGAGAAAGGGGACATTTCAGGAGGCTAGTAAAGGGATAGCACCCGGCACAAGTTGCCTGCACCAGGTGCCTCTTACTATTGCTTGTCACATCACATTTGGTCTTCCAGAAGTAACTGGCAATGACATCATCAGTTACTTCCAGTGGAACTTCAAATAGGTGGACCATGTGAAATGGTATGGTGGAGGACAAATGTTGAGAAACACTGAACTAGGGTTTTATTCAAGCGCATTCATGATTGAATGCGAAGTCAACTTGGTTTGAAGTCTTGTTTGTTTGTAAAGGTATTTTGAAATTGCCTTCCCAAGTACTTAACTATCCCTGTTTCACACACAAATTCCACAGAGAAAGGACAGTTTATGGACCAGAAGGGAAAAGTGTAGGAAAGTGTTGTATTTACGACTAGATGCTGACAACCTACCATAAAAAAAATCTATCTTAAAAAGTCCTTACAAGTCACTTCCTTGATTCCAGATAGAGATAATGTTCCTTTCAATTTCACCTAAGTACAGGGAGTTATTTCTAAATTAATGATCCCCACAATGTTGCAAGACATCTTGCCAGCTGTTAACAAGGTCATGAATCCAGAAAGCCAATATTATAATTATGGATGAATGGAAACATAATTGGAATGCCATCACTGAATTCCGATTAAATTCCAGTTCCATTAAAGCATAGGAGCATCATTCTCCTCAAACCTCAGCTACATTGCATTTCTTCAGTCAGGGTTGGCAATGACAGGCAGGGGCCAGTTGGGAGAGGTAAAAAGTTACCTTTCTGGCTTCTGCATTGTCCCCAATGGAACTGCTCAGATCAATGCCTATTGGGAAGCATGCTGGGCACGTATCCAGCCTAGAATGGGTGTTCAGGATGCTCCCAATGCTGCTACCGCCATGATTCACCTCCACCACACCCCAATCTGCCCCCCCCCTGCTTGCAAAAACCAGCCAGTGGCCAGTCTGTACCACTCACAGCTTTACAGCTGCTGCACCTTGTAGTATGCCGGTTCAATGGGGTAATAGGATTGGGTGATAAGGAGTTATTCTCTCACATAAGATGTACTTATGAAAGGATATCCCAAAGGGTTTTCATACTGGTCTCTCCATACTGATAGCCATAAAATGCAATGCTTATTTTCAGAACATTTATAGCTGTATTATATTTTTCTAAACTTTTGCATTTGGATCTCTCTGGATTGGGTGTCAGGGAGAGAGAAAGTGCTGTCATTCCAAATGTAGTGCCCTCCATTTCAGCTCAGGTCTATTCAGTTTCCAGGATGTGCAGCAATTATTCCACTTCCAGCTCTTTCAACTATTTAAAAAAAACAAAACTATTATCTGTCTCCAGCTAGACAATAGTTTTTAAGAGAGTTGAAAGAGGTGAAAGTGGCATGAGCAATTTGGCCTTGATCTACAGCTGTCAAGTTTCACAGGTTTCAAATGAGTTTCATAGGATATTAGAACAGCAAAATTGGCAAAGGACGTGATAGTGGAATAACAGTGCACACAACACTGGCTTTAACTCTTCTCTCGTTCCACTTTCGACACTCTGAAGAAACTATCACGTCTTTGTCCTGGTTCTAGAAGCAAGGCTAATGGAAATGTGGAACTAAAGACCACCATCCATTTGAAGCCATTCATCTGTGTTCAAGGGAACCTCACAGCCAGATCTTCTGTTGTAGTTTTGGCTTTTGCAAACTGGCATATGATGAAGCAAACCACTTTTCTGTTTTAAACATGGCATGCTGTATTAGCAGTGGCATTTAAAAAGAAATACAAACTAGAAAGAAATATATTATAGCCAAATGAAAACCTTTACCATCTAATTTGATAAAATATAGTACATAACTGTTAATTCTTATGGAGAGAATGGTGTATTGATATAACTGAACTTGACCAGTTGGAGACAATTAGAAATAAAAACTTCTTTTTAATTGCAGGGTAAACTTGGTGTTCCCGGATTGCCAGGATATCCAGGAAGGCAAGGGCCAAAGGTAAGGGAGTTTGAAAATGTACATATATACTAGTGTAGTAGTTTCCGAGAAAACTTAGAAAAATTATTCTAAACAAATGATGTATATCAAGATGCACTTTTGTAATATTTGTATTTGATATCTATATATGATATACATTTACCGCATAATGAAAGGCCCATTCACCTTTGTCACCTAAATCATAATATAATTATGTCACCTAAATCATAATATAATTGTTATATTATCAATGTTATAATATCAACGGGTTAATATAATTATTGATATTCAATATAGATATGGTTCTAGGATGTGGCAAATTCTCTGTGTTCTCATGTAAGCCACAGTGGACCATAATGTATGATATCATGGTGAGAGTTGTAAACATCAGTCATGTTTACTCATAAAATCATTCACTCGGAACAAATTCAAATAATGTTATAATACTCTGGATCATCTCTTGTAAAGGAAAAGATAGTGGTTCCACGTCATAGTATTTTGCTTCACTATCATTTTGTTTCTGGTGTATAACTTTCTGTAACTTATGCTTCTAGAAAATGACAGCATGGGCAAAATAGCAGAAACTCTAATCACTGTGCACTGTCATGCACATGCAAGCCCCATTTACTTAAATGGGATTTATGTATATATAACATTAAAGAGATTGTAGCCATCACCTGTTCCATAATTTTATGTTCTTGTAATTAGTATTAATTTTAGATAAGAAATTTGAAACATGTAATAGTTTAATGGTGCTTATTTATTTTGATTACACTTGCCCTGCATCCATTCATATAATTTTCATATCTGCCCAACTTCCTTCCAGTATTCTGTTCTTTTTAACAGGCCAAGATCAAATCCAAAGACACATACCAGGGGCACCAGTGCCATACTTTTCAAAGTCACCTTGGAAGCACTTACATGTGGAACAGTTACATCAGAATGCCTTTTTCATTTTTCCATTTGGGACACAGTGATTAAATTCCTTGTATTTTGCTTATGAGAAGGGCAGCCCAATCCTGAGCTGCCCAGGGTGCAGGGCTGCAGCGGCGCCAAAAATGGCTACCGCTGCATCCTGCACACTTTGGGCAACCGTCAGCAGGTAATCGAGAGAAGGGGACTTCCGTTCCTTCCCCCCAGGTAAAGAGAGTAGCCCCGCAATGGGGCTACTTGATTAATTGCCAACAAAAAGGTTGGCGGTGAATCAAAAGCCTCCTTGTCAGGCGGTGAGCCCAGCATGGAGGCTTTGGATCTGGTGGAGCTTTGCTCCATTGGTCTCGCCTCCCTCCCTCCCCTCGGCATGCCTCCCCCCGCCCTTTCCCCACCCTCCGCCTGCCTTCCCCCTCCCTGTAACACCTCCCCCACGCCCCCACTTTCCTCTCCTCTCCTCAGTTGTCCTTAGGGCACATTTGCGACAATGCGCACCGGCGGTGAGTCGGCGTGCCGAGCTCAGGATTGGCAAAGCCAGGGAAAAGTTAAAATAGATTGCCCATTCTGATGTAACTTTTCCACATCTCTGTACTCAGTGGCATGTCTGGTGGAGGCAAGGGGGGCAAAAGCCGCAGCCGCTGCAGCCGCTCACCCCTGCCACTCCACCCCGCCTGCCCATCGAAGCCAACCCGCAGGCAGTTGAAGCCCCATGAGGGAGCACCTGCCATGGGAGCAGGTCTGTTACTGTCTGAACTACAGGGATAGCTCCCAAATGCAATCATTGAAGTGCATATTATTGTGGTTCTTATGCATACCCTGCTGGATATTGGTGGCTGGATTTGGCCTGTTGGATTGGACCAAGGTCCTTGATCCTTCTCAAGGACCTAGTATAGTGTTTCTCAAACTGTGGGTCGGGACCCAGTAGGTGGGTCGAGAGCCAATTTCAGGTGTTTCCCCATTCATTTCAATATTTTATTTTTAATATATCAGACTTCATGCTACCATGATATGTGACTGCATCTGGGGAATTGTTACAGACCTGCACTTTTAACAAGCAGTTGTGTACATTCCTTTAACAACAATAGTAATGTTTGCAACCTAGGATTGTTAAAAATTTTCCTGCTTGATGATGTCACTTCTGTCACTTCTGGTCATGACATCACTTCTGGTGGGTCCTGACTGATTCTCATTCTAAACAGTGGGTCCCAGTGCTAAATGTTTGAGAACCACTGACCTAGTATATTCACAGATATTATTGTAATATGTCTTCTGTTTCAAGTAAGTCTGCTTTCTGTCCTTGGTGTGTAGTGATTGGTACAATTTTAGCCTTTTTTTGGTATAGTTGTTGGACTTCAATTTGCAAATCTTCCCATTGGTGTTCCTAACTGCTAGACTGTTGTGATGTGCTTTATGGTACGTTTGCATCAACCTACACTGATGCAGTGGTCGCTATAGCCAGCTAGGATTGTACCTTCAGAAGAACACCAGCAAACAGCCACTAGCCAACAGCCATTGCTCTCACCCTAGTAAATCTAAGAAGAGCACCAGTTTAAAAAGTGCCTACTTAGCAGGGTGAGTTCTAATGATAATGCATCAGAACTGATGACTAGGGTGTAAAAAAAAACGCAACATATGCATACACCTTTTTTGTCAAGAATCATTCCTTAGTCTTAATAAATCAGAGAAGTTACTAGGCATTTTATTTCCTAATGGGATAAAGTATTTTTTCCAGCATGGAAGGTTTGGCACAATCCTCCAGAATGTTCCCCTGTGCAAGTGCTATGGAAATGGGGATCTAATACAGTGGTTTGAAGTAGACTTCAGATCATGGGTAAAGAGGAATGTTGGATGAGCTTAACTACAGCTAATAATTCCAATACCCTGCATAACTGTGGTTAACAGAGGAGCTAAGAAATGTGCTGCAGGGTAAAAATGAATTTGTGTGAAGGGAACGTGAGTTAACTGTAGTTCATATTTCAAACAACTATTTGGTCTTATCTCTCTGTGTACTTTAATAATTTATATAATGCAAAATGTGATTGGTAATGTATTTTGGAAGCAAATTTTTAAATTGAAAGGTAGAAAAGAGCATTTTTTCCCTAGTGCTTTTAATGTTTAGAGGCTTGTTTATTTTGGATCATCATCTTTTCATTTCACCTGGGTGAACTCATACGTTTATTTTTCCAGCGAGCAATCTGTGTTAATGTGATATGCTACTACTGTTAAAGATAGCGTTCATCAAGAATATTCAACCTCAGAAGTAGATCTTTCATGTACCTGTCTTCTAACCTTAAACGTCTGAGATTTCAGACTCCTTTTTTGTCCGTCTTGGCTTCAAAACGCTCTTTGGAAATTTCTCAAGATCAAAGATATCTTACATTATTTAGAAGACAGAACAAAAAGGACATACACTTCAAAGAATCGCTGTGGCTTTTTGCCCCAATAGACATTTCAGTGTGAATTTTATTAAGCTAAATCTTCATTATGTTAAAGCAGAAATTAGTTTGCAAGTGGTGCTCACAAGTTAATGTTTCCAAGCAATTCAGCTATCTAAGAGCATCACAGCACATTGATAGCTGCAGGGCCTAATGTTACAGAGTGCCTCAGGTTGCCTTATATCATATTTGACAGGCATTCCGATCCTATGATTTTTCTCTGTAGGGTGACCTTGAAAGAGTCTGGGTAACATAGTCACAATCTTCTCATTCCCTTGCAGCAAAATGAAAAGCACAAGTATGGCAACTACCCCAAAAGTGTCCCCAGCAACTCCTACTAACCAAGAGGTCACCTGCCAGTTATGCCCCCATGTTTCCCATGCATAGAAGGCACCAATCAGTATATGGTGATGGCCAGAATCAAGCATAAGAAGTCTTGGATGGTGTTTTTGTGTTCTGTCCAGGAAGTGCCATAAACTTTATGTCAGGAAGTTGACATAAACTGAGATAGTACAGTTAACCAGCCAATCAGAATGACGGACATATAGACCAGTAGCTTTATTTTTGAGCTGGATGCCATTCCTTCATCATTTTTGTTCTGTTGGTGGTTGGTATCTGCTGGTCATCTGCCCAGAAAATCCTCCTATCAGCTGCTGCCCCCTCCATGTCAGGGTATGTACCGCCAGCTGTGCCGCATCATGTAGATCACCAGCAATGACCAAGAAGATCTATTGCTCCTCCATTACCTCGCTAGTGCTGCAAGGTCAAAGCTATGGGCAACTTGCAGACCTTCAGTCCTCGCACGGTTGTGTGGACAAGAGCCCATCCCCCCCCGTCTTCCATTATTTATTCCATCATAAAGACTTCTGAGAGGTGTAAGAAGAGGGATGGGCAACACCTTATCTGTGAACTGTTATCAGAACGCAGATGCAGCTGGAACAGCCACAGCTTTTAATGGATAGGATTGGTTATGGACTGAGTTGTGATAGTCTGACAAAGGAATGTGTTTAAACATGCTTGACTGACAGGAGTAAGAGATGCGGCTTTCCTCATCACTGCCTCTTCGTGCTGGCTGTACCTCCTACATTTCCATTCATAAAATAATTTTTTAAAAAGGTCAATAGTCCTAGGAGAAACAGGATGGCAGCCCCAAATATAAACAGTTAGTCTCCCACTGTTTCTGCATTTTGCCCTACTTATGGTCTGTTTCCATTGGGGAGGCATGATGTCTATTCATGTTGGGTGGCAGCTTGGTTGTTTGTAGAGAAACAAGGGGACACTTTGGAAATAGCCTAGCATTATAGCAGACATTATGTGTGATTGAAGCATTATGTGTGATTAAGTCCCTTGCGCCGGCCCAGGAGAGTTGCAAATGTGTCATAAAGCACATCTGTGCCTCTATGCATGTGAGCTGCGCCACTGTACAGAGATGTGCCAGCCTACAGAGGCCAGATCCAGCCTCTCGGTGGCAGCAGCGGGTGAGCATGCATCAGCCAAGCTCAGCCGATGCTGGGGTCTGGGGGCGTGGGGAAGGCAGGAAGGAGGCAGGAGGGAGGTGTTTTGGGGTGGGGGAGGGATGGTGGTGGGTGTTCCTGGAGCGTGCAGGTGGGGAGCAGGAGGCGGAGGCATCAGTTATGCCAGATCCTCACCCCATTCCCCGGGCAGTGGGGAGCGGCTCCAGGCCACTGCTCAGCTCTGTGCCACTTCCTGAGATGGTGCAGATATGAGTAGACCCATTGGGGTTGCTGTGGCTCTCCCTAGGGTAAGAGGAAAAGTTTCCCCTTGCCCCTGACTACGTCACAGACAGCCCCAAACTTGTGCTCGATACAGTACATGCCTGTTGGCTTGTCTATTCCAGCGCAAGTTAGGATTGCGCCGTGCGTGTTCTTTGTGAATACATTTGGAGGGAATAACTCCATCTATGTGTTATTCCATACTCCTTGTCCAACCAGGCTCCCCACTCTTCAGCTGAGTGTGAAGTGATCTAGTGGCTCCCTTGGTTTTGAAATTCAGTTGCTGTGGGAGGTGAAGTTGATAGCAAGACAATAATGACTTACCTGGTTCAGGAAACTGTATTGGAAATTGGTTGCCAGCTGTTGTTCATTTGGCTGCCATGTACCTGGGTCTGATCTTGCAAGAAAGAACACATCATAAGTGACTAGGCCAGTGCTAGCAAGGAGCAGAGTAAATCCTTGGTATTCAACAGCAGAGGTGGCTGAGCTAAGGTATTACCTTCCCCAGTGGGCAATAAAGTTCTCATTTACTTAGCTTGGAATATGAAACTTTATTGTCTTGTAAAATGTGCCTCCGTCCTGAAATGAATATTATAGATTTCATCCTTCCCCAATTTGCTCACTTTGGGCCAAATCCTATCCAATTTTCCAGTGCCGGTGCAACCATGCCAATGAAGCATGCACTGCAACCTGTGGTGGGGCGTCAGTTACAGTGGCCTCCTCAAGGTATGGGAATATTTGTTCCCTTACCCTGGAGCTGCACTGCAGCTGCACCGATGCTGGAAAGTTGGATAGGTTTGGACTCATAGTCACTTCATCACCATTGCAAAGTTACTTAGTGCAAAATTGTGTAGATATTACACATATCATTACACATATGCTGGCAGACTAATAAAATGGCATATCATATCAGAGCAATGACATGCTGTAAATCCTAGTTTTCCACCAGTAGAAATTTCCAGAAGCTCTGGCATAACATCCAAGATGGCAACATTGTGCTGACAGAACATTCACTAAACCCCATCCTAAACATTTACGTGCTATGTAAATGTTATACAATTTGCAAGTTATACCATGTGGCTATTCATTAATAATCAATTGAAATTCATGAAATATTTAGAACACACTTTAAAATTATGTTCTGTACAGGTTTGAAAACTATAGTAGTTGTTTCCTTTCCATTTCTTACAATTTTAGATATTTATTACACCAGTTACAAAGTACCATTGCAGTTTAATATATAGAGACAGAAATGAATAATCACAGTAGTGTCCCTTAGGGGGCCTGTTCAAGATCTACTGTAGCACTTTTTTTTTACTGAAAGGCCTAAGCAAACATATCCTAGGATTTTAATCTCCAGTATCTTGGAAATAAATTGTATCTGGTGTGTGGCCCTTTCCATTCTCAGGTCTTCCCTGTAGCAAATCTACAAAATGACAAACCAGGACTGCACTCCAGAAATTCATAGCAAATGGAAACATAGTAAGAAGGAAAACAGAAGGAGAGACGAAGAAATGAGAATCATCAGAATAGTAGGAGAGGGCACTTAACATAGAGTTAAGTGATAGTGATTTAAAAATGGTCCTTGCATGGTAATCATGTGGCTGCATCGAGATGTGGTCCTCTGAATATCAGTGATGTAGAAGGGAACCATGTAATTGACACCCCATATGTTCACTCTATGTGTATTATTATGGAAGTGCCATGAGAAGAAGCCCTAATGAAGTGACACCTGTACTACTTCTGGGGAGTATGAATTGGTGCACTGGAGCTCCTCAACATTTACTTAAAGCCATTTTCTCCGCTTCTGCTTCTGTAGCTCTCTGAAGTCCAATCTCACGTGATTTTTCTGGCATTACTTGGAAGCCACTCCAAGCACAGCTCCTTTTTATATATTGTAGGTCTAATGAGACGTGTCCAGGTAACGTCAGAGGAACATATGCTGCTGTTCCTCACCACATCACTCTTCCTGGAAATTGGGGCAAAACTGGTGTGGGGAGAAATCACAGTAGGAGCACATGCTGTACTGTTTTCATGCCCTGAAGCTAACAGCATTAGGAAGCTTTTAAAGACGTGGAATGAGTGCAGAGTGATGGTGACACTGGACTTCACTGTATGTCTGCAGGTTGTAGCCACTCAGCTCCCATACACCTATATGTGCCACAAGATGTGTTTTTAGCCCCCCCCCCCCCCAAAAAAAAAAATTGACTTCATTCAAATTCATTCGACTCCATTACTTTATGTAGCTTTCTTCCTGGCAACCTAATCCTCTAACTTGTGCTGGAAAAGGCAGGCCGAGTAACCTGTGTGGTTTCCAGTGCAAGGTAGGTGCCAGCTAGAGGACAATTTGGGATAAGGATATTTTCCCCTTCTCCATGTTGCACTCCAACCACCCCTGGAGCTGATGCAAATCTGAGCAGCCCATGGAAGGAGGCACAGCCCAAGAGTGGGGGTTATGATTCTGTCTGCACTGCCTATCCCGCCCCTTTCCTGGGCCTGATCCAACCCCAGACCACCCTCCCCCTGCCCAAAAGTGCCTCCTCCCTGCCTCTGTTATTCCCTCTCACCAATTTCTTGCACCCCTGCACCAGCCTGCCTTGGTCAGCACTTACTCCCTTCAGTTCTGAATCAAATGCAGGGAGGTTAGTGCATATCCTGGCTGGCATGAAGGTAGTTGCAAATGTGCTTTATGGCACATTTACAACACTCTTGGGTCAGCACTGGGGGCTTGCACCGACTGAGTACTCCATCTGGATTGCGCTCTTAGACACTTAGATGTCAATATCTTTTCCCTAAACTCTCTGTCAAAATAAAGTAACATTAACTCTTTAGCAGAACAAGGTGGCAAAATGTTTCAGATGAGTAGAACGTTCCAAATTGACACATGAGCATGTGCATTCTTTTTCATTCTTTCTGTTGTTCCAGAAATAAAACTGATAGCTACGTTCAAGTAGTTGTTGCCTGCCCACTAAGAAAACAAACTGCCTATAATTCTGGCGTTTAGTTCATATAGACCAGTTGCATAAGCACATCCATTCATCATTTTTAGCAAAATGGGCAGCCCTGTTAAGAATTACTATCATGATGTGATATTCAGAGTAATTTTCTTTGTGAAATTGTCAAAATGGTGGAATGGATTTACTTCCAAGTTAAACTGAAATAAAAACTGCATTGATGTTCATCATCACAAGGTACTGTTTTCAGATTACCCAAAAATCAGAGCCACTTTGTTTAACTGAAGCAGTCTCACAATCCAGAGCAACGGAATAGCCTCTTCATTTTATAGAAGCATGCCTGTGTGAGATTAGACATCCTAAATTGCACAATCTTATTCAATAACTGCAAAATGCAGTATACATTATTCATGGAACTAGACATTAAGTGGTGATTCCGGTCTCTGCCAGGCAGCTGCAAAACAAGATGGGCAGGAAGTGAGTTGAAGAGCAAAGGTGGTGGATCAGAGGAAGATGCTTCACTCTTACTCTGTCTCTCTCTTTTCCTGTGCAGCTGTCACCTTCACTGGGGTTTTTTCCCCTCCAAGTGATATTCCAGATGCTTGTTTGCCACAAAATGGGGCAAGGCAGGAAAAGAGTTCAGCACCACCTCTCCTGAAAGCCAAATTGTGCCCTCCCTGTGCCAGTTTGCAGTTGGCAGAGACTAGGGTTTTCAGTTGCCAGGGTTTACTGAAGATTAGCTCCCACTTCACAGAAGCTGATCTCTTGAAATTAGGCAAACTGTTCCTTTGCATGTCCTGCCTTCTGGGGTTAGCACAGAAATCATAATTTGGATCATCTGGTATGGGCCAAACTAGGTATCATCAGAAAAACATGCGGTCCCCAATTGGTGAGCACAGATGGGCTTGAGCTCCCCTTCTGCCCTTTGATAATCTTCAACATAAGTTTTTACCTCATTCTTAATGGAGTTTAGACTATATGTTTTGTTATGATAACATCACATTTGACCCTAAGTCTGTGGTTCCCAAACTGTGAACTGTGGCTCCCTGGGAACCCATGAAAACTAGCCAGGGGAACTGAAGAATACTCGCAAAAACCTTTCATGCTACACAATGTGTAGGATTGAAGCCCTAGTGGGGAGCTATGGCCAGTGGCCCATTAGGTTAAGTGAGTCACCAGTCAAAAATATTTGGGAACCACTGCCTTAAGTGGTATCTTATCACATAGCCTGGCTGGTATACCAGTACTGGATTTCATGTCATTTTCCTAAAGTCTTTTGAAGTACAGTAATTCCTCTCATAATGTGGGGATCCATTCCAAAAAGTCAAGCACTGTGTGAAACAGCACTATAGAAGTTCAGTGATGTTGATGAGGCAGGAAACTAGCACTGAATGACCTAGTGCAGCGTTTCTCAATGTTTATCCCTTGCTGTACCACTTCACATGTTCCAACTATTGGAAGTACCACCGGAAGCACTGGTGATGGCATCATCATCAGTTACTTCTGGGTTGAGAAACCAGATGCGACGTGACAAACACCAGTAAGATGCTCAGGGTGGGCAGGAGGGCTTTTTAGTGTTCATGAAAAACATGCTTTGGGATCTCTACTCACCAAGCCAAGCCTCCTACCAATGTTTGTCACTTCATGTAGCTGGTCATGCTTCTGGGTAGCAGATGTCCGGGGGTCCCACAAGACACCACCTCACGTACCACTGGTGGTACTCATACCACTGGTTGAGAAACACTGGCCTAGTGCTTCCATTGGCTAGAATACCTGTCAATCACTCCAGTCCTAAGAGCTCTGTAACAAATCAGGGCTTAGAGAAGCGGCGTTGTTTGGAGGTATTACTGTAAATGCAAATCTCATGTTAATAATATACAACATTTGAAAATGTGAAGCTGGCTAGTTGGACCATGAGTCTCTCTTGCTCCATATGATCTGCTAGTGCAGATCTGCTAAATAATTTTTGCTAAAACTAACTTTAGTGATCTTGTTTGGAGGAGGAACAAAACAGTGGGAGGACGACTTCTACAATATGAGGGATTTTGCAAAGTGTGTAGGGCTTGCCTAGCACTATTTTGTCATTTTTCTTTAATGCTGAAAGTTGCAGTGTCTGCTGACTTTTGCTGGTTTCCAGGATGCTCTGGGGGATGATGCAATGTCTCCATCTCCCCCAAAAGTATAGGACCGTTTCATTTGTTCAGGGTGTCCTTTCTTCCTCTCTTCCCTCCCTGGTGACTTCTTTGGGAACTATTTGCTCTAAAGCATCTTTCTGTCAGAGCAGCTTCTCTTTCCTTGAAATACACTGTTGCATCAGTTGTGAAGACTGTTGAGGGCAAATTTGTTCTGGATGGGGAGTTGTTCCTGCCCTATAATTATGGCTTGTTTCTGTGGATAATTCTGTGGATAATTTTGCATGAGAAATAAATAAATAAATAAATGACAACCACTGTTAATGTTCTTAATGCATTCTGGACTTGAAGCATTATGGTAAGCTACCGAGTAATCATCAATCAATAATTATTTTCATATACTTGTTTTATTTCAGTAATATATGATAAATTGTAATGTGATCAGTGCCCCAGTCTTGTATGAGATCCACACCCCAATTCTAAGCATTGAGCCAATTTACTTTTATATTATATGTTGTGATATAAAAGCTGTGGTGTCCCTGTGGATTACCGCCATATTCCTGGTACAGGCTTATTTGCTGGTACCACCATAGGGATTGTTCTAATAAATTGTAATTAATTGGGCCATAAACAGTCCATTCAAACTGTTAGTGTTGTCAAGATATTATGTTGTTAAGGACGCAATCCAAACCTGCGCTGGAGCAGGCAAGCCAGGAGGCTTGCGCTGCATCCAGTCCAGGTTTGTTGGCTGCAGCGGCTCTGCCAGAGGCAAGGGGAAGCTCTTCCTCTTTCCCCTGGGTAAGGGCTGCTCGCCCCAATGGGTCTCCTTGGACCAGCGCCACCTCCGGAGGTGGCGTAAGTCCGAGGAGAGCAGAGCGGCTTGAAGCCATTCCGTTCTCCATGGGGATGGGGGTTGGGATCCCCGCGCACCCTCCCCCGGGGTCGCCCATTGCCCAACCTCCCCCCTACTGTTGCAGTTTGTGTCGGCATGGGTGCGCTGACACAAGCGGCGGCAAGGAAGCCGCCGTGGAGACTTCTGCCGGCCTCCACGCATCGGTGCATCTACATGCGCTGACTTGGCTTCCTCCCATGGAGGCGCAAATTTTCATTATGGCACGTTTGTGACCCTCCCGAGGGACTTATGCCGGCCTATGTGCCAGTTAGCATTGCGCCCTTCATTAATGATGGTGTGGATTCCCAGCAGGGAAAGATAGTTGCCATTCTGACATTAACAATCCAGACAGACACAATCCTTTGCATGCCTGCTCAGAAGAAAACCACACCGAATTCAATGGGACCAACTCCTAGATAAGTCTGTATAGAATTGCAGCCTAAATTTTTTGTAACTTACTTGATATTTGCATTTGTTTTTCTTACAGGGCTCCACAGGCTTTCCCGGGTTTCCAGGTTCTAATGGCGAGAAAGGTGCAAGGGTATGATATAGTATTTTTCTGTACTACACTTGATTAACCTTTGCAACTCACCACTAGATCAATTCACGAGATAGGGAGATTTATCATTAGCAACAACTACAATTTGTATATCTCCATCAATGCACATGGTGCTTTACACAGAGTGAAAAGACAATCTCTGCCTATAAGGAGTTTGCTGTCTTGAATCAAGACTGGTGGATCTCAAACTGGTGTGTCATGACCCACCAGGGGAAACGGAAGAGGGCTGTTCACGCTTAAGGGGAGTGGCCCAGAAATGAGTACTCCAATGGAGTTGCAGCAATGGCATGCCACCGGGAGCAAAGGATTTTAATCTCAACTGGGGGATTGTATTGGCCTCCGACAGGGTGCAGGGGACTCGCTGCCTCCTCTATGGGCCTCCCTTCTGCTGCAAATAGTATCTGTTTAATATGTCCAAATTTGATAGTGTCCTAAATATACAACAAATTTAAAAACAGAGCAGCTGCTCAAGAGGATTTGGTAGGAGTTTTTGCACTGGGAAATGTATTTTGCAGTTGGCCGAACTATGAGACATACACAGCGCTCTTTACAAGAAGGAACTCCTCATTCATTTCAGTGTTAAAGAGGATGCACATAATGAGGATGTAACTGCAAAACATTGGCTCAGCTCACGTATGCATGTACATCATTAGATTTCTCTACACCTCATTACTATACACAGTAATGTATGCATATAGTAATGGTTGATTCAGAGGATAGCTACTCCATAAGGCACCATTCTATGAAGGACAAATTATGGTTCAGAGTCTGCATGCATATCACAATTTGGTATTGTAAATTAGCCTTTGGCTAAGTAAAGAAGGAACTACACAAATAAATAAATAAAGCTATGACAATATACCAGAGCTGCCTGAAAAGACAATCTTATTTCTTGGGTGGGCTGATGTCATCTTTTTCTGAAACATCTGGTTCTGAGATTTAGAAAGGACGCATGTAAGGGGGAAAAGTAAGCAAAAGGCAGGTCTTCGTATATCCTGTGAATTATCAAGCTAGTCTCTAGTTGATCCTCCAGGGAATTTCTCTTGAATCTTCTATGCATTCTAATTTACCAGGCTTCCTATTTACTTAAAAAAAAAATTGACTGTCAAACAGGGAAGAATCTGGCAAGCATGCTGAGGAATACATATTGAAATGGATGTAAAAAGTCAATCAGGATGTAGCTGCTTTGTTAATTTGAAGTTAGTGGTCAGCTCAAGTGGGTACTGGTCGCTTGCACCAGCGGGAGAAAGAGTGGCTGCTGGACAAGGTAAGTGCAGTGCCCAGCAGTGGGGAAGTGTTCAGGGCATAGGGAAGGCAGGGAGAGGGCAAAACTGGTTTGGGGAGGGTGGCCAGCTGCAACTGGATCCTATCCCCCTCCCATGCCTTAGAACCTATCATGGGTTTCCTAGGTTCTGCTGCAGCTATTGAGCTGGTGCAGATCCGCGTAGTCCCATAGTGGCTGCCGGGGCTTGACATGGGGTAAGGGAACAAAAGTGACCTGAAGAAGTGGCCTTATCTTGGAATAAAGAACTTGGAATAATGCTGTAATACTGAATATCCAGAAATTTAGTGTCAGCCCAACACAAAGGCATCCTCTTGGGAGAAGCGTTATACTTGCTCATAAGGGACAGTGCTGTTCTACACAGGCAGAGTGAGATGAACTACTTTTAAACATTTAAAATGATGGGGAAAATAGGAGGTGCCTCATAATGAGGAACAGTTGAATGAAAGACCTGAATTGAAGAGAAAAAGACCTCTTGACAAAGCGGAATTATGCATTGCCACAACAAACATATTTCACAAACAAGTGTTTTACCATTAGTGGTTTTGCAGGGCAGTAGGGTCATTTGCAGGTGAGATTTGGCTTACCGAAGGGAGTTGCTTAACCTGTTTGCACTCCTTAATTTTCTCTTTAGCCAGCACCTCTTTCTTTCCGGATGATTTTATTTCCAGTCTTTGGCTGACTGAGAGGAAAAGAGGGGGGGGAAAAAAAAACAGCCCAGGGTGGAGAGGTTGCATAAGATAGTTTGCATGTGGGGTAAGGGGTTAAGGACTCTTCCTTCCTTTTGCTATGCTGCTGCAGATGCCTCCTGCATTCATACTATAAGGCAAACATGAGCTGAGAATGCTCTCTTTACCATATGACTTGCAATTTGTGCTAAGCAATAATTATTTGCAGAGACTGTTAACGAAATGCAGAGCACGTAGTCAGATATGCCCCATAGCTTTTGATCCAAGTAGAATTCTGCTTGGCTCTTTTGAAGCAGCAGCACCTCTTTGGGTGAAAATAGTTGGAATGCTAAGATTATTTTTTTCAGATCAGATCAGAAACCTTTATTGGCATCACAGACAACAAATAAAAACAAGCAGAAAAGAAATAGCCTTAAAAAGCCACGCATTTTCCAATTCACATAGAGCTGCCCAAGACACAATAGTTTCGCCTACACAGCTTCTCAATTGTCGTAGCTCATATGTTATATAAATCATGGAGATGTTTCTGCCTACTAAAAATCAGACAAAGATACTTGGCAGTCATACAAATGCATTCTTGATCTCTTCCTGCTAACAAAGATTAATTTTTTGAAACTTTCTTTGGCAGGGCTTGCATGGCAAACCAGGTCCAAGGGGACAACGCGGACCAACAGTATGTACTATGCATTCTTCTGTCCTTGTGTCCTTCCTTTGTCCATTAATGTTTTCATATGCATTTCCATATCAATTGCAATGCTAATACATGGAAGGTGGTCTTTATATTCTCCTCCACTGAAATGCACAATATAAATAATCTATTGCATATCTGTCACCGCTCTCCATAGGGACCACGTGGATCGAGAGGCCCAAGGGGCCCAACTGGGAAACCTGGCCCAAAGGTAATTTGATAGAACCTCAGAATCAGTTTTGCAGCCAGCTCTTCCTCTTAATGCAAACACACATTTCAGCTTTGAATAAATTGATATTTTCCAGGGCACCTCAGGCAATGACGGACCACCTGGCCCTCCAGGTGAAAGGGTATGTAAGGAAACTTTATATTTCATTTGCATTTTTCTGTCTTTAGCCATTAACTTCCATATGTAATCATCTGTGGTTTGAACCATGAAACCATAGCAATTCAAACACTATACAAAACTGGAGGATGTCATTTTCTGAAGAGCAGAAATGGGTTTGGGTTATATGGAAGAAATGGGTTTGGGTAAACGGGAGAGAATGCTAAAGGGAGGATCTTACCTAGAAACTACGGATCCTACTGTGCCGTGTGATCTTAGATGAACTGTGCAAACTTGGGAGTTTCTGGGGGTGTGAAGTCAATTGAAGTCCCCATGGTTGAAATTGGGCCTTTCCCAGAGGTAAGGGGAAAAGTTTTCCTTTGCCTCTGGCTGAGCCACTTTTGACTCCTATCTTGCACTGGATACAGCGCAGGCCTCCTGGCTTGCCTGTTCCAGTGCAGGGTAGGATTGCACCCTGTGTCTATTAGGAGATGCATTACCATGTTCTTCAATAAGGAAGCAAAGGATGGCACCAGCATAACAAGAGAGAGAGAGAGAGAGAGAGAGAGAGAGAGAGAGAGAGAGAGAGAGGAGGTATCAAAGGTACACTGAAAGGAAATTATTTGGTCCAGTACATTTCAGTTCAAAAGGCTGTTCTTCAGGAGCACCTGATTTCAACATGCAAGGGATAACTACAACAGTATTGATTACTGAGTGTCAGAGTGACTGTGAGATTGCACACTAAACCGATGTTGTTACCCTTCAATGGATTAAATCAGTTTCCTAAAAAAAAAAAAAAAAAAAAAAAAAAAAGATCCATATGACTTGAAATGATTTGGGCTAATTAAATTAATCTCAGTGTCCTTTGGAATGCTCCTCTCCTTTCATCCACCTGATTCTTCATTAGCTAAACATTCCAAATGGCTATCATAATTTTGAAAATTATTAAAACAGAGCAGAGATTTTAGATTTTGACACCTATACAGGTGGGGGTTCATATGAAGAAACCCCTTTTATTTAGTTTTGTATATCAGCAAATGGCAGTAGAATTTATTGTCCCATATCTGTAAATACCTTATCAGCTACTCCATTAGCATAAAATGAAACATTACAAAACTAGTACCATGTGCTGTTGGTGATCTGTGTCTATTAGAAGGTGTGTTACCATATTCTTCTGCGAGGAAGGAAAGAGTGGAATACTGTCATACTCAATATTTGTATGTATTTCATTAAAATATTAAAGTTCTTTAGGGAAAAAACAAACCTCAATAGTTTCATCCAGTACTTCCTCTTTTTTTTTAACCCCTGTTCTTACCCTTATTTTTATTTTTTTAAAATGTTTTTAGAATGGCAGGCCAGGAAGTTTTTTCCCAAGCAAACCTAATAACAATTTTGAAATCTGTGTGTGTTACTGAACCCATGCTCATAAAAATTGCTATTGTCAGCAGAGCTTCTAAAAGCAAATAGGCTTTCACAAACATACGAATATACCAACTGACCAAATCTAATCCCCCCTTTATTGAACTATCTAATTAGTTCCTTAAATGTATTTTTCTGCAGGCTCAAAAATGCCTGCTGTTGAGTGAATGTACTCCTCATTATTTAACTTCAAGCACCCCAGTAAAAACAACCTGTCATAATCCCTTGAAAGAGTTATTTGAAATAGACTGTGACTTCCAGATGTAGTATATAAAGGATCCAGGCTTCATGCTGAATTTTCCGCAGTGGCATTATTGTAGAACATATGGGTTGTTTTCCGCATGACTAACTATAGCCTATCGTGCAGAGTCTCCCCATGCCAGCACCTGCAGCCTCCAAGGAGGTAGGATACTGCTGTGGGATTGTCTGATAGAGGTTGTAAGCAATTCACACGGTCTCAATTCAAAGTGCTGCTTGGGCTCACCCAAGGGCTTTAGCAACCACACGGAATTTTTGAGATCTTCCCCTTGAGTAACAGATCCTCATGCCATATCACAACTGCTTTTCAAACTCGGAAGACATTCAAACTTTGAAACGCTCTCCCATCTGCTGCATTCCTCCCAGCATAGATCAAGATCAGCCTAGATCAGCATGGATTAAGACCAGACTTGTGCAAGGGCAGAGTAGACTCAGGGCACAATCCTATCTAATTTTCCAGGGCCGGTGCAGCTGTGCTGGTGGGGCATGCGCTGCATCCTTTGGTGGGGAAACAGTCACAGAGGCCTCCACAAGGTAAGGGAACATTTGTTCCCTTACATCGGGTCTGCATTGCAGCTGCACCAGCTCTGGAAAGTTGCATAGGATTGGGCCCTCAGTCTGCACCAGGAGGTGTGAAGGTCTCTAGGAATCAATATTTGCCTGCTGATGTCATCATGTGCAGCCAGGCCCAGGGACCATGCCTGGCTATGATGCCTATATGTGCTCTCTAGTATACACCAGACTATATACAAACCCTTCTTTCCACTTACACTGCCTTGTGCAAGAAGATCTCCCCCCCCCCTCAGTTTCTGGTGATTTCCTCTTCCCTCTCTAGCCCCTCATGCTGCATATCATTTTCCAAAAACTCCCACATTTTTGGAAAGTTCAGGGGTTGTAATGGGAAAAGGAAAAATAATTTTAAAAATTATGTCTCTCCCACTTGTGCACATGAGCAGAAGAGAGGGATGGGTGCATACTCATGTTCTGAACTTTACTGGTGCCCATTGCTGACCAGCATGAGGTTATCCAGTATCCCCCTAAAGCCCTGTGTTGATGTTTTTTCATTGTGTGGCTAGTTTGTTCCCATTGACTGCCTGTAGCTGAACCGGAACAAACCCAGGGCATTAGATAACCCTCTTTCTGTCACTCACTGCCATTTAGAGTCAACAGGATCACACGCTGGATGAGGTCTGTTTAAACAGCTCCCCTAGAACTAATTGCATTGCTCTGTTGTGTCCCACATTGCTTTAATCCTGGCTCCCAGCTGGCAGGGCTCTGCGAATTTGCAGAAACTGACAATGAACCAATCATAGGAAATCTCTTCTCCATTCTGCATTCAATTTACTTCATCCTGCTTAAGTGCTCATGAAACATTATAAGCTTTTTCATAAACATCACCTCAACCCTGTAATGAAATATGTGTGGTTTTGCATTACTGTTCAAAGATAAACATCAAAGCCCTGCTAAAAGATGGTTTCACAAAAGAAGTTCTAACATTTTGGTCTGGGAAGCCTGCAATTTATGGAAAGAAATGCATTAGTGATCCATGTGAAAATATGGTTTTTGGTTAGTAAATCACTCAAGTGTTTTCAACATAGCTCCTAAACATCACCTTAATGTCTCTCTTATTCCTGTTGAAAGTGGAAGTCCTCACAGAAGACTAACAGAAGAGAAGAATAGTAAATGATAATAACCAGGCAGCTGTTTCTATTGAAATTCCCCTGTGGTTATACAGCGGGGCCTGTGTGACTTGTGCTATATCCTGCAGGGGAATTCTGCAGTCTGGTGGTCTCCACAAAGTAAGGGGGCATTTGTTCCCTTGCTCCAGGGAAAGCCCCAGCCACGGCAACAGGTCTGCTTGGATCTGTGCCTGCTAAAACACTGGCTTCAAGTCCAAGGGAATCTGTTTCAGCTGATCTTTCTTGTATCAGTGCAAATGGAGCATAGGATTGTGTCCATAACACATTTTTGTGTACACGTAAGAGTCTAACATATGAACTCTAAGAAGCTGCCTTCTTAGGCAAGCCAATGAGCTTAGGGCTGTGTATGAGTTGGCAGCAACTCTCTAGGGTTTCAGACATGAGACCTTTCCCAGCCCTACCTGGAGAACCCAAGGGCTACACCCTCTGCATGGAGTGCACTGCATGGAGTGCATGTGCCCAAGCAAAGAGCTAAAACTGTAGTATGAGCATCCACGTCCACCTGAATGAGTTGGGGCATGCAGCAAAAGAACCAAACCACTTTCAAAGGATTGTATTTAATTAATAGTGTTCTTTCCCTTTTTTTTAACATGTGAAAGTTATGGACCTGGCCCCTGTGCTGCCCTTGGGTGCAGAACTGCAGCATGCCACCCCCCCCCCACACACACACATCACACCACCTCCTCAGGATACTTACCTAGTCATACAGAGCCTTCCGTGGCATACTTAACCGCTCTGAAAGCTTTCTTTGGCTTCTGGAGCGCTCTTAAACACTGCTTTCAGTTTTAGTGTTTGAGAGTGCTCTGGAGGCCTCAGAAGGCTTTTCGGAATGCTGCACAGGGCTTCGCCTGACTGTGGAATGGCTCTGGAGGACAGGTGGAGGCGGTACATTGGGCAGAGGCAGCAGTGGCCACGGTGCTGCCCTCACAAGGCCCACAGGCGTGGCGTCTGGGGCTTTTGCCTCCCCTGCCCTCTAAGGCCTGCCACTGACATGTGATATACAATGGAAAAAGTAAATCCCCAGAGAAGCAGGTGAAGAGAAAAGGGAAGCAGAGGATGGGTGAGGAGACTCTAAAAATTAAAAAAAATGACACCGAATATCAATATCACCGAATATGCCACTGATGCTGGCATTCCACAGCATTGTTTTCATGTGATGATTTATTTACTTAAGATATTTCTGTGCTGATTTTCCAGTCCAAAGGGTAGCTTAAAGCAGCTTATAACACAAATAATAGGGCAGGAGGTCTGGTCTAGAGTTTCTTCAAGTGTTTAACAGTCCTGCTTAACTGAAGAGCCAAATATACAGGCAATCAATCTGTATGTTAGAGGGCAGTTAAAGGGAAGCAGAAAGGGGTGGAGGGACATGCGGGGGCCACTATGCATACAGGCACCCCCATATCTGCGGTTTCAGTATTTGTGGGGGGCGGAACCCTCATAGATAAGGGCGCCTGCCTCCATGTGTGTGTGTGTGTGTGTGTGTATTCCCTCTTATAAGGTGATTCTAACTTCAAGCAAGTATTCTTGCTTTGTAAGCAGTTTTCTGCTCCTTCATTTGTTTTCAGCTGTAATGCTGTCCATTGAGGGTAAGAACTGTAGCTAGAACTATAAAATCTCACTGAGCAGCCACCTGGCTGAACATGAACTACAGATAAATGATTATCACATTTTTTCAGGATCCAGTTTTTTTGCTTTGCTCCATTTTAACTCCTCTTGCATGCAGAATGCTCTCCCCCACAGCCCTCATGCATTTGCCCTGTTGCAAGAGACTGTGCAGTTTGGCTCTTGCTGTGTATTTCATTTAATTCCAGGCTTCAATGAGGGAAGGTAAAAGAGCTTTGAGAGTGGCAGGACTTTATGCAGGCATGGCGTCACAAGGGAAGTCTAGCCCGTCCACAAAGTATGGTGAAGCATTTGCTTAGGGTGGCAGACTCAAAGGGCTGGTTCAGACCCAAAGATCTCTGAGTCCATGTGCTCTTCCTTCTCACTTGTTGCCTTGTTCTGACATGGAGTGCTAATGTTGGGCATCCGGGTCAGTTTCAACAGCTCCATGTGCTATCCAAATGAGGAGCTCTGGGTTTGGATTAACACACAGAACCATTGTTTAAACTAATTACTATATCAGTAACATGTGAATAGAGAAGATAAGCGGTTAGAGGAAGAGATTATAGGATTGGGGGATCCCCCCCCCCGCACTGGTGTACTGCATCACAGAATTTCTATTCAAATATACTGTTCCCATGTCACAACTAATACTATTATAGCAATGATAACAATTTTTTTTTTTTCATTTCTGACTAATATTAGGGACCACAAGGGCCTCAGGGACCTGTTGGATTCCCTGGACCAAAGGGACCTCCGGTAAGTATTTTGTTAAAATAAATGTAATGATTTATGTAGCAAATGTGAAAGCAGAAGTTGACTGAAATGAACATTAAAATTTTAAGATTGCTTTTCAGTGTTTCAAGAGACATGTATGAAGCTTAAAAGCAGGAAAAAAATAGTCTAAAGCACTAGTGAAGAATAGCAGATAGAAGGAAACAAGAGTCCTTGATCGAGTTCCCTTCTCCATGCTTTCTGTTTTAGCCCACACAGCTTGCTGGATACAGTATTGTCAGGCTTATTCTATGCATGTTTATTCAGAAGTGCCATGGATTTTGGTGAGACTGGCCACCCAGTCCTGTGCAGGTCTACGTAGAAATAATTTCTGTTGAATTCAGTGAGATCTACTCCCAGGTATGCATGTACAGGGAGACCCTGTATCCACCAATCCCATTTTCACAGATTCACTTGTCTGTGGATTGGGTCTGTGGGGCCTCTGTGCATGCACCCCCTCTGTGCACACCACCTCCTAAGGGTCCTCTGAGCCCAGCAGAAGACTTGCACATCTATCAGTGGCCTCTGCTGGGCTCAGACTGAACCTTACACTAAAAGAAAAAAGCCTTTTTTCATAAAACCAGAAGTGACTTTTTCTTACTGAAATACTCAGTCTGAGCCCACACTCAGTCTAGCCCACACACAAACACCTCAGATGTGTGCAGGGGCCACAACTAGTTTCACAGTCTAGTGGCACTCATACAAACATTCTGTTTTTGAGGACTAGGGCCTCCCTTTGAGAGCTAGACTGCTAGTGGCTTATGCAATCTCAGGAGCCCTTTTTCACTTTGGCAGTATGAACAGTCCCCAGACAAAGGCTTTAGTTCCCATAAGAACATTATTACTACATGAACCTCAGTCTTGACAAGATTTCCAAGACATAGCAGCTAGGGTTTGTCTGAATTGGTTAGAGTATTAAATAAGGAGTAAGCAGAATCACGCCTGAAAAATGCACAGTGATGGGCCTGTACCAGTTGAGTAGTTGCTCTCTGTTTATCATGCAATTAGTCCATTCAGCTATTCCAGGATCAGCTCGGAGAAGCTCAATAATCATCCAAATGGCCGCACACGTGAGCTGATTTTTCTAGTGGATGAAAGTAGCTGAAGCTGTGGAATGGCAGCCCAAGGCCAACAGAGTACGTGCTTTGTATCTGCTATAGTGAACAGAGAAATGAATTCAGACATCATGAAACTAGCCCAGAGCAGTTCACTGTTTAGTAAGTAGCTAAAAATGGGCTTGTTCTCCAGTGTTTCTCACACAAAAGTGTGTTCACTGGGAAATGTGATGAGAATAGGAGGAAATGGTTGCAGAAGTTTAGCAGCTCAACGGACTGCAGAATATCTTGGTCAGTGCAGCTGTGGTCTGTTGAAATATGTGCCATATCATGGCTGCTGTTTTGCCATTGTTGCTACTGTCGTAGAAATTAAAACCTTCTTTTGTCATTCTGTGTAATGTACTTTGTCGAATGTAATATGGCAACATTCATTGCACCACACACTCAGTTATCCCTGTGAATTTAAGGTGTGTTCTAACTCAGGTTATTGCATGGCAAGAAGGGTTATTGGGAACTATCTACTGTACAAACAACCTGGCACACAAATGTCTGCAGAAAGGTTTTTCTGTAAGGATGACCAGATGCCACTAGAGGTCACTCTCCATCTCCATTATGTCAGTCCCAGAAACCAAAAAATGTTGAAATTAAGCTTCTATTGGCAAGCTGTATCCAAAATGAGTATGTTATACACACCAGCTAGGTTATTGACTTTAAAATGCTGTATTCATAAATGGAACTGAAGCATTCAGTGACTTGGAATAATGTACAGCCTTTCAAAACTTTTAGGGTCCTTTTTGCATTAATAGCATTGATTAGTTCCATTCAGATCAATGGGCAGCATTGTTTTTTTTTTTTTCCCTTTCTTCCTAATGCAAGGGAGAAACCTCTTTTGAGTTCCACTTGAACATGGGGTTTGTGCTGGGGCGTAGAATGAGCCTGCCGCTGGCCTGAAACCATATTGATCCAGCACCCCTTGTTCTCATTATCCTGGGTTTATAAAATTGTACTGTAAGTAATAATTTCCCTGGTCTTGCTGCTGTTAACTCTAGGGGTCTATATGACCATAACTGCATCGTATAATGAAAACATTTGTTTGTCTTGGGGTGGAAAGATGGGAGAGAAGATGCAGCTTAGGAGACGGATTTGGAAAGGTGTCTAGTGGAGATGGGGTTAAGCACAAATACACCTTTCTGCTCCACATCTTCATCTGAAACAAAGTGTGTGCAGTCCCGTCCCCCCCAAGGAAAAACAAGTTTTCCTTGGGAGGGGACAGATCATAATGATTTAGGGGTGTGTGTGTGTGTGTGTGTGTGTGTGTGTGTGTGTGTGTGTCTTTGGATGCAAAGCCATCATTGGTTGTTTGCTCATTATTTTTACCTTTGGCAAGTATATCTTTTGATATTATGACCCAGCCATGTCATATCATAAAATCCCATCAGTTCATTAAACAAAATAAAGTTTCTGGGTTACTTGAAGGATAATGGAGCAGTTGCTAGCATGCTTGTGAATTTGAACTGTCTTTGGAGAAATCATTATGCAAATAGTTTAGATCTACGAAGGAAAAAATGAACGTGAAAAACTGCACTGTTATCAAAGCAGAAAAAGTGCTATTAAGTGCTCCCCACTTCCCCAAGCAGTGAAACTCCAGAGGCCAAACTACAGGGTGCCATTTCTTTTGGAGGAGAGAGAGAGCATGAGAGGTTCATGGTGTCTTTGTAATATGTAATATTTTATTTACAGCTGTACAAAAAGAGCATACTAGAATGAACAGGCTCCTAAAGGGCAGGAGGTCTGGTCTAGAGGGTAGAGCCTCCATCTGCCTGAAGATAACATCCACAAGGTCGCCAGTTCGAGGCCACCGGCACCGTGCGACCTTGAAGCAGCTGACAAGCTGAAGCCGAGCTATTCCATCTGCTCTGAGCGTGGGAGGATGGAGGCCAGAATATGAAACCAGATCAGAGTGAAACACCTGGACTGTTGTGGTTCTTGAAAGAAAGAACCTTCTTTCAATTGTAAAAATCCCTATTTAATAAGGGATTTAAATAAGCCTGCCTATGTAAACCGCCTTGAATAAAGTCTTGAATAAAGACCAAGAAAGGCGGTATATAAATACCTATTATTATTATTATTATTATTATTATTATTATTATTATTATTATTATTATTATTATTATTATTATTATTAAGCAGGTAGCACAGCCATTGTTCCTGCACCAGATTCCAAAAGAGAGCAACTGCTTAGCCATCTGCAGCCAGCCTATCTCCGCCACCTTGGCTGTTTCTAATCCAGCTGCACTCTAGCACAAAAAAAACCCCAGCTCTTTCACTTTGTGTCTTCCATTTGAAGCGGCAACAACATTTCCCTGCCCCTCTTGTTATCTGACGGGTGTCACCTCCAAAAGGCAGGAGAGAGGAGAAAGATTTCCAGTCATTAGCTCCCATTCAAGGAATGTCAACTGATCATCTTTGACCATGGGCAAGCAATCAAATTGACAAAGGATGATCACTCAGCATCCATAAAACTACATTTGAAGGGCAGCTTGACACACTGGAGATATCACTGTGATTGTTAGGCCTGATAGCATCTTATGTTCAGAACCAGAAGGCTCTGGAAAAGCCATTTTATCCTTTCTGTTTTGTATTCTAGGGCCCACCTGGGAAGGATGGATTGCCTGGGCATCCAGGACAGAGGGGTGAAACTGTAAGTGATTCTTTATGTTAGTCTGAGAGATCACCTTTTAGTACATGTAGTTTTGCAGAGATATGATATGCATTTCAAAACAATTAATGACATTATATGAAAAGTCATTATGACTGTTCTGTGGCTCTAATATAATGTCTCTGAATCCTAGTCTCCTATCTGAGACACCTCCAGCCCACAATTCACAGTACCATATTTTGGATTAATATATAAAATGTGATTTTAAAAAAATCAAACCTCATCTCACTCATTTTGCATGTGTTATTCGTATTACCGACTGCCATTTAGGATCACACAACTTCACACAGCATGCAGAGGCAACACTGACTTTGCCGTTAGATGTACACTTATAAGCAGCTGAAACTGATCATGGCTCCCTGATATCTGTATAACACACCATTTTGCAAATGCATATTTGTTCATTCACATTTCATGTTTTAGTTGTACATTTAAAAACCATCCCAAATCCTACTATTGGAAAAAGCAACACTATCCTTGATGCTTTTACATAAAACCTATGATTATGGTTATGATCATCTGATTTTATTCGCATCAAAATAACAACACAGCTGATAATGACCGTATATACAAAAACCATAATATTTATCAGCTGGTGAATCCTCATCCACATGGACTTCTGCCTGACATCTAGGTGTAGATGAGGTACCAAATAGTACCTCAGTGTTGTTGTTGTTGTTATTATAATAGAGATCATAATCATTAAAATATATCTAATTCCTCAGAATGTAAAAATACTCATAAAGCAGAACAAAGTATTTAGCAATAAGATGTAATTGTCTAGAAAAGACACCAACAGGATTATCACAATTCTACAGATTATTAATTTGGATTTTGGAAATAAAAATATTGCCACTTTGAATAATTTTTATAAGAAACAGATAAAATGTATTCATTCGTTTATTTTATTTGAAACATTAATATCCTGCTGTTCCAAAAGCTCAAGGCAATTTACAATAATTGATAAATACATAAAATACAAAACAAAATTCAAAAGAATTAAACGTTTAAAATCTAAAGCATAATTTAAAAAGCCAGCACAGCAGATGGTGATAACAATTCTAAAAACCCATACTTGGTGATAGATAAAAAGGCAATACACAACAAGCTAAAAATACTAAGGGCCGGATTCTACCCAACTTTCTAGTGTTGATGCAGCTGCAGTGCAGCCCCTTGGTAAGGGAACAAATGTGCCCTTACCTTGAGGAGGCCTCCATTGACTGCCCCCCCCACTGCAGGATGCAGTGCATGCCCCACTGGGACAGCCACATTGGCCCTGGAAAGTTGGATAGGATTGGGCCCTAAGGTAACAAACGTAAAAGTTCACAATAAAACCACCTTTACTCACCCTGAAAGCTAATGTAAATAAAAATGTTTTTAAACCTCACCAAAATGCTCTGCTGAAGAGGCAAATTTAACATTTCCTGGCAGTGAATTCCGTAAAACTAGTGCCACAGTTGAGAAAACACTGTTGTGTGCTGCTGCACCCTTAACTTCTTCCGGCAGTGAAATGGATAGAGGGTGGAGGGAGTAAACTGTAGTAGATCCTTGGAGTACTTGATTAGTACTAGTATCAAGATCTAGATCAGGGGTGTCAAACCCGTTTCATACCAAGGGCCGAGCAGCATTCATGGTGCCTGCTGAGGGCCGGAAGTGATGTCATTAGGCAGGAAATGATGTCATTAATCAGGTCATAACCAAAAATGAGCACTTTTTTCACTTAGGAACTCATTATCTGCAAATGACAAAAGAGAAAATACACAAATCTTGATCATATTTCATGTATTTCAGTTTTCATGTGAGCTGTCATAGCAGTAACACCTCAGCACTGCTCAGCAGCTGAGAGCTTGAGGGCCGGATAAAAAGCTTCTGCGGGCCGCATCCACCCCCCGGGCCTTAGGTTCGACACCCCTCATCTAGATCTAGATGAGGGGTGTCAAACATAAGGCCCCGGGGGCTGGATGTGGCCCCTGGAAGCTTTTTACCCGGTCCTCAGGCTCTCAGCTGCTGAGGTGTTACAGCTGAAATGGCAGCTCACATGAAAATTGGGCTTTCCCAAATCTTGAAATATGGCCAAAATTTGCATACTTTCTCTTCTGTCATTTGCAGTTAATGAGTTTCTATATGAGAACAGGGTCTGATTTCTGGCCATTAGCTGCTTAATGATGTCATTTTCTGTTTAATGACATCACTTCCGGCCCTCAGCTGGAGCCCTGAATGCTAACTTCGGTCCTCTGTATGAAATGAGTTTGATACCCCTGATCTAGATCCTCAGTCCTTACCCAGAGGAAATCTCCAGAATACTCCCTCCCTCTGTAGGATGCAGTACACTCTGCAGTGGCATGGCTGCATCAAAGGGGGAGGAGGGAAAGAATAGGTTTGAGGGCTGAGCGAATCTGTCTTTAGCACTCTGTTTAGAGAAAGTGAAAATATAAAATGTTCTTCAGTTTAAATATTTCCTTTGAATAGTAGCATCTTTTTTTCCCTTAAAGGGCTTGATTTGATCCATCACCAAATCTCATAAATAGAATGTTCAGTGGGCCTGCATTCCTGGAACCCCCACAGATAAGGAAAACTGCTGGTATTCAAACTCGCAGTTTGCAGACCCCATCTGAACCCAACTGGAGCAAGTCAGGAGGGTCAAGAGGGTCTTCTGAAGCCCGCAGAAGCAGTGCACAACCTTCTGCTCTCTCTGTGGGCCTCAGAATGGCTATTTCAGGGGGGAAAATGCTGCTTCCTGTTTTTCGGAAGTGACTTTTTAAATGCCTTATAAGGCATTGTGAGGCCGGGGAAAGCCTTTTCTGGGCCTCAAGGTGCCTTATAAGGCATAAAAATGTCACTTCCGGTTTTATTGTAAAACTGGAAGTAGCTTCCCCCTCCCTCCGAAACAGCCGTTATGAAGCCTGCAGACACCGCAGGCAGTCACATGCGGCCTCTGCAGGCCTCAGAAAAGCCTCAACCAGAGCTATGCTCCAGTCTGGATTTGGAGGCTTGTGGGGGGGCTGTTCAGCATCCACAGATGATGAAATCCATGGATGTTGAACCCATGGATAATGCGGATCCCCTTATGTCTTCTTAAGCTATTGATGGCCCAATCCTATCCAATTTTGCAGTGCCGGTGCAACTGTGCCAATGGGGCATGCACTGCATCCTGTGGTAGGGAAGCACACTTACCTCAGGGCTGCACCGGTGCTTGAAAATTGGGTAGGATTGGGCCCTGAGTGATTGTAATGAAAAATCTTCAGTAAAAATACAGTATTTTTGTGATTCTTATATAAGCGTAAGCTATCAGGGATGTTGTGGACATTCAAAAAGGGGAGCTCTAAATAGCAAACCCTTCCTTGAATACTTGCAAGAAGAACTGTGATTACAGGTTACAAGACATGATGTGTATGTGCAACCTCCTGATTTTAGAAATAGGCTATGTCAAATGCAAGGGAGGGCACCAGGATGCAGGTCTCTTGTTATCTGGTGTGCTCCCTGGGACATTTGGTGGGCCACTGTGAGATACAGGAATTTGGACTAGATGGGCCTATGGCCTGATCCAGCGGGGCTGTTCTTATGTTCTTCTGAGATTAGCACAGGCATGCTTTCAGCCTGCTTTAAGCAATTGAAGAAGGCTTTCACATGCCTCACATCATCCATGCTGGCATGTCAGTGTTTTTTGAATTATTTTGCTTATTTATTTCCTACATTTTTAGTCTGCTTTATCAAGAGATCAAAGCATTGTATAGAAAATTGAATATTATATTTAAAATAATATTTAAAAATATTAATGTTTTTAAAATTACAGAGGTGGGATGGTTTTGCTGAATAAAAACATTTTAAATTTTTTCCTTGATTTGGGATTCTGATTTTCCAGCATTTTCTGGGCAATTCTGGGGACCTACTTGAGGTGTCAAGGGTGGTTGAGTAGTCTCAAGGGTGATGAATACACTATTTTAATGATAGGAAAACTGTGAAATTTATCAGGAAAAAATTACTTGCATCCAATATAGGACCTACACAAAACATTAATTCCAGTTGTTAGGGGGGGAAAAGACACAGAGCATAATCCTATGCATGTCTACTCAGAAGTCCCTTAGGCTGCAATCCTATAGATACCAGGTCCCATTGTACATAATGGAACTTACTTCTGAGTAGATATTCATGGAATCGCTTTGGAAGTCTCTTATTCCTTCATCCCCATACTCCTTTCACTTAGGTTCTCAGTTAATATTCCTTCCATCCTTCTAGGTAATCATTTGTCTATTTTACCTGGACCAATTTTAAGTGCCTCCCTACATAACTGCACTTGTTTGCTTTAAACACAACAAAGTGTTTGTCTGCCACATCTGTTTGAGGGGAATATGAGTGATATCATTTATGCAACTGCAGCTATCGGATCAGCTTTCAAAGTGTGATCTATGAAACTGCCACTTTCCACCCTGCCACTGGAAGAGCTAGGCTCAGAATGATTGGAAATGATAGATCTTGGAAAGAACCTTTAATAATTTACTTCTAAGTGTGCAGAGCAATAATAAAAATGGCAGTCTTATTCTTGGAGAAGATGAATCCCCCGCCAATGCATGTCTTGCTTTTCATCTCTCCAACATTAATGCAGAAGTCACTGTAATATGCATAACTATACTATGCATAATTGATAACCATTGTGTGCTTCATTTCTTAGGGTTTCCAAGGCAAAACTGGCCCACCAGGTCCTGGTGGCGTCGTTGGACCTCAGGTACATAGTTTCTGTCTAATTTCACCTTTACAGAACCTGGAGGAAGTATTAAATTTGGCTATTGCTGTCATATAGCAGTCTCATGTAAGCTGATGTACAGTGCAGCCTAATACAGCGATCATGCACAGGCCTCTTGAGAAGAACCCTATCACAGCCTACCATTTTTGCCTGACCGGTGTGCTGTGAGATTCCTGAACAAGCAGTGGAATGTTTGCCACACTACTGTAGGCAAGAGTCCATCTTCCAGTAGCATTTATATTGAATTATACCTCAAATAAAATGTTCCCTTGTCCTGGAGTAAGCCCCAGCAGCTACCATGGGTCAGCTTGGACCTGTGTGAGCTTGCTAGCTGGTAGAAATTCATGATGAGCCATACAGGCTGGTCAGATCCAGGAAGGGGGTTAGGATTCGCCAGGTGAACCCGCACCCTTCCTGGGCTCAATCTGCCCACCCCAACCCATCTTCTTCCTGTTCCATCCCCCTGCCTCACTCCCAATCCCTGCACAGCTTTACCTGTTCTGGCAGGAAGGCCTGGTCAATCCTTGCATACACGTGGCCACTCACAACTGTGGTAGTGTTTAGGCCATGTGACCAGCCGTGTTGCATTTGTGACAGCCGCAAAGCATGTTAAGCTGGCTGCATATCATAACATGCTCATTGGATTGGGCCGTTACTTATAGAAATACTTTGCACTTGCTCTTCAGTATCCCTCTGTGCATCAAGTACTTGGTATTCCTTTGGCTATAAATCTGTTAAGAAATAAGTTAGGGCCCTTGGAATGGTCAAGGTTTGCATGCTGAACTTAAGCGTACTTCTTTGAAACGCAACTGCTTTCAGAACTTGAAAAACTATGAAAAAACTTGGAAAAAACTATGGAATCAATTGAAGCTCACTAATATCAATGGAAGGGTATTAAAAGTATTTCAAGAGAATCATTGCAAGCAGAATCCAAGAGAAATTATGGGTGGCATGTGTGTCAGGCAGTGGATATCTAGAGCTTAATGTACATATCAGTTTTCTTCACATTAGACGTAGGGTAGTTTTCAAGAATCCCAAAGGATGGCAAGGCCAGACATAATTTTAGCAAATATTGAACAGATCCTTTAGAATGTGGAGCTTTTCTACGGTTCTTCTTGCTCTAATTTAACCACAGGAAGCATTCGAGTCAGTTTTTGTCCCGTTCAGCACTTCAGTGGAGTGAAAGAGCACACATTTTATTGAGAGTAAATTTTCATCTGAAATATCTTTTATTTTTCTCTCTCTTTTATTGACAGACAGCCCAATCCTATGCATGTCTACTCGAAAGTAAGTCCCATTAGAGTCAATGGGGCTTACTCCCAGGAAAGTGTGGATGGGATTGGGCTGTTAGGATTGGGCTGTAAGGCTGCAATCCTAACCACACTTTCCTGGGAGTAAGCCCCATTGAACAAAATAGGACTTACTTCTGAATAGACCTGGTTAGGATTGTGCCCAAAATAATGTTTCATTTCCAATATCTGACCATGCTGTGTCTTGTGGGTATAGATAAATGAAATCCTAGTTCTATTATATACCCAGGACTGGTATTCCCTGATTTTTTTCCATGTGACAGATTTGTTTTGTTTTGTGTTTTTGTGCTTTTGAAATAACAGTGTCTGCTGTCACCAGGGAAGCAACCATTAACACCACTATGCACATCCAAGCTTACAAAGGACTTAGGCAAACAGTTGCACCATGGGTATCATTATCATGCTGTTTTGACACCTCTGATGTAGCTGTTTGCTATTTTATTTTTAAGAGAGTGAAAAATAATTGTGGTAATTACAGTCAGTGACAAAATACCATGCTGCAGTTTTCTTTATATCTTCCTTCAAAATAGCTACTTACGAACAGAAAGCCTGCTTGGTATATAGTGGGTTGGCTCTTTTTTGTTCCAGATGCGTATCTGAGGCTTTCTTTTTCAGGATCCTTTCCATCAACACCTAAACAAGACTAGTTAATCAGATTTTTGCAGTGATGCTTTGCCTGATCAGACAGTCTGTGTAGTCAGACAGGCTTCACTATCCCATTACATCAAGGAACAAAAGTAACTTATTGTTGCATACTACTTTACACCTCCTCACAGTACACACTAGAGCTTCTGCTGTGCCAGGAAGAAGCATGCTGTTGGCTATCTCTAGCAAGCTAGGAAATTTGTATCAAGGGTCTGTCACATTCTGACTTTTTGAAAGGAGAGTAGGATTCCATCCTGCAACAAATGTGTTTTAGAATCTTGAGTCCTTGAAGGCCTTGATGATCATTTTAATTTGGGCAAAACATTCAGGGCCCAATCCTATCCAACTTTCCAGTGTTGATGCAACCACAATGTAGCCCTGAGGAAGACTCTGTGGCTGATCCCCCCCCCCCAACTGCAGGATGCATGCCCTGCAGGTATGGCTGCATTGGTGCTGGTATGTTGGATTCTGCCCTTCTTTAAATAAATATTACTTGGTAGTGGAGGTGAATATCTTGTTGACAAGAAATGAATTAATGATGTCATTTTGGATTTAGGGCCCCACTGGTGAGACTGGCCCAATTGGTGAAAGAGGTCACCCCGGCCCTCCAGGCCCTCCAGGAGAACAAGGCCTTCCAGGGGCTGCTGGAAAAGAAGGCGCTAAGGTATAGGTGCTGATGTATTCACCTGAGATGGATGCATGAAAATCCATCCTATCCTTTAAATATATACCATGAAAAATGCCAAACTTTTTGTTTGTTTGTTTGTTTTCTGAATGAGCAGTTTACCACAACTAGAGGGACCACTGTAGAAGTTGATTATTTCATTGTTGTTAATTTATGTACATAAATTATATCCTACTTTTTTATCTATGGAAATACTCTGCTAACTGGGTAAGAGGCACTTTTTCAAGTGGGTGCTCCTCTTTTATTTAGCAAGGGGACATTAACTGGCCCTCCTCACCCCAGCAATGTCTTTTCTAGTGGCTGTCTGCTGGTGTTGCATCTTTTTAGATTGTGAGCCCTTTTGGGACAGGGAGCCATTTAAGTTATTTGATTTTCTCTGTAAACCACTTTGTGAACTTTTAGTTGAAAAGCAGTATATAAATACTGTTAATAATAATGATAATAAAATAGCAGTGCATCAAAGCAGCTGATACTGAAACCATTAAAAATCATTTAAGAAGATCACAAAATTTCCATAGTTCCTGAGGTCAGCCCTGGATAGCCGTACAAAGATGCTTGTTAAAATTTGTTTCAGTTAACATACAATGTAGGTCTCTGACATACAAAGACATACAAAGATATACAACTTAGGTAGTTCTCTTTAGAAGAACATTCACAAGTCACTTAAAGGGGAAAAAAAGTCCAGTTCTATGAATCTGCAGATCTTGCCTTATAGGGTGGCAGGTAGCAAGGCTTTATTCAGCAAGGCTGAATTTCAACATTCAGGAGGGTTCACATGGATGAAAGACACTCCTTAATATACAGTACCTCTAAAGTATGAACATCTTTAACATTCAAAAGCAGCAAAATAATTAGCATAACCAATTATGTGTAATAGTTCAATACTATGTCCATCTACACAGAAGTAAATCCCATTTATTACAATGCAACTTACTCTCAAGTAATAAACTTGTAGCCTATAAACATAAGGTAAGCCCTGCTGGATCAGACTGAAGGCCCACCTATTCCAACATCTTGTTTTGACGCTGGTGCACCAGCTGCCTCTGGGAAGCCTACAAGCAGGAGAGAAAAGCATACTTTCCCTCACCATCCCTCCCCTAATTTCATCTTTAATATGAAAACTTTATAATGATAAGAGCAGAAAACAATTTGGTTGCAAAGTAAGCAATGAAGCTGCAGTTCACCAGGGAGGGGCACAGTTTAGTGGCAAAGTATCTGACATGCATGCAAAATGTCCCATGTTCCATCTCTGCCTTTGCCAGGCATGGCTGGGAAAGATACCTGTCTGATACTCTGGAGAGCTGCGGCAAAGCAGCTTCTCATATACAGTTTAATCCAGAGTATGAAACTGAACAGGTGTGAGACTATATTTAAGAATATGGATTAACACTATGATACTGCAGCATTAGATTGATTATGGGTGATATGATGACTCTCATGTCAGTACGACTTTTATTAAAAGCATAACAAAAGTGAGATGACATAAGAAAATGTTACTCATAAAAGCTGATGCATTGCCATATGTTCATGTCTCAACTCTTAATTGGTAAGTAGAATATCACTCGTTTTTTAATTTCTCTCTAAAATGTGCTGTCATTTTTTGAATGCTTCATATGAGTGGATATAGGGTCTCTTCATTAAAATTGCATAGACCTCAGCATCTATCATAGTTCATAACTGAACCCTGCAGCTTATTTCTGAAACCGTTCCTTATCTGCATTCCTAGGGTGATCCAGGTCCTCAAGGCATCTCTGGGAAAGATGGACCGCCAGGACTTCGTGGATTTCCAGGAGAAAGAGGCCTACCAGGGGCTCAGGTACAATGCTAAATCCATAAGATGCTAACTGCTAAGAGAATAGTGTTCTGACAGACAGTTCGTATAAATGTGTGATGCTCCAACATTTAAAACAAAACAAAACCTACAAATGGGCATGTTTGCTACATATGCTGTAACACCAATCCACTGACAAGCATGAGGGGCATATCCTTCTTATTTTTATAGATTGGGCCACTCATTGGCAGTTAGAAAGAACTTGGAAGAGTATAGCACAGCAAACCCCTACTCCTTTTGCATGGATGACCAACTGGCAGCCACTGGAACCTATAGTTCAAGGCTGAGCTCAGGCTTCATATGTAGAAGGTTTCATGTTCAGCCCCTGGTATCTCTAGATTTCAGGTTTGGGGGCAAGAAAAGTTCTGAGCTGGATATGCAAAAGAGTAGCTGACAGGGTATATGATATATTAGCGGTTCTCAAACTGGTGGGTCATGACCCACTAGGGGAACCGGAAGTGGGCCATTCCTCCTTCAGGGGAGTGGCCTAGAAATTGGTGCCCCAGCAGTGCCACAGGCGATCACACTACCTCTAGGAGCAACAGGATTTCTTCCTTACCTTTGAGGTCTGGAGGGTCTGGGAGGCTCACAGCCCCCTCTGCAGGCCTTCCCGAGGCTCAAAATCGCTCTGATGAGCAATCAGAGCACATGTCTGGTTTTGTGCAAAAACCAGAACTGCACTTTGACTGGAGTTATTTTGAGCATCGGGGTGGCCTGCAGAGGAGGCTGGGAGCCTCCCAGACCCTCCTGGAGGCCAGCATGACCCCCGATGTGAGGAAGTAATCCCATTGCTTCTGGGATCACTGCAGGTGCAGTGATCACTACCCCCGCTCCTGCCCCGCCAAAACGTAGAGCAGTTCATAAGAACATAAGAAGAGCTCCACTGGATCAGGCCATAGGCCCATCTAGTCCAGCTTCCTGTATCTCACAGCAGCCCACCAAATGCCCCAGGGAACTGTTGCTATACACTGAGAGTAAGTCCCATTGAATGCAATGGGACTTTCTTCTAGTAGGCATGCATAGGCTTGCACTGTTGTTTCCCTACTAGTCCAGATCAAGATTAGAAGCAAAGTCTATCCAGCTTTGAGTCAATACTAGAGTTGTCTCATCAGGCAACATTAGTTTCCTCTTCACAGCATTCAAAATTGCCCTGTTGTGTTAGTGCCCTGTCTCAACTACAGCTTATATAAGGAAGAGTGTACCTCTCAACTCTGCCAATCTGATGGCTAATTAAGTTTCTGTTTCCCCAGAACTGGCTTTTAGCTCACAGTTTCCTGAGAACATTCTTAAATATTTTTTTTAAATACTTTTAGTTAGTTCCTTATTCATCAGCTGACCTTCTGATCCATAAATGTCCAAGGACCTTACCAAAGGGTAAGGGGACCTGTTACCTGAGCAACATTTGGCCCCCAAGCCCACCCTGGATACAGGGCAGGCCAACTGGCCTTCCTGTTCCAGCGCAGGTTAGGATTGGGCTGCCAGAAATATTCCGTTAGTTGAAAATGTTTGAAATGCTGTGCAGCATCAATAAATAATACTTTTCTGCTTTGTAGGGTGCAGGTGGTCTAAAAGGAGGAGAAGGTCCCCAAGGCCCACCTGGCCCAATTGTAAGTAGAATTAGTATGCTTTAAGGTCAATGCAATTTTTCATGGAAACCAATGTTAGAACCAATAATGCTTTATTTCTTTATGTTGCTATATGTATATGCTTTTGTGAACAGTACACAAATGTATGTCATTTGGATCCGTCAACAACAGTTTCCTTGTAATTATGGGAATTAATGAGTCCATAAACCAGAAGAAACTATATAGATGTATCGGCCTATCTGAAACCTGCTGTTATCAGCAGGGGGTAAATTGTCTTTACTTGTTATGCTAGATATTACAAGACAGGGAAGAAAAAAAAGCCTCTAGTGGCAGGAAATTGGAAAACATAGCCTACAAAGAAAGCTATGAAATTCTATTCAGCTCTCCTTTCCTCATGAGATTCATATGAGTTAGATAAATATGAAATTCAGAAACACCTCGGAATAAATCTAAGGTTTCGGTTCCGTTTTGAAACCAAGTTGTCTTAGTAATGCACAAAGCTCTCAGTCACATGATTCATTCAGTCTGCCAGAAAATGATCTGCTTATGCGGAGTTTCAGGTAGGGCAGTTGGTACTGAAACTGGTTGTGCAAGGTTGTGCACACTGAACTGTGAGCTCTGTGAGGATTAGCTTCTAGCACACCACGACAAACCTGTGATTGAGTTTGGTTGGAGTTGTAGGTCAGTCTGCAGTCGAGTTGGTTTTGCTCAGCGCTCAGCTTGTCTTGGCAGCAGTCAAATGAAAAGGTGGCCACATAGTTGCATGAGGGAGCCCACTTGGCCACACTGACCCCTAATTCCTCAGTACTGGTGGCAGTGCCTCATCAGGATGGGGCACCGGGATGTGGAGCAGTGCAGGGCTTGCCCCAGGGCGACCAGCAATGTGGCACTGTATTGGTCACATGACCAATGAGCACTTGTTACGATTATGACAGTGGTTTTCAAACTCTCAAGGAGAGTTTGAGCCACTGTAAGTGCTTGCGGGGGCAGGGGGAGGCAATGGGAGCGGGGGGAAGGCAGCTGCGCAGTCCCCAGGATCGCATCACTCAGGGGGCTGCATGGGCTTGGGTGCACTTTCCCAAGCCTCCTGCAGTCCCCCCAGGGTGCAGGGAGCCTGGCGTGACCTTCTGCAGGGCTCCCCGCAGCTGTGAAAGTAAAAGCGGAGTGCTCATGCCCCACCTCCGCTAAAGTGGAAGTGGAGCGTGATCGCTCCGCTTTCACTTTAACAGCTGCTAGGAGCCCTGCAGAAGGTTGCGCCGGGCTCTTCTCACCCCCGGGAGGCTGCAGGAGGCTTGGGTATGTGCACCCAAGTCCCTGCAGCCCCCTGAGCGATGTGACCCTGGGGATCGCGCCACTGCCTCCTCCCTGCCTCCAGGCTGCCCCCTTCTCTTAAGGGGGCAGAGGCCAGGGCCCCCAGGCTGGGGTGTCACAACGCCCCAGTCTGAAAAGCCCTGGATTATGGTATAATCCAGATCACAGAGCTTGGCTCTCGGGTCTTCCTTCTCCAGAGCCTCAATAAAGTACTCACAGGGGAAGGAGCAGGTTGTAAAACCAGTAGCACATTGGGTTTTGGTTGTTTGCATTTTAATTTGGGGATACATTAGTCTGATTTTAAAGTCCTTCCTTTTTGAATAAAAATGTGAAAACAAAACAGCTAACCTCTGTAGGATAACAGCAGAATTGCCATGAAATTTAATTCTCACTCTCTGGGAATCCTAATCAAAGCAAAGCAGCATTAATCTGTTTCTATGCTTTTCAGGCATGCCATGTTACTATTGAAGGCCAGCCCTCATCTTGTACTTCTCTTGCCATGCCGTTTCTGATTTGGATATTTCCAACATGGAATTGTCTGTATCAGAGGGACTTAAAACAAACAAAATGCCCCTCTGCTTTTCATGATAACTGGGTTTCTGAAACGAGATTGCTTCACATAGGCAACTTGAAATGAACTTTTTAACTTCAAAGAACCCAAACAGAGCCAAATTGCATGTTGTCTGCCCAAAGTATGCTTGCTGTTCTTGTCTCCTACATATCAAGCAGTGGTGGAGGTTGGGGGTCAGAACTGGAACCTTACCATGAGGGGACCCCTGTAGCTACTTCTTGCCTCTCACTCCCTTGCCCCAGAAAGATAGCTACCAATGTCACAAATGGCAGTTCTGTCCCAGAAAAAAAAAGCTGGGGGGGGGGGGAGGAAGGGCCACAGTCTGCTCCAAAAATAAAAGCACCAATTATGAAACCATGCATAATATGAAACTAAGGGTGCAATCCTATCTTGTGCTGGAACAGGCAAGCTAGGAGGCTTGCACAGTATCCAGTTCAGGATAGGTGCCCAGAGTGGCTCAGTCAGAAAGCCACTGCAGCCCCTGTGGGTCTCCTCAGAATTGTGCCACCTCCTGAGGTGGCACAAGTCAGAGGAAAGTGGATTGGTTTGAAGCCACTCCGCGCTGCTCGGGGAATGGTGTTGAGATCCGACATAACTGCCGGATCCCAGCCCCGGCTCCCGCTTCCCCCGCTCGCCCTCGGGACCGCCCTCCAACCACCCTCCCCCTGTGCCAGAACGCCTCCCTCCCGCCTCCTTCCCAAACACCCACACCCCTGCATCTGCCGAGCTCAGCTGACGCAACTTACTTGGCGGATGCTGTCACGGAGGCTGGATGCAGCCTCTGTGCTCCAGCCACCGCTGTGCACTGGCGCAGCTTCCTCCTGAGGAAGCGCAAACATGCTTTACGGCACATTTGCGACCTTGCGCCAGCCTAATGAGCAGTTAGGATTGCGCTGCACCTTGTTTAGTTAAACCATGGCTTGTTTTACTATCTGAGCCTCAGCATTCCCGCAAACTGTGGTTTATATGTATCTGACCACTTAGTATTTGAAACTGGTTTGCAAACTGTTTGTACTAACTCTGGTTTGACCTTCTATCTGAATTTACAAACCACTGACAAACCAGTTATGGCCACTGCTATACTTCAAGAGGCCACTTCACCATGGAAATGGGAAGGAACATTTGTACATAAATCTCTGAAAAGAATTGAGATGCATGGACAACTGCCAATTCTAGACCTCTAAACTCAGTAACCGAATTCAGATGTAATAAGAAACCATGGTTTACCTTTAGGGAACCTGTCTTCTCCTTTTTTTTGTCCATATCACAAATCCTGAGAAGTAACCTCTATGGAATAACCTCCATAAAGCCGACACTGTCTTGCCTCAATTTAAAATGAAACATAGGAAAAAAGGCTGCAATCCTAACCACACTTTCCTGAGAGTAAGCCCCATTGAACAAAGTAGGACTCACTTTCTGATTAGACCTGGTTAGGATTGTGCCCTAAACTTCTGTTCATTTTATTTGACATTGAGGACCCAATCCTATCCAACTTTCCAACACTGATAGAGCCATGCCAATGGGGCATGCTCTGTATCCCGCACTAGGGGACAATCATGGAGGCCTCCTCAAGATAAGGGAACATTTGTTCCCTTACCTTCCCTTACCCTTCCCTTGCTGAACATTTGTTCCCTTCCTCAGGGCTGCATTAGTATTGGGAAGTTGGATAGGATTGGGCCCTAAGATTCCTACTAGATTTTGAGTGAATAAACTATGTAAATAAACAAACTGTTTCAATAAAGAAGGTAATTTACATTATAAGTACATGTATAAATGATGGAGACTGCAAGTTGCTTTTGAAAAAGAAAATGGAATTGATTTCCAAAAGTTACTCTTATCAGATGTGTTTCTGAGCCTTTTAAAAATTGAGCATAAACCGATAAACATTAAGCTTGTCATAACTTATGAAATGCTCTGTATCCTTTCTTGCCTATTTCCTGCTAGCAATAAAGTGCAAAATCTGAAAATGCTGCATTAGAGCAAGAATACTAAAAGACCAGATCCGTTCTTTTTAAACAAGTCAACATATCACTTTGAAAGTACTACATGAAAATTAGATGCGCGCACACATGATCAAGGATGGAGATTGTTTGCCTTCATGTTTCTTTATCTTCTGGCCTTGTGCTTCTTTCATTGTCATCTTTTCTCTGTCATGGTACTGCAAAGGTTGCTGAATGCTGACACAAGAAACCTTTTGGGAATATGTCAGAATCGTTCTGCTTTAAGACTTGTAGCTACTCAAGCTTGGTTCATTTAAAGGTCACCGAGGCTTCCCTATTCAGTTAATATTGACCTGATCCTCTGTATTATGGCAATTATAGAACAAAAATCAGGAGTAGTTTGCTTAAGAAATAATTTGCTCTTCTTTCAAAACGATTAATAGCAGGGTGTGATGTAAGCGGGCTGTGATGTTCTTCCTGAGATTGCCTGGAATTTATGCTTCAAGATAAAATCGCAATCATGGAGAAGTGTTAGGCCCCCTTCTGATACTGGACCAGTATGCGTGGTACTTATGTGAACTGGCTGCAGCTCCATGTGACACAAACATGAGTTGCCATTACCATGTATGTCCCACCCCTCCCCTCATACATTGACACCACTGCTTACGTGTATATCATCACTTGAGTCATCGCACAGACTGTTGCTCTTGAATTCCAAAATTCTAAAATTAATACCTCTTTAGTTGAGTACCCCGTTACTAAAGCAGCAACTGTTACCCTGCACATGCCTGATCTTGTCTGATCTCGGAAGCTAAGCAGGGTCAGGCCTGGTTAGTACTTGGATGGGAGACTGCCTGGGAATACTGGGCGCTGTAGGCATATACCATAGTCTTTCGAGTCTGAAGGTTGCCAACCAACCAACCATTACTAAAACAATAGTAATGTTTTAACATTACTGGAGTAATTCAAAAATTAGTACCCTGGCAAGACACACAGGATTGGCAAACCGTTACCATATCACTCAGCGGTAGAGTGCATAACTTTTATGTGAGAGTTCCAGACTTAGTTCCAATCCTATGGGCTCTTAGCACCATCGCTGGGTGTTGCAAATGGGCCGTAAGGCACATCAGCAGCACTGGAGAGGAGGGGCCGCCAGTACTGGGCTAGGACCAGTTGGCGCTGAGCCTCAGCACTGTGTGAAGGGCTGGCTGGCACACCTGTAGCACCAACTGGTGGTATTTTTTGGTGTAGGGGAGAGACAGACAGTGGGCAGATTGGGGCAGGGGGAGGGCAGGGTGGGGGGAAGAACTAGCCCAGGAGGGTAGTGGAACTGGCGGATCTCTGTGTTGCCATATCCCTCCATATCAGGCCTGACACTGAGGCTCTCAATCCTGCATCAGCAAAACAGCACAGACATGAGAAGCCCCATTGCAGGGCCTGGGGCTTTCCCCGGGGGAAGGGGATGAAGGTCCCATTCCCCTGAGGAGACCTCTGTTGTTTCGGCGGTTCCGCAGGTTGCAGCAGTAGCCGTTTTGGTACCACTGCACCCAGCAGAGCGGCCGGGGATAGGATTGAGCTGTTATTTCCTGAAATATCCAGGTAAAAAAATGGGATCTCTGGTTTTGGGGTCGAGAAAGACCGATTGCTATGACCTTGGAGAGCTGATATCTGTCAGGGTACACAATACTGGACTAGATGGACAAATATTGTAACTCAGTGTAAGGAATCCCTGTACATCTTACTGTGGATGTGTGGGGCATTGAAGGCATCTGAGCTCTCAGTCAGTCTCTTAGCTGTACACATGCTTAAATGAGCTACGTTGTTCAATGATGTTGTTTTTTTTTTTAATTTCAGGGCTCACCGGGTGAACGTGGCCCAGCAGGCACTGCTGGACCAATTGGTTTACCGGGGCGCCCAGGGCCTCAGGGTCCTCCTGGACCTGCAGGAGAAAAGGGAGCTCCGGTGAGTAATTCTGAAGGCTGTTATATTACAGAAGTTATTACTTTTCATATCCAATAATGTTAGGTCTTCACACTCCAGTGCCTTTCTATTGCATATGTGCCCAGCATACGTGCCTGTACTCCCTTTCTATTTACAATGGAATATGGCTGAAATTTAATTAAACTGGATGACATTTTGGCACGCTTTATCAAATCCTAAAGCCTAGGAGGAGGGGTTAAACAAAGCTGATCATTACCAGTGCCTTGGTGGCTGCCTCTGCTGATAAAATATTTTGTCAAACCCTCGCTGTGATTTAAACTTGGTGGCCTAATGCTCTGTTTTACAAAGTGCTCTCATATTTCTCATTTTCTTATCAAATTTCATTACCAGTTATTCCTGCTTTCTCGGCTATCTTTTTGTTCAAGTGTAGCTTGTAAGTGAAAACCTGTGTGTGGACAAATGGAATCATACTGCAGATGTGGAGAAACAGCTGGAATAGCTTTTTAGCAAGCCAGCTGAATGTCAGATTGAAACAGTGATGCCTGTGCGCATTAACAATTTCTAAAAACAAATATAGTATATTGGATAGTAACCATTAAACTATGCATTTCTGATGTGTGACTATTTTCACTCGCTATCAAAAAAATCCAATATATCCTAGGTATTAAGAAACATCCAGGATTCAAAGAACTATCAAACAAGTTATGAGAATCAAGAATACTTTAGTCTGCAATTCTATACACACTTTTCTAGAAGTAACAGTCCAATCCTAACTAAGAGCCTAATCCTGACAGGCTCATGCCCACCTATTCCCAGCGTGCACTGTTGCAGACGTACAGTAAAGCATGCCTGTGGCATTTAGCGCCAGCCCACCACCGGAACTGGCCCAGCTCGAGCCTACATTGGTCCATCGCCAGTTGGAAGCCAGCTGGTCGCTGCCCATGGCTCCGGATGAGGGCTGGGCAGCAGAGAGGTGAGGGAGGCATGGGGGGAGGCATTCCAAGGCAGCTAGAGCAGGGAAAAGGCGGGTCAGGGAGAGGGAGTGGGGTGGGAGGTGGCGGGACTGGCGAAGCTTAGCTCTGCCGGATCCATAGCCTCACATTGGACTTCCTGACCCAATATGGGGTTGCTTAACTGGCGCAGAGTCAAGTTGCCCCATTGTGGGGTTTTTTACCTTAGGGGAAGAAGACAAGTGTCTCCTTCCTCTGAGGAAATGTTGGGAGCTGCCAGCGTCTGCCTGGCACACTTAGGATGCAGTGGCAGCCATTTTAGTGCTGCTGCAGCCCTGGGCACTGGGCAGCTCAGGATTGGGCTATAACTCCCCACACAGTGATGCAGTAACACCATCATGCTTCCTACTGTGATCTGTGAAGGAGTCAGCACTCTCCAATAGCAGTTGTGAAAATCATCCATGTTGGCTGTTGGAACTTATCTTGGGGCAAGAGAACAAATGTCCCTTTACCCTGAGAAGGCTTCTAGAGGCCCAAACCCTCCTGCAGGGTATAGCTATATCCACATTGGTGCCACTGCATTGCCTCATAGGGAGTTAAATAGGCTTGGGCTGTAATTTATGAAAGGCTGCTACAGAATTTCTCAATGGTGGCTATCTTTGAGGGCTATGAAAGGTGATTAAACAAATTTATAGAGAATAAATCCTTCAGTGCCTACCAATCATTATGGCTATGAGGATTGTCTAGGTTCAGAGGCTATGTGCCCCTGAATATCAGTTTCTAGGCCACAGAAGGGGATGGCTCTTTCTTTCATGTCAGCTCCCTTCCTACTTGTGAGCTCCCCAAGGCCATTTTGGGAAACAGGATGCTAGACTTGATGGACCTTTGACCTGATCCAGAAGGGTTTTCGGCCCAAGCTTTAAATATGTTTGCCCTGAAGTAACTCCCATTTTGTTCAGTGGAACTTACTCCCTTCCAAGCGTGTACAGCCTCTGACAGTGTGTGTGTGTGTGTGTGTGTGTGTGTGTGTGTGTGTGTGAGAGAGAGAGAGAGAGAGAGAGAGAGAGAGAGAGAGAGAGAGAGAGAGAATAATTATTAATACATTGACTCTATTTCATTAACAGTATGCATTTTGTCAACAAAGGTTGAAAAAATGTATTCATGAAATACATTAATCTGTTTTCTTTTCCTCTTTTGGAATATTTTTGTTTATTTTTTTTCTTTCTGTAATCTCTAACAAGTTATTGTATCTGTGTTTTCATTCCTCTTTTCCATCTATTATCTATAATGCATTTATCGTAAAAGCATATTGAAATCCTGAAATGCAGACAATGGTTCTGGTAACAAGTTAAGCTGTTTTGCAATGTAAAGCCTCAAGTTTTGTAATATATATGTATGAGTCTTTATCATGACTGAGCAAGCGACTAGGTGCGAAGTTCTTAGAAAACTTGAATGCTTTGACTCTGAATCTGCCAAAGTCGATCAGAGAGCACAGCATTCTAAAGGCTTAAAGTGGTCAAGTTCTGAAGTGAACCAGAAATAGTCCCACTACAGACAGTGAGCTGCAGCTTTGTAGCTCATGAGTTCAGTTTTGTCTCTTGTGGCCAATCAGAGAGAATATAAGTATATTGTCTGCCAAATGCATGTGAAGATGCCTACAATGGCAGAGCTACTGCCAGAGAACATTTAATTTGTCCTTTGCAGAACAAAGCAGTGCCATATATCCTGCTGAGGGAGTCCTTTCACTCTACAGAAGGCAACCGGGGAGGGGTGCAGAGGGATATCAGAAATTTCATGTGACTAGTGGAGATTTGGATAGAGAGTCAGGTGCAGGTCTAACTTCCAAGGGTGGTGAGCTGGAGTATTGTCAAAGCCTCAAGACAGTGCCACATGTCACCTAATAAAAGTCCAAGGGTAAGAGAATTCTAACTTTACCTGCCTCAACAATTCTACATTAAGGGGATCCACTTATGGTGCCTTGTTCAAGGCTCTCCAATATTCTGGAGCAAGCAGGGACTCCGTTTGCAGTGACGGCGCAAGTGATGTGAGTTGCACAGTTCACAGCCAAGTGGTATAGCCAGCTAGATTAACTGCATTTTGTCTACTTTGGGAGTGAGCAGCAAGCCTTGTACTGATCTTTATTTTTAACTTTTTGCTGGCTTTCTATTATGCACGGTGCCAGGATATTTACTTATCACAGTTCTGCATGAAAAATGCAGTTCCCAGCATAATAAAGTTAAATATTCTAGAATATTTCTTTCTTTCATGGATCTGTGATAATGGTTTGGAAAGCTGTTGCTATATTCAAGAAACTTTCTATGCCTCTGCACTGCACTTCTTGCTTGCCAGAATGGAAATCACAGATTTTCATTGATTCCTAGCTCTTAGATAGCACTTGAAGGAGGAGAAGGAAGTGGTTTGAGGAATACAGGCAGGAAGCAAGATGGTTTACGACATGGCGGGGGCTGTGTGTGTGTGATAGAAGAAGGCATGGTATAGTTGAAAGGAGATGAACCCGTGTGGAATTAAGTAACAAGGATGTAGAAGGTGGCAAGAAAGGTGACATATGCAGACTTCTGTTCAGAAAAACCAGAACATTAAAAGATATCCTATGAATTTTTTGTATTGCATGAAGGTGAATAATATCAATTAACACCTGTAATTTATCAGCCCATTCCTATGATCAGGCTATGCTGCCAGAACTAGTGATGTGGCAGTGCGGCCCGATCTACTGCAAGTGATGTAGCAAAATTAATGCCATATAGTGTGCAACCAGGCCGCTGCCGAAAACAGCACGTGGTGCCAGCCATATGGCAGATGCTTGCCTGGAGCCCCCAGCATGAGTAAATCAGCAACAGGGGTGGGCTGATGGCTGGGAGAGAGAGCAAGTTGGAGGACTGGGCACATAACTGGGCAGGGAGGGGGGAGGAACTGAGGGTGGGAAGGGGGCAGGAGGGGTGGATTCTGTGACAATGTCACACGCCGGATCTTATCCCCTGCATTTTAAACCTCCCTGCCCCATTTTTCTCTTTGAATATATGCCACCAAAATAGGTGGCTTATGTTCTGAGTATACTCATTGGAGATCAGGCAGGAGCTAAGTACAAAATAATTTCACTTAACCTCCTTCAGGCTGTATGATCACCACCACACCACCATAGGTTGTGGTGTGTCCCTTTTTGGCATGGCTTCATCGATGCTGGTGGTGCTGGTGATAGGACTGGAGCCTTAAGCTTGCTCTCTAAGGATAACCAATCAAAACAAACATGTTCTATGTACCACAGAGCAGCTAGTGTTACTAGGTGCTTCCACAACAGATAGAGAACCAAAGTTCGGCAAACATACAGTATGACTCACTGTAATTACCAGTGGAGTCTGAAACATGGAATACAGGCAGCCTCAGAAGAGTAGTCAACATTCCAGCAGGTTAAGCAGATCAGCATTAAGCAGGTCAAGGCACAGATGGGATGAAAAAGTGGATTGTGGGAGTTTTCCATTCAGACAGCCTTGACTTCAAAAGAAGGGATTCACTGTTGCAACCAAGATTACTTCTCTGTACAAGTCACACATGCACGGGACATGCCCCCATATAATGTTTAACAATCCACATATTGGAAAAGTGAGGGGGGGGGAGTTGCTATGGCCATCAGAAATGCATCAGCCCTCATGGAATAAAAGTTATTATTTACTTACTTTTTTCTTAATGCAATCATTATCTCATTCACACAATAAGTGTGAATTGTGAATAAAAATTGTGAATAATAATGTGATTAACCTCGTTAACAGATAAGGAGATATCTTCCTTGAGATCAGTCATTATGGTGCTAAGCTGATTTCAACTTTGACCTGGATTTTTGTCCAACGCTCAATTTGTTAGACGACCCTGACACTGGTGGATGCTGAGATGCTTGGTTGGTGCTTTTCCTATAGGGAGTTCGGTTCTGCATTGTTAAATATTCGCCTGTAATAGGATGAATAATATTTCATTATTTAAAACAGGGTGAAAAAGGTCCTCAAGGCCCAGCAGGACGTGATGGAGTGCAGGGGCCCGTTGGTCTTCCTGGTCCTGCCGGTCCAGCGGGTTCTCCTGGAGAAGATGGTGACAAGGTCAGTCCCTGTTGTCTGCAGTTATATTTGGTATACAAGAATAACCTAATTATCCACAGATTTTTTACCTGTGGTTTTATCTCAACACGATGACAAGGGAGGGCCCTTTAAATTAAAGGGGAAAAGTTATTTAACAATAGCCTTGTTAATGTGAGAGAGAGCAGCTGGCTGACGATCCATCAATCATTCTCTCTTCAGGCACTTAGAACAGCTTCACTCTGAGGCAAAGGATCCCTCCCTTCCCCCTGAGCATGTGAAAGAATGCTAAAGGCAGTGATTATCTCCTTCCCCCCCCCCCCCCCGATCTGCAGCTCCTGGTGAAGGGAGGGATTGCCGCCTCCATGTGAAGCCTTCCTAAGCGCCTAGAGAGAGACTGATTGTCTGTTTGATGCATTACAAAGATCAACAAGGCTGTTGATGGATGGATGTTTTTTAAATTGATTTGCTTTAATGCGATGTGAGTTCTGGGAAGGGAACCCTTTCAAATAACGAGACTCAAACTGTAGTTTCAAAACTTGGGACGTTATTATTACAGTGGGATTAATGAGAATCCCAGCTAGGAAAAAAGCATCTGAGAGAAGCCATTGAAAAAAAAATGTGGTTGATGGAGGAAGGTTTAAACATATTACTCCCACCTTTGCAGCAGTCTATTTCAGCCCCATGTTGGCAGCAAATACAGGCTGGAAATCCTATGTTTGCTGCTGAACAACTATTTCCTCTTATTGTTGTGCTACTTATCTGTTCTGTTATGCAGCGGAGAAGGAGCACATCTGGTTCTCCCCATTGATGGGCAGCTGGACAAGTTTCCAACTGTGTACAATCTCCAGGAATGGGAAAAAGTGCAAGAGAATGTAGCTCTGATTGGTCAGGAGAGCAAGAGGCCACTGAGGTGCTGGCTAGAGGTGCTAGCTTACTAGAAGGAGAAGAAACTGAGTGCTAGCATACCTCCTTTCCCTCCCCATTCGGAAATCACTGTGGCTTTACACAGGAGTCCCCTCTAGACCCCTTTCCCCTACTTGGGTGGGTCATAATATATTGTCTCATTCATACTGTCTTGTAAGGTCAACAGAAACTCTCTGACTTGGTTGCTTATAGTCTGAGTTGTGATATGTTGTGCACAGAAGCAAGAAGCCAACCTTCAATTGAGTGCAATTAGAGTCACTTTATATTGAAGGAGACATGGGTTAAACACCCCCCTCCCTGCAGTTTCCTTCATTTTAAATCCAATTAAAGTGGATTTCAACATGAGGCCATGTTGTGCTATGAGCTGTGGCAGTCAATACTTGTGCTAATCTGTTAGACCAAAGCATGATTGATTGATGCAAAATGGCCCCCCTCAGGCCTTCACCCATAAAACAGTTGTATAAGGTGATGAGAATAATATGGTGACATTTAAAGATTCTTCAATATTGACCACAGTTCAATGAAAAACAGGCCCTTTGACAGGAGAAACTTAACAACATGTGTTTTTTTTTTTCTTCTATTACAGGGTGAAATTGGAGAACCGGGTCAGAAAGGGAGTAAAGGTGACAAGGGAGAAAATGTGAGTGCCCCCCCCCCCACACCTTTACTGCCTTTATGGTGTTGCTTTTTTTCTTATTTCTTGGGAATGAATGAATAAAAACATGTATCAAAAGCCAGTATGATGACCAAACAGAGCCCTGTGTTCTACAAAGGAATTCACATTTTTCAAACCAATGAAAGCCAAGGAATAGTTTTAGTGTCACTATACAATAGCTCTCCTACTTAAGAATGTACAAACAAGATGCTTTGGGAAGAAAGTTGGGATATAAATAAATAAGTGAATGAATGAATAAATAAATAAATAAATAAATAATCAAGATGCAAATGTGGCTGTACTAGGCTGCCATCACCAGAAGTATCGCAAGATCACAAGTATTGTGAGAGACTCTGAAGGACTGATTGTCAGATTTGCTCTTATAAAGATAAGCAGAGGTATCCCAGTTAATTAATGGACAGTTCACTCATTTGATCACAGAGTGAGGCTCTCTGCCTTTAAGAGCATGATGCTGCACTTAAGAACAAGGCAGCTTGAAAATAGACACCTGCAGCCTAACCTGTTCTTAACCCATTTCTGCTAAGCTCACAGGTGTACACATTTGATCCCATTGTGTATATGCAACTTTGGGCAGAAATGGCTTAAGTAGGGGAAGCTTTTGTACCTTTACATGTGGCATTATTAGATGTTTAAATTACTGATTTTCTGTGTTCTCAGAGACTGGCATTGTCCTTGAGACAGTGATTTGAAAGTTACATCATCTAGTAGCAAGGGATTCCCCATTATGAGAAATGTGGGCATTTTGGGGGCCTGGGTCCAGTATATATTTGATTAACTGCCTCTTCCAATGCAGGCCTGCCTGAGCCCTCAGACCATTCTTAGAGGCCTCACTCCAGGCTGGCTTCTGACGTCAGCATAGTTGTGCACTACTTGGGACCCAATACCTCAGAAATACCCGTGTCTGCTCCCCAAGACCACCTTTATGTGCACAGCGTTTGTATGGTGGTGGTGGAGTGACTCTCTCAGGCCTACCCTGTTGAGAGAGGTTCAGTATTGAGCATTTTGCCAAGAAGATCCTCAAGAAAATGTCCGCCACAAACTCTCTCTTAACCGGGTGAGCCTGAGAGAGGCCTAGAGGTGTCCTCTGAAGTAGGGTTGGTGCCTGCAGTTGAGAGGGCTCCTCCTCCTCCAGACTTGGGTGTTTCTCCCCAAAGAGGCTTATTTGTCTTCCTCCCTTTTGACTTTCTGAAGAAAATGACTTTTTCCAATCCAGAAGGTGTGAAATGGTTACCCTTCTGTCTGTCCTCCTCCTTCTGAAAGTACGTGTGGTTGATTTGTTCCTATTTTTTATTCATTCTTAAAAGAAACAGAAGTAAACCTTGCTGCTTTGTGTCTTTATGCTGTGCTAAAGTTTGCGATATATTTGATGACTGATTCATTGCTCAGTTATTTTTGTACTGCTTTGTTTTTGTCAGTCATCTCTTGAGTACATTAGTCTTAGAAAGGTGAGATAAACAGGTCTTGAATAAAATAAAGATAATAAAATAACACTCAGAAAAGAGATGGAGCTTTGCACTGTGGAACATCTCTGCCTTTCACAAGTTTTGAAAACAATTTTCCATCCCTTGTGAAGTAAATTATCAGAAGGCCCCTTATCATGTCTTGAGGGAAGCTTGATAGAATTACTCAGGTCAGGTACCCCTTCCTGTTAAATACCTCCACCTAGCATCAGACTGCCATTCCGGGCTCCTGGTGTTTGGATTTGAAAAACAAGAGGGGAATTGAACAGGAGAGGAAGTGCCACGGAGAGGAAAACAATCTGTTAGAGTGCCTTTCCTCCCCACTTCCTCCTCTGCTTCAGTTCCATTTAATTCAGAGAATTAGGGGAAGCAAAGCAGTGGAGGTGAAGGCAGATAGAGGTGGATTATCTCCCTTATCCAAGGTTTCTTAAACTGTGGGTCTGGATGCACTTAGTGGGTTGCAACCCATTGTTTGGAGGGTCCAGGGTTGGCCTCCCACCCACCTTTGTGTCCGGTTGGCTCCAAATTGAAGCCCTCGGATGGAATTGGAGGCTACACTGGGCCTGCTCAGGCCTCCAGAAGCAACTGAAGTCACTTCCGGTTTACTTTTGGGTTCGTGAAAGTGACTTCCAGAAGCCTGCTGTAACCCTGCGGCGGAGAAGGACATGGGTCATGGCAGGGGAAGTTTAGAACTCCTCCCTTACCGTCTCCCTTAGCCTCATGGGTCACCCAGCCCTGCCTCTGACTTTAGACTTTTTTATTCTGCCTGGCTTTTAATTATGTCTTTCCAGTTAATTTTACAACTGTGTTGTTGTTGTTTTTTTACGTATCCTTGTATTATCTTTGTTGATTGCTTTATTGTTTTTTTTGCATTGTTTTATTTTCTTATGTAAGAGCCCAATCCTGAGCTAAGCGCGCTGGCTTACCATTGGGCTTACCCCGGCTTATCACCGGGCTTACTTACTGGTGCTGGGCTAGCACTGGGCGGGTGCCCGGCCTATGCCGCTCGGCGGTTGCACAGACTGCTGAGCAGAGGAGAGTAAAGCGGGGGCGGGGGGAGGCAAGAAGGGGGCGTTCTGGGGAGGGGGGAGGCGGGCAGAGGGCAGGGAGAGGGCGGGGAGGAGGCGTGACGGGGAAGCGGGAGGTGGCGAGAGGGCGGAGGAGGTGTGCTGGGGGAAGGGAGAGAAGAGGGAGGGATGCGGGACCGGTGGAGCAACGCTCCTTGGGATCCTGAGCTCCCGCGTCAGGTTCGGAGCCTTACACGAAGGCGCTTACCTCACCGCTGGCCAAGGTTGGCGGTGAATTGAATAGCCCCATTGCAGGGCTGCTCCCTTTACCCAGGGGAAAGGGACGAAAGTCCCCTTATCCCGAGGTGCTGCCTGCAGCTGCTGTGGGCACGCAGGATGCGGCAGCAGCCATTTTCAGTGCTGTCGCAGCTGCATGCTCCGGGAGCTCAGGACTGGACTCTAAGTCAGCTTGAGCTCTCACAAGAGGGAAAAAGATGGGATAGAAGTTCTTCCAGTCATGAATGAATGAATAGCTTCTTTTTTCTGAAATTCCACTTAGTGCGTGTCTGCATGAATACTTGCAGACATTTCCCATATATACCGTAGTTGGTTGACAAACCTCATATTTTGGACATTATTTTCACATACACACATGCTTGGCTTCCTTTTATTTGCTTTTGGGGACACAATTACAGTACTGTTTTCATTCTAATTCATTCAGTAATCTCTTTGTATCAACACATATCAGGTTTTTACCTGATTAAAAAGGCACTCTGCTGAGATAAATGCAGGTCTTAATTTCATTTTATGTGACTCAGAACAAGCAGGCCTGAGGCATTTCTTTTTCTTTCTTTTTCCTTTTTTTCTTTTTTGGGGGAAAGTGTATAGTTTATAACTGAAAATCTCTTCTGAGGAAAAACTATTCAGGCTTGCTTGGAATGTAAAGACAGGTTTTTGAGCATCATTTTGAATTCCGTTTTATTTATATGTCAAGGCATAACCAACTGTGAAAACTAGGTTTATCATTAATAGTTATTGTAAGCTGAATTAAGTTCTTCATTTTGTGAGACTGTAGCTCTGAAGTACAACAGCTGCTTTGTATGTAGATTTAACCTGACATCTCCAGGTAGGTCTGGGAATTTCCCCGCTTGAAATTCACACATTCTAGTGTGAATGGAATTGACCTGGGTAGGCCAGTGATCTGATTCTGTATGGGACAATTTCTTATGGGGCAGCCCAGTCTCAATGTGTGCTAAAACAGGTAAGCCAAGTGGCCTGCATTATATCCAGAGCAGATTAGGAGGTGGCTGCCATGCAACTCAGTACCGGGATGTTTATCCCCTTACCCCGAGTAATGCTCCAGCCACCTTATGGGGTTGCTCAGGTTTGTGCCAGTGAAAACGCTGGCGGAAATCCGAGCAGCCTGGTGTAATGCTGGGCTGACTGGGAGGGGGGTTAGGATCCACCCTAAGTCACCAGCCTTTCGCAGGCCCAGTCTACCCACTGGCCCACCCTCACCACATCACGCCCTTGATCTGACCTCTTGCCACTCTCTCCAACCCCCTGCACCAGCCACCTTCAGTTGGCATGAACCTACCCTTGTCTGGCTGTGATCTGGTGTGTGGAGGCGGGCTCACAACCTTGCATCAGCCCAACCTCCATCAGAATGGTCATGAATGGGCTTTATGGCATGTTCACAACACTCCCAGGCCAGCACAAAGGACTTGCGCTGGCCTCTAAAAGGTTGGATTTTTTTTTAAATTATTTTTTTCCCTTTTTGTTAAGCAATTCATAAGCACCTATAGATGTTATATTCCCTTTTTTTTGTTTTTGTTCTGTTTATGTAAAACAATAAAATTTAAGAAAAAAAAGGTGGGATTGCAGTCTAGGCATATAGCTGTATAAGCATTACTATTAATTCAAAAGAAGGGCTGACCATCCATGAGGCCAAGAGAAGCAGTTGCCTCAGGCTGCAGATTGATGGGGGGCACTCCTCTCTGTCCACCTGCTTGTCCCCACTGCTCTTCCTTCCCTGGAATTTCACAAAAAGGGGCATGGATGTGATCATCTTCCCTTGTGTTCCTGGGACACTTTTTACGATCAGGCCAGAGTTACACCATATGATATAGTTGTACACATTCAATATGGAGGTCAGCATAGCACTCCTAAGAACAAACTGTAGTTTAATGGGAGGAAATACTCTTGTACAAAGAAGCATTTATTTTGGAGACGGATAGTGGAAGTATCATTGGTTTTTCTCTGTATAAATCTCAGAAAGGTCTGGTGTATTTTTAGTTACTGGAAGGCCAGGACTCATCCTGATTCGTGTTTGAATGGAAATCCACTTTTAAATATCCTGAAATACTGCAAACATAATTACCTTTGATAAATGTCAGTTTCAAATGTATTGTAGACAAGCAACTCAGAGTCTTTCAGCAATGAACAAATAATGCTTGGCTGCCCTGAATATAAAAGACCTTTGAGGAATTGTACCATCTCTCCAAAGAAATTGGGGAGGGGGGTGATGTTTATTAGATCTGAATAATGCAACAACCCCTTCTGTGAGTCTCCTGTGCATCGGACTTCAGAAGCTAGCATTGCCTGCTTTTCTTTCTACAGGGTCCTCCTGGACCACCAGGTCTTCAAGGTCCTGTTGGTGCCCCTGGTATCGCTGTGAGTATCCTTCCTGTTATGTATAATGAATGACTGCTTTTCCTGAGCTCTTCTTAGTTATACCAAAACTTCAGGCATAATTCTGTAGCTTGAGAAGGTTTCAGATCCCATCCTCACGGTGTCTGTGCCCCGTGCTTACTGTAGGCTTGGGTTAGTGCTTGGCTGCTTCAGTATTACACAAGCATAACAATTCAAAGGAACAAACAGCAGCACAACACTGAGGCTTCAGCACAATTAATTCCAGTCTTTAGTATTGATTACATGGGGGAGCAGGGCTGGCATATCCAAAGGCTGATTCACTTGTTTACTTTGATTCTCGATTACTCATCACTTCACAGGTCGGTTGAGTCCAGGGTAAATGTGATGCGCTGGAAGTGACATTGGGTGATTTGAATGTTCCGCCTCTGGTGTTAGATTGATTGATGACTCTTTTAAACATGCAGTCTGTACCTTGAAGCTCTTTGCATCATGTGATGGATGATAATGTATGAACCAGCCCTGCCTAATGATTGCTGTGGATATTTGTGAGATTATATCCAGCATTGAAGGGTCTTCCTGCTCAGGTTTAGAAGCATCAGTGGCCATCTTAGCATGTTCATGTGAGGAATTGATGTCCAATGAATGCATACATTCAGAACGCTAAATCACTAGGAAGAGCTCCAATTGTTGAAGTTGAAGGTCTCCCTTTTTGGTCACTGGAAGTTAGGAGATTGTTATACTTGCCTCTGGTTCTTCCAGCCTCATCCCAGTGCCTCGGTAACTCAGTATAGAAGTTGGGGTGGATTTTTAAGCATCACCCTGTTCTTCCTTTGCTCCCCATGTCTGCTTCTCCAGTTCTCCCATTTGACCCTGCAGGTACCTTAGCCTGCTACCAAATGCCTTGCCTCTTCATTAGTGCTTTCCTCCTTCAATTTAAATGCACAATAAGCAATACATTCCTCCTGGCTTTCACCAGTGAGAATCTAGGCTCTAACTATTGTTGCCTTGGCAACATGGCTGCCAGAGTGGCCTGTCTTGCAAGCCACAAGATCCATGGAGCTTTGGAGGCTGATTGCCTCCATAGCTCCCTGTCGGTGATGATGATGATGATGATGATAGGTATTTATATACCGCCTTTCTTGGTCTTTCTTCAAGACTTTATTCAAGGCGGTTTACATAGGCAGGCTTTTATTTAAATCCCTTATTAAATAGGGATTTTTACAATTTGGGATTTTTACAATTTGAAAGAAGGTTCTTTCTTTCAAGAACCACTACATTCAAGGTGTTTCGTTCCGATCTGGCTTCACATTCTGGCCTCCATCCTCCCACGCTCAGAGTACCCACAATTTGAAGGTACCCCTTTTGTGGGCTTTCCAGTGTTTTTTGTTTAGTTGACTTATGTCAAACTGAAAATGGGACATTGTTCTTTGGATATGCCCTTCACTTACAGCCTTTACGTGTCAGTTTCTGAGAAAAGTAAACACTACTTTTGCAAGGGTGTTCCAATTTCCAACATAGCACTAATTTTGATAAACAATTGCTTTTTCCCAGTACTCAAACCAGAATATTTCATCATGGGGAAAAATCTGAATTTTTGTTGTTGTTGCACCCAGCAGATACATTGGTTATGATTTTGCTGTGCAGACGGTGGTCTGGTGAACAGAACTTGTGACATTACTTTGACAAGCAACCAGACTCCTACACTACTTAATGACCTTTTAAAAACTGTCTATTTCATGGACTAGTAACTTTTATGAAGTCATTTGCAAAACTGGAATAAAGGTTGCAATCCTCCATGCAATTAGGCTGTTTAAATCTGGTTGAAATCAATGGCATTGAGGCAGCTTAATTGCATACAGGATTGTGGCCAAAACTGGTGTGGGTGTGGTGTGGGTGGAGTTTGCTTTTTCATAATTGTCTGGACAGGCCTTTATTCAGAACTAACATAGTTAGGTAGAATGTCCAACATAGTTCAAATGTTAGGATGTGTATTGTTCTCTTAGCATAATTTCACTGAATTAGAATTAACTAGCATTTTCCTGCTCTTAGGCACAGTAGCTGCTCTGATCAATAGAGTACATAACAAAATCTTATTTGTGACTTTACTATGACTCGACCACTTACTTTAATTGTGTTTGGAGAACACACATCCAAGTTCACTGTAATTATTGAATGAATCAGAATATGTTCTTACAGCCTAGCTCTCTTTTTATAGTACAAAATCCACTCCTAACTGAAGTAGGTAGAACTACATTTCATTAATGCCAGAGCTATGTAATTTAAGATCAGAACACAAGTGACATTAGTAGAGTTTCTAAGGCATCCATCAATCTGGACTCAGGCTTTTTTTTTTTTTTTTTTTTTTTAAATTGACTATATGATGTATTGATAATTGTGTCGGTTTTAATCTATTAGGGGGGTGATGGAGAGTCTGGGCCAAGGGGACAGCAAGGAATGTTTGGCCAGAAAGGTGACGAAGGTCCACGAGGCTTCCCTGGTCCTCCAGGACCTATTGGACTGCAGGTAAGCTTTGTTATTTTCTGTCTTTTCCTCCTTCCCCCCCCCCCCCGATCAAGCCTTCCTCACAAAGTAAATGGAATATCTTATTTCTATTTATATCATTTAAAATAATCAGTTTTTAATAATTAAGCTTACATAACAACAGCCAAAGGTGTGTAAGAAAGAATATTTACCATATAAATAACATGTCAGATTGTTAGTGTTTTTATTTCATAATTCTTATAAACAACCCTGCAAAGTAGTTTAATATTATCCCCATAATGAAGATGAATGGCTAAGGTTCAGTGATCATGGCTAGACTCAGGCTCCCTGGTAGGTTCATAAGAAATGAATTTGACTTGCTTTGCAATCAAAATGATCAGGAAGGTTGGAACATCTTCCTTACAGAGACACTTGTCCCTTACAGGACACTTCAGTTTAGCAAAAAGATTATTGGTGAAGGAGATATGATAGAAGTTTATAAAAACATGAACACTGTTGAGGGAATAAATATATTTTATTTTTCTTCACTCACTAGGACTCATACATTTGTCTGGTAATAAATTCAGGACAGAGAGAAGAAAATACTTTTTCATGCAGCAAACAATCAACCTGTGAAATTCACTGCCACAAAATGTGGTGTGGTAAACAGCCAAGATTACCTTAAACGGAGATTGTAAAAACCATGAGGTCTATCAAGAACTGAAGTGTTAGCTAAATAGAATCTCCATGTTCAGGGGCTGTATTCCTTGGAATGCCAGGTGGTAGGGATGAAAAATAAAGGAGAGCTGTAGCCTTCACGACATCCTTGTGGCCTTTTCAGAGGCATCTGGCTGGCCAATGTGGAATCCAATTCTACTTAACTCCTCACCCAGCAAGGCAGCCTCACTGCTGTGGTACCTTCTGTATCCCATGGGGGAGTGTCTGCCTTTGGAAGCCTCTTTAGCCCTGGTTGCTGGATCTACTTGAACCTTGATCCAGGCATCTGGCCTGGATGCCTTTAAAAGGGGATTGGACAAGTTTCTGGAGGAAAAATCCATTACGGGGTACAAGCCATGATGTGTATGCAACCTCCTGATTTTAGAAATGGGCTATGTCAGAATGCCAGATGCAAGGGAGGGCACCAGGATGAGGTCTCTTGTTATCTGGTATGCTCCCTGGGGCATTTGGTGGGCCACTGTGAGATACAGGAAGCTGGACTAGATGGGCCTATGGCCTGATCCAGTGGGGCTGTTCTTATGTTCTTATGTAACCTTCTCCAACTCTATAGTGTACCCTTACCCCATGTAGCAGCCAGTGGGTCCCAATGGGTCTTCTTGGATCTGTTCCTGCTATTGAGTGGACACAGAATTGAGGAAACCCATGTCAGGTTTCCGACCCAGGACATGGGTTAGGATATGGCAGCAGAGCCTGCCGCCCTCTCCATCCCCGCTCAGGCCTGCTCCTTCCCTCCCCACATCCAGTTCTGCCCCCTCCCTGCCTCCCCCCTTACCCGAAACACCCTGCTTCCAACCAGAGATAAAACGTACTGCCAAGAGTCCTCGCCGCTCGTCCTCCAGTGCTGTAACCTCGCGCTGACTACTGCTGGGCCTGGTGCCAGGGGGTACCTGCACTTCTGGCACAAAAGTGCCTTATAGCACTTTTCACAACAGTTGGACCAGTGGACCTGTTGGACCGGCGGAGTACCTGCACTGGGTCTAAAGTCTAATAGTCTCGGGCCTCATGAGACTCATTAAAAAAAACAAAAAACCCACAAAAAACCTGCAATTACCTGAATCTAGTGCAGCATTGAAACAAGCTAGAATTCTAAGGAACTGATTAATGTTTCTCTTTTTAGGTCTTTCCAAACATACATTCCATTTAAATTTGCTCTGTATGGAAAGGAACGATATACTTCACCTTTAGATATTTTAATGCCATTTAGTTATTTGATTTAGATATTTTAGCCATTTAGTTATTTAATTTTTCTCTGTAAACCGCTTTGTGAACTTTTAGTTGAAAAGCGATATATAAATACTGTTATTAATAATAATAATAATAATAATAATAATGTAGTGGAATGCTACATAAGGGTAACCACCCATTAGTCTGAGGCTTAAATAAATGTACTGTATGGAGTGTACTCTAGTTAAATTATGTTTCTTGAATCTTATTTTCCTTCAAGTGTGCTATTTCTGTACACCAGGACACCAGGTAATAAACTACCATTGAGCAATCAAGAGCTCTTTTTTCGTCTCTCATAGTGTGGCTCTCATAGTAACAAGCAAAATGTTTGTAGTCAAACAGAGTATCCTTTCTTTTAAATAATATGTAATCACAGCTCAACGGATGCAACAATATTGTTCTCATGGTGTTTATAATCTCATCTTCTTAAAATGCCATTCATACTGAAAATGTAAACCTAATGCAAACATTTATAAAGGTATTCCTTACAATCAGGAATTTCTATGTATTAATGCTATTAACCCTATGGAACTCCTTGTCCTAGAAGTCACCTAGCTACATTTTCATATTCTTTCTAACACATTCTGACCATACGGCTGTTTACAATGGCTTTTCTTGCAATGTCTGAGCCTGGTTACCTGCTTTCCTCTTAGAGTGTCATCTTTAGTGCTGTTTTTAATCTTTTTTTAATGTCTGGTTTTTTTAAACCATGCTTTGCATACTGACTGAGCCCATTGGGGATATCATTTAGGGAGAGGCTAAAGTCGTCGTCGTCCCCATTTCATGCGATAGATGTTATAGGATGGAGCTCGTCAGATGGTCTTCACTTAACTCCTAATGTGGATTTCTTAGTAAGGTGCTTTACAGCTATGACTAGATACTACAGTCAGGATATTCCAAAGAAAATGACTGTGTAACTGAAAATATGAATGGGGCTTCTGTGAAAATGCAGCAATACAAATGCCCGTGAGTCAGGTGAGGACCCTGGCTCCAACAAAAGCAAAATTGTCAAAGTCCTATAGGTTTCTGGGGTAAGTGAAGATATTTCAGTGTAATTATCTGTAAATTGTTTGAAGATCGTGATTCAGCAAATCCCAGCATACATAACCTATGTACACACCTGTTCCCCTATGGTCATCATACTATGTTCAGTAGTTGTTCCCAAACTGGTGGGTCCTGACCAACCAGTCAGGGAAGCACTTGTCCCTGCCCCTTTAAGGGGCGGGGAAAGCAGCAGTGCGATCCCCAGGACTGCGCTGCTGCTGGCAACAGGAGGGGTTCTTTTTACTTACCTGCAGCCAGTGCTGCAGTCCTGGGGGGTCCGGGGAGCCCTCAGCAGGACTCCCTGTGTCTGCAAAAAGAACAAAACAAAAAAGGTACATGGTTTTTGCCACAAAACTGGAAATGCCTTTAAAAAATAAATCCCCAGACCCTCCCCCCCCCCAGATCTCCCAGGACTGCAGTGCTGGCTGCAGGTAAGTAAAAAACAAAACCTTCTCATCCCGGCAGCAGCACAATCCTGGGGATTGCACTACTGCCTTCTCCCTTCCTCTGCAACAACTTACAGTGCTCCCAACTCCCTTGTAGGAGTTTGGGAAGCACTGATCTACAGATTTAAAATTACAATCTGTGTGTAACTTTGAAAATACTTCTGGGCCTAAGTTTGAATGACTAAAGGCCAGTTTATGGGCCAATAAATCTTAATAACAAACAGCTAGGTAAGTTGCTAGTATCTGTCACGACAGCAAATTGTAATTGATGAGATACTTGCATCCACAACACTGGGGTCGTTACCTTTCTTAGAGTTACATCTATAAAGGAGTGATCTGTAGGCAATTATTCATCCAAGACATTTAGGCTGCAAATTGTCCTAACCCTTATAACTTCAGTGCACCTGCTTTGTAGTTAGATATTTATTGTGTAGCTTGTAAATCCTGACCTGAACACAATGGTATGATCCAGCCAGAGTTAAGCACTTTTGACTTCTTTTGATTACAGTGAGAGAATTAAGAACATACTTCTCTCTCTCTCTTTCACTGAAATCAATGGGACTTATAAAATGTGCTTACATCTCTGTCTGTTTTGTGCCCACTCATCTTAAGCCTTAATTGCTGAGGCCAAATGCCCCAACGCAGTTCAAAACTATCTATTTTGGGGAACCTTTTTCCTAAGTTTGCAAGGAGAGCAAATATACCCACGAGCTACAGTGATGTGAAATGTCATGTCTCTTCCCTCTTGGGTGAACCTTACATTAGAACCAAATACCTGGGTAAGTTTGATTTGTACTGTAGGAAAAAGTATGAACAGTATTGCTGTTATTTTGAAATAAGCATTGCCAACAAAATACTCACCTATGATTCCCCACACAGACAAAAATGAGGATTGTTGGATGGTTTTTTAAGTGTCAGTGAGTATTCTCAAAGGCAGTGGCTGTGATCCAAAATGGGTCAGATATGGGTCTCCTACTGCTAGGTAACAATTGGAAAACCTAACCTGAGCACTGAATCATGGCTAATATCACTACACATATTCATCACATAAATTCCGCAGTGGTATTCCACCAGAAGTCATGAACTGGATAAATCCAAGTTCTTCCAAAAATAACTAACTAACCACTAGTTCCATAGGTCAGTTAAGTCAAAGTACTGCCCCTGAAGCCAATTGTAGTACCGTTTGCTTCAATGGAAACTTAACCTGTTTAAATCCAAGGTTGCCAATTTAACTAGGTAGTGAATCAGGCTGTACATCACCCAGTTTTTAAATTGTCCCTGTGAAAGTGCTGTCAGCTGCAACCGACACATTATCATTGTGACTACAGAGTCCAATCTGTAGCTTTAATTTCGTAACGAGAAGGATTTCAACAGCTGAGCATATTGGATGTTGAATGCACAAAGTGGTATCAAATTTTCCTTCAGAGACTATCTGTCATAAACAGCTTGAGATTTTTACCTGCTTCTTTTGAATGAGATTGCTAGGGGTGTGATGCTGCTCCTATTGAAGGGAGTACAAAAGCTCCCATTGAGTTTAATGGATTGCAGCCTAAATGGGTAATTTAAACAAAATGAAATTCTGTGTTTAGGATGGCTTCTCAAGATTACATTTTCAGTCTGAATCTCCTGCTATTTCAGTCTGTATCTCATGCTATCATGCAAAGGTAGTGAATTTATTATATAATACAATTTCTGCTGGTAATATATCTATGTATCCACTGAATAGCTAGTACTACCAGCAAAAATTTAACTTACAATGTTCAAATGTATTGGACAATCTTCCACCCATGCATATTCAGCTGCATGCACATAGTGGGATCAATATTGTGCCCACTAGAATCTGTCCTGCTCCATTTTTCCCTCTCTTCCTCTGGTGCACGCATTTGACTGGGAGGCACACATCTTTCTATTCAGCACCAGTGCCAGGTTGATGGAGATCCTGAAGCAAAAACCTACACTGGGACCTCCATAGTGTGTGGGACCTCAGCAACTCCCCAAAACTTAATGGTGATGGGTCAAATATGATAGTGATGGCTCCTTTCAGCCTTGGAACATACATTCTCTGGAGGAGATAAACCTCTTCTCTGGCCAATGGAACCATCCCTTAGAGCAGGATTTGTGTCAACCCTTTTTTTTTTTGCCCTTGGCCTGGTTCTCAGCCTCATTTCGCCATATGCCTGGCAACTGGGTTTGGGTGGCCATCTCAGAAACTTTCTGTGACTGCCTAGTTTTTTTTTCTTCATATGGCCCCCAAGAAATATGGTGTGCCCCCAGAAGCCTTACATTGAGAACCACTGCCCTAAAGAACCTACAATAGTACAGGGACCTCTGATATTTGCTCCCATTTGAAAATGGGGTACTGAATGTGGTGTTAGTATCTCAGCTGTTAACAGTTCTGAAGGATTTAATGGTCCACCTGGCTGGGTGAACCATCTGACAGTCATAGGCCCCTGACCAGTCCCTAACCTGACGCCTGATGTTCCAGTTTCCCTGTCCAATCCTGTCACTCAAACCAAGGTCCCAGTCCAGAATTTTACTTTTGAGGATGATGAGGGAAGAGGACTCCACTGCACCCAATAGCAATCCGTCTGCTCATGCAGTGCGTTTGAACAAACAGGGATCAATCATAGACTTGGAGTTTTAATATTTTCTGCAAGCTGATGTTTTGACATGTTGATGAGTCATTGCAATACTCCTTGAATTTCATTTTGAAAAACTGCCCCCCTTCCCTGCTCTAAAACTTTATTACCTGACAATAGCAAACACTTTGGGACTCTTAGAGTACAGCAACAGGATTAATTGTGTATTTAATAGTTTTATTTTACTGGCAGCCATTTTCTTCCAAATGATTGAAGAATCTGGACCTGTGCACATATTCAAAGTGCGTCAAAGCATATGAGTGATAGTGCTATAGTGTACGTCCCATGATAAATACACATGTAGTGCATCTCTAAAGAACCAAAAGTACCTGCCATTATATCCTAGTTAGAAGCTGCTAATGAGACAAGAATGCAGTGACTCTGCCATTCTGCATCTGCTGCAATCAATGTATTTCAGTGTGCATATTACTATCCTTTATAGCCCTTTGTTTAAATGCAGCACAGTCTATTAAACTTCCAATCAGGGAACAAAATGGAGAAACTGTACAACAACAAATGAGGAAGCTGTCTCATTTGTGCATACTCAATAACAAAAACAGCATTTGAAAAGCACTGAAGGGATTGCACACCTTCTGAGGCTGTTTAACTGACTGCCTTCTTTTCTTCCTGTAAGTCTCATCCTCTAGCTACAGCCTGAGTCCACAAGGACTAAGTAACGTTTCTGCTCAGGGCTCCAGACATGCCAAAAAAGGTGTCCTTTCTTCAGCAACTGCCCTCTTGGTTTTCCTCATAGATACTGGGGTGGAAAATGCTAAAGGAAGCTAAGCTACAAATGAATTGCACCTATACAGGACTCTACTTGCTCGTTAGGGAAAAAAGGCTCAATAGACCAATACGAGGAGCTCATGAGCAAATTTAATTTCAACCCAGAGCTCCTCATTGGTCTTCTGCTTGGCTGATCAAAGGAGCCTATGCAAAAGGCTTCCCACACCTAGTCTGTGAGAGTTGACGTTGTGTGAAAAACACCCCGGAGCTCAGAAGAAACAGAGTGTACAAAAAACATATTGACGGTAAGGATGGAACTAGGCATTTGATGGCAACAATGGTATTCCTGATTTTTTCACAGCCTGGTTTGAAGACCAGCATTTAGAAACATACATATCAGAGACTGTAATTTATGGTATCTCTCAAGTACAAACAATTAATTATGTGGGCTTTTTCATTCATTTTTCCTTTCACTAGGGTCTGCCTGGCCCACCAGGTGAAAAAGGTGAAAATGGTGATGTTGGTCCAATGGTAATTTTTTTTTCAGTATTTTGTATTCTTGACACAAATAATCTTTCACAAATTGGAATAACTTTCTCTACTATGATTTTCTCTCTCTCATCCTCCTAGTTCATAAGGTCTTCCTCTGGGTATCTTTGCCTTTCATGATTTAATAACTGAGTCAGTGTATGAATGTCCCCATTCAGTATCTAGATGTTCAGAGCTGGCTCTATAAGCTACTCTATTAAGACCCTAATAGTGCCCCCCACTACTGCAGCCATGCCAAAAAACCCAATTTAAACCCCCTTACACCTCTGTAAGCGTTGTGCTCTGCAGTAGGTCTCCTTGGATCAAGTCAGAGGAGAGAAAGGGGGTGGACAGACTGCAAGAAAGGGGGATAGGATCTGGTGTGTGCCATCATTGCTGGATCCATCCCCTCCCTCGGTATTCCTGCTGTTACACCCCCTCCCTGTTCAGTTTTTCCCCTCCTTGCCCCTGATCTGCCCTCCTTATCCTCTCCTGCTGATGTACCTGCTGTAGTGGGTGGCGGGAGAGCTGATAACACAGGCAGAAAGGCTCTGGCCTTCCTTCCAGTGTCCCCAGCAGCATGCTACTGAGTGCACTGCTGGAGCGCATTTTATGACTGGTGCCGACTGCTTTAGAACATCAGCCAGCCTGCAAAGAGTTTGGGCTACCAATGGTAAAACCAATATGTTGACTTTCACGTTGTAAATCTGGTATATTTGCTGATTTCGTTTTGTTTTGTTGTCTTATATAGGGTCCACCTGGTCCTCCTGGGCCAAGAGGCCCTCAAGGTCCTAATGGAGCTGATGTAAGAAACACCAACCTTCTAATTTTTTTTTTGTATTTTGCGTTTGATTGTTCGGTTAAGTATTCATAACCTTACTTGCACATTTTCCTCTTTGTAGGGTCCTCAAGGTCCACCAGGTTCAGTTGGCTCTGTTGGACCTGTTGGCGATAAGGTAAGAACAATGATAACTTTTAATAAAATGCCCTGAATGGGATTGGATAGATACATGCAGTTGTTCTATGTATTTTTATCTTTTATGGTGCAGAGACGTTTGCATAGTCTAACTAGCCGGTAATTGCACAAGTTCAGCATCTGCTTGAAGAAATAGTTTTAGGCTTCCTAACATGTTCAGTCTGGGGAGTTTTAGAACCAAGTGATCCAAACTCCTGTTCTTCATATGTGAAGAAAAATACTTTGGAACTAAGTGGGCCTGTGTTATCTGCAGGGATTCCATTCCCAGAACCTCAGCAGATAAGGAAAACCATAGGCTATTCAAACCAATAGTTTTCAGGTCATCGCCCTCCACCCTCCAAACTCAATCAGAGCTGAGCTCCAGTTGTGTCCAGAGGATCTTCTGAAGTCCACAGAGGCAGCACATGACCGCCTGCTACCTCTATGGGCGTCAGAATGGCCATTTTGGCAAAAAGCCCTGCTACTTACAGTCTCCATCAGGAAATTGAAAGTGATTTTTTTTAATGCTTTATAAGGCATTCTAAGGGCCAGGAAGCCCTCCGGCTTCCAGAAGTAGCATTTCTTTTTTGCCAAAATAGCCATTCTAAGACCTGTAGAGGCAGTGGACGGTCACACACTGCCTCAGAAGACCCTCTGAAACCAAGGGGAGTGCCGCTACCTCACCCCCAGAGGATCCAAGTCTGCCCACCCATGGAGTTTGGGGGACCTGCAGATAAAGGAATCCGGGGGTTCCGAATGCATGCATAATGTGGGCAGACTGTATATGGTAGGGTCTGTTGAAATTCAAAATTAGTTTTCTCTCATCAGGGTATTGAAACCATATCTGTGCAGGGTGCTCCCACTATGGGTATCCCCACTGAGATAAGTCGAGATTTTCAGTAGTGCTAAGTATGTGCTGAGCATGTGGTGAAAATGAAGAGGGGTAAGGGTGTTCATGGTGAACAGAGGCATATTTCCAGAGTATTACGTTCCTGCCAAGTGGGGGGAAACTGGATGCTCAGAATGATCTTCAACCACTGTAACTTTCCTTTCTAATTCTGTCTTCAATTTTTTGACCTAGCAGTTAGCTAAAGAAGTAAGCACGATGAGTCCTTCCTTTATGTTTTTTGGTGCCCTACATAGCCCTTATACCTCCAGGTGCAGATCTGTCATAGTTCTGCTTTCATAAATACTGATGGAAGTCACAAGTCAATCAAAATCATTTGGATTTGTCATGGGCCACTTCTTAATCACTCTCAGAAAGGGAGTTCTGTATCTTAGAGCCGCAGGTACTTTTCCTTCCTGTCCAAATGAAGATGTAGCTATGTAGTTTGGATGCTTTCCCTTTTATAAAAGTCAATAAAATAAACAAGACCATATCGAGCACTTTCCTTCCCTCTTACAATCTGTCTTATGATAAGCCCCACTATTGTTGACATCCATTATAAAATTTTGGTTTCGCATATCTCCCCCACGCCCCTTTCCCTGTTCTGTAGATTCCTATCAGACAACACCTCCTTTCTATTAGAATAACGTCAAAAGAAATCACAGTCTCCTTATCAATGTGTCCAAACTATGGTATTTAGAATCAGTTCCAAAGCCTCATTATTTTCAGGTTTGCCTCTTGAACCAAACACTGACAGCAAGCGTGAGTTGCAAAGAGTGTCATAAATAATATAATTTGCAATGGTTTGCTGGAAGTCACTTATGTGTGGTTTTTTTTTTTAACCTCTGAGAGAATTTCTTTCTTTCTTTCTTTCTTTCTTTCTTTCTTTCTTTCTTTCTTTCTTTCTCTCTCTCTCTCTCTCTCTCTCCCTCTCTCTCTCTCTCTCTCCCCCCTCCCTCCCTCCCTCCCGCCATATAAACAGAGCACTCCAGGCAGCATACAAAAGAAGAGGAGGAAAGTTAAATGCCAAAATCAGAACAAAATATGATGTGCAAAAATCATTTAAAAAATGAAGAATAGTGCAATAAAAAATTAAGCAAAATATAACCACTGAACCCCAAAGTAGCTAATTAAGTGAAAAAAGGAAGTGCTCAGCCCTTGCTGGAAGGCTAAAAGGGATGGGGCAGTTCTTAATTCAACTGAGAGGGAGTTCCTTAATAATAGCACCACCATAAGAGAAATCCATGTTTCTCTTGTTGCCTTCAATCTAGCCTCTGCCAGAGGTGGTGTGCAATATAAATACATTTATATTAAATGTACTTTTTAAAAATACAAAGATAAAGTTAGGGCTAGGCTGGGGTAAGAGGCTTAGGTTATATAACATGGCATTTGTTTGACAGCAAGTTTGCTTGCTGCCTGGTGGGATGCAAATGACTGTAAAACCCAAAAAAAAACCCAGGTGCAAATGTCAAGGAATGCCAATAACCAGGACACCATTGTCCAGGATGTGAATACCCTAGTACCAAGAAGGTTCATGTATTTGGCATCTCAGAATGGGGTATAATTCTAAATAGTCTCCATTACACTCAAGCATAAACCTCTTAAAAACCAACTTGATTTCACAGTATATTCTTTTAAGGCAGCATTTGTAATTAAGGCAGGCTGAAGGAAGGAAGGATTAGAACAAAACCTGCTGGCTATGTTTTGAACTGGTGAGGAGAAGCACTCTGCCAGTGTATGGAAAAGGAGAAGGAATGCTAAACATGGCACACCCATAAATAAAACATGAATGTCTTAGTTCAAGCCTGTCTGTCTGAAGCTGTATCTTATCCAAATGGAAAGTGAAGAAGCTGTTTTGAGGGTAGAGCACTTTGCACATATAATGTCCTAGGTTCAATCAATCCAGTTAAAAAGATCTCAGAGTCACAGGACTTGAAATACCCTCTGCTTGAGAGCCATTGCTAGCCAGAATATACAATGGGATGGATGGTCGCAGTTTAAAGAAGCTTTAAATGTTAACATAATGAGAATCAGCCCGTCAATCCTCAGATTTGAATGTTCTGAAAACCTGTACCATATTTGCAGTTGGGGGTGCTTATCCTCTCTTTGCTGCAGAGTGGAGATACAGCCAGGCTCTGATTCAATCGGCTATCTTGTTTACTTAAGCACTTGTTGCCAGAACCTCACTAATCATCATGTGCTTGAAACAGTTTTAGAGGGAGAGTTCTACACAAAGGTTTTGTTTTCAATGACAACCATATGTGTCAGTGAATGTGTCATTCTGTTTTGACTGAACAGCATCTCCACTAAGTGGACTGTATCTACTCTCAGTTAGGTATTTTGAAGTATGGGCTGGTTTATAGTCTCCTAATTTACTTATATTAAGATGCCTTTGCTTTGTAATTAGTTGCTTTACACTGATTTTTTTTTGTCCTTTTTCGTCACCCCCAAAATGAGCATCTTAGAAATGGTTAGAGGGTTCGTAATCTCTTAGGATCATATTTTTAAAATGTCACTTTTGTTCCTTCTTAGCATGTGTGTAACTGAGCAATCATAAAATCCAGTAATTATGGACTTTATTTATATGGGAGATGTCTCTCTCAGGATTTGACCACTTTGATTTTCTGTATATCATTTGCAGAGTAATGCTTCTTTATAAGAATGAGAGAGAACGCAGCACCAAAAACACGATTTAGCTTAGGAGGTTTATAGTTTTCCCGTGTACACCCAATAATACATGAGAAAAAGCTGATTGAATTAAATGGGCCACATTCATTCAAATTAAACACTAATGAACAAGCAGTTGTATCCTGCAGTGTGTCTTAACACATGACGCTCCACTTCCAGCTTCAGCATAGGTTGCTACCTTGGGGGTGACAGCTGGCCACTGCCTATTTCCCCCTTTCAAGGATTCCCACCTTGACCGCCAACTATTGATCATCCACTGATAATCCCAGCTTCTCAGTATCATGGAGAACCTAACTGCATGATTTTTTGGATCTTGGCCATGCGAGTTAAAGCTTACACTCCAAATAAATGACTAATTAAAGACTTCATTTGGAGCAGCTGAATGATCCCAAACCACATCCTTAACACATCTTAGGCTGTTGCTTTTTCACTGTTCCTACTCGGATGAGTGCAGTCACATTTGCAGGAGAAGACAGAGGCAAAGTAGGACTGGAGTAGTTCCATCTTCTCTCCATCACCTGTTCACATTTCACCATCTTCCCCACACAGCAGATCGCCACCAACTTTCTTATTCTTTCCTCTATGTCAAAAGTACTCATAAAACCCCTTTTTGTTTTTCTTCACATCTCTCACTAACCTAAGCTCAATCTGAGCTTTAGCTCTCCTGGTTCTCTCTTTACACCCAAGAGCTATGTACTTGTAATCATCTTTGTCAGTTTTCCCCTCCTTCTACTTCCTATACATGTCCCTCTTATGAAGAGCTCACCCTAAAGCTCCTTGTGGAGCTGGTCCAGTCTCTTTAGGCACTTACCCCAATTCTTCCTGCAGAGGATCATTGGAGACTGTACTTTCGATGCATCCCTTTTTAAGAAATTTCCAACCATACCCAGCCATCCAGGAGAGGAGGATGGGAGGCAAGATGGCGCTAGACCAAAGTAAAGAGGATGAAGAACCAGGAGCGGAGAGGGGAAAGCCAGTTCAAAGAAAAAAGGGGAATAGGGATGAAGTTGCCCTGTCTAGTCCCAGACGTTGGTACTCAGAACCAGGCAGGGCTCAGGATGCACCTTCTTCTGCACCCCACCCACAGTTTGGAGGATTCTGCCACCACTGACCTCAGGATCTGGCAAATTAACTAGGCCCTAAGGTACCCTCATCTGCTGAGGAGAAAATGAAGATGCCTGGCATCCACAAAAGGGAAAGACAAGTTGTGTTGGAGTGATGCCAACTACCAATCAGAATCCTTGGCAGAATCCTCTTTTGGTGAACCAGGTGTATGTAGTTGTTGCGACTTCTGTTTTGTCCTTCAAATATGCTCCTGTAAGCATCAGCCAGACTTGCAGTGGCGTCACTAGGGTTTGCGTCACCTGGTGCGGGAGGCCAGCACGTCACCCCCCATAATGGACCTCTTCCCATGCAGTGGGTGGGGCAATGACCCTGAGGAGTGGGTGTGGTAATGCATCATTGCCCCGCCCACATCATTGCCCCACCCCCCACATCATTAAAATTGCATCTTTAAATTACAATATCATACACACTGCCTAAATGTACACATTTCTGGAACTGAATTTGATTCAGCTGATAAAACGCTAGCTTCAACAGGTTTATTCTTCTGGCTTCAATAGAGAACATGCTTGTTCTGTACACACATATTCTGGTTTTCAATGCTTTCTGTGTGAAATCATACCATAAGCAATGTTCAACATGCTGTGAAGAGTCATCACAGAATGCCACATAGATAATCACAGAAATCAGAGTTAGGACCTTCAAGATCATCAAGTCCAACCCTCTGCCAGTGCACAGATACAACATAGTGTCCACAGCCAGATAGAGGCTACACAGCCTCTGCTTGTGATGTGACACAGTGATACACTGTGTCACACTATTCTAAAGCTGCCAAAACTACAGCAGTTCTCAGCTCCAGGAGATTTGAGTTCCTTTCTCCTTATTTCCCTACCAATAGTACTAGCTTGAACAGCATCACTCCTTGTTCTTCCCTAGCTCTCCCCTCAACAAAACAGAAATCAAAACATCTTGAATAATTCCCAGTTTTGCAACTGGAGCACAGTATGCAAATCCTGTGAAATATATATGCAATTGTGCAAATGCTGCTCTGTGATTTACCCTACAACAACTTCCAGTGTTCAGGTTTAATCAAAGGAGGAGACTGCAATCCCACACACCCTGACTTGGGAGTAAGTTCAGTTGAATACACTGAAGCTAACTCCTGAGTAAGCATGGATTGAATTGCATTGTAACCCTTGTAGTACTGCCCTGACACTGATCCTGCTGGGATGGAATATTACAGAGAGGCAGGCATTTCCAGGCTCCCCCCCCCCTTCTCCAGCTTCTGACTATCTTGCAACTCTCTCTACAGTTATTCCCCCCGTTGTTTGTTTGTTCTGTCTGTCTGTCTGTCTGGGGTGGGAAAGAACAGTGGGGGGGGGGGATAGGGAAAGGAAGTTTTAAAATGTAGAAAATGTTGGTGAAGGCAATAATCTTGAAAATATACAGGCTGAGGGAATGGGGGAGGAAGGGAAGGGGAGAGGCCAAGGATGAGGCAAATTTGCTGTGGGTTTCGCAAATGTCTCCCCTCCCAGACACAACATCAGGGGTACATCTAGCTCAGCCCTTTGATCCCACCTTCGTGCAGTTGGTGAGTGACGTGGGATCTCCACCTCCCCTTCTACTTTTGCAGAGCATTATTTCAGATTTCCAGTGGCTGCCTTTTTTGGGGCAACAAACTTTTTTCCCCTCTTCATGATCATTGGGGGGGGGGAGGAAATCCTCACCTCCCCATCATCGCTCTCCTTGTCCTCTATCTGGGCTTCTGAGTGCAGCCTGCAGTCAGGGTGCATCCAGCCACCCAGAAAAAGGGTAGTTCCAACCCCCCCACCCCCCAAAAAAAACAGGGGGCAAAGGCAGAACTGAACCCTCCCTTCCAAACAGGCAACTCAAGTGCAGGAAAGCAGGCTTTGTTTTTAAAGGGACAGCAGCCCTTCCATGCTTTCCTGGGAGTAAGCCCCAGACTGTACAGCCCCAGACTGTAATGGGACTTACTTCTGAGTAGACATGCATAGGATTGGGTTCTGGGGCTGCAATCCTATCCACACTTTCCTGGGAGTAAGCCCCATTGACTGTGATGGGACTGACTTCTGAGTAGACATGCAGAGGATTGGGCTGGAAGGGCTGCTTTCCCTTTAAAAACAAAGCCTGCTTCTTGCAAGCCCAGTGAGTTGCAAAAATAAAGCAAATGCCAGGCAGATAGTCTGTTTCCCCTCAGGCAGCAGTAACTCCCCTTACCTGGCGCACAGAGAGGGAGGAGGGAACATGCAAAGCTCCATTGGTGCTGCAGGGCTCCCAGGCTGCTTGGGTGAGGGCTGGGAGGAAAGAGGGGAGCAACCTCCAGCCCTTCATTTGCAGGGGCAAGCGCCTCTGAGCTCGAGCTGGAGGTTCCTATGCATTGCGCACAAGTGTGAGGCTTGTACTTGCGTGCAGCGCCTCAGAAACCTCCGAACTTGGGCAGGAGGCTCCTGCAGCATCACGCATACTTGCGAGGCTCTCCTCAGAAGCCTCCATGCTTCAGGAATGCTCTGCATGCCTAGGTTTAAGCAAAGTTTGCACATCTTCTGCATTGCACATAAAGAGCAGAAACAGGAGTTTCTTCCTCTCTCTCCATGTTCCTCTCTCTTTCCCCTGTTGACATCATGCCCCTTCTGAACCCACTGCTGGTTCAGTTACCAGCCCAAGCCAAAGCAAACACGACTGATCGCCTCTCCCCAAGGCACCACGGAGGGGACCGAGGATGCTGCTGCTGCTCCACTGAGCCCACTGCGCCTCCCCAACCACAGAGGGCAAGGGGAACGATGCCCAAGGCTGAAAGAGCCTCTGCACCAACCTACCGTTCTCACCTGGTCCTCCACCGCACAACAGAGGCTGCCCACTGCCACCGCCGCCACCAGAAGCTGCACCGCCAGCCCTGAGGCTCACCTCAGAAGCCTCCGTCTGGCTGGACTTCAGGACAGGAGGTTCCTTCAGAGGGCAGGGGGTAGTTGGCGCGTCACCCCCCTCAGCACCCCCAACGCGTCACCTGGTGCGGCCCACACCCCCCGCACCCCCCTAGAGACGCCATTGCAGACTTGTAAGCATATTTTGCTCCTTGTCTCCAATATCATATCCAGCTGTCACACTCCTGCCCCTTGAAATGTTATATTCAACTGTCATACCCCATTCTCTGTGGGAGGAGATGAAGGAGGGTGCAGCACCCGTAAAAGAACTCTCAGAAAACAATTTTTTTTCCAAACACTTTGCAACAGAGCTCATAAATACTGAGCCAATCTGAATTTCAGCTGAAGGGAGCTTACCCATCACTACTCATTACTGGAATGATACATTTAGGTTTTGTGTGAGCCTGTGTTTGGGCTCTGGAGAAGAATCCATTAATTCAAACATTTGGTTAATACTGTATAAACGTTGCCTTTTGCACAGATTGTTTATGTATGTCTTGCAAGCCGTCTGATTTACTAAAAAGCTATCAACACCAATAAACAGCATTGTGTGAGCACTGAGGCCTACAACAAAGGTTTTATTCATTGTTGACATATTATTTCATTTACTGCCATCATGTTTGTTTAGGATGCTGCCCCTGGTTAGAGTCCTCACATCATTTTCAATTAAAATAAATCACTTTGAAGTAGTTTTCAATTAGCATTTCCTAATTCTCAGGGATTTCAGTCTGTGGGAGAAAAAAATCACTTATTGGTGGGAGTTCAATAGTAGACAAAGTGTTTGTTTTTTATCTAATGAGAAAGGTAGGCGTTAATGAGGAATGTATTTTTTTTTTTTTAATCCTGGCTTCTCATAGGGTGAACCCGGAGAAGCTGGTAACCCTGGGCCTCCCGGAGAAGCTGGCACAGGTGTAAGTATTTCTGTTTTTAAGTAGCAGGTGTAATGATTCTATAGGAGCCCTGACAGCTAATGCATTTAAAGGAGTGTCATGTCCCATTCCTTTTTGTCAGGAGTGTGAAAACCTTTTCTTAGAAAACTCTGGCAAGAGTTCTCAACATTAGCCTTTTCCATTTTGTTAAGGTCAGTGCTTTCTATACCTCCTGTTGCTGATAATTAAATGCAGCCTGATTAGCTGATATTTATTTTATTTAAAAAATATTTAAAAGGTATTTGAAAGATTTATCCCACTTTTCCTTGCAAACAAAGTGTTCGTATAGCCTGCCTGGATTTCCCAAAGTCTTCATGTTTTCAGATGCAAATTGCTACATAGATAATTAGGCTGGGCTGCATTGATTTCTCCAGCTCTCCACTTTACCCAGGATTCCTGCATTCCTGTTTGATATCTGTCTGCCTACCTACCTTTCTGTCTGACCCATCTGAGGGCCCAATCCAGAACAGTGTGTGCCAGCTTACCGCTGGCGCACACTGTTGCAAATGTGCCGTAAGGCACGTTTGCTGGCCCAACCACCAGACGAGCGCTTGTGGTAGCGCAGCGCTTTCAGGCACTGGGCTACTGCCAAGCAACTACCAGAGCTCCGGCTCTCAGAGTAGTGGAGACGTAAGTGAGGGTGTGGGGGAGGAAGGGAGGAGATGTTCTGGGGAGGGGGGAGATGGGTAAAGGGCGGGAAGGAGGTGTTATGGGGAGGGGGGAGATGAGGAGGAGGCATGCTGGGGGAGGGAGCGGGGAGGGAGGGAGGCGGGTCCAGTGGAGCAAAACTCACTGCCCGACATGAATGCCCTTGATTCACCGCTGACCTTTTCGTTGGTGGTGAATCAAGTAACCCCATTGCATGGCTACTTGCTTTATCCGGGGGGACGAAGGGGATGCTGCTCCGGCAGTGGCTGCTTGGAAAACACAGGATGCAGTAGCAGCCATTTTTGGCACTGATGCAGCCCTGATCCCGGGCAGCTCATGATTGGGCTGTCCGTCATCTCCTATATTTCTTTTTCTCTGTTAACTCAGAGAGCTGGATGTAGTTCATCTGCTTGCGGTTGGAAGTCCTTGGTTACCCAAGGCTTTATCCAGCAAGAACTGCTTTGGGTATTTGCTTTACTGGCTATTGACATAACGTAACACCAGCATTCCCCTGACCAAAGGGGATTGCCTTACAACACAGATTTTGAATCCCATTGTCAGGTGTCTTATGATTATCTTCAGTTAAAATATTTTCATTTTGAGTCACCATCATGAGGAGTTTTCTTAAAAAGTTCTTCTTTGTAGATTTATTGTTGTTTTTTATAACTGGAAAAATTCATTTCAGAAACTGATCAACCATGAACTTACCTTCTGTATCTGAATGCTGGTGTGAACTCTTATTGCTCTGTGTATTTGACAGAGATTTAAATATTTAAAAACATTTTTTTCCTTATAAAATTGTGGCAGATTTATCTCCAGATCTATCCAGAGATCCTCTCTCTTCCCCATTTGAAAAAAGTCATTTCTGTAAAGCCATCAATACTGTGTGTGTCCTTTACAGGGTCCCAAAGGGGAAAGGGGTGAAAAAGGAGAGGCTGGACCACCAGGGGCAGCTGGACCTGCTGGTATTAAAGGACCTCCAGGCGATGATGGACCGAAGGGTAATCCAGTAAGTGAGTCTACTCATTTAAAAATGAAACCATGAGGTTTAAAATGTAATGGAGCCCAATTGCACCAGTTAGTTCTGTTTACCTCTCTCTAGAGTTTGTATCTTGTTTATTTGCATTGCATGCATGCGTGTTAATTATATCATTGTACAACAATTCTCAATTCTGGTTGTGATGGGTGACATCAGCCTTGTCTTGTTCCCTATTTGCATAGGGTCCTGTTGGCTTCCCTGGTGACCCTGGCCCTCCTGGTGAGCCTGGTCCTGCTGTAAGTATCTTAAAAATACTTATGCTAAAAGTGACATTTCCATTGGCTTTAGCTGAGTTATTCTACTAGCCTGAGATTTTGAGAAATTGAGGCTGAAATCCAATGCATGCTTTCCTGGGACTGAGCCCAGGAACACTGTGTTGAACGCAGTGAGACTTACATCTGAGTAGATACGCATGGGATTGCACTGCTGGTCAGTTCCACCAATATGCGGGCAGCTGGCTTGAACAAAAAGATCCTGTTCATGTGGTCTACAGTATTGTCATAAACAGTGTAACAAATGCAAGCAAGAATGCAGCTCCTCTTCTATGTTCTACATTTTTTTCCACATTTTTCCTTTTCACTGAAGAGGAACAATGAATGGAGAGTCTTGTGCAGCTCTGCCTTTCCACTACAACTGTATGTGAGCAGTTCTTTTCCACATGTCAACCAGCGAGCCTCTGTTGCTGGCTCTGAATTTGTCAAGCCCAAGCATTATCTGAGGACTAATGATTCAGCTTCGCTGTTGAAGCTAGGCAGGTTGGTCCTGTAAACTGCCTGGATGAAAGACTGCCTGGATGAAAGAATGCAGGTCACAAAGTGCAAGTCTGGTTAGTGACATGAACCATTCATTTTTCTTCCCGTTTTTGTTGCTTCCCTAGGGCACTGATGGTACAGGAGGTGAGAAAGGTGAAGATGGTGACCCAGGCCAACCTGTAAGTAAAGTCTCTTTAATGATACTGTTGTGTTGGGATTAGAGTTGTATTTGGATCCATTTGTTTCAAAGTTTAGGGCTGCAATCCTATCCACGCTTACCTGGGATATACTGAGTATAATGGGACTTACTTCTGAGTAGTCATGCATAGGACTGGGCTGTAGGTCAGGCAATAAGGTCTGCATGTCTAGGAAAGCTTAGGACTTTTTTAAAGTCCTGTGTTATTTTAATAATAATTTGTGTATACCCTGCTGTGAACTGTGCCTGATCTTGTCTAATCTCGGAAGCTAAGCAGGGTCAGGCCTGGTTAGTACTTGGATGGGAGACCGCTTGGGAATACCAGGTGCTGTAGGCTTATACCATAGTCTTTCGAGACTGAAGGTTGCCAACCATTTCTGGAATAGTATGAAGACTCAAAGCATCCTGTTGGCCTGCCACTATGTATTTGATGTTAATCTCATTTTTAAACTTGTTTTTAATGTTAAGCGAAGGGAGAAGAGATAAATAAGCTTCTGAGCCACCCATCAGTACTAATTGGGCTTTCCCAAGTGTTTTTGCAGATGTTTTTGCTGGGTGTAGTCTATGAGCACACAGCCAGGTGGATACTGGGCAGAAAATAGTGTGTGAGATGTATATGTAGGTAGATAACTGCCAGAAATATGAAGAGCCACTTTAGGCATGCCCCATGAGAATTGTGAACAGCCCATTGAACCATATGATAATTTGTTTAAAAAAAATCCCCTCAGTTTCAAATGCAGTTTGCCAGGTAGAGTGGTGGCTGTTCAAGAAAGCCAAGTCCCAAGTCTCCACAGGCATGTGGAGCTAGCTGTACAGGCATTTAGATGCATGTGGATAAGAAACCTTGGTCGTAATGGGAGTGTTCTGTACATCAGGGTTTGGGAGTCCTAAGAAAAAGCCTAAAAATAATAGAGGAATTTTCATAGATGTTTCTGTGCAAAATATTACCAAAGAGGAAATGCTACTCTAATTACCTGTTTGCCTCAGCAGACCATATATGATTTTAAAAATTAGGGAGCTGATGAGAGAGAGAGAGAGAGAGAGAGAGAGAGAGAGAGAGAGAGAGAGGTTTGCTCACCTTCTTCTCCAATTAGGCATTTACAGTGAAGCTATACATCATTCCCCCTTACTACAATCACCCAAGTCACCCAAGAGATCCCAGAATGTTACTGTTGTAATGTTTTTGCCAAAGCAGTAATTTTTTTCTTTTCAGACTAACAATATCTAAAAAAACTGATAGGGTGATTGTCTTCTTGCAGGGTCCACCAGGTCCTTCAGGTGAAGCAGGCCCCCCTGGACCTCCTGGAAAAAGAGTAAGTCATACTGCTTCTTCACAAGGGTGTATGTGCTTGTGTCATTTGATCTCAGTGTTATTTTCCTTTGAAGTGTTTTTCCCCCCTTAATGTCCAGGTTAAAACTATTCAAATCGGCAGAATAAATCAGGTATAACCTATTAGTGTTGAAACTGATTCAGATTTTCATAAGAACAAACCTCCCCTCCACACTTTAAGAACTTTCACCTTTTTAAACTAAGTTTTTTGTATTTCATCAAGTGACCTGAATTGGTGGTAGCTATTTATCATTTGAGACACCCCTGACATGCCAAACACAGCCCACCAGCCACAAAGTGCTTAATAAACTTATTTGGGTTTACTGCCTTGCTGTACATGGCAAATGTCTTATCTGTCACCTGCCAGGTTGCGGTAAATGGCTGGTGAGCCAAATTCAAGTTGGTGGCTACAAGATGTATTGGCCTAAACTCTCAAGGAATATGGACATTTGGGGTTTTTTCTTAATACACTGGGTTTGTATCCCCTGGTTTTCTTCCTCCAGAGAAAGAAGGTTTCCTCAAGAAAGAAACCTTTGAATTCAGCCCGTTGTCTAGAAGTGTGAAGATATTTTATGCCACAATTGATGGCAACTCTTGATGTATTACAGTTCATGAAGAGGTGTAGTTGTGATGCGAAAATGCTTTATGGTTTTCATCAGTCAGATATACTTCTTCCTTAAAATGGCAGTACATCCTAATCAACATTCTGTCCAACCTTTGAGCATTGATGCAGCCATGCCAATGGGGCTTCTGCTGCATTTTCTGGTAGGGGGACAGTCCTGTGATAGGGGGGAAGATTATTCCCTTTCCTTGGGGCCGCATTGCGGCTGCATCGGTGGTAGAAAGTTGGATAGGATTGGGTCCTCCTAATGAAGTGATCTCCTAATGAAGTGATTCAGGGCGAAAACCTATCCAACATTCCAGTCCTGGTGTAGCCACGTTAATGGGGTGTGTGCTACATCCTGTGGTGGGAGGGTAGTTACGGAGGCCTCTACAAACTAAGGGAACATTTGTTCCCTTGCCTCAGGGCTCCATTGCAGCTGCACCGGTGCTGGAAAGTTGGATAGGATTGGGCCCACTGTTGATTTCTTTCATGTACTTGTCTCTTCGGTATAATCTCAAGGTATGCAGAAATAGTTGGTGTGAGGCTTCTTTCTGTGACTTCAATATCCAACCCATATGCAGTAAACAACACCTTACCCATGTTGCATTTTGGCTGATGTGTGGTTTTTGTTAATATCTGTAGACATGGTGCATTAATTGTGGATAAAGTTGCATCAAAACTGTCCCTTGGTACTGCTGACCTCCATGAGCATAAAAGCTCTTAGCTTAAGTTTGACAGCTTAACTGAGTTATCGATCACAGAGTTAGTGATAATGAGCAATTAGTGTACGTTAACAGCAGCATCAGCAACATCAGCATTGCTGCAATGCATACTGAGTGCATTACATAATAAGTGCAAGGTAATACTGTGTTTTAAGAGACCCTGGTGTGAATGAATTATTTAGTTGAGTATTTCTTTTCTAGGACTGCCTCTTCTTGCTCATCAATGTACTGTATTCATTTAAGTTAGTTCAGCAGACTTTGATCAGTTTGACTGACATATTAATCAACTAAATTTTTCACTGATTGATCAGAGGCTGAAAGATTTTAATCCATGGAGGTGTGACTTAAGTATGCATTATTCTTCTTCAAAGCTGTTTTGGTTCTGGTGTGTTACTGCAGTTGGAAATGAAAACTAAAATATTAATGAGGGCCTTTCAGCATACCAAAACACACCTGTATAGAAGTTGGGTAATATGCATTTTTGTTTTTGTTAAATGAATCTATTACAGCCCAGTCCTAACCTGTGCTGGAACAGGCAGGCCAGCTGGCCTGCACTGTATCCAGTGCAGGGTTGGGGCTGACTTCAGTTCAGCCTGGGGCTCAAGAAATTGGTTCCCTTTACCCTGGGTAATGCTGTAGCAGCCCCAATGGGGTACTCAGATTTGTGCCGCCTAAAGTGGTGGCGTAGATCCAAGCAACCCAACTCTGCATTGGGTCGCACAGGAGTGGGGTTAGGAACTGGCTTAAGTACTGAAATCCCTTGCCCGACCCTGGGCCACCCACCACCAGCCTCGGAATGCCCCCATTCTGCCCTCTCCCCAGACCTCCGCACTGGCCTAACTTGGCTGGCATGAACTCACCAATCTCCTGGTGCATTGACTCCGGATTCAGCCTCCCAACTCCTGAGGTGGCACGAAAGTGCCTTATGGCACTTTTGCAAGACCTCCAGGCCAATGCAAGCAACTTTTGCCAGCCCAAGAGCAAGTCAGAATTGCACCCTTAATCAGTTAAAGAACAGATGGTTGATGAACAAAACCTACTTAATTGGTTGATAGCCTAAATATAAATGCATTTTACAGAACTGTTTGATCTTAGACCAACAGAAAAATGGGCAAGATACTTTCTCTAGTGGTTTGAAAGCATGAGTATGCCTGCCAATCAATTACACAGCAATTGAAATATTATTTTTTGAAAAAGAGAAAAGAGTAGTTTCCATACTGTAAACTATTTGGCCCTCTTTCTAAAATAACCATGACTGGCAAGCATTATAATCAGCTACTTGATTTCTCCTGATTGTTGGCTCCAAGCAAGACCTCAGTCCTGAAAAGCCAAAAATTCAGTGTATATATAACTCTTAGAGCTATATAAAGTCCCTGAAGTTGAGCACATTGCTTTCAATAGCTAGAGGTGGGAGCATTAATATAATATTGATTAGAATTGGAAATTCTTACAGAACCAGCTGAGACTTGTAGTAAGTTACTTCAGTATGCACTTCCATAGACTTGTATGCTGCCTTATTGTGGAAAATAAGTTATTAAACATATAGTTAAGGTGATTTTTCCAACTGATTTGAATCAAGCAGATTTGAGAATGAGTACAGTACAGTTTGAACCAACCAATCATTTGGTTGGTGGACAAGATCTCCATCCTGTCAAAGGTATTCTGTACTCTTCAAGTTTGCCATTGTCCTTGGGAATTGTGATGTACCCAGACCTACCTAGTCTGCTCATAACACAAATGAGTATGAGGAACAATATGGCCCAGATGCCGCTGTGCCATACAGTCTCTTAAACCTGCCTATCCAGAACCCTTTACTTTTGCCTAAACAATACTATCAACAGTATTTTGATGGAGGGAGAGAGAAATTTCGAGAAAATATACCACTTTTCAATTAAGACTTAGAGGCATAGTTGATGACAAGAAACAATAAATACTGTGGAGTGCAAAAAATAATTTAAAAGTGTTCATTTAGAACACACTGAGGAAAAAGTATGTATTCAACAGCTGGAATAAAACATTTTGTGACCTTAGAAAAAAGACAATATTCTGTTCACCAAAGCTCTTGTGATGGACTACAAAGTAATGGGTGTAGTGCACAAAAATAAGACAAAGTATTGCAAGAAAGATGTTGAAGAATTTAATGGATTCATACATCACAAGATAATCTTAATTTCTCAGTTTCACGCACTCCATCCACAGCACTGTGTGCTATGGGCTGGAAGGGAATAGGATTGTCCCATATGTCTTCCTTATCAAGCAATTAGCAGGATTTTATGGTTTGTTTTATTTTTTTAAACACATAGAGCAACATTAAATGGAAGCTGGAATCCATTTAACAAAATGAGTTAAACTGTTCTATATAATAGGCTTGAGTGAGCTGACATGTTTAATTAGTTTTATCTGTTTTACACAATAATCTATTTGTTCCACCAACTTACTTCACATTAATAATGGCAAAAATGATTATGGGGCATTAGTAATCTTATCACTAGAATTGGAGTATGACTCAGCGGAAGATTTAACAATGCATATGTTTGCTAGAGCGCAGCCGAAAGAGTTTTCAGTCTGCCTTTGACTGGATTTCATCTATACTTCCTCCAAATCCTACAACATTCCCCCAGCCCAGTTCTTTTAGGCTCCAGAACTAGCTTATGAGCACAGCTCTGGGAAGCTCTCCAGCCTTGGAAGCAAAGTTGTCCCTCCCCCCCAACTGAGCAAAAACTTAAGGAAGAGGTGGCCAGTTTGGAGTACATATGCCACTAGTGGCACACGGTCACTTTCTGAGTGGCATGCACAAAGTTTCCATATGTTTTAGAAAACATTTAAATAAGAACATAGAACCAGTTTATAGTTTCCTTGATTTTTTTTGCTACACAGCAGGCCCCCAAGTTTCTAACACTGTAATGGGCGCACTCAGGGCCCAATCCTATCCAACTTTCCAGCTCTGGTGTAGCCACAGTGCAGCTCTGTGGTAAGGGAACACATGTTCCCATACCTTGAGGAGGCCCCAGTGACTGCCCCTCCACCACAGGATGCTGTGCACACTCCACTGGCACAACTGCACCAGCACTGGAAAATTGGATAGAATTGGGCCCTCAGTGCAGTCTGCTTGTTTTGCTCTGCTTGGAAAATGTAAGAAAGGTGGGGAAAGAAATCAATAAGAGAGATGCTAGAGAGCTGCATTCTACTAACTGGTGGGTCACTTGCTTGACCAAGAATAATAATAATAATAATTAATAATACAGGTATTTATATACGGCCTTTCTTGGCCGTCAGATTTCTCCTCAGACTTTATTCAAGGCGGTTTACATGGGGAAGCTGTTCTAAATCCCCGTAGGGATTTTTACAATTGAAGAAAGTTTCTATCTTTCAAGAACCACAATGTTTCAGATGGATCTTTCTGATCTGGTATCAAATTCTGTCCTCCAGTTTCCTCCCACGCAAGCTGACAAGCAGCTCCTTCATCTCTCACATGGAGGGCAGCCAAGACGCTTCTTCGCTCACACCAAAGAGCAGGTGGAATAACTCAGCTCAGCTTGTCAGCTGCTTCAAGGTCGCATGGTGCCGGTGGCCTTGAACTGGCGACCTGTGGATGTTATCTTCAGGCAAACGGAGGCTCTACACTCTAGACCAGACCTCCGGAAGAAGGCCTGGGGAAGGTTGCAGGGATTGAGCAGGGCAGTAGAGCGATGGCCGATGAGATCAGCAGAGCCCAGGTGGCTCAGCTGGGCAGAGAAACCATCTTTGAGAAAATCATCTGCAAAGAGATCACAGCTAAGATCATTTGAAGATGAGAAGGAGGGCAGGCAGAGGAGGGCTGGGCTGTGCAGAAGCCCAGTAATCAGCATTCAACCCCAAATAGGCAACAGCACTCCCATAATTCTTGCTCTGTACCTTCTGGCACTCAGAGATATACTGCACTTGAACTTGGAGGCTGTATTTAGCCAACATGGTAATCCAGCCGTTTTCAACCACTATGCCATGGCACACTGGTGTGCAGCGCATAGTCTACAGGTGTGCCATGAAAGTTTGGGGGTGGGACATTTCTTTGTAGGGTCATTGGGGTATGTGAGCCCCTACTGTCAATGGGTGTGCCCTATCGATTGTCATAATACTGATGGTATGCCTTGACAATTTTAGCACCTTGTCAGTGTGCCGTGAGATGAATAAGGTTGAAAACAGCTGTGGTAATAACTAAAAGCAACATTAAGGTGGAGTGGCATGTTCAAGATCTTTCCTTAAAAAGTGGCACATGGTGTGCTGTGATTGGCTTAGGGAGATCACCTTTACTTATTCTCTGTACATCCTCCTCCCTGATCACGTGATTATTAACAGCGCCACTTAATCTTGTTTTGCTGGCATAACAATTTGGATTGGTGGGGCTGCCTCAGAAAAAACAAAAGCAAATATCACACCGCATCAAAAGAGACAATGTATTATTTATTTAGCTGTTCATATGCCAACTGTTTCCCACAAATGGCATGCAAGGCGGCCAGCAGCAAGTCATTAAAGTACAATCAAAATTACCAGTCAAATGTCCAAAGAGCCAATTTGCCTGATCACCAGTGCTGCAAAAAAAACCCATCTCCAGGAGGCAAAGCAGGAAAGATTTTGGCGATTGGGAATTGGTTCCTGTTTGGGTCTTCCAGGCTATCAGATGGTGGCAAATAACTAACATCAGGATGTGCAGGCAAGTAGGTTTTGTTTAAAGAACAAAACATTGCAGGCTAACCACATTGTATGGAGTATTTACAAGCTTGCTAGTTCGTACCAGTCCAACCAAAGTGAAGCACATTAAATAATAAAGGCTGCAATCCTAACCACACTTTCCTGAGAGTAAGCCCCATTGAACAAAATAGGACTTGCTTCTGAGTAGACCTGGATAGGATTGTGCCCAAAATATAACCTTTGTATAAGACTTTCTGTGTGTGCAAAGTGCTCCATATCTATTATCTTATAATCCTTCCAACAGCACTATAAGTTAAATAAGAATTATTACCCCCATAATACAGCTGGGAATGGCTTGCCCCAGGACTAAGGCCATCTGTTGAGTTCATGGCAGAGGTGAGATTGGAAGCTTGGAAGTCCTGTTTTGAAGCTCAGTCTTACACAAAACAGACTGTGGCACAGGCTAGATTCCACTAGCAGCACTGCTGTTTGTGTGATCAGTAGCTACTGTGAGGCCAGAATGCTCTGGAAAGCAATGCAATCTTGAATTTATTTTTACCCCTACTCCCAGACAGGCAGATTGAGTAATTACTAGAAAGGGGGAGTCCTTTGACCTTCACATTGTTTATTAATGTCTTTTCTTCCTTATTCTTATGCCTCCATTTCTGAACTACATCATCTCCCTTTTTTCCCCTCTCTAAGATTTTTCCAGGAACAAGCCCCATTTCCTTTGCCTTCTTTTTGCCTGTCTCCCCAAATCAATATCTTCTCCCACCTCCCACAATCAATTACAGTCATCCTTGAAATCCATTAAATCATCTGTGCTGTTATTGGCAATGAAATTCTTCCTTCCCAAGTCCTTGAAGAGTTCATTAGTGCTGGTATCTTAACTAGCTACTAGTGTAGGAAAAAATAGCACCTTTCCATGAAATCCTCTCTGTTAACCTGTTCATCTAGGCTGTGACCTCATTTCCTAGCCTTAACACGAGGCTGATTTCATAGGCTGCTGCGTGAACCAGGCTTAAGCTGTTTTATGAGGAATCTGTTATTTTAGCACAAATTATCTACAACAACTAATCTTTGCGCTTTCACTTTAGCATGAGAAATTCCAGCTCTCATCAAATAACCTATTCAATATGCAGAACTGATCTGCTAAAATTATTTCACAATGATTTCAATGAAATGACCGATTCTTTAGTAGGACTGCTTAAGTCTGGTTGGTATCAAAAGTGGCTTGTGAATTAACCCTGAGAGGTTTTAACTCCTTCAGCAGAGGAGAGAATCCATTAGCACACATTTAATGCTGAATGGATGTCAGCCATAGTACTTTTGGGACCAGATCACACAGCAACAAATGATGCAGAGGATCATGCCACACATTACTTTTAATGCATGGTTTGACACTGCAGATCTGAATTTTCTTGTGTAAATACCACATGTGTGCATGCATGCATGCGTGCGCAGTCCAGATTGGGACAATATCAGGGGGTGGTGAACTGACACTTGTAGCCCTGCCGCGCTCCTGATCCAGATTGAACCGATTGATTCATGTGCTAAAAGGCTCCCATTGGCTCCAGTAGGGGCTTGCTTTTCCCAGGCAAATACCATGCATGGGGAGGGCAAAATGTTGAGGTGCCTCCCCATGGTCCTATTCCAGGTGAGGCACTGCTGTATATGCCTTTTACAAAAGAAAATCAAGACATGCTGAACTGGATCATGCCTTAAACTCATGTGTAGTTAGACTTTTTTTACCCATTGGGTTGTGTATTCAGGTAAATAATCATGTGGAGAAACGATTGAGTCAGTCGTCAACTTGGCATCACCAACTGTTTCTGTGATCACAGCTGTTTCTTCCAAAGTCCCTGCTGTCTCAGGAATAGTTGCAGTCATCGCTGTGTCAGTCCTTGGCTCACATCAATATTTCTGCATGTGATTGTGTAGCCAAATATGTGGTAGTGTATTTCTCATTTATGTGAAATGGCCCATAGTAGTTAGAGCAGCAGCTTTCTGAAATGAAAAGGTAATGAAAAACAGTGAAGCTGGCAAACAGTTTTGGTTCCAAGTTCATCCTTGGTGTATTTAGTGTAAAGTAGGGATTTTTTATGTCTTCAGGGAAGGTTTTCCACACCTGATGTATCTGTCAAAGAACCCCTGCCTGCTCCAGGGGATTCTGAAGCATATTATAAAGTTCATACTGAGTTCATTCACAACACTGTACAGGCCTACCTTGCATGAGCTGATAATTTGCTTTAGAACATGACCAGCACTCCACCTGCACATTGCAAAGGAAGATTGGTAGTAATAGCAAAATTGTCTTTCAGGCAACTTCTCTGCCAGTACTGATATTCTTATTGAGGAAACTCCCAGTACGTTTCCACGGAACTTTGGGGTTCCTAAGAAACTGATTTGAAAACAAAACAAAAAACTGGTATGAAACAATGGTATAAGTTTTCCTTCCATGGAAAACTTGAAGAATCCCAGGTAAAATGCTTGATCAGGTAAACAGTAGGACTCTTTCTCTATATGTCATGTAGGACAAAATGAAACATCTGGGTGAAGGAACAGTGATTTATGGTGGGTTTCTTTTTCAATTATGAGCAAAGCATTTAGCTACCTCAGCAGGATATTTCTAACACATGAAAATGAGGCTGTTTCTTTTCTCCCCTTGAGTAAATATATACAGAAAGCCTAATCATATGGCAGTGAGTTTCTTGATCCTAGCAAATGGTCACGTCATGTTTATGTGTCTTGTGAATAATGAATGGCACTTGGCTTAAAAATCACACAAGCATATTTTCAATCAGCTGACTGATGACTCTGAGTAGCACTTTGAACATGTTTTCAATGGCAATGTAAAACTGAGACTAAAGCAGCCACTTTGCAATATTAACATAAAGTGTCAACTCAGGTGTTCATATGGATTTGTTCAATGTAGCCCCACACATACAATGTGTGCTTCAATTCGTGAAGGCAGATTTACATGCACTGCCCTGGTGAACAACTTCCTATGGATGTTGCCAGTGCACATCTGGATTCATATCGTCATGCCCTCATAAAGTGACTGGGTGCATGTTTTATACAATGGTGCTGCACATCCACATCTGGGGTGCACCAGTTTTTCTGCAAGAGCAGTGGTTCCCATCCTTTAGAAGCCTGTGGACCACTGAGGCCACATGCAATGGCAGTTGGACCACATGCAATGGCAGCTTAGGATGGTTTATTCTCTCCCTCTCTGGAGGTCTATGGGGAAGCATTTCCCAGATGAACACTCCCCCACAAACCACCAGAGAGTGTGGTGAACAGATCACAGCCTTCAGCGTCTCCACCCTCTTTAGTTGTCCAAGGGGAAGCCTCTTCCAAGTGAACACTCCTTCACAGACTACCAGAGAGAGTGGAGAATGGACAACCCGCAGCCAGCACTTTAGTGCCAGTTGCGGACAGTCCGTTCTTCACCCTCCCTGGTGGTTCATGAAGGAATGCTTGCTCGGCAAGGCACTGGAAATGATCAAAGGTGATTTTTTCCCCCAAGACCTCATGGATCACTTCTCAGGTCTTGCAGATCACCTGTGGTCCACGAACCACAGTTTGGAAACCAGTGCACAAGAGTCTGGTTTCATGTGACTGTGGCTAGCTCAGCTTCTGGAGAAAAGCTCATGCCTTAATTCCATGTTCTTCTTCCTGAGATCTTTTTGGGCCATATAAGTTTTTGCCCAGCACTACAAAACCTGCAAATTGTCAGAGAGTAAGATAAATAACAATTAACCATCTTTCCTTTGTAGAAGCACCATCTGTGCAATGCCAGCAAACAGAGGGTGTTATGAGAGCTGCTCATTTACCCACTTTGAATTCAGTGCAGAATTGGCACTGTTTGGTAACAAATGCACCCCTTTTGTTTAGCAATCACGATTCTTTGTACTTATAATTTAGCGATCACATTGTTCTTAAGCTTTGCTAATTGATGTTGCAGCTGCATTCCTAGATCATGCAAGAAGCACATCTATAATTACTGAGGAGTTATTTCACAACTTCTCACACCAGAAAAATTGGTTTTAACCCTTCAAGAATCTTGCTTGAAGTAGATCTTGTGCTGTGAAAGGACTCATTAGTTGCCTTGCAAAAAATAGGATTGGTCCTACCTGATCAATTACGAGGAAGTGTGCATACAGATTGCTGTATGCTTATTTTCACAGGCAGGAAAGCCTGACTCCAGATATGGGATTAGATGTACACAACTTGGGAGATTCTGTTCAGTACAACTGATCATCTGTTCAGAAGGAAAGAGGAAGGAAGTGTGGTGGAGGGAAAGGTTGGGTTCAGTTCTTCAGACCTTCTCCTGAATAAATGATCAGAGGAAATACATGGAATCTGAGTGGGGCTGAAAGCACACATGTTTGTTCCCATTGACTTGGGGCATTGAGGGTGCAATCCTGGCTCACCCTTGGGCCAGCACAAGTCCCTTGTACCAACCCGGGAGTATTGCAAACATGCCGTAAGGCACGTCTGTGACAACTTGGGGGGAAGATGAGCCAGCGCATAGATGTGCACTGGTTCAGGGAGGCAGAATCCAGGCCCCATGTTGCCTAGATGCAGGACCCATACCACCTGTATCTGGGAAGGAAATGCCAGCCAAGGGGCACAGGGGTTTGGGGAAGGGGGGGAAGGCTTTACAGGGGCATTTCAGGGTGGGGGGTGGCAAGTGGGATGGTGGGTGGGATGGCCCAGGAAGGGGGGGTGGGATCGGACTCTAGCACTTAAGCCAGGATACAGGATACAGGACAAGCCTGCTTGGAAAAAATAAAAAAAACAAGATAACTTGTAAGGGCTTCTTTTCTTCTAAGTCTTCTCTTGGTACCCTGCTGCTTTTTGCACAGCAAACCAAGTATTATCATAAATGATGATATAATAGTGACTCATAATATTGGCTATATTGTCACGTTATCATTTTTTTACTATGTGTGTTTTATTGCAAACCATTTGGGGTGTGGCTTTCTGGAGAAATGGTTTGTAAACGTTTATAAATATGTTTCTAACTATCGGGCTCTTGGGTTTTTCAACCACATTTGAATTGTGGAGGCTGAGCAGCACAGTGATGGAATCAGTCCAGGTTTGCTGCTGATTCTCCATCTCAGTTTCATTACTGCATCAGCATTTTAGGAAATATAAACAAATCCTCTGATCACATTTTTTCCTTCAGTGTGATGCACCTGTGAAATATATTGTATACGTGAACCAGCATATAACTTTCTCCTTTCTATCACAGGGGCCTCCAGGGGCAGCTGGAGCAGAAGGACGGCAAGGTGAAAAAGGTGCAAAGGTAAATTTGACATGTGTGACATGCTATATGAATAAACGGCATCTGAATGAGGAACAAATTCACATGATAAGATGCAGTGGTGGTAGCTATCAAAGCTTAGGTTGCCTCCTGTTGATGGATGGTGTGCCCCCATGGTTAAGGAGAGCTTTATCCATTGTATAGGTATTGCTCGCCATGCCATTATCAAGTGAGAAATAGGGTTCTGTGAATTGGTTCTAATAATAAGAAAGCTGACTTACAACCCAGAGTCTGGGGTTAGGCAAAAAAAGGAAGAAGTAGGAGCATGTGGACGAATAGCCTTTGTTTACATATACAAGAAAGCAGAAAGTTTTTGAAACACAGGGTTTGACCTACAGTAGCATCGCAAGCTAAACACAAGAGGCAAAGCTATTCTAATTGGAAGGAAACCACTTCGATACCTACTCTAGTCTTTGCTTTGATCTATACATGTACAAAAATGGAGTGGTGTAAGGGACCAGGGAAGGCCTTTCACCTATACTGTCTACTGCTCTTGCTTTCCTAGAAGAATCCCATTTGGGATTCATGGTTCTAGAACCATTTGAACCCCACTCAATCCCTGTGGTCTGATGAGTGTACTTGCATGAGGCATATTTTCAGTGTGCATAAATGTGATCAATGGATCCACTGATCACATTTATCGTTAACATTTTCAAGAGTAAACTGAAAAGATTTTAGATATACATCTAAACAGTATAACATGAAGTGCCCCCATCCCTTGTGTGTTGAGACCAACTATACTCCTATGCAGTTACCTGAAAGTAAGTCCCACTGAGCACAGTGAGACTTGCTTCTGAGAAGACATGCATAGGATTGCACTGGTAGTCAGAAAAATTTAGATCTTTGACAGTGAAACATTTCCAGATCCTTTATACACTGAATAGCACAGAAATCAGTCCTACCAATTCCTTTTTTTTTTTAATATGAGTACTTCAGGCTGCAATTCTGTACACATTTACCTGGGAGTAAGTCCTATTGAACCCAGTAAGGCTTTCTTCTAAATAGGAATGCATGGTATTGTGCTGTCATTCTTGAAGCTTTCTTCAGTTGATTTATCCATTGAGGCAATAACCAAAACATTAATGACATTTTGTTTATCTGATCTATATTTTTATAGGGTGAACCTGGCTCAGAAGGTGCTCCAGGAAAAACAGGTCCAGTTGGACCTCAGGGTCCTGCAGGAAAACCTGGCCCAGAAGGACTTCGGGGTATTCCTGGCCCTGTGGTGAGTGTACTGATTGTAACAATTTTTGCTATATGTCTCTTCTTCTCTACTATAATATGCTGTTACAAAGAACCCTGATTTGTCTCTTTCATGTAGGGAGAACAAGGTTTACCTGGAGCACCAGGTCAAGATGGCCCACCAGGTCCCATGGTAAGTACCTTTCCTTGTGGGGACTTTTCCTTAAAAGTGAAGTCATTAATAGTATACCCTGTATTAGAGAATGCCACCAAATTCGAACCAAGTGAGCATTTCTGCTGGATGTTTTGGCAGCTGTGGTTGGGAGGGAATTGGATCCAAACTGGACCCAAAACCAGAATTCATCAGCAGATCTGTCAGGTTCTTTTGAGTCCTGAAACCACACTAACAGCTCAATCCTATGCATGTCTACTCAGAAGTAAGTCTGACTGTGTTCAGGGAATCTTACTCTCAGGTAAGTGTGTATATGATTACAGCTCAAGGCTTACCTATCACCACACATGAACAAAAGCCTATGGCACAATGATATCACTGTATTACATCAGACCATATTGGAGGCCTCTGCCTGTGAACAGCAAGACCTAGTGCAACCCAGACATCTTCTTATGCCACTCTGAGTCTCTAGCATGGCACACTATTAAAGGCACTCTAAAGGGTGTCTGACAGCTTGCTGCCATTTTGGGCTCAATTTTGGAGCCCAGCATACCTTCGATGCAGGGGGGAGGGTCCTACTCATCACTACTGTTGCATATCACTTCTTATACTTCCAGTCATTAATGGAAAGAACTCCAAAGTTATTGCCCAAATCAATATTTTTCAACGCAGCATGCCCTCCTCTCCTCAACCTCTCTGTCAACTTAGAAATATTTGAAAATCTTATAAAGGACCATGTAGGGCATAACCTGCTAGGAACTTCTTTCGCTCAAACTTGCACAGAAGAGTGATTGAGTCCTTGGTCTCCTTTGTCTGCCCTTGAAGTCTGTCCTCATTACTTCTTGGAATGAACATTAAAGCCCAGAGAACTAGAATGCATATTTTAATATTTTCAATAGATCACATTGTGAGCGTGTGCTTAAATCTTGCACTTAAAAGTAAAGTAGCATGCAACATGGGAAGCTAGAGGCCTCATTTGCAGTGTCAGGCTTTCTTGTGTCTGAATCTATACAGTGAAAGTAATAGCTGAACCAAGGTACCTCAATTAGTGGGGTTCTTCTTTTGGAACCAAGGAAACCACACACCTAACCTTTGCAAGTCACATATACATGGTTGCTTGGGTGTGCTTTGGAAACCCCCAAGTTAGTAAGTGAGAGAGAAAAAATCATTTATTTTCTTTTTCTTATGGCCCAGTCTAATTAGGGACCAGCGCAATGACGGTCCCTCTATCATGGCAGTGTCAGGGCAGGACAGAGTAGATTGTTGTGGCAGTTGCATCAGCTACATCCTGAACCTTCATCCTGGGCTGGGCACATCCCTAGCAAAAGAGCTGGCATAGATTTTAGGAGTCCTATCGGGGACCATGCAATGGCCAGGAAGGTAAATATTTTACTTTCCTGGTTGCTGGAGAGCATACTGAATGCAGAGGACACTGCACCAATAGCCCTGCATCCAGCATGACATCGCCGGAAATGATTAGGCTTTGTATAATGGGAAAACTCAATATCCAGCTTTGATAGAAAGAGAAAAAAATGTATTAGCTATATAAACTTGAACATTTGAAGAGTGATTCTCACTTGAAAGTTCCAATACTGTTGTTGCTGACTTCAGGTTATATCTGGTGGACTGCATTTGTGAGCAGAATACCAAACACTAGGTAGAGCAGGATGATAGAACACACTGCAAGTGAACGTTGTGTTCTGCATCTCAGAAACCTTAAATTGTGCCTCCACTATGTTCCTTTTTCTCTTTGTTCATGAATTATGTATTTTTTTTTTTTTTTTTTTTTGCATTTAATGATATCCTGAAGAAGAAATGGAAAAGATACATACTGAATAATATGTTTGCACATGAAGAGTTATGGCTCTGTTGACTCAGTGCCTCAGTGAAAAGGTGACTTTTTCATTGCCAGCCACACTGTCATTTCACAGATGTCCTTTGCTAGCAGGCAACCAGTAGTCATGAGGTGCTTAGTCACCCCCTATCCATCCTCACCTCCACAAACCTCCTCCAGCACACTAACAATAAACAATTAACAGGTGTTCATAAATTGATGCTTTTCTCATGTCATTTGCAGTGAATAGACAAGTGGGCTTTTCATATGTTAATTTGTACAAATTCAATATTATTATTATTATTAGATAGTTAAATGTTTTATCCATGCTTGAAGAAGAATGCTTCCCTCCCCCCCCCCCCACTCTAGATGCGGTGAATAAAAATGATAAAATACTGGGTATGATTAACTAGCTGGTAGTGGTGAAATCTTTAGTTGAGTGATAGTTATCTTGCTAATAGTCACCTAGTTAGTTAATGATTTGAAAAGGAACTAAAAAATCACATTCAGCGCTAATGCCAGAGTTGACTAAACTCAGTGTGAAGAAGTCAGTGGTTTCTGAGCACCAGTAGTCTTGTGCGCGCACACACACAGAGATGGACATAAGTACACTCCTCTTCTTAAAACCATTAATAACAATAATGGTTATTGTTATTGAGCCTTCATAAATAATCCCGAATCCTAATTAACTCCCTACACTGTCGAAACTCTAGGAGGAGGGGAGGTGGTACCAATTCTAGTTCATATTCACAGTGGGCATCCTAGCCTTAATGGATAAGGTGCACATTTTTAAAGCCGGCATAGAAGTACAGTCTGGCTGGAAAATGGGGGAAGATTGACTGCAGTTAAGTCACAGGCCCACCTAGACACATTGGCATCCTTCAGTCTCGGAAGACTATGGTATCACGCTCTGAATGGTGGTTCTGGAACAGCATCTAGTGTGGCTGAAAAGGCCGATTCAGGAGTGACAATCCATTCCACACTGAGAGCAAATGTAGTCTGTCCCTGGTCTGTCTCCCTGGCTACGGGCCTTCCTTCTTTACCTCTTTGCCTCAGTCTGTTGGGCAAGTGTCTCTTCAAACTGGGAGAGGCCATGCTGCACAGCCTGCCTCCAATCGGGACGCTCAGAGGTCAAGGTTTCCCACCTGTTGAGGTCCATTTCTAAGACCTTCAGATCCCTCTTACAGATATCCTTGTATCACAGCTGTGGTCTACCTGTAGGGCACTTTCCCTACACGAGTTCTTCATAGAGGAGATCCTTTGGGATCCGGCCATCGTCCATTCTCATGACATGACCAAGCCAATGTGGGCATCTCTGTTTCAGCAGTGTATACATGCTAGGGATTCCAGCTCGTTCCAGGACTGTGTTTGGAACTTTGTCCTGCCAGGTGATACCGAGGATGAATCGGAGGCAGCACATGTGGAAAGCGTTCAGCTTCCTCTCCTGTCGTGTGCGAAGAGTCCATGACTTATTGCAGTACAGAACTGTACTCAAGATGCAAGCTCTGTAGACCTGGATCTTGGTATGTTCCAGCAGCTTCTTGTTAGACCATACTCTCTTTGTAAGTCTGGAAAATGTGGTAGCTGCTTTACTGATGCGTATGTTTAGCTCAGTATCGAGAGAAAGATTGTCAGAGATTGTTGAGCCAAGGTACACAGAGTCATGGAGAATCTCCAGTTCATGCGCAGAGATTGCAATGCAGGGAGGTGAGTCCACATCCTGAACTATGACCTGTGTTTTCTTCAGGCTGATTGTCAGTGCAGTCTTGGCAGGCCTTGCTAAAACAATTCATGAGCTGCTGGAGATCTTTGGCAGAGTAGGTGGTGATAGCTGCATCGTCGGCAAAGTGGAAGTCACACAGGCATTTCAGCTGTACTTTGGACTTTGCTCTCAGTCTGGAGAGGTTGAAGAGCTTTCTGTCTGATCTGGTCCAGAGATAGATGCCTTCTGTTGCAGTTTGAAAGGCATGCTTCAGCAGGACAGCAAAGAAAATCCCAAACAAGGTCAGCGCAAGAACATAGCTCTGCTTCACTCTGCTTCGGATGTCAAAGGGGTCTGATGTTGAGCCATCAAAGACTACCGTGCCCTTCATGTCCTCATGGAAAGACCTGATGATGCTGAGGAGCCTGGGTGGACATCCGATCTTGGGGAGAATCTTGAAAAGGCCATCCTTGCTGACCAGGTTGACAGCCTTTGTGAGATCTATGAAGAGTGGCTGTCGTTGTTCCCTGCATTTCTCCTGCAGTTGTCTAAGGGAGAATACCATATCAGTGGTGAATCTTTTGGCTCGGAATCTGCACTGCAATTCTGGATAGATGCTCTCTGCAAGTACCTGGAGCCTCTTTAGTGCAACTCAGGCAAACAGCTTTCCTACAATGCTAAGGAGAGAGATGCCACGGTAGTTATTGCAGACACCCCTGTCACCTTTGTTCTTGTACAGTGTGACAATGCTTGCACCCCTCATATCCTGTGGTACTCCTCTCCAGCAGAGGCAGAGGATTTCATGCAGCTCAGTATTGATGATCCCTTTGCAGCCCTTTAGGACTTCAGCAGGGATGCTGTCTTTCCCAGCTGCCTTGCCAGAGGCAAGGGAGTCCAGGGCCATGTTAAGTTCTGCCAGGGTTGGTTCACTGTCAAGCTCCTCCAACACAGGCAGGCACTCAATGTTGTTCAGTATTTCTTCAGTTACTACATTTTCTCTGGAATATAGCTCAGAGTAGTGCTGCACCCAGCGTTCCATCTGCTGTGCCCGGTCCTGGATAACCTCACCTGTGGCAGACTTCCGAGGGGCAATTTTCTTCTGTGTTGGACCTAGGGCCTGCTTGATACCATCATACATCCCCTTGATGTTGCCCATGTCAGTTGCTGTCTTTATCTGGGAACAGAGCTGGAGCCAGTAGTCATTAGCACATCTCCTAGCAATCTGCTGAACTTTGCTGCGAGCAGCTCAGAGGACCTGCAGGTTGCGCTCACTGGGACAGGCTTTGTATGCTGCTAGAGCTCTCCTCTTTTCCTCAATGACTAGTGTCAACTCCTCAGAGTGGGCTTCAAACCAGTCTGCCGTCTAGTTGGTCTTCTTGCCGAATATGGACAAGGTGGTGTTGTTAACAGCGTTCTTGAAATGTTCCCATCTGTTGGATACATTTGCATCGGCCAGGCCTGGAAGAGATTCCTCAAGCGCTTGTGCAAATTCCTCCTCTTTTCCCTGTTCCCGGGTCTTGCTGGTATCAATTCCTTCCTTCCTTTTTCGTGAGATACAGTCTCTTTGTTTCCAGTTTCACTCTGCTGAACACCAGGGAGTGGTCAGTGTCGCAGTCAGCACCCTGATAACTGCGTGTGATCTTGATGCTGGGAAGGCTGGAGTGTCTGGTGAGAATCAGGTCATGCTGGTGCCAGTGCTTTGATCTTTGGTATCTCCAAGAGACTCTGTGTTGGGGCTTCGTGTTGAAGAATGTGTTGCTGTTGCAGAGACCGTGATGACAGCAAAACTCTAGCAGGCGTTGGCCATTTTCATTCATCTTCCCAGTGCCGAATTGGACTAAGCAAGTGGGCAACGAACTGTGATCAGCACCGACTCTAGCATTGAAATCGCAGAGGATGAACTGTGGCTCTTTTTCGGAGATTTTCTTGATAGTAGGGGCCAGGTTGTCATAGAACTCTGTCTACTGGAGACGACAGAGTCAGTGCACATGCACTGATGAGAATAACCAGTCCTGCTGATGAGTGAAACTGCAGGGACAAAATTCTTTCGCTTCCAGCAGTAGGTGGGATGATGTACCCCAGCAGGGTATTTCTGACTGCAAAGCCAACACCATGTTCCCTGGTCTCGTTTAGTGGTTTTTCCTGCCAGAAATATGAGAAATTTCTCTCCTTGACAGATCCTGAATCTGGCAACCTTGTCTCTTGAAGGGCGACGATGTCCATCAGCAGTCTGTTCAGTTCCATGTCGATGACAGCTGTCTTGCACACATCATCTATTTATTGCAGATCGTCAGAAAAGCCAGGTGTCCTAACATTCCAGCTTTAGGGCAGGAGTTTTCTTTTTCCTGTTGCATGGTGCAGAGTTGTCGATCCTCTTGTCGGTTTTCACCCTAAATCCCACGCACCCCATGTGGTTAATGGACCATGGTGAGGCAGCACCTTACTGGCTGGGGACTGCCCAGCATAAGGCGGGCGGTAGCTGCCCAATGAAATGCAATGACCTCTCCCACTGTCAGAAGCGGCCCCTGGAATCACGCTCTATGCCAGTCAAGCAAAGACTTATAACTGGTAAACTGCTGCTTCCTGTGTTGTGCCGACGCCGTATGGCGAAGTTGGAGTGTCCTCTCCAGTGTGCGAAGCCTGGTTAAAGAAGGTCTGGGGGATAGGCTGTTACCCATGCAGCAAGTTCCCCCTCACCACATCGCTGAAATGGTCCAATGGAAAGACAGAAGCCAATACGGCTGGTTCCAGCAGCGTCGCAGGAGTTGCCAGAGCATGACTGTATACAGCCACAAACCGCCTCAGGGACTCTGGTTCCAGATTTTGTCTTGAGGTTGACTCCTGAAGCCTTTTCCATAACTGGATGTAGCCACAAGGCAGTGGAGGTTTGGGATCAGAGTTTTCCTTCTCTCAGATGAGCTGCCTTCCCAGGCTGACGAGTCCCATCTACCCAGTGGTGGTTTAGTCACGTCTTATGATAAGTACAGCCAAACAGAGGGCCTATTCTTATCCCCCAGCCCCTAGGGGATTCACCTAGACTAATGCAGACTGAAATTAAGAAAATGAATTTTGAAAGTTGCTAGGTATTACAAGCAATGAAAGATGGGGCCAGAAGAGGATACTGTTTAGGAATGTAGCTTTTTAACTAGTTAAAACCTGACTGAAGCTGGAACACCGAAGGAATACTAATCAAAAGGCTTTAATGGGGGAGGGACAAAATTAGCTCGTGGCTTATTAGCTTCAGGCTACAATTCTGTACACACTCTCTTGGGATTTAGTCCCACTGAACTCTTTGAACACAGTGGAACTTACTTCTGAACAGATTTCGATAGGCTGAATGAAATGGAACAAATTTAAAATAAAATAAAATAAAATTTGTCTGGCCTTTGGAGAACCAACACATTAGGTGTAAACTACAGAATGTTGGAAATGACAAACCCCTTCCCCCATCAAGAAAAGGCATTGGTAGAACTGCTGTAGGCATTGTCTATCTTGCTGCTGCTACCTTCCTGCACCTTCCACATCTGCAAATGCAAATGTCCCCTTGTAGCCACTTCTGCTTTGTGCCAGTGTGGATGGCAAAAGAGTCACTGCCACCCACCCACCAAGTACTTTCTTCCCACCCTATCTGTTGGTGAATTGTGAGAGAGACTTGGTAGAGGAGGCAACTTTTATTCATTAGCCATGAAGAGTGGAAAGAGGAGAACTTGCTGTCATGTTTGAGCTTTCCCCATTTGCTGATGGAGGAGGAAGGAAAATCTGCAAATGTGGGACTCGGTAATGACTCCTCCCTTCCTCTCCATCAGTGAATGGATTGGAGAACTTGGTGGTTCTTCCCTGTTCCATCCTTCAAAGTTGAGAGGAAGATGAACCACCACCTGCTGCCTCCCAACTCTCCCCTTCCGTCACCATCAATACAAATCTCCAGGGGTTCCCTATCCTGCCCCCATCTGCCAGAAATCATGGGATCTATCTCAAGACATGGTTGCAAAGACAGTCCTTTTGCTCTAAGTCAAGCTCTCCAGTTGTTCCATAAATCACGGTTGAAAGGAGAAAGAGAAAATTCCAAAGAAAATGCATTTGCCCTGTATTCATTAGGAGTGCCCACCAAAGAAAAAATACAGACAGAGATCCTCGTGCAGAAGCAAGCTTGATGCCCATAAGGATCTGCCTCCTTCTCTTCTGATTAACATTTGAGTAGGACTATTCATGATAGTTCTGGTCACCTGTTGCAGAAGAAGCATCAGGGAAATGGCAAGAATTTGATTCCACTCCTCTGGCAGATGGTTAGCATTGTCAGAAAGGCTGTTTCCATATGCAGCTCACTCATGATGGATTGGAGTTGAGGTGAGTAAAATGCCCACAATCAAAACAAAATAAGAAAAAAACCAAATGCATCAGAAATCATGTTTAAATGGTTCAAATATCCATGAACTTCCTCACTACCATATAAGGAAATATAATTGTCATATTGGGGGGATCAAAATCACTCCATTAGTGCAATGAACTACTCATTGTAAGAGTTTGTTCGTAAAGGTCACTTTTAGCCCTGTGCTTCATGACCTGTTTTTACCCAATGAATGTTGGAAGATGTGATTATGTCTGTAGAATTCTTTGTGCTTGAGGTAAATATCATGAACTAGAAAACAGAGTCTTGTCTGCCTTCTGACATTATATTCTGTGATATCTCTAGGGTCCTCCTGGCTTGCCTGGACTGAAAGGAGATCCTGGTTCCAAGGGTGAAAAGGTGTGTGAAATCACGTACTTGATATATTTCCCTTTCACTAAGAACCCCATACCTACTCCTCTCATTATTATTTAATTTGATGTTGTGTTTTGAAATCTGTTATTTGACTTATTCTGAACTTGGTAATGCACTTTCAATTTATTTGACCCGCACTCATGTATTTTATATATTTTCTAGGGACATCCTGGTTTGATTGGCCTGATTGGACCTCCGGGAGAACAGGGAGAAAAGGGTGACAGAGGTCTACCTGGACCACAGGGATCTACTGGACCAAAAGGAGATGCAGTTAGTAAAAGAAAACACTTTTCTTACCAATTTAACGTTCCAGCTTTTCTCCAAAATAGTATATTAATTTTGCATAGGCCGAAACCTATTAGACTTTATATTCTATAGAGCTGTTTCAGTGTTGTAGAACTAATGCTTTCAAGGCCAAATTGACAGCAGAGACACAGACCTATTCTTGGGGACTCTTAAATAAGTCACCTTGCACATGTGAATGGCAATATTATCTTTTTCTGTAAGAAATTTATTTTTACATTTTAAAAACTGCACAAAAAGAAAAATCAAAAATCAGTCACCAACGGACAGATAAAGAGCAACTTATTCCCAAACTCAGAAAAGAATTTCCTAATACAAGATCAAGACACAAGACTATACCTCCAAATAAGATAGGTTAATTATTTCATCCCATATTTGCCTGTATTCTGTTATCTTATTCATCATATACCAAACCTTCCTAATCCACTACTCTTTTGAGAATTTCTGTTTATTTTTCTAGTCCCTTTTCAGAATCGTTCAAGCAACCAACAACAAATTATCTATTTGTTTAAAATATTTGAGTTCCACCCCACTAGCTTTCTATTTCTTTGCTTCCTTGTTAAATAATTTCAAGGGCTGTCTTAAAACAAACAAACCCAACACAGAGATTTGTGGGTTAAATGAAAGCTCAGTCCCTTTTATCACTTTCCTCAGTAGAAAACAATTTTTTCAAAATGTCTTTACTGCGTATGCATAAAATGTGCATTCTTGCTTGACTTTCCAACATTAGCTGGGATGTAGCAGTACTTGTAAAGTGAGATTTTATATTTTCACTTAATATGGAAAACATAGAGTGACCAAAATAACTGACTTTGTACAAATTCTTTTTTAAGGGAATTTCTGGGCCTGCTGGTCCCCTTGGTCCACCTGGGCCACCTGGTTTGCCTGTAAGTAGCTACAGCCGATGCATCAGTTATTTCATTTGCATCTTTGTACAAAAACACCAATGTCTAATGGTATTGTTATACTACTTCTTTTTCTGTAGGGCCCTCAAGGTCCAAAAGGTTCTAAAGGTTCAACAGTAAGTAACCTCACTAGTCTTCTTTTTCCATTGTTGACTATTGGTTGTTCCAGTCTAAGTTAAGAGATTATTTTTTTCCTTCAAGAATGCTAATATGATGTTTCTTATACTGTTTAATAGGGTCCTGGTGGTCAGAAGGGAGACGGTGGTTTGCCAGGACCTCCTGGGCCTCCTGTAAGTAAAGCTATTGTACATACAATGATGGTTGTTCACATTATGGAAAGATGTTGGTTGCAACCACATCTGTGAAACACGAAGGGGGAGGTTTTCACTGATTCAGTGGGCTGTCAGTGGCATCCAATGTTCTGTTTGGTAAACTGAAGTTGGGAAACATTATAAGGAACAAAGGTGTTGTGTACATTGAACTACGTCATGTATGAAAAGTACAATAATAAACAGGCAATAGGCAGGATCTAAATATGGCTATGTGGGAGCATGGAAAAAAGATCAAAAGTTATATTGGGCTGCCTGAGGGCCAAACTAGGTAATCATGCAAGGAGGATCTGCATATATGTGTTTTTAAATGCAAATAACAGCATGCATGGCACCAATTTGAAGTGGGCCCATAGATCAAGGTAAGAGTGCTTTAAATTTTGCCCTCTACTGCAATCCCATCTAGATCAGGCCCCTAGAGTTGCTATCTTACAAGAAGGAAAAAGCTGTCATTGAAGTCAACAGGAGCTCTCTTCCCTTGAAAATACCAGCTGCAAGGAGGGGACACCCAGATCAGAAGAAAGAGTTAACTCTCCCTTCTTTGTTCTCAGTCTGATTTTTAGACCCTCATGGCTACTATTTTCATATACGGTGGGCCCTCCTTATTCGCAGGCTCAACATCCATGAATTTGAGCTACCATGGATGCCAAACCTGTGGCTGGAGGGCCTCAGAACACCTCCTAGACACAACCAGAAGTCACTAGCACAAACTGGAAGTAAGGCCTTGCCTCTCATTGCCATGGTGACCACCTGGCCCATGTGAGCACCTGTGGATTTCTGTATTCACAGGAGTCCTGGAACCAATCCCCCATGGATTCTGAGGTTCAAATGTACAGTGAGCCCTCAGTATCTAAGGGCAATCTGTTCCAGAAACTCCTGTGGATACTGAAATCCATGGATAATTAAATCCGCTGCAGTGGTGGCATGGAGCTGCAGTAACTTTCCTAGGGGCTGTACCCGGCCCTCTGGAGGTTGCACATGGCCTCCTCATAAGGCCTCCCAGACTTACATCCAGATTTACTTAGAACTGGAAGTGACTTCTAAGTAAATCTGGAAGTAAGTCCGGGAGGCCTTATGAGGAGGCCATGTGCAACTTCCAGAGGACCGGGTACAGCCCCTAGATAAGTTACTGCAGCTCCATGCCACCACTGCAGTGGATTTAATTAGCCATGGATTTCAGTATCCACAGGAGTTTCTGGAACAGATTGCCCTTAGATACTGAGGGCTCACTGTACATTTGTCCCTCAGTATCCATGGGGGATTGGTTCCAGGACTCCTGTGAATACAAAAATCCACAGGTGCTCACATGGGCCAGGTGGTCACCATGGCAATGGGAGGCAAGGCCTTACTCCGCCACCTGGCCTCCAGCCCATGGCAATGCTGGATCAGCTCAACTAGAGGCCCATCTAGGAGCAGCAGTGACAAGCAGCCCCTTTCTCTCCTGATTCACCATCTGCTGAATCATAGTTAGCCCTGGCCAGTAGGCATTGCAACCCATTATGGCTTCCACCAGCAATCAGCTCAGCCACTGGAGTACGCCAGCTCCCACTCTGCACTGAGCAAATGCAGTTGGTTGAATCCACGGATGCGGAACATGTGGATATGGAGGGCCGACTGTAAACACATTTATTTATTTTCTTGCTTACATACTTACTTACTGAATTTATACTCTGCCTTTCTCCAAGTAAGGGCATCCAAGGTAGCTAACCACATTTTAAAATAACAGTTAATAATAAAAGCAGAAAAACAATAAACATACAGACATGCAGACCCACTCATCCAATTGTCTACTCTAACCCTAAGAATCTACAGTTTCATTTCCTTGAAGCAGGTTTCTACTTCTGTCCCTCCTGACCACAAAGATATAGTTGAAAATAGGGGGTTGTACTTGCTGAAATCTCAAAAACCAGAGGTATGACCAAAGAAGATTACTGGGGTCGAGAGTAGGACTTCAGTGAATAGGAAAACTCCTTGCTGCTCCCTGTGACTAACAGCATAGTGACATATGCAAAACCAAGTATATAAACGTAAGGAAATTGTGTGAATATGTTTAATATCCCTAATCCTACAAGTCACAGAATTCTTCTTGGTGCACAAGCTGGACTGCCTAGGGACAGAATTCAGTTGTTTCAGGATAGAAGATGCACAGGTCTGGCTGGGGCAGCCCAAACGGGTCCACGGTGTTCTCCAGCACATACATCACCCACCCAATGTTAGCATGCAACCCGTTGCTGCCTGTTCCTCTTCCTTACCTGCCCAGCTATTTAAGGACACAGCTAGTCAGGTGAGGGGAGGAGGGTGTGACAGACCTATCCTGGAACTATCCCCACTTCATCTCCTTCCCTTTATGTTCACCACCATCCTCTTGCTCCTGTCCAGTTGCATTCAGACAGGCTGGATGGAGCATATCTTTTTCTGCTCCCAGTATGCACCACCCCAGCCTGCATGAATGCAGCCTGGTGAGCACAAGGAAGAGGCAGGGGAAGTACAGGCAATGAGGGAGGTGGTGCTCACCTCCTTCTTTTCTTCTTGACCTTTTGGCTGCAGAGGCAAGAAGGAGGCAGAGGTGGAGCAATTCTGTTTTGATCACTCACTGAAGAACAGGGATCAGAACAGGATCCCCACGATGCCTTGCTGCTTTATTCTCACTGTGACAGCTGGCACTGCTGGAAGAAGAAGCAGGTTGCTCTTATCTTGATCTTCATCTCAGCTGGTGTCAGAGAACAAGACTGAATTGTGTGATGAAACAACTTTTAGTCTAGAAAGAAGGCACCTGAGAGGGAACATAATTGAGACATAAAATTATACATGGGGATGTTCTTTACCCTCTCACACGGCACCAAACGAGGGGACATCTGATAAAACCGACTGGCAGGAGAGTTAAAACAGGCAAAAGGAAATACTTATTTACCTAGTGCATAATTAATTTGCTGAACTCAATTTGACAAATGCCACAGGATTTGCACCTGGCCTGGATGCCTTTCAAAGGGGATTGGACAGATTTGTGGAGGAAAAGTCCATCACAGGTTACAAGCCATGAGGACTGTGTGCAACCTCCAAATTTTAGAGCCAGCATGTTTCTGAATGCCATATGCAAGGAAGTGGCAACAGGATGCAGGTTTCTTATTGTTTTGAGTGCTCCCTGAGGCATCTGGTAGGCCACTTTCAGATACAGGAAGCTGGACTAGACGGGCCTTTGGCCTCATCCAGCAGGGCTCTTCTTATGTTCTTATAACTGGGTAGGGCATAGGTTAGGGGAGGCAGCAATAAACGTTCACTGCCTCCTCCAACTTGCTGCTTGAAGCAGTCACTTTAGGGCCCAGTCCTAAAGGCCCTCAGTGCTGGGCCTGAACTCCAGCGCTGGCACTGGGTGTCATAAACATGCTGTAAAGCATGTTTATGGCACCCTCCATGTAGAGAATGCCAACCCAGCACCAGTTGGCACTAGGCTCAGCACTGAATGGACATTGCCCAGAGCAAGGGAAGAGCTCCTGGCAGCAGAATGTTCTGTTGGGGCAGGGTGAGGCCCTGCTGAATCTGGGGCAGGGGGACGAGCCATGGCAGGAGAGGGTGGGACCAGCAGAGGCCTGCTTTGCCATATCCTATCCTCCATGTCAGGCTTTTCAGGCCGACTTGGAGGCTCTCAAGCCTGTGCCAGAAAAATTGCCAGCAACAACTTGAGAAGCCCCATTGTGGGGCTTGGGACTTCCCTCAAGGAGACCTCCAGCAGCCTCAGCAGTCCTGCTGGATGCAGCAGTAGCTGTTTTGGTGCTGCTGCACCCGGCAGTGTCACCAGGGATAGAATTGGGCTGTGAGTCAGTCTCATGGGTTCATCCCATGGGTGAAGAGGCTTGCAAAAGTCGCAGTCTTTGTGCAGGCTACTTCCATTGCAGTGAGCCTTACAAAGACTACAATCCCATAACTCCCTCCATGTTTCTTTCTGTTTGGAGAAATGAAAAGACAAAACCCCATGCCAAAGTTTAAAATCATTGTGCTGCTTCTGGCAATGATGGAGGAAGAAAGCAGCTCCCCACTGCAGCTGACTTAAGGAAAGAATGTATTGTTGGGGGGTGTGTGTGGAATGCTGGTAGGGAGGGTCCTGGGACTCAGAGAAGTGCCAAAGGCATTTACCGAACTTTGAAATGACTTGGAAAGTGTTGGATTTTTCTTTCTGCTTCCCAATTTGTTGGTGAAAACCTGAACCAGCTCACTTATTTCTAGTTTGTAAAATCAATAGTAGTAGGTAATCTATCAACATCCACATTTCAGAGTGCATATATTTGATCAGATCTACTTGGAATATACTCAGCTTCATAGCTGAGCAGTGCAGTGGTCAAACACTGTCTAACTCCCTGGTTCCTGGTGCTAATGCCTATCTATAGGAATATCAGACCCAGGTGATCCAGCTAGAGTGAAATAAAAAAAATCTGTAACTTTGGCATGAGATCTAAATTGTTTATTTTTGTGAATACAAAGCAGCAACTCTGAATTTTTTGCAGGCCTTCACCGTCTGTGAAAAATGAAAGTTGTCATACGAGTCCCATAAGACTACCCACAAAGTGCTCAATAAACCTGTTCTTATTGTTCGCCTGGCTGAGGCTATAAAAGCAGGGACATGGGGTTGGAGCTGTCAAGCACTTATCAGGTCACAGTGATGTAAGCTCAGCTTGGTTGGTCACGAGTTGTGCAAACCCTTTCTTCTGCAAGCATATTTGAGGTGTAAGACAGCCAAACCATTTTGGCCTGCATATCTTAGAGATGCCTTCTCCCCTTATTTCATCTTATGAATTCTGGGATCCATCCTATGCATATCTACTCAGATGTACCATTCAATGGTACAGTACTTACTTGATATATGTGTATAGGACTACAGTCTAGGTGTATTGGTTGGCAACCTTCAGTCTCGAAAGACTATGGTATAAGCCTATAGCACCCGGTATTCCCAGGTGGTCTCCCATCCAAGTACTAACCAGGCCTGACCCTGCTTAGCTTCTGAGATCAGACAAGATGAGGCATGTGCAGGGTAACAGTTCAACAGCAAAGCAATGACTTAAAACAAAGTTTTCTAGAGATGCATTATCAATAGTTCCTCTTCCACTCTCAGTCTTCTTATGGTTCATCTAAGCCTGGGCATCTTCTCAAGTCAATGTAAGACATCTCTGAGGGGGAAATATTTATTTTATTTCCATGTATGGTGTTTTATATTTTAATATAGTTTTATATCAGGTATCATTATGTAGTAAACGTGTTCTTAAAAGTTTTGTTTTCTACCCTGATCCCAAGTGGGTAGAATCTCTCAAGCTCTCTGTCCAAAATTTCTTTTTATTTGTGTGCTGAAAGAAAGAAAAAGGTCATTGGTTTTGTTTTCCCCTAGGGCCCTCCAGGAGAGGTGATTCAACCTTTGCCGATCCAATCACCCAAAAAGACCAGAAGATCTTCAGATGCTATGTTATCCGATGCAGCTGATAGCATCCTTGATTACACGGATGGCATGGAAGAGATCTTTGGCTCACTTAACTCTCTGAAGCAGGACATTGAGCATATGAAATACCCTATGGGGACTCAGAACAACCCAGCTCGAACATGCAAGGATCTACAGCTCTGTCACCCAGACTTCCCAGATGGTATGCCAATGTTACATGTCAAAAACAAATACAGTGAAAGTGTGATTTGCTAAGCAATAATGTCAGGTCATTTATTCTTATTAATGTAGTCTCTAAAAAGAAAGAAAATACTTGTGAAATCTATTCATGAGGGTTAATAAATTTAAAAAGCCCATTATCAATCTTGGTGCTTCCATACCAGCTGACAAAAGTCTGCATCAGCTTGGTTAGGGAAGAAAAAAAATCATATTTACCATTATAAAATAGTATTTGCCAAAGAATGAAAAACCATTTAATTTCTGTACCATGCAACAAAATTGCTTCAAGGTGTTGTGAATTATAAACCAGAATTTTAAATTAAGTCAAATAAAGATGTAGTTGATATTCAGAATTATGGCTGCACTTTCAAAGCCACCTGACACTGAAGCAGACTGTTGATCCATCCTTACTCAGTATTGTCTACAGTGGCCAGCAGTGGCTCTCCAAGGCTTCAGGCAGGAGTCTTTCCCAGCCCCACCTGGAGATGCCAGGGATTCACTTTGCAACCTTCTACATGCAAAGCAGGTGTCCTACCTACTGCTGAGTTTATGTACTCTTCTCAGAACTTTGCTTCTATTCTGTTTTAGTTGACCATTTTATGGGCTCAAAGATGTTAAACGCACCACATTTGCTATGCAGCTTCAACCCAGCCTTGTTCTTCTGGCAAAATGACTGAACAAGATAGCAAAATGGACTGGCAGGGATGGCTAACTGTGGTCAAATATTTACTATAGGATGGCTCGGCATACGACGTCTTAGTGTCCACTGTCAGGCCACAAACATCCGTAGCATTTGTCCATTGGAAACTGTTGGAAGAGAAGCTAAACTTCTTATATTGGGAACTACGGTGATCTGTGTGGGCATTAATGTCTCCCCTCAGGATTGTGGCAGTTTCTGTCAGAGAATCAAGGAGTTTAAAAAATATTGGAAACAAATATATTAATATTTCCCTGAAAAAATAGCAAATATAGCTTCACATTCAAATAGCAGTACTGTGAATTATTAATATTTACTAGGTTTCAATATAGCAAGGTGCAAAGGAATACAAAAAAATAGTGTTATTCAAGAAGAACTGGATTTATAGTTAGAATGCTTTAACCCTCTGGTAAGGTTTAAATGAAGATTTTCATTCATACAGGGTTCCTGCTTCCATATTTCTTTTATCACAATACTTTTCTTCCTCTTTAACTCTTTTCCCCTCATTGAATCAAAACGTGGTGGCTGAATAAAACTTATTGGTTTTATTCCAAAGGGGGGAAGCAGTGGTTGCCTCCAGGAGGAATGCAAGAATCACATGAGATATCGCATAAGATGAGCAAAGTTTGCCATTCAAAGTAATGACTATGTAGTAATGCTAAAAGTGTATAAAGTTTTTGTTTATTGCATCTCAATCCAGACTTGGTTCTTGGTGTCTGAAAGATTGTTTTACACCTATTGTGCCATAGCAGAATTTGAGTCAATATTCCTCTCTATGTGAGCTGGGGACAGAACCTTGGAATAAAGCCAAGCTACACAATCCTAAATGCAGATAGCACATGCTGCGTGGGACCATACAACTTGAAAAAGCAAGCTGAGAGAATGACATTGTTGTTTGCTTCCCCATGTCAAAAATTCGCTGTCCATGGAATGCAAGCATATCAAAGATGTGTAGTCTTCTTCCTAAAGTGCTAATTTTCTAGATGGGTAGAATTATTACATGGGGGAGCATTTGAGCATGCAGTGCCTTACCTCCACTCTGAAATGTTACAGTCCTAGGAAGGCTGGGCCATGTGTAGATCAGGGCTTCCAATTAGGCATGCACTTTTGTCCACATAGATTTCCTCCCTCCTTGCACCAGTCTGGTTGGCAACCTTCAGTCTTGAAAGACTATGGTATAAGCCTACAGCACCTGGTATTCCCAGGCGGTCTCCCATCCAAATACTGACCAGGCCTGACCCTGCTTAGCTTCCAGGATCAGACAAGCACCTGACCCCTTTGCAAAAGTCAGCACCAGTCTACATGCCAAGGAATTCTATGCAGCCTTGTCATTCCTACTGAGCTTTGATCTTTTTTACAGTACTGCCATGCCATTCCTCAAAAATTCTTAACCAACACTTTGTGAAATATAGGGCAAACTTAACACCAATGTATTGAATCCAATGGTGCCTGTGTGAGTGCAGCCCCCCCCCATTACCTATCCTACTGAAGGGTTCCCCGACCTTTCAAGAGAAGATTTTTGGGAGGCATGGGGAGTAGCAGTGGGAAGGAAAGTCCCATTATGCAAGTGGAACTCTGATCATGCTCCTTTGGATGTAAGCCTATATTTTGAAAACTGAAAAGAATATTGAGAACATTTTACCCTTTGCAAAGGTTCAAAAGTCTAACTTTATCATTAGTTTTGTTTACAGCCTCATGTAGATGGCAGTAAAGCCTGAGAATGAACCAGATTAAATCTTTGAAAGCAATTTCTATCTTCTTCCTTTCAGGAGAGTATTGGATTGATCCTAACCAGGGTTGTTCAGGAGATTCTTTCAAAGTCTACTGCAATTTCACAGCAGGCGGGGAAACTTGCATCTATCCAGATAAGAAGTCAGAAGGAGTAAGTTCCCATTGCTGCTGGCTTACTGTTGACAAATCCTGCTGTGTTGCCTCACGACTGTGACTAAAACACTAAAACAGTGTCACGGTTTTTGTTCATGCCCCTTTTCTTGCAAGATTATTACTCCATTTCATTTACATACACTTCAACAAAGCATCAAAGTGAAAATATGTTAACGAGGATCAAATTGCCCTCCCCAAATTTGACTCAAATGCTTAGTTATGTAGAAGTTTGCTTGCTACACCTGCTTGCTAGCTATTGTTAGAACCTGGAATATTCAAAGGTAGTAGTAGTGTCGGTGGCTCCTTTTTTCTTCACAAAACCAAAAGTGGGTCGTGATCATGTTAGGGAGCCATTCTGAGGCATAGTGAGGCCCACAGAGAGGGCTGCGGGGCTCCAGCACCCTCTAGACGGCTGGCACAACCCCTGGTAAGTGAGAACCCCTTTTTCACGGCAGCATGATCCCAGGAGTGCCATCCCCCCCCCCCGTGGGACTTAGGTTCCACCTCCCTTGTAAAGTTTGAGAACTGCTGCTTTATGGAATCACAGAAAGAAGCCAAGCACTCTTGCTGCTAAATTTCATCAGTTTCCAGTTACATTTGACATATCCACACTGTAAGCACATGCCCAGATTCAGGTCAGGGAAATCTATGTACGCAATCAGACTTCTACATGCATATTATTTGCTGGATTGGAAGCTGTGGACATAAATATGTTCAAGCCATGTGGAGATGCAGTCTATCCCCTTACTGTTGGATATATATTCTGAAATGCTTTGAAATGTGCATCCCAATCCACATTCTCAAACAACTAGTTGTGTACTATTGTCTTGTTTTTGCATGAGCAAAACTGAATTGAGACTTTCAACTGTTTAGCAGTCATTCACTCTTTTCAGACAATCCTGGGAATTCTAGTTCTGTGATTGTGGCAGGCCCGAGAAGGTAATTGTAAAGGCTGAAAAGAGCAAAAGGCCATCTGGCTTAACCCTCTGCCAAAAGACAAAGCAGTCACAACCAGTTTCCCACAGATCAGCCTTGACAACCCAATTAATGTCACTGGTTATTTAGTATGTAATCTGAGAATTGGATATAAATTTCTCTGCACAACTGCAAATGTGATTAGAACTAGGCAGAAAGCCCAGGCTGATTTTTTTAAAAGAGATTAATTCAGCAGTGTTTATGTAAAACTCTGTTAATTCCTGCTTATTTCTTGCCTATATAATTAACACTCATCTTGTCTGCTCCTCTCCCACAGGTAAGGATTTCATCATGGCCAAAAGAAAATCCAGGAACTTGGTTTAGTGAATTTAAGAGAGGCAAGCTGGTGAGTGAACAGATTTTTCTTTACTTTGGCATTAATCTGCAACATGGTATGCACTCAAGCACCTAAAGCCGGCAAAGGCAATCACTGGATGGAAACAGGTTTGCTACACCCACATCTTCTGGATACCAGCACTATAGTCATAATTACCATTTTAACCTCATGTATTTCCCTGTTTGAATCTCAGTGGAGTAGCCTGCACAGAAGGTTGCCCCAGGCACCAGTTGCCTGCAGGTAGAGGCATGTGCACACAACTTTCTTCTGATTCTGCAGAACTGAGGGCCAGGACAGTGGTATGCACAAGGAGATTAGGTGCTTATAGGGGTTTTTTCTTTCTCTTGTGTTGCTGTTTTTCATTATTTACAGCACAATTGTACACATGTCTTCTCAGAAGTAAGTCCCATTGTGTTCAGTGGGGCTTACTCCCAAGAACATGTGTATAGAATCCTATCCCCCAAGCAGTGTATGCTATGTGCGCTGCATGCTATGATGGGAGGGGGTAACTTGAAGGCAAATTGAACTGTAATAAAAAACTTTTCTTGGTCTTTTCAGACATATGAGGCCATTTTGGCAGCCATTTTGGTGGCATATGTCTGAGCAGTGAAAGGGGATGCAGTGAAAAGGGAATTTTTGAAAGTGGGAATACGATCCAGCATGTGTGACTGCCACTGGATCCACCCCCTCTTTGCTCCTGGCTCCTCCCCCAACATGCCCTATTAATCCCAGCCCAGGAACACTCATTCCAGCAGCACAATGCCTCACTCAGAGTACAGCCTTAGCCTAGGTCACACAGAAATATTGATTGATTGATTGATTGATTGATTAAATGCAATTAAGTTAACTTGCACTGGTTGAGACTATGTAGAAGTTTGCAGTTAGTACCTTTGATGTGCTCCTGAGCATTTTTGCATGGACCAGTTCATACATTTGCTAGCCCCAGTGTAATTTATTCCAGAAGCTTGTAGTCCTTGAACTTGCACCCTGGCTGGTGTCAAGTGAGCTAGACCAGTCCCTTCACAGGGGAAATGTATCTGCAGCTACATCTGTCCCAGGCAATCTATAAGCCCATTGGTGAATGCCTGTGTTCCCAAAGCTGATTGCACAGGGGTGTCATATATATGAAGTAAGCCTATGCTTTTGTATTATACAACTGTATGCTATTATATTGATACCACTTTTCATTGCAATAGCCCCCCCCCCAATTAATGAAATCTGTCAATTTATCCTATTCACTTGAGAGCTACAAAGATGCATTCCAAAATTTGTTTCTGACGTAGGAAATAAATCCAAATGAAAATGGCTCATGAATTTTGGGAAGGCCAGAAAGTAGTTTTCATCTTATGCCCAACATAAAACAATTGCTTTATTTATGGGGTGACTGGCTTGCCTTGGTTCTTTCAATACGTGAAGCAACATTATTGCATTTTAAATAGGCTTTCCGTGAAAACTTCCCTGGATAACATGTGACAGTATCAGAACACACCGCCAGCACATAAGTTATTCAAAATGTAGTGCTGATAACCTCTCTCTCTCTCTCTCTCTCTCACACACACACACACACACACACACACACACACACGCACAATTTCATTTGAAGTTATATATGTGCAATTTGTGATTGATTTGAAGGACTAACAAAGGAACTTTGTCAAGAACAAAAGTTTTTTACAATCAGCAGCACCTAGGTGGCACAGAGTAAACAATGTTAGCCAATTTAAAAAAGGTGTTCAGTTTGAAATTCCTTTTCAACATTTGTTCCATTGCTTCAGTGTGCATATTTTAATGAGCTTTGGCAGAACACCAATGCCAGTAGCGTGCTCTCCTTTTGCTGGTTCTCTCACACTAGTCATCACAGCTTAATGCATTTTCACCTCCCAATATCCCTGGAAAAGGAACACTGAAGAGTCAAGTTGAAGGCATCTTCTTTTTGATATTTACCCTCCTAAGTGGATGGAGATTGTGAAGTGGGGCACATTTAAACCCATCAACATGTGTTTAGAAATGGCACACTCCCTTGAGAGTTATCCCACGAGCTTTCCTCAAAGCGGCACTCAACTGTGCTAGGGAAAGTTTAATTGCTGTGTTGAAGAAAGATATTTTGAAATCATTGTTTAAATCTAGATTTATCAATCTTATCACTACATGCAGAAGTAAGCACTGTATGGAATTAGTGGGTAGCTGAACCTGAAGTAATTCTGAGTCAACGACTGTCATTTTTGAAATGGAAAAATCATCATGAGGTGGGAAAATGGACAGATGGTCAAATAGGCACACTATAAATGTTGTCTCTGTTGTTTTGCCTATGCTGCAAACCTTTGTAAAACATCTCTGGCTAGCTATGGAGCTGACTTATTTAAACTGAACACAGATTATCCCCACTTCAGCCTGACAATCTTGAATGCAAAGACCACGGCCCATTCCCTGTGACCATTGGTAACTTAGGGCCCAATCCTAATGAGGCCTAGGCTGAGCCCTACTGCCGGCACTGGGTGCTGTAAACATGCCATAAAGCACATTTACAGCACCCGAGTAAGGAGCGCCAGCCCACACCAGTCAAATGCCAGGCCCAGCACTGACAGGAAGAGGATGCACCGCTGCTGGTGGCAAGTGCAACTGCCAGGCAGTGGTGTAGCCTCTGGGGGATGAGGGAGGGCAGAATGAGGGTTGGAGAGGAACTGTGGTGGGAGGGAACAGGAAAGGCGGAGCTCTTCTCCGCCGTATCTTGAAATCTGTGTCAGGCCTTCTGGCCTGATACATAGTCTCTCAAGTCTGCACTGGTAAAATAGCCAGCACGGACTTCAGAAGATCCATTGCAGGGCTTGGGGCTTTCCCCAGGGGAAGGGGATGAATTCCTCTTCCCCCCCCCCCCCAAGGAGACCTCAGCTGCTTCCTGGTGCTCACAGGATACAGCAGTAGCCACTTTGGTGCTGCTGCTCCAGCAAGTGCTGGGAAGCTCTGAATTGAGCTGCCTTTTGTCTGCTGGTATCAAAAAGATCCATAAGATTAGTCAAGGTGAAGATGTTTTATTATTAATTATTAACAGTATTTATATACCACTTTTCAACAAAAAGTTCACAAAGCGGTTTACAGAGAAAAATCAAATAACTAATGGCTCCCTGTCCCGAAAGGGCTCACAATCTAAAAATTTTGCCAAATTCCTGAGCTTTGCCTAAAGAACTTATGCCCACTTTAAACTAATTAGTTCCCCCAGCTTAACCACAACTAGATCTAGCAGAATGCACCACTGTTCCTCAGCACCAACAGGAAGGGGACTAGTAAGTGGCTGGCTTGCCTGTAAGTCTGCAGGGTCCCTCCTTCAAGCAGCAGTTCTTTCAGGTTCAGCAGTGTCTCTTCAGCTCTCCACCACTTGGCAATCTCTGTTGGATTAGTCCATTAGTTAGTCCATAAGTCAGTGTGCCAGGTTGTTAATGGTCCATCCTCCAATACGTCAGTCAGGGTGCCAGTTTGTTGTTTGTCTGCCAGTCCGTGAGTTGGTGTGCCAGGAAGTTGTTTGTTTGCCAGTACATGAATCAGTATGCCAGAAAGTCAATTAGGGTGCAATCCTAACCCCCTATGTCAGTGCTTTTCAGCACTGACATAAGGGCAATGCAGCTCTGAGGTAAGGGAACAAACATTCCCTTACTTTGAGGAGGCCTCCATGAGTGACTCCCAACTGCAGGATGCAGCACATGTCCCATTGGCACTGCTATGCCAGTGCTGCAGAGCACTGACATAAGGGGTTAGGATTGCGCCCTCAGTCTGATAAGTAGAGCCATGAATCAACAGGCCAGTAGGTCAGTTTAGCCCAAAAGTCATTCTGATGAGCCACAAGTATCCTCTCCCTCTTCCACACCCTCTCTCTGAATCAGGTGCTGCTTATAACCCTGAAGCCCTCATTGTTTCTTGTGCTGCAGCTGTGCAGCATGCTCCCTGCTGAAATCCCAGGCTTTAACCCCATGTCTCCCAGATTCACCAGAGAAAAGGGCAACTGCAGACACCACATCCTATCCCCTTGCAATATCTTCCACGATTCCAATTCAGAAGATCCAGTTTCTGTGGTGCAGAAATTGGTGGTCACACTCCCATACACAGTGCTCACTGGAGTTCACTGTATGAGAAGCCAAACTGGGGTGCCTGCGTACATTATGAGAGCAGGGGAGAGGAGAGCGTGTCCCTGCTCTTCCACCACAAGAGCAGGACATTTGTTCCAGGTAAACATCTGAACCAAGTCATAGAGTTACACTAAATTGGTTGTGTCCCAGAAATCCAAAGGGATGGCATGGTTGCAGCACACAGTTTGTGGCTGTTTTCAGTTTCTCACGATAATCTGCAGCCCAGATTCATAACTATGTAGTGTGTAAAGAAAATCTATTTACTGATTCATAGCTTGACTGCCTTCTTAATAGGACAACAAACTGGTGTGTGTCAGCTGATTTATGAGGAAGTCAGTGGCTGCATTTTTTTTGTCAAACATAATCTTGTTTTGCGCTTCAAAAGAAGAACCGTGTGTTTATGTGTCTATTTGTGGTCCTTTTCTCTTTCTGTTTCAACCTTCACAGCTTTCATACACGGATGCCGAAGGCAATTCTATTAATATGGTCCAAATGACATTCCTTAAACTACTGAGTGCCTCTGCCCATCAGAACATCACTTACAACTGTCATCAGTCAGTGGCATGGCATGATGCATCTTCTGACAGCTACGATAAAGCACTGAGGTTCTTAGGCTCCAACGATGAAGAGATGTCTTATGACAACAATCCTTACATCAAAGCTCTTCTTGATGGCTGTGCAGTAAGTATAAGCCCAGGATACTATTTTCTGTTTGAAGATGGCAAGTTAACTAAGTAATCAAATGAGTTCAGCTTAATGTCATTTTTCCCAAAGGTCTTTTTCTCCTTTCTTATATATCCTTTCATTTTTACATTTTGCTTAAAAGTAAAATAAAAAAAACTGCATAGTATATGTCCTCCTAAACTTTGAAACTTCAGAAGAAGAAAAAACTGTTAGCCATAACTTAAGGCAAAGCAAAGACAGCAAGCATCAGACAATGTCAACGTGCTATTATAAATGCATAACAAGGGAAGCCACAAAAGGAAGAGTAATGGGAGATGTGAGACGGTAATTGGAAAGCATTTGTGCTTTCTTCAACATTCTGTAGAGAAGATGAACAACAATAATACTGCAAATGGAGGAGTCCTCCATGGACTTAATTTATGGATTTAACATAACAGATGGATTTAATATAATTTCCATCTAAAACATAAAATGGAAGTGTCGACAGTGCCAAAGCTTTTAAAAATATCTTGTATCTCCTCTTCTTCATATCTGATGAACTGCTTTTGAAGTGCTATTGAAATCTGTTAGGGGTAGGATGTTATTTTAAAAAAAGCATCTCTAAGAAGGTCCTTGAGTATTGAGATCTAGCAAGATAAAGCATGAGCCACTTTATCAAATGTTCTGGGTAGACCTCATCAATAGTCAGTGTAGTTTGGACCCTGAGATCTACATTTGTTTTTGAACGACTCAAATTGTGGTTGCATCACTTTCCCTGATAGCCACTGCCTGCATTCTTGGTGCTGTTTCTTAACAGAAACAGTTACCAGATTGGATTACTGGCCTTTATCTGAATGCAGTTCAAGGCCTACCTAATTCCAGACATTCCATACGTGACTGACAGATGTTTGCTGTATTGACCAATACTGGGTGTGCACACATGTGCTGGAATCCTATATCAGGGACCATGAGACGGGGTGCAGGGGGTAAATTGTACCCAGGCCCAGGGTCAAAGGGGGGGGCAGAAGCCATAGGAGGGGGCCCAAAAATTTCCAGGGATCTTCCATCTTCTAATCTCACATAGCCCATGAGAGGTAGGTGCAAAGGGTACATTGTACCTGGGCCCAAGGTCAGAAATGGGGTCCAGGAGCCAAAGAAGAGGAGGCAGAAATTTCCTGGATCTCAGAGAATGTTTGCATATATTGTTTGAAGACTAGCATTCACATTTTGTATAAGCTTACAATTTTATATATCATAATTTGTAGAAATTATGATCCGGCGGAGAAGTGAAGGAACCCAAACAAATCTTTGCACCCTCTGATAACATTCTTCTTAGATGCCCTGCCTTGTTTTGTGGACAATGACACAGCTCAGTAGTTCACTGTGGAAAGATGAGGGTAAAACATGCAACAAACACGCTTTTATTGTGGTAATCATTTAACAATAGTAGGAAAGAGGAACTGGAATAAAGAAATCATACAGCTAGATCCTAAATGAAGCAGTTGCTTTTTGAAGCTTCTTACCTGCTTCTGAAACCATGTTACTGTCCTGGGTTTCTCTCTCTTGGCACACATAAACACCGATGTCTCTCTGCACATTTTAAAATAAAAGGCTTGTTAGGCAACGTACACTTTACTTCCATAATTTAATTTTGTCGTGGATGTGTTTGTCTTTTTTTTTTTTTCTTTTTACAGTCAAGAAAAGGCTATGGAAAGACTGTTATTGAAATCGACACACCCAAAATTGACCAAGTGCCTATTGTAGATGTGATGATCAATGACTTTGGCGACCAGAATCAGAAGTTTGGGTTTGAAATTGGTCCAGTCTGTTTCCTCGGTTAAGTTTAGAGCAAAGAGACGATTCCACATGAAAGGATGCACCTTGGTGCCACCGCTGACCCACTTGATGCCACATGCAAGTTTTGAATAAGGATGGCATAGGAAAATATGGCTCACCGTATATGTATGTCTTCTCTAGAAAACACCCACTGCCCTGGTAGGACCAGAATCACATGACTTAAACTTATTTGACAAATATAATGAAGGATGCTGTGGCAGAGACAGGCAACATAGGGTTAACTTTACAAACATCCTCCACCATCCCACCCCCAACCCACCTTGCCCTTGATTTTTATTTTTATTTTTTCCGGTGCTGTAAAATTGAATGTCATGGTGCTCTTTCTATTACAACATCAAAGGTGCTAAGAAGATTTGTTTAATAAACTGTAAGTATTCTCTGTACAGTACGATGCTCTCCTTTCAAAAACATGCATGTGTCCCTGAATTGCAACAGGCTCCTATGTTATAATAATTTCACAATTATGTTGTCAATACAGTGTATGTATTATGAAAAAATAAAATTGTAATTTCCAGTGAATCCAATTCCCTATTTTTTTCCCTGACTAATAATAATATTAATAATAATAAAATCCCTTTGTATATATTGATGTTCAAGAGCTCTGTTATTTGAAGTCACCAACAAAAAACCTCAGGTGGCAAAACTGAAAAAATTTCAGTATGCTGTTACCATTTTTATAAGGAATTCCACAAAGGAAAGCACCAGATGAGGTGCTCTTCCATGGTGCTATACCTCAGGCTTTTTAATGTTCCTGTTCTGATGCCAGGTTATTTCAAGAAATGCGTGTGTATATACATATATACCTAAAATATTGCCAGTTTTGTTTAGGGATGAGAAACATATGTGTTATTAAAATAAATGTGTGAGAGTCCTTTCTGATGGTATCTTTGGGGTACGGGAGCTGTAGCAGCATGAGCTTCTTCCACCCGGCCCTGGGAATGGTGGAAGACCTGGGCCAATGGAAATTGCTTGTGTGACTCCTTCTCAGACCAGCGTTGCCCCTTCTAGAAACAGAACTATGTTGGTGTGGGAAAGAGTCACAGCGGGCTCCCTGAGACAACCAGATCTTCCAAAGGCCCCAGACCAGCATGGAAGAATCACATGCTTTGTTGCCTTCTGTGCCTTACAAGTCATCTCAAAAGAGGGCATCTTTTGGGTCAGACCTAGTCATCCCTGTTTTGCATCTCACCTGAATTATGTCACCAGTGGTTCTTCAGTGACCCACACATATCTTAAAACTGGATTCTGAACCATTATTTATGGACTGTGCCACATCAGTTACTTGATGGATTGATGCCAGATGTACTTAAATTATATGTGACCATTGATGAATATTTCCTTTCCTGAACTGGACACCTTCTATTGTACGATCTATTCCAGATTTTATCTACCCATCCAACTCATTTGATTTTTTTTTCCTCCTGTGCCTCCCAGTTGTGGCTAAGTAGCCTTGGTGAAAGCCATGTGTTTGTAGCCCTGATCAAGAGATATTTGAGCACAACAGAAGGCTGTCAATCTGCTGCTGCCCTTGAATGAAAGATGATCAGTGCTCTTAGCTCTGGTTTGGGTTGCCAATTCTGGAGCCAGCAACTATAGCTGTGCCTTTCACAACAGCTTGCTATACAGACATTAGCAGTCCCTGAAAAGCTTCACCAGCAGACATTTGCATACCAAGCTTCTATTAAAGGCACTATATCAGGTCAGGCAGATTTGTATTTCTTCTGGAAATATGGGGCCAGGCAGCAAATGTTAGATGCAGTCACAGATGACAGTACTGATCGGTAGTGAGTGCATGCTGTGCAGGAAGGCACCCTTCTCCACCCCCCACCCTAAGTATCCCTAGCATCTATTTGCTACCCCAGTAGTGGAAATTCAGGAGTGGGAACCCATTTCTGCTCATGGATCATCCTTGCTGGAATATAGTGAATATGTCTAGGTCATGTGATTCTACCTAGTTGCCAAGCAACCTATGAGGAAACTGCTACCTATGGAGCTTATTTTCTGACCTAAACCATTCCAATTTGCAATCCAAATTTTGCTCAACGGCTGGTTGGCCTTGTCTCAAGAAATTTTTTTTCCAGGTAGTCAGACATAGATATTAACTTAACACAAATCCTTTTGTACTTATTTTTCATAATATATGTAAGACTTGAAAAATAAATGTTTGTTACTATTTCTTATATAAATTTGTTTAAATTAAGTGATATCAGATTCCACTAGCTCATTTCCAGCTGGTTTTTTTTTTTAATTGTGCAAACATTTGATATGTAAAACAGATTTTAAAGACAACAGTTTGCTGTTCAGAATTCCTTTTTAAAAACCAAAGTTTGTAACTGTCACCTCAAAGAGGAAGAAAAAATATACATTTTATTAATAAAATCAAGTCTTGTCTACCTGGACTGATCGCTCTGTTTCTTAAACATACAGGAAATGGAATCTTGCTTCAGAAACACAAGGATACCCGAGCTCTAAATCAGTGGTTCCTAAACTGGGGGGTGGGACCCAGTTGTGAGTTGCGACCTGATTTTTAGATTGCCAAAGGGTGATGGAAAGATCAAATAACTAATTGCCTCAAGCCCCAAGGTTATTCAAAAATCAGATACTGTAGCTGCTAACTACCCTGCAAAGAACTCAGCTCCTGCAGTTTGCAAGCTTGGGTAAATATAGGAAGATAAATGTTTGATGGTCTTTTTTGTGGTTATTATTACTTATAAATAAATAAAATAATTGTTTCTTTCTAGATCTCCTTTTTTAAAAGTCTGGTAAACCTAGGTGGGTCCCAATAGAGTGTCACTTTAAAAAGTGGGTCCCAGTGCTAAGAAGTTTGGGAACCACTGCTCTAGATCATCTCACATCACATGGACCAAGGAATACAGTTCAGAAGTACTCATTAATATGACTACACACCAATTCACTTTAAAAATTGGTTGGCAACCTTCAGTCTCGAAAGACTATGGTATAAGCCTACAGCACCTGCTATTCCCAGGCAATCTCCAAGTACTAACCAGGCCTGACCCTGCTTAGCTTCTGAGATCAGTCAAGATTGGGCATGTGCAGGGTAACAGTTGCTGCTCACTTTAAAAATTGTAATTCATATTTTCCAAATGCTCAACTTGAGAGTTTGAGGCTGCAGTCCAATACATACTTACCTTGGAATAAGTTCCATTAAACTAAATGGGGTTAACTTCTGAATAGACGTGCATAGGATTGCACTATGAGTTTGCAATCCAAAAAATGCTATTTCATCACACTTTTAACCCACACTTCCTTCATAAAGTTTAAGCAAGTCTCTGTGGGGTTTCCCCATTTATAGCCATTAGCAGCTTCCAAATCCATTTGTACATGCCGCAAACCAGATGCATAACAAATTATACAATGAACTCATACAATTTTTTATGTAGAAGCCAGCTTCAAGTATGGAAATACATCTTGAATGAAGCAGAACTCAGTTCGTGAGTTTCATTGGGTTTATTTAGATTTATCAGTATATAGGTGCAAGATATTAATAATAATAATAATAATAATAATAATAATATAATATACTCTACAGTTCCTCAAATCAGGGTCCATGGTCCATGGTCTAGAGGTGCCCCAGTGTTCAAATACATGCAGTTTTATTACACTCGCCATTCATTTCAGTGGAGAGGAAGCACTGTGAGTAAGAAGATGGAATAGGCAGATAATGTTCAAAATTTCATAATGAGTAAAGGTTGGTTCAAACATGCATATGCACCGCACAGAGAGAGAGAAGGGGGGGCTCATTTTGTGATGGGAACAAACACACGTGTTCCTTTCCACCACTTGTATAGGTAAGCTTGTGAGGCCCCCTGAAGTTTTGGATCCTGAAACACAGGGGGTCATGCCTTACAAAAGAGTGGAACCTCATTGGTCAGGGAGGATCTGTTGGGAATGGATGGAGCCTAGTAAGAGCAGAGGATGACACCTAGTGAGTCACAAATCACAGCTTGGTGCTTAAGGTATAGATCAGGGGTGCCCAAACCCTGGCCCTGGGGCCTCTTGCGGCCCTCCAGGACTCTCAATGCGGCCCTCAGGGAGCTCCCAGCCTCCAATGAGCTTCTGGCCTTCTGGAGATTTGCTGGAGCCCGCGACTGTTTGACCTCTTGCATGAGCTGTGGGATGAGGGCTCTCTCCACTGCTTGCTGTTTCACATCTGTGATGCAGTAGTGGCAGCAAAGGAAAGGCCAGCCGTGCTTTGTGCAAGGCCTTTTATAGTTCTTGTGTAATTGCAAGACCTTCATTCATTCATATAAGTTCATCTTTAATATATTCATTTATGTAAACTTATGTAAATTTATTCAAATTTTAAATGTAAATTAATTCTTTTTTTCCCCTGGCCCCCGACAGAGTGTCAGAGAGATGATGTGACCCTCCTGCCAAAAACTTTGGACACCCCTGGTATAGATGATGGACCTAGGGGTGAAGGTAATAGCCAACGCTTTTAAAGCAAGCAGAAAACAACCTGTTCCTTGCTTCACATAACTTGCACTACTGTATTCCTTCCCCTAGAGCAGGGGTGCCCAAACCCCGGCTCGGGGGCCACTTGCAGCCCTCAGGGGCTCCCAATCAGACCCTCGGAGAGCCCCCAGTCTCCAATGAGCCTCTGGCCCTCTGGAGACTTGCTGGAGCCCGTGCTGGCCCAACGCAACTGCTCTCAGCATGAGGACGACTGTTCAATCTCTCACCTGAGCTGTGGGACAAGGGCTCCCTTCGCTACTTGCTGTTTCACATCTGTGATGCAGCAGTGGCAGTGAAGGAAAGGCTGGCCTTGCTTTGTGCAAGGCCTTTTGTAGGCCTTGAGCTACTGCAAGACCTTCATTCATTTATAGAAGTTCCATCTCTAATAAATTCATTTATGTAAATTTATTCAAATTTTAAACGTAAATTAATTTTTTTTTTCCCTGGACCCTGACACAGCTTCAGAGAGTTGATGTGGCCCTCCTGCCAAAATGTTTGGACACCCCTACACTAGAGAACACTGTGACCTGAGAAGAAGGCTACAACTCTGCCATTTCAAGGTAGGAGAAGTATAAGGAGACCCTCTGTATAAGGCACTTCAAAAAATGCATTTGAACCAACCAGCGCACTCTGAGCAGCTACCCACTTTTTCAGTTCGGAAAAAGACGCAGCAGAGCTAGGCTGCCGCTCAGAGCGTCGCAGTACTGCTCCAAGAGTGGCTATGGGGGGCAGTTCTCCTGTCCCCCCCTCATAGCTACTCTGAGTGCTTGAGCGCCATTCTGAGCGGCTGACCGCTTCTGCTTTTTATCAAAACTTTTTCAAAGTGAAAGAAGAGGGTGTCCGTGCAGGCTGTTTGCATGGTATGATTGATCACCACAGGGGCAAAATTGCCGCCCTCCCGAAGTGCCACTCATGATCACAGTAACCCTGGGCCCCCCTCAGCTACGCCACTGACACTGCTGAGACATAATCCAGAAATCTCAGTAGGATTCAAGGTTTTCAAAATTCAAACTGCTACCAAAAGAGCTCTCCAGGGGAATTACTAATAAATGTTCCTCTTTAAGCAGGTGCAGGGAGACTAGCCCTTGGGAAGAGAGAGCAGAGCCAAAATGAGATACACAACTCTGTTTGAAAAAAAAATGGAATCTTGGACTATGTGCAAATTAGCACAACGAAGAGAATTCTATTCCCTCAGAAAAGGAGACTATGAGAGACTTTCCCACATTTCAAATATAACCAGTTGGTCTAAGAAGGCAGGGCTGGCTTGAGTGGTACTGCCTGACCTCAGATGGGTACATTGTCCATAATTAGATATGAGGTATATGCAATAGAAAAAGAATACATGAAACATGCCACAGGTAGCAAGACCTGGATAAATCAGTTAATCCTTTTCTACCCGGCCCACAGGCGTACACGTGGTCCCTGTTGCATATATGCAATGTTGGGCAGAAATGGCTTAAATAAGCTTCCAGGCCATTATGAAAAACTGATGATTTTCAAAATGGCCAGAGAAGCATTAGTGATCATGAGTTTTTAGCTTGCTTGCTGTATGGACAACACAGCTTTTTTTCTGGGGGCTGTCTTTTAGAAAGAAAGAATAACAATTAAAACAAGGGCTTTCATTTTCTCTACCCACACACTTGTTGTTGTGAAATCCTAGCTTTATTAAATTCTGTACCAAAAATAATCTCCCTTTGATAGAGTCAGATGGAACTGAATCCTTAACCTTTTCACAATGAAATTAAGATTTTCAACTGTTATTAAAGAGCAAGAATTTTTGTATTGTGGAGCAGAGGAAGATTCATTAATATTATGATTACGTTACCTAACGTATTTTTATTATTAACACATTTTCCCAATTCAGAGCCTCATGTAGTCACTTGGGGAAAATGTGACATGGAATTGCTCTTTCCACGAAAGTAACCTGAGAAATACTAGAGTGGGAAAGTTCTTTACACCCATTGGATTCAAGACCACAGTGGCGTAGCTATGGGGCGCAGGGGGGTACATTGCTCTGGGTACCACATCTTGAGGGGGTGTCAATCCACACCCCCTATGGCGGATCATAAGGAAGATAGGCACTTGGAGGTGCATCTGGGAGGGGTTCTGAGGCACAGAGAGGCCATGTACATGGTGTTCCAGACACAAGGGGCTGTTAACACTCCAGGGGCTGTTAACACTCCATCTTGAGGAGGGCTCCCGGCCTAGTGTGCAGGCCCGAGCGTGCCATCTTGTGAGGGGCGCCCAGCAGGTGTGCGATGGGCACCATGGTGGGCAGGTTACCTGGTCACGTGTTATCGGTGGGCGCCATTTTGAAGGCGGCCGGCCATGGCGCAGGTGCACAGCTGGCGGGCAACATGTGGAGGAGGGTGATTGTTGCCCCCCCCGTTGGGTGCAGCACTGCAGGCAAGCAGCCGCTGGGCTCGGTGCACCGTGGTGGTTACCGCCGGGCACATGCGTCACCCCCCGGGGGGGCGGCGCTTTGGGTCGGCAGCCGCTGGGGCTCAGTGCACACCGAAGTGGCACAGCTGGGCACGCTCATCATCCCCCTCCCCTTCGGGGTGGGGGTGCTGCGTCGGTCGGACAGCCAACGTGTGCGGCTCGCACCACGGCGGTTGCCGCTTAGGCAGAGGCTGTGGGTCACATGGGGGGTGTGCACTCGTCATGACCCCCCTCCTAGTCTGGGGAGACTAGGCAGCCGGCCTTGCTTATGAGTAGGCAGGCAGAGGCTGAGACTCTGCTGCAAGCCTAAACCACACTTTCCTGGGATGAAGCCCCATGGCCGATAATGTGCCTTACTGGCAAGTTGACAGGCAGAGTCTTGGGCTCTGGCTGCAATCCCCTTGCTTCCGAGTAACCACACTCTCCTGGGAGTAGACCCCAGGGACAATAAAGGGCCTTGCTCCAAGTAGGCATGCAGAGCTAAGCCACACTTTCCTGGGAGTAAGGCCCATAGACTATAAGGGGCCTTATTTCTGAATAGGCATGCAGAGCCTTGGGCTCTGGCTGCAGTCCTAGCCACACTAAGAGAACCTCCTCCCCTCTTCCAAAGGCCTAGGGCATTATGCCCACTAAGTGGGTTGGCACAGGAACACCCCCCTTCTCCGAAAGGAGTAGATAATGAACTCCCAGTAGCCAGACATTCTGTGTTTCTGTGCGAAGGGCAACACAGAAGGCATGGAGTGTTTCTCCCCTGGGCAGTCCCAATTGTCTCTCCCCATGTGAAGAGTTTTTGTCTGTGTGAGCCCTGGTGGGGTACAATGTGAGGGAAGACCACCCTGTGAGGGAAGACTGTGAGGGAAGACCACCCTGCTGGGCAACTGGGAAACAGCATGTGCAGCCTTGCTGGTCAGCTGAGTGGTAGAATGTTCTACCATCCCAGTCAGCTGGGTGGCCAAATATACAACCGTGCCAATTAGCTGAAAAGTGGCATGCTTGAGCTCACTGGTCAGCCTTGTGGCATCAGTAAGCTCTACAAGCCTCCTAGAAGCCTCCTAGAAGTGGAACTCCATCCTGGGAGGAGGAGGTAGAGAAGACAAGATGGTAGGCCTTGTGGTGGAATTGTGCCCATAGTAAGTATAGGTTTATTGCTCCAGGTTGGCTTAAATATTCTTTTTTCTCTCTTCTGGTATATTTTTTGCTGTTCGTAGTTAGAACTGTTATTGTTCTGTGTTGCACATTAAAAAGTTTCCTCAAGCCTCTTGAGTTTTATAGCGTATTCAGTATTTGACATTCTGTGGTTTGTAGTTTAAATTAGCAAAGCTTTTTAATTTTAATCCATCTCAGTGTTCACTGCTATCAAAATTTAATGGACTGTAACCAGGCCCCAAACTGGAGTATTGTTTAATTCTTAGAATATTGGTCTCAGTTGGGGCCTGGTTTACAATTTCAGAGCAATAAATGCAAATTAGCGTATTACTAATATGTTCGTAACAGTGAGCACAAATCAAAGCTCCGTGTCTACAGGGGTTTCTTCGTTTTTGGAAGGGAGAAGCAACATCAGGATAAAATGGAACAGCAAACTCCCTGTGAACATGACGTTTTGAAATGTACACATTTGAGAGCTGCTGGATCAAAGCCAATCTTGTGCCAAATTATATGTACATAGCTACATTGGTTTCAAATGGAAAGCATACATTTGTCTGGGCACCGTCCAATGAACACTTGAGACAACACACGTGGGAGAAAGGGCCACTTCATTAGCATTTTAATACAGAAAGGAGGCTGAGACCTGCAGTTGCAGGGGCAGCGAAAACCCCTTTGTGGTGCGGAGGCGGGACCACTGGGCGGCCCCAGAACCAACTCTGTCCCCCAGGCAGGATATGCACCCGACTCCAAGCTGCGTCCCGTTCTTGGGCAGGCAATGCAGCTCATCCAGGTCTGTCCCATAAGGGGAAGGCAGCCGGACCGCGGGCTGTGCCGCTGCTGAGCCTCTGAGGAGGACCCCCGCGGTCCCGGCCAGGGCCCCAATCAATGTCCTCGTGCCGCTGAGCCCCTGAGGACTGCTATTGGGTTCTGCCCTGCCTATGCTGTCTGAAGGTGCACTCCAAAGTCCCAAGCACGCCTCTACTGCACCACCTGCCAACATAAAGTGACCGATTATATTTATAGGTGCGCAGCCCCGTACCCGTGGCAATCTGGGGTAGGCGAAAAAAACTGCCTGTCGTCTTCCAATCCTGACAAGCAGCAAAAAATTCCTACCTGGCTCCAAACGGCAACCAGTAAAACTCAGACTGTGTAACGGGTGGCTGGGTGGGTGTCAGCTCGGTGCCCACGAGCAAAGAAGGAAGGGGGGCTGTTGCTGTGTCCTTAAAATACCTCTGCTCCCCCCAGCAATAGCCTCCACCAATCCCCTCACAGGGGAAGGGGCTCACGTGTTCCGGACAGGCCATACAAACTTCGATCTCCCTGCTTGTGATTGGGCAATGGGGATACTCTCATTGCTTCTCAAAGTGCTGACCCAAAGGGGCACTCTTTTTTTCAGTGACGATTCCAATATAAAATAGCACCTTTTGTGACAGGCCCAGGGGTAGTGCTTGGAGAATATCAATATGGTTGATGCACATATATAGGTTTCACTTTAATAAAAAGCGTTATTCAAAACTGTGCACAGTAAATACCTGCTTTTTAACTGCATTGAGCCAGCACCTGGTTAATCAGAAACTTATTGTATTATGAATATAAGTTGTAGCAGGACCAGAAGCAGCAGTGGTATTAAGTAGCATGATCAGCTTACATTCATCATCATTTTCTATCTCAAGGACTGATCCTGACTATTGTCATGTCTTGGAAAGCTCAGCTAATATTTCATGAAACATCAGCAGCTCACCTACTCATTTATACTTAGCTGCCCTTTTAATTTTATCATTGCCAGACATTATGCTCCCTGGTGACCGACAAACATTGCTGCTCTCCTCATCCTAGTCTGGTCTTTTCTCCGTGGCACCAAGCAGAGAAAGGATAATCACTCAGGCTTCTTCGTGAGTTTGAAACAAAAACATCTGTGCCGAGAAGCAGTAGTCAGATAACATGAAAATGAGAAATTAATCACTTGCCTAAGTATACTGTAAACACAAGACTTGATAGCACATTTATCATCATTTTGCCTTCTGCTTGCTTTAAGCGAGGGTGGGCTTAATTACTTTCCCAGCATTCTTTTTTTTTTTTTTTTTTGCTTGTAATACATAAAGAGAAGCATTCCTTGCTTCTCTCAGACTAGATCCATATTTTATGTATTTATTTATTCTTTGTTAAAGATGAAATTAAGTGTAGCAAAGTGAAATGACCAAGCTGTATCTTCAGCAGCAAATGGGCACATCCCTTGCTTTGGATGCTGTAATGGTTTAGGGCCCAATCCTATCCAATTTTCCAGACCTGGTGCAACCACAATGCAACCCCATGGTAAGGGAACAAATGTTCCCATACCTTAAGGAGGCGTCTGTGACTGCTGCCCCACTACAAGATGCAGTGCATGCCCCAGTTGCACCGGCACTGGAAAATTGGATAGAATTGGGCCCTTGTCTCTCATAATGTTTACCTAATCCCTTGGTGCAGTGTTTCTCAAGCTGTGGGTCAGGACCCACTAGGTGGGTCGTGAGCCAGTTTCAGAAGGGTCCCCAATCATGTCAATATTTTATTTTCAATATATTAGACTTGATACTACCCTGGTATGTGATTGTATTTGGGGAAATCTTATAGATCTGCACTTTTAACAGGCTACTATGTATATGCTTTAACAATGATAGTAAATGGGACTTACTCCTGGGTAAGTGTGGGTGGGATTGCAGCCTAGGATGGTTAAAAATTTTCCTTCTTGATGATGTCACTTCTAGTCATGACATCACTTCCGATGGGTCCTGACAGATTCTCATTCTAAAAAGGGTCCTAGTGCTAAAAGTTTGAGAACCACTGGTTTAGACAAGCTGAAGCACACATCAGGTACCCAAATGATTCTGACTGTAGAAGGGAGGCAGCAGCATAACATGGGTGAAGTGCAATCTGTTTCCCTGCGGTAGTCAGGCAGAACAGCCATTGTTCATTGCACAATCCTCTTTGCTGGAGAAATGACAGCAAGTGAACAGAGCTACATCAATGCATGGTCACTCTTACCTCCAAGAATAAGGGGATCTGTAACCTAACTTAGTATTTAGTTCAGTGGCGTACCTGGGGGTCCCGGCACCCGGGGCAACCCCCACTTTTCCGCCCCCCCCACACCCCTTGCCCCCCACCCGTGACCAGAACAACCCCCCGTCTCTGCCCCCACCTGTGACCTGGAAGTAATTGCGGTGTCGTCATCAACACCGCAATTACTTCCGTACGGCTACCTCCTCTGTTCCCCCTTTGGAAAAAAGGGGGAACAAAGGAGGCAGCCGAAGTCCTGACGGAGCCTTCAGCGTTGGAGCGCTTTGGGGCTGCTGGAAGCCCGCCTGTCTGGGGCGCTGCTTCCAGCAGCTCCAGAGCACTCCAAAAGAGACCTCCTAACTAAATTTTAGTTAGAGCTTGTTGGTTGTCTCTCTTCCTATATTTGATTAATCTCCCCTTTCGCTTCTTGGTTTCCTGGTCCTTTGTTATGCCTGGGCGGGTGGGAAGCAGGAGACAGGGCCAGGGTCCAGTACTTGTGCCAGATCCTAACCCCATTCTTGAGCAGCCCAGGGCAGTCCCAGGCTGCTAGGATTTGCGCCACCAATTTAGGGGGCGCAGATCTGAGTAGCCCCATTGGGGCTGCTGCGACTCTCCCCAGGGTAAGGGGAATTTTATCCCCTTGCCTCAGGCTGAGCCCCAGACAGCCCCAGACAGCCCGAAACTTGCACTGGACATAGCACAGGCCTGCCGGCCAGCCTGTTCCAACACAAATTGGGATTGCGCTGCCCATCTCCCTCCCCCCCCCCACTCTACACTTGTTGATTGACCTGGAATATGGAATGGGAGCATCATTGATGGGGGGGAACTAAAATGTTATGTGGGTAGCTGTAAAATGTTATCCTTGCAAGGTATCAATAATTAAGCTGCCTGAGCATTTGCAATCTCTTCCTATCATGGCTTCAGAAGGCTCTTCCGCCTAAGATTCGCCTTCCTTCTCAGAGGTACTATGTAATGGAAATGCGCAAGATCCCTTGAGGAGATAGGATGTGGTGTCAGCAGTGGCCCCTTTAAGGGTTAAGACCTGGGATTTCAGCAGAGAGTGTGCTGCACAACTGGAGCCACTAGAGGTAACGGGTCTCTAGGGATATAGGCAACACCTGATTGCAGGAAAGGTTTGTGGGTAGTAGAAGGAGGAAAGCTTGAGACTGGGTTGACTGACTAAAAGACAGATGAGTGAATGGACATTGGAGACTGCTGGAGACACTGGAGATTGGTGTGTGGCTTCTATACCCATGATCTGCTGAGGACCAAGGGGCTGAGGGGCTGCTGTAGTGGTGGGAGGAGCTGCTGGCAGGAGAGAGGAGGAAGGAGGACCTCTGCAGGTTGAACAGGTGAGCTACCCTGGTGGGGGTCCCAGTGGTTCTGCAGGGCAGAAATAGGGCCACTGTTGGGGAAAGGAGGGGCACTAATTAGCTTAAAGTGGGCATAATTCTCTAAGTTGAAGCTTGGACTGGGAATCTGGCAAAACATACTCCAAGTGATTCAGCACTGTTTTTTTCCGCTGCACAGAGTGACTCAGAACCCATGCATTCATGCTGTAGTCGGGGGGGGGGGGGGAGCAATTGGAACGTTTGGAGAATAAAGGGTAATATTTTCCCTTAACCCTCATGACCACTAATGGGTCTCCTTGGACCCTTGCAAGGTCTTTAGCTGGCACAAGTCTGAAGAGATGAGGGGGGTGTTGGCTTGCTCCAGAGGGGATAGTATCTGGCACAAATTGCTTACACCAGGTGCCACCCCTCCCACCTGCAACATACCTCCAGTCCTTTCCCTTTTCTTCTCTGTTATGTCGACCCCTGCTCTGTTATGCCGATCTTTCCAATTTACTGAGGTCAGCAAGCCTTCTTCTCCTGACTGCCATGCACAGGGCCTCTGTGGCATCTCTGGCAGTGGTCCAGAAGCACACAGCTACATGTGCTTCTGGATCACAGTTTGTGGTACTGTAAAGTGCATTCCACTGCTAGAACAACAGTTCTGGCGGCAACAAATCTGCATAAGATCTGGCTGTCACACCAAGGATTACACACCAAGGACTGGAAGAGGCAGTCTCAAGAGAAATATTAAGCCAGCCTCTTTGAAGATTCACTTTCTGATTTCTTTGCATACGCTGGACTCACTTTTCCTTTTGTTAAGAATGTTACCAAAAAATCCAGTTTGCTTCAGGCATTCGTGTTGCTCCATACATAAGCAACACGACCAAATGTTACTAGCCTCTTTCCCCCTTCTTTGTAACCCCTGTCACAGCACAAAGGTGTCTCTATCTGCCTGCCTTAGATCTCATGAAGAACAATTGTATTGCCTGTGCATTGTTCACTACTAGCAAATGGATTGCTGGGTCACTTTACTCACAGTGACTCGTAATATAAGGTAGCAGCTTTTACTGAGTGATTAGCGACCACTGCCCTATGGTTTGATTTGGAATTGTGTTTCATAATCTGGCCCTTTTTAAAAATCCGAGAATAGTTTCATCTTTCCCAGGGGCGTCAAACGTAAGGCCCGTGGGCTGAATGTGGTCCACGGAATCTCTTTATCCAGCCCTCAGGCTCTCCCACTACTACCATCAGCTGCTGGGCTGTGTCGAGCTGTCACTGCTGAAAGGGTAGCCTACAAGATAACTGAGTTCTTGAAAATATGATCAAGATTTGCATATTTTCCACTGCTGTTATTTGCAGCTAATGAGTTCCTAAATAAGAAACATATGCTTATTTCTGGTCATCACCTACTTAATGACATCACTGGTTAGTGACATCACTTCTGGTCCTCTGCAGGCACCATGAATGCTATTTGGCCCACTGTATGAAATGAGTTTGGTACCCCTGGTCTTCCGCTCTCACACTACAGATCCCATTGTGATTACATCACTGGGAGTGTGAGAGGAACTAAAATCCTCCCATTATTCAATGCAGCAGTGCTTCAACCTGCTGCCCCTTCTTGTCTTTCCACACATCTGGCTTTGCAGTGGGGGTGGCAGCACATCCAGAAGTCTTTCTAAGAAGCCTCCATCCTGGGTACCTGGGAAACTAAAATGGCAGCATCCCAAGTGCCATGGAAAGAGTCACACCAGATTTGATTAAGACCCAAGCTGCGGAAGAAGTGTCGGAAGAAATTGACCTCTATTTAGATTACAAATTAGACAAATTCATATTCCAAACTAGGTGATTACCCCTGCTGATTGGGTAAGAGGCACTTTTTCAAGTGGGTGCTCCTTTTTTTTAGCAGGGGGAAAGTAACTGGCCCACCTCACCCCAGCACTGTCTGTTCTAGTGGCTGTCTGCTGGTATTCATTTGTATCTTTTTAGATTGTGAGCCCTTTTGGGACAGGGAGCCATTTACTTATTTGATTTTTCTCTGTAAACCGCTTTGTGAACTTTTAGTTGAAAAGCGGTATATAAATACTGTTAATTTTTGATGCCATTACTACTACCATCCATGGTAAGCATACAACAAAAGTGTAGGCAGAGCTGTAGAGAGTCAAGATCCACCTACCCTTCAGATTGTCTTTTTGAACTAATTATCTCAGAAATCTTGCACACTCACCAAGTAGGAATTCATGCCATCCTACTGCATGAATGCAGGAGGTGCATGTGCAATCTCCCACAAAGGTACTACATGCCATATATTACAGTGCATACATATTGTGATCCCCCTGCCATGTTGCTTATTTCTGGGGTTGCAAGTGCTTGACTCAGATAGTGACCATACATACATTTAGCTCAACATGCTACTCTCTCTCTCTTTTTTTTTCCTTTCCCCTTTTTGGTCCTCTCCATATGGTACCCAGACAACATAACATCACAGTTGAAACCAAATAGATGTATCTCCACACCTGGGAGCAGTGCAAGTTTCCTCCAACCAATCAGGAACTTTCGCACCTCCCAGGCAGAGGAAAGGAAATGCCAAAAAAGGACACAAAAGGCACCTGTGTTTCCTAGTCCATCTTCTCCCAAAGGTTTACAGAGGAGGGTGAAGAGGAAAAGGGAAAAGATTAAACATTCAGCTGTTAACCAAGGATTTGGTCTTGATTCATTAATTCTTCAGCATTTCAGAGCATTAAATGTTTTTGTATGCATGTGCGCCTGTTTGTGTGTGTGTGCTGTTTTCATGCTCCGCATAATTTTTCCAGTGTCTGTCTAGGTGAGGGCTCCATGAAAAAAGCAGCAGCGCATTGGCATGATTGCTCATTAAATTTAATGAGCAGGTTAGAATTAGCAACTATCAAAAGTAAGATGGAAGCAAAAATCACACCTTTGAAAGCGAAGCTAAAAGTTGAATGGAACGTATGCGCGTCCAATTAGTCATATAATGTTCTGAGCATATGCACATGGCGAAAGACATCTTGGGGATTGACAGCCGATTTCCGGGCACATTAGTTGAGTGGAACACAAATGTGATTGTGTATGAAACGACACATTTAGCTTTAATGAGACACATCAACTGCAAGAAGGGAAATCAGGAATACAGAACCAGCCCATGACATTTTGCAACTGAAGCAGAACACCAAATGGCACTGAATCCCCCCCCCCCAATTCATATTAGTATCCACCCTTTCAAAAGTCTTGTTACAGCATTCAGTTCTTCCCTTCAGCCATCTTTCTTTTCCTTTATCCATTCCTTCGTTCAATTCTTCCCTTCAATTCTTGTAAGGAATGAGCACTAAGCATAGAAACACTTCACTAGGGGTGGGAGACCTTATATATCCCACCGCTTAGTTCTTAACTGGTTGTGTAACTTGCTCAAGAGATGCTGCTGTTGGGTGTTCAAAGTGTTTGAACAGCTGATTTGATGGTTAAATGAATCTCTGCCTGAAAAAAAGAGCTCAGGAGCAAATTTTCAGATCTTCACTCTTACTAATACAAAGATAAACCGAGGAGTGTGACGTCCAAATCCTATGTAGGCCTTCCACTGATAATCTTCCTCTGCATAATGGATTACTTCCACTGGAGTGGATCTTCCTCTCCCACTGAAGAGGAAGGCCTGAGTCCCTGGTGCCACAGCCTCAACAATGGCAGATGCAACAGGGGCTGCCAGCACAAATGCCCGGCATCCGCACACACATGCCACCAGTCACTTCCAATGCTGGTATGTTGGCAATAGTCAGGGAGAGTGATGATCAGGGCATGTCAAGGGAGGACAAGGGTGGAGATCAGCATCAGCAGTGGCACCAATATCTAATGCTCCTGTTCAGCCAAAGAGCTCTGTTACCCTGCACATGCCTGATCTTGTCTGATCTTGGAAACTAAGCAGGGCCAGGCCTGGTTAGTACTTGGATGGGAGACCGCCTGGGAATACTGGGTGCTGTAGGCTTATACCATAGTCTTTCAAGACTGAAGATTGCCAACCAGTTCAAAGTAGACCCATTGGGGATCATGGTGCAGCAGAGTAGGTAAGTAAACATTTCTTTGTCTTACCTGTCACATAACTGTCCCCATCTGGCCATAATATGCAATGGAGTCTGTGCCAGCACCGCTGTATGCTATTTGCCAGCAGAGGATAGGATTGGGCCATTAGACTCACAGGCATAACACATAATACACCAAACAAAGGGGAAGGGGATAAAAACACTAAGCTTGTCGTCAATTTGACTCCACAAGAGACGCAGAAGACAGTTTGTTTTGGGACCAATGGACAGGTGTGCCAATTACTGTTACCTGACTGTGCTTGCTGTAGTTGAAATTTGAAGTAGGAGTCATATATCTCGGCAGCTCATCAAGATCCTATCCCCCTTTACAGGCCCTTGGCTGCCTCTTGAGTCTCCTTAGACTTATGCCAAAAAAAGGAGTTGGCATAGGTTTGAGGAGACTTGGCAGCTTACAGGGACATAACTGAGCAAGTTTTAAACTTTGGTTGGTTCCCACCCCACCATAGCAGGATGTGTGTACTCCTTCAGCAGTGCTGTGTGCTGTAGGTTGGTGAGGGTTGGGTGATGCCACTACTGGCAAAAATTGTAGAATCCTGGTATTTTTGAATAATACCATGATGTTACATATCAATTGATGTGTAATTTAATGCAGAATGCAATGAAAGAAACAGAGTTGAAATATCTGTATTCTATCAAAAGGTATAGCCAAAAATCCAGAAAAGGAAATCATAACTGCCTTATGTAATAAAAAGTGGATTTCCTTAACTTAAAACTGACCAATGAGACTGATTGTTCCAAGAACCAATGAGGTATTATTAGGACACAGCAGGCAACCACTAAGGTGTTAGCCAGCATGTAATAGAGCTAATATTAGAACTTTTATTCAGTTGTGTGAGTGTCATCAAGTTGGCCACTGATTTGTTGGGTGACTGGTATTGTTACATATTAAAATAAATAAAGTTAATGGGGCATGTTAAAGTTAACCAACCCTAGCAATGCCACTGCATTTAGGTTGTGCATATGATATTGTAATTTTGTATGGTCTGGTATACAAGAACCATGGGGGTGATGCAATTTGCTCTCTCACCAGGTGACGAAACCCTAGAGAAGCCTCTGGGTGTAAATATGGTGGAAGCTTTGTTGTAAACTTAATTTCCAAATTAACACGCGTTATAGCTCATCACCCAGTGTATTAAATCCTTTCCCTATTATCCAATGCTGTCCAGCTGAATTGATTTTCTTGGCATTGGAGTTGCTAAACAAAGTAAGAAAGACCAAAAGGTACACTCACACTCATTAAATTACACATCGATTGATACGTAACATGATGGTATTACTCAAGGTATACTCACTCACCAGGGAGAAAAGTCACACCAAGGTAGGTGTTATTGCAAATCATAGCTCTGACTTCCTTCTGGCTCAGTCATTGTGTCTTGTTTTCCACGGAAGCAGTTTACCGAAACACAACCTAACTTTTTATTGGATGAAATGCTAATGAAATTCTTAGGAGGAATGAATAGGCTTTCCTTCCTCCTTTTGTTCCAGAAATCACTTGAGGACAACACGACTAGCGGTGCAATCCTAAGGTTGGAGTCTGCCGGCACAGCAGCTGCGACACTGGTCTAGAGTGTCACAAATGTGACATAAAGCATGTTTATGACTACTCATGAGCCAGCAGCACCAGCAGAAAGGCCTGCTCCAGTCTGCTGGTGCTGTAGCCTGACTCCCATCCTGAGACAGAGATGCAATAATAGTTAAGGAAATGTAATCAAATGCAATTGTGTTTTATCTTCAGGACTGCACAGTTGGCCACATAAATTGTAGATCTTTAAGCACTACAGCCATGGGATGAACCCAGAAAAAAGCAGTTCCCATGGTGCTATGACTGCAAATACATTTAAAAGGAATCTTCTTCCCTACAAATGCTGGAGAACTTAGCCTGTGCTTCTGAACACGTGTAGAGTGCTCTTCCCTTCCCATTAAGCAAGAAGAGGCAGTTCATGCTCATCTAGGATGCGTAGGTGAGACTTATGGGATGGGGCAGCTTCGAGGCCCAGCTGAGACAAGATGATTGTCTTCTTCAACATTAAGCCTGGAAAAGCCTAGAAAAGTATTCTTCCTCATGTCCCTGTCTTCCAGGCTGAGGCTGAAGTAGACTTTTTTTTCTGGTGAAGGTCACAGAAAGGAGAGTGCTTGTATTAGTATATACATATAGAGTGCTTTTCCTGGGGGAACAGCACTTCACATACATTATTTCAGTCATCCTAATGGTAATCCTTACTATTATCTCTGTATTACAGATTGGGGGTCAGGAGGAGGTTAAGGCTGAGAAAGTAGTGGCTTGCTTCTAAGTGGTTACTTTCTCAGTCTTAGCCTCCCAGTTTGTACCCCCCCCCCCCCAGGCGTAGCAACAGCTGATCCTCCTAGGTCACAGCTTCAGGTCTTAGCTGTCGTGTGACCCCATAGTTCTGGAATGGTTGTGCCAGTATAGCCCTCATGTTGGGAAATCCACAATGGAAAGAGACAGTTGCTTTCAAGCAGACTTGGTGAGGCTGTCACATGTTTCATTACAGCTACAAATCACTTGCGGTGGGACCACATGGCTGGAAATAAATGTGTGAGGAAACAGGCCCGGGTTTGCCTCACTCAAGCAATTTCAGATGCTCAGCGTAATTGAGGGTTTGATTCTTCCCTTGGTGTCTCGCTCCACACTGTTTTCCTGCTTCCAATTTGCTCCACGTTACGGGGCCCTGGCGATGTGAGCGGAATCCCAGCCTTCCTGCTTATTTTGACAGTTGGGTCTCGGATGCAAGCGGTGCCTTGACAGATGCTAATAAAGTCAATCAGCAGAACCCATCTCCTTTCCAACCGCAAGACTGTGGGCAATCAAAGAAACTCTGAACATCTGGCACCCTTCTCCTGATTGCCGTGCTCACTGATTTAGTGCACCCAAACAGGCAACAATTAGTCAGTACAGCCTGTGTCAAAAGACCCATCACGTTAATTCAAATTAAGGCAGGATAAATTGAATCCAATTGGCATCCATGCGTTCGTGTATGTGTCGTTTTAAATACATTTCTGTCACACTGGGGGATTTTTTTTTTTTTTTTGCTTAACTGCAAGGCAAATGCAAGCTTGGTTTTTTCAAATACCAACCCGATACATCCTTCCTTGCAAGCAGAGCTGGGCAATTTCTGCCCCTCCCTCACCCCACCCTGGCTTTCGCTCAGAAAGCAATTGAGCTGCTTTCTCCAGAAGTCACCTGCCTGATTTTAAACCAAAGCCAAATTTCCCCTGAGGGAACAGCTCCAAGTTCTCCTTGAGGAGGGGAGGGGAGGTGGAGGAGAAGGTACTGCGGTGGTGAGGAGGCATACTCACCACCACAGTACCTTCTCCTGCAACCTCCCACCTGTCCCATGGGTAGGGAGACTTGGCTGGATCATCTTGCTACAGTACTTATCACAGTCCTCTTTCCTTTCCAATCTGATGCAACACAAATCATTAATCAAACTGAACTGGTCTCTCATTCCTGTTTTTGAATAGGTTTCAGTTAGGATTGTAATCATTTCTTTTGCTGTATTCGCCTTTCGCACATAAGGCAACTGAAGCTTAGTTAGTGATCTGGGAATGAGGCACTTAGCCTTTCCATCTGCCTGATCCCCACAATTGCAGCCTCTTCATTAGTTGGGCGCTCTTTGTTTAGAGCAGTTAAGGCTCCATACATTTGTATTTCTGCCTTTACAATACCAGTTGTGGAAAGTTTTGGGGTTCAGCCTGCCCATTGGTTGTATGGCTAAGGCTTCCACATCTGATCCTTCTGCCATCTTTTACTTAGCAAGCAAGTTCAGCCTTACACAAGTGAGTGGGGAGAGATCCAAAAAGCAAAAAATATTCTTCCAAATTATCATGGTTTCTTAATGCACAGTCCTCTGGGTTTCCTAGTGCACGGTCCCTGGGCCCATAACCTGTTGAAGGAAATTAAAAATAGTTTCCTCTTTGGGGGGGGGAGCAGAGTAGCTTAAGCAGCGGACCCCCCTTTGGGTATCACCCAAGGGAACCTCCCTCATCCGGCTGACTGCTAATCAATAAAAAAGACAAAGAGGCAATGGCTTGTTAAAGTTGCAAAAAGAAGTTATTTACTTACAGTTCCATTGAGTGTATATTTACAGCATCTGATTAGAATCAGAGGTTCAACTAACACTTAGAGATAGCAAGGCCCTGGAGCTGCCTCACCCTGCATGCCTTGTGCTCAAGATGGCCTGGGCATCAGAGCCCTGGTGTGCGCCATCTTAACAGGTCGGTTGTCAGAGGACAAGAGAAAGTGCTCAGAGCAGAAGGATAAAGGGTTAGGGCCACACCCCACAAGGATCACAGAGAGAACAGGTAGAAAGGTCAGAGTCACTGGGCCATAGCTTGACCCCTTCTGGACAGCATCCTGCCCCCTCTGGACAGCAGACGGAGTTGCATCAACTCCAACACATCCCTCCATGACAAGAGCATTTTTTCTTTAAAACCTGCAAGACTGTGAGATACTGTTTCGCCATAGATTCTTCTGCCCTAGTCCTCCATTGGTGTCCTTGCCCACCCTTCTTGCTGCTTGTTGTGGGGCGAAACTGGAGCTATAACAGGCAGTGGGAGAGGATGGGACATGCTTTGGTTGCATTACTTCCTACAAGCTGTTCACCTTTAAAGGGAAGTGTCTCCATGGAGGAGTCATGGCTCTATGAGGGAAGGCCTGCTTTGTGTGCTGAAGGTCCCAGGTACACTCCATGCCAGCTCTAGTTAAAAGAATCTGAGGTAGCTGGAAAAGATATTGGTGAACCAGTATAAGTCAAAATGGATACTACTAGGCTAGATGGGCCAGAGATCTTATGACTTGGTATGAGAACGCTTCTTTCGTTCAATTGATAGCACATTCCTAATGTTGGTTGTGCAGACCTCCCTATACCGGCTCTGAGTGTTGTAAACATGTCATAAGGCATGTTCATGCTTACTCAGGAGTGTGCCGGCCTATTGGCACCAGATCCACTCCTGGCACCTACTAACACAGGTAAGTTCACACTGGGTGGCATGTGGTACGATAGTGGTTGAGAGGCAGGAAAAGGGCATTTTCAGGCAGGGGGAAGGTGGAACAGGTTGGGGTTGGGAGGAGATTGTCATCGTCAGCACTCACTGCATCCTAAGCCCTGCTCCCTGGCTGGGCAACCCTACACAGGCTTCCTGGATTTTTGCCAGCTAATTCAGCAACTGTTACCCTGCACATCCCTGATCTTGCCTGATCTTGGAAGCTAAGCAGGGTCAGGCCTGGTTAGTACTTGGATGGGAGACCGCTTGGGAATACCGGGTGCTGTAGGCTTATACCATAGTCTTTCGAGACTGAAGGTTGCCAACCAGCTGGTGTAGATCCGAGAAGCCAAATAGCTAGGGCTTTACTCAAGACTAGGGGAAAAAAAATTCTAATTACCCCAAGATTACCTCCAGGCCACTCTTAACCTGCATAGTTTATAGTGCAGGCCATGCAACCCGGATGGCGGTGCTAGGGTGCCCCCAATCTTAACAAATAGAAATTATTAGGATGCAAATCTTGGAACATGAAAGTCAAATAATCTTAACAATGTCCATGAAAGGCAGGCTGAGGTTTTTGAAGCCTTGCTAGCTGGGCGAAGAGGCTCCATTCAAAGTGGTATCCCTTTATATTTAGCAAGAGAGTGAGCAACCGTCCCACTTCACCCCAGCATGGCGTCTTTTCCAGTGGCTGTTGCTGGTGTCTCTTCTGAATTTATTTTAGATTGTGAATCCTTTGGGGACTTTGTAAACTTCTATGTGAACTACTCCTGTTGGCATTCCCCCTAGTACAAGTGTCATATGGAACATGTGTGGTGAATGGATTTCACACATAGGCACAGAAGGTAATGTGCTACCTAGCACTGCAATAGTAGTCAAGGAACCCTCTTTCCTCCTCACTTAAATTATTAAAGAGAGAGAACAATATGAAATCCATGTGGGTTAACCGTTCTTTAGGCTGGTACATAAACCTTTCAGTAAATTATATTTCTTTTTTCCCCCTAATGACTATTGATTTTTTTTCTTCAGTACTTCATCAAGACTGTAAAGTGGATAAACTATACAATTGTTTAGCCACTTTCCAAAGCACGATAATGTTAGCAACTTGTAATGAAAATGACACTTTAACCATAACATTTGGTTCATTGGTGACCAGGGTTACCACATTTTTTTTCCCCCTGACAGATCTGTTGCACGTTTGCAACAGCTGTATGACAGGTAGAAACTCAGCAAGTGAAGGTTGTCCTGGCATAGAGTGCCATAGACAAGACTGGATGCTGTTGGTCCGTGGCACAGCTGATCAGCAATGTAGCCAGAGGAGGGGGTGGCATAGTACATATTACAGGCACTGCAACATGCCATGTAAGTGTTCCCTCCCCCTTGCCATCAGAGCCATTGGGGCAGCGACTGCAACTTGCAAGCGCTCACCATTTGGTTCAGCGAGTGCCTGCATGTTGCCATCGTTGCCCCAATTCGCTGTGATGGCAAGAGAGAGGGGCTGCTTACACAGCATATTATGGCACCTGTAATACTGTGCAGCCCCCCCGGCTATGCTACTGCAGCTGATCCGGGATGGATGACACAGCCTGTTTTGGGTGGAGTAGTATTCCCTCTGGGTTACTACTTCATCTGCTTATGAGACTGAAGGCACAATCCTAACCAATATTCCAGCACTGACCTAGTCGCAATGCAAGCCCAAGGTAATGTAACAAGCATGCCCTCCCCTTGACTGCCTTCCACTGCAGGATGCAGCACATGCCACATTGGCACAGCCATGTCAGTGCTGGAAAGTTGGTTAGGATTGCTCCCTGGGACTAGTTAAGAGCACAGATATTCATCTCAACCTTCACAGTCAGGCAGCTCCTACCCATGGGATGACCCTGAGAGCCCAGTCTTGACCTGCAGCCTGGGAGTAAGTTCTATTTAATTCAAATACTTCTGAATATACCTGCCTAGAATTACTCTGCGGTCAGTTTCCTTCATATAAAACAGTAATGATACATGGACTATAAGATTTATTCTTTGGTCTGCACAGATATAAAATTATAACTAGACGTTCCTTTCAGTGCTGACCTAGTCAGACAGGCTGTCCTTCCATTTCTGTCTTGGCAGAAAAGATGTACTTCTCACGCACTCCCGATGCAGCCTCTTCCAGCAATCAGTAATGAGTGGTGTAGCAATGACACCGTGTGAAGTCCTGGGCGGTTCCAAATTTGTTACAATCATTTGTTATTTGCCGTTTTACCGCAGTGCTCTGTCACGAGCGCACGTGGTAGCCGCACTGTGTGTGTTGTCAATATGTCAGAGCCAGCTGTTTGCTACCGAGAGAGCAAAGCCTGAGCCTGGTGTTCAAATGTGCAGGAGGCGTTAAGATGATCGCTTCTTTTCCGGGGCTACATCAAGAGCCTCTCTAACAGTTGTGTTGACAGGAAACAAGGAGTCATTATCCACAAAGAGGGAAATGGGTCTGACAGCTGAAGTGGTGTTTTAGTGGTTGAAATCCTCATCATTTGATAATAAGAATTCATACAGTCCCTATCTGAAGGGCTCACAGCATTTCACGTATGTATGCCTTGCAACAACTCTGTAAAGTAGGCCAGCATTTATATTTCCTATAATGCAGATGCAGGGGGCTGACGTGAATTCCAATGTGTTTGATCCTTAGGACATTCATGTTTCCTCAGTCCTTCATGGGGACTCTCAACTGGGAGTGGGGACCCAGAAAAAACAACTTCCAGTGCCTGTTAGGTCACACTTAGGGCACAATCGTATCTTGTACTGGAACAGGCAAGCCAAGAGGCTTGCACTGAATCCAGTGTGAGATGCGGCATCACAGTGGCTCAGCCAAAGGGGAAACTCTTCTTCTTACCCCTGGGCAAGCCACTGCAGCCCCTATGGGTCTCCTTGGACTCGCGCCACATACTGAGGTGGCACAAGTCTGAGGAGAGTGGAGCGGCTTGAAGCTGCTCCATGCTGCTCAGGGAACAGAGTTCGGATCTGGCATAACTGACAGGTTGCAGCCCCGCCTCCCACTCCCTGCCACCCACCCCTGGGGCTGCCCACCGCCGGCCCTCCCCCTGCCCCGGAATACCTCCCTCCTGGCTTCTCCCCGCCCACCCCAGAACCTTGCATCAGCCAAGCTCGGCCAACGCAAGGCTTGGTCCCTCTGCCGGCGTGGAGGCTGAATTCAGCCTCCGTGGGCCTGTGCACCTGCCTAACCAACTCACGAGGAGGCACAAACATGCCTTACGGCACGTTTGTGACCCTCCTGAGCCAGTGCAAGGGACTTTCGCCAGCCCAAGGGCACCTCAGGCTTGTTCCCTTAATAATGTAAATGTGTGACATAGCTCATTTTGGGTTACCATGGTCCATCACCTTTATTGGCAGGCAATTAACAAACAGCTGGGTGGAGAACTAGAAGATAATAAGCCTGTCACTTGCCATCAGATTGGCTACCTGGTATTGGCTATTCTACCTAAGCGGCCTTCTGAAATTTCTGGTATTTCCTTTTACTAGATCAGGGTGGTCCAACATGTGGTCTGTGGGCCACATGCGGTCCATGAGGCCTCTTTTGGCGGCCCTCGAGAACCCTGCCATAGGCACCCCCTCTCCTGCTTTGGCAGCTTTTCTATCTCCCTGCCACACCTTTCCAGTTACTCCTTTGGAACTGCATGGCAGGGAGATTGAAAAACCCTGCCACACCCACTGCTTTCTCCTGCCACCTGCCTCTCTTGCTCCCCAACTCAGAACCTGGAAGTAATTGGCAGTAACATCATTATGTCACTACCAATTACTTCTGCATTTATAACCTTGGGTTCAGTACACTGTACCCCTTAACAGTAAATGTTGGACCTCTCTGCGCTAGATAATTTGTACCTCCTGACGTGTTTTGCCAGTTCCTAACAGGTATAGGACTAACATTCCTTCATTACTGGTGTGGCATTGGGAAGTCCTACCATTATGGCATCTATCATTACAGCCACTTCTTGGGTAGAGTTGTCGCTGAATTTTCCCTAAAACACAATGTGAGGGAACACACAAAAAACACAGTTGAAAAAACAGTTCAACATCAGCGTGGTCCAACATCTAATACTGCGGGAGTCACAAAACCTGGGTCACCCCTCAACAGTGACAATGCAGAAGTAATTGGTGGTGACATGATGACGTCAGCACTAATTGCTTCTCAGTTCAGAGCTGCTGAAGTCAATCAGGAGGCTCAGGCGGCAGGAGAAGGAAGTGGAGGTGTTGGATGTGGTGGGGCTTTTTGATCTTCTGAAGGAGAAGCTGGAATGGGGAGGCAGGGAGATCGAAAGGCTACCGAAGCAGGAGGAGGCTGTAGGAGGCAGGGCTTTTCAGGCCGCAGGTTGGACCACCCCAATCTAATATATCCAGGGCATGAAGACAATGTTTTCCCCTATATGAACCTCAATGTTTAAAGGTGACATATTGAAAACCCTCATGCTCTGGGTAATTATGGCTAGCAGACCTGTTGACAGATATTTTCTGAAAATGTCTTTAATCTTTTTTGTTCTTATGCTTCCTCCCAAGGTGAAAAACCTTGACACAGGTCTCCTTGGTTCTGCCATTCAATAGTGAGCACAGATCCAAGGAGACCCATTGGCTCTGTCATTGCTCGACATAGGGTAAGGGAACTCTAGCCACTTCCCTGACCTCATAGGATACAGTGCTAGCCATTTTGGCACCGCCTTAGCCCTGCACACTAGGCAAGCATAGGTTTGGGCCCTAAATTGTTTTAACCTCAAAATGTCAAAGATTATATCCTGAAATTGTTCAGGCAAAGAGCCACAGGTTCTGAAACTGGCCCTTCATGTCTCTCATTAACGAATGATAGAACAGTGTTCTGTTATAGTGACCATTCACCCTAATACAGTGTTTCTCAAACTGTGGGTTGGCACCCACTAGGTGGGTTGTGAGCCAATTTCAGATGGGTCCCCATTCATTTCAATATTTTATTTTTTACTATATTAGACTTGATGCTACCATGATATGTGACTGCATTTGGGGAAATGTTACAGATCTGTACTTTTAACAAGTTGTTATGTATACTCTTATAACAATGATAGTAAATGGGATTTACTCCTGGGTAAGTGTGGGTAGGATTTCAGCCTAGGATTATTAAAATTTTCCTGCTTGATGTTTCACGTCTCGTCATGACATCACTTCCTGTGGGTCCCAACATTCTAAAAAGTAGGTCCCAGTGCTAAATGTGTGAGAACCACTGCCCTAATAGTGTTGTTTCCAAAAGGAGGTGAAACTGCTACAAGGGCTGATATTCATCAAGCACTAGGGCCCTATTCACTCACTAGTAGCACCGCTTTTAACATACAACATTGTACATCAATTTTATATCCAGTAAATATTGATGTAATCAAAGAACAACATATTGAAACTATATTGACATAAGGTTGGGGGGATGGGCTATAGTTCAGAGGTGACACTTTCCCCATAGACGTTGTCCCCACCCAGCCTGACCTCAGCAGTCGTTTTGCCCACAGGAGTCCTTGTAAACTAACGGTTTTTGAGCAATATAGGCTAGTATAGAAGCAAACGAGCATGAACTCATATGAGCAGTTGGGAAGGAGAGTTTTGCAGTATTTGGGGTGGTTGGTTGCACCTCTCCATACAAACTATTGTTGGCAACCCAAAAATGAGAGTTAGTGCTATGAAACCTTCCTTCCCAGGGCTAATAGAAGATGGTGGGCGGGGCACAATACTGAGTCTGTGGCTCAGTGGGAAAGGGTTATATATCTTCTCCTTATGTGCGATAGTTCTGATTGAATTGTCCCTTCTACAGCTGCTGTATAACTTAAAAACCAACAGGGAGAACCAATGTAACAAGTAACAATGTTACGACATTGATGTAACAAGTAGGTTGGTCTTTATAATTACGTTTCACAGGGCAGTTCACATATTGCCCTGTACTCAGATACAGAATGTTTGTCTGCAGATGTGATTGGCTGTACCTGGGTTCATTTTGACAGATCAATACTCTATATGTACACTGTATACCAGTTGTTACTGCACTGAATGGAACATATGAATGACCGCACCCAGATACATACTAACAATGTATATAGATGCTCCTAAGGAAAGTTGAACCTTTGAACTATAGAAATGAAGTTAGGGAGACTTTACTGTCATTTTCATGGATATACGTATTTATCCAGTCTGTCCCTACTCTTATGTGTCATTTTTCCTCATAGGATATTCTGAGAGCTCAATTTAGGAGGAAAAGAAAACACGCACACACATCTGAAAGCACGTTCAGACCAAATGTTATGCTCAGATACAGACTCTTGTCTAAGCATATGGTAGTGAAATAAATGGGACAGAGTTCATTGGAGCAATTACTCAAGAGTCAAATTAGGTTTTACAGGCACGAGTGCTATATGGAGTGATTGGAAGCAGTGAGCTTTTCATCTGGTGGTTCTTACAGAAGTGGTAACACTTGAAGCAAGCTGCTGGGTCCAAGAGATGTCACGGAAATAACTTTTTTTTTCTTTTTTCTGCAGAAGCCACTTCTGAACATCCAAACTGGGCATTTTGCTTTGCTGGGATTCAAAGAGCTAATGTAGGTATGCGCCAGAACTCAGGCACACACAGTGGGAGTCCTTGCTCTTAAGCTCTATTTCAAAAGCCACTTGCTACTGGCTTGGAGAGCTGCTATGCAAGAAACTCAAACCCAAATCCCCCCCCTGAGTGCACAGAATTATGACTGCATTTCTTTGGCTGCCAGCATATACTCACAGCACTTCCTGGGACTGTGTGTAACAAAGGCTGTAATGCACTGGGAATGTTTGAGTTGAAAAGTGGTGCACCAATAGTCTTACATGTTCTCCTTATAACTAATGAGGACAAGGTGAGATATCTGATCTCTCACATGTTCTCAAAACAGCTAAATGTAGCTGCTGTAGCACCAGGTTATTGGAGGCAAAAGCATGAATTGCCCTCCCACCTTAAGGATGATGGCAACACGCCGTGTCTGCTCTCACCCTCTCTCTCCATTGCTGAATGGGGAAAGTGGTGGTAGTGGAATGGAACTGGAGGTTCAGAGTCAGCCTGATGAAGTGGGCCCGTTTTTCTCACAGTGGCCTCTGGGATGCAGTCTTTCCTTGAAAAGAAAGTACTCCAACCCTCTGATGAATGTAGCTACAACAAGAGTCTGGAGGGTCCTCATGGTTCACCACCTCAGGGAGGTCTGTGTCATGGCCATGCTCTGACTCTGATGCTGAGCTGCTGCTGCCCCAGTTCAGATTTGGACTGTGACACTGGGGCTGAGGCAGTGCGAGTTTACCCTTCCCCATTCTGCATTTCCTGAAGCGAATCAATCCTCCACCCACCACTGCTTTTTACCCTTGAAGGTAAAGAAATAAATGTAACAATGACACACATCTTGCTGTTACACTTAGTTTGACCTTGATAAATGCCAGAGTTGGGGACATAAATTCCAATCAATCAATCAATCAATCAATCAATCAATCAATCAATCAATCAATCAATCAATCAATCAATCAATCAATCAATCAAATACTGCAACCTGAAATTTCTGGCTAAAATTGAATGGGTGGTAAAGACTCTGGGTCGAAGAGCTCTGGGAGGACCCACTGCTGTGCAAACCGTAAACAAAGACAGCTCCTCTGCTTCTGCCAAATTTGATGAAAAATGAACTCACTGAAAATTGATTTTGCTTTCCATTCATATCCAGAACAAGCAGGGGATTTTTTTCCCCCAAGCCAAAAGTCCTCTAGCAGTTAAAAAAACAAACAAAAAAAAAACCAGTCAGAAATGGAGAAAACCTAAAGCTCAGTTTTAGAGCACGTGCTTTGCATGCAGAAGAGCTCAGGATATCCATTCCTGATATCTTCTGTTAAAAGGCTCTCAGGCAGCAGGAATGGTAAGATCTCGATTGAATCCTCAGAGAGCTGCTGTCACTCAAAATAGAGAGGGCTGTGAGCTATGATCTGACTTGCTAGAAGGTAGCATAATATATTCATAAAAATTGCCAGCATAAGTAGGTTGGGGACTACTCAGTGGAAAGCAGTTAATCTTTCAATCTGGATCTTCTACAAAGCATGTTTATTTAGAAATTTGACCTGGCATGGTCCTGTAATAGGAAATGTTCTAGATGCCTATGTTTGTTGGACAACAAAATACTAAAAGAATTTTTCCGTTTTAAATAAGAAGAGCAATATGGAATTGTACTTGATCTCACACAAAAATGTGAGATTTCTATTGAAATGTCAAAATGACATCTCCATTGAAAGTTTTAAGACATAAATGTATTTCAGTTTAGGCCACAATTAGGCCCAGTCAGATACACGCTCACTGAGTAGCAAGCCTCATTGAATATTGTGAGCCTTAGTTTTGAGTCACCATGTGAAGGATGGTGCTATCAGGTAAAAGCTAGATACGTTAAATGATTTGAAACATTTGTAATTCCTTTCATCCTAACAAAAACTGAGCGTTTTGAACATGGAATATGTACTTTGAGGTACATGTTTTCAGAAAGTGCATTGTTAAAAGTGACACAGGAAACTGTCTTCTGATGATCTGCCAACAGTAGTGTAGCTGGGGGGGATAAAATGGTAAGTACTGCAGGCATCTCAACATGCAGTCTAAACAGCCCCTCCCACTCGCAATCAGAGACATTCTGGGTAGCAATGACAATACTCAGGCACTCAACAAATGGCATCTCCTGCATGTTGCTATAGCTGCCCAGAATGGCTCCAATGACAAGTGGGAGGAGCCACTTACATGGCTCACTCTGACACCTGCAGTACTTACTGTTTTGCCCCCTCAGCTATGCTACTGCCTGTTAATGGAATCATGGTCTTCTTTAGTTCTCAAGTGATCACAGAGTCGTGTAGTAAACTAACATGAGTACTCAGAGTCACTCAATCAAATCAATTGGCAATAGGTTGAGAACAACAATAATAATACAGGTATTTATATACTGCCTTTCTTGGTCTTTATTCAAGACTTTATTCAAGGCGGTTTACATAGGCAGGCTTATTTAAATCCCCGTAGGGATTTTTACAAATGAAAGAAGGTTCTTTCTTTCAAGAACCACAACATTCAGGTATTTCTATCTGATCTAGTTTCACATTCTGGCCTCCATCCTCCCACGCTCAGAGCAGATGGAATAACTCGGCTCAGCTTGTCAGCTGCTTCAAGGTCGCACAGTGCTGGTGGCCTCGAACTGGCGACCTTGTGGATGTTATCTTCAGGCAAATGGAGGCTCTACCCTCTAGACCAGACCTCCTGCCCGAGAACAGATTCACGACAGTACTATTTCACACAATGCATGAATAACTTATGAACTCCACGTCCACAAGATGACCAGTAGTTCAAATAGCTTTGGAAAGGATTACACAAGAAGGAAAAGCCTCTCAGTTGCTTTTGGCTCTGAGACCTAAACAGGCTATCCAACTCTAGATCGCTGAATAACAGGTACTGGATGCAATCCATGGGAGAGGGCTATTACTTATATGGCCCTAGTCATAGGTTTTCCAGTGGCATCTGACTGGCCTCTGTTGAAAGAAGGATGCTGGAGTTGATGACACTTCATTCACACAGCCCAACCCCATGTTCTTCTTATAGCCTCAATACCAGAAAAATGGCATCCAAACATTTGAATTTGTTACTAAGATGAGAAAGGCAAATGAAAAACTGAGGTGATAGATAACAGTGGAACCAAACACTCTACGAAATCAAATGCTTTATTGCAGAGGACTGTTGGAGAGTTCCATTGCCCACCCCCGTGGTGATGTACCAGGGCCAGGATCCAGAGAGGCTGCTGCCACATGGTCGATGCTGCTCACTATACAGTTGTGCTTTACAGAGCTTTGTATTTTGTGACACCATAAGTCACAAATTCTGGCAGCACAGCCCAGTGATAAGATTGGGCTGCAAGTGGATGTAATGCTTACAAAGGTTTTGTTTTTGTTAAATGTGTTTTAAGCTCTATTGATGCCTGCATGGGACACCGCGTCTAGCTCTTTGGATCCCGGTGCATTTTTCTAAGGAAAAAGTTGTGATATAAATGGGCACACACCCATCAGAGCTAGTATAGGGCCAAGGAATGTTGTACTTAGGTACCCATATGCTAAATAGTGAGGAAAAGATCTAAAATTTTAACTGCCGGACTGCCAATGACTCCTCTGCTGGGCCTCTCAAGACAAGGATTATGTGACAGACCCATTTAACTGCATGAGCCTCTTAAAAGCTTGGGCAGTAAACTGTTCACGGCAGAGTTACTAATAGGCCAAGAAGCCTTCGTGTTCAATTTTAGCACCTTCTGTCTCTTTTATTAATGCCTGACAAGGCCTTTCACCGTTCAGCGATTGCCACAAAAACTGATTACACTCACAGAAGTAGGATCTTACTCTTTCGTTTACATGGAGCATTGTGCCCTTTTAGAAACAGAGTTCTGGATATGTTGTGTGTGTTTAACTTACAATGTTCAGAGCATTCTAGCTGTTAAAGAGTCCTGCGTATTTTGAACAGTACCCCTTTTATTGAGCTTATTATCACCAACCCCTGAAATGGTACTTTTATTTCCTGATGCTGGGTTATTTACACTCAAATGAGATAAATGTACATGATGCACAAGGGTGGTGTCAGGGGTCAGCTAGGCAGGGGCATCAGGCGGGTTTGTGTCACCTGGAGCAAGAGCTGATTGCGTCACCTCCATCATGGACCTCTCCTACCAGACCATGAAGAATAAATTATAATATTATATGCACAGTCTAAATGCAGTGACATCACTAGGTGGGTGTAACTTCCACTGACTATAATTATTTATGTATTTTGATGTATAACGAACAGTACAGGTCACCCAACAAATCAGTAACCAACAAAAAAAAAACCAGTGGCCATCTTGATGACAATCTCACTACTGAATAAGCATTCTAGTACTGGCTCTGATACATGAAAATGAGAGCTGACTCATACTAACTCCTATTGGTTCCCTGCTGTGACATAATAACACCTCATTGGCTCTCGGAACAATCAGTTTCATTGGTCAGTTTTGAATTAAAGAAATCCACCTTTTAATACATAGAGCAGTTGTGTTTTCTTTTTCTGATTAATTGGCCATAACTTTTGATAGACTGCAGACAGCCAGTGATGGTAGTTGGTTTATAGATAGTTGGTTTATTCCATTATATTTTGCATGAAATATCTTTCCAATGATATATAACATGATGGTATTATTCATAAGTACAAATTTTCCAAAAGTTTTCCAAAATTTTGGCCACTAGTGGTGTCACTACCCGAGTGTGTCACCCAGTGCAGTCTGTACCCTCATCCCTCCCTATTGACACCATTGTGGCTAGGCCAGGTATAGGCACTAGGGCCTGCACCCTTTGAAAGGTCTATCTGGCTAACCCCTGAAGCTCCTGGGGTGCTGCTCCTGCTTTCTCATTGCCACTTGGTAGTCTCCTCACTAGGCTCTGGTTTATTGGATGATGGTGGGATGCAGCAAAACAGACACATCATTTTAAATTTTCCATGCCATGCTCCAGGAGGGCATTTTGAGTATGCTGCTCATGAGAAGTCCACAGTTTCCACAATTTAACCTATTGTATGGTTTTACCTCAGAGCCTCCTAGAATCTCAGGATGCTGATCCTGAAGATACACATAGCATTATTTCCATTTTCACAGCTGTGACAATATTTGTGGAGAATTATGGCTCGTAGGGTACACAGGGTGCAAGTGAGGTGCGAGTCTGTGCCTCTGTGTCCATTCCCAAGTAAACCATATCATTGTGCAGCCCAAGCAAAGTTTCCAGTGTAAAGGGGCAAGATTCTCAGCAAGGTTCAATGGCATCTTCTCGCATATGCTGAAGACCGGCTGTATGTTCGGTCACCAAGAGGAGCAGTATCCCATAGTGAGTTCCCCACACCCCTCCCCCCAGCCTCCAGCTGTAACTTAAAGAAGTTCTTGCCACATGACTGCTGGTTGGCAACCTTCAGTCTCAAAAGACTATGGTATAAGTCTACAGCACCCGGTAGTCCCAGGCAGTCTTCCATCCAAGTACTAACCAGGCCTGACCCTGCTTAGCTTCCCACAGATGTAAAGGTGGAGATGCTCTCAGTGCAATGCGGCTGTGTCACATGGCCGTAGTTTGTGCTGATTATAACTGATTGCCATGGTTAACAAGCATGATGGAGTTTTGCCTGAATAAAGTTTGCATCAATTTTGCATCTTATAAATGGATAAAGAATGGGAGCTTGCTTCCAGAAGCACCAGTCCATGGTCTTTAATCATGATCTTAAAAATATGTATATTAAGAAAATAGTCTGTCTGGGAAAGGTGAACATTTGCTTTGTGCCAAGTACTTTGAGTAGGTCTTCACCACGAATGACAGCTAGAATTTCCATCTGATTATCCTCAGTATTATAAACACCATTTGAAAGAAAGAGATTTGACCTTCACCTCAAATCTGACAACCCTCAGACTTCCAGGATAAAACATTATGTAATCTGACTGAATACATATGAAGCTAAAGGCCTCTTCGGTCAGAATAGAATATATTTGGACTGCAGAACTGTTTGGATTACAAGGCTCCACTTTTTGTATTTTTCTTCTTTCAACTCCTTAGTTTTTTTCCCTTTGGGGCCTCATGGAGCATGATCAATGTTTTATTTTTTATATAACAAAATTATATAAATAAAATTATATAAGCTTGGAGACTTCCGTGGGCTCCAGCAAACCTCCAGAGGACCAGAGGCTCATTGGAGACTGGGAGCTCCCTGAGGGTGAGACTGGGGTCCCCGAGGGCCACAATTGGCCCCCAGGCTGGGGTTTGGGCCCCCCTTCTCAAGACACAAATTTAAACCGTGCCTGCCCAGAACGCAAAGAGCCAAACCAAGACTGTGACTATTAGAAAGACTGCAGGTCTAAATAGCTGGTGCAGGTTCATGTGAACCAGCAGGATCTGGTTTGGAACAGGGTTAGGATTTGGTAGCTACCAATTCTGCCAAACCTGCCCCTTTCTTGAACCTGATCCAATCCACCCATCCCCTAGCCCAGTGGTTGCCAAACCGTGAACTGTGGCTCCCTGCGAAGCTGCGACAACCAGCCAGGGAAGCTTTGACATCATTATGAAAATCCTGCTGCCTATATAATGTATAGGATTGTTGCCCTAATGGGGTGCAGTGGCCAATGGCCTGGTAGGTCAAGGGAGCCACCAGTCAAAAACATTTGGAAACCACTACCCTAGCCCATCGCCACCCTGTTCCACCCTCTCCTAGCCCATTGCCACTCGATTGATCTTCCCCTGCCTATTCTTCCACTACCCCTCCCACCTCCACCACCATCTTACCAGTATTAGCAGGCAATTCCTGATCCACTGGTGTGATCCACCAGCATCCCAGCAGCACACTACTGAGAGTGCTGCCAGAGTGCATTTTACAACTGGCACTGACTGCTTTACAGCAATCAGCACCAGCAGAAGAGGTGCAATGACAATGGATGGCCCCTTTTGGATTGGACCATTAGAGGTCTGTAGTGGTTTTCTTGCCCAAAGTCAGTAAGACAATCTCACAGTTACTAAAGAAATTACTCCCCAAATGTTGGTTGTCTTGTAAGTAAGCCGAAAAACAATCAAAGTTCCCCTTTAGAAGACACCTACTTCTCTTCCCAACAATTTAGGAAGACTTCCAGATGGATCAGTGACTGAACGCCCCTCGAGGCGCCCCGGGACAAAGGTCTGCGATGGCACCCCCTGCACGAAGCTGCCTGCCCCCATTCACCTGGAGCGAAATGGAACCTTGCGCGGCTCAAGGACCAACCAGAAGAGCCTCCTGAGGCCTCCCCGTGTTTCAGATTGCATCGGGAGCCTCATTAAGGCTTCCTAGAAGCACACAGGCTCAGTGCCTAGGGCATTTGGCCCGTTTAGAGAATGGTAGGTCTGCTACTGAGATGGATTTATCTAAACCATTTGTTGGCATTTTTTTTGGTATAACAACTGCTTTCTTACACTAAAGAACCCCCAGAGGACAATAGTGCTTCAAAGACTGTAAGTATTAACCAAGAGATACTTACTGAAAGTGAATGTGAATGTTCTTAATAGATTAGATGTTTGAACATTTCCTATTGACATGCCATATAATTAGCAGAAAGAATTGGCTATGAGAATCATCCCATGGAGATCAATATTACAGCCTTTCCAAAGTTGGAATTGGCTTTTGGGATAATGAACTCTCCACATTACAAGCTGCTCACTTCTAACCTGTTGCGTGGGAAATGGAAGTTGACCAAAGGATACTGTATGTGGTTGTGTTATTGCTGAGATCTTCAGTATGTGTCATCAATCTCTACAGAGTACAGGGACCAATCAACTATCTGTATTTTTCCTCATCATAAAGGGACAGTCTCTAAAGCTACCAAACAGCAATTTATTAACAGACTTATGGCAAACAATTCTGAATTATTCAGGCTGAGTTAATTAATATCGATGTGCTGCCCTGTACATCTTATAGACCAATACTCTTCCCCATCATCCCAGGGCATGTAGTGCCACCATCTCAGCCTGCTCTGCATGCTGTGGGCCAGCCAAGTCCCAAATAGGAAAGTAAATACATTTTTTACTTGCTATCCCGTACGAACCCAATGGGACTCCTCATACCTATGCCAGTTCTTTTGTTGGCATAAGACAGCCTCTGGGGGGGATCAGTGCTGGGAAAGGAGATAGGATCTGGCAGGTGTAGCTGCCAACAAGATCCACCTCCCACCCATTCCACCCCCCTCTTGTTACACCCCTCTGTGCCCTGAACTGATCAGGGTGCACTTGGGCCAGGCGTTAGAGTATCCCAGACTGCTGATACTGAGGGCCTTCAAAGTCCACATTGAGGCACCTTTTCAGGCATAGTTCAGGATTTCAAGGCCACCAAGGGGTGGATGACCAAGTTCAGCTCTTGATTTCAGGTGACCCTCAGCAAATTACCTTCTATAGGCTCCTTCTTACTTGGGTGGGCCCTGAGAGTAGTGCTGTGCCACACCACACAATGGTTGTGGGCAAAGAGGTGGTCTCAAATATCAGCAGTGGACCCTTGGCAGCTGTGTATGAGCTGGCTGTTTGTTGGATTCCTCTGTTTAGCAAAACTTGAGACAACAGAAGGACAAAAGTCAAAAACTGAGCATTACATCAATGCGAGCACTGGTACTCTACTAGTACTGAGGACCACAATCATGCATTACAGCACATTTGCAACAATGCACACCGGTGGCAAGCTGGCACACACTGCGTAGGATTGGGCCCTTAGTTGGAAGCTAAGCAGGGTCAGGCCTGGTTAGTACCTGGATGGGAGACCGCCTGGGAATACCGGATGCTGTAGGCTTATACCATAGCCTTTCGAGACTGAAGGTTGCCAACCATTATCTATTTCATTGAGCATTCTTCTCCAAACTTTAAGCAAATAACAAATGCTTCTCTGCTATTGTGTTTTTTCCCCCTCTAAATGCCATTTACAATCACTGTTCCCAGATTTTACTTTGCTTTTACTAAAGTCTTCATAAATAAGTCATCTCAGCCTTGCATGTTTGTATTGCCTTAAGAAATACAAAGGTGGCTTGATAACTCAAAATGACATGGCCTTTGTCATGGATTTCAGATAATTATTTTATCAAAGCACTTCCCCTCCTCATCTTCAACATTTTAGCTTCTTCCTCAATGGAGTCCTGCAGTTCTTTGAAAGGGTATATTTAAAGGGAGTAAAAGAGAGATTCTAAGAAATGGTGAATACTCCTAAGGGCCCAGTCTTATCCAACATGCCAGCACCGATGCAGCCATGCTTAATGGGACATATTCTGCATTCTAAGTGGGGGAGGGGGGAGTAGTCATGAAGATCTCCTCAAGATAAGCAAAACTTTGTTCCCTTACTTTTGGGCTGCGTTGCGGCTGGAACGTTGGATAGAATTGGGCCCTCAGTCCATTGTTCTCATGGAATTACTATGAAGTAGAGTTTACAGACATTATTTTATATACAAAGATATGTGGTGTTGGGTGCATGTTAGCAGAGCATGATCAAGGCCAGTTTCATGACATTTGATTTGTCTGCTGGCTATGGAAGCATCAGGCCTCAGCAGTCTTAGGGAAAAAGCCAAACCGGTTCTGCAGACCAACCCCTCTCCCACTGTAGCTGGCTGGCTTAGAAGAAGCCTTACCTACCTTTGGGAAAATTCCACGACCAACCATATCTTGTTTGGTTAGCAGATTTGAACACATAAACAAGCCATGTCCTGGGAGCTTCCTGACTTTGGAGTACATGAAAGAAATGTCTTCAACCTTAACTTCCTTCACTAGCTTCATGATGAACATTCAGTGAAGATTTACATGCTACTTGAGGCTTGGGCCTCCCAAGCAATCAAGAAGGTTGGTGGCACACCTTGTCAGGGTATGGAACAATAGAGGCACACATCCCAAACCAGGGATGGACCATCTAAGGCCATCTTGAAACAAAATGAGGGTGCTTGTCATGGAAGTGGAGCTCTCCCTTTGCTGATATTCCTTTCCCAGAGATAAGAGGTAGTTGTTAACTGAGTATTGAGCTTTAGATGTGTTGATTCCTTCTCCTGGGAGTAGGTCAGGGAGGATGGAAGTTAGTTGGAGGGAGAATATGAGATCTTCTCCCCTTTTGAAGTACATCTGGAAATAGCTGAGGTTAACATCTCCCCTGAAATAAGTTAGAAATTAGAGCAACCTGGCACCAGCATCTGGGAGTTACTCCTTATGGTATCTGTTAGGCATACAAAGTGTGAAGGACATCAATTTTTGGATGTCAGTTGATGAATGCCAGGCCACCTGTACTGAGATGCTGATATGTGGTAAAACATAAGAACATAAGAGCCCCACTGAATCAGGCCAAAGGCCCTTCTAGTCCAGCTTCCTGTATCTCACAGTGGCCCACCAGATGCCTCAGGGAGCACACAAGACAACAAGAGACCTGCACCCTGGTGCCCCATGGAGACCCTGGGCCAAAAATGACCCAGTAGAATTAGAGCCCTCTCTTCATTGGGTAAGCCAACTATAAATTAGGGATGGGAGAGCCTGTCTTGGTCTGCTCCTGGCCACGCTTGATAGAAGACAAGCTGTCCAACTGAGTAATCATGGTCCTGCATGAGGTGACTCTGAGAGCAGATAATGTCATAAGTAGTGTACAGCCCAATCCTAACTTGTGCTGGAATAGGCAAGCTGTCAGGCCTGCGTTGTATCCAGAGCACGTTTCGGGCTGTCTGAGGCTTGGCCTGAGGCAAGGGGAAATGATTCTCCTTACCCCGGGGAGGACTGCCCCAGGCTACCCAGCAACGGGGATAGGATCCAGCATAAGTGCCGGATCCGGCCCTGCCTCCCACTCCCCACCCACCCACCCCTGGGAACCCTTGTTTCCTTGTTTCTTGACTTTACCATAGTATGTATCTTATCCAACCAGCTTCAGCATCCAAGTTTTATTTTATAAATATGTTAACCACCACAAAGACTTCTAAACCAGATGGAGAAGGAATGAATGAATTCATTAATACATTAATGAAAGTACATATGTCAAATATGCAGTGGAAGTGAAAAGCAGAGGAAACAGGTTAAAGTGTTCCTTGCAGGTTGAGGTGGTGCAATGAGGAGCATTTGTCAGAGTGGCCATCTGTAGCATGCAGCCACATTAAAAACACACACAAAAAAAGGATGCAATGCGTCCAGCTGGTCTGTATAAGAGCCACAAGTGCTGAGCAACAGATGCTGCTCTGACTAGAGAGCTCCTGAAGAACGGCCAGCTTTTGTGCAATCATCCAGGAAAGAGTGGCCATCAGAATCGAACGGACCAGGGATTGCCAAATGTTCAAGTCCCCAAACCCTGACTGGTGCCAGACCATCAATCCCTTATGGTCATTTCTGAGGCTCTCGTTCAAAATGGTACGTTCCACCTGACCACACTGAGCGTCCTCGGAGCCTGTATCATCCCATTCACTGTGTAGGTAGTTAGTTTTTCTGTAGCACTGCAGGTGAAACATGTGCAGTGTCTTATACTCCCAGCAAATCAATCATTATAAGCAAAAGTAATAAATTTTGAAACATTAATCTTCTTTCCAAGCTCTCCCCACACACACACCTCTACATTTGGATGGGTTAGGCAGTGGCATACAATCCCTTGGCCTGGAGACAAATGGGGTGATTCAACAGAATCGCAATCATCTCTCTTTGAAATGGGATGTTCATTGACCTTGAGAATACTGGTGTGACTGAATTTCCTTTGTTTCCCCTGTATCAAGACAGGCTCGTCTAAAACTCTGTGATTCTTCAAGAGATAAAAGAGTGTACAAAACCTATCAGAACATTAGAAGGAAAACACCATTTCTTATGTAAGGAGAAGTCTGCCAGCAAGCTCAACAATCTGGCATCCCTTTGTTGAAATTTTGATGGCATCTGGCACCATTGGGGAAAGTCATCTGCTTTAAAGTGATTATGGCAGAACTGCCTCTTTTCCAAGTAAGGGAGGGGGATGCTTTTTGAAGCATCCTTTCACTACGCCCAGTCGTTGGAGTGACACCTTGGCTTTTAATTAACTTCAGATGCGGAAATCGCACATTCTGCCTCATCAATCAGCCACCTGTGGTGGAGGATGAGAACCGAGTGTCCACAAGAAAGCATATGAATCTGAAACAAGATCAATAGGGGTCCTTCTCCCCCCCCCACAAAGCTATCAGAAACTTATTGTGAAAAGCAATCAAGCCTCAGCTTCTCTGATTAGGCAGTGTTACATATTTGAAGCAAGCACGAAGATAAGCGGTCGATTTGGATGCTACTTTTCTGACCAGCTCCTCTCCAGGTGGGTTAAGAAGTGAGTGTGCCATGAACATCGATCTCCTGCCCCTTCCTGCTGTATCAGGGCTCCACCTAATCACATCCCTCCACTTGCTATTCAAATACTAGTCTCATGCAGTACGTAAATCATGCCTGGAGGCGTGGTTCAGATTAACCTCCCCTGTGCAATAAGGCAATGGCACCCTTGTGTGCCAAGAAAGGGATCATATGTGTACTCACAGCACTTAGTCCTTAACAACAGGCAAAGATGATGGTTGGAAACCTATCATATGAACCAGTGACTTTGGATTGTGAGCCCTCAGGGACCGGAAATATTTTACAATCTATTTTCCTAAGCAAACTGATATCCTAACCCCCTTCCCAGACCCAGTGCTGTTGCGCAGGTCTATGTGAACCTGCACCAATTATTTAACTGTCTTGGGTCTGAGTAGACACCCCTCCAACACTGCAGAGGCTTACCCCCCAGGTAAGAGAACAATTGTTCTCTTACTCTGAGGAGACATCCAGGACTGCCCCCACCACAGAAAGCAGCTGTCACCATTTTGGCATTGCTGCATCAACTGGGAGGGCATAGTGGATAGGATTGGGTTGTTGGTCAGCGATACATGGAAGTATGCATGTTTCAGTACACATGTGGATCACTGACTTGTGGCACACCCCAAAGGGAGGTTCTTAAGAAATTGTAGAAATTAAGAAGGCAGCAGGAGTCAGAAGTAATTAATGGCCCGGTCCAGTCTTGTCCCAGAGCCTGCAGCATGTACTGTATGCTGTGGGCCAAGAGGGACCAGGGAGCCTGAGTTTTAAGTTCCAAAGAAACTTTTTACGTAGATCTCCATAGGCTAGCTGGTCCCCAATGGGTCTCTTCAGACCTATGCCACCTCTTTGGGGGTAGGTCTAGGTTGCAAGATCCAATAGAAAGGTCCACCAGCACTGGGTCATAAAAGTACCGTACTGTTTAATGGGGGATAAATTACACTTGTGGTTCAATCCTATGGACTTTTTACAACAGCAGGACTTGTGTATGACTATCATAAAAAGCCCTGTGAAGGCACCTGTGAAGATTATGCTGCTGCCAGGCCATTTGAGGCCAGTTCTGCAAAGCAGCTGCAGTCATAACTCCCTGCTGCCATGGATCCTGGATGTGACCAGGGCATGTAGGCTGGCATGGGTGGGGAAGGGAATAAGGGGGTGTATAGGGGGAAGAACCAAGGGACATGTCAAGGGTGAGAGGGGGTGAATCCATCTGGATAATGGGGGATGGGGGATCCTATCCCCCATTATCCAACCCAATGTCCTCTGGCTCTCCTCGGAATTGTGCCAGCAAAATGACTGGCCCAGCTCCAAGGAGACAATTGGGCAACCTATCAATTGTAAATATTTTTACTTCCTGCAGACTGTTGGATTTTCTCCATAGCATGCAGCCTGTACTCCATTGGTGTGGCTGCATGCTAGAGTGTGGCGGGGAATAGCATTGGGCTGTTAGAGGAGGGGAAGCAAATCAGAAATGTGCCCCCCCCCCCACAGGCACTGCAATATGCAAGCCCCAATACAGGTAAAATGATTATTAAATCAGTGTATGTTACGCACAAGGAGAGAGGCGAGAGGCACAGTGTTCCTGTAACTGAGCAGGTCTAAGAGAAACAATAGACTGTTGCTTTCCCCTGTGGAGGGATGAAAAACAAGCAGGGATGAGTACAGGAAATGGAATGGGAGAGATGATAACATTCTATGGGTTATGTGTGTGTGTGTGTTTCAGACAGACAGACAGACAGACAGACAGGTAGGTTTCTGGGCTCCCACATTCAAAGGACTAGGGAAGTGGTGAAAGAATGTCTACTGCAAGATTTGGTAGCTTCATGATTTTAAGGAGAAATGGGAATAAAATAGTGCAGCCGTTGAGAATCTACCTGGATAGATCCAACTTGCTATGTATTTCAGAGTCATCATTTCTAGACCTTTTGGCCAAGCTCAAGTGTATGTGCTTTTCAGTTTCAAATAATTTCAGAGACATCTGAACAACTCAGAATCTAGATCCAAAGAGATATTTTCACCATATGACTTCCTAAAAAGTCTTATAGCTCTGTTGAGCTGGATTGAGAACTCTGGTCATGCATCAGAAAGCATGATGTAGGAAATCAAATTAAATTTTTTGTCCTCCAAGCCTCAGCTCTGTTCTGATGCTATCAGGACCAGAGATTGCAGATAATCTAAGATCATTAATGTGATTTTCTGGCTTGTTCTTTTTTGTCTCCTCAAAATATTTTCTTCTTTTGCTCTTAAAACACAGAGTTCAATTGCAGCTGTATTGTTCACTGTTCTCATGTCTTAGAGATATACTAAGATGGTTTGAGAGGTGCTATATTGTGCGGTGCAATGTTGGCAGTCTGGAACCAATCCTGAAATGAGGTAGGTTAAGAGCCCTAGTGTTCTGCATGTGCTGGCTACTAAAAAGCAGCTGTAAAGCATGCTATGTACCAAGTAGCATGAATCTGCCTGAACGGTGCAGAATCACAACTGACAGCCAGACTATTGACAGAACAGCCATTTGTCTCTCATTTTGATCTCTGATCGCAGGACGTTGCCATCCAAAAGTTCTACAAGCTTCATAAAACAACCACACACAAACCCCTGTTTTTGAAAACTGGCCGGTTCAATCAGCTTGAATCTGGAGATTGATTTATTGGCATACAGTGCTAGGAAAGATATTATCTTAATCCCTCTAGTTTTGATTGAATTTTCTTACTTATTTGTTTCCTTTCCCATCTGTTTTGCTTCCTGCACTATCGGCCTTTTTTTTTTTTCATGCAACAGAACATATTCCTCCAATCAATGTTGTTCAGTGACTGGCTATTTTCTTTAAAAAAAAAAAAAAAGTTCCATTTGCTGTGATGATGTTTCAGCCAAACCACTTTTCACTGCAGACATGGTAAACATTTCCCATGTGCAATCTCCAGAAAGCTGAAATTGATTATGTTGCCACACAATCACTTTACTCCAGCCTTATGCTGCTCACATGATAACACATGATGTCGGTTTTAAAACTGTTATGAGAGGACATATGAATCCCGGGGCATGTTCTGAAGGCACAGGATGTAGCAGCTGTGCTACGTAGGTTTGGGTGTGATTAGTACTTAGATGGGAGACAACCTGCCAGTCCCACGTTGTCATGCTGCTGCGGTGAGTTCCATGGAGGAAGAACGGTGGCTCTAAGGGAAACAGATAAAACAAATATGAATCAGCTCTAACTATAGCCACTTTTACTGCAATCAAATTGCAGTGAAGTGGTACTGGCAAATAACAGTAGTTCTTTGCCAGTACAGTAGTTCAGTAGTATGAACAGTAGTTCATACATAAAAAATGTATGAAATGTCTTTCCAGGTGCTACGCAAAGTGATGGTGAAAGACAGGCTCACCTACATCCAAGCAGCCTGATGCAGCTGAGCAGGACTCTTCCAAGCCGATTGGAGAATTTGAGCCCTCTGTGTGCCGCAGGAAAGATCTGGAAGCAACAGATACTGCAATAACTGCCTGGAGATGGGAGTCACTAAAGCACAAGGTAAGCCATGAGCATCCTCAACATGATGACAAGAGCCAAGAGTTGGATAATTAAATGTAAACCCCATAGTACCTATGAATATTGCAAAAGGCCTGCTAGCTATTTGCTAACAACCAGCAACCCTCCACCACCACCAAAGAAAAAAAAAGGCAGCTGGTCAGCACAGTCTGGTCGTCGTATACTAATTCTTCCATCCACATAACTCACAGTTGTAGGTAGAACTTCAACCTCACCGTTATGGGGGAGTGTCTTGCTATTCATGACGTTAGAAAAAGCTCCTCGATCTTCTTGAAGGAGAGTCAGCAGCTATTGGGAATGAGCCCAAGAGCTAAGCATTGGGTATTTGTAAGCACCAGCAGGCCACTTATTGACTGCCAGCTCACTGATTGATGAAAAACGGCTTTTGCCATCACACTGCAGAAAGCCTTCTTTCTACAGTCTATACTGGAAGGAGCACAAGATTCTGCAATATCTAGGTGAAAAGAGGAAAAGTTGTTTAATGAGGCCCCATTGGACTCTGGGCTTTCTGGTCATTACGATCTAAATCCCTCATGTTCAATGCTTTTTCTTCCAACGTTTGCCTGGAGCACTCTTGGCAAAGCCTGAGATGTGCAAGAACTACCATGAGACGGAACCATTTTCATTTGAACATCAAAGGATTAAAAAAAAGTGCTTTTAGCATATGAAGACAGGAAAAGGTGAGAAACCTGGTTCCAGTTGCTTTAGCTAGCTAGACTTCCTGAGATATTTTGTCAGCAAAAGTTCCCTTCAGAACAGCTTTGTACCAATTAATTTGACTAATTGGAGTTCTCCGAATCCAAGCACTAATAAGATTCTGAGCCAGTCTTTGGAATGATTTGATAGTTGTTTTCCTTTGGTTTTTAGGACCCTGTTACCCATCTGAAATGTAGAGTTACTTCGAGGCAATTATTTTGGAGCTCCCTTGCTAAGAATACGGTTGCAGTTCTTTTAATTGTTTTCTTCTTGATGTGTTGAACCTTTTATGACCCCAAATGTGCACAACTCTATTGAAAACAGTAACCAGATTCAGAGGTGAGTTCTCATTCTATTCCCAAGAACTATGCAGCCCAATTCTATGGTAGCTGCCGCCCTGCAGTACAGTGGCGCAGAAATCACCACTGCTGTGTCCCGTGGACTCAAGGGGGCAGCCAGAGGTCTCCTTGGGGTAAGGGAACATTGGGCCTCAGCAGATACTATGTGTCTACTTGGATCTGTGCCAGCTATTTAGCTGGTGCAGAACCATGGAGATTTATGTAGGGCTCTGAGGTCCAGGAAGGGGGGTTGGATTTGGCAGCAGCCTCTGCATCTGACCTCCCCCCCTTCCAGGGCCTTAACTGCCCCAGATCGCTCTCCCTCATCCAGTTTTGCCACTCTCTGCCTTCACCCACCTTCCCCTTGCCCTGGAATGTCTCCCTGCTGCTGTTCGGTGGGATACTCTCCGTGGTGACTCCCGGCTGTTGTCCCACTGGCTCAGAATCCCAGCACCAGCTGGCACTTGCCTCCCTGCCAGTGCTGTTCCAGCCACCGCAGTGTGCTTTCCAGCATGTTCGTGATGGCCATTGACAGGGCAGTATGTAGGAGACTGGAGCTGTTGGGCAATAGATTGGGCCACCAGTCCTAACCCCTTTTTTCAGAAAATAAGTTACTGGTTGAGGCCTTTCAGCTTCAGGGAACCCCTTGCACAGCAACACACATGCTGCCAAAGATGCCTTCCAAGGATGTTTTCACAATATCTTATTAACTGTACTATTTTCTGTAGAACAAATAGATAATGAATGGCACAATCCTACACCCTATCTGTTTATACTATGCAGCCATGCTGCTTGAGCATGTGCTGCATGCTGTAGTGGTGGGGGCAATCAGATGGCCTGGTAGAAGTAGGGAAATTTTTTTTACTTACCTCCCAGCAGACTGCCTGGCTGCCAATGGGTCTCCTTGGACTTAAGCTAGCTATTCAGCTGACCCTAGTCCTGTGAACCTCAGAGAGTGGCTCCAAGCTGGGAAAGGGGGATAGGATCATGGCATGCATTGCTGATGCCAAGGTCCTTCCCTTCCCTTCCCTCTCCAGTTCAGTTCACTCAATGCCCTAATCATCCCCTGAACTGCCCCCCCCCACCATCATCTTACCTGTTCCAGTGGAGTGTCCAGGATCCGTGCATGGCACCTCCAACTGTTTGTTCTGGTGGCTCCATAATATATGACAGCAATAGCACTTATGGAAGACAGAGTGCGAGATCCACCACCATATATGCCCAACAAGGTTGGGTTGCCCATCGGTTACATTCTGCCGCTTTTTGTTTAGCTCAGAGACCAATCCCAACTAGATGATCTGCCAGTACAGTGGTCCCTGTGCCGGAGGAAGGTGTCACAGACGTGTCATAAAGTAGTCTTCTAGTTGCATCTGGAGGTGAACTGAGGTGTGGAGAGGCCACGCACGGCATTCCCGTGCCTCAGAACACCTCCTGGACACAATTGGAAGCCACTTTCAATTGCATCCAGAGGTCTTCTGAGGCCTTCTAGCTGCGAGTGCAGCATCTACGGACGTTCAGATCCATGCATACCAAGCCCACGGATAAGGAGGGTCAACTGTATATAAAAACTGATATTGTTTTCGCATGCAAGTGGGTCACAACCTCCCTTGCTTTATCTAAACTATGCAGTGCTATAATTCATGCCAGCCTCAGCTATTCTCTTATATAAAAAGACAACACCTGTATATCTGCAATTAGTTGCTGGGTTGCTGGGGCTCGTCGGTTTGACTCAGTCGAGCCACTGCTTCAGCGGCTACACTGGCTGCCAGTTCATTTCCGGGCTGAATTCAAAGTGTCCTATAAGGCTCAGGTCCAGGGTATTTAAGGGAGCACCTCCTTCCACACAATCCAACCTGTCCTCTCAGGTCATCAGGGGGCCCTTCTATCTGTGACGCCACCAGCGGAGGTGAGGGGGATGGCGGCAAGAAAGAGGGCCTTCTCGGTGGTGGCTCTCTGTCTGTGGAATTTCCTCCCCCTGGAATTGAGAACAGTTCCGTCTTTAGAGTTCTTTCAATGGGGTCTCAAGAACTTTTTATTCAGGGAAACCCTTTTATGCTGACACTCTTGCTGTTGAGTCCTTGCTACCTTTAGCAGATAGGCAGGCAAAGGGTGAAAATTCATCTGGAGTACTCATATTCACAAGTGGTCTTCTGGTATTCAATGGTCTTTCGGTTTTCTCCTTGCTTCTTTCTTTGTTGGAATATTTTATCCCACTGTTCCAGGTGGATGTGTACAGTGCAGCTCTCACTATTCAAATAATTAAATAAGCACCGCAATATAAGCAATGGACAGTGCAATGCTATGCATGCCTACTCAGCAGCAAGTCTCATTGTGTTCAGTGGAGCTTCCTCCTAGGAAAGGTGTTTAGGATTGCAGCCTAAACCATTCAAACAGTCCACAGCACATCAAACAAAACCGCCCTTCAGGAACTGAAATGGCCGTGTATTTTCTGTAGGAACCAGACAAAACAAATGCAGGTGAAAAAAGTCTTTAATGGATGGAATCCTGGAAAAGAAGAGGCAAAACAGACCCAGCATGGAAAGCCTCTCACAACTCACTGCAGCTCCAACCCAATTTAAACCTTGACTAAACCTTAGCTACACTCAATCCTAAACACATCTTTGGCCGCATGGCTTAGGCTGCAATCCTAGACACACTCTCCTGGGAGTAAGCCCCACAGTACTACCAAATGTGGCTGAATATGCAAAAGAGCCTTACCAGATGATTTTAGCAGATGGGAAGATTCATCTGGACAGCACTTTATATGATCTTTCAATATAATTTTGCAGGTGGAATCAATTTCTGTTCTGGAGTATTTCTCAAATGCGTAATGTATGACTGTATGAATCAATACATATGCATCAGTCCATAGGAGTGCATCTATTTCCAGAGATCTGTATAATATTCTCATATTTATTGACTAGAGAGCTCACCAAAATCAATAGAAAAGTTTGAATTAAAAACGTCCTATTCTTGTTGCAAAATCAAATGCAGAGAGGGAGAATAAATAATTCACATCCATGGTCATCCGTAAAGGATGTAGGAATCATAACACCCTTATCCTATCCCTAGCTGGATTATCTGCTCACGCCCAAGAAGATCATCCGGTAAAATCTTGCTATAGTATAGACAGTATTAAGAAACTATATTAGGTGGCATCATACAGTCCAGTCCTCTCAATTCCAATAACCAAGGAAATAAATGGAGATTGAGGTAGAAGCAGCCTGATGATCATAGCACCAAACGAATCTCTAACCAAATCTGATGTGCATTCACAATGGTGGGAGGGGGAAAGGATAGCTTCTCAGTTCTGCTCTTGCAGTCCTCAAAAGAATATTAATTATTAAGAAATTAATTTTATCTTTCATTCAACAGGCCTTACCATGTTTTTAGATCTAATGAGCATATTCTTTGCTACCAGTTATCTTTTAATATACTTTGGTGTCCGTATTCCATTGATGCCCGTTTCCTTCTTCTGTTTTCCAACTGCTGCAAGTAATCTGGACACTTTCTGTATGCTAATCACTGTCATTTCCCAGGACCAAGGTTTCTGGGCTATTATGTGCTTATTTTGACCTGGTTATTTGTTCCCTTCTGATCATTAAATCTCAGAACAGGACTCTTGTTAACTTCAACCTGATGTTATCTGTTCTTGTTGTCTGTTCTAGTCTAATAAGATTTCCATTCTTTCCATTAGATCATTATTTGTCAATCTCCCCTCTTTCATCTCTAGAGATTCCAACCTGTTCATTCCCCCCTTTCATTTTGTCCACCTTTTCCTGTGAGTTCATCGCTTGCTTGTTAATCAGGTGCTGTGCCTATCAAACCACTAATCCATAATCCTTTTCTTCCTTTTAAAAGAGGATTTCTAATCAGGGCCCCTACTTGGTTTTTTTTTTTCTTCCCCTTCATGAAAAAACACTACCCCAAGCAGTCCTTCCCCCTCCCGCACCAGCAATCTGAAGAAAGCTAAATAAGAAAGGAAAAATATGTTCAAAAATATGTATTAGGATTAAGAGCACAAACCTATTCATGTCTACTCAGAAGTAAGTCCCATTGTGTTCAGTGGGGCTTACTCTAAGGAAAGCGTGGATAGGATTGTAGCTTTACAGGCCAGGGTCTTATGCAGGGTGACAAGATACAACAGAGTGCCTCTACCTTTAACCATTGTATAGAAAAGGAAATTTTGGCAGGTGCTCCTCAGCATGGAAGGGTTAAAAAGCTGCACCTGCCAAAATTCCCTCTTCTATACAATGGTTTTGTTTGTTTGTTTATTTATTTATTTATTATTAACACACACAGATATACAAACATACAACATACATTTAGGAGCGCTAAATACCAGATACCATTACTAATTAATCATACTATATCTCCTTATCTACTTACTCATCTATTTCTACCTCTTATTGATTTATCCATTTATTTATATAATATACAATAAATTTTCCCTAATGCCCTATACTATATTTTCTAAATATTCACTTTCTACCAAGCATAAACTAACTTCAATTGCTCATTAATATTAAAACAAAATAATCTAATTATCAAAATTATCACCTCAGCTATTTTAACTCCAATCTAATTCTCCAATCTAATTACACTTTTTTTCTTTGACATAATAAACACATATAAAACAATTCTTCCACATGTTTACATTTCCAGCTATATTTTTTTAATACATTCTAATTCTAAATTTTGTGATTTGTGCACTCCTGTTACTCTGTCCATCTTATCTTTCTTGATCTCCATCAGCGCCTCTTCTTTGTCCTGTTGATTTTCCTCCTTGTCCACTTTTTCACTCCCTTGTTTATCTTCTGCTTATTTCTTCACATCTTCCAATTGTTCCTTACAGATATCTATCTGTTGGGAAAGAGTCTCCAGACTGGCTTGAATTTGTGAGGACCAATTCAGCTGTTGTCACTCCATAATAAGCAATCTCTCCGTATTAATCAAGATTTTCTGTATCCATATTTCTGGAACAGAGTCCATTTTGCAATTTCTCTCTAGTCCACTAGATGTCCACAACATATTATTCTCCTCACTTCCACCACATCATTACTACTCTGCCATCCGCATTCCTTATATACCTCTTGCAGATAACAGTCCAGTGCGGTTAACAGAGAGAAAAACAAAATGAAAAGAAGCAGTCTCACCATCTCTGGTGCAGAGAAAACAAAGCTCTTTCAGATCTAATGAGAATTATATTTATATCCAATTATGTCCAAGAATAATTCTGGATTTTAGTTCACAACAAGTTATAGTTGTAATTATAATCTTCCACCAATTTATTCCACAATAGAGAAAAAGAGCACTTTCAATCTCCTTAAAAAGTCTCTCATTAGCACCTTCAATATATCCAGGGCTTTTAGCCAAATCAGTCAATCAGAGCCAAGGACAATATTAACACTTTCTTATCTTAAATTTCCAGCTTAAACTTTACACTTCACACTTTTTTTTGTCTCCATATGGCATCTCAGCACGGAGCCAGCAGTTTGATTGCAGATCACTGCACCTCCCCCAATACTGTCACAAACGGTTAGATTCCTCTGAGAAGAAAGCCCCCCCCCCCCCGCGGTCGGGCTTTCAGTTTCCCAGATATCTGCACCAATGAAGTTCTTGTCTCTCCTAACAAAGATCTTCAGGTCCTGTTCAGACCTGCAGTATTTGGAGGAAAACAAACTGTCTCCCAGGAGTTCCTGGGGACATGTCTGTTCATCCACTGTTGGTTCCTCCTCCTCCTTCTATACAATGGTTAAAGGTAGAGTCACTCTGTCCTCCATTGTGTCTGGTCAGTTTGCAGAAGAATGTTGTTAGCTGGTATGAGGTAATCTTCAAACCCGAAATTAAAATGTCACATTTTCCCAATTTCTCTAGTAATTAGCGTGCCGTAGATCACATGTGAACTCAGTTTCAGTCATTTGTGTGGTCTGGAAGTTCCTAACTGCATATCTTGCTCTCCAGTTCAACTTTCTGGGTACCCTGGAATGACTGTAAAGTTTGGGGGAACACTCAATTTTTAGGGAGGGACTAGCAAATGTCCACACACACATATACTATATGTAAGGTCTCTAGCAGCCTTGGAAGCACAGGACCCTGATTATTATTAATTTATTAATTATTATTAATAAATAATTGTATTTATTTCCAAATCTCATTTTTTTTGGTTCTAGTGGGCTGTGATAGACCATCATTTTAAAAAGTGTGTTCCATTTCTAAAAAGTTTCGGAACCACTGTTATACACAATTTCCTGAGTGTAAGCCCCATTGAACACAATGGGGCTTACTTTTGAGTAGACCAGCAGAAGCTCATGCTGTTTCACTCTGAAAAAGGAAGGTGTATTGCCTTCTGAAGATCACATATTCATGCTCAGGGATGGTCCATGCTGAACTGGTGCATGAATCCCCTTCAAAATATTTCTGCCTGTTCCTTCCTTCCAGAATGCCCCCCTCCAGGATGCACTATCAATGGTGTGGGCAGGGGGGGTCTGCTTAGTGACCAGATCCTTGCTCATTAGGAATCCTTACCTCTCTTCTCAGAGTCCTGCCCTGCCACCTCCACTGCTGCCACTTCCTCTAGTGACCCTCAGTGGGAATGCTGGAATAGCTCCAAGAATTATCTCCATGGCCACTAGAGGAAATGGTGGAAATAGCACAGGACCCTGTGGAGGGAGCTCAGTTGTTTCTGCCTGATTCACTTACCTCTTGAGTCTAGTGCTGCTGTCTCCATGAGTGCTCCTTCCTTCAGTGGCTGCAGAGCTACTGCTGGGCTACCAACATTTTGTCCATCAGCCCCTGACTAGAGAAAGCAGTTGAGGTAGCAGTGCTGGACTCAGAGAAAGACAAACTGCTCCTCCTTCCTCAAAATGCACCGTTACCAATGCTGCCTCCTGTAAGTGGCCATACAGAGAATGCTGGACTCCCATTATCCCCTCTGCCGGCCACTAGAGAAAGTGGTAGCTGCAGCAGTAGAACTGGATTCAGAAGTCCTCCACATTCTCCTCTCATGTGCTAGTGTGCAAGATGAGAATAAAGCCAAACTCCATGCAGGGTCAGGTTGGAGGAAATGGTGGGTGGGTGTGAGGTCTGGGGCCCTACCAGCTCACCACCTTCTCCAACTCACCACCTGAGGCAAGGTTTCCAGCTTGCCTTAGGGATGCTGGTTCTGTTCATACACCTAGATATAGGTGTGACTCTTGAATGCCACTCTCTGAGCTCATGTCCTTTCAAAACAGCCAGGTTTCTTAGCCAGGCAGGGAAGAAAAGGTGATAATAGCTTGCCAAATTTCTCAGTTAATTTCCAAAAGTCAGTAAAAAGAGTATGGTAAGTCAGAAACATTAATCCCAATGTAGCTTATAACATGGAATTAAAAATAGTAAGAAAGATGCAAGAGCAGATGGAAGACTTGAGGTGGAATTCTTTGTTTAAGCAACACTCAAAGGATGACATAGCTAAGGAGCTCTTAACCTTCTTTGTTTCCACACTGCCCAATGAACACTCGAGACAACAGATATGGGAGAAAGGGCCACTTTATTTACAGCAGAAGAGGAGGCTGAGACCTGCAGCATCCGAGGCAGCGAAAGCCCCCTGTGGTGCGGAGGCGGGACCTCTGGGTGGTACCAGGACACCTCTGCCCCCCAGGTGGGCATGCACCCGACTCCAAGTTGCGCCCCTGTTGTTGGGCGGCGCATCTCATCCATGTCTGTCCCTTAAGGGGAAGGCAGCCAGACCTTGGGCTGTGCCACCTTGAGCCACTGAGCCTCTGAAGTGTGCCCCAATGTCCCAGCCAGGGCCCCGTCTACGTCCTCATGCCGCCGAGCCCCTGAGGACTGAAATTGGGTTCCGCCCCGCCTATGTCGCCTGAAGGTGCATGCCCAAAGTCCCATTCACGCCTCCTAGCCCGCACAACCTGCCCTCTTAAAGTGACCAATGGTAGCTGGAAAGGGGGGGGGCAACCCCCTGGCCCATGATAGTCTGGGATAGGCGAAAAAACTGCCGGCCCTTTGGCCAATCTTGGCAGGCAGCAAAAAATTCCTACCCGGCTCCAAATGGCAACCAGTTAAACTCAGTCTGCTTCTAGGGTGGGCGGGTGGGTCTTCCCATGATGCCCACATGCAAAGGAGGAAGAGGGCTGGGTCTAGCACCTTTTAAAAGGCCTGCCGTAGCTGCCAGACCCAGCCCCCTTCCACTCCCCCATGGGAGGAGACTCTTGAGTCCCAGGCCAGGCCAAACAAACTCCGATCACCTGTAATTAGGCGAACAGGAGTCTGCTCCTGCATCCATGGAGCTTAAACAGAGTAGAAAAACTAACTGGAAGCATTTGCTGCTAAAGGACATGCAGTGTGCTCTTCTGGCCCTTTCTCGCCCCCACCACTTTCACTCTTCCATTTAGTTAGATGGCGTGAGCTTCTTTCTCTCAGGTCTAAACTGGTTCACCTGCTTTTTGACATCTCTTCTCGACAAATTACAAACTAATTTGTCCTGCAAGGTGGAATTATACTGTGAAATTTTTGCATTTCTTTGACCGCTCCTCGGTCCACTAAACATCAACAAAACAGATTACAACAGGTCACTAGAAGATCTCATTCTGATTTGGCGTATGAAAATGTTACGTTGGGGTTTTTAGAGGGGTAATTTATGCTAATTCTGAACATGGTATTTTTGCAAGCCGTTATTCAAAACAACCTTAGTTCCTACCCTAGCTAGAAAACAGGATTTGTTGTCATCCTTCCCATATAAATATCTGCTGAAACAAAGTTTATTTATTGTAACCTTTCTTGTCCATCGCTGGGATTCTGTGCTAGAAAGGACTCTATCTAGCTCTGGGTTTTTGCACAGAACTTAAATATACCGGCTTGACTCCGCATCAATAATTCAAATTCAAATCCTGCTTTAATCACTGGTAATATGTTTCTTGATTAACTAATATTGCCAAATATTGGGTAATGAATGCATACATCATTAGCAATAGACTGTACTTGGAAGTCTATTGGGAAGCAACTCAGCAGGTCAAAAAAAACAAAAAACAGTATCTTCAGCAATCAACCTTGACCTGATGTTTGAGCACTTATTAGTTGTCATGGCAATAAGAGCAGTAGGATGATAGGAAAAAAAAGAAATTAGTGAGATTCTGTTTAAAATTACTCTGAGAGGTTATGTTTGGAAGAAGATTTATACACCGGCAAAGATGGATAGTGCTCATTTTTGTTAGAGCTTGGTGTTTTGAAAAACCGGTCTGCATGATGAATGATAGCTTCTTATTATCTAATATAGTTTTATCTAACTTTGTAGTTGCTAGTAGAGTCACATGATGGATTGACTGAATCCTATTAAAAAAAAAATCACTCCAGAACAGTAAAACACATATCAGGCAAATTAAATGTGAATCTTCCCCAGCCTCTGGCAAGGGGGGAGGGGAGTGGGAGACCTTGAGAGAGGAAGGGAAGATGATTCTTCTGCAGAACAGAAGGAATGAAGCGTATATGCTTGAGAACTAAAGTTCTTCTTCAGAAAGGATGATATGGCTAATCAAGCGGATGATAAGCTGGCAACTATTCTGATGGTACTGCTAGTGGGGCCTAAGTTAAGGACTTAGCCCTGTTGTCTTTGGACTGTTTTCAAGCTCCACCAGCAGGAAAATGTTACAAAACTAACATGGAGAAATACTTAAGATGTCCAAAGAATACAGGTGTGTGTTTTTCGCTATTATTTTTTTCACAAATTTTGGTAAATAAAACATTGAAAAAGGCAAAAAGTGGCGTAATGTGCTTTTATTCCAAGTTATCATTTTTTGAAAAAGAAAAAAAAAAGTTTACTTGCTGTTAAAGTTTTCAGATAGCAGGGATATGCCAGAGCCACAGCAATGATTCTTGAGTCAGGTCATGAGTCTCTGCCCTCCTTGACTCGAATCCCCTATAAGTCATAATGGCAGCCATCATGACTTGTCCAGAGCCATTTTTTGAGTCATTTTGATTCAAATCTGAGTGTTTTCAAGAAACAAGTTTCTTGAAGCAACAAAAAAGAAAAAAGAAAAAAAGCAGCAAACAAGCAAGCACACACAAAAATAGAGTCTCAAGCACACACAAGAGCAAGTCTTGACTTTTCATTTTTAGGGTAAAACCTCAGAGTCCCGAGTCAATGCCCAAGTTTCCACACACGTGACATGTGTCCATATGAGTCACAAAAAACACATATTCACGTCAAGTCAAGTCATCCAAGTTGTGGCCCATCCCTGTCAGATAGGGGTTATAATCTAAAAATGAAGCAGAAGAAATTGAATACTGGGCTGAAATGAACCAGATGAAGTTCAGCAGGGACAAATGCAAGGTTCTGCACTTAGGCAAAATGACCAAAGATGCAGTCACAGAATGGGAGATACCTGGCTTGGCAGCACAACCTGTGAAGGGATCTTGGGGTTGCAGTGGATCACACGATGAACATGAATGCAGTTGCAAAGAAGGTTAACACAATTCTGGTCTGCATTAGCAGAGCTTATAGCCAAATCTTTTAGACTCATAGCACCAAATCCTATAGGCCAGTGCTTCTCAAACTGTGGGTCAGGACTCACTAGGTGGGTTGCAAGCCAATTTCAGGTGGGTCCCAGGGCATAGGAGAGTCTTCTATTTAGCCAGATGGAGAGTGCTTCACTTGGCATTTGTCAAGGGTTGCTATATAAGGATCCCTATCACTGTTCATTTTATCAGAGGATACGTGCTAAGTTTATTACTCCCCAGATTAGGAAATTTTCAGGCCTGCCTGATAAGGAGATGGCCAAAAAACTACTTAGAGGAACTAATTCACAGTCCACAATATGGAGTGCAAGTTTCTAGGCAGCCGTTTGCAAAACCTGTGAGGATATTCTCAGTTATGAGAAAAAATTTTAAGGGTTTCCTTATTTCTGTCTTCCTGTTTTCGGTATGATGTGTATCCAATCGCTAAAATTTTTAAATTTACATTTAAATTTTTAAATTTAAATACATGGCAATGTTGCAGTGTTTTGTTTATGCTGATCCCTGACCATAGTAATATAACTGACTGACTGAGTGATTTGATTTGATTTTGTTATATGGGGGGTGTTAAAAATTTTCCTGCTTGATGATGTCACTTCCGGCCATGACATCACTTCCAGGTTAATGACATCACTTTCAGTGGGTCCCAAAAGATTTTCATTCTAAAAAGTGGGTCCTGGTGTGAAAACGTTATCACTGCTATAGGCTCATAGTGCTGTGTTCTGTCAGCACTACCTACCTTTCCTGCTGCCATGAAAGTGCTTCTGACAGTGTGTGAATAAGTGTGCAACACTGGAATAAAAGCCAGCCTGTGCTGGGGGACTCTGGCCACCCATCAGAGCAAGTAAGACAGTGGTGAAAGTGGGATGGGTGGGGGGGGGGAGTGTGAGACGGTGTGGGGAGTTACACACCTTACTCCACTTACTCCACTTACGCACCTTACACCACTTACTCACCATTGAGAAGATGCACCTTCCTCAGCAGTATGCCTGGAATTTCTTATAGCGGTATTACTATTACACATTTATACAGAATACTAGTGATTATTTGTGCATGCTGCTTTATAACAGACAAGACAACAGGTCCTACCCTGAGGGGCTCCAGTCTGTTACCATAGCAACATATATTTAATTTTGTATCATAAGAGGGAAGGAAAACATTACAAGAGGCAAAACCCTGCTGTGGATGCTTTGGTCCTGAAGGGCTTGCTCTATTATTGTCCACAGCTGCTGGTATGGCTACACAAGCTATATCTGAAGAACAGTCGGAAATAAGCGACAGTACTGATAAGCTAATGTGAACTGAATAAAGCAGCCCTGCGGTGGGGGAAAAAACCCTAAAATATGATGCAGAAGTAACATCTGACAACCCGACAGGTGTTATGTGCGGAGGCATGGAGCACTGCAGCCTTGGCTCCTCCTGAAATACAAGTCAAGACAATTTGCTTGTCTGTTCAAATAAAATAAAATAAAACACTAGAGAAATTTTGGTAGTTATTTATGGCCCAGGTGTAACTGTAGATATACTAATTCTGAGGTAAAGTTATGTAACACAATTCATCGCTGATTCCCACTAGACAAGCAAAACTACTACGGACAGTTTTATGGGACACCATAAGAATTTTTCCACAACATTCATGCCTTCCACCTGGCTGGTTTCAAATCATGTTTTGCTTGTTTTGAGTTTTTTCACCGTTGGCAATGCCAATCGTTGCCGGGATTATGAGATAGATATAGCAAAGGGCCGGTGGGAATTTGAAATGAAAACGGAGTAAAGAAAAGTATGAGCTTGCCGAGTTTTGGAAAGGTATGTTTTCCCCATACACATGCCATCCACCCAAGATACTCTGGAAATGATATTTTGAATATGACTGGAAAACCAGCATTCCAAGAATCAGACCAGTGCAAAACATTGGTGTATACAGCACTCTGTTCTAAAATATTAATGTTCAGTAATCTGGAAGGATTTGATAGGATAAGATCATTACTGAGAATGAAAAGATCAACATGTAGAATAATGGGAACAAATTTTTATTTATTTATACAGGTATTTATATACCACCTTTCTTTGGTCGTCAGATTTCTCCTCAGACTTTAATCATAGGCAGGCTGTTCTAAACCCCCATAGGGATTTTTACAATTGAATAGTTCTAGTCTTTCATAGAACTCCTCGTTCCAGCTGGATTCCTTTCCGGTCTGGCCTCTCTCTGGCCCTTCGCCTCCCACGCTCCACTTGACGGCAACTCCTCTCTGCCACCGAGGGTCAGCTCATCAGTATATCAGCATGTCGTCAGTTCTCGGGTACTTCCGGTTGTTTCGCACTGGCAGCCTCAGATCTTCAGGCATACAAGGCGGCAGCTCTACCAAATGAGCCAGACCTCCTGCCCAAATGTAAGAACGGGTTCACACATGTATGTTCATCACTTGATTATTGCAACATTTTGTTCATATGGTTACTTTTTTCCAATTAGGTCTTGTAAATCATGTTGTGAGTCTTTGCTGGAATGATGGGATATACATATTTTTATCAGAAGATAAAAATAAGTGACAGTTTGGTTGTGTGAATGGGCCAACACAGATATAATGCAGTCAGTTCACATTTTCAAGTATTCAGGGATGCCATTTTTCAAGTATACAGGGGTCAAATGTAGAAGAATGATGTGTGACCCAGTCCAGCTCCTAAGAGCTGAAATCAACTTTACTTACTTCCTGGGAGTGCCACTAAAAGCTGTTCTGTATGCAGGTGGCCAACATGCCAGGGACCGACATTCTAAAGTTTCTCACATGTACCTGTATAGCAATGCAATCCTATGCAACTCTATACCGAAGTAAATCCCACTGAGTTTAATGGTGCTTACTCCTAGGTCAGTGTGTATAGGACTGCAATGTAGGTGTCGGCCTAACTCTATCCAGCACAGGAGCAGCGGCTCCAAACAGATACCACTGGATCTTGTGCTGGACCCAAGCAGGCTGGAGGTTTCCTTGGAGGAAGGGGACATTCGTTCCCTTACCCCGAGTAAAGCCCCAGCTTCCTCAATGGGGCTTCTCAAGTCTGCGCCAGCTATTTTGCTGGTGCAGACTCGAGAAACCCTGGGTCAGGCTTCCAAGCCCAACACAGAGGATAGGATTTGGCAGAGGAGACCTCCACTGGTCCCACTCCCTCCTGGGACCCTCTGTCCACCCTACCTCCCCCCCGGAATGCTTCCCTTCACCCTCCCCATGTCCCTGCGCCACTTGGCACTTACCTGAGCTCTGAGTTCTGCTGGTGGGTGGGGCTGCTGCTGTGGTGTCAACAGAGCGGTGCCAGCCTTCCCACCAGCGCCACTTGCTCTCTTGGTGGCGCAAACGTGTCTTATGGCACGTTTGAGACACCAAGTGCCAGCACTGAGTCTGCAGTGCCAGTGCTTACGCAGCATTGGCTCAGGCTGCCCATGGTACTTCTGCACATGCTAACTTTGAAGTAACACATCTCACATATGCATTGCTTGATGGCTACAAAGTTCACCCGGGTCATGCTTGTTGCTGTCCTCAAGCAATATGCAGATGCTACAACAAATCACTTGGGTGTATTTTTCCCATTTGGACTGGGACACACACAAGTGAGCTTTAAGTCAGTTTTACACTAATAATAATCTTAGTGTTTTGCTCCTCTTAATTCTCAAGTAGCCCTTTGATTTCTTGCCCAAGTAAATCTTTTGACACCTTGCCATAATATTCCTGGCTGTTGTTTTAACTGCTGCGAGCAGAGTTGACTGCATCTCCTGAATGTCAATTTAGGCCTCAATTTATATTCAAGTGTTTCTTTTCCTTCTTTGGAGATTTGCATGGAAATACTGCTGTTGAACAATGAGATTGCACTCATTTCGTGCAGCCGAGAACAGTGCTAGCTCCCTTAAAAAACAAACAACTGGTCCTCACCCTGCTCATTTATATTGCCATAACACAAGTTCATTTTTTACCTTCACTTTTTTTTGCAATGATAAGTTATTAATACAAGCAACCTCATTTCTCTTCTTCTGCAGAAAAAAACATGTTAATGTGAAGTTATACTTCATTTGGCGTAAGAGATAATAACTAGCTCTCTCTCAAAGCATTTCCATTTTTTTTAGTCACAAAACTTCTAATGTCTAACCATAACATCTTTGTCCTAAAAGCTCATTAGGTATCCACAGAAAAAAGAAAAGAAAAAAAGATTAATTGTTGAGTCTAATGTTTTTTCTGCTTGCTGAAAAATGTCTCCAATGCTGCATCAAAACTACTCTGCGGATATATCATCCAACCCCTTCAGTATATTTATTTGCTATTTTAGGTACCTATTCTACAGGCATTGTCTTGCAACTCACTGACCTGATCACTGTGATTTCAGCAAGGATTCAAGGTTTATTTTTGGCCTGTTCGGTGGGAGTCTTTCTCAGGGATAAGTCTAAAACAGCAACAGAAGACTTAATTAGCATGACTCCATGAGTTACTTCTCACTGCCTGACTGAGCTAGAACAAAAATCCCCCTTGAATTTCCACAGAAGCCTGTTACAATTTTTTTTAAGCTATCGCAGTGTAGGAGAAGGATCAGTAACAGCATCTTATCTTGAGCAGATGCTATAATATTGTCAGATTGAATGAATATTTTTTTTTAATAGTACTTTTGTACCCCAACTACATGGAACACCTGTGGAATGTTGAAAAGTCATCACTGCTCGTAGTGATGCAGAGGACCCTTTCAATAAATGTCCCTAAGCCCAAACGAAAGATAAACTTACTATGCGAGAAAATACATCCACGACAGCCCAGTCCTAACTAATTCACCGTGCAGCAATATGGCAGTGCCAACATAGCTACCGCTGTATCCTGTGCAGGAGTTTTGGCCTGTGGAGGCTTCCATGGGACAAAGGAACATTCATTCCCTTGCCTTGGAGTAAGCCCCAGGAGCTCCTATGGGTCAATTTGGACCCGTGGCAGCTCGATAACTGGCAGAAGTTTGTATTGAGTTGTGCAGGTGGATCAGGCCCAGAATGGGTGCTAGAATTTGGCAAGCGTTGCTGCCTCCAAACCCACCCCTTCCTTGGCCCAATCTGCCCTCCTCCCCACCCCGTCACAGCCCTGTTCCATTGTGGAAGAGGAGGAGGCGTGCAATCCTGGTGATGCGGAAAGACGTGGATTGGAGGAAGCAGCTGGTCCAGTCTGGTGCATGTAGGAGGTCAAGGTACTCACTGCAGGGAAAGGAGGCCCACTAAAGACCTCTTGTTCAGAGGCAGAGAAATCTCAAACTGAACCCATGGAAAGTTCATAATCATGTTTCATGGAAAGAAGAAATCATGGTCACCAAAGCAACACTTGTTTTAAAAATAAAAACTATAGCAAACTGTCTGACAAAATGAGAAAATGTCTACTTTAATTTTTAAAAAGTTTGCATTTTTCCTTAATTTTTTTTCCTCATTCATCTGATCAAATGGGGACAAAAATGCCCTTTTAAGGAATTCATTAGGAATTTATAGCCCAGTTCTGAGCTCTGTGGCGCACGGCTGCAGCGGCAACAAAAACAGCTACCGCCGCATCCTGTATGTCAACAGCAGCTGCGGATGGCACCTTGGGAGAAGGGGACTTTCGACCCCTATGAGACGAAATGGGGCTACTCAATTCACCACCGACCAATTTGTCAGTGGTGAAGTAAGAGCATTTGTGTCAGGTGCCGAGTCCCACACAAATGCTCAGGATCCGGTGGAGCAGAGCAGAGCTCCACCAGTCCCACCTCCCTCCCTCCCCGCTCCCCCCCAGCAAGCCTCCCATCTGCCCTCTCCCTGCCTCCCACCTCCCCGTCACGCCTCCTCCCAGCCAACCCTCCACCACCTCCTCCTCGCCTTCGCCCAATCCCCGTTTACCTTACTGCAACTTGGTGGTCCGTGCAACCATGCGCGCTGGGCTAGCACGGGCACTGGCCCAGCATTAGGCCTCATAAATGTGCTTTATGGCACGTTTGTGACAGTGCGCGCCAGCTTTAAGCTGGCGCGTCGAGCCCAGGATTGGATTCTTAGTTTCCTCAAATCCTGAAAAAAGCTTGGGAAAATGAAAACTAAGTGTTATTAATGAGTTTCAGAACCTGTGGGTCAATAGTGTGTTGAATCCTGTGATAACCTCAACTGTTTGCATACTTTTAATATTAAAATGGTCAGCCACTGGAACAGATACCAATACAAATATTTTTCTATCACTTTCTCTACATGGCAGTGCACATTCAACAGTCAAACTGTATTACCCTTTTTCCAAATAAGGTGTAAAGTAGAAACACCAACTGCACTGTAAGGAGCAGGAGAAGAAAGGAAAGCCAGCAAGGCCAAGAACTCCCATGCCCCTTTCACCTGTGAGTGTCCCTTTCACTTTGAAGTGTGCCCCTCACCCTGGCCATAGAAACACCAAGTGCCTCTTGGCAAAAACCATGGAAACAGATACTTAAACTTTTCTAATTTTTACATAAGAATAGCCCGGCTGGATCAGGCCATAGGCCCATCTAGTCCAGCTTCCTGTATCTCACAGTGGCCCACCAAATGTCCCAGGGAGCACACCAGATAACAAGAGACCTCATCCTGGTGCCCTCCCTTGCATCTGGCATTCTGACATAACCCATTTCTAAAATTGCGCATACACATCATGGCTTGTAACCTGTAATGAATTTTTCCTCCAGAAACTTGTCCAATCCCCTTTTAAAGGCATCTGTTTTGCAGAGCATCACCCACCCAAAATAATACTATTATTTTGCATACTAAAATGTCCATTTTCCTCTCTAAAATCAAGGAAGTGATGTCTGTCTTTATTTCCAGTAGTTGTGTTTGCTCCTGCAGAGCCAGGATGGTGTAGTGCAATGGTTCTCAAACGTTTCAGCACTGGGACCACTTTTTGGAATGACAGTCTGTTGGGACCCACCGGAAGTGATGTCATGGCCAGAAGTGACATCATCAAGCAGGAAATTTTTTAGCAATCTTAGGCTGCAATCCTATTCGCACTTACTCAGGTGTAAGCCCCATTGACTATCATTGTTAAAAACATATACATAGTAGATCTGTTAAAAGTACAGCTCTGTAACATTTCCCCAGACGCAGCCACATACCATGATAGCAACAAGCCTAATATATTAAAAATAAAATGCTGAAATGAATTGGGACCCACCCGAAGTTGGCTCATGACCCACCTAGTGGGTCCCGACCCACAGTTTGAGAAACACTGGTGTAGTGTTTCAGGAGTCAGACGTAGGCCTGGAAGAGTCAGGTTCAAATCTTCGCTCAGCCATGAAGCTTTCTGGGTGACCTTGAGCCAATCGCTATCTCTCGGTTTCACCTACCTCACAGGGCTGTTGGGAGGACAAAAGGAAGGGAGGAACTACGCACACCACCCTGAGCAACTTGGAGGAAGGGTGGCACAGAAATGTGAAAAATAAAATAAAAAGCATTACAAAACAGGATGCTAGTGTTTCATCTTACCAGCCACCATTGATGTGCTAATACTATGGTGATTGAGAAATGTTCTTTTAGTAGCATCAGTAAAGTTGCTGAATCTTTTTTTATTTCAAGTTCAACAAATCCTGGCCACTTCCACAGGGGATGAGATAACAGACTAGTGTGGACTCCAGACATGGTGCCTAATTAAAGGACTGCTGCTCTCAATCCATCACAACTAAGTGTTGACCTCAGAATGTAATTGGAACCACTGTGATGCTGACATTATTAAATGCAAGCAATTTGATTCTGTTCCCCCTTAAAAGTCAAAGAGAAGTATTAAGTACTGAAACCTACATTAATGTTTTATCAATGATGTTAACGATCTTAAGAGTCAGGAAAGGGTAGATTGTGCTGACAGTGTCAATCCAGCCAACGTTATTTAACATTTATGTCAAATACGGGCTTCAGCATGGATCAATAATGGCACCATAAGGGTCTTAGCAGGTGTTGGGGGCAAGCAGGAACACAGCCAGTGTAGCAGCCAGAGGGGGCCATTGAAATAAAATTAAGGGCAAGGAGACAGGGAATGAGCAGGCAGGCTGAGCAAGACACAGGGCAAGACATGCTCAGGAAAGACCAGAGGAGAGTGAAGCAAGGAAAATGGAAGATCAAACAAGCCATTTCAAGGCACATCGTCCAGATCAAGCATAGTCAATGCTTCATCCACATGTCAACAGGTGCTGCTGACCAACCAGTCAATAGCTTTTTTTCTGGGTCCTCTTGAAAAGTCTCCTGGGAGATGTGAGCCAAAGACTTAATGGAACCTCAAGCAGGCTCATGTGTGCTTACATTCAAAAGCATGTTCAGTCTTCAAATTGTCCTGTTAATGACCTTGGTGAGCCATCACCAGTTAGAACCCACTAAATGACATTCAGTAAGAGTGAACCACTTAAAACACTTGAGTTCTCCTATTCCACATGGTCAAAATGTCAAGATGGTCTGACTTAGGCAGGCTTTGTTATGGAAATGCTTTTTATTTCATTAATTCCACTCACCTGGAAGTTCAAGATCCTTCAATTCTTCATGTTCCAGCCAGGGAAATGCCTTCATTATCACCAGCCCTCTCGAATCCCAGTATTCCCTCTCGCCTTTTCCCACATTTTTGCTAAGTCAGAAGGAGTCTCCATATATAGTATTTCCAGTTCTCTGCAATGAAGACTTCAGGGCATGTTCAAATTCTTCACTATACATGGGAACTCTGGGAATGGTAGTTTGCTTAGTTGGTCTTACTGGCATTGTCAGTAGGAATAAAGAACAAAATCAGCCAGATTTTATGTCTGTTGGAACAACTTAGCGGAGAGGAAGAGTTTACAAGAAGTCTGAGCTTTAGCCACACCAGCTGCTTTTCCTTCTCACAACTTGGCCAGTTTTTTGGAAAGTATGGGAAGAGGGGTGAGGCACTAGTAAATAAGAGAGCTTGTTCTGAATAGTATGAGCTGAGGCTGAGAATTGAGAGTGGGTTCAGATCAGCTTGCAATGTCTAGGGAGGATTTCCAAACAGTGAAAGCCTGTTTTTCACACACGCATACAGGGCTGGCCCAAGACCTCCTGACACTTTCCAGGACAGGGCCAGCCTGTCCCCGCTCTACCTTTTCCAATCCAGGGAGCAGAAGGAGGAGGAGCAGTAGAAGCACGTAGGTAGACAGAAATGCCCCCCATCTGCTACATGATGCGAGTGCTTCAGCTGGCCTCATGGATGGGCCAGGCCTGCACAGAGCCCTTTTGAAATTCTTATTTAGCCCACACATAAATAATGTTGAGTGATCTCATAGGACTGGTATGAAGACAAACAAAATATGCACCTTGACCCAGTGAAACCGTTTTCCACACCTGGATTTCTCTTACCACAGGTCAAACAGAGAGGCATTTCCAAGAAACCTCCTGTTGATGGTCTCATTGTGTGAAGTGGCCATACAGTGATGGTGTGAATGGCCAAGAACCATCACAAGATGGACAGCCTTTAAATTTGCAGTTTTCTATGGCGTTCATAAAATAGGAAACAGCAACTCAAAATTCACAAACTGTAGCAAAATTCTCCTTTTATATTTCCTAGTACTTAGTGTTTAGTTTAATAGTCCTTTTTTTCCCCAAATGCCATCAATCAGCTTCTTTTATTTGAGCAGCTTAAGGTCTTTCATAGAAAAACAAATACAACCCTGACATCAACTGTACAAAGGAACTCTTTTTGAGGAGAGGGGGAGATGAGTGAGATTTCCTGGAGGTGTTGGCTGGAATCACACTGTCTCTTGTCAGGGCATTTTGAAATCTATTTCAGTGGCAAGGGGCACTTCCTGCAGACTTAATACTGCGTTATACAGGAATAAGTAATTTAAGATGAAATTTGCTATTCTGTTCTGCAACCAGAAAGTAAAGTTTGAAAAAGCGGCTAATTTAGACGTTAGAGGGATGACTGATTCATAAAATAATACTGAAGCAGCCTGCCAGGGTTACATGGATAGTGAGTTTGTTTGTTTGTTTTCCTGATGAAGTCAGTAAAAAAAAGTGCCTATCAGGAGCTCTCTCTTTATAACTCCTTATTTCGTACACTGAGCCCCCTTTCTGGTCTAAAGCCTATCATTCTTTTAGAACAATGATGATTAGTTTCAGCTTTGTTAGGGCCCAATCCTATCCAATTTTCCAGCCCCAGTGCAACTACAATGCAGCCCCATGGTAAGGGAACAAATGTTCCCGTACCTTACGGAGGCCTCGGTGACTGCTGCCCCACTACAAGATGCAGTGTGTGCCCCATTAGCACAGTTGCTCCGGCATTGGAAAATTGGATAGGATTGGACCTTTAGTCTCCTTATCTGCCGGACTGTTTCTGCACAGGCTAGTCAGGACCTGGTCTTGTGTGAATAAACTCCCAAAGCTATATATAAATAACTCAGGCAGGGACTGACTACTCCTGCAGTAGGAGGAAATGGTTACTGACCAGCAGTCTCCTTTCTAATTGAGACACAAATTCTCAGAGCTTCCGCAGGTGCAGTAAGATGGGATCAGGTTTGACCAGAATCTGAAAACAGAATAGGCTTTGATTCCATTGATTCACTTGACTGCCTGAACCTGCTCTCATAGCTAAGCTAAGCTTATGGCTCAATCCTGTGCCTGGGCAGCACCCAGTGCTTCTTGAGCATGCTACCCAGGCAATGGCCATCGCAAAAGTGTTAGTTGCTTCCTGTGGGGTGGGGGGGGGAGAAGAACAGGGCTGGGAAGGGGGTTTCAGGGCAGAGGGAGGGCAGCCCAGGGACAGTTCAGGTCTGGGAGGGGCTGCTGCATCCTATTCCCCTTCCCACTCCTAAAATCCCTCAAGGGTTACTTGAATCTGTGCAAATTATGGAGAAGATCTGAGAAGCCGCATAGAGGCTGCCTGATCCCCACATGGAGCAAGGGAAATTACCCCAGGAGACCTCCAGCTACCTCCTCAACCCCAAAGAATATAGTGGCAGCCATTTCGGTGCCACTGTACCACAGCTCTGGCAGCCCAGATAGGGCTACCAATAGCAGGAACTGCCACATTTTTAAGAGCTCCTAGAGAAACTTATTCAGCAAGGCAGTAGAGTTCGGGAACTGTTTACCTTGCACAAGATATTGATGTCCATGAAGCAGCTGCCTCAGGGAGCAGACCAGTGAGAGCAGATTGGCTAGTTTCACTGCTGAAACTGACCACAGTAGTTTTGCTTGTCTCGTGGGAATAAGGGATGTGTTGCGTTACATTACCTCTGAATGAGTATACTTACACTCAGACCATAAATAACTAAGGGCCACATACTATCCTGCTTTGCAGCACTGAATGCAGCCACAATACAGCCCAAAGCAGGGCTTCTCAAACTGGGGCATTGTGACACCCCAGCCAGAGGGCCCTGGCCTCTGCCCCCTTAAGGGGCAGGAGCGGGAGGGGGGGAGGCAGTGACACGATCCCCAGGACTGCATTGCTCAGGTGGCTGCAAGGACTGGCATTAACTTACCGGTCTGTGCAGCAGTGTCCTGGGTGTGTAGAGAGCCCTGCGCAAGTGCCTGCAGGGCTTCTCCACCTTCTAAAAGTGAAAGCAGAGCAGTTGCGCTCCACTTCTGCAAAACCAGAAGTGGAGCATGATTGCTCCACTTTCACTTTTTGAAGGCAGGGGAGCCCTGCAGACACTCTCACAGGGCATGGACTGGTAAGTAAATGCCATTCCCTGAAACCCCCTGAGATCCCCCCCCCGCACCCACCAAGACTTACAGCAGCTCAAACTCTCCGTGAGAGTTTGAGAACCACTGGCCCAAGGTAAGGGAATCTCAAGGTTCCCCTTACAAGGTTCCCCTTACCTTGAAGAGGCCTCCATGACTGCCCCACCACCACCACAGGTTTCAGCACACATCCCTTTGACAGCTGTATCAGTGCTGGAAAATTGGATAGGATGGGGCCCTGACTGATGTTGTTTGCTGAGTGATCTTATTGATACTGTAGTTCTGAATTATGATTAGATAGATAGATAGATAGATAGATAGATAGATAGATAGATAGATAGATAGATAGATAGATAGATAGATAGATAGATAGATAGAAGTCACTTTGGTTCATTTTTTTGGAAAAACAGGAGATAATAAATTAAAAATAAACAATGTCCCCCAAATCTCGCCCCATAACAGAATAGGGATGAAATGTTGCCACTGATTTACTAGGGACAGGTACCAGAAAACAGGAGCAGGAGTGTGTGCTTTTGCAATAAGTACTCAGAGAGTAGCTGCTACTACAGTATAGTAATATGATTTGAATGCCCGTTTGTCTTCAGGACCTTTCAAAAACAGAAAGAATACGATCTCAACCTGCCCCTTAAAACGGAGTAATCAGACCAGCATTAAAATAAAAGCAACCATGTGAGTGCTCTAGAAATCCATACATTTATGGAAAAATCCATTCCCCACAAATATCCTGGGAGCTGAACGAGCCATTCAGCAAATTACTGCCTTTTACTTTGAAGTCAAACAGCATATTTTATAGGCCTAAAGGAGATATTGAGAGAAAATTTCAAAAAAATCTTTCAACCCTTCTTTCCATAACCCAGACTACTTCAAAGTTTTGTCCTTGGAAACACCTTTCCCATTTTCAGGGCAGAGTAGGCTGCTTGTTGAAAGAAATCCACATTCACTCAGCAGGTGCTTTACTAGCGTGGGGGAAGATACTGCACATGCAGTATAGAAATTCTATATAGCTTTGGGTAGTCAGATTATGGTGATCTCAAGGAGAGGTATTGAACTCATGTTTGAAAGGGTTTAGTTAATCCTTATGTTTACACGTGTTAGGAACACCAAATGGAGCAGGCGCAGTACGGCTAAACAAGTTTTGATGTTCAAAAGAATTGAACAATTTGTAACTAATTTTACAGACCAATCCAATGCATTCTCTCTGCCACTGGTACTTCTGCTCCAGCAACTGTTGACTCTTAAAGACAGTGTTCTTCAACCTTCAGGTCAGGACCCTACTGGTCATGACACTACTGGGGTCGCAACTTACAGGAGTGAAAAAGGTTGAAGACCACAGACTAGAGCACCACCAGGTAAAGGGGGAGGCATCTGGTGTATCCCTTCAGGCACCAGACCTAAGACCTAGGAGGGGAGAAGGACCAGCAGTGGGTCTCATACTTGATTGATTGATTGATTAATTGGGGTTGTGGCACAAAAAAGATTGAAGACCTCTACTTTACAGCATGAACTGTAACATGTGCTCCAAAAGGGCTCAGAAGATTTGAAGCAAGGGGTTACTGAGTACACCAGTAGTCTACCATGAGCTGCAGCCCTGCTCAACAGAATGCCTAACTAATCTTTTGTATATTTATTGGTAGGGTGCACAGAAGTGTACTCAAGACACAAGCTCTGTAGACCTGGATCTTGGTATGTTCCGTCAGCTTCTTGTTGGACCAGACTCTCTTTGTGAGTCTGGAAAACGTGGTAGCTGCTTTACCGAAGCGTTTGTTTAGCTCGGTATCGAGAGAAAGAGTGTCGGAGATAGTTGAGCCAAGGTACATAAAGTCATGGACAACCTCCAGTTCATGCGCAGAGATTGTAATGCAGGGAGGTGAGTCCACATCCTGAACCATGACCTGTGCTTGGCATGACCTGTCTTCAGGCTGATTGTCAATCCAAAGTCTTGGCAGGCCTTGCTAAAACAATTCATGAGCTGCTGGAGATCTTTGGCAGAGTGGGTGGTGATAGCTGCATCATTGGCAAGTTTGAAGAGACACTTGGCCAACAGACTGAGGCAAAGAGGCAAAGAAGGAAGGCCCATAGCCAGGGAGACAGACCAGGGATAGACTACACTTGCTCCCAGTGTGAAAGGGATTGTCACTCCCAAATCGGCCTTTTCGGCCACACTAAACGCTGTTCCACAACCACCATTCAGAGCGCGATACCATAGTCTTTTGAGACTGAAGGTTGCCATCGGTAGGGTGCACAAACTTTGTGATGACCTTATGAAGTCTGCAAGGGCCTAAATATATTTTAATCATTACTGAAGTTCTTTCTAAAATGGACAGAAATTCTACATCATTTCATTTCATTTTCTTTTCTTACCCCTAGGTAGGCTTGGATCTCCTTGGACTCACAGCAGCTATACTGCTGGCATATGTCTGAGGAGATGAAGTGGAGGGTGGGTGGACTACACTCCTGCTTCTACCCACCCTGAATTCCCTCGAACTGCCCACTGCCTGTCCCTGCCACCAACTTACGTATGTTGGCCTGGGCCAGGCTTTGCAGCAATAGATTCACAGAGCCACCAACTCATTGATGGCTATGAATTTCCCAGTAGTGGGACACCTTTTCTGATGGCACCCCTGCTTTCATGACAGCAGAAAGCAACTTCTGATGTCATCTTCAGGGGATAAGTTCGGGTCATTAATCTACTAAATCAAGGTAGTCTTCATAATCAGTTACATTTAAACTTCTTCTTCCAAAGTTTCTTATGAATCAAAGTTTCATTTTTATTTTTTGCCACACTATTTGTATATCTAACTACTTCAAAGAAAATGTCAAAAATGAATACTGGAATGTGAAAGGGAGATGTACAATATATATCAAGGAAAGAACTTAATACAGAGAAGAACCTACTTAAGGTAAGCTGGCTTTTACTTTGTCTATGTTAAAGCTATTTCAAAGCATGAAACCTGCAACACTGAGTCTTAAGATGGAAGATGTTTGGATTTCACCTTTATTTAATCCCACTGTGTCAGTCAGAGGAAGTCATTTTTCAATTAAATACTGAAGGCACTGTCTTCTTTAACCCTTTGAGGATCAAACTACTCATTGTGGTGATACTTAACTGTTTGGTTTAATTTTTTGTAAGTAGCATGCAGGGGAAGGAAATGAAGGAAAATCACAGTAGTGGGGGGGGGGGGCTTTAGGACTTTAGCTCTGGTCATTGTATTCCTCCTGATTATGGCCTTGCTTGCTATATTTATGGGTCAAAAAACTGGCATTGATAGCACCGCCCAACACGTATTTTAGTGCCTTAAAAGTTAGACTTATTCTTGGATGTATTGGGGGTGCTGATTAAAAAAATGGCAGTTTTACCCCAGCATCTCTAGTTTTGGAGATATAGCACACCCACCTTGGATTCATCTACATTCATCTGGTCATCTACATCAGCATCTCAGGTGGGTATGCCATATCATATCTCCAAAACTAGAGCTGATATGGCAAACTGATACTGTATTTTTGGAATCAGCACCCAAAATGTATCCAAGAATAGGTCTAACTTCCGAAGCATCAGGATAATTTTTTTTTGTTGGGGTTTGTAATCAATTAAAGACTTTTTCCTAATTAAAACAGACCCCAGGAGGGTGCAGCTGGGATCAAAACCACAGCAGGGAAAAGTCCCAAGTCTCCCTACCAATGGCTGCAGTTTTACCCCATTTTTTCCTTCTCAGTGTGCTAACAAAAAACAAACAAGGGACAGAATAAACATTCCATGTAACGTTTGGTGTTTGACCAGTCTTCCAGTCTGAATTGCTGTGCACTTGTTAGGCTGCTGAGATTGCATTGAAGTCCTTGAGATTTAAGCAAGCCCCGGTGTGCACAGGATTTAACAAGAGCCCAAATTCTTATCCTGTTTCCAAATGTTATCAAATGTGATTATAAACAGTATTTTAAACACGAATGAAGGCTACACTCTGAGGGTAAAATGTATTTGCTTTGTACAAGGCTGGTAGCAAGTCCATTATCTTGTGCACTTCTGCAGGATATTGAACTCTCTGCCCAATTTCAGCAGCATCACCATGCATTTGCCTTGGAGAAATGGCTTGTTTTCAATCTGAACCATATAATTAAGTACACCCAGGGAGAGTGCAGGTTTATGGAATGAGCAAGGACAGGAACTTTTGCTTAGTACCATTGTGTGTGTGTGTGTGTGTGTGTGTGTGTGTGTGTGTGTGTCCCCAACAGACCAATGCACCCAAGGACTCACCACAGCTCAGTCCTTGGGTGCATTGGTGAACATGGTGTACCAGTAGCAGTGATGGCTCCAGCTTTTGGGGGGGGGGGGGCTGGGGCAAAAGTTGTAAGACGGCCACCTAATGGCATGTTCCTACATGCTTTGGAAAGCTCATACACGTGCCAGCAACTGTGACCAACCAGGGACAGAAAACAGATGCAAGTCCTTCTCCATGCTATCACCTGCAGCTGCAATGGCAGCTGAGAAAGAGGACTTCCTGCCTGTCCATCCATGCCTGGTTTCTCATGAACCTTCTCAGACTGTGGATAGATAATAACCCTCATTCATTTTAGCTGCTATACTTATGTGGCATGAAGAATAACATGCACCTGCTGCTGCTGTCAGGACCCCACTACATCCTGAGAAGCCTCCTCATTGGGCCCTGGCTGGCTTATGAGGATGCTAGGAAGCAACTGCATTGACTGAAGAGAATGTTCTCATGGGCTGTGGCTTACTGGGTAGTGGTGGCGGAGAGAAGTGACAGAAAGTGACCCTTGTCTCAAGAGTTTGCCAGTCATGGATGTGGGCCTGTGAGTGACAGGACTGAAGAAAGCTTCGGATCCCATCCATGCTTGGGATCATTGGAAAAAATAGAGAGAGTAAGATGGCTAATATTATAATGCCGCTGTACAAATCGATGGTAAGGCCACACTTGGAGTATTGTGTCTAGTCCTGGTCTTCACATCTCAAAAAGGATATAGTGGAAATGGAAAAGGTGCAGAAGAGAATGGCCAAAATGATTACTGGTCTGGGGCACCTCCTTATGAGGAAAGCATACAGCATTTGGGGTTCTTTAGTCTCGAAAAGAGGAGCCTGAGGGGGGACACGATTGAGACATACAAAATTATGCAGGGAATGGACAGAATGGATAGAAAGAGACACTCTTTTCCCTCTCACATAACACCAGAACCAGGGGACATCCACTAAAATTGAATGTTGGGAGAGTTAGGACAGGAAAAAGAAAGTATTTCATTACCCAGCATGTAATTCGTCTGTGGAACTGAGCCAGGAAGTAGTGCTGGCATCTCGCCTAGATGCCTTTATGAGGAAATTAGACAAATTTCTGGACAAAAAGTCCATCATGGTTACGTAGTAGGTATGTGAAAGCTCCTGATTTTAGAAGTAGGCCACCTCAGAATGCCACGTGCAGGGGAGGGAACCACAATGCAGGTTGTGTCTGTTGTCTTGTGTGTTCCCTGAAGCACTTGGTTGACCACTGTGAGATACAGGAAGCTGAACTAGATGGGTCTTTGGCCTGATCCAGTGGTGCTCTTATGTTCTTATGTTCTAGGGCTCATGGCAGACAGTGGAGGTCTCTTGTGAGCTTTGTCTTCCCCCTTTTCCTGGCCCCCTTTCACCTTCCCTTTGTCTTCCCCTCTTTCTCCTCTCCATCCTAGGATTCTGTGCACCCCGCATGCCTCGCTCAAATCCTCGAGATCGTGTCACTGCCTTTGCCTCTCCTCTGCAGCATATAACCCAGTTCCCAAACCCCTGAAGAGTTTGGGAACTGCTGGGTTATAAGCGATGTATATCCTTCTGAAGAATTGATTTCAGAGCTGAACACAAACGGTTCATAGCATATCTGTGAGGAGGTACTCACACAAACTAGTGGTTCTCTAAGTCAGTACAGGGTTTCCTTGCTCTGACTAGGAAAAGGAATGCAACTTTTAAATAAGGAAGGACTGGAGAGGTAAGGAAATACCAAAGCATATCACTGTTATCCTGCTTCATACTATTCACTTGGTGCTGACATTTCCATCTAAATCTTGCTGGATTTGAGCGAGGCAGGAAGGATGTGTGTCTCTCTTGGTACCCCTCTGTTTACATTATTGAAATACCATGAAAAGCAAAGTGTGTGTGTGTGTTCAGATGCATTGCACACATCTAGCTGAATGGATACAAAGAAAGACTATTGACAGGATGTCTCCCTTTGTATTAAAGAAATCTAGATCATAAACACCTCTTGCATATTACTTTTTCTCTTTTGTGTTTGTCTTATCGCCTCTGTTTCTCATGAACTTACTAACAATAGGATGATTTCCTCATTAGCTGCTACAGCAACTACAAACAACAGCTGCCAGGTATAATGCCAGAACTTTCTCTGTCCTTGCACAAAGCCAGACAGAGAAAGCAACCCCTGTTGCTTATCTTGGAATATTTAACAGAAGCCTCCTGGTCCTTTATATTGATTTCCATCACAAAATGGGAGGTATGCCGAAGTCCAAAGGATGAACTGAGCCACAGTAACAATTGTGAACCTCTCTGATCATCTCTGGTGAGGATGCGGTCTTGACAAATGGACTCTGGGAATTAAGCCCACAACCACACTTCTTTCAAAACTACTGCCATATAAATACATGGCTTTTAATTTATATGCACCAATGCACAGGTACTTTACAGGCTCCGAAGCACTGAGAAGGGGAAAAGCATCATGCATGAATTCAGGCTTTGAAGAATGTGATCTGACATGTCACATGACTGCTGAGCATCAATGGCACTTCTGGTTTCCAGGTGCTCTGGACCTAATCCAAGCCTGTATGCCAGAGATTTCCGTAGCCACCACAGTATTTCTAAGGCATCTGTGAATGTTCCTATGCACCCTCTGGAAAGTTTGTCTTGCACCAAAGCTCCGAACTGTCCAGGTTTGAGAAAGCTACTGATGCTGCTATTACTTTTACCCACTGAAAACTTATTTTTTGACCATTGTATTGTTTATAATAGTACTAGTTCATAACAATTTTTGGATCCACCAGACGCTACCTGTAGAATCAGCCCAGACGCAGGGCTTCTAGCACCTTGATACCAGTATTGGGGAATTAAAGCACTGCATATATAGACACTATTGCAAAGAGAGCACAACCTAACTTCTGCCAACAAGGGGTCTGGCCTTGTCTGAGGGCCCAGTCCTATCCAACTTTCCAGCACCAACACAGCTGCAGTGCAGCCCCCAAGGTAAGTGAACAAATGAGCCCTGAGGTTCCACATAGGTACACATCCACTACTGCCCCCAGCCCCTGCAATACACCAGACCTGTCAAAATAGCAGACATTTTGCTGGATGGCAATAAAATGCACTTTTGACTATAACTGCCAATATTCCAAGGCATCACTGTTTTAATGGATGTGTGCCTGACTCTCCTGATAGTCACGTTTTTTATTACTTGACTATAAAAGTGTCTAGTAAACAAAATTCCTTTTTATCAGAAGAAAGGTATATTGACACTGGAGGCCTCTGAAAGCTCTAGAGTACCAAAAGCAAGTTTTAAATAAAGATAAGGATTCTCTTCTCCCCCTCCCTTCAAAGAGGTGGAAAAACCGTCTCTGAAATATCAGCAATGATATCAGTTCCTTGAAGAGAAATGGACAAAACAGACTATATAGAGGCTGATAATGTGGCAAGTGAGCGCTAATTATAATTAAGGGCTAGAAGAATGATAAGTGTTGAACTTTGACTTGAGCTTTCTTCCCATGATGATATTTTCAAGGCTTGTTTGTGAAATTATGATGGCCAGATAAAAATGCAATTAAATGCATAATTTATATGGGGTTTTGTTTTCATTGCAGAAATTCATTTTACTGGGTTAGTATGGGGGGGGATTTATTACACATTTAAAAGGAACATTGCGTAGCCATTTCTAGCAAATTTGTCGAGGCATGATTCAGCCAAGGTTAAGCACCTTGCATTGCATTGATTTCCATAAGGGAGATTTAAGCATGTACTTAATGCTCCCATTGAAATCAATGGAACTGAAAAGTGCTTAATTTTGGAAGTCTCACCCCCTGAAATTACAGTGTCTCTTCAGTACCGAGTTACAGACCTATGCAAGAGTAAGCAGGAGTGTTCCCAGAATACAATATATTATCATTCTACAAATTGCCTCTTTTACCCTATCATGTAACTTTAAATAAATGGTTTGCAATATTTCATTCTTGGTTCAAATTAATAATTTTAGCACTGAACCTGCATTTATTTTACACCAGGTTATTTTCCAGGCATTTTTGTATGTAACTAGATGAAGAGGCATCTATGGAACTTCCAGTTTGTTAGGGGCTATAGGTTTGAACTGGGTCTGACAGCTCAATCCTATGCATGTCTACTCAGAAATAAGTGTCATTTACTTCAGTGGGAATTATGCCCAGGTAAATGTGTATACGATTGCAGCCTTAGGCCCAAATCCTGACCAACTTTCCAGCACAGGCATAGCTGTGCCAATGGGACGTGTGCTGCATCCTGCAGTCTGGTGGCACTCACGGAGGCCTCTTCAAAGCAAGGGAGTGTTTGTTCCCTTACCTCAGAGCTGCGTTGCCCTTATGTCGGTCCTGGAAAGTGGGTTAGGATTGCGCTCTGACTCAGTTTGTGAGCTCGGGTCTCAAGGCCTTCTTCAGGCACAGAAGGGAACATCAGCCCTTACAATTGGCAGGCAGTGTCTAGATTGGCCAGGTATAAATGCTAGAAATTTGGCCCTCTGCCTATAGCTGGTCAACACAGCAGTACCTTCTGCTTATTACATTTCATGTTCCAGTTTTTCAGAACGCCTAGTCTGAAGAACACACCTTCCAGGTCAAGGTCGGCCTAAGCCTGAGGGAGAAAACCAAATGCTGTCCTCCCTTACCCGATGATGTGTCAGCCTCTGCTCCTCCCTCTCACCAACAGTCTAGCTCAGCACTCCCCTTCTCTCCATATTTCCTCTTTCTTTCTGTTTCTTTCTTCTTATTCCAATCCAGGGGGTAGAAGATGAAGTAAGATCAGTAGAAGCAAGTAGGTGGACAGGGATGGGTGCAACCCATCAGCGTGCTGCCTAAGGCAACTACTTCTGGTGGCCTCATGAATGGGCCAGCACTGCCCCAGATCTATATCTGGTAAGACAGGTCATGGTTCTGACACCTTGCAAAGTACCACAAATTAGATACCACAGGAAGTTCTTGCTCAGAACACCACTATAGAGTGGGCCTGCTGTAACCTTGTGGGGTTGGTTTTGGAACTCTGCATGGATACAAAAAAACAAAACATGCATGCTCAAATCTGCTTGTAAAATGGAGTAAAGTTGCAAAAATAGTGTGAATTGCATAAAATTATGTAAACTGTGAAAAAGCCTTCCGCGGCACTTTGCCTGGAGACTGGCCAATATAGGCTGGAGTTTCTAGCTTGGTCCAGTTTCTTAAAATACTGGGCCAAAGTGTGCTTCAGGGCTGACCAAAATCCATTGTTAAAGGGGTTATTGTCTGACACGCTGTTATCTCCTTGCTTAGCTCTATTCAATAAGAAAATCAGACAAATGGGTCTCGAGGAAGATCTAGAAAGAGCTGCTACACTTGAGGTTTCTATTAGGTTCTTGACAACAAGACTAACCCACATAGAAAGGCAAGAGATTTTGGCTGCAGCACAAAAAAAAATGTTCACCCCTAAATTTCCATTTTAACAATACTTTTGGTCAACAACCTGACCTTCTTAGAGTGCCCCTTTGCAAGGAGGGCTTTTACATTAGCCCATTGCAACGTGTTGCCTTCTAAAGACCTACTTGGTAGGTTTAGAAATGCCCTGAAGGAAGAACGATTTTGCAATTGTGGCCTCAGAGAGGTAGACTCTCTTCCACACATTGTTCTGCACTGTTCTGAGCAATCAAGTGCTCAGAGACCAGTATCTCCCCTCATTGTCAGGAATCAAAACAGGTCTCTCTGAGATCACCTGTTTACAACTTTTGCTGGCGGGTGGATCTGAATTAGAGACCCTTCCAGTTGCTAAATTTTTATATTTGAGCAACTTGAAGCGGGCAAAGCTGCTGGTTCTAAGCAACCTGGAGCAACTCTGTAAGTAATTTGTTATGTTTTAACCCTTATTTTTATCTCTCTTTTAACACATTCCTTCATACATGACTGTCTGGAGACATTAGTTGTAAAACTATATGCCTAATAAGGTTTGTTGTTGTTGTTGTTGTGAAAAAGTGCTGGAAATCGTGGGCAAGAGGCAAACGAGATGCAAGTGCTTCAGTGAGATTTTATTTTAGACCTATTTCTGGTATAGCAGGGTACGTGGAATTTTTTTGCAGGGGGTATGTGGAATTCCCCCCCCCCCATGCATTTTGATCTGAGGCTGGTTGAAACTGTGGGTTAGAGTCCTGCAGATATGGGGGTCCACTGTACAGTCTTTAGAAAATCCAACAGATGCTACTGGTGTGAAAGCTGAACGATGCCAAGTCACTCATTGCAAGCTTGCCTTCTGTGCATGCCACAGCGGCTGTGAAATTTATATCAGGAAATGCTCAGCGGACACATCGCATCCAGAAAACATTTGCTGGTGCTGAAGAGGATGGAGTATTCCCCACTCCTGCAGAGCTCTGCACATACAGTGGCACATCACAGAAGACATCACAGATCCTGGCCAACATGTATTCTAATAACACGGAGCCAAAGAAGACATTCCAGCTGCCCAATGTGTTTGTGCCTTTCCGTGAAAATATCACTGTCTTTGAGGTTCAGGCTCTGAAAGGAGCTTTGCTCACTTCATCATGGAACTCCTAATCTCTTCAATTATTAACTGTCAGTCCCCTCCAGTTCAGAGCCTCCAGTTCTGCAACTACAGAAGACCTTCCACCTCCCGTTCCTTTCCCCGTCCTTGCTTTTAACTCATCAATCTTTCATTTCCATTCTGCTGACTGTATAGAAAGTCCCAACCCTTCCGCCAGCAGTCAGCTCACCTCCTGTGTCTGCCTCTTTGATTCCCGATGCCTTGCTTGCTCACTGCTGCTTTCAGGGTTGTGTCATCTTGCGGTTTCGATGGAACCATCTTTTCCCCAAGCTGTCCTTAGATCCAGATTAATCAATGAACCTCGCTCCAAACTCAGACAATGACCTTGAATATGCAACACTTTCTTTTTGTCTGACAAGTTGGAACAGCGTCCCCTGTGTTCCCATTTCTTGTTGTCTCTGGCATGCATGTGTCTTATAGAGCACTGAAAATGCATTTTCTCTTGGTTCATGTAGGTCAAGTTCATGTAGTTCAAGTGCATTGATGTTGCAGCAACTGCACACATGTCCTTGCTTCTCTTACTTTTTATAACCTGGCCTTTTATCCTGACAGGTCTAAGGCTAGAGTCTTTGGTAGCACCTATTGGGTTTTTTTTTGGGGGGGGGGCGGGAAGGGGTTAATAAAAACAGTAGTATGTCAGTAAACTCCTTGCCAAAAGATGTTACGATGGCACCTGGCCTAGATGTCTTTAAAGGGGATTAGACAGATTTGTGGAGGAAAAGTTCATCACAGATCCCAAGTCAAGATGACTATACGCAACATCTGGGTTCCAGAGGCAGCCTATCTATCTCTGAATGCCAGATGCATTCAGGATACAGGTGTTTTATTGTCTTCATTGCTCCCTGAGGCATCTGGTGGGCCACTTTGTGATACAGGAAGCTGGACTAGATGGGCCCTGGGCCTGATCCAGCAGGGCTGTTTTGTTCTTAAGTATTCATGCACTGAGCTACAGCCCTTTTGGCTATTCTTTTACTGATGTATATACATGCTCCTGTGTATTGGGAAACTGCCATGAAAGAGTGAATCTTGGTAGAATGTGCTTAATATGGTATTCGCTGCAGTGCTTTGCTGGGCACCCATCCGATTGGAGGTGTCCCAGGGGCAATGATTCCCCTCCTGGCTGGCAGTTGCTCTGACAAGTCCACAGAGCCCCTGCAACAGGGCCCACAGCCCAGAGAGGCTGAGCATGGAGAAATAGCTGCAGCTAGGGCCAAGGCTTCAGAAGACAGAAGCAATGTGGACAGAGTACAAGAAGGAATAGAGGCACCAAGGAAGCAAGGGGGGCAGAATCCTACAACAGACTTTATACCAGGGTGGGTGGAAGGGGCGGGTCCACAGGGGGCCAGCAAACCCTTTCTAAGGCAGAAGCAGGCCCAGGATGAAGGTCAGTGGTGGTGAGGATGCCAGCTGGTGAGGACGCTGGCTGGCCTGTGAGCCTACAAGGAGCCACAAGCAGGGAGAAGGATAAGGGTGAAGCAACCCCATTCCTTCACAGCCTACCTGCAAAAGGGGAACCACACCCTTTGCCTGATAGCCATGACCCCTCATAGTTCCCATTGAACCTAACACCCCTGGGTTCGCTTGGGGTCAAACAGTAGTGGAAAAAAATATTGCAAAAATATTTACGATCTTTGGTTCTCTACTTAAGGACTTCTTTGTGGACCACATTGGTGGTTCTTCCTCAGGTGCTAGGATCACCAGGCTGCTGGGTGAGCTCACTCTGAAGCAGGCCATGTAGAACTGTCCATGTGAGAAGTGGTCTTCCCTCAAGACAATCACCGCCACCTTCAGCGACTGCCCCTGGGACTTGTTGATGGTCATAGCAAAGCAGACCTTGAGGAGGAACTACAGCCACTTGAATTTGAAGGGGTGCTCTGATGGTATGAGTGGAATGTGTGGTATGAACACTGACTCCCTTCAAGCAGGGCCTCTGAAAGGAATTTTATCAGTGGATACAAAGTTTCTTTTGGGGCAATGGCAGCAGGCAGAACAGGGGGCAAAATAGGTCAGGGGGAGGGTGCTGACAGTCAGAATAGTCTTTGGAGTCCAAGTCTACCAGGCTTCTTGATGCGGAGTCCAGGTCTACCCAACTCAGAAGCATTGGCAGCTGGATAAAGTAATATGGAAAACCAAACACACTCCTGAGTCTCTTGAAAACCTTTGAAATATAGACAATCCATTGCAGAAAATTAGCATCTTTGTATTTAGGTTCACACTAGAATGGACAGTGTGCTGTGTGCACCAAAATGAACTTCTGCAGCCGCTGTAGCCTTGCACCTGGGTCCCTGAGCTCCTGTATACTCCTTCATGGTTACTGGCTCCACAAGCCAAAGAGCTACTGTAGCAGGCCGGTTTCCTCCCAGATTTGACACTGTGTTAAGGAGGGTCATGGAAGCATTCCTGGGCCCAGTCTGTGTGGCTTGCAGCAGCAGTTGTCACTCCATGCCCATGGTTGCCCCCAGTATCATGCGCAGGCAGCGAGTTCAAGTAAGATAGGAAAATGTAAGATCCCAGGAACTTTCTGGGTGCCTTCCTTTGACTCCTGGGCCCCCTTTCTGACCCTGGGCCCAGGTACAAATTATCCCCTTTACCAGTGGTGGGATTCAAATAAATTAACAGGTTCTATGTCCTAATGACCATTTTAAGTATACCAAAAGATATACCGAAAGGTAGTTTAATAATTCATGCATTAAATACTCAAATAAGAGCAATAAAAGAGGTACACAAAACTATATTATGTTTTAAGAAAGAGTTTTAAAATATTAATGAAAAAATATTAAGTACCTGACAAACTCTTATTGAAGATATTTCCATATTGCTGTTTGATTGGCATCCTCACTTGCACGTTCAGTAGCCCCCCCCCCCCAGTATTCCCATCAATTATCCAGACACCCATGGGTGCACGTGGGACAGGGTCAGGGCTGCTTGGGTCAGGGCTGCTTAGGGGAGGGGGTCAGGGCTGCATGGGAGAGGGCTGCTTGTGGGAAGGTCCATGTGCCTCTCTATTAAACTCAGAGACATGAAGAAATAGGCAATCTTTCACTGCTTTGCTCATTTGACGTCTGAAGGCTGCCAGGATGCAGAAAATGTGCTCATTCTGGTTCCAATGCTGGGCCAGTATTCTATTTTTTATAGATGTTGCCAAATGATTAAGACACATTCTTCCTTTCCTTTGTTTGTTGTTGTCCTCCCTAGACTGGCGGGTAAGTGGGGAAGTGGTTGAGGTGGATAACGATTAAAGCATTATGGGGAGGGGAAATGATTATGGATTAATATTATTCTAGGGGTTGATGTATCAAAACAAAAACTTTAACAAGAAAGAACACTGGGTTCTGAAATGCCCATTATCATTTATCTATTATCTAAAAGACTATCATTATTAAGATTCAGATTCTTTTGGTTACAGATTTTTGTGGTGGCTCCTTTAAAAACTGCCCAAGTTGGCTCTGAATCTTTGGTTTGCCATTTATTTACACCTGCCTTCTTGTACAGGATTCAGCTTTCAACTTGTATTGATAGGTGTTCTCTCCTCCTCCCCCCCCCCCAAGCTAACCCCAATACAAGCTACTTCTGTGCGTGGCCTTGGTTGCATGAAACGGGGAGTGTCTGGAAGTCAACACTCTTCTGACAGTGGTCATGCACTCAGTCATGAAAATAGGCTACTTTAGACATGGTACTTATGGGACAAGGAAGAAACAAGACTATCAAAGCCCACTGACACAGACTCCTTTCAGCCTGTGGAGGGTAGTGCCACCCTCTGCAAAGCTTAAATGAAAACAACTGGTTAGAGCAGCGATCTTCAACCACTGTGCCGTAGCACACTGGTATGCTGCGAATGGTCCACAGGCGTGCCATGGGAATTTTGGAGGTCATTTATTAGTAGGGCTATTGGGGAATGTGAGCCCCCCACTGGCAGTGTGGTGTGCCTTGTCAATTGTCCAAAAACCGATTTGACAATTTGACAATTGACAATTTTAGCGGCTTATCATTGTGCCTTGAGATGAAAAAGTTTAAAAATCACTGGGTTAGAGAGAAGATTTTACTGGCGCATGGCAAAGTAAGGCATGGCCCTGTTCAATCTGACCAAGGGATCATCTAACCTAACATCCTATTTCCAACAGCAACTAATCAGAGGCATCCAGGTAACTCACAAGCATGGAAGGAACAGTCTTTGTTGTTTACCCCAGTGCCTCTTAGATGTCTTTGCTTTTCTTTACGGGAGGGGATGAAGCCAGAAGTGGAACCTTCCACTGCTAGAATCACACCAACCCAGGCTCTCTAGAAGATGCCCTGGATTTGGATTAGAGAGTGGATCCTGGGAGGATTCAAGCATGCGTTTCCACTGCTATTTTATTCTTTCACGAACAAGATAAATGTGAGGGTGAAAATGCAATCCCATTATGCTACTGGCTTCTGCCATCAACTGTACATGAATGAATCAGGGGTGTTTGCTATGGAGATGATGGACTGACAAAGTGTGTTGCCAGATCCTGCAGGCTTCTCTCCAGAATTGTGACACCTGCACAATTACTATGAACAATTCTGGCTGAATAGGCAGCCTTTATCCTTTATACTTACTGTTGCCTCTCCCCAGTGAAAGGTTTGCACGTCACACGATGCCTTGGCACTGCTTTCCTCATTGGGAAGAGAACGAACTTCCCTCCCAGGATTGGGGCTGTACGTTTGCCTGTATCACTTGCTCCGAGGATGGCTGGGCTGCGGAACCCCTCGCCTGACCCCAATCTCAAAGCTGCAACCCGGGGGAGCTGCTGCTGCTCTCAGGGTCACCCATATCAGCCTCGCTTGGAACTGCTTTGCTCCGTTCGGGAAACTATGAGCCCACGCCTAGTCATGTCTACTCAGAAGTAAATCCCACTGCAGTAAATGGGGCTTACTCCCAGGAAAGTTTGCATAGGATTGCTCCTACAAAGCCCAATCCTATGCACGTGTACTCAGAAGTAAATTCCATTGCAGTCAGTGGGGCTTACTCCCAGAAAAGTGTGAATAGGAGTGCTCCCTAATTCTGTGCACATCTACTCAGAAGTAAATCCCACTTTAGTCAATGGGGCTTACTCCCAGGAAAGTGTGGATAGGGTTGGAGCCCAAGGCTGCAATCCTAGCCACATTGACCCGGGAGTAAGCCCCACTGACTATAATGGGACTTACTTCTGAATAGACGTGAATGGGCTTGTGCTGAAACCCTGCAGCAGCGCCTCCAGGGAGGGATGCGGGGTCTGCATCCGTCCGCCGGGGAAGAGGTTCTTGGGAATGCAGCGCCTGCCCTGGGAGCTCACCCGGGATCAGGCTGGCTGGCTGGCTGGCCAGAGCTGTGCGCTGGCGCCTGCTGTGGCTGGAGCCGGCTTCCCGGACGCACGCCAAGCGCTCCTCCTTCACTTGCTTGCTCACTCTGTAGCTGCAGCGAACTTTCCTGGTGCCAGGCGCTCAGCTGCGTGCAATCGGGCGCCAGCACGAGGCCGCCTGGTGCGCAGCCGCTGCGCTCATAGCAAACGGTTCGCAGAACCCCTGCGTACTTTAGGTAGGGGTTCTACAGAATAGGCGCGAACTGGCTGAATCCCACCACTGTCCTTTACCCCCCTCTCTTAGGCCCGGCCTCCAAGCTCAACCAATGAACACTGTGGCTTCAATAATGTTCCAGTGGAGGGCCTTCACAAGCAGCCTGGTGCCATTGCAGAATGGGATGAGGTTCTGAAGCGACATTACTGGAGCCCCCACTTTGAGGAGAAGCTTGTGGGCTGGGAAGCCAGGAGGGTTGAGGGCAGTGGACCGCATCATCAGTTTGCATTACTGAGCCCACAAACCTTTTCTGCCCCTTTGAACAACTTAAGTAGAGTGTCATTAATAACGGTCACCTTGTTGTTCTTGGGGGTCAGAATGGCATGGTTCGCACAACCACTCCATGGACCTTTCTTTGATACTGGCTATATCAGGGTATATTCTGGTTGTGAGGTCTGCTAGGGTTGTCACTACTGAGCCCAGGCCTGCAGGGATGGTAACTTTTCCCTAAAACTTGGGATACTCTTCATCTCCCTGAACCACCGGGATAAGCAGAGCAGTGCACCCTGTGAAGGAAGCGAGACTGTTCCCATCCCTAACTCTCCTCTCACTGGAACACAGGATTAAACAGAACAAGGGCTGGAGACAGCACGGGTTCTCAGAAGGAAAGCTTGTCAAAATCTTGTGGTAGCAGAACTGCTCATTGAGCCAGAAATTATTATTATTAACATTATTAACAGTATTTATATACCGCTTTTCAACTAAAAGTTCACAAATACACTTCATTTTACTGTTCAGAGTAAACACTAAAATGACTGCTTTCTTTTATTTTACTGTTACTAACCCTTGCCATCCTGACTTAAAAAGTGTTAAGTTAAAAGGGCTGACCTGGCCTCATTTGCCATGTTGCCACAGGCCTCTCTCAGGCAGTAGCCCAGGAGAAAAAGCCAGCCAGGCCTAGTTGGCAACCTTCAGTCTCGAAAGATTATGGTATCGTGCTCTGAAAGGTGGTTCTGGAACAGTGTCTACTGGGAAATTCATAGCCATCAATGAGTTGGTGGCTCTGTGAATCTATTGCTGCAAAGCCTGGCCCAGGCCAACATACATAAGTTGGTGGCAGGGACAGGCAGTGGGCAGTTCGAGGGAATTCAGGGTGGGTAGAAGCAGGAGTGTAGCCCACCCAGCCTCCACTTCATCTCCTCAGACATATGCCAGCAGTATAGCTGCTGTGAGTCCAAGGAGATCCAAGCCTACCTAGGGGTAAGAAAAGAAAATGAAATGATGTAGAATTTCTGTCCATTTTAGAAAGAACTTCAGTAATTAAAATTAAAGATTAAAATATATTTAGGCCCTTGCAGACTTCATAAGGTCATCACAAAGTTTGTGCACCCTACCGATGGCAACCTTCAGTCTCAAAAGACTATGGTATCGCGCTCTGAATGGTGGTTGTGGAACAGCGTTTAGTGTGGCCGAAAAGGCCGATTTGGGAGTGACAATCCCTTCCACACTGGGAGCAAGTGTAGTCTGTCCCTGGTGTGTCTCCCTGGCTGTGGGCCTTCCTTCTTCGCCTCTTAGCCTCAGACTGTTGGCCAAGTGTCTCTTCAAACTGGGAAAGGCCATGCTGCACAGCCTGCCTCCAAGCTCAAAGGCCAGGAACTAATAGGAAATGTTCTATACTTCACCCCCTTAATTTAGATTTGCCCCATTAGGGGTTGATTAGGGTAAAATCCTGAATTCTGTTTTTAAGCATTTGTATGGGTAAACTTTGTAAGCAAAAGCCAAGTTGATATCTCTTTGGGCCTAAGGAATTCATGAAAACACATTTTACCCCTTTTCACCCCCTTAGGGATCAAATTTCTAAAAAATCCCTCTTTAATGGGTCCTTAAGTCAAGGAAGGAATATATTCTCCGAATATCATGTTTCTAAGTTCAGGGGTTTGGGCTGGGCGTTGATGAGTCAGTCAGGACGTTGTTTTTATATATATAATTTGCATCAAAATTGCTTTCTTGCAGTTTTTTTTTTAAATCAATTTGTACATACACATCAGGAATGAAAAGTATGGATTAACTGGAAAGAAATGAATGGGGCACTGAATTTCAGCAGTGCTGTGCACAAAATGTGGAACTAAAAACAGAGTACTCCCAATGCTTTGAGGTTCCACTTTGGAAACAAGATGCAGCAACTTGGAACCCTGAAAATGAGGGTGAAATTCAGATGGAGTGAATTTTGGAAGCATCCATATTCATATTTCATCAGGGGAAGACTGAGGGGGGAAAAAACATTGCGGAAGAAAAGTTCTTTGAATCTATCCTTTGAAATACCATGTCATACTATGTATAAATGTCAGTTTATATTGACATTTATATATAGTGTTTTATCACTTATCACACTCAGAAAGAAGGCATTGTAGCATGCTCTGAAAACCAACAGCGGCAGCTACATGGAGAAAATAGGAATGCAATGCAATGAGGCTACAATAATATTCTTGATCCGTAGGATTCTCGTTTGCTTAGCACATAGCCTTGCTTTTAATATGGTTGAGGATGTTTGTGAAGTAGCATATTCAAACCCAGAAGCTTGAGAAAGTACAATTACTTTATATTACACTACACATGCATCCCCTGGGGGCTGGGGATAAGAATAGGCCCTCAGTTTGGCTGTACTTGTCGTAAGAGGCGACTAAACAGCCACCGGGTAGATGGGACTCGTCAGCCTGGGAAGGCAGCTCATCTGAGAGAAGGAAAACTCTGATCCCAAACCTCCACTGCCTTGTGGCTACATCCAGTTATGGAAAAGGCTTCAGGAGTCAACCTCGAGGCAAAATCTGGAGCCCCTGAGGCAGTTCATGGCTGAACACAGTCACGTTCTGGCAACTCCTGCGACGCTGCTGGAACCAACCGTATTGGCCTCTGCCTTTCCATTGGACCATTTCAGTGACGTGGAGAGGGGGGATTTGCTGCATGGGTACAGCCTATCCTCCATACCTGCTTTACCCAGGCTTCGCGCACTGGAGAGGACACTCTGTTCCAGAACCACCATTCAGAGCGCGATACCATAGTCTTCCGAGACTGATGGATGCCAACAACAACACATGCATTTCAATGAAGGGCTCCCTAATGGCAAGATAAAAACCAGTCAAGATTGAAAATGCATTCTCAGAAAGACAGATGGAGTTGTTCAGGGTTGCCTGCATTGTCAGGGAAAAAAACAACACAGAAAAGTAATGGGAATATAATAAATAGGTGACAGTGTCAACAGCTAGTGCTAACAATTCAGCATTTTGAAATGCAAATAATCAACTGGAGAAGAACTTAGCAAGCTTTATTACAACATGATGGACATTATTGCCTTCACCACTTTACAATATGTGTATAGTAGTTGTTTTGCTTTTACAAGGAAAGAAATGCATTGCTTCTTCCATGCGTATGGTAAGCTTTCATTGTCCGGTTCCATCCCCAGGTGTGACTTGTCTATTGGCTGATGGCTGAGGAGGAGGTCTGTCTGTCTGCATTCCAGCACGGAGTCCTGCTCTGACCATTCTCCCCACCATCGAGCCAGGATCTACCCACCTGCCCAAAAGTTGTAGCCTGAGAGTAATCGGTTGTCATTGTTGGGGCTGGAATTCTTTTGTTCTTACTCTGCATTGGTCTAGGAGAGGATTTTGTTTTCAACTACCCCAGATTGCCCTCATGGTTGGGTTCTAGCCAGGGAAGCTATGTCTGGCAGGGTAGTGCAGGGCAGGGAGGAGGATTACGGATTCAGTATCTGCAGGCAAGAGTTGGGGAGTGAACCACAATTGGTTTCTAGTGGCTACCCCAGACTTTAATTGCATTATCTAACTTACAGTGCAATCCTAACACACTGTTGAGCTGGTGTGACCCCACACTGGCTCAGAGTGTTGCAAACATGCACATTTGAGCCCTCTCAGGAGCCAGCTGGACTGGTGCAGAGGCCCACACCAGCTCACCAGCACCAAATCTGATCCCCAAACTGGTCACCAAAAGTAAGTTTGTGCCGGACGACATAGGGCACGGAGAAGGTGGTGGAAAGGAGGAAGGAGGAGTTTTTGGGTGGGGGAGGGCAGAATGGGGGAGGATTGGGCCTGGAAGGGGGGCAGGGTCAATACCTCCTCCGCTGTATTATAACCCTCACTCCCAAGCTGGGTAGCCCTACAAAGGAAAATCTGAATTTGCGACAGCTATATAACTGGCGTGGATCTGAGAAGCCCCATAGGGGTGGCTGGGGCTTTACCTGGGGTAAGGGGAAATATATACCAAGCATATCCAGCCACCTCCTAAGCTGTACTGGATGCAGTGAGGGCTGTTAGTCTATAAAATATTAACTAGTACATAATTGAAATTATAATGCAGTGGTGGACAGGGTGCAACTAGTCCCAGCCTACGAATTATTTGAAAGGGTAGGCCCTTTTCCAAGTCTGCTTTGTAGTTGATTCAGGTGCTTCTCCCTCCTTCCACTAAGGAGACCAGTGAGATTTCTGGATCTTCCCTTCAGTCTGCAGAAGATGTGTTCAGAAGTGTTTGCCTTTCAAACCGGCCCAGGAAACACTTCAAGGAGAACTTTAAAGACCTGATCATAGCCGCAGATGAAGCGATGCAGAAAGGCCCTCGAGCGATCTGCAGGGTTTCCCTGTCAGCAACCTGAGAGAGTGTCAGCACTGTCCAAGGGGACTTATCACAAAGCTTTAGTCAACTTCACACAGGTTCAAACAGAAGAGCTCCCACTGCATGAGTAAACAGTTTACTTAGGATATATGAATTCCCTTGTCAGATCAGGAGTTGATCAGGAGTTGATATGTCACGACCAACTATGTTCCATCAGTAGGCTTTTTGTTCTACCTTTGTCATTAGGAGCATACAAAGCGCAACAAATCAGATCTCATCACTTCCCAAGAAATTGAAAGTCAAATCTGAGCAATGCAGGAATAGCTGAAGGGAAATCATTTTAAACAGAATGGTTTCCACTGATTTAGGCTAAAATTAGACATCATGGAGATGTCATGGAGAAAACAGCATCTCTTCCTATTAACTGCCTAAAAATGTATAGTAAACCAAAACATCACTTTATGTTAGTGCTTCTCAAACTTTTAGCACTGGGACCCACTGTTAAAAGTACAAATCTGTCACATTTCCCCAGGTGCAGTCACATACCATGGTGGCATCAAGTCTAATATATTAAAAATAAAATATTGAAATGAATGGGGACCCACCTGAAATTGGCTCATGACACACTTCGTGGGTCCCGACCCACAGTTTGAGAAACACTGCTTTACGTCATTGCATGTGATTTCCCCTGACCACTGCCACATACAAACAGGAGTCAATGAAATGGAGCTCCGGAGCAATCTCATCCACTGCCCTGGTTATTTCCCCATTCCAGAGGTCAACCAGGGCCTCAGATGAGATGCCAGTCTTGGCAGTGGGAAAATCCCCCAGAGTCCTCAGTAAATCTTCAGGATCCATTATCCTCCAGGGGCGGACCATAGAATGCGGTCCCCCACCTCTACGAAGGTAAGAAGCCGCAACAAGCCTAAACCTTACCAGGAAGTGATCTGTCCATGACAACGGAGTGATCTTAACCTCCTCTACATCCAGATCACTTCCCCTGTGCCCAGCTGTAAATACAAGGTCCAGCACATGTCCTGCAGTATGTGTTGGGGCCAATATCTTCTGGGACAGGCCCATGGTTGTCATGGCAGCCATGAAATCCTGAGCTGCACCTGCTGCAGGGGCCTTGGCATGAACATTGAAGTCCCCCAGCGCTAATAGGTGGGGGGACTCCAGTGCTACCCCCAAGATCACCCAGGTCAGCTCAGGCAGGGAGACTGTTGGGCAGCAGGGTGGGCGGTACACCAACAGAATCCCAATCCTGTCCGGCCCTCTCAACACAACATGCAGACACTCAAACTCAGCAAACTGCTGAACAGGGCACCTGGTAAGGGAGATGGACTCAAGATAGACCATTGCAACTCCCCCTCCCGGTCCCTGCAATCTTGGCTGCTGCAACACCTGGAAACCTGGTGGACAAAGTTTGGAGAGACTAACTCCTCCTGCCATGTCCAACTAGGTTTCCATAATACATACCAGGTCGGCTTTCTCATCCAGGATTAAATCCCGGATGATGCAGGTTTTGTTATTCACCGACCTGGCATTCAAAAGCAGCAGTTTCAGATCCAAGGACTCACTGCCAAAACCACCAGGCATCCGAGAACTGGGGGAAGGACCAGAAGGATAGATGATCTGCCTATGATGGATTCGCCTTCTCCTGCAATGGCCTGTCCAACCCCCACCACCATATCTCCCCTGGCCCGTCAATCTCTTGATTGTGGCACCCCTCCCTTCCCCTGAGCTCCCTCCTAAGAAAAAACACATGTGGCGAGGCCCACCTTCTGAGACTGGCCTATACAGACAGAGACAACCAGCAGAGCTGCTTATAAAAAGATAAAAGCAGGGCAAGCCTAATACTGGATCTCACAGGCTACTCCTCTGCTGGAAAAAGACTGTGCTGCCCTAAGGATTTATGTTGCTCCTCTCTCCCCTGCCTTTAAACAGAAGGGGAGGAATAATCCAACCGCTGTTTCAGTTCGCCATCCAGGAAAGAACCTTGGTCCTTTGGGCACAATCCCCATGCCAAGAGCCCTTTGGCAAGCCAGAGGCTTTAGCAGGTTACCTGCAGAGAGAAGGAGCCAGTCGTCAGTCTCAAGAGTCCAACACAGGTGTAAGTAATAACTTACTTATTACTAATAACTATAGTTATAGTAACTATATTACTATAATAATATAATTAATCTTAATATAGTTAATATATTTAATATTTAATATTATATTATAATAAATATAATATTATAGAACCACCATCCAGAGCGCGATACCATAGTCTTCCGAGACTGAAGGCTGCCAACACATTTAATATAGTTAATATTTCTGGCCACTTCCAGCCCTCAGGAACATGATGGGGAGTCATGGCCAACAGCCACAAGGGTCAAGGGAGCCACTGGCCAGAAAAGTTTGAGTACCACTGAGCTATTGGCTTGTTAGTTCACTTTCTCAGTCTGGTCTGATGAGCAACAGTGCTGTCTTTGGCCAGTAGAGGGGGCAAAAAAAAATCAGACTAGTAACTTCTTCAGGCTACAAAATGCTTTTATGGTGCAGGGAGTCAGATGCCTTGACCCTGGTTTGAATCCCCACTTGGTTTACACTGAGATCCTTTTAAAACTACAGATGCTAGGTATTGAACTTGGGGCCTTCTTCATGCAAAGCTCCACTGAGTTCTGGGCCGGCCCGTCACCTGCATCACACTCATTCAAACATTCATTCTTTTGCACCCTTATCAATCCCACATTCGTAACCTTTTATTGCCATAGAAGTGCATCATTGCTGAAGAAGCTGACGCCTTCAAGAGGTAAAATCCCTGCTGTCTAAATACAACAGTTGGTTGACCTAAAATTTAGCTAATTAGGACCTAGTTCGTACACTTGCTTGAGCAAAGTAGCTTCTTCATCTATCAGAAACCTGAACAATATTGTTGTTTTGTCATTTTGAAAGGTTCACACTGCGTAACAAAATTTAAACAATTTCATATTCATCTGAACAGTTTGATGTTTATTAATTTTGGTGTGAGGATTCCTAAAGGTAGGATATACATCATACTTGTGGCACCTTATCAAGGGATACTCCTTTTATAATTAGCAGGGGAAGAGCAACTGGCCCTCTTCACCCAAGCACAGTGTCATTCGAGCGGCTGCTTCCTGGTGTTTCTTTTGCATCCTTTTTTTTTTTTTTAAGATTGTGATTCCTTTCGGAATGGGGAATCATTTGTTTAATTCAGGGGTGTCCAAAGTTTTCGGCAGGAGGGCCACATCATCTCTCTGACACTGTGTCGGGGGCAGGGGAAAAAAGAATTAATTTACATTTCAAATTTGAATAAATTTACATAAGTTTACATAAATTAATATACTAGAGGTGGAACTTGTATGAATGAATGAAGGTCTTGCAATAGCTCTAGGCCTATAAAAGGCCTTGCACAAAGCAAGGCTGGCCTTTTCTTTGCTGCCGCTACTGCATCACAGATGTGAAACAGCAAGCAGTGGAGGAGCTCTCATCCCACAGCTAATGTGAGAGGTCGAACGCCCTCATGCTGAGAGTAGTTGCGTGGCCAGTGTGGCCTCCAGCGTTTCCAGAAGGCCAGAGGCTCATTGGAGATTGGGGTGTCCCTGAGGGCTGCATTGGGAGTCCATGAAGACCGCAAGTGGCCCCAGGACCGGGGTTTGGGCACCCCTGGTTTAATTTGCTATGAGACTTTTTATTGCCAAAAAAAGTGCATCATTGCTGAAGAAGCTATACCTTCAAGAAGTAAACAGGTAATCTGTGAACTTTTCAGTTGAGATATTATTTTGGATTTATATTCTCGATATATATTATTAAATGGTATATTGTTAATAATATTAATAATACTCACCTCTCTATATTATGTCCAAGATGTTATTGCCTTGTTCTATTTATCCACTAGGTACCCTTCTTACTGTTTTCCCATATTGAAAGTCTGGATAAGGGCAACCAATTGGAGTAATAGCAGGTTGTTTAGTTGCTTAACTTCACTATAACATTTGCATTGGCTGAAGATTGGCTTTGCCTTTCTTACATGAGCAGAAAACCAAGGAGAACCTGACTTCATAGCATGTTGAGCACACCTGAGGTTTCTCGAGGAAACACTAAATGGGAAACATGAAAATTCCAACGTTCTAATGGAGGAGATGGAAATGGTTGCCATGCATGTAATTTAAACGGATGCGTAAAGAGAAGGGGGAGAGTTTATGGAATACTTTCTCCGGTTATATCAACTACCCTGCCTAGTTCCAGCAAATGCAAAAAAAAAACTTGTGCTCTTACAGAACTATTTCTATTACGTACCATCAACACTTGCATTTCAAGGAACATGGCCCTACTCTGTTGCTCTGAATTAGTTCCTCAGCATCCATACCAATCAATGTGACATTAGATTATTTATGTATTTTAGCATCATGCATATTTGAAGCTGTTACTGAAGCCTGGAAAAAAATCTCAAAAAGCTTTCAAGAGAGTCATCTGCAAAGGCTGTGCCAAAACAGCCAACAATTTTTACAAATAGAATTGGCAGTGTCAAAAATGCCTCCTTTTTCCAGACTATTTTTTCAGCATACCTTGCAAAAATGTTCACCCATTCCCTTACTGGACTGACAGCCCAGTAAGGCAATCTGGCAAAGGCATGTATTGCATGCTGTGGGTGATGGGGCAAGAGGCTTCAGCAGGGAAAGGGGATTTTAAATTTAGCGTAAGCCTGTGAACCTGCAATGGGTCTCCAGCAAAGTTTGCCAGCACAAGTCTGAGGATCATAAGAACAGCCCCACTGGATCAGGCCATAGGCCCATCTAGTCCAGCTTCCTGTATCTTCCTGTATCTTCCTGTATCATGTATGTAGCTTCCTGGAGCGAAAGGGGGCGGGGACACTGCTGCCAGAAAGGATAAGATATGTCATGGACTGTCCATGATGGATCTTCCCCCTCCCTTGACCTATCCTCTCCATTATTCCCATCCCCACAGTTTTGCCTCCTCTCCGCCTCTGTTTTGCCCTCCCGCCACCCCACCTTTTCCATCATCCTGCCTGCTCCAGCTTGCGGGGAATCTGACAATGGAAGGGGCAGGAAGGCACAGGCCTTCCTGTTGACGCTCTTGCGCTGGCTCATGTGCTGTTGGAGCGCCTTTTGTGACAGGCGCTGACAGCTTTATGGCAGTCAGTACTGTTGCAATATTCCAGCTTTAAGGCACTCCCTTGGGTCCACTCAGCACTCAAGAGCTGGCACAGATCCCAATAAACCCATTGGGAACCACGGTAAATGTTGAGTGGGTAAAATTTTGTTTACTTATCTCTCTGTCACATCAGCTGGCCTGCAGGATGCAGTGGAGTCTTGGTCAACACCCCTCCACCTCACAGGAAAGCCAAGGATAGGAGTGGACTAGCAGTTACAGTTTGTCCAATGCAATCATTTGCCCTTAAAAGTATGTATACTGGAGGGAATTGTATTGCTAAATGATGACACTCTGTGTGTGTTTAATGCTACACTATCATTTTCACATTCTGAAGATTGTGAGATTGTGTAAATCATAAGAATCATCTCCAGTACATTTGATAATGAAATTACTTCTAGAAGAGAGGCTTTTATTACCATATATTTGGCTAGTTCCATCCAGGAGGTATTTAAAAAATGCATAATATCCATGTTCTCTTTCTAATTTTGCTCACCTTTCTTATGCTCAATACAGAATAATTTGGAAATATTGCAATTATGCGTTGAATATGTATATAATGGAAATAGAGTAATCAGAAGGCATACCAATTTTCAGAGCTTTATAAGTAATACATTCAAAATAGAGCAACAGGTGCGCCAAGAGGGTTTTTATTTTTAGAAAGCAAAACTGATAATAAAACTTATATTTATGAGTCTTTGTGTTTAATTGCATTGACATTAGTTTATTAAAAATGGTGCTTTAAATATTTTAATGGCTATGCAAATTTTAATGCTTCTGATGTAGCCCTGTCACTTCAGAAATGTTCCTCACTAGTTAATTTTTTTGGAAATAAGCAATAAATAAATAAATACAATGAGATTTGCAGCAGTTTGGCTATTAGATCAATGTAAACTTTTTTTCAAGAAATCTATGGCTCTGATCATAAGCAGTTCTAAACTCTGTTGTTGTTCAGTCGTTAAGTTGTGTTCAGCTCTTTGTGACTTCATGGACCACAACACGCCAGGCCTCCCTATCTACCATAACTTCTGGAGTTTATCCAAATTCATGTTCATTGCCTCGGTGACACTATCTAACCATCTCATCTTCTGCTGTTCCCTTTTCCTTTTGACTTCAATTTTTCTCAGCATCAGGGCCTTTTCTAAAGGGTCCAAACTTCCTGTGAGATGACCAAAGTATTTTAGCTTCAGCTTCAGTATCTGTCCTTCCAGTGAGCTGTCAGGGTTGATTTCTTGTAGGATTGACTGATTTGATCTCCTTGCAGTCCAGGGGACTCTCAAAAGCAGTTGTGGATCTACCATTAGGTCTGATGGGGCAAATGCCCAAGGCGCGAGGCTGTAGGACCCTGCTGAAGCCTCTCTGAGGCACCCAACGGGGTCAGAAACTGTGCTTCCAGATTTCCGGAAGCACAGTTTATAGCATCAGGGTACCTCAGAGAGGCTTCCCTGATGCAGTCCTGGGTCACGCAAGGCTCCGTGAGCCTCAGGTTAGTGAGGGGGCAGATTTTCATGCAGGGGGCGGTGACAGCCTGTGGGGAGGCGCCCTTGTTTGCCTTTGTCCCGAGTGCGGGGCTAGGGAGGTCCGCCCCTGCTCAAAAGTCTTCTCCAACACCGTAATTCAAAAGCATCTGTTCTTTGGCGCTCAGGCCTCCTTATGGTCCAGTTCTCACAGTCATACATTACTACTGGGAAAACAATAGCTTTGATCAGCAGTTTTCAAACTCTCAGGGAGTTTGAAAACCGCTGTAAGTCCTTGCGGGGATGGGGGGGAGGTAGTGGGGGCAGGGGGAAGGCAAGATCACACCGCTCGGGGGGCTGCAGAGGCTTGGGTGCACTTACCAGAGCCTCCTGCAGCCTCCGGGGGAGCAGGGAGCCCTACACAAGCGTCTGCAGGGCTTCCCGAAGCTGCAAAAGTGGAAGTGGAGTGATTGCGCTCCACTTCCGCTAAACACGATCGCTCCACTTTTACTTCTGAAGCTGCGGGGAGCCCTGCAGAAGGTTGCACAGGGCTCCCCGCACCCCCGGGAGGCTGCAGGAGGCTCTGGTAAGTGCAGTCAAGCCCCTGCAACTCCCTGAGCGGCACGATCCTGTGGATCGTGCCACTGCCTCCTCCCTGCCTCCTGGCTGTCCCTGCCCCTTAAGGGGGTAGAGGCTAGGGTCCACAGGCTGGGGCATCACGATGCCCCAGTTTGAAAAGCCCTGGCTTTGACTATACAGACCTAACCTAGTGAGTTGTAAATACAGTCTTGTCTTCCATAACACTGTTTCCTTTAGCGCTGATTTGTTATATTATTCTTTGTCCAGGCATGATTGACAGCCATTCTAACCAATGGGAGCAATACATTCTGGGCCAATTAACACTCATTTCCTACCTATCATGATGATATCTTAACTAGCACTGTTTCCTACAGAGCTTGAATTTCAGCAAAATGCCTGCAACTTTCACATGTGGAATTAAGATGGGTTGTGTGCTTATGTACCACACAACAATAGTTTCTCCATTTGGGATTGTTTCTTTAGCAAGGGAAGTAGCCATGCAGTTCTCTCTAATCATGTAAACCAAAGCTGCATACAAGAGATGACTTCCAGAGTAAGGTTTCTATAAATGGAAGCACTGAAGTACACTCCATGAGTGCGAACTCACTCCAAGAAGGGAAGGAGAGTTCCATTGGTGCAAACGGTCCTTCTGTGAGTGGAAGGGACCTTTTGCTCGAGCAACATGCTTCTTCCATTTTCAGAGAGAGCTTCCTTTTATGAAGTGTGTGCCTATTCATGGAAGCATTACTCTGGATACAGTTCAAGAGGAACAGTGTGGAAACAATAATGAGCTGGTGTGGTGGAAGACCATCATAATCTCAAGGAGATTGTTGGTGTACCACATGTTCCTTTCAATCCTTTCTGGCCCTTTAGCTGTTAATAGGCTGCTGCAACAGCCTGCTGTCATATATTGTAGAAACTTCTGAAGAATACCCTTTGTCCCATTGTTCACTTAATTGGGTTCATCTTCTAATGGCCCAGTCCTATTAGGCCTCTGCATTACTGGAACTAGTTTCCCGGTGGTGTAATCTGGTGGCATGTGGTGTATGGCCACATGCCATAAAACAAGGCCACATGCCATAGAACACCACTGCCGCAAGTGGTGCATGGCTATGGCCATGTGTCTGCGGTGCCAGGCACAGCCTCAGCATCAAAGAAAGTACTGAGGTAAGAGAGAAAGGAAGTGAGTCACTGGTGCATGTTTGCACCCTCCAGAAACCCACATGGAAGGCTGCAATCCACTTAGAATCATAGAGTTGGGAGGGACCCAATAGGTCATCTTGTCCCTACTTCCCTACCACCTTCCTTGCACAGCCCCTTTAAGTAAAACAGGAAGTGCAGAATGTGCTGGGATCACTCCAGCGAGAGAGTGCGGTGGATGTGGCAGTGGTGGCAGAGGATGCAGCAACACACTTTCTGTGCCTTGGGGACAACCTGCCCTTGTGCTGGCCCTGGACTATGACTGTGATTTCTGTGGCATTCGGTACTGCCTGTGCTGGTGCCATGATATTACACAGGATGTAAATAAATTAGTGCAGGTATGGCTGAGCAGATATGGGCCAGTTTGTTTAATTAATAGGTCGTTCAATGATTAGAAGCATAGATCATTTATACAATATAGTGCCTGCTGTATTTTTGAGACTCTAACATATCATAGGCTGTGGTAAATAAACATGTTGTCAGAATGCAATAATAATTCGTATGAATCTGAATGAGATTATTGGTCCACCTCAACCATAGGGTTTCCCTCACCATGAAACCTGAGATTCTATTTTGACTGCAGAAGCTGAGGAGTCCCTCTTCATGCAAAGTGTGTCCACTTCTGTCACTGGGCCTTGGTTCCTCCCAATGAACTGCATTCCACTTACAGCCCAATTCTAATGGGCAGTGCCAAAAGTGTACAAAACAGCCTGTTGTTGGTGTGCCAGTGGAGGGGCCAGAGTGGCCCTGCCTGCGGCAGTGGTTCTGTCAAGGCTCGCTAATGAAAGTAGGTTGTGGGGGAGGCAGGCTAGGGCCTCAGATGATGAGATGATGAAGCATGGAGCCATACCTCTCCGGGCTTCCCAAAGGGATCTCTGGTGAGGGGAACCATGGTGAAAGGGCACTTGGGGACCTAATGAAAGACTTTGCATAAACAAGCTCCTGTCCATCACAGCATGTGCTGCAAGATATTTTAACTCTTGTCTTCTCAGGATTCCTAATGCAAGGAATGTGCCTCAGCAGGATTCCATAGACAGGCAGCCAAGTGGAACCTCACCCCACCAGGGGAAACAAAGGCAGAGCATCCCACACAGGTAAGAAAAGGGAGGGGGGGAGAAGGGAATTCCATGTGACCACACACCGATGCTATATATCTGTCTTGTGTCTCTACCCTCCCATCCGGCCCTTCAGGATGAACACATGTCTCTCTGCTATCAACTGTGTTGCTTAAACCATCAATTCCTTTGCAGCAGAAAAGGGAGTTCCTGCTCGCTTTTGTGTCTCCCACCCCTTCTTGCAGATGCCAAGGAATGAACGGAGAATTTTCTACATGCAGACAGTGTCATCTGCCATTTTGCTACAGCCCATCTCCAAGGAAAAAAGCTCATCTGTGATGACAGGATCTCGCTGTGTGATGCTATGAGGTCTCTCATTGTTAACTTTTCTATAATGTGCTCTTATCACAAATTAGACCAATATGTTTACCATTCTAGGTTCATCCTGAAAGTAATTAATTCCTTTATAGCCCTTTGTATTGCCTTCAAATATGTCAAGCGAATAGCTGCTTCCTCCAATTAATGCTTCTGGAATGTTATAGAAAGGAACTCACTTGGCTAAGAATTCAGGGCACAGAATAAAATGTAATAGTATTTATTTATTTATTTTTGGTTTGGTTTTAACGATGCTCATTTCTCTGGGCCCTGAAGGACAAACTTAAGTGATGTAGGAAGCCAATTCGGTGGAGATACATACAAAAGAATATGATTACTTAATTAGCAGCATCTATTAACTTGGCGCTCTACATAAGCTGATGTGGAGCTCAACTGCGGTGTTATTAATCATGTCCTAATGTAAAAGTGTAAAAGCGTTTGCTGTTTTGTAATGTTCTTTCCAAATAGTCCCTGTGGGAATCACAACTTTATTTCATTAAAATGCCTGCCTGCTGTTAATTGATCTTAGGGGGGAAAAAAACAAAAAAAACACGAACAAATTAACTTCGCTTTGAGAGGCATTGGTGTAGGCGCATAAACTCGTGCGCTTCAGTGCTGCGGATTAAGAATGCTATGGATCACTCTCCTCTCCTGTGATTCACAGTGTGACATACTTGGCAGTGCTGACCTGTTTTAATTAATAACACTTGGGTAATACATTTTGTGTGCCAAAGGTGTAAAAAATGGAGGGGGAAAAAAGGATGTTTGCAAACTGTAGTGTTTTTCATGCCAGCTGGGACACAGTAGGAGTTTGGGTCATGGGCAATTAATTGCAAGTTTTAATGACTCCTCTTGTGTGAAACAAATGCTATTCTTGAGCAGGAATGATGGATGAAGATTAAGCTTAGTTGATTTGGAAAAGATGTAAGTGAAACATGTTTAAAAGTGAGTAGAGGGCTCTAGCTATATATTGTATTCTTGCTACATATATAACAGATATCAGGAAACGAAAGGAACCCCCATAAGCTTTCTCCATAAACTGTAAATGTGTATGTTAAAGAATCTCAGGACCCAATCCTAAACCATGCACGCCGGCTTACTGCTGGCACACACTGTCACAAACATGCTGTAAGGCACATTTGTGAACCCTTAGTGCCAGCAGAACGCCGGAGATAGCCCAGTGCCAGCAGTACCATTGGACCACCAGTACTTCACCGCTCGGCGGTCGTCTGAACTGCTGGGCAGCAGAGAGGTAGGTGGGGGTGTGGGGGGGAGCGAGCAAGAGGCATTTGGGGGCAGGGGGAGGCAGGCGGCGGGCAGGGAGAGAGCAGTAGGGAGGCATGCCAGGGGGAGGGAGTGGGGTGGGAGGGAGCTGAGCTCCACCAGATCCTGAGCTCCATGTCAGGCTGTGTGGTCTGATATGGAGGCTCTTAATTCTATGGCAGCCCAAGTGCAGCTCAGGATTGGATTGCCCAATGTTTAAAAAAAAGTGTTGGTGAAATTATCAATATCTGAATTCAATGGGACTGACTTACTCCCATAAAATGTGGATAGAATTACATCCTAATATGTAAATCAGGACTTCCCTGGTTTGAATTTCACCTCTGCTATGAACTCACCAGGTGGCCGTATGCAAGCCCCTCACTCTCAGCCTCAGTTCCCCAACTGCAATGCAGAAATAATAATATATACTTACTTCATCGGGTTGCTGTGACTATTGCATAGACAATCGCAACAGAAACTAGAGAGCAAAATAATTATTTTGCAAATTCCAAAATTGCTTTGCAGAGACTAATGGCCCAGTCCTATCTGGTAGCTCAAAGCTCTTTGTGGTGGCACGACAGCCAGGATGCTCTCACATGCTTCCCACAAATGGCCAGAGGTGCAGTGAGTGTGCCAGTGGCTCTGGGAGGCCCTGCTGGTTTTGGTAAGTTGGAGGCAGGGCAGGGAGGGGGATATATGTGGGAGTTCCAAAGCAGTGAGGGAAAGGAGTAGGGAGATTGCTGAAGGAGGTAGGTCTTGGCAGCAAACATGCACACTGAATCCTATTTTCAGAGCTATAAATCTCACAAATGTATAAACGTAACAAAATCATTTGCAATTTAGGCCCTATTACCTTCTGCTGCCAGAACTGGTGTTTTGGCAGTGCGAGATCCTTGACAGTGGCATGAAAGCCAGACTGTTGTGGTGCTCTGCTAAGCTTCTGTGGCAAACAGTGAGAGGCCTGGCATGAGTGGCAGCTGATCCAGGAGCAATTGGTGGTAGGGTATATCATGGGGAGGAAGGGCAAGAAACAAGGTATGTGAGGGAAGGAATGGGGGGGGGGTGTGTCAGGGAAGGGAGGAATGGATCTAGTAGCAGTCAGGCACACCAGATCTTATCAATCATTTTTTCTGCCTTCTCTGCCCCCGGCTCTCCTGGGACTTTCACCAGCAAAATAGCTGGCATGCATCAGAGGAGACCCATAGGCAACTGAGCAATATGTATGTTGAGCCCCTGTAATAGGCTTTTCAAGACTAATAGGCTTTCAAGACAGAATGCAGAGGAGCTGAATTAGTCTTGTCCCAGGGCCCCCCGCTCACCAAACAGCTGATTAACTCTATTTGCTGATCCGTTGACTGAACCTATAAGAGCACAGACCTGCCTGCCGCGTGCCTTCAGTCCGGGGTGTTTGTGGTTACCCGTTTTGATTATCGCATAAAGTCCAAACATTTATAAGCAGAACTCATTTCGTACAGAATGGATTGTGTATATTCCCTCTTCTTCTCCAAATCTAATCAGATGTATCAATTTCACTGCATGTAACTTGAACCACATATTTTTTTTTTCAGATCCAGGTCGTAATTGCCACCTGTTCAATACTTTTCCATTTGCTCGCAATTTTGGTTCAGGGAATAATGAGAACGTTTGCTGTTAAGTCTGCATTCGTCTCTTTTTACTGGTCTCTTATTAAATCCAAGCAGTCGTTCCAACGACTCTAATGACATATTGTAAACTGACATTTCTGGGATTAACTTCTTCCTTCCAGAAGGCTACAATATTGTGTCTCAGGAACACACTGGTGATTTGCTGATGTATTATAGATAGAATTGGAATGTGTGTGCTGACCCAGAGCCCAGTCCTGTGCTCCCATGGCGTGTGGCTGAGGCTGCACCGAAAATAGCTGCTGCTGCATCCTACATGCCCACAGCATCCGCGAACGGCACCTCGGGAGAAGGGGACTTTCGTCCCCTTCCAACAGGTAAAGGGAGTAGCTCCGCAATGGGGCTACTCGATTCACCATCAACCAAAAGGTTGGCAGTGAGGTAAGAGCCTTCGTGTCAGGCTCTGAGCCTAATGCGAAGGCTCTGGATCTGGTGGAGCATTGCTTCACTGGTCCCACCTCCCTCCCTCCCTGCTCCCTCCCCCAGGCGTGCCTCCCCCTGCCTTTTCCCTGCCTCCCCGTCACACCTCCCCCTGCCCTCTCCCCGCCCTCCGCCCGCCCCCCCTCCGTGGAACGCCTCCTCTCTGCCTCCCCCATCCCCCCACTTTCCTCTCTGCTGCTTGGCGGTTTCTGCAACCGCTGAGCAGTGGAGGCAGGGCACCTGCCTGACGCTAGTCCAGCACCAGTCAGTTCTGAGCTAGCATGGGTGCTTGCCCAGCATTAGGACTCGCAAGCATGCCTTACGGCACGTTTGCAAAAGTATGTGTTGGCTTTAAGCCAGTGCGTTGAGGTCAAGATGAGGCTCCCAAACATTCTCATATGTTTGCCCTCAAATTTTTATGGGATGGCCTCCAATTTAAGCGGTCATAGATTTCAGTCCATTTTGTCAGTTGCATCTGATTTTCAGAAGAGTGGGCAGGGGTGGTGTATGGGTGTGTATGTCACATACACGTAGATGGATACAGAGAGAAAACAAGCAACCAGTGGCTTCTCAACCACAATGGTCAATCACCTTCAAACTCAGGAGGTCTTTTACCAAGCTTGCACTGCTGAAGCTCTGGAAAGTTCATGCAGATGACTGGAGGGAGGCAGGGAGGGGTGGGGCTGGGGCGGAATGGGGAGGAGATGGGTGGGGAAGAGGGTGGATCAAGGACAGGAAGATGGGTGTTGGCCACAGTGGTACAGATTGTATCCTAACCTCCTTCCTGGCCTTGATAGCCCAATGTGGGTCCACAAATCCACCAACCTGGATCCAGCAATAGATCTGGGGCAAGTTTGAGTAGACCCTTTGAGCTGGTGTGGGCTTACCCCACAGCAAAGAAACAATCTTCCTTCACATTGAGGAGGTCTCTGGATGTCAAAACTCTCTTGTGGGTTTCAGCAGGCGTCAGGTTGGCCCTGTTGCATCACTGGGTTAGTGAAGGGAGTTAAATTGGATTGAGGTGCCCCACTGTAATCTTAGGCACACTTTCTTGGAAGTAAGTCCCATTGAACACAGTGAAGCTTCCTTCTGTGTAAACCTGTATAGGATTGAGCCGTTAGTCATGAATTACTTTTTGGGGGATACAACCTGGTAAAGTCTAGTTTTCTTTCTATCCATTGTTGACAAGTATATTGTGGAGGGAGTTTCAGTAGCAAGTAACCATTATGAAGGCCTCAGATAAAAGGTTTTCACATGGTGGCAGAATGAACAGACTGGAATTGTTTGCTTTGGACAGAGGCAAAAAGCAATGTGATCAAAGCACATGCATCACTGAGTGACGTTAAGAAGGTGGATCAGGAACTTTGATTTGTTCTGCCTTTTGATATAAGGAAAAGCCAACATTAAATAATGTCAAAAAGTGTCAGAGATTCAAAACAGATGAAAGGACATTTTGATTTGAGCCCCATCGTGGTGCTCATTGCCAAAGGGTATCATTTCTGTTTTCCTGACTTCACACACTAAAGTATAAATCATGTATTTTTGGTGGGTCGGGCAAACTTTGCTTTTTCAAAAGGCATTTCAGTGGGAGCATCACAAGGACTCATCAGAATGTTTCTATTGATCTGGCTATGACAGTTACGGAAGTCAATGATCTCATGTGATTTCTGAAGCACAGAATTACCCACCTGACATTTACTTACCAGACATAACAGGGAGTAGTTATGTCGTATTCTTCTGGCCCCTGCTCAGCTTTGATGTCAGTATCACAGTGGGAGAAACCATTCTTACAAATCTTCAGAAGGTATGAGTATGAGCGTGCCGGCTAGCCATGCCTCCATACCACAATACCCTAGTCATGCACCCAGGCACCCCTATGTTTTAGTGCATGCCTGCAGAGAAAAGGGCTGTACACAATGACACCTCCCTCGGTTTGGGAATTCTGGGTGACCAAGGTTCTAGAACAGGGGTGTCAAACTCATTTCATACAGTCAGAAATACGTCATTAAGCAGGAAGTGATGTCATTAATCAGGCCATGACCAGAAATAAGCCCATTTTTCTCACTCAGCAACTCATTATCTGCCAAATGAGAAGAGAAAGTATGCAAATCTTGATAATATTTTCAAGATATGGAAGAGTCGAATTATCATGTGAGCTGCCTTTTCAGCAGTGACACCTCAACACAGCGCAGCAGCTGATGGTGGTGTTGGGAGAGCCAGAGGGCCAGAAAAAGAGCTTCCAGGAGCTGCATCCAGCTTTCAGGCTTTATGCTTGACACTCTGGTTCAAGAACATGAGACACTCCCCCATGCTCCCCCATGTCTCTGCAGATAAGCTCTGAAAGTCAGAGCATGACCAAGAAATGCATCAGTGATAGTGTGTGTGTCTAGATGGCATACACCTCTTACTGAAAGCAGGAAGACTCAAAGGAGGGGATCACAGAACAGAAGTGGAGGGGAAAAGAGAACACAAGGAGGATGGTGGAAGGGGCCTGGAGAGAAGGACAGAGAGATACAACAGGTTGGGACAGGTGGTAAATGAACTTAGAGGAGAGAGGCAATAATAATAATAATAATAATAATAATAATAATAATAATAATAATAATAATACAGGTATTTATATACCGCCTTTCTAGGTCCTCAGATTTCTCCTCAGATTTTATTCAAGGCGGTTTACATAGGCAGGCTATTTAAATCCCTGTAGGGATTTTTACAATTGAAAGAAGGCTCTATCTTTCAAGAGCCACAACAATTCAGATGTTTCTATTTGATCTGGTTTCACATCCTGGCCTCCATCCTCCCACACTCAGAGCAGATGGAATAATTCGGCTCAGCTTGTCAGCTGCTTCAAGGTTGCATGGTGCCGGTGGCCTCGAACTGGAGACCTACGGATGTTATCTTCAGGCAAATGGAGGCTCTACCCTCTAGATCAGACCTCCTGCCTGGAAGGAGGAAAGAAGGAGAGAGAAAGGCAAGTTCAACCATGAAACTGGCCAAAGGGAGGTGGGATGCCTAAATAAAAAGAGATAGACCTGCCCAGAAGCAAAAAGAATGACCCCCCCTCCCAGTATTGAGTCGGTGGGCAAATCACCCAGGCCCAGAAAAGGTGGTGACCAGGGCCACTCCAGGATCTACCATAAGGCACTTTGGAAGGCCCCAGACTATAGGAGAGGTGAAGCTGGCAAGTCCCCCAAGCAACTGTAATTGGAATTTGACAATTATTTGGTGGTTGAATCAAATATTGTAAACTTGGAGGCTTATGCAGCATAGGAATGTTCTTCTCCAGTGAAGGTAGTTGGGGGGGGAATGGTCTAGCTGGGTTAGAGCTAGTCACAAATAGGTGATGGGGGGCTGCTTCCACAGGATCCAATTAGTTTTCTGAGTGCCAATGCCGCAATTTCAGGACTGCAGAGAGTAAGACAGGGAGGAGAAGCCCAAATGAGGAAAACCTGGCACTAAAACGTTACATCAACAACCTTATTTTTGCCTTTTCTCCTCCGACAAGGGGCCAAGTTAGATGTGGTATGAATGATCCATGACTAAATCATTGCACAAAGTAACCCTGGTGGGAGGCAATTTGGATTGAAACTGTGGCACCTGGAGAGTGGGGGGGGGGGGGGGAATGATTCCTCCTTTCTTCAGTTTCCCCCAAGGTTGCCATTATCTGTGGAGTGGAGAAAAGACCAGTACTTCCAACTACCAAAGAGAAAACGCAATATAATCATAATGGAACAATGCCAATAATTTTGTGATTAAGCTGCAAGGATCTAGACCAGGGGTGTGTGTGTGTGTGTGTGTGTGTGTGTGTGTGTGAGAGAGAGAGAGAGAGAGAGAGAGAGAGAGAGAGAGAGAGAGAGAGAGAGAGAGAGAGTTTTAAGGAGCAAAATTAATCTATTTTGAGGGGATTTATTGAAAAGAGAAAAGCCTGGAGCTTCTACTTCTGTGACTTTTTCATTGCTTGGTTTCCAGCAAAGGGCACAATGCTGCGGGAAGATTTGTTAAATTAAGTTTGCCATTCTAAGCCCCTATCTGTGATGGACATCTCTACTCCTGCTGTTCCTTTGTTTCCTTCCTTGCAGTGCTGGTTTCACCACCAAAAGCAGCAGTCAGGTGGGCAAGCCAAGCACCTGCAATGAGCTCTGGCTGCCACAGGCTTTTCACAGCACTGTTAATGTCTTCTTTCCGCTGGAAAGTGCACTGTAGAAGAATGTGTAATTATACTTCCAAGACAATCCATTTGTAGGTAAATTTACTGTGTGTCATATAAATCAAGGCAAACAGCTTAACAAGCAGTTTGGTTATCAGCTTGTGGCTAAAAAGACAAACAAATATGCTAATGGATATTCAGAGGTTCATGTTAATCACACTTTTCTGGGTGTAAAGCATGTGTTCTGCCATTGTGTGGTGGCTCCTCCCTGCAAGATACATGCCTGTGGCCAGTCTTTAGAGGGGTTAAGAAGATGATTTCCCCTGAGCCTAGGTAGGAGAGGAACAGATAAGGAGGGAGAAAGCACATGCCCCAATAACGTGCCACATTCTGACTCAAATTGCAGAACCAATTTTAGTGGTTTGGTGAGAACATAAGAACAGCCCTGCTGGATCAGGCCATAAGTGAGTGAGGCCATAGGTGAGTGAGACTGGTCAATGAGACCATGGTCAAGAACAGGCTAAAAAGCAAACTTAGCAGGATGGAGCCCATCAACACACCCACTCCTGCCTTTGGGCAGGGGCTTGTTTAGGCCCATTTGGGTGTCAGTGAAAAACATAGTAAGGATGGCAATTCTGAAAATCGACATGTTCAGACCTGTCTGGTTCCAGGTAGAAGCCACCACAGGAAAGGAGTTCAAGGGGTTTAGGGTAGGTCTGAGGGGTATGACCAATAATGTTTCAAGGTGTTGGGGCCCAGTGAGGGCAGAGTCTACTCTACTAGGGGCCCAATCCTAGCCAACTTTCCAGTGCTGATGCAACCATTCCAGGAGGTGTGCACTACCTCCTGAGGTGGGGGGGGGGTACCAGGGAGGCCTCTTCCAGGTAAAGGAACATTTGCTCCCTTTCTTCAGGGCTTCACTGCATCTGCATCAACACTGGAAAGTTGGATAGGATTGGGCCCTGGTAGTGTTTGGGAAGATCTAGGAATGGACCCAGTGCAAAATATGTCTGTTCACCAAAGGAATATAGCCAAAAACAAACAAATAAAAAACGCTTGCTGGTAGGGGAGGCAATGAATACTCATGCCCATTACTACTACTACTACTACTACTACTACTACAACCTCAAAGTGAAACAAAAAAGCATAAACTGGCACTAAAAAATCTGTTTTTTATTTATTGGTCTGGTGATGGGAACAAGAGTAGCAGAGGGAGAACAGCTCTGCTTAAGGGACATGTTCCCTGGATCCTCTGTTAAGTTGGTTTGAGAGCACTCTATCCTCAGCAGGGGAATTAAAAGGATGTAGCTGAGCAACCCAGGTGGTCATAACTTCTGATGCCTCTCCCTGTCTACCTTGCATTATAAAGGATGCTGTGAATTTCAAACTGGTTAGTAAGTTGTCGAGAAGAAAAGGATTTTTTCCCCCCCAGGATTTCCAGGCTGACTTTAGTTTTACTTCTCTGCATCCAATTTGGAAGTGGTGTGGTGTTTCTTTTCTCTTCACCCTGCATTCCACCAGGCTTGTGTCACGTTGGAGGAGAAAGACTAGGGCTTAAATCCCCACCTAGCCACGAAACCAGCACATCATAGAGCAGGAGCAAAGTGTCCAAATTCCCCAGAACAATGAGAAAACCTGACCAGAAACCTTCATTCAGAGTCACCAGACCTGCCTGGCCTGTTCTAGTTATGATGATGCCTTCCCAGTGAAACTGGTCTCCCTTCAATTTCCTCTTTGGCCAGAGCTCAATGGAGGTACAGAAGATCACTTCTCTCCAGTTTACTCTTCTCTAGAAGCTTTCCTGCCTTGTCATCCAGAGGCAAGTCTTATTCACTATGGGCATTCTTCAGGACCCAGATTCAGATCCTGCTGTGGACAGAGTCCTGATAATCTGTAAAAATTAATAAGATCATTGGGCAAGATACTGTTTATTGGAATCTAGTTCATGTTGAAAGTCTTGTTATTTATTATTATTGTGCCATGAATGCGAATCGCATATAAGCCAATAAAGAAAAAAGAAAGGCAGATCCCAATCCAAATGTTAAAAGAATGGAAGCCAATAGAGGTTGGACAGAAGGTCTGAGAGTGAGAGGTAGGGTTTATAATCCTCCAGGATTGGCCTGGAGTCTCCAGGAAACTGCACTGATCTCCAGGTGACCACTGAAAGCAATCCTGCAGATTTGAACAGGGTCTCTGTGACTTATAGCATAGGTCCTAAGCATGTTTATTCCAATGTTAAGTCCCATTGAGTTCAATGGAATTTAGTCCCAAGAAAGTGAGCATAGGATTGAAGCTTTGATGATACAGCATTATGTTGTGGGAAATATCTCCAGGAAATATCATCAGTCAGAGTTGACTACCCAAGTGAGAGGCAAGGATAACAGGGAAAGATATGTGCACATACGCACACATTCTTTGACTCCAAGTCTTTCTCATGGGGGTTGTGAACCATCATAGCATTTTTTATTCTGAGATTTTCTCAAAGTTCTTTCAAGTTCCCTTGAGATGTTTGCGCAGATTGTATATGTAAGACAACCTATACTTGGGCTCCAATTCATCATTCATGACATCCCTGGGATGTAAGTATAATTGGTTTAATTAAGGCTAATGATAATCTACCATTGCAGAATAGATACCCCAGATGGTGTATGCCAGATGGCATGCCCACAGTGAGAGGTGCCTTAGAAAAACACCTTGGAGGGGGGGGGGGAAGAGACCAAACAATGTAGGAAGCAGTTGTGGAATAAACTAGAAACTCCCTGATTCAGATCAACTGTTGATGGTAATGAAACTAGGACTCGCATGTAGCCCAATTTTGTTAAGAAAAAAAGAAAACCTTTATTACAGTGCTATTATTGTCCCATTTCTCTCTTTCTCCTGAACAGGTTGGTGAGGCACTTAGAGCGCCGTTCAGCAAGCTAAGCACCTTTGTGTAACATTAATTTTGATAATCTGACAATATCCTAGGACAAACACTTTGAATGAAGGCTAGCCTCACAGTGGAAAAGAGAGTCTCCTTGTATCTGCCAGATGTGACAGAATGTCATCTGGGGCAGATCCAAGGAGGGGGCCATGGATGCATCCCCCCCAAACTGCCTGGCAGCAGGAAAGGGCTCCCAGTGGGCTGGGAAGCAAAATTGGGAAGAGGAACACCCACTGCCCAGGGTATTGGTGAGATTAGTCGGAATGGGAACCCAGATCTATCAAACCAGTAGATCTGGGCTCCAAACTCAGGTGAGAGCCCATGCCTACCAGCTGGTAGACCTGGGTTCCCGCCTGGACTTGGAACCCAGATCTATCTACCAGGTAGACTTGGGCTCCCAATCCAGCCAATGGCTCAATGTCCAGGTGGGAGCCCAGGTCTACCAACTAGGTAGACCTGGGCTCCTGCCTGAACTTGGAACCCAGATCTACTTGCCAGGTAGACCTGGGCTCCCAATTAAACTTATGGGCTCTGTGACCAAGGTTTCATGGGCGGGTAGACCTGGGTGCCTGCCTGAATTTGGAGCCCAGATCTACCAGCTGATTAGACCTGGGCTCCTATTCCAGCCAATGGTTCAGAGTCCAGGCAGGAGCCCAGGTCTACCCAGCTGGAAGATCTGGGCTCCATGTCCATGCGGGAGCCCAGGTCTACCTGCCTGGGCTCTGGAGTTGGTAGTGATCATGCCCCCACCCCAAACACAAACACTGGATCAGCCACTGATGTCATCCAGGTCTAATCAAAAGTGGTGGACTTTGACTGAAGCAATTGAGTGATGACTTGGATGTCAAACTTATCCACACTGAAGACACACTGAAGTCACTTAAGGTTTGCTAAGCTACATGTGAAAGTCTGGTCCAAACAGGCCCCCAATTTGCATTCATAATGAAGTTCAAGAAATGTTCAAGAGCAACAGAACCTCTATCTGCTACTGTGCTCAATTTTGAAGTTCTTCTGAAGATTACATAACCTGCGCTTCAAAATTACATTATGTTACATTCCAAACATTACAAATTGGACTGTTGTTACCACTGCTGCCTGCCGCAGTACTCATAAAGACAAAAAACGTAGAAACAAGCATACCTGCTGTTATCAGTTGAGGGTTACTGATCCTCTCTCCCACTGCTTTTCTTCCACAGTTGGCTGGTATAGCGTGCTCAGTAAGTAGTATGGCTGAGGTGAATAGTTTGCTCTCAGAAGGTTCCAGCAATTTGATTTAACGTCAGGTTGAATGCTTGGTTTAACCTTCGGTTTAACGCTGCTCCTGAAGAGGACTGAGGAGGCCTGCAGAACTTGATCGATAGAGGTCTACCTATCGAAAACAATAGAGCTGCTCTTAAATACAAGTAGGACTCCAGCCTTTGCAGTTGTTGCCTTTGAAATGCAGACAAAGCCTTGTAACTTCGAGCTTTCTTCAAAGCAGTAGGCATTGGGGTCAGATGGTTGTGACCTTGTTTTGTATTCATTTATTTATGCATGCTTGCTCTTTGTTGTTCCTTTTGGGTGCTAAAGAGCTGGTAACTTTTTCAAGAGTTGAATTGCTCTATAACCATAGCTGATCTTTTTGTATTGGGTCCATATTCCAGAAGAAATAACATACTCACTATTTATTGCAATCAAACAATTATATTTTACAGTAGAACACAACTAACAGGGACTATCTGGGCCTTGTGCTACCAGAACTTGTTTTGAATGTATGATAGGAAAACTCATGTGGTTGCCAATTATCTGTGGGTTTTCAGTCCCTGGAGGAAGTGAGATGGCCCTAGACTGTTTCCCGAAGGGGCCCTCCTTCACCACAGCTTTTCCTCTCATTTTTGACTGTAAGCCATTTCTGCCCAACAGAGATCAAAAGTGTACATCTGTGGGCTGGGTAGAAATGGGTTAAAGTGGAACCATAGGAGAGACAGCAGTGAAAGTGGCTGTCACTTGATCTTTTGCTCTATGAATCTGGCTGGAATCTGAGGTGTGGGGAGACAACCAACAGATCTCCTCTCATCAGCACTTCAATCCTCTTCCTGCTGGAGAAAGAAAGATGGAAGGTTCTGTGGTTGCCACCATTTATATTATCCTATGCATGTCTGCTCAGAAGCAAGTGCCATTGTGTTCAATGGGGCTTACTCCTAAGAAAGTGTGCCCATGGGGGCAAGCAATTTGGGTGTCACCCAAACTCACACCCCCAGACTGCAGTGAATCTGGTCACAAATTGCATATGGGGTGAAACTCACAGGTGCATTTTGCCAAGGAACAACAGCACGTCTGCTGGGGCCTAAGACTGCAAGGGTAAACTCCATTGAATGCTATTGAATTCATTGCAAAGTAAATAAGTATACGTTCAAGCTGTACTTTGATGAGAAAGGTGTAGCCAGAGAAAAATAGTGCTAAAGAACAGCAACCAAACAACAAACAGTTATATCAGACAAGGTAGCAAAGTTGTGCAATCTAAGTGTTTTACAGGGGAAAATGCCTTACTGAACTACAGCTTTCAAACTACTTTCAAACTTACTTCAGTCCATTCCAAATGAATGCCATGAAAACCTGCATGATGCATTTGTGTCAACATTTAGTGTTGCTCTGTAATTTCAGATTTAATATAATTGATGTTTCACCACCAGTGCATGGTAACACTAAAACATTCCATGCATGTCAATGTTTTATTTGTTTTTTCCCCCACACTTAAAAGGAGAATAGGGACTTTTGGTTTTTTTGATTTTTTGTGTTTTTGGATGGTGCTTGAATTCTCTCCCTGTTGCAACGACTATTCTTTTAGCACTGCCAGATAACTTATGAGATATTGGATTGGAATATCAATGCCTCCTGTTTTAGGAATGCTTACCAACAATTATCTTGTCCAAGAGAATGACTTGATCAATATTAATTGGCTCCATGAACCTTTTTCCAGAAAGGAATGTTCCCATGGGATCATGACATTAATATTTCTCTTTAAAAAAAGAAACATCAGTGACTCTCAGTCTAATGATTTTTTTCTTGTCTTTACAGTTGTCGTGGGGGTCCAAAGTAAAATTTTAGAGCAATTTATGTTACCAGTACTGTGGAAGATCAGATTCCAATGAGAGGAGGTCAATACAACATCTGCCTTTTTTTAATCTTTCATACATAGTCATGCATACCATCTAGCTATTTCAGGAATCTCTGGGGTATAGCATAAGCTGGGATTTAATGACTTGGAACCTACTGTTTCAAGTGATATTTTGACAAGCTGCTAGTCTATAGCACCTTATTCTGCTCTCTCTCTCTCTCTCTCTCTCTCTCTCTCTCTCTCTCTCTCTCTCTCTCTGTCCTTCACAGAGTGCAACTAAATTGGCAGCAGATTTTACATGCCAACTTAACGTATTTCCATTGCAGAAATCCTCTAGTAGGAAACTGGTGATGTGCATAAGTGAACAATTGTAGAGTACAGGAGAGCCATTGTCATTTTTATCATACTAGAGGCACCTGCAGTGTTCCTTAATATGAGCTGCAGAGTTACAAAAGACTCTATGGGGGAGGGTGAGAGTGGTAACTTGCTTAGTACGGGCAGATGGATCTTCGCAGGGGACAATATTTGATTTTGTTTTCCAGCTGCAAAAGAAACATCTGAGAAAAAGCAGGAAAAACCAAACTTTTTGGCAAAAGGAATATTTTAGATTCAAGGTAACTACCCACCTGTGTACATATGTTTTCACAAAAGTGGAGTTGGAAGATGGTGGGTGGAAATTATTTTTGTTGTTGGAAAACAAATAGGTAAAAATGTTGGTGATTTAGTGATGGCTTTGGAGGGCTGCAGTCATTGACAATCCTCTGTTTGAACTGAAACTTAAGAACAAAACAAACAAAAAAGCAATTATTTCAGTAATAAGATATCTCAGCAGAATGATCTTGTACTACAGGTTTTGCCTTTGTTTTCAGCATTGTTTTCATTTTATCCATTGACTGTTGAGATTTTTCCCAGTTGTTCATTATCCAGCTGAAATATCCTGTGTCTAAAATTTCAAATCTATGAAGAAAACTGCTTAATAGGGAAAGGGTTTTTTTTTAGCAGGGTCCTTGACTCTCAAAAGACTTTCTTTCTTAATCAGACCAATCAATTAAAATGGACCACAAATTGCCTTTATTAATTCAGCAACAGATGTATAAAAATGTACTGATTTAAATACAAAACTCTGTATAGTAAAACCTTATTAAAAGTCACATTCACTCTTTTCCTTAGGAGCGAAGGCTTTTCCTAAGATCATGTCTCCAACCACAGAGACAGGTACCTTCTAAAATAAACACACAAAAACTATGTTATTTTGTTTCAGAATGCCGATCATGCAATGTAAGCCACGTGATCGGGGTTTGTTTGGCCCTGCCCGGGAGTCTCCTCCCCTGTGAGGGGATTGGAGGAGGGCTGGAACTGGGCAGGCTCAGAGGGCTCTTAGGGCACCAGCACTCAGCCCTCTTCCTCTTTTTACTGGTTGCCGTTTGGGGCCAGTTAGGAATATTTTGCTGCCTGCCAAGATTGGCCGATGGCGGGTAGTTTTTTTGCCTACCCCAGACTGCCAGGGGTTTTTTCCTCTTCCAACTAACATCGGTCACTTTATGAGGGCAGGTGGTGCGGGTTAGAAGGCGTGAGATGGACTTTGGCATGCACCTTCAGGCAGCATAGGCAGGGCAGAGTCCTCAGGGGCCCAGTGGCACGAGGACATAGACGGGGCCCTGGCCGGGACCGCGGGGTCCGCCTCAGAGGCTCAGTGGCTCGAGGTGGCACGGCCGTGGTCCGGCTGCCTTATGGGATAGACCTGGATGAGCTGCGCCACCTAAGAAAGGGGCGTGGCTTGAAGTTGGGTGCACGACCAGCCTGGGGGACAGATGTGATTCTGGTGCCTTCCAGTGGTCCAGCCTCCGCACCACAGGGGCTTTGCTGCCACAGCAACTGCAGGTCTCAGCCTCTCCCTTCTGTGCTATAACTACTAATAAAGTGGCCCTTTCTCCCATGTCTGTTGTCTCGAGTGTTCATTGGGGGGGGGGTGCACAAACAATGATGTTTTTCTCATATGTAAATGTGTGCAAATACAGTTGGTTAAGAAAGGAACATTCTTCTGATTGACCATATTTTACTAATCATAGCAGCCAGTGACATGTAGGCAGGGTAAGCAAAGTCTCACCTGACCCAGCAAGAAAAAAAAGATTCAACAAGTTTTTTTTTAAAAGTACCTTTTGTCTTTCCCAAGCTGCTTCTCTCTGCTGCACCACACAGTCTGTTTAAAGCAACACACACACAAAAGGAAGGAACAAGAAGATCTGCCAATCAGCTTAATTGCTATGGTGACTAGCAAGGGATAAAACAGACAGTGCAAAAGGGGAGAGCTACATCAATTTGCCCAATTATAAATAAAGACAGTACTTGTGTCATCCGTCTCTGGGGAGGCATCAGGAAGTCTTGCCTCCAGCAGGTTGGGCTGTATTCATAGCTAGCTCCCCCCCCCCCCCAAAAAAAAAGGACAACTGACCAACCAATCAAAAAATAGCGGGACACCTGCATCAGCAAGCTCTGGGGAGGCAGCAGGAAGAGTTGCTTCTCCTCTCTTTTAAAAAAAAAAAAAACCCAGGAAGGAGCCTGCCCAATGGACTGGCTCTCCAAAGGTCTAGGAGCAGCCATTTTCTAGTTGCTCCAGGAGGCATGTACTGAGCTCTCCCCAGGTCCAAGTGGGGGAAGAAAAGGTGAGTTTAAAATATAAAAAAATTATTGAGAGGAGATGGAGAGAGTGTGTGTGCTGAAGAGAGTGAGTTTCATTTATTTATTTATTTCTGGGGGAAAGAGAGTGTTGCAGAGTGAGCTTTATTTATTTAATTTCGGGGGGAAGATAGTGTGTGTTGTAGTAGACTGAGTTTAAGAGGGTGAGTGAGGGGAGAGTGAGTGTGTGTCCCTCCCCTGGCTTGGATCTCACTGCATGTCACTGGTAGCAGCCTACAGATGTGCAAATAAATCTCCATGAAGAGTAGACACCAAGGGGGTGGATTCTGGCTACCCTCCCCTTACCCCTGCTGCCATCAGTGCCCCATACAATCCTGCTCTAGAGGTCCCCCCAGCCTTTCAGAGCAATTTGGGTCAGAGGGAGCTGCTGGGCTAAAGAGGAAGCTATAAAGTTTGCTTTCACATGCTACCTTCTGTTTGTGTTCTTTAGGATACAACTCTCTCTCTCTCTCTCTCTCTCTCTCTCTCTCTCTCCCCCTGCCCCCCCCCAGGAAAGTGTGTTAAGATTGTAATTTTACTTACTCCCAGGAAAGTGTAATTAAGAGAAAACCAATACTAAAAAAGACAGTAACACAATAAAAAAACTAAGTTCCATTGAATACAAATGCTTGAACAGTCTGTCAAAAAGCAAGAGTGGGGGACTGATGGATCTCATGTGGAAAGACATTTCATAATATGGTGCCACTTCTGAGAAGATCCTGCATACCAGCCATCCATATTGGCAATGGTGGCAGTCCTAAAGCCTAGGAAAAGTTGTACCATATGACTGTTCTTGGTTAACTATTTTGGTTTCATTAAGAACATAAGAACAGCCCCACTGGATCAGGCCATAGGCCCATCTAGTCCAGCTTCCTGTATCTCACAGCGGCCCACCAAATGCCCCAGGGAGCACACCAGATAACAAGAGACCTCATCCTGGTGCTCTCCCCTACATCTGGCATTCTGACTTAACCCATTCCTAAAATCAGGAGGTTGCGCATACACATCATGGCTTGTACCCCATAATGGATTTTTCCTCCAGAAACTTGTCCAATCCCCTTTTAAATGCGTCTAGGCTAGACGCCAGCACCACATCCTGTGGCAAGGAATTCCACAGACCGACCACGCGCTGAGTAAAGAAATATTTTCTTTTGTCTGTCCTAACCCGCCCAACACTCAATTTTAGTGGATGTCCCCTGGTTCTGGTATTATGTGAGAGTGTAAAGAGCATCTCCCTATCCACTCTGTCCATCCCCTGCATAATTTTGTATGTCTCAATCATGTCCCCCCTCAAGCGTCTCTTTTCTAGGCTGAAGAGGCCCAAACGCCGTAGCCTTTCCTCATAAGGAAGGTGCCCCAGCCCCGTAATCATCTTAGTCGCTCTCTTTTGCACCTTTTCCATTTCCACTACGTCTTTTTTGAGATGCGGCGACCAGAACTGGACACAATACTCCAGGTGTGGCCTTACCATCGATTTGTACAACAGCATTATAATACTAACCGTTTTGTTCTCAATACCCTTCCTAATGATCCCAAGCATAGAATTGGCCTTCTTCACAGCCACCGCACATTGGGTCGACACTTTCATCGACCTGTCCACCACCACCCCAAGATCTCTCTCCTGATCTGTCACAGACAGCTCAGAACCCATCAGCCTATATCTAAAGTTTTGATTTTTTGCCCCAATGTGCATGACTTTACACTTACTGACATTGAAGCGCATCTGCCATTTTGCTGCCCATTCTGCCAGTCTGGAGAGATCCTTCTGGAGCTCCTCACAATCACTTCTGGTCTTTACCACTCGGAAAAGTTTGGTGTCGTCTGCAAACTTAGCCACTTCACTGCTCAACCCTGTCTCCAGGTCATTTATGAAGAGGTTGAAAAGCACCGGTCCCAGGACAGATCCTTGGGGCACACCGCTTTTCACCTCTCTCCATTGTGAAAATTGCCCATTGACACCCACTCTCTGCTTCCTGGCCTCCAACCAGTTCTCAATCCACGAGAGGACCTGTCCTCTAATTCCCTGACTGTGGAGTTTTTTCAGTAGCCTTTGGTGAGGGACCATGTCAAACGCCTTCTGAAAGTCCAGATATATAATGTCCACGGGTTCTCCCGCATCCACATGCCTGTTGACCTTTTCAAAGAATTCTATAAGGTTTGTGAGGCAAGACTTACCCTTACAGAAGCCATGCTGACTCTCCCTCAGCAAGGCCTGTTCGTCTATGTGTTTTGAGATCCTATCTTTGATGAGGCATTCCACCATCTTACCCGGTATGGATGTTAGGCTGACCGGCCTATAGTTTCCCGGGTCCCCCCTCTTTCCCTTTTTAAAAATAGACGTGACATTTGCTATCCTCCAATCTTCTGGCACTGTGGCCGTTTTGAGGGACAAGTTGCATACCTTAGTCAAGAGATCTGCAACTTCATTCTTCAATTCCTTAATAACCCTTGGGTGTATGCCATCAGGGCCCGGTGACTTATTGATCTTTAATTTATCAATGAGGTCTGAAACATCTTCTCTTTTAACCTCTATCTGACTTAACTCCTCGGTCAGGAGGGGCCGTTCGGGCAGCGGTATCTGCCCGAGGTCTTCTGCCGTGAAGACAGATGCAAAGAACTCATTTAATTTCTCTGCCATCTCTAAGTCTCCTTTTATCTCCCCTTTCCCTCCCTCACCATCCAGAGGGCCAACCGCTTCTCTGGCGGGTTTCCTGCTTCTAACATATTTGAAGAAGCTTTTATTATTCCCCTTAATGTTGCTGGCCATGCGTTCCTCATAGTCTCGCTTGGCCTCCCGTATCACCTTCTTACATTTCTTTTGCCACAGTTTATGTTCCTTTTTAATCTCTTCATTAGGGCAAGACTTCCATTTACGGAAGGAAGCTTCCTTGCCCTTCACAGCCTCTCTAACTTGGCTGGTTAGCCATGCGGGCACTCTCCTGGATTTAGTGGAACCCTTCTTTCTTTGCGGTATACACCTCTGCTGGGCCTCTATTACTGTTGTTTTAAGCAGCCTCCATGCACTCTGGAGAGACTGGACTCTTTTTACCCTCCCTTTCAACCTCCTTCTAACCAGCCTCCTCATCTGAGGGAAGTCCGCCCGTCCGAAGTCAAGGGTTTTTGTTAGAGATTTGCCTGGTATTCTTCCCCCAATGTGCACGTCAAAACGGATCGCAGCATGATCACTGTTCCCCAATGGCTCAGTAACGTTTACATCTCTAACCAGGTCCTGCGTACCGCACAAAATTAAATCCAGAGTCACCTGTCCTCTGGTGGGCTCCGTGACTAGCTGATCTAAGCCACAGTCATTTAGCACGTCAAGAAATCCGGTTTCCTTATCGTGACCAGAACACAAATTGACCCAGTCAATATGAGGATAATTGAAGTCCCCCATGATTACAACCCTGTCCTTCCTTGTCACCTCCCTGATCTGTTTCCTCATTTCAAGGTCCCCATCAGATTTCTGGTCTGGAGGACGATAGCACACCCCCAGTATTACATTGCTGCACAAGCCTGGTAATTTAACCCACAGAGATTCTACGGTGGAGTCAGACCCACCTTCAATCTCTACTTTGCTCGATTCTATCCCTTCCTTAACATAAAGGGCCACCCCACCTCCAACACGCCCCTGCCTGTCCCTCCTGTAGAGTTTATAGCCCGGGATTGCGGTATCCCACTGATTCTCCGCATTCCATCAGGTTTCCGTTATGCCCACTATGTCAATATTTTCCCTTGTCACCAGACATTCCAGTTCTCCCACCTTTGCTCGTAGACTTCGGGCATTCGCATAAAAGCATTTATACACGGAATGCCCCAGGATGGGCTGCTTATTCGCTCCTTTGTCCCCGCATCCTCTCATTGTGCCAAACCGTCTATCACATCCCATCACCCTACCTTTCCCAATTTCTTCTCCTACCCTGCCTTTGTCTTGTTGTTCTCTAACCTCCCCATCCTCATCCCATAGGGATGAGGAGTCCCGAACCGGATGCCCCTCGGCTCCTGTCGGCCTTCCCCCAGGGATCAGTTTAAAAGCTGCTCTGCCACCTTTTTAATGTTATGCGCCAGCAGTCTGGTTCCATTCTGGTTCAAATGGAGCCTGTCCCTCTTGTACAGGCCCCGCTTGTCCCAAAACGGGACATCCCATTCCAGCCATTGCAAAAAGATTTCATTCTGCGTGGGTTTTATTCATACTTGTATATACAGGCTTGTTAAATGAGCACGTTAAGGAGTGAGATTGAGTATTGATTCAGTAATCAGTGGGGCTGTCTTCAAATATCTAAACATAGATGCTTTGAAAGTTTGCATTCGCTTTTTCTCCAGTAACAAGCTGTAATGCACAATAAGAAGAACAATTTTAAAAGGTCCCACATATTATATTTGCCTCACCTAGCTGTCTAGTCACTTATATTTTATGTTCCCTTGTAGGAGCAACATGTCAGAAAAACATGCACTCATTCAAACAAGCATATAAAAAAAGCCTGGGGATACAAAAATACCCATTTGCAAGCGTAGGCCATAATGCTCCATATCAAACAGAAAATATATGCCCTAACAGCAGCCTGGTTGAAGGATTCACCTGTGTTTGTGAACAAGGGAAGAAGATGATTAAGTTTTCCATTTCTGTAAGAAATTGATATAATTATGTCCTCTCCTTTCAGTTCATAAATATCTTGAGGCTGCCTGCCTCCCCATTTGGTTTCGCGCTCTTTCCAATCTAACCAGGGTTTGACGAAGCAATGCAAACTTGTGCAAATATGCATGAATTTCAATCACGCTCCTGGGTTTTTCTACGATTTAACCAACCAAGGGAGAAATGGGTTCACTAGAACTCATCTATTGGAAGCCTCGGGGCTGCAAGCTCGACCCTATTTCTTCAGCCTCACAAAAAATCCACATCACCACCCAGCACAGAGGTATACAAAGTAAGATATATTGACCACCTGTTGTACTAATCAGGCAGCCTGAATCTTTTCTGCCTGTGCTTCAAACCAATTCACTGTGTCCATCCCAGACATTTATTTCTACCACAGGCACATAGGATGCACTGAAGGAGTACATGGGAGTTGCTTATTTTTGAGTAGGGTTGAATCAAAGGTAAAAAGAAATCCACAGGGATTCAACAGAGAAACTATCTTCTGTTCTGCCATTTTGAGCTAGTTGCTAATTAACAAAAAAGTCTAGCTAATCAGACAGTATATGAATACACCTTCATTAGAGAAGAGCTTTCGACATTTGAATCATCTTCCAGACAAGCATGGAAGAACAACTTACAACTATTGTTCCTCATCCTCAGGAAGCCACAAGCTTCTGTTGGTTTCACTGTCTCACTCCACAGGGCATTCCTTTCCCAGCTCTCTTTCCTGCCAACATCTTCCCCAGTGAGTAATTCTTGCACAACTGCAGTCAAAACTCACAAGGTTCCTCCAATTATTACTGTTTGTTTGAAGTTGCATTGAAGCAACTTGAAGCATTGCATTGAAGCATGAAGCATGAAGTTGCATTGCATTGAAGTTGCATTGAAGCATTGAAGACGAACAGGCCTTGCTGAGGGAGAGTCAGCATGGCTTCTGTAAGGGTAAGTCTTGCCTCACAAACCTTATAGAATTCTTTGAAAAGGTCAACAGGCATGTGGATGCGGGAGAACCCGTGGACATTATATATCTGGACTTTCAGAAGGCGTTTGACACGGTCCCTCACCAAAGACTACTGAAAAAACTCCACAGTCAGGGAATTAGAGGACAGGTCCTCTCGTGGATTGAGAACTGGTTGGAGGCCAGGAAGCAGAGAGTGGGTGTCAATGGGCAATTTTCACAATGGAGAGAGGTGAAAAGCGGTGTGCCCCAAGGATCTGTCCTGGGACCGGTGCTTTTCAACCTCTTCATAAATGACCTGGAGACAGGGTTGAGCAGTGAAGTGGCTAAGTTTGCAGACGACACCAAACTTTTCCGAGTGGTAAAGACCAGAAGTGATTGTGAGGAGCTCCAGAAGGATCTCTCCAGACTGGCAGAATGGGCAGCAAAATGGCAGATGCGCTTCAATGTCAGTAAGTGTAAAGTCATGCACATTGGGGCAAAAAATCAAAACTTTAGATATAGGCTGATGGGTTCTGAGCTGTCTGTGACAGATCAGGAGAGAGATCTTGGGGTGGTGGTGGACAGGTCGATGAAAGTGTCGACCCAATGTGCGGTGGCTGTGAAGAAGGCCAATTCTATGCTTGGGATCATTAGGAAGGGTATTGAGAACAAAATGGTTAGTATTATAATGCCGTTGTACAAATCGATGGTAAGGCCACACCTGGAGTATTGTGTCCAGTTCTGGTCGCCGCATCTCAAAAAAGACATAGTGGAAATGGAAAAGGTGCAAAAGAGAGCGACTAAGATGATTACGGGGCTGGGGCACCTTCCTTATGAGGAAAGGCTACGGCGTTTGGGCCTCTTCAGCCTAGAAAAGAGACGCTTGAGGGGGGACATGATTGAGACATACAAAATTATGCAGGGGATGGACAGAGTGGATAGGGAGATGCTCTTTACACTCTCACATAATACCAGAACCAGGGGACATCCACTAAAATTGAGTGTTGGGCGGGTTAGGACAGACAAAAGAAAATATTTCTTTACTCAGCGTGTGGTCGGTCTGTGGAACTCCTTGCCACAGGATGTGGTGCTGGCGTCTAGCCTGGACGCCTTTAAAAGGGGATTGGATGAGTTTCTGGAGGAAAAATCCATTATGGGGTACAAGCCATGATGTGTATGCGCAACCTCCTGATTTTAGGAATGGGTTAAGTCAGAATGCCAGATGTAGGGGAGAGCACCAGGATGAGGTCTCTTGTTATCTGGTGTGCTCCCTGGGGCATTTGGTGGGCCGCTGTGAGATACAGGAAGCTGGACTAGATGGGCCTATGGCCTGATCCAGTGGGGCTGTTCTTATGTTCTTATGTTCTTATGAAGCAACATATGTTGTGGAGCACAAAGCTGGGCTGTTCGCATGTGACGCTGGACACAGGTACAGAATGTCTGTACCTAGGCACACAAGAATGACCATATCAGAGTTTGCTTTGACAGTCCAACTGAGTCCACTGGTTGTATCTATACTGACAAAAACATGTGAATAACTGTACCCAGGTACAGTTTAATGTTTCAACAACCCTTCCGCTTTCAGACATCCTGGTCATTAACAAGGCACTATTATAGAATAGAGCGTTGCTTAATGACAGGGATGCAAACCAGCACTCCTGTAGTCAAGCTAGGCTTGACATTATGGGAATCCTCCAAAAGGCAAGGGGAGCCATGCTCCCCTCGCCTCCAGAGGTTTTTCTGAGCCTTGCAGAGGTAGAGGTGAAAAGACGTGACTTCCAGATTCCCAGGAAAATGGAAGTCACATGTTTTTGGCCAAAACGGCCAGTCTGAGTCTAAAGAGGAAAGGAGAGCACAGCTCCTCTTGGCATCAGAGGTTTGGGGAGGGGTGAACAGGGACCAGCGGCAGCCGTCACATATGTGGGCTGTCACTGGTTGGAACGTTGCTAAGTGACGCATGACTGTACAGTACTTTGATTCCTAGAGCCTTATGATTTCCTTGTAATGTAATAAATTGCCTATTCTTTCTAGGACTGGACTTTATAATTTGTTTTATTAAATAATGCTTAAGGCAACATCAGGGCTCAGACACGTTGGGCACTGGTTGATGACCTCTGAGGCCCCTTCTAAGCACACCCTGAAGGCACCAACACCTTGCAGGCAGAGGAAATGTCTCTATATTCAGTGATTCATGCCATTGCTGCTTTCCCCTACCCTCCCCATTCACAGTGGCGCTTTCTCAGAGGTCCCTGTAATTAATTATTATTATTAACAGTATTTATATATCGCTTTTCAACTAAAGTTCACAAAGCGGTTTACAGAGAAAAATCAAATAACTAAATGGCAGTAATGTAATTACTGGAGGATCAGAAAGGACATGTCGCTCTGTCGTTGCTTCTCTTCTCTGGTTGCCTGGATACTCATCCCTCAACATTGGCCATGGGCCTAGGCATTCAGGAGGGCAAAAGACAGTGATTGCTGGTCACTATTCTCTCAGCATCCCAGCAGCCATCTAGAAAGTTGCAGAGTGGGACGAGTCAGAGTGCTCTAATCTCAGCACCGACAGGGCACTGAAGCAGAAGTGACAGAGACAAAAGTGACCAGAAACCTCTGCCCTTTACGTGGGCAGCTGAAAGGAGAACAGCTTTTGGTCACTTCTATCAGCACCCTGGCAGTGCTGAGAAAAAAGCAACCTGAACCACCACCCTATTGCCTTCATAGGGAACAGTTCAGCCACACCACACCACGCCTCTTTCAGTGTTAATGGAACACTGAGAAAAGAGCTGCCAGATACACCATTCTTTTCTAGTGCCCCACCATTGTTGAGAAAGTGCCCAACCTGCTCTGGGAGTGAGGAGAGCAGCAGTATGTGTGAGGACCATAAGGTGCCCAGGACAGGGCTTTATCTGAGAGCCACTCCTCCCCAGAACCTGGAGCCAATATTTAATGAATCTGTGAGTATTGTGTCTAAGATTATGAATCAAAGCTGGATTTCATCACTTTGCAATATTTCAAGGTACTCCAGAAAGAATAAGTAATAATGGGGACACTCATTAGTTTTGATATGAACTCATTGCCTTGTGTTTAGTGAGCATCTTAAAGTGTAGATCATTGGGTCTTTGGATTTCTAAAGCCAGCCTGGTTCATATATGTGTGGAATATTTTGTTTTTGGAAATCAGGTTTTTCCCCCCTTACGTGTGGCCTGGAGTAGCAGGTCATGTTCCAGTTACATAATTGGGTTTCACAGCAATTTCTGGTTAGCCAGACAAAAGTGGCACAAGTGCACAATTCACTTTTTTTTTTTTCACAGATTCACATGAGTTGTTTTTTTCTTCAGTGAACTGTAACTGAATGTAAACCTAAACTCTCTAGAGACCCAATCCTATCCAACTTTCCAGGGCTGATGCAGCCATGGCTATGAGGGTGTGTGCTGCATCCTTGGTGATGGGACAGTCACCTCCTCAAGGTAAAAGAATGTTTGTTCCCATTTTGGGGGGCTGTATTACGACTACATCCGTGCTGGATAGTTGGAAAGGATCGAGCTCTTGGTTGCCTTGAATGTGAATTGGAACTGAGCCTCTAAACACAAAAATGTGGTAACCAGGTCATGAATGAATGAATGAATGAATGAATGAATGAATGATCGATCAGAGCAGGCACCTACAAATTCATTTTTCTTTTTTGCTTTAGGTGGAATTCAGTAGCTACCTGCATGTGTGCAACATCACCCCATATTCCTGCAAATATGGCTCAACTTCCCCTTTGCTTCATCCAACATTTGTAAGAATTTTTACCCAGCTGAAACCCTCCAAGTGCGTCTCATATTGTACTTATAATGAAAATTGGTGGCAACTCTGGGGCAAAGCAGTGAATAGATTTGTATCCTTGCCATATGCTCTCCTTCAGTTCAAGGTCACAGACTGTGTTTTAGTTTATAATTGGGAAGCTTTTCCTGGTGAAAATATAGTAGATTGAAATTAAAAATAAGTGAACAAATACTTGAGTGATTTATTGAATAAAATCAAGTTCCTCTTTTTGATCCTTTCAGTTTGAGGTCATTTCTTTTGGCCATTAATGCTTCTTTTTCCCCCTAAAACCCTAATTTTGAATTACCTAGCAAGAAAAGCCCTTCACCTTTCATCTATCAACATATCTTGTCAAAGCACTGTGGCACATAGAATTCATTCATATATGTCAGCAACCGATGTTTAGCCATTGCTTTGGAGAACAAGAAAGGATCTACACTATAGTTCTTTTTTGTGACTAGATATGGGACCCATCACTTGTCTAGCTCGCCCAAAGTAAAATAAATGAAGGTCAGCTGAACTCAAAATTGCTAGAGATATTTTAAGATGTTTGAAAAGTTTGCCTGTACTAGACCAGTGACCAATTCCTGTGAACCAAGCTGGGAATGCGGATGATCATGCTCATGTTGTGAATTGTTTAATGATGTACGCAATTGTTTCTCAATTTGATAGGTCAGGGGTTTGCATTTGTGAAACATCCGAAGGTCACTAACTTGCATGACTGCCATAATACTTCTGTAGTGTGCTTTTATTTATGTATCCAACTAGCATGATACCCATGCTTCACTATGGTATTTCACTACTTTAAATCCATTTTGACTCCAATAAACATTCCTTTGATTGCAGCTTGAAGGCAGCACAGGTCATCCTGCCTCCCTTCAACAGTGTAGCAGTGATGCTAGAGGATGACAGCTAAGGGGTGAGCAAGTTGATGAGGAAGGTCTTCCCAGCACCTCCAGGAGCATCCAAGGAAAAGACCTGCCTAGCACCTGACTTGACACTGCTAAGCACCTCCCAAGCTGCTCATCCATCACTGAACCCTCGTTCTACGACATGACTTGTGACAAAGTATTCGTGTTGTAGCTGGTCTCCCTCAGATAGTTCCTGTTCAATTGTCCACCACGTGCCTCATGATGAATTTATGTCCATTAGCCATTTATGTCCTTTGCCAATTGTCCACCACGTGCCTCATGATGAATTATGTGTCTCCTCAAACTTGCACCACCTTTTGAAGTGGCGCAAGTCTGAGGAGAGCGGAGTGGCTTGAAGCTGCTCCTATCTCCCCAGGATTGGAGGTTAGGATCCAGCATAACTGAGTCTCTAGATGCAGTGCAGTTATGAGGGCAAATTGGGGGTCTGGGAGGGGGTAGGATCAGGGGTTCCTGTGCATGCCACATTCTGCCTCCCTTCCTGGGCAAAATCTGTCAACACGGGTTAGCTCAGAATTGCACTGGTGATTTCGCAGGTGCAGATTCCAGTAGATCCGTTGCTGCAGCTGAGGCTTTCCCTGGGGCAAGGGGACAAATGTTCTCTTACCTCAAGGAGACCTCCAACCTGCTCAGTTCTCCCATGGGATGCAGTGAAAACTGGGCTGGCGCAGCTGCATTGGCACAGGGGAATTGCCATAGGATTGGACTGCCCATTCACCAAGCTCTACCTAGCTTCCACAGAGATCCACAAGCATGTGTGGTCCAGACAGGACCTTAGGCTTTGGGCTTGTCCACCAAATTACTAATATTTTATATGATAAAAAGTAACTTCAGCAGATTTCTGTCCCACTTACACGCTTATTTTCTTGTTAGAATTGCAGTGCGCTGCAACTTGTCTCCATGAAATCCATAATAAAGACAGTATATTAGTTTCACCTTCAAATCTATGACCGTGGGCATTTGAGCTAGTGATTAACTTCCTGGAAATCTAATCAGCTGCCCGTTAACTCTTATTTATTCATGTTTTAATTTATTTTGCTTAACTTCTACTTTTGATTCAGAAGCAAATTAACTTGCATTGTAAATGCTTTTAAATCTCCTGGAAAATGAAAAGCACCATATTTTAACAGCATATTAACAGCGTTTAAAATATTTTCAACTGCGTCCAGGTTTATTATAAGATGGAAAGATTTCAATAAACTCACAAAAAGGGAATGTTTCTCTACAGATGAAGAAAACAAGAGAACATTTAATGCACAGTATAAATGCATTTCCCATATTCCATTCAAATCCTACACATCTCTCACTCCAAATACTTTTCTTTTTCCTCATTTCCTCATGTAATCTACTGCCTCTGCACTTCTGCCAATCACTCTTCAACCCTTATTGCTGACTTCCCATCACTGTTACAAGGTCAGTATTTTATTTCTGTTTATTTCTGCTTGCTGTAAGGTGTGCAAAAGTCATGCATTTAAACATCTATACAGCGTGTCCCCCGTATCCACAGATCCTGTATCCTCACATTCAGTTAACTACAAATCGGATCCGCACAGCCAGAGCCTAGGAGAGGGGGGTAAAGGGGGTAATTTGTACCCAGGCCCAGGGTCAAAAGGGAGGCCCAGGAGCCAAAGGAGGGGCCCCAGAAATTTCCTGGGATCTGCCATTTTCTTATCTACTCAGACTTGTTGCCCATACGGAAAACTGGAGACACTACCGTGACTGGGGATGCTGGGGACACTACTGATGCCACATGAGTGGGTAGACCTGGGTTCCAAAGACTTTTCCAGCTGTCTCTACCCTCCCCTCACCCTGCTTCGTCCCTCCCTGCCCCTATTCTGCTTGCCTGTCACCACCCTCCCCTATTCTGTTTCACCTCTCCCCCTTTGCAAAGGGGCCCAAAAGAAACTTTGTACCCTCTAATAAAATTCCTCTCATAGGTCCTGCGCACAGCTCCCCTGAGTTCTCCCTATGTGTCCCCACTGGAGGCTGTGCTCCCCCTGTCTTGAGAGATGTTCTGAGTCCTGCAGAAGCTGGGCACATCCACCCACAGCTTGTACAGGCCTCAGAATGACTGTTAGAGAAAGAAAAACTTATGATTTTATTGTACAACTGGAAACAATATTTTTAAGGCCTTATAAGGCATTTTGGGACACGGTGAAGCCCCAGAATGAGGGAAGGAGGGGGGTGGGACCAGCGTAGCCTTGCTCCGCCATATCCTATCCTCCATGTCAGGCTGCAGAGCTTGACACAGAGGCTCTCAAGTCTGTACTAGCAAAATGGCTGGCGCAGACTTGAGAATCCCCATTGCGGGACTTGGGACTTTCCTGCAGGGGACAGATATCCTTTCTCCCAAGGAGATCTGTGGTGGCCCGAACAGTGCCACTGGATGCAGTGGTAGCCTTTTTGGCACTGCTGCACCCAGCGGCACAGCTACCACTGGGATTGGGCTATTGCCATTAGGATTGGGCTGTAACTCCTCACATGGAGAAGCACTGGTGCCAATGTAGTACTTGCTGTATCCTTCAGGGGAGTCTCGGCCTTCGGAGTCCTCCTCAATCTAAGGGAACATTTGTTCCCTTGCCCCAGGGCAAGAATGCAATGGGCTGGGATACTCAGACCTGTGCCATCTCTATAGCTGGGGCCAGTTTGTATGGACCTGGGTCAGGGGAGCAACACCGGGAAAGGTGTTGGATTTTGTGGACACTGCTGCTACCGAACCTGCCTCCTTCCTGGTCCTGATCTGCCCTCCTCCCCACCCCCATCACCGCCCAGTTCCACCCAGTGCATGGAACCAACTGTTCCCTACATGCAGCAGTGGCCAGGCCATGCTCTTCAACTTGCCGCATTGTACAACAGCTGGGAAGTGCCTAGCGCCACCAGAACACTTGTTCCAGTGCTGCTAGATGCCAATGGGATTGGGCTGTTACATCCAACTTTCAAAGTCATCTGAATAGGCCCCATGACCACGTCTTTTGTTAGAGCACCTAGTACATGCTTAGTGTTATACAAATATTCACTGCACTGGCTACTGTTTTCTAATTCACTAAGCAGCGATATTGTGAAGAAGACAAAAAATTTGTAACTGAGTTTGCTTATAAGTCTTGGGAGCAAATGGACCTTAGAGGGTCAATTCAAATTTTATACAGCACCATGTTGACACAAACACATTTGACTGTGCCACTTATTTACACTTGTAAGTACAAACACTGCAAAAGAGTGAGATACATCCCCAAACATCCTACGGATGAAAAACCTGTATTTGTTGGATATTTTAATCCTTCTATTTGTTTGTTTGCTTATTAATTTATTAACAATATTCAAGAGCTGCTATTCCAAATATTCAAAGCGGCATATGCCACCTAAAATGAATCCAATAAGATGAAAACCCGAAAACAAACAGGAAATGATAATTATTTTTAAAAAAATCTGAAAGCTATTAAAGTACCACTCATCAAAAGCCTGCTGAGAAATAAAGGAAAAAATGCTGTGTTGGAATTAACACAAAATTCCAAACAGCCAACATTTTTCCCCCCTCAAGAATCTATTTCTTACCTTTTTGGAAATGGCATTCTTCATACAACTTTCACACATGATGACAGTCCCTGGATTACTAAAGTACTACAAGACGACACGGTTTTTGTCCGTTAACTCCCAAACTTCCCAAAATGCCTTGAAGAAAGAATGAGTGATAGATTTAGGCAGCATAATAGCACATAAAATACTTTAATTATGCTACATATCTCCAATGGTATGAACTATTTACAAGCCACAGAGAGCATGTGTTAGTGCCTCTGGCATTAACAGGACTATCCTATGCTTCTACTTCAGTGAGGCCTTAATTGCCCTCACTTTCCCTGGATAGACTTCATATCATTGCAGAAAGAAGAAAGAAATGGATGGAAGAACACTCATTGTGCGCATGGACACAAGCCATTAACACCATGAAAAAGAAGTCATTCTAGAGGCAAATTGAGTCTATTCTCCCAACTCATTTAGCACCCTCCAGCGTCTCAGTGTGTAGACTTCCAGCCACATCTATCTTATATGCTGATGTTGGTGTTGATGTAATCATCATCAGATGCAACAAACTGCAGATGTAACGTACTGCAGGTGGTGTGGTTTTAGCTGCTGTTTGCCTGAAGAAAGCTGACCGGGAATAGTGTGATTGTGCCTTGATGGGAGACTGGAAATTGCTGACAAGTTGTAATAACCCTCTGTGTGAGAAGAGGGGTCACTGATGAACCAGAGTGAGAGGACAGAAGGCATGTGAAAGAAGTCAGATGCCAAGAATGATTCTGACGTGATCCTTGAAGGATCAAACTTGATCCTGAACTTGATCCTTGAGCAACTTGATTTGTAGCTATCTACAGAATGTTTGGAAGGCATGAGCTGGGCAGCCAGAAAGACGAACACACAGAGAAAGTTAACATCTGGAGAATGAAGGATCCCATATGAATAAAATAGAACAATACTGTATTGTAAAAACCTATACAGGGGTTTGTGACTGCCTGTCAGTGTAAACCGCCTTGAATAAGTCTGATGAAAATATGATGTGAAAGGCAGTAAATAAAATAAATAAATACTGAACTCAACATGGATTGCCTCTTTGCACATTTCTCAGAGCGCATTTCAAACATCAGAGGCCTGTAGAAAGCCAATATCTCTTGAGTTCAGTATGTTGGGCTATCAAACATGACTGCCTCAGGGGCTGGCTATAATGGCAGGAAGTCAGCAAGGATTGACTGAAAAAGATGGCTGCCATATGCTGAGCAACCGACCTAAGAGTAGAAAGAGAGACTGCTAGATCAGGCCAAGGGTTCATCAATCCAGCATCCTGTTTTCAATAATGGTTACAGAGTCTGAGAGCATCATCACCTGCTCCTCATCCCAAAGCACTTTTGTACTTGGTGGTGAACCTCATAAGCACAACTCTTAAAGCCACATATCATTGAGCAAACATGTTTGTTGCATCAGGCTGCACCAGTGCTGCACTAAAAGCCAAACTAGCTATGCTGTTAATCATGCCACCTGACCCTGTGTTTGATATTTTTGCTTCTAAATAGAAGTCGCCTTATCAGGACTGAGACTGCGGTGGCGGCGATACAGGAAGGTTTTATCCCTTTACTTGTAATGCAGGTCAGGACCCCCCATGACTCCAATTCACTCAGGTGGTGTATTACCTTTGGTGCCCTGGATCCACTTGCACTGGCCCCAATCTTGATTGTTTCCTCCATGCCTGCTAATTAACAAAGACAAATCAAATTCATAAGTCCACATGATTCTAGTGACATCTAATTTGACCCTAAGACCCATGTTCCCTGTATCGGTCCGTGTGACCCCAGTGCATGTTCACTGTAGCTTTGAGAACAGAAAATGATTCAAGGGAGTTGAATCATAATGCTGTTGAATTCAGTTCTGCCCTTTCCACTGTATATAGATGTTGTGGAGAACACCAATGTGACACCAGTGTAGCGACGGCACACTAGATTGTCATGTAAAATGTCCCTCAGTAGAAAATAAACCTATGGGACAGTATACTCCTAGCAGCATATCTCCAGTGTTTTGAATTGTCAGTCAAAAATAAAAAATACTGTCTTGTTGGCATCCTTCAGTCTCGGAAGACTATGGTGTCACGCTCTGAATGGTGGTTCTAGAACAGATTGTCCTCTCCAGTGCGTGAAGCCTGGGTAAAGTAGGTATGGAGGATAGGCTGCTACCCATGCAGCAAATCCCCCCTCTCCACGTCGCTGAAATGGTCCAATGGAAAGGCAGAGGCCAATACGGTTGGTTCCAGCGGCGTCGCAGGAGTTGCCAGAACGTGATTGTGTTCAGCCACGAACTGCCTCAGGAACTCCGGCTCCAGATTTTGCCTCAAGGTTGACTCCTGAAGCCTTTTCCATAACTGGATGTAGCCACAAGGCAGTGGAGGTTTGGGATCAGAGTTTTCCTTCTCTCAGATGAGCTGCCTTCCCAGGCTGACGAGTCCCATCTACCCGGTGGCTGTTTAGTCGCCTCTTACGACAAGTACAGCCAAACTGAGGGCCTATTCTTATCCCCAGCCCCCAGGGGATACTGTATTACTAAGAATTAGGGCAAAATCCTACCCTGCGCTGGAATAGGCAAGCCAAGAGGCTTGCACTGTATCCAGTGCAGGATAGGAGCCCAAGGCGGCTCAGCCAGAGGCAGGGGGAAACTTTTTCTCTTGCCCCTGGGTAAGGCGGCCTTGCCCCAATGGGTCTGCTCAAACGTGCGCCACCTGAAGTGGCACAAGTCCGAGGAGAGCAGAGCAGTTGCAAGCCGCTCCAATCTCCCAGGGAAGGGGTTTGGGATCCAGCATAACTGCTGGATCCTAGCTCCACCTCCCGCTCCCCGCCCACCCACCCTGGATCTATCCACTGCCCGCTCTCTCCCCGCCCTCCTCCCACCCAGGAACACCTCCCTCCTCCCTCCCTCCCATCCACCCCAGAGCCAACGCGGCTTACTCCAGAGGAGCTGCAAACATGCCTTATGGCATGATTACGACCCTCCTGGGCTGGCGCAAGTTCCAAGTGAAAGGCAGGATTGTACCCTTAGCCCCCCCCCCACACACACCCCAAAATAAAACATCTCCAATACTTTATTTATGAAACACATTGGAGTTCATACTAGAATTGGTAATTTAATTTACTATTACATTCATATACTTACTGAAGGTATGTCTTGTAGGCAAAAATGCTCCGTTTCTGATTAATATGAATGCCTGAAAAGCACAAGAAAGAAAAGGCTGGTATTGAGATACAAATATGTGACCAAAAGTAGAGCAATAAATAAGCAGAACTGAAGTCCTAAGCAGCTTTAATGCACCAGCCTTAAACCAAAAAAAAAAAAAAAAAAAAATTCATTTTAGTATAAATTAAAGAGCAGGAAATGGATTGCAATGCTGAATTATGATGCTGTTGAGAGTGATTATGGCATGTATCATTAAATGGGTGAGAGATCATAAATGAGAAGAAAATCTAAGACAGGAAATACACAAGGAAGTCTATTTCTACACATCTAGAGTCAAAGTCCTGTCTGGGAGAAAATAGGACTGATAAAACCATGCTTTATATGCAGGCCGCATACGTAGGCTGAACCAAAGTCAACACAAAATGACATCAAATAATTGTTATACTAACACACACTCACGCTTTTTGCTATCTGGGATGTTAGGCAGGTCAGGAACTGAAGTGCAAGGCGGATGCCACTAAGGAGAACTCTGTTTCTAGATTGGAGAACATACCCTGCACTTGGCACTTGGCTGCAGCTATCCACAGCCCTCTGCCTGTCTCTGGCAGGCCTTGTAGCTCTCGCTTATAAACCAAGGACAGGCAGGCCATCCAAGAGGCCAGGTGATGCACTTTGCATCAGTGGCATACTGCAAAGAGGCAGAGGGTGGCAAATTTCACTGTGAGTCTGCTGCCTCTACGCCCTTGCACCAACCTGCCATGCATAGAAGCAGCACTGATCTACTTTCTGCCTGCAAAAAACCAGTGGAAAGCACAGGGTCATCCTTACCATGTTCCTTGGATGGTTTCTTCAAGTGCAGAAATGCGAGACTTCCAAATGGATTTACAGTGACTATGAGAACAAAGAATTCCTTTACGCTCCATTGGTTCCTTTCCATCAAACTGGTTCCCGGCACAGTTCCACCTTCTCTGAATCAGCTGGGTGGGTGAGGGTAATGAAGCCAGTTCAGGGGCAGAGGCAATGGAAGGTAATGCCCATGCCTTTAAAAAATGAAGGAGCAAATCTCAGAAGTTAAGCAGGGTCAGGCCTGGTTAGTACTTGGATGGGAGACTGCCTGGGAATACTGGGTGCTGTAGGCTTATACCATAGTCTTTCGAGACTGAAGGTTGCCAACCATATGTGGCCTCTGTTGACCTAGGCCTGTGTACAGATGTGCTGCCTGTATATGTGCTGGGCCTGTATATAGATGTGCTGCCTGAAGCTGAAGGTGCTGGCACGCAGGGAGGCCAGCTTGCACACTTGAACATCACACTGCCAGGGGGAAGATGAATTTGGAAGGGGAAACTTCCTTTTTGAGAGTCTCTTGGGGCCTGCATTCATTGGATCTACTCCAGTGGCAGTGCATTCCCCTCAGACTGTGCTTCGAAGAGGACCAAGGCACATTAGCCTACTTGTGAGCAAACATGCACGTGCTGCTCTGATTCCATTTTCATAGGGCTCAATACATTTTCCTTGTCAACTTCCCACTTGTCAGTTTCACAACCCACCAGAAACCAGTCCCAACCCACTGGCGGGTCATGACCCAGAGTTTGAGAACTGCTCTGCTAGTTTATTAGACTCAGAATTTTCATCTTAATGAAATTAAAGACATGACTGGTCATGATTTTCCCCATAACCCCAAAACAGTACTCTTGGTTTATCTAAAACACAATCCCTGAGGATGACCTTGAAGTGATTATGTGTTTTATTAATGGCAGTAAAAATAAACATCACAGTAAAATGCAGCTCAGCAAACTCCTACCAGCTATATATTATTATGTTTGCATTTCTCTATTTTCACTTTAAAAACATTCAAAAAATGGGTTGTCATCATTTTATTGTATATGGATTATGTCACAACATTAAATTAAGCAATTTCTGTCCAACGTTGCATATACGCACAATCATAGGTTGCCCTTGAGACAGCACAAGTCTCTTGTGCCAACCAAGGGAGGCCGCAAACGTGCTGTAAAGCATGTTTGTGCCTCCTCTAGAGTTGTCCGGGCTGGCGCAGAGATGTACACTGGCCGGCGGAGGTTGAATCTAGCCTCTGTGCCGACCTCGAGGGGGTGCCTTGCATCAGCCAAGCTCGGCCGATGCAAGTGTCTGGGAAGGGTTGGGAGGGAGGCATTCCAGGGCAGGAGAAGGGCAGGCAGAAGGCGGTCCTGGGGGCAGACGAGCAGGGAGCAGGAGGCGGGGCTGGGACCTGGCAGATATGCCAGATCCTAGCAGCAACTGTTACCCTGCACAGGCCTGATCTTGTCTAATCTTGGAAGCTAAGCAGGGTCAGGCCTGGTTAGTACTTGGATGGGAGACTGCCTGGGAATACTGGGTACTGTATAGGCTTAAACCATAGTCTTTCGAGACTGAAGGTTGCCAAACAGCCCCGTTCCTGAGAAGTGTGGAGTGGCTGCAAGCCACTCTGCTCTCCTCAGACTTATGCCACCTCCGGAGATGGCGCAAGCCGTGGAGACCCTTGGGGCTGCAGTGGCTTACTCGGGGGTATGGGGAACAGTTTCTCCTTACCTGAGCCACTTTGGGCCCCTTTCTTGCACTGGATATAGCACAGGCCTGCCTATTCCAGCACAAGATAGGATTGCGCTGCACAGAATAGTATTCCAGTTGGAGTAAGGCCCCTGTCCTTCTTTTGCCATACAGACAGCATTTGGGCATCATTAAACTTTTGCAGATGAGGGAGATTAAAGCTGTTCTCCTCTAATGGCATCAGCACTCTCCTATATTCAATGCATGTGCTTCTGCTGAGTCTGCATCTAAATGAGTCATCATAAAATCTTTTTTTTTTTTTTAAGTAAGATTATGGGCTACAGAAATTGGTAGTCTCTGTCGCACATCTATAGACCAAGATACCAGATTGTCAGATCAAGCTTACCCCCTGCCAGTCCATAGCATGAAGTACCACCAATACATCATGCACTGCATGCTACAGTGGCGGGGGTGATCAGACAACCCAGGAAACGTAAGTAAAAATATTGTTTACTTACCTCCTGGTAGGCTACCTAGTCACCAGTGCATCTCCTCAGTTCCACCCAAACTCAGCAGTTCATCTTCTGATTGGTCAGAGGCTCCTACTACTTTGGAACAGAGAACCCTCGAGCAGTTCCCTTTGTGTGGAAGTCTGATGAGGATGGGCCTAGTGCCCTGGCAGATCACATCTTTCTCCTGCAATGGTCTCCTGCAATGGTCTGGTGAGAAGAGAGAGTTTGAGAAGGAGGGGAGGAAGGAAATATGTTAAGGACCACACTTCCCACAAGAAACATAGAGGTGAAGAGGTCTCAGGTGACTGGACAATACCTCTCCTTTCTACACATGACATTGCTTCCAAATTCCAACACCTGCACATTTTGCAATCAGGAAAGGATCCTAATCGCAAGAACCATGTAGGCATGTAGGCATCCCTTTCAGAGTTATTCTGATGATGCTTGTAAGGTGAGCAAGCACAGCTCCACTCCACCTTCTACACACTGAGTGACAGCATGAAGGCACTACTGAAAGGGTTACATACAACAACCCTGTATAACCAATCTTATGGCCCAATCCTATCCAATTTTCAAGGGCTGGTGCAGCCATACCAATGGGGCATGCACTGCATCCTGTGGTGGGGAGGCAGTCACAGAGGCCTCCACAAGGTATGGGAACATTTGTGCCCTTACCTTCAGGCTGCATTGCAGTTGCACTGGTGCTGGAAAATTGGATAGGATTGGGCCCTTATTTGGCAATGTGATGCTGTCATTGAGGGCAGGCAAGGGTAATATTAATGAATAAATGGAAAAATCCTTTTGAAAAGGGAAGCATTTTTCAGCACTGCTAAAAAGATTTGTGGGAGCCTTTGAATATTTTCAGCTAAACTTCAGCCTTAACTGAACTGTATAGCCTGTGCTTAAGATGTAGCCTTCTAAACATTTCTCTCTGTATAAACACTATCGAATTAAACAATTGCTTGCCTAGTATGATGAATTAATGTGCTCAAACGCATCAAATATTCAGGTGCAATTTAAATCTTCCTTGCAAAAACTAATGGTATGTATTTATGTCTGCTCGATACATTTCAAATATTTTCGTGATTTATACTATAGCCAAGCAATGCACCAAAGATACTTGCTAATTCTGTTAAATTAGGCATAGTTGCACATTGTTTTATTAACAGCCTACTTTAGGAGGCCCAATATGGCCATATACATCTTCATCTTCATTTTTATGTCATCTCACTCTCACTCTCACTCTCACTCTGTGTGTGTGTGTGTGTGTGTGTGTGTGTGTGTGTGTGATATTTTTTTGGTTCCAATGAATTTGTTACTAGCTCACATAAATCTTACCGTATGTTTAATTTTCTCATATTGTTCTGAAACAGCTCAGCCAACAGGTATTGCCATTTTAAACATCAATTTAAGCCCAATGAAGAACTTATGAAGCACATCACTCAGATTGAAAGCTTGACTTTCTCTTAGTTATTATTACATAAATAAGAAGATTTTTTTTCTTAGTTCTTAAGAATAAGAATCTTCCTTCTTTCTTAAGCATAAGAAACTGAATAGGTTCCCCCCACCCTTTTGTTGGAATAATGAGCTTCAAAAGAAAGGGTGTGGTTACATGAGGGTATATTAATTTAAACACCCCTTCTTGTGTCACCTTTAGTGGTGTGGGAATGAATGATGAATATTTAGCACGCATATAGCAGACTTTTTGAGCATGCAAAAGATTGCATGCTTTATCTTAGTGTAACCCTTACAACAATGCTGCAAGGCAGTGGTTCCCAAACCTTTTAGCACCAGGACCCACTTTTTAAAATGACACTCTGTTTGAACCCACCTAGATTTATGAGACGAAGGCCCAAATCCTAACTTATTTTCAAGCACTATCACAGCTGTGCCAATGGGGTATGTGTTACATTCTGCAGTTGTGTGGCAGTCATGGAGGGCTCCTTAAGGTAAAGGAACATTTGTTCACTTACCTCGGAGTTGCATTGCCCTTATCTCAGTGCTGGAAAGTTGGTTAGGATCGCGCCCTCAAACAAAAAAGTTTCAGCTGCTCCAGTCTCCGTTTTTATCCTTTTTGCTATGGTAGGGAACCTCAATCTGGAATGTTTGTTGTGCTCTATGCACATCAGATTGAGAACATTCTGGTGGCCTTGTGTTCCCTTTGCATGGCCTTCTAAAGAAGCTGATGTGCATTTGCCTACTCATGAGTAAACATGCATGTGTGGCGCAGTTTTGCTTTCCATAGAGCTCAATACATAGGGCTTTCCTTGTCAGCTTGGAAAAAGAGAGACTTCCTTCTTGAGTGTTTTTGGGGCCTGTGTTCATCAGGTCCATTCTGGTGGTGTTACGTTACTCTCAGTCAGCCCTTCAAAGTGGACTGAAGCACATTTTCCTACTCATGAGTAAACACATACTGCAGTTCAGTTTCACTTTCCATAGGGCTCAATACATTTTCCTTGTCTGCTATCAGCTTGTCAGTTTCACAACCCAATAACAATCAGGTTGCCTCACTGGTGGGCTTAAATAGATAGCAATTTGTTGACTTGTGGGTCCTGACCCACAGTTTGGGAAACACTGCTGTAAGGGAATAAATCACTCCAAATTACAGCAAGGGCCTGAGGCCACCAAGTAAGTACATGGGAGAGGCAGGTTTTGAACCAGGGAAGTCCTGAGCTCAGTCTCTTAACAGCTCAACTCTATCTAACTTTCCAGCACCAATGCAGCCATGCCACTGAAACATGTGTTGCATTCTGCTGGGGGGGGGCATTGTTACCTTGCCCTCTTGTTTGTACCCATACCTCGGGGCTGCATTGCAGCTACATCAGAACTGGAAATTTGGTTAGGATTGGGCTCTTAGCCACTACACTACATCAGCTCTTGTAGTGATCTCCATTAGCTGTGTGCTTTTTCCTGCACCTCCTGGAAATTCTGGAATGCTGGATCATACCTGATACAAGCTCATGTGGGAAAGGGGTGTAGCATGAACGACTGCCACATAAACCCAGATGTCTCTGTTAACCAGTGGGAAGGGAAGAATCTATATTGGAGGAAGTCCTGGAGAGGTCCTAAGAACACACCAAAGAGTTGCCAATTATCTATGGTCCCAGAGTATGGTCTGAAGGCACATGATGCAGCTACTCTGCTGGAGGTAAGCCTGTCTAAGGGCCCAATCCTATCCAATTTTCCAGTGCCGGTGCCAATGGGGCATGCACTGCATCTTGTGACAGTTTCCATGCAACTGGCTGTTACATCAGCTGAATGATAATGACAACATACTTCAAGAGACGCCTCTACACAAACAGTTTCACAGTAAATTCCTTGTCAGTTTGCTAGTCTGTATTTGCATTGTATGTTCTTCCGTACCTTTGTAGTTTATGCTGAATGTTGGCTACGAGCTTTGGCTTTTCTCATAGGATGACATCTAAGCAGAGCAAAGTCTTCAAAAGTGCAAGAATTACACAACTGGCTGTTTGTTCTAACAGGCATTAATTACTGATGCCACTGAATAGATGGAAACTGGCTTAAAGTATCTGATGGATTTAAGAGTTCTAATATAAAGGCGATCCATACTTCTGTTAGATCTAATTCGCCCCAAAAGACATTAAGTAGGAGCTAAGGATCAAGGAACATTTTGGATTTGTGGCCATCCATGCTGTCACTCCTTTTTCATTTGTTTGCATGCAAAAAAAAAAAAAAAAAATGCTTGAACCACTCCAGGTTGTCAAACTACATACTCAAGTCAAAAATCCTCAGGCTTCTGTGATTAATTTCAAGATAGCTGCAATCTACCAAGGATGCTGTACATGCTCAAGTGAGACTTTAGCCCTGGAAGTCCACCGTGGTCAGAGATGTTTGTTCTCATGCTTCTGAGCAGCCTATGGCGGGGAAACTCAAAACTCCATTCAGATGTATAAGTGGGGTAAAAGAATGTCCACAGGGAAAGCCACATCAGGGTGGCAGATTCCACCCTCAATCTATGTGCAGTCATTGGGATGTCATCAGAATGATCACCACTTGGATCAACACCTGTCATGACAGAGGCCCAGTTCAGGTGCTTTAAGCTACACTTTAAACCACACTATTTGTACCAGTTTGGATGCTTTGGTTTATTTTTTAGAAATCATAACCATCCTCCCTCCCCTTGTCATCAGGGTGCCCAAAGAAGTTTACAAAAAATGCATAAAATTACAGTAGAATAATCATACAATAAATCACTAATAATCGAAAACAGAATAATAAAGCAAACAGTAGAAGGCCATGCAAATAGTATTCACAATCAACATTTGAAAACCCTACAAAAATAACTACCAACAGGCAACCCAAGATGGCAAACCAACAAGCTGGAGAAGAAAGCTAAACAAAAAAAGGAAAGTGGGAGGCAAACAGGGAGGCCACAGTTCTCAGGTCCGCTGGGAGGGCATTCCATAAGAATAGCACCACCACACCCCTCCGTCTCACCTGGTGATGCAACTCCAGAAAGAGCATATTGGGAGATGGCACCTGCTTTCAGTTCTCTGCACCCAGTGGGCGGATGCTTAAACAGTTCACGTAAACTGGTCCCTAGTGTCATTCTAAGGAAGCTTCTGGGAACAACACATGATGGATGTCAGAAACTCATCAGAATTTCTCAGCCCCCTCAGAAAAAAAGTACCTCCGTTCCATTTTCTCTGCTTGAGAATTTGACGGGGAAAATGCAGGGACTGAGGAACCAGTGCTGCTGCTGATGCCGCCTTCCCAGCAGGAAAAAAGCAGCTACTTACCTCAGTTCTTTCCTATGGGATCCTCTTGATAAAACAGGAAGTGCAAGTGAGACCCCCCAGTATGCACTGCACTTTTGGGGTGGCAATGAAGGAGCCAGGTAAGTAGCTTCTTCCCCTCACTTTTTTGTGTTGTGGTTTTATGTTTAAATGGACCACATGAAGAAGATATAAGGGGAAGGAGTCACAAAGTGGCTTGCTCCTAACTTCATAGATTTCTTTTTTTGCTGCAGGCAGCAGTTCCCTCCCTTTGCCACTTCCTCCTGTGGTCCACCCAGATCAGGAAGCAACAAGGGGAGAGGATAGTAAAGTGGATGACCTGTTTCATGCTTTTATCAAGCAGGAAAGGTCAATGTGGCTTGCCTAGACAGCAGCACACTTGGGGTGAAGGGCACCCCCAAACCTGCAGCTTCTCCCACCCCCTGCCATGATGCAAGGTGCATCAGATTGTCTCATGGTTTGGCCAGTCCTGGGAAAATAGGAGGGCATTGCGGCTCAGCTCCATTCTGGACTGCTTTGAGTACCACTATGGTTGAACAGTAGTATGCAAATATTGCAGAAGAAATAAACAGTTTAATAACCAAAGTCCATGTTCCTGTGAGCCATTGTGGTCATGCTTACTTCTATGCATGGACATGTTAAAGGCAGACTGATGTGGCAGAATGGCTGAGCAGGCTATTGGAGAAGGATGTACCCCATCTCTGGGGTGTATGTTTTTGTTGCTTTTCCTAGTGTCACCAAGCTTTCAGTCCAACACTGAATTCTGGTGGTGACTGCAGGCATAGATCATCCTCACTGAGTGTCACATTATGGAAGCTGCTCTGTCCGAATGCAGCTGACATCGCTGTTGAAACCTTTGGCTCGGAGCCTGACCCTACCAGAAGCAGCAGCTGCTGCATCTTAAGCTTCAGTGCATTAACCGGGGAGTTGTTAACATTTGCAAAACAAACTCAAAACATCCAAGGCTGGCAACACTTAAGTCAGCATGTTACTGACAGTGGAGACCTCCAAGAACAGATGATGTCAGGGTAGTCTGTAACTTGCAAAGCTCCCAGAGCAGCCCTCTACCATATGTGCCATGTAGCCCCTACTGGATAGACTACTGCACTTAAGGCTGGAAATGCTGGGTTCAGAGTCTGATGCATCCCTTGGTTCATTACATGTTCTTATGCAAATCATCATCTTCTCATCAGTTCCCAGTCTGCAAAGCGGAAATTATAACTTTATAGGGTTATATTATGACAATGAATAAATACTGAAAATATGTTGCAAATGACATTGGCATTAATAAATCATAACGTGTCATCTTTATACATTCCCAGTATGAAGGGAGCTCAACCAGACGCGTGTGGCCTCTGGGAACCAAGTGCCTCTGGGAACTAAGTGCCAGGTAAGGCACAAGAGTTTAGCATCTGGGCAAGGAGAAGGCAAGGAGACCTCTGAGTTTTGGAGAAGGAGAGGAGGAGGAGCAGGAGGAGGAGGTAAGTGTACTCATTCTAACGCTTTGTCTTTCTAACTCCCTGTCTTCTAACCTTAACCTTACCTTTAAAGCAACCTTAAATCAAAATTGAAAGTTAGCACCTAAGGGAGGTACATAGGGCTACTCTGAGCAGGAGCAGAGTCCTACTCGTGAGTAAGAGCAGCGTCCTACTCGTGAGTAAGTGCCCAAGGGTCAGGCATTTAAATCAAAATTGAAAGTTAGCTGCACCTAATCGAAGGAAGGGAGGAGGATAAAGTGAAAAGCAGGTTTTTTCTACTTGTTTAAATTAAACCTATACTTAACCCAGGTTAAACCTAATCTAAGTTAGAACATAACCTAAACAGGTCAGTAAATTGGGACACAGGATCTAGAGAGCAATAAATAATTAAACAAACCCAAATAAAAACTAGCTTGAGGTTACAAAAACAGTCCAGCCTAAGAGAACAGAACTAGGAGGGAAAGGACCTAGGAAGGGCCAATTCCCAACCCATTAAGAGCCCCATTAGGCTAATCCAAGCAGTCCATTCAGGAGCCTGCAGAGTAGGTCACGCCCATCAGCAGCCATTTGCCTTCCTGAGCTTTTGTAAACTCACCTGGGAAGGCCAGCCCCCTTTCAATCAGGAAGGAAGGAGGGGGGAGGAGCCAGCCAGGAGTATAAAGCTAGGCAGGCCATCGCGTGAGGCCCTCTGCAGACGCGTGTGGCCTCTGGGAACCCAGTGCCTCTGGGAACTAAGTGCCAGGTAAGGCACAAGAGTTTAGCATCTGGGCGAGTTCAGCAGCAGGGCGAGGAGGCTAGGGCCCCAGACACTGCCCTTCCTCTTCCCTAGAGAAAAGGGCTGCTATCCAGTGTACGGTTTTTAAAAGGACCCCTAAATAAAACAACAACAACAACAACAAAAAAGCTATGCAGTCAGACAGCCAGCAGCTGGGTGGGGGCTATCCAGTGTTCTGCATCGAGTGCCACATGTATGATTATATGCCTCTGGGGCATAAGTCATGGGTGTGTCCTCGATGCAAGGAGCTCCAGGCTCTCAGGGAACGCGTCCGCTCCCTTGAAGCCTTGGTGGCCGACCTGGAGAAGCGCAGGCAGCCAGAGGAGGACCGTGGGGAGACTTCTGGGGACGATCAGGCTTCGTCCCAACCTCAGGCGTGCAGCTCCTCGGCTGCCCAGGTGGGAAGTCTCGGGACTGGAGGACGTCATCCTGGAGAGGAGGGAAACAATCCCCTAGGGGGGACCCCTTCTCCAGGGGATGGGCCCGTATCTGAACGCACTCGGGATACTCCTCGGCGGGAGGGGGGTCGGGGGCTTCTTGTAGTGGGGGATTCGATTATTAGAAACATAGAGAGGGGGGTTTGCGACGGATGTGAGGACCGCATGGTGACTTGCCTGCCTGGTGCGAAGGTTGCAGACATCACTTCTCGTCTAGACAGGCTAGTAGGCAGTGCTGGGGGAGAGGTAGCGGCTGTGGTGCATGTCGGCACCAACGATGTGGGCAAGTGTAGCTGGGAGGTCCTGGAGGCCAAATTTAGGCTTTTAGGCAGGAAGCTGAAAGCCAGGACCTCAAAGGTAGCGTTCTCTGAAGTGCTACCTGTTCCACGCGCAGGGCCAGCTAGGCAGGCGGAGATCAGGGGTCTCAATGCATGGATGAGACGGTGGTGTAGGGAGGAGGGGTGGGAGGAGGGGTTTAGATTCGTTAGGCACTGGGGAACGTTTTGGGACAAGCGGGGCCTGTACAAGAGGGACGGGCTCCATTTGAACCAGAATGGAACCAGACTGCTGGCGCATAACATTAAAAAGGTGGCAGAGCAGCTTTTAAACTGATCCCTGGGGGAAGGCCGACAGGAGCCGAGGGGCATCCGGTTCGGGACTCCTCATCCCTATGGGATGAGGATGGGGAGGTTAGAGAACAACAAGACAAAGGAAGGGTAGGAGAAGAAATTGGGAAAGGTAGGGTGATGGGATGTGATAGACGGTTTGGCACAATGACAGGATGCGGGGACAAAGGAGCGAATAAGCAGCCCATCCTGGGGCATTCCGTGTATAAATGCTTTTATGCGAATGCCCGAAGTCTACGAGCAAAGGTGGGAGAACTGGAATGTCTGGTGACAAGGGAAAATATTGACATAGTGGGCATAACGGAAACCTGGTGGAATGCGGAGAATCAGTGGGATACCGCAATCCCAGGCTATAAACTCTACAGGAGGGACAGGCAGGGGCGTGTTGGAGGTGGGGTGGCCCTTTATGTTAAGGAAGGGATAGAATCCAGCAAAGTAGAGATTGAAGGTGGGTCCGACTCCACCGTAGAATCTCTGTGGGTTAAATTACCAGGCTTGTGCAGCGATGTAATACTGGGGGCGTGCTATCGTCCTCCAGACCAGAAATCTGATGGGGACCTTGAAATGAGGAAACAGATCAGGGAGGTGACAAGGAAGGACAGGGTTGTAATCATGGGGGACTTCAATTATCCTCATATTGACTGGGTCAATTTGTGTTCTGGACACGATAAGGAAACCGGATTTCTTGACGTGCTAAATGACTGTGGCTTAGATCAGCTAGTCAACGAGCCCACCAGAGGACAGGTGACTCTGGATTTAATTTTGTGCGGTACGCAGGACCTGGTTAGAGATGTAAACGTTACTGAGCCATTGGGGAACAGTGATCATGCTGCGATCCGTTTTGACGTGCACGTTGGGGGAAGAATACCAGGCAAATCTCTAACAAAAACCCTTGACTTCCGACGGGCGGACTTCCCTCAAATGAGGAGGCTGGTTAGAAGGAGGTTGAAAGGGAGGGTAAAAAGAGTCCAGTCTCTCCAGAGTGCATGGAGGCTGCTTAAAACAACAGTAATAGAGGCCCAGCAGAGGTGTATACCGCAAAGAAAGAAGGGTTCCACTAAATCCAGGAGAGTGCCCGCATGGCTAACCAGCCAAGTTAGAGAGGCTGTGAAGGGCAAGGAAGCTTCCTTCCGTAAATGGAAGTCTTGCCCTAATGAAGAGAATAAAAAGGAACATAAACTGTAGCAAAAGAAATGTAAGAAGGTGATAGGGGAGGCCAAGCGAGACTATGAGGAACGCATGGCCGGCAACATTAAGGGGAATAATAAAAGCTTCTTCAAATATGTTAGAAGCAGGAAACCCACCAGAGAAGCGGTTGGCCCTCTGGATGGTGAGGGAGGGAAAGGGGAGATAAAAGGAGACTTAGAGATGGCAGAGAAATTAAATGAGTTCTTTGCATCTGTCTTCACGGCAGAAGACCTCGGGCAGATACCGCTGCCCGAACGGCCCCTCCTAACCGAGGAGTTAAGTCAGATAGAGGTTAAAAGAGAAGATGTTTCAGACCTCATTGATAAATTAAAGATCAATAAGTCACCGGGCCCTGATGGCATACACCCAAGGGTTATTAAGGAATTGAAGAATGAAGTTGCAGATCTCTTGACTAAGGTATGCAACTTGTCCCTCAAAACGGCCACAGTGCCAGAAGATTGGAGGATAGCAAATGTCACGCCTATTTTTAAAAAGGGAAAGAGGGGGGACCCGGGAAACTATAGGCCGGTCAGCCTAACATCCATACCGGGTAAGATGGTGGAATGCCTCATCAAAGATAGGATCTCAAAACACATAGACGAACAGGCCTTGCTGAGGGAGAGTCAGCATGGCTTCTGTAAGGGTAAGTCTTGCCTCACCAACCTTATAGAATTCTTTGAAAAGGTCAACAGGCATGTGGATGCGGGAGAACCCGTGGACATTATATATCTGGACTTTCAGAAGGTGTTTGACACGGTCCCTCACCAAAGGCTACTGAAAAAACTCCACAGTCAGGGAATTAGAGGACAGGTCCTCTCGTGGATTGAGAACTGGTTGGAGGCCAGGAAGCAGAGAGTGGGTGTCAATGGGCAATTTTCACAATGGAGAGAGGTGAAAAGCGGTGTGCCCCAAGGATCTGTCCTGGGACCGGTGCTTTTCAACCTCTTCATAAATGACCTGGAGACAGGGTTGAGCAGTGAAGTGGCTAAGTTTGCAGACGACACCAAACTTTTCCGAGTGGTAAAGACCAGAAGTGATTGTGAGGAGCTCCAGAAGGATCTCTCCAGACTGGCAGAATGGGCAGCAAAATGGCAGATGCGCTTCAATGTCAGTAAGTGTAAAGTCATGCACATTGGGGCAAAAAATCAAAACTTTAGATATAGGCTGATGGGTTCTGAGCTGTCTGTGACAGATCAGGAGAGAGATCTTGGGGTGGTGGTGGACAGGTCGATGAAAGTGTCGACCCAATGTGCGGCGGCAGTGAAGAAGGCCAATTCTATGCTTGGGATCATTAGGAAGGGTATTGAGAACAAAACGGTTAGTATTATAATGCCATTGTACAAATCGATGGTAAGGCCACACCTGGAGTATTGTGTCCAGTTCTGGTCGCCGCATCTCAAAAAAGACATAGTGGAAATGGAAAAGGTGCAAAAGAGAGCGACTAAGATGATTACGGGGCTGGGGCACCTTCCTTATGAGGAAAGGCTACGGCGTTTGGGCCTCTTCAGCCTAGAAAAGAGACGCTTGAGGGGGGACATGATTGAGACATACAAAATTATGCAGGGGATGGACAGAGTGGATAGGGAGATGCTCTTTACACTCTCACATAATACCAGAACCAGGGGACATCCACTAAAATTGAGTGTTGGGCAGGTTAGGACAGACAAAAGAAAATATTTCTTTACTCAGCGCGTGGTCGGTCTGTGGAACTCCTTGCCACAGGATGTGGTGCTGGCGTCTAGCCTAGACGCCTTTAAAAGGGGATTGGACGAGTTTCTGGAGGAAAAATCCATTATGGGGTACAAGCCATGATGTGTATGTGCAACCTCCTGATTTTAGGAATGGGTTAAGTCAGAATGCCAGATGCAAGGGAGCGCACCAGGATGAGGTCTCTTGTTATCTGGTGTGCTCCCTGGGGCATTTGGTGGGCCGCTGTGAGATACAGGAAGCTGGACTAGATGGGCCCATGGCCTGATCCAGTGGGGCTGTTCTTATGTTCTTATGTAACCATTCATATACTGTATAAGAGTACCATGGCAATACCCATATGACTTTCTATGCCTTGCCAAATAAGCTGTAGGATTCTGCATCCCATTTTAATGGTAGAAGCACATTGATTTGGCATGTTCCATCCACCAATGAGTACTATTTGAGTGGTAATAGCTAATTCAACACCAGAGGCACTTACTACTCTTCATCACATCGGTTTGCACCTACTGTAGATAAGTGACAATTCTGTAGATGTGTGACCATTCTTCTAACTGGTCACTGTAGTTGTGATCATGAACCATAGCAGTGATTTTAACATGGGAAGAAGTATGTGGGCACAATCCTAACCCATTTTCCAGCACCAACAGAAGGCTAATGCAGCTCTGAGAGAAGGGAACAAACATTCCCTTATTTTGAGGAGGCCTCTGTGAGTGACATTCAACTGCAGGATGCAGCACACGTCCCATTGACACAGCTATGCCAGTGCTTGAAAGTCAGTTAGGATTTGGGCCTCTGTGTGTGTGTGTGAGTCTAGTCCAGATTTCAACTTTCTTATTATGTGTGCTGTTTTAACACTCTTTAAATTCCTTGAAGAAGAAGAAAAATCATAAACCTATCGAACTTATGAAGTTTTACAGGAACAGTGGGCCGCATGAACTTATACTGGATTGCACTTGTTGCAGTGAAGTCCTGCCCCAAATAGTATATGCAAATCAAATCTTTATTACGGTCTCAGACCAGTGAAAATAGTATATGTGTCAGCTTAGGAAGAGGGAGTCAGAGTTGGAAAACATGTGAAAGAGAAATAGACTCATCCATAGCTCTATCCAAAGCATGTAACTTACAACCCAATCCTATGCTTCCTGGCACTGCAAGCTACAGTGGCCCCAACATGGCCACTGCTGTATCCTGCAGGGTCAAGGAAGCCACCAAGGTCTCCTTGGGGGAAGGGAACATTCGTCCTCTCACTCCAAGTAAAGCTCCAGCTAAGTCATGGGGCTGCTTGAGTCTATGCCAGTTAATTTGCTGGCACAGACTTGAGAAACCCCTTGTCAGGCTTCCAAGCCGAATGTAGAACACAGGATCCAGGGGAGAAGGCCTCTGCCATTCCTACATCTCTCCTGGGCCAGTCCCTCCCACTGTTTCACTCTCCCCCTTCAAGGAACACATCCTACACACCCTCCTGCCACCTTCCCCATACTCCCGTGCCACCTAGCACTTACCTGGTCCTCCACTTCCTCCACTGGGTGGAGGGTGTCACAGGCCTCCCTGGAGGCACTTACTCAAAGGGTGCCACAAATGTCCTTTAGGGCACATTTGCTAAACCAAGTGCAGTCAGTACAAGCATTCCCCTGGTGCAGAGGTCCATATCATTGGGCCCTTAGATATCAGACATCATTCCATATATGTACACACAGGATCACAACATTCACCCACCTCATACTCTCTCCTAAAGGGAAGAGAAGCCACTTTTCTATTCATCCCCCATCAATACTTGTTGCCAGCAGTTGAATTTGTTTTTGCAAATGAATTATTTTTCCTTATTCCAACAGCTGTTGTTTTCAAGATTGCTGCTGCTAAGCCAAATATTTGCAAAAGAGTGAAGGCACTGACTGAGGATAAAAAAGGAGCCAGGGGCTAGCAACTCCGTTTTGGAATATCCTCCCCCATCATTATCATTTTTGAAAGCAAAATTTTAAATTAAGTATGTATCTAACTTATAACAGTGAAGCCTGAGAGGAGCTCCTCCGTGCAATTACTTCCTTGCATTTTAATGGCTGATACACCCTGAGACATAGAATCATTATGGGAAGTGTGGGTAAAGAAAATCGTCACTCCCATGAAAAACTGGTGTTCAGCTACCGACACTGGCCCATAATGATGATGCATATTTGGGTGCTTGGGTAATTAAAACGGCTGTTGTAAGGAGATGGCTGTGTGGAGTAGTCCCTGTTAGGGCCCAATCCTATGGGTGAACACCACTGATGAAACTAGTTTTGGTCAGTAGATGGACCTGTCCATCAGCCCTGCAGATGCAGCAGCAACATGCACAAAGCAGCCATCGGCATGAATGGCTGGAGGCCACACACTGGAGCACCCAGCTAACACCGGAGACGTACAGGTGTGTGTCACTTAGTGACTGGGATATGTTCTACAATCCCTGTTGTTATGTGATTAGGTCATTAAGTGAACATTCAACCCAATCTAGTGCTTTTACTGTGTAAACAGACACTCCCTGCCAGATTCCCTGCTCAGGCTACTGGAGACTGATTGCCTCTTATTTGCATTAAGAACCTCTTTGTTATCTCTTTGTTAAGTATCTTGTGGTCTTGTGTGTGCTCCCTGAGGCATCTGGTGGGCTGCTATGAGATACAGGAAGCTGGACTAGATGTGCCCTGGGCCTGATCCAGCAGGGAGATCCAGCTTTTCTTATGTTCTTATGTTGTATACACTCTGCTGCAGGCTATGGGAGATCTGATTGCCTCATTAAGAGCATCTTTGTTGTGCTTTGACCATTGTTGTATATGTGATCCATCGTTAGGTGGAAGGTCATTAAGCGATGCACACCTGTACTTTGGGGTGGGGCGAGCAGTGGGGAGGGAGGGGAAGAAACAGGATATTTCAAGGGAGGAACCAGGGGGAGTGTTGAAGGAGGGAGAGGATGGATCTGGTGGCAGTCACTTGCACTGCATTCTATCCCCTGTTTTTTGGCTCACATGGGGCACGTGGAATATGATTTACAGCCCAATCCTATAGTGAAGTGTGGTCCTGTCCTGCTGTTATAAATGACTCTGTGACAGCACACACAGTGCGCCATTAGCAGACCATTCTGAGCTACTTATGCAAAGCAGAAACAGCATTTGATGAGCCAGCAGATTGCATTGGAACAGGTACACCAGTGTTAAATGTCTTGCTTGTATTAGTAAGAATACAGTGTTATCTTTTATTTGTTGTATTCCTATATGTACATTTTGCTCTTCTTATAAAAATTCCCTTCCGATTTAAGATTTACTTAGTTTTGCCCTTCAATTATTCACAAGCAGTGACATGCCCCCACATCATCCTGCCATTTGATCCCTTGCTGTTCTTGATTGAATATAAACTAAAGGAAAATAAAATCTAATGTAGCTGTACGAGATGTCTTAAGTAGATAGCATATCAGACGGAAATTGCCTCTGAAAAGAGTTATACAGTATAAACGCGCCTGTGGGAATGGGCAATATGTGTTGGGAGGCATATAACATATTTTACGATGATTCTTATAAAAACAATGTACGACTGGAAGCATTCAAAAGATGGGCCCCCAAATATGGCTTCAGAACCACATATTATGAAAAATTATGACACTTCCCAAAAGAAGAGATCTACTGTTCCCTTCAGGATATTTAAACAGCAGTATTTGAGGAAGGAGCTAGTCTCCAAACTGTGAGCCATAAGTCAGAAAACAATTATATTTGACCCTGCAAATGCCTGTTTGTGAGTTGTTACAGAGAAATTTCATTGTCCTTTGGGAGGATCAATATCTATAAAAGTGACACTGCTATGATGCAACAAAAAAACCTGTGTAGAATTTTTTTGAGCACATTTCTGTTTGTTGTTGTTTTTTTCCCCTCTACACTAACAGCTTTGGAGTTGCACATAACAACTTTGGTTTGGTACTTTTCGTTGCTTTTTACGTAGGATCAAATAGATTCTTAAAATGAGCAGGGGTGGCAAACCTGTCACAGATGACAAGCTGCACCTGCTGAAATTCCCTCCTGTACACGATTGTTAAAGATCCAGGAGCCCTAAAGTTGAAAGGTTGGCCACTCTTGCCTTAGTAAAAAAGGTAAGCCCCAGCATTCACAGTGGGGCAACTTGAACCAGTACGAACTCAATTGCTGGTGCAAGTCTGCCTTTCCCCATGTTGCTGCAACAGGCCCAGGAAGGGGCAGGATGCATCATGCACCAGTGCAGCTAATTCTACTCCTACCCTTTGCCCACCCCACAACCCCACTGCTGCCCTCTCCACCCCTCTCCTTGCCCTTCCCTCTACCCCCACCCCATTCCACCTCTGAGCTGCTCAGCAAGTAACTAACATTCCCTTCTGCATGCTGCTCATTCTGCCAGCACACATGGGTCTGCGTGGGCCTTCACTGGTTGGTTGGCAACCTTCAGTCTCGAAAGACTATGGTATAAGCCTACAGCACCCAGTATTCCCAGGCAGTCTCCCATCCAAGTACTAACCAGGCCTGATCCTGCTTAGCTTCCGAGATCAGACAGTGCCAGCAACCACAATGCTGTTGCAAAGTGCTTTACAGCACTTTTGCAATGACTGGCACTGGTGTAGTGTGTGCCGTGCCAGTGTGCACACTGCTCAGGATTATACCATCAGACAAGCGACCCTCTTCCCATGTCTAACTCAAGAAGCTAATTGAAAACACAAGTGCAACTCTCAACTTTATTTATGTGTTGAAGGGATAACAAGTGAAGAATATCACCTGTCAGACAGCAAGCTAATAGCAGGCTACTTGGCTAAGGTCAGAGGTACTGTGGAACAACTGACGCCATAAAGAATGCTAAGGGACTTGAGCAACATAGCCCATTCATGATGCAGGCTACTTTCCCCTGTTTTGCAGAGGTGAGTTGAATGACTGAAGTGAAATGTTGGCTTAAGACCTGACCTTGGATTTCAGACTGTCTCCCTTCCACACGGCTGCCTGCTTCGGTCATGACAACTCACCCCGATAGCTGGTAAATGATGGGTTTGAGTTGGTAATGCAGGAAGAAAATGCCCTGGCATGAGTTTTATACAAGGGCAAGAGCAAGTAGCTAATATAAAGAAAAGCTCCAAAGCAAATAGTCGAAAACGAGCAACATAAACTATAGTGCATTATCCTGGTGCCCTTTCGCCTTGCTTACATGAAGTGCTTATGCATAATGCATGCTCCTCAGGCATTTACGCTTGACATGCTGCCATCTTCCCACCTGCCTTCCTCTTGCCAAAGTGATGTCTTCGGTGGCAATACTATTAACGGCTCCAGTTACTATGTCACAAATCAGCTGTTGTTTACCAGAAAACATGGCCAATTTGTTTCAAATTTTTATAAAGGAGTAAAATCATCTTGGCATCCCACAGTAGTGGCAATCTTCAGCATGCTTACTAGGGAGTAAAGCCCTGTTAACACAGTTAGTCTTACTTTTGAATAAATATGCACAGCATTAGGCTTTCGGTCTATTGGCATTGCTTGGGAAAATATGTCATGGGAAAATCAGCTGGATTTTCAGAGCTGGTCTTCCCATGTAGGGACATAGGGTGACTGAGCAGGGGTGGCCCAGCCATGAGGTTGTCCAAAGTGCTTGCTTCAGGTGGTGGGCTGGGGTAGGTGGCAACTCAAGCGCCTGCCTGCTGCATGCACTCATTGCTGCCATGGCCCATCACCTACCCAGCCCTTCTCATTCACCCTCCAAAAGAACAAGCAGGGTGGCAAGCAGGCTTACACCCTCATCCATGGCCAACTCCTTTGATGGCTACTTTACTTTATTTACAATCATCCGACCAGCTAATCACAGACAACAAAACAAAATACACAAAATTAACACCAACACCCCCTTTGATGGCTAGACTCAGACAGGTTCCATTTCCATTATCCTCCACACTGCCAGTTTCAATGACATGGCATCTTGAGTTATCCCTCCTGCTGAGGTCAAAGGTTCCAATGATGGAAATAGCAAATGTCCAGACATCAGTGTTACAGACTGGGCTTCAACAGCAATACAGTCAACCTGCATCTTGCACAAGGGTTATACTCCAGAGTCAGCGCATAAAACTAAAATCATTCAAAATTGCCTTGAAAAATCCCTGATATCCAGAAAATGCTTTCTGTTTCTTTAAAAAAGATGAGATGCAGGCTGGAACTGAGACCAAAAGCAGCTTCATTCTCCCATCTCAGGAACCCTCCAGGTCATGTCTTTAGTAAGTAAAATGGCGGTCAGAATCATCTGCCATAGTTAAACTGATGGCTTTTTTGTTTGAAGATGGCATAAAGTTGAAATTGTGCCAGGCTATCACACTCAAGATGCAAGCTGACAGTATGAATGGTGACTCTCTAAGCGGCATCACTAAGGTTGGTGTCACCCAGTGCAGTAACTCACCCTGTCAGCCCCATGGACTGCATCTGTCCCCACAGCTCTATGTATGCCTGCTCAGGCATCTCCCAGCCTCCTGTTGTGTAGACCTTGCCTTGTAGAGAGCGAAGAGATAGAGGCTGGCTGGACTCCAGAGACAGGTAGACCTGAGCTGGTGGCGGGAAAGTCCAGCAAAGTGTGGCCAGGTTTAACATTGAGGTAGTTCTGGGCTCTGATGCTTTTGGTGTCACTGGTGTAGCTAGAGGATGGGCGGCGCACTACGTTTTGCAGGGAGCCTCCCTGCAGCGTGCAAGCGGCTTCCCCCCTCCCATTTGGAGCCATTCGCCTCCTTTTAGCCTCACCGCGGTGTGCAAGCGGCTCCTCCCCTCCCCTTTGGAGCCATGTGGGTGGGGGGGGAGTAACAAAGGTGAATGGTTCCCAAGGGGAGGGGGAGGAGCTGCTTGTATGCTGCAGGGAGGCTCCCTGCGAAACGCAGTGCACCGCCCCCCCTCCAGCTACCCCAGTGTTTGGTGTCACCTCCCCTGATGGTGTCACTGAATGCCATATACACCCCCCACAACCCCAGTGATACCACTGTGCTCTCTCTCTCTCTCTCTCTCTCTCTCTCTCTCTCTCTCTTTCTCTGGAATGGGTTTAAGTCAAAGTTGCCCCTTATTTTATTTTAAATCTATTTCTCTTCTTTGCAATTGGTTTTTCTCAGATAGTTTAAATAATTTTTTTATAGGAAATTCACATGGTAATCTTCCCAATAGATATGGGAAAAAAAAATCCATAAAATAATAAATTGACTAATGATTTCGTGTCCTTTAATAGCACCACCTGTCACCTAAGGAGCCTCCTTACCTCTGCCTCATGGCATTTCAATTATTTTACTGTCCCTGTCTATGTGTAGGTGGTTTTTTCTTGTGGCCTTCTGTGGTTTAATCGGTTTTACTCCAGGTTTTATGATTTCATTCAGGTTTTTACTTAGGTTATAAATTGTCTTGAATACATTGTAGAAAAGAAACTCATACATTTCCAAATAGAATTAAATTAGTAGTTGTAGGACTAGCACTGAGAGCTTTGATAAGAAAAGCAGGATTTCTTTACCTTGTATATCACATCAAAATTTAATTTCTACCAAACACAAAACCACAGACACTGTCAAGACCATTTGTAACTTCTATTGCTTCCAGAAAGAATGTTGCTCCCTTCCCAACAATGTGGGTGGGTGCATTTTTCTGCCCAGTTCTCCCTGGCATGAGGCAGGGACAGGCCCTTAGCCAATTTGCTGGCAGATGGAGCAAGGTGCTGGGAACTCTTGTTTCAGTGCTCAGCCACTTCTCTCATCAGTTGAGCTTGGGAAAGCATATGACCCAAACCTCCCATCCTTGAGCATGGTCCAAGATTAGCTGGTTCCCTTTCTGGGGCCGGGTAGGAATTTTTGCTCCACTCCTGTTTGGCATTAGAGGGGAGTTTTTTCACCTATTCTGAATGACTGTTCTTAAGGTGGGTGTTAGCCAGGACAGCCATGATTGGCAGGCATAATGCAGGACAGGGAGTAGATGTAGGGATCCAGTGTCTACCCATAGGCAAGCAAGAGTCTGCAGGATACTACAACCAATCTCAAACAACTGTTTGGCTCAGAGATGCAGGTTGGTCATCACTTGGTCTTGAATTGTGATATCTACCCCAAAGACATCTTGTTGTAGGCAGAACAACTCAGCATCCTTGACCCACCTTTCTAAGAGTTGGCTGTGAAACAAAAGTGATCCCAGGTCGGAGCCAGGATAATTTTACCCAAGGGAGACTGTGTAAATTAGTTGTCTTCTTCAGGGTAGGTGCCAACACTCAGGAATGGAATGAGTGTTGGAATGGAATTAGGCAGAAACGGTTGCAGTTTTTAACAATGGTTCTATTTTCAACACTAAACGTGGCCCAATTTCATCCCAGGTCACCTTGTCTAATGTATTTTTGGGGGGAGATACTTGGGCAATGAGTAAATAATATTCATAGCTTGATTTCTTAGAAGTAAAGGTATCATCCTCCTCCACACATTTTAACATAATTCACGGCATGTAGAAATTCATCTCTGCCCAGGTGACCGGTACAATTACATGCCCCATTAAAGTGTCATGTATGTCCTAAGGCACCATCACTGATTAACTGTGGCACTAAGGAGATCATAAAACTTTGCAGTGTGTGTTATTGGATGACACTTGAAGTACCCCTGCTTCCAACCAGTGTGGGGAAGAAGCAATTTGATTTTGCCCAAACACACACTTTCTGAAAGTGTCAGCCTTTGCCAACACAAGGGAGAAAGAGAACAAGCTGGATCAGTAAACCTTTCCCCTTTTATACATTTCTCACCCTCAGTGGCTTCCCATGCCCTCATAATGCCTTTTAAAGGCATAAAAACGTCACTTCCAGTTTTACAAAAATCCCAGGAGTTGCTTTTTTGGCATGAATGGCCATTCTGAGGCCCACAGAGACTGCAGGTCAATGTGCACAGCCTCTGTGGGGATCAGAAGAGCCTCCAGAGGCGAGGAGAGCACACCTCACCTCTGGAGCATGTGGGGGGTCTCTGGGGGTCCCATTCACACAACCACAAATATGTGAAACCACAGATACGGGATCTGTGGATACAGGGGGCCCCCTGTACTTGCAGAACATCTGGGCACAACACGTCCCTTTGCAAACAGCCAGTGTGAAAGCTGGTTAATATAAAAAAAGTGCAAGGACATGAGTTAATGAGTCAAGATCCTATAATTCCCTTGCATTGCATGTTGTTACTGTTGTTGTTTTAAAATGCATGCTGCTTCACTTCTCTGAAGGGCCTAATCCTTACACACTCACATATACACAAAGGACATTTCATAAGACTTCCGATGACTTCCGTGGTGACATCAGAAGCGAGAGTGGCATCTGGTTGAGAGAAACAAATCCCAGCCAGTGCAATTACTTCAGGAATGAGCTTGCCTTAGGAACGCAGCCTCGGAAGCGGCTATCTGCAAAGCAGATTCTAATTTAAATCCTAGTGGGAAACTGAGAATTAGAAATGGTTATCACTGATGTGCTGTCAGAGGATGTCATTTCCACAGGAATTGGGCAGTGGTAATATTAAAAGAGATCACTTACTTGGAGAATATAAAGCATTTGTCTGTGACTGCTGCTGAAGAACAGGGCTCCCAACACGTAGGAATTTACAAAATGGGGGTTCCAGTAGCACAGTACCTCAGGACAGTACCACAGTACCTCAGGACAGTACCACAGTACCTCAGGACTCAATCTTTCCCGCAGATTGCTCCAGTGTTGCAATGTAAAAAGATCTTCAGAAAGTTGGGAGGGCTGGCCCAAGATCTCTTGACCCCTGAGGTGGCATACTAGATGCCCCTCTCTCTTCCCCAATTATGTGCCAGCCTCTTCCCACTCTTCAATGCTCTAGCTCAGCACTCTCCTCCCCTCGACATTTCCTCCTCTGTCTCCTTCTTTCTTTTCTAAATCCAGGGACCGGAAGGAGGAGCAGTGGAGGGAAGTAGAGATGAGTGCTCTTTATCAATCTGCTGCCTGAGGCAACCATTTCATTTGGCCTCATGGATGAGCTGGCCCTGGTTAAGGGTAATGTGAGAAAGCCATAGAAAACCATAGTGTGCACACGCATGTCTTTTTCCCCCTACTATTGGCCTTGTTTAGGTGATAAATTGAAATAAAATGTAAACCATGCAACACTGCAGAAGTAAGCATGGACGCTGGGGATAGTTTCTCTTGATGTTCTGTAATCCTGGCCAGCCTAGGTTCTTGAACATGGGGAGAAGCCCCATTTGAGTTCAGTGTTTGCCTCTGCAGACAAGCTCTCAATGTGGGAAGAGCAGGGGGCCTGCTCATGGAGTGTTTTAGAATGGGAGTTAAATATCAGCCGGAATGGGCCTATTATCTCTGGTCAGGAATGTTTTTGAAGCTTCACAAGAGAACCCTACGAAACCTGTGAGGTGCCACATGTCCAGAGACTTGTCTTGTCTATTCCCCTGTGGCATGATGGTCTGTATGAAAGTAAAGATAGCTGAGTCACACATTTCGCGCATTGTTGTATGGCTGGACAGTACATGCAATATAGCTACCTGTTCCCGCTGAAGACAGGACACAGTGTGGAGCAGGGAGAGAGAGAGAGAGAGAAGAAGCAGTTATGAACCTTGCTCCTGTGGCACCCCAGGAGCCAGGTCCACAATGTCGGCCCCCTCATCACACCAACCCCTTTCCCCGGGATACTTACCTAGCTGCACAGAGCTTTGCGTGGCATTCAGAACCACTCTGAAAGCTTTCTGAAGCTTCTGATGCAGTCTTGAACAGTACTTCCAGTTTTCCAGAAGTACTACTTAAGACCACCTCAGAAGCCTCAGAAGGCTTTTGGAGTGGTCCTGAATGCCATGTGGGGCTTCACCTGTCCCCGGAATGGCTCCAGAGGGTAGACTTCCAATGACTTCTGTGGTGAATTCCGAGGTAGTGCGGCAGGTGGAGGCAGCCACAAGGCCAACAGGCACAGCACCTTTTGCCCCCCTGCCCCTTCAGGCCTGCCACTGCTCCTGAGAAACCAGAGTCTTTGATTCTGCCACTGTGTTAATTTCTGAGCCTTCTCTCTGAGGGAACTCCCTTTGTTGTGGAGATACAAAGTCAACAGAAGCTTATCAGTGCAAGGCCTCTGGAAAGGTTCTCAGAGCAGCCAGTGACCCAGTGGCTTAAGGAGCCTCTTAGTTTCCAGGGCCAGGCAATGCAGTTATGTGGAAACATCACCCCCTACATCGTCGTGTCATTCCCATCCTGTGCCAGACATGCCCCCTGCTTCTGTAATTGCTCTATTTCAGAGCCGTTTAGACCCAAGGGAGGGCAGGTGGGATCAATTCATGGTGCTCATCACTTCATAAGAACAGAAGAAGAGCCCTGCTGGATCAGGCTATAGGCCCATCTAGTCCAGCTTCCTGTATGTCACAGTGGGCCCCCAAATGCCCCAGGAAGCACACCAGTGATGAGCACTGCGCGCCACCCTTCCGCAATGAACCAGGGAAACACCTGGAGCACCATGGAGTCACCCAAATCATCCCCCTTTACACTGTTGGCCCCCAACTCCCACCCCTGTGGTCTGGGACCCATAGCCTATGGCCCTCTTCATCCACTACTAAAGAGACCTAAAAGCTCAGTTGGAGCTGCAACATTGGGACAACATGGTGAGTGACCCAAGAATAAAAAGACTATAGCAGGGTGAGCGTACACACCATAGGCAACAGTGCTTCAGTTACACCAACATCAGTTTCTCAAAACTGATGTCTCTGTCTGTCTCTAACCTCTGACTGCCCTCTATATTTTTAGGAAGACTTCCTTTAAATCAAGAATTAATGTGAGGTTCCATTGTGGAAACAGAGAGAGAGCATTCCATTCTGCTTCAGAGGAAATGAAAGTCTTTTTTTTCTCTTCTGTCCCGTATCCTTGGAGGCACACAGATATATTGACACACCATTCTGCCATTTCTAAAACAAAAGAAATAGCAGAGGAAGTTGAAATTTTCTTTCCATTTGTTTCAGCTGTAAGAGAATACACAGCTGCACCTGGGGACTGTGCATAATTTCAGCAAGCTAGCACACTGTAGTTGAAAAGAATGTGTTGAAAAGAATGTGTGTAATACCCGGTAGAATGGGCCATGCCGAATAGGGAATGGCTTTGGGGCCACAATAGTCTTCCTAGAAACAAGCCATAATAAGAAAGGTAACTCAAAAAACAAACAAAAAACCATTCGCATTATAATTATCTCCTAAAAATGCGCACATTCCCAAAGTTGTAGAAACTTACAGCCCAATCCTAACTAAGATTTATGACAGGTTCCGCTGTTATTAATGGCCATAATATAGCCATTTGGATCCGCTACCACAAAACGGAGTAGAGCCAGTACCCCACTGCTGTAGCTAGTGACCCATGGGGGTGCAGGTAAGCTGGCATGGGAGACAGGTGGTGGTAGGAATGGGACGGGGAGGGGCAGGAATGAAGGAGTGCCTGGAAAGTGCAGGGGCAGGAGGGAGGCAGAACAGGGAAAGGAGGGGTGGATGCGGGCAGTACTAGAATGCACCAGGATCTTATCCCCATTCCCTCTCTTCTTCCCTTTCCCCTTGGTTCTGTGCCAGAAAAGTGACTGGTGCAGATCTAAGGAGACCTATTTGGGCAGTGGTGCCTTGTCCCAGGGTAAGGTAACAAAAGTTCCTTTACCATGGGGAGAACTCTGTGACTGCTTCCCCACCATAGGCTGCACCATAGGATGCAATGCTTTGTTGGTGCAGAAGCATCAGCAAGGTTTTTTGGTTTTTTTTTTAGTTAGGATTGGGCTGTTGAAGACACAAGATTTTTGCTGGGTGACCCAGTGCAATGGACCCCAGTAACCTGGCACTGGCATTGTGAAGAAATATCTATTGACCTAACCTCCATTGGTGAATGTAATCCTTTTTAAACCCATCTATGCTAGCGGAAATCACACATTTCATAATCCGGTTCTAGAACTCCCTCTAATCCTGCTCTCTGTTTTGTTTCAGCAGCAAGTGAAGGCTCTTGTCAAGCAAATGGTTTGGTACCCACCAGGCCAATCTTCGTGAGAGGGCCCTTCATCTAATCAGTCTGATCCAAGGCCTTCTCTCAGTTCAGACAGGAACTAGTCATTTTGTACCATGCACTGTGTTGCAATAGGAATATTATTCACTAGACTGAATCAAGATAATGTAAGGAAAAAAATGTGTCCATTATTATAACTTGGGACATAATAGAAACCATTTGGCTCCACATGGCCACAGAATATTGTGCCACGTTTGCTGTTTATTAGCTCCCGATTGCCTTCATCGCCTACCACCCATGTCTTGTTCAAGGCAGATTGCGTGCCAGGTTTCCACAGTTTGTGACCCACCAGGGGCTTAATAAAACTACTGTTTCTGTGCTTGCCAGGAACTGTAAAAACACAAGGGCAGCAGAGGCAGCAACTGGCAGGCAAGAATATGTGACTGGTGAACTGGGCTGGTGAGACTCAACTTGTACAGGTCTGTTGTTAAGTCCTCTGCATGCTGGGCTCTTGCCATTCCCAGAGCCTATGGCACCAAATGTGTAGTGACAGTGTTTTGTGATTTTCAGTTTCGTAGCTGCGGTTGTTTACAAATTTAGGATGTCAGATTTTTTTTTTAAAAAAATATTTTAACGTGACATGCATCAAGAGTTTAACCCAACTGAATCCAGGGAATTATCAGGGAGTCAGGATCTAATTCCACTCATTTCTGCATCTTACTTAATAAAAAGCTAAGCGATTATTGTCAAGCTAGGCCTTTCCCACAATGTAATTATGATGCCTGGCGCTAAAATACTTTGCAGCTAAAGACACAGTATAAAATGAATTAAGTCCCAGCATGCTTCGTAGATGGAAATGCAAATTTTGTTTCTAATGCATGCCTTATGAAAATGCGTGAAGATACCAGCCTGGTTCACACTATGTGAGACTGTGGACTCAGTCCTAACCAACTTTTCAGCACTGGCATAGCTGTGCCGATGGGGTATGTGCTGCATCCTGCAGTAGGGGAGTAATCACAGAGGCCTCCCCAAGGTAAGGCGATGTTTGTTCCCTTACCTTGAAGTTACATTGCCCTTACCTCAATGCTGGAAAGTTGGTTAGGATTGCACCCTGTGTCACTTGTGCTATGTGGCAGAGATGGGAGACATTTGAGCCCATACAAGCATCCCCTTAGCACTGCATTGAAAACAATGTGGCAGCCCATCTTCCCATATCTAGGCAAGGCAGTATTCCTAGTTTGTTACCAATTAGAGGTCAAGTAGAAAATGTTCTTTGCTTTTTGATCCAAATTGCTAGGGGAAGGAAGATGGAGCTATTCACTTCAGATCTGACAGGTCAGATCTATCAGCCCAGATCTATCAGCCCAGTCCTGATAGATCTATCAGATCTATCAGCCCAGTCCTAACTAAGGGTCCAATCCTATCATTCTCCCCCATCTGCTGGTGCAGCCATGCCAAAAATGGAAGCTGTATTCAGTGGGCGGGGGGGGGGGGGCAGATTGGAAGGCTTCAGAGGGGAAAGGGTATTTAAATCCCCTTACACCTCTGTGAGACTCCTGCTTTGCAATGGGTCTTCTCAGACCTATGCAAGCTCTTTAGCTGGTGCAACTCTGAGGAGAGAAAGGGAATAGGGAGGATGCCGACGAAGGGGATAGGATCTGGTGTGTGCCATCACTGTGTGCCATCACCCCCTTCTGCAGCCTCCCTGATCCTATTCTGCCTTCTCCCTGCCCAGTTCTTCTGTGCAAATTTTCCCACCCATTTTGTTTTTCAGGTGAGGGATTAGCCATATTTCACATTATGACTGCCCTGGATGATAGCTAACCATGGTTAGCTCAAACCACATTTTGGAAACCTGCTTTCTAACCAAGACTGAAAACTGGTTGGAATTAATCTTGCTTAGCTAAAACAACAATGCAGATGTTAAACGAACCATGGTGGTCTCAGAAAGGGGAAGGGAGAGGGAATTTGACGGGAGGGGGAATGAATAAAAGGGTGTGTAAAAGCCTACAGGATACTGCCAGTCTCCTAACCATGATTATGAGATCAGACCGCATTACATCCCCACTAACCTTATCACTTCATCATCCTACATTTGCATACAACAACAAAACCTGGTAAGTGACATGTTAAACATGTTAAATCATGTAACACTGCAGAGGTAAGCAGTTTGGGCACAATCCAGTGGTGCTCTTGGGCTGACGCAAGTCCCTTGTGCCAGCCCAGGAGTGTTGCAAATGTGCCATAAGGCATGTTTGTGCCGCCTCTAAAGGAAGCCAGGCCGGCGCTCCAAGAAGCGCCAGTCTGCAGAGGCTGACGCAAGCCTCCTCACCAGTTTCCTCTCGTGGACATGTGTCGGCCCGGCTGGGTCAATGCAAGCAGAAATTGTAGGCAGGGGGGAGGTGGGGGGAGGCGTGTCTGGGTGGGGGGAGGGCGGGTGGTGGGCAGCCCCGGTGGCAGGTGGGGAGCAGGAAGCAGGGCTGGCAGTTATGCCAGATCCCAGCCCCTGTTCCCGGGGAGAACAGAGCAGCTTCAAGCAGCTCCGCTCTCCTTGGACTTGCACCACCTCAAGAGGTGATGCAAGTCCGAGGAGACCCAAAAGGACCAGCAGCCCTTACCCGGAGGTAAGTGGAAATGTTTTTTTCCCCTTATAGCCCCTATCTTGCGTTGGAAACAGCGCAAGCCTCCTGGTTTGCCTGTTCTAGCACAGGACAGCATTGCGCCCTTAAGCATATCAGTGTTCTTTGTCAAGGCCTGAAAGATAAAGCAAGAACGAAGCTTTTAATAAATGAAGATGATTTAATTGCAGCTTGCGTTAAGCTCTGAACTCTGATGCAGAGACAGGCAAGCCATTAGAAAACAAGCCGAAATGACATTCATAGCAGGCAGTTCGACATCCTCATCAAAAATGTGCTGAAATGACAACAGTGAATGTGTATTAGAAATTTAATGTAACTTGCTAGTGCATTGTTATTGACCTTGATCTTAAGGTTCAAGCAGCCTCTGAGTTAGCATTTTATTCTGGCTCTTGAGCGAGTGTTAACAATGCCTGCAGCTAAACAAGTCTCAAGCCCACAATCCTCTTAAGGATAACAATGTGAATGCGAAAGGGGGTGATAGCGGATAAGGTCATTTATGGTTCCAAGTCTGATTGCAAGCCAATAGTCAAGTTAGAAGCCTAGTTCTCACTAAAGTAGTGAACTTTTGTCTGGGCTGCACCACAGCAGTACCACAGTAATTGCCTATCACCAAGAACAGTTCTTCATACAAGAAATTCCTTCTGGGTAGACAGCTAAATAGTAGGAAGAAGGATTCTAGCTTAGCTTTCACTATGACTTGCCGGTTTTCCACTTGTGGGGATTTGGGGGGGGGGTTTGCTTTTGGGAGGAACATTCAAACATCACGTTCTCAACACATATCCCAACCCTAACAGAATCCCCCACACTGGCTGGCGCTGCATCCTATGGGGGGATCTGCAGTCTGGAGGTTTCATCTGGATAAGGAGAAATTGGACAATGGGTCTATTCGGACCTGCACCTGTTAATTCACCAGAGCAAGTCAGAATGGACCTGTGTTGGCAGATCTCTCCTTGCAAAGGGGATAGGATATGTTGCATTCCAGTGTTCCTGATCCTGCCCAGGCCCTCCCTGCCCCATAACCACTCCCTCCCCCCACCCATTACACCCCTCCTTACCCCTCCACTGCCTGGCACAGGACTTCCCTGCGCTTGCACACAGTACTCCTTACACTGGCACCGGGGGGGACGGGACGGGACGGGACAACAAGCTCCTACACTGTCACAAAGTGATTTGCAGTGCTTTTGCAACAGCCTGCACCAGTAGAGTGCTGATAGTGCCATCACATCCATGATGCATGTAGCACATGGGGTCTCCTTCTACTGGCTACTCCTGCCTGGTGGGAACATTAACATTGTTCCTAGAAGATGCCTTGGCTTTCTACGTTTTGTAAACTTTGGTCAGTGCCAACATCCTTGCCCATCTGTCAGGCTGGCAGTGTTGCTTGGACATATTTCTTTCTAAGCAATGCCAAATCTTTCTAAGATGAAGAAATCTTGAGGTCTTTTAAAATAAAGAAGGAATTGGCTGAAAATCCTTTTCTGCAAAACCATCACGACAACCAGGGGAAATTCAACAACAGAGTGACAGATTTAATGAATCATGCCAAATATTACACACTGCCTCAGTTGTGAAGCAGGGGATAGATAACAAGAATAAAAATGTGATCATTTATGTTTTTATGTTATCTTTCACCATCCCAATTAGAAACACAGTAAAGTTTGTCCAGGGAGCTTTCTTCGATGTCAAGATTTGTGGTCCTGTCTCCGTAGGAGTTTCTCTAAAATGCACAACCATGTAGAGATCGACACCTGCTAAGCACAGATGGAGACACTGAGGTATCTCCTACGGCTGAGCGCTATCTCAAACAAAACAAAATTCCTGCAGAATAGCTGCCGTTGAGCTATTTCTGTTGACGGCTTGGGCATGACTTATGTGAGCAAAATGAACAGCTTGGACATAATATGTGGATTGGGTGTTCGCCAAACTCTGAAAAACATAGTTTTTAAACAAGAATCATCACTGATTCCCAAATCATGGGCTGGAACAAGCCAGTATGCCATGGGAAGGACTGAAGCATGCCTTTACAAATTTGGACACTGGGTCATTTCATGTGTCATGCAGAGCCATGGCTTATTTTAAACTTGTTTGTTTAACCAGGCCAGAATTGGCACCACAATCATTACACAGTGGTTAAAACATGCCTCCTGATTCTCCTCAGACTTTGCCAACTAAATAGCTGCCATAGGTCCACAGAGACCCACTGGACGTCAGGCGGACTACTGGGAGGTAAATAAATTTGTTTTTTTTACATAAATAAGTAAAAAGTAAGATTTTTAAGCTGGTGAGGGACGGAAATGGGCTGTAAATCATTTTAAGAAGCACAGCTGCTGGAGTTGCTGCTAAGCAGGGCTATTTAATAATACCATGCAAGATGGGCTACTTATCGAGTTCTGTGAAAGGCAGTTCCTTAAGTGATGCAAATTGTGAATTAAAAACAAAAAACCCAGAAAACTGTAGACAAGTTTAAGTTGTCAAAGTTGACAAGAACCATAAACATGCATGACTGTTTTTACTTTATGTGAAAACTTCTACTGATTTCCTCAATTGCTTACAGTGCAAATACAGTTTAACTAATATAGAATGACTCTCCCCTTATGAGAAACTCTCTCATGTAGCTGTTGTTCAGTAGCTAAGATTCAGAAACATGTCATAACATTCCCAGTTCCAAGAACCGTGCAACAAGTGGAGGATAATTCAGTAATAAAATTTACCTTGTTAGCCTTTGCCCTTTCAAATATGACTGTTCTGCAATTCAGGTCAGAGATCTGAATTTCCTCAAAACACCTGACACGTGCGCAAGTTTAAGACACTCATCACTGAAGTCTTCAAGCTACTTGGAAGGTAATTATCATTGACAGTTTAGTTTTGCTTGATAACCGCACTTCTGTTTCTGAACTTATCTGTTCCCAGGGCTGGCCTTCGGGCGATTGGAGTGATTTTGCCAAATAGGGCCCTGCGGGGCCCCACACTCGGCTAGCTCTTCTCCCCCACCCACTGCAGCCTTTCCCCATGTCCAGCTCAAACAAGTATGTGCCCCATCTGCCCTGAAGCACCAACCTTGTCAATAAGGATGCATCTCTATGCAGCAGTAGGTGCAACCCCCCCCCAGTGGCGTCACTAGGGTTCGCGTCACCTGGTGCAGGGATGCCAGCGCGTCACCCCACCATGCAGTGGACGGGGCAACATCCCAGGTGGTAGGTGTGGTGATGTACCATCACTCTGCCCCCACAGGTTTTTTGGCTGTACCTTTTGGTAGAACAAAGATAGAACACATTCTGCATGAAATTACACACTGATTGATATATAACATGCTGGTTTTATTCCTCCAAACTGTGTTTTTAGTGATTTTGGTCACTAGTGGTGTCACAAACACCCTCCGGGTGTCAACTTACTAACAACTTATTGCAGCTGTTCTCAAACTTTTAGCACTGGGACCCACTTTTTAGAATGGCAATCTGTTCAAGACCCATCAGAAGTGATGTCATGGTGGAAGTGACATCATCAGGCAAATTAAAATAAATAAATATAAATAATTAAAGTAAAACAAATAAGTAAGCAGAAGCCAGCCCTGTTCCACCAAGTGAATTTCCTCTGAAGCCTGCCTGCAATAACACCTCCCTCCAAAACCAGTAAGGTTTTCAGCCTTACCCAGTACCCAGTTCAATTTAAGAACTTCTGTTTAAACCAGATCACTATCAGGATCCACCTGGCTTTGCAAGTCTCAAAAAAGTTCACCTTATCAGCTGAAGCCTGTTTTGATCCTTTTTAGTGGGGGGACAGAGGCTGCCTTCTGGAGCATTTGTTGAGCTCCAGTTCCATCAGATCAGGACCATTCTAGTAGCTTCACATTCCCCTTTGCCTGGACTGACTACCAGCCAAGGCACATTTGCTTACTCATGAGTAAATGCAACCGTGAGGCTTAGTTTTGCTTTCCATAGGTCTCAATACATTCACCTCCTGGGAGGGAGGGACTTCCTTCCCAGGAGTTTTTGGGGGCTGCATTCTTGGGATCAGGACCATTGTGGTGTTATTGCCTTCCTCTCAGCCTGCCCTTTCTGACAGACTAAGGCAAGTTCACCTACTTGCGAGTAAGCGTGCGATACAGCTCAGTTTCACTTTTCATCAGGCTCCATGCCTTTTTAGCTCTCCAGTGTTTTGGCCATAACTTTTGATAGAAATGAGTTATTTCACTCTGGTTTCTTGCATTGCATTCAGCTGGACATTCTGCATCCAACGGTATATAACATGATGGTATTACTCCTAACCACTGCAATTTTAGCGTGTCACCCCCCAGTGTGTGTCAACCCCCCCTGTGCGCATCACCCGGTGCAGCCTGCACCCCCTGCACCCCCCTAGTGACACCACTGCAACTCCCTTCCTGGCCCTTCCTGGCCTGGCTGCTGCAACTTGCTCTGAGCCTCATGGTGCCCCAAAGGGATCTGAGCTGCCTTGCTCATTGTGCGGGGTGGGGGGAATCCTGCCCCATCCCCACCCCAATCAGTAGCATTTGTTCTGCTGCTTGGCCTGAGCATTAGGCAGGGAGAGCTGACCAAAGACAGCAGAGGGGGCCAAGGGAAGAGACAGAGGAGTCTCCACTAAGTGAGCGAGGCCACCCATCTCCCTGTGGAGCACCAAGCTTCAGGCCCTGAGGGAGGGACACCCTCTGAAGCTCCTGCTGTGTCCCAGGCAGCTGTTGGGCTGGAGCCAATCTTTGTCAACCTCTGGTTGGGGCAGTGGGCATTTCCCTCCCCACAAGAAAGGGAGGTGTTGGGCAGCCAAGGTCAGTTTTTGGGTTCCCCCATCTCCTCAAGTGGTCAAAGTAGGGAAGAGCGAACTGGGCAACAAGACTGTGAGCTCCTTCCTGCCCACCTACCCTGGGTTTGATCTCGGCAAACCTCCCTCTCGCCCCTGCCTCTGCCCTGATGTCACAGGGGCCCCCTCCCACCTCAAGAAGGTGTTACAAGACGCCTGGTCTGGCCAAGCACAGTGTATCACCCAGCTTGATCACCAGCACCCACCCCTCGCAGGGTCCCGGGGCCAGAGGCCACAAGCTCAAGCCCTAGAGATGCCCACTCAGTTTTTGCCTTTGCTTTCCCTTAATGTCCTGCAGACAGACCTGGGTGCCCTTCAGAGCCCAGTGCACAAAGAGCCCAATCCTGTGCAGATCTACTCAGAAGTCAGTGTGGCTAGGACTGTGGTCAAACACAGATGCTGCAAATGGTGAGTTAGTGAGACCTGAAGGAACAAGATGCCACCCAGGTCAGCTGTCCCCACCAGTTTCTGCTTTGGCAGACTCAGCTTGTTTCTGGAAAGCTCTGATGAAAAAGGCTGACTCCTGGGTCCCCGCTTCTTCCCTAAAAACAGAAGCCTCCTTTCATGGGCTTTTCAGTGAACATGAGTGCAAGCTCTGCTTTGCACCGGGGAGCTTCTTTTTGTAGCACCAGCTAAGGGGCCATTTGGTGTTGCAGGTGGATGTGACATTGATTCTGAAGTTTGTTTTGGCTTTGATGCTCACTTCACAGCTGAGGAGGAGGGCTAGAACTAGGCCAGCACCAGTGGGGCAGTTCAGTTGGGCAGTTCCCCCATCTTCTCAGATTGCAATCCTACCCACATTTACCTGGAAGTAAGCTCCATTGACTATAATGACACTTACTTCTGAGTAGATACACATAGGCTTGGGCTCAGTCATGCTGTGGTTCCTTTAGTCTGTAAAGAGAAACTATGTCTTCCCCCTTTTTTTCATCTTTTCTCCTCCCCTTGGTCCATTAACTCACATGCACTTTTTAAGCACACATTTTGACTGCTTTCCATTATTCCATAGAGCTGTAATCAATTTTATTTATATTTCTAAGATTCTGTAGCCCTTTGGTGGTGAACCTGGGGCCCCACAAAAATGTTTCCAATTGGGCCCTGCAGCTCCTAAAGCTGGCCCTGTCTATTCCAGTGTAATCCTGAAAGAGAATGAGTTCACCCAATATTTCCAAACATATTCATGAATTTTTAGTACATGCTCGATGTATTCATTTTCTGTTACTTGGAGAGAAGAAATAAGGCAACATATAATTCCAGGCTGATCATGACCTCATCAGATTAACTGGGAATGTTTCCCAGCCATGTATCTATGGGGATGCAAAATGAGTATAATTCCAGCTTGCCTTGACTGCTCATGTAAATTTGAAAAACAGAAAGATCTTAGAGCATAATGGAAAAGCAACTATACAGGCAGCAACAGGGACTCCTCATGTCTTTAGGTTTTATGTCTATATTCTACTAAAACGTAGAAAAAAAATACTATAAATCACCATGGGCAGCTCCCAATGAAAAGGGGGAAGGTGATATATAAATATTTTAATGCATAAATGACAGCATAAAATAAAAATGCCTAAACAATTTCACTGTGGGATGCATTTCATTATGTACCAATAAACAAATTGGCCTGTGGTGGTCTGCATCCCCACAGTGTCACCAGCAGCTCCAGAGTGGCAGCTACATTGATCGGAGGCATCCCACAGTGACAATCAATGCTGGGTGCCATGGAAGAGGAGACACTGGCCAGCTGCGGTAGTGAGAGAGGCAGGGTTTCAAGGGAGTGGGAGACTTAAGGAAGGCGAGAGAGAGAGAGAGAGAGAGAGAGAGAGAGAGAGAGAGAGAGAGCAAAAAGGACCAAAGACAAGCAGGAAGAGAGGAGAATGTGAAAAGAAGAGGATGGAGGACAGAGGGAGGGAAGAGACAGGAAAAGAGTGAAAGGAGGGCAGGAGGATGGAAAGGGGGTTTGGAGTTGGGGCAATGGAGAAACCAGAGAGGAGGACGAGAAGAGTTGTGAGCACATAGGCAAAGAAGGGGAGCCTGCCAAGTCAGCCCAGCAGTGTCGAGGGTCAGAGCCCTTTACCCTGAGTTTGGCTGGACAATGGACTGGGACCACTGAGACATTACCCACCTGCTAAGTCCTGGGCCCACTTGGGAGAGGCAGCAGGGGGCTTAGAAGGCATCCACCTGGCTGTGTGGGCCACCAGGGGGGAAGAATTTGTGGTGACAGCACAGGGAAGAAAGAAGGCAATAGGAAAGGGTAAATGAGAGGGGTCAAGAGAAGACCCCTTTAGTGGACTGTGTAAGTTTCGAATTAAAAGGAAATGTTAGCAGGATCACTGGCCCCCATAACTCTATCCCAGTATTTCCTAAACTGTGGGTTGGGATGCACCCACAGGATGCAAATCATTAGCTGGTATGCGGTAATCTTCATACCCCCCCCCCCCAATTTAAAATGTCACATTTTCCTATTTTCTCTAAAAATTTGTGTGCCTTTTTCTGACCTGGAAGTCCCTAACTGCTCATCTTGCTCTCCAGTTCCGCCTTCTGAATATCCTGGAGTGACTGTAAAGGTTTGGGGGAACAATCCTTGAACTCCATTTATAGGGCGAGTTTAGCAAATGTCTACACACACATACACATGCCGCACATGTGACAGTCAAAAGTTCCTTTTGAAAGTGTGGTGGCCAGGAAGTTAAGAGGAGGAGAAGTTGTCACTCTCCTGCCTTCTTAGCTCTCTGCCTGCTTCCCTTTCCAAAGGCAGAGGGGATGAGGGAGGGAGGAAGTGGAGAGAGTAACCAATCTAGGTCACCAGTCTTGGCTTCTCTCCCCACTCCGTTTCCAATTTCCGTGCCCTTTTTGCCTATTGAAAGCTTAGCAGAACGGGAACCTTTTCCTTATTATGGTACCATTCATTATTACTTGTGCATTTTCCTTCTGACTTCGGGGGGGGGGGGTGACACAAGAGCACCCCCGAATTCTCTGTTTCCTCCTGACTGCATGGTAATTCATGCTACAGGCAAACGTCTCATGTAACACTCTGTGTTTGCTGTCCATCCTGAGAATCCTGCTTCCTAACCCCAGCCTGCTCAAAGGAGTGCAACTAGACAGGCGCATCAGAAGGAGGTGTTCATGTCATGCCTCTGACAAATACACTTCCACTACTAAAATAGACTTTTTAAAAAAAAATGGTTTCTCCAAAGGCCCTTTTTCATGACAGAAGAATGAAATGCATCGATTTTTATCCATGGTACATCTAAAGCAACCCCCAGCCTCACTTTTCTCTCTGTCTGAAGCGCAAAGGATTGCACTGTATGCCATCCATCATTCTGGCACTCAGACAGAGAAACTGAGGAGGGAAAAAAAAGTTTTTGCAAAAGTATTAATGTTCAGAAGCACCAGAGGGCATTTCAATCAGGGACAGAGATTACCCCTTTTCAAATCTTTCTATCCCATAATTCTGCTTGGAGGTCCACATAGTCCTGATGCTATGCTGGAGAGCTCTGATCAGATCTCGCCATTTTTTTAAAATTTAAAGCAACTGTGCAAAGCACTAGTGTTGAGCAGAACTGTGGAGGGATGTTTAATCCTATCCTCCTACATCATTTTTGGAATTGAGGTGCCTCTCCCAACTGCTTTTAACCCCAGTGGGGAAAAAGTACAGGCAAAATATGGATCCTCTGGAGTTTTTCCACAGTGGAGCCAATAGTAGCAGGAAGGGGGACAATTTAGATTGGGAACATAGATGGGGGAAGGCTTAAACACTTCCACCCCCAGCATCACTACCCCCACAATTTGAACTCCCTTTCCAAGGTCATTATCAACTGTTTCCCACCAACTCCAAGCACAAGGCTAAATTTCATGTTCTCATTCCATGGATCCATGAAAACTGGTCTCAGTCATGCTGTCTCTCAGAAAGCCTTTTCCATGTATGCAAATAAGTAATTTTCCTTTGCAAAGAAGGAAATTACCTAGTATATGTGTATATAAATCAGATACATTTTGTGGGCACATACTTTTGGTTGAACTCCTGCTCTTTTCAGTTTGCCTTTTTCATTTTGTATAACGCTTACTGAAGAGCTCTCAGTTCTTCATTGTTTTTGATTGTTTATTTTTTGTTATGTTTGGAAGGTACTTTGCATTTTTAGCAGAGTGCTTCAATGACTGCGGAGATGCTCCATTCAGTTTCTATGGAATCATAGCATATACAAAGTGTTTCCTATGTTGGAATTTTTCATTTTTGTGTGACTTGGGGTGCAGTCCTAACCAACTTTCCAGCAATGGCCTAACCGCAATGCAGCTCCAAGGTAAGGTAACAAACATGCCCTTACCTTAGATTTTTAGATTTTTTTATTATTGTAAATTGTTTTAATGATTGTTTTTAATGTATTTTAAATTGTTTGTAAGCCGCCTTGTGTGCCCGTTGGGCAAAAAGGTGGGGTATAAATTAATAAAATAATAATAATAAAATAATACCTTGAGGAGGCCTCATTGACTGCCTCCCCACTGCAAGATGCAATGCACACCACACTGGGACAGTTATGTCAGTCCTGGAAAGTTGGTTAGGAATGCGCTCTCAATTTTCTTTTATTTTGAATTTTAAATCCTGCCCTCTCACAAAGACCTCAGAGTAGTTCCAGCTTTCTCCATAGTGCTTTTGCATATGATCAGTATATTGACATTCTGGACGCCTTCAAGTGAAGACCTCCACACCCCCAGTATAATAGAGACATCTACGGATTCAACTTGAAGTCACAATTAGCTGGTTCAGAATACAAATTTGATTCTGCACAAGGACAAAGAATGCTTTTTAACTTATCTGTCGTGAGGTCCCGGACACTTATCCCAGCTCAGACAGGGCAAAGCAAAGAGACCTCGGGAGCATTTTAATGGGTCCAGGCACTGATGGGCAAGGCCAATGTTCCTCTAGAATCTCCATGAAAGAGAAGCCGTTTAGCTACAGAATTTGTCTGACCAAGCTTTGGAAAGCTTAGCAAACAACAGTATCCACAAAAGCTTTTATTACATGTTTTGCCAGCTATTAGCAGGAGGTCTGGTCTAGAGGATTGAGCCTCTATTTGCCTGAAGATAACATCCTAAGGTCGCCAGTTCGAGGCCACAGGCACTGTGCGACCTTGAAGCAGCTGACAAGCTGAGCCGAGCTATTCCATCTGCTCTGAGCCTGGGAGGATGGAGGCCAGAATGTGCGACCAGATCAAGAAAGAAACATCTGAATGTTGTGGTTTCTTGAAAGATAGAAACCTTCTTTCAAATTGTAAAAATCCCTACGGGGATTTAAACACTTGAATAAAGTCTATGGAGAAATCTGAGGACCAAGAAAGGCGGTATAGAAATACCTGTATTATTATTTTATTATTATTAAAATTATTAAACCATTTAAAACAATTAATATTATTCTTTTGTCATCTTTTCTAGTGTTTTTGTTGGTGTTAGATATTATTTTGTTAGTACGCTATTTCAGGCATGTTGTCAGCTGCCTTCTGTTTTTTAGTTAAAAAGTGGGATAGGAATTTGACTAGAACACCACAAATAATATCCTCCTAGAAGCACAGAAGTCTGAGTCTGTTTTTTTTTTCCAGGTTTCTGATCACCTATCACTTGTGGACAGCTTCAGTGCCCTGGAAGGGGACTTGCTTGTTTGTCCTTAGATCTGCCACCAAGGGAGGTGAGAAGAGTAGAAGGGTAATAGGTGGGTGAAAGGCCTCCCCCATAAAATACCACCCTGAAACACCCACCTGCCCCACCTATGATGAATAGAATAAAATGTTAATAATGAATGATAAATAATAGCAAGGACTATTTTAGCACTGCTGGGGTTAATATGAGCTTTCTGCTTGCACGCGCTTCATGCCGTTCCTTCTGCTTCTTAGCTGAGGAAAGCATGTGATGAGGATTTAACACAGAACGATAGCCGAGGCAGCGCTGGTTTAGCTACAAGAAAGAAAAAGTCTGCTTATGTAAGCCCTTGAATGAAGCCGTGCTCCAATGAGATGCCTTGGATGAAAAAAAAAAAAAAAGCCCACTGTTTATTTTGCCTTATGCCCAGCCTGGAAGCAATAGAAGCCGCTCATGCAGGCAGACACTTTGGGTTTCAAAGGCCTTTGTCCAGAGGGGTGCATCTGAACTATCCATACGTATTTGATGTCAGTTTCAAAAAATATACACTAATAGAGTCGACTGAGGATCTTATGCCTAAAAATAATTATGGAAATCATTCTGTCTGTCGTGTGATGGGCCCTGAATTAAAGGAGCTGTCAGAAAACATTCAGTATATGGTGGCGCATATACACTTCATGCAGAGATCATGGGACAGCTCGGTTTGGCTTCCCCAGGGTCACAGTCCGAGGTGGCAATTTTCCTAAGGGGTTGTCACCAGGACAGCTGTGCTATTTTGAAAAGAAGGAGCCCCCCCCCCCATAGAGAAGTGATCGGACTACATGAAAGAGCATTAAGGACTTCTGTGTGCATGGTGACCTTAATGAAATATGTGCGTGGCAGAAACTGCGGTGTGTTTGCACGATCTTGCATAATCTGGCTCCCTGCTTCTCAAGAACTGCCAAACATTTAGCCTGTGCTGGTGGCAGCATGGATGGTTTCTCTCCTCTAGCTCCAGCCTGTGAAACCGATGCCCATCAAGCTGAATGCTGCCCGGCTAGGATTGCAACATAAATAAATTCAGGACCCAATCATATCCAACTGTCCAGTGCTGATGCAAATGCAATGCAGCCCCTAAGGGAACAAATGTTCCCTTACCTTGAGGAGGCCCCCCGTGAATGTCCCCTCACTGTAAGATTCAATGCATGCCCAGTTGGCACAACTGCATTGGCAGTGGAACGTTGGATAGGATTAGACCCTCAGGCTACAATCCTATGATCACTGTCCTGGGAGTAGACCCCACTGAACACAATGGGACTTACTTCTGAGTAGACCTGCATAAGATTGCGCTGATAATGTTATATTCTTTCCTTAAAGTGGGAATGTTGTCAGAAGTTGTCGCCCTAGACTTCCTTCATTTTAAATTTGTGTTTGCCTTCTTCACTAGATGAAGAAGTTCCTTCATTTGTGATTCGCTTTGTTTTGAATTGTTAGCTAGTACTAGCGGGGAAAAATGACATTTAGCATGTTTTATGAATAGATTCTTGCAAAATAGAAAGATACCTTTAAAAATGGGAGAAGATATCCATTGAACTTCTCTACACTGTTAAATGTATTTTTTATACAGCTCCATTTTTGCTGAAGGGGTTGAGGCTTGGAGGGGGACTGTTTCAAGCATTTTTTACCTCATGGTGCAGGCAACTCCATTTTTTAAAATCTGTGCCGTAGTAAATAATAAAGACAGTTAGTGTAGCATATGGCTTAGAGAGCTACAAATGAGAACTTTTCCTATTCAAATCTCACCTTTGTCATGAACTCAGTAGTGGCCTGAGTGAAGCCCCTCCTCAGCCTTGGCTCTCCAGTTAGTCTTTATGCTGAAGCTGTTGTAGGCAGTGGCATAACTGAGGGGGGACAGGGGATACATTGCCCCACATACCATGCCTTGTGGGGGTGTCTCAGGCATGGTATTGAGGCCTTTCAGAGGCCTCCAAGATACTATATGGTGGTGTTCAAAATGTGGGAGGTATTATGGGATATGGGAGGGTGTTAAACATTTTTGTGCCCCTGGTTGCCAGATACTTTGGCTACACCACTGGTTGTAGGGACAGGTGCAAAATCAGAGAAGAAGAAGAAAACAAGAACGGAATGAAACTATCAGCTTTCATTGATCAATCCATGTGAATTGTCCCAGGTGTTTTGATTTTAAAAAAATTAACTTTAGGGAGAAAGAAGCATAGAATGTCCAAGTCAGCCCATGTTCTGGGGAAAATGGAAAACAACTCCAGCGAAACCAAGGCACACAGCAAAATTCTGCATCACCGAAACAAACTTTTTATTGCAACATATCAGATTATTCACAGGTGACGAGGGCAACAACACTAGTTGTTTATAAAGTGAAGTAATAGTACAGGGGCAGGAGGTCTGGTCTAGAGGGTAGAGTCTCCATTTACCTAAAGATAACATCCGCAGGTCGCCAGTTTGAGGCCACCGGCACCTTGAATGGTGAGACCTTGAAGCAGCTGACAAGCCGAGCTGAGTTATTCCACCTGCTCTTTGGTGTGAGCAAAGAAGCGTCTTGATTGCCCTCCATGTGAGAGATGAAGGAGCTGCTTGTCAGCTTGCGTGGGAGGAAACTGGAGGCCAGAATGTGATACCAGATCAGAAAGATCATCTGAAATGTTGTGGTTCTTGAAAGATAGAACCTTTCTTCAATTGTAAAAATCCCTACGGGGATGTAAACCGCCTTGAATAAAGTCTGAGGAGAAATCTGACGACCAAGAAAGGCGGTATATAAATACCTGTATTATTTTTATTATTATTAGTACGTTACTATTTTTAAAGACTGATTTGAGGTTCTCTTTCTGCCTTTTGATTTTTTCGTGCTCTGATTCGGACCCACCTTTCTTTTTGCTTGAAAAGTCACAGAGGGCTTCATCTGGCAAAACCCTTGAAGAACTTTAGAAGACCAGTGACATTTCTCCAAAAGATTCCTCAGGTGAAGGTGCTGAGGTTCTCACCTGGCTGGGGGATCAGATATCCCTAAGGGACATCAGCTTGAAATGTGCCTTAATGACTGAGCTCTGCAATGTGGGAAAAATACGGCTAGTTCCTCCCTGATGCAGGAATATACTTACTGCGAAAGTCGTCATCAGATTGAGTGCCCTGGCTTTTCCTACAGCAAGGATAGCAAATCCATTATGCAAAGTTCTTTTCCTCTAAAGCTTGATAAATCAGCACGAATTGCAGGAAGATAACATTAGCAGGTTATTACTTCCATATGTCACAGTTGGAAATTGGTCACTTACTCTTTTCTTTCAATAGCTTGGCCATAATAGCCCACATGAAGCAAACACAAAAAGCACCCACCAAATGACAGTTGCTATTAAATAGTAGTACTGATATATGCTAAAGTTGAACAATGGAGAATTTCAAGAATTTTTCTCCTCCGTTTAAGGCATGTATGGGTCCAGGACTAGTGTACTTTGGCTAGACAATATGAAACAAAACCACTCAAAACAGGAACAAATCCCATTGGAACAACCAAACTAATCTCAGCAACACCATCAGTCTATCTAACCACAGTGTCCAGGCATGAAGGAAACACACTGTACATGTTGCGTCTGTCTGCTCTGCAAAACAAATCAATATGGGGCAATAATATGCAGATGGATTTGGCATCTCCCTCCAACCAGTCCAACCACCATGCTGGGAGTTCCAGGAGAAGATGGGATCTATAGTGACAGCGGTGCAGTTTGCATGCCCCCCCCCCCCAGTACAAAGGGTCCCTGTTGAGAGTAGGTTAAGGAAGGAAAGAAAAGATCAGGTAGCTTTGAGCTTAATGTGACTATTAATAAGGTATAAATAGGAGGGCCAATTTGAAGAGAATAAGAGGATTTTGAGAAGAATTGCACTGTGAGAATTGTCAAGTACATTTCCATCTTTTTTTCAAATATACCAATGATATCATGAACATGGTGGTCCAAAAGATGACATTGTGCATGCATATGCCCCAGACTCTGATTTCTATGAGATTACCCTCAAGATTAGGAATAGAGTACTTGACATATTTGGTAGAAAGAATAACAGATTTGATTAATTGTTTACACTCATGCCCATATCAAGCTTCTATAATGTCTGAAAACCAAATCAGGACAGAAGAAGGAAGTGGGGCATAGTAAAGACCAGAGTGGTGTGACAGAACATCTCAAGCCATTTCTATTTTGGTACACCCAAGAGCGGTAAGCCCAACTGAGCAAGGCCTCCCAAACACATGGCTTGACTACCCTTTGCCTCATCACCTCGTTCTGCATGTGCGCGCATGTGCTTCTCAATAGAACCTAGTAACCACTCTGATTTCATAAGGCAGCCTCCTGACCCACACAATTTTCATCAGTTTTGACTCAAAAGCAACTTGACTGCTGAGGTGTCATGATTTACATTTTCTATAACTCTTGCAGTATATTTTAAAATGTAATCCGTAAAAGTACTTGGATTTTTGTACAGTGGAGATTTAGGGATTACACCTGTCAAGTGAAAAACCAATTGGCCTGCATTCTATCTTGAATATGACTTTATATAAAGCATGCTTGCTCCTCTGGTTTAAAGTGAGTTGCTAGTTGCAGGTACCTATATGTCTCCAGTATTCAGGCGTTTTAACACAACAAAAGACTAATCTTGTAAAGACAGCTGATATATACAGAATAAGATGATGGAATTCTGCACTATGCCACTTCAAATCTCAGGAACATGGGGAGGTTCACATGTTTGAATGCCCCCTGAGTGTAGTAAGCAGGCACATCAGAAAAGAAGCCCTTTCAGAAAGGGTGGCTATGGACGCCAGCTGGGTCAGGCATTGGATAAGGGCCAAAGAAAATCCAAGGGCTCACCTGTTCAGATTGAGCCCTGAAATCTCAGTTCCAGTGACCATGCTCAAGGACTATTGGGTTCAATGGGGTTGTCCTGAGAGGGCCAGTACAGACTTCTCATGATAAATGCCCTGTTTGTGTCCATCTATCTCACCCCTCACCTAAAACTATTTTTCCTTAGTTTTGGATATTCCTGGCCCCCTCTGTAGACTGCCTGGTATCTTGGATGCAGGAGCCATTATCATGAGAGGCCCTTTTGAAGTTCTTTGTTCAAAACACCATTCTCAAAAAGTCATATGTGCAAGACATGGATTGTTCTGTCTTCTTGTCTAGGAAGATTCTAACTCCTAGCCAACCTTCCTGCTAAGACAGGCATGTAGCAACTTACTGAGCAGCCCAGCCCACCTGTCTAGATAAAACTTGGGATGGAGTGGCTAGGTGGTTTCCTCTGATCCAATCAGATGACTCTATGATATAATCAAACTGAACACTCTAACCCTATTTCCCACCATTTCATAGCATAAGCAAATTATGTTCATATCCCTAATGATTCTAGAAGCTAGGCTGTTTTAACGATTAGGGCAGTGATTTTCAACCTTTTTCATCTCATGGCACACTGACAAGGCACTAAAATGGTCAAGGCGCACCACCAGGTTTTTGATAATTGACAAGGCACACCATGCTGCCAGTGGGGGCTCACATCTCCCATTGGCCCTATTAATAAATGGCCTTCCTCCAAATTCCTGTGGCACACCTGTGCACCACTCGTGGCAAACCAGTGTGCCACGGCACAGTGGTTGAAAATGGCTGGATTAGGGAATAAGAAAAGCCCTGTTACATCAGTCCAAAGACCCATCTAGTTCAGTATCCTGTTTCCACAGTGGCTGACCAGCTACCTCTAGGAAGTCCATGAGCAGGAGATCAGCATAATTCATAATTCTCTCCTGCCTTCACTCCCTTGCAACTGGTATTCAGAGACACACTGCCGCTGAGCCTGGAGATTGTGTATAGCCGTCATGTCTAGCAGCCAGTGGTGTTTGTTCAATCCCCTTTTAATCTGTTTGTCCAATCCTCTTCAATCCCTCTTTGGCCATCATCACATCTTGTGATTCCATAGACTAATTATGTACCATGTGAAGAAGTATCTTCTTTTGTCCGCCTAAATCTCCTGGGAATCATTGAATGACTCCTGCTTCTAGTATTGTGACAGAGGGGAACATATTTTTCTCCCTATCCACTCTCTCCATTGTTTCAAAAGTTCTTCTATTACCTAGGGAGGACAGTGTTTTGCAAATTCTGTGATTTGTATGTAAACAGCCAATAAACTGTTGACTTCAAGTTAATAACTCTTTTTTCCCCAAAGAGAAAAGACCACAGGCCTTTATGATAAAGATGCCCATCACGATGGAAAAAAGAGTTACATTTTACAAATTTTATGTATCAGATTTACACACAAACCCTTCAAAATGGGTACTTGTTCTTCGTGCTCATTAAAAAGGGGGACGTTTCAGCACCAAATTACCCCATTCTTTAGTGCTAATTACGGTTCAAAATTAAGTAAATGAGAGCTGTAGCTTTTGCCTCTGTGGGTTATTATTTTCCCTAATTTGTAAGAGGTGAAATAATTGAGGTGGTTTAGAGGACACTGAGGATTTTCGTAATGGTTGAAAATGGAGGAACTAAGAGGAACTATTTCCTGCTCTCAGAGGGTTTGCCCATCTACCTTTGCAAAATGATGAGGGCAGTGACGGCGGGAGAGAGAGAAAAATGTGGCAATGACTAGAATTACTGTCTGGCATTGTCATGCAGACTTTGAAAGACTCCATTTGAGAGAGATGCAATCAACTGTAACCGCTACTATTTTCTCACTTAATTAGATTATGAAGACTGGCAAACATCATTTTTAGAAGTAAAATCTGAGAGCATTATGGATAATTTATGTAAATTGACATGAAGGCTGTGGCAATCAGCTTGACATTTGAGCCGGATGTGTCAGCGCAGGGTTCTCTCTGCTGATCTGCTAAACTGGAAAGCAATCAGACAGGCAGAGACCTCCACGTTAAGCTTGACTGACTGGTTCTCCGATAAGAGCTGTTATGTGCTCTTCTTCTCTGTGAAGACTCTGATGATCCTTTCTTAATAATATACTTAAACTCATATTAGTCAAGTCATTTTAATACCATCTGTGGCTTCAGGTCACTTCCTGCTCCATGTTTTGGAACTGGACCCAGGCTGGAATCCGAGCCACACTTACCTGTGAGTAAGCCCTACTGACTGTAATGGGACTCACTTCAGAATAGACATGCATAGGAGTGAGCCCAAGGATACCTGAATATATGCGCTCCGTGTCAGCTGGGAAATGAACAGGTGTTTAGGGTGAAGTTGCCAGGAGCTGGGCCAGCCTGAGCATAGAGGCAAACTATGCAGTATGGGGTGCAAACATGCTGGGGTGACTGAGTTATGGACTGGTTCACATAAACTGGTCCCTTCTCACATGCAGTGCACACTCCTTGCCCATTTCCAGGATCACTGGGTGTTTTTGTTTACAGCCCAATCCTAACTAATCCCTCCTGGCGATGCAGCCGTGCTGCAACTGTTACCCTGCAGATGCCTGATCTCCTCTAATTTTGGAAGCTAAGCAGGGTCAGGCCTGGTTAGTACTTGGATGGGAGATCACCAGGGAATAGCGGGTGCTGAAGGCTTATACCATAGTCTTTCGAGACTGAAGGTTCCCAACCAAATGCAGCCACACTTCTGGAAGATGGGCACAGGCCTCTTCTGCACAAGAGAATGCTTGTTCCTTTGCCCAGGGGTAAGCCTTAACTTCTCAAATGGGTTTACTCATACTTGAGTCAGGAACGGCATCAGGAAGTGGGAGAGATAGCAGCAGCAGGGCTGCTGCAGATACCACCCCCTTCTAGGCTTCAATCCACCCAGAAGCAGAGCTAGAGGGGGGCGGTGCTGTAAGTACGGCACACTCTGCAACATGGCATGTAAGTGCCCCTCTCACTTCACATTGGAGCCATTTGGGGCAGTGATGGCAACGTACCATTGCTGCTCTGACACCAAGGGTGCTTATACAGTGTATGAGGAGTGTACCGCACTTATAGTGCTACCCCCCTCTAGCTCCACTTCTGGATCCGCCCCCCTCCCCACCCTACACTCAATGACATTTGTGACAGCCACGAAGCATGCTGTGCTGCTGGAGCATGAATTCTGGTGGCCCAGCAGCCCAATAGGATTGGGCCCTGTGTCTACTTACATTTCACAATTGGATATGTACCCTTGCTTCGTTGTGTGTCATAATAATGTTTTGGCATTGAACTACTACCAGGCAATTAAAGTTCAGCTGCAAAAGGCATTAAAAAGTGTTATTTTATTTATTTTTTGGAAAAGAGTATTTGTTCCGACAGATTATTCTGAACATCATGCTGTTTTCCTGCCAAGATTTGCTGAGTACCATAATCAGGTCAGTGGCAGAGCATGGATGGCTTTCTTTTCTTTTTAACAATTGGATCCCAATCTAAGTGGCTCTAAATAGTTCTACCCAATGTGTACTGTTAGAATCGTAGAATATCAAGGCCCAGTTATCCACTTCAGTTGTGAAAGAAATTGTAGACTTACTCCACCCTGTGTAGACCCAATCAGCCATGTGTGGAAAGAGTAACATCAGACTCAAAACAGCTCTGTTCCCAAGAGACCCATTCAGCCATCCTTTCCCATGGGCAAGTTCTGAGTTTGGACAGTTGCCTCCATGTAGGTTGCCTGGATCATGCTTACAGCATGCAATTACAGAATACTGGATCTGAAACCTTTTCTCAATATTTGCTTCTATTCCAGGGAACTCCTAGACAAATAACTCCAAAAGAGTGCATCCTAGTGGCGAATTGAACAGAAATTATAGGGGAAAGTCAGTGACAGGGAAATTGCAGAGAGCTTGAAAAGGGTCAACATTGGGACCCATTAACATAATTGTTAATTACTCGGAAAAGTGAGATGGATTGCAGCACACAGCTAACGTGCAAACATTGAGCTAGGCACTGTGGTAAGACGGCTGCATGATTTTGCCAAGACAAAGACGTTAACGTTCCTTTAAATATTGCCTGTAGTATTTAATATGGCATTGCAGCGATGGCAATCAAGATGTTGAGAGTGCCACAAGATGAGTCTGAAGTACTAGATAGCTTTGCTCTATGGCAGTGTTTCTTAAACTGTGGGTTGGGACCCACTATGTGGGTCACAAGCCAATTTCAGGTGGGTCCCCATTCATTTCAATGTGAATTTTAATTTACTAGACTTGATGGATGTGACTGCATTTGGGGAAATGTTACAGTTCTGTACTTTTAAAAGGCTACTATGTATGTGTTTTTAACAATGATAGGCAATGGGGCTTACTCCCAAATAAATGTGGATAGGATTGCAGCCTTTGAGATATTTGGGGAATTTTTTTTAAAAACAGATCAGTAACTGCTTGGAAGGGTTAGGAGGGAGGTTCTTCTTTATTTTAAATAATTTTTTTATACCCATACTTGTAAACTTTTACTTACTGACTGACTTAGGGCACAATCCTAGCCAGGTCTGCTCAGAAGTAAGTCCTATTTTGTTCAATGGGACTTACTCTCTGGAAAGTGTGGTTAGGTTTGGAGCCTTACTTAATTTGATTTTGTCTTATGGGGGGGGGGTGTCAAAAATTTCCTGCTTGATTATGTCACATCTGACCATGACATCACTTCCAGGTTAATGACATCACTACCAGCGGGTCATGACAGATTGTTGTTCCAAAATGTGGGTCCCGCTGCTAAAAGGTTTGGGAACTACTGCTCTATAGCCTCAATGTGATTTTGTCTCTAGCCTAATACAAGTTTCAGGCACTCAAAGAGCATTTGAAGCCTGAATACTTCTCTGCCTCAGATTACAAATCAAGCCAGAAAACAATTCCTAACTGACCTGCTCCAGCCAGGCACAGACCCCGGTGTCCATTGTCCTGCTTTCCCTTTAAACCACACTTACCTAGCTGTGCCAGTGATATCAGCACTATCAGAACTGGAGCCACCTGGGGGAGGAAGGAAGAGGTCTCTGCCCCTCAACAATTCCTAAGCCCTCAGAAAATGTAGTTTCAGCCATTCTTTGGAAAACTAAGGCTGCAATCCTAACCACACTTTCCTGAGAGTAAGTCCCATTGAACAAAATAGGACTTACTTCTGGTTAGGATTGTGCCCTATGTTTCCTAAGCATGACCAGTGTCTTCATTCTGGTATTGGGGGATTTCCATTTTCTAAAGGTTTCCTTTTAAAAACAACAGCAACAAATTGCTCTGCTAGTTTCCAAGTCAAACTAATGTGACCAAGAGGAATGTCAAACCTCACTCATTCTAGCTATTCCCAGTAAATGTCTTTTTCCCCAAGGAAATGTCCCAAAGTCAGATATTGAATGAACAACCTTACAATAGCCATAATTAGCTCAGCGAACAGTGACGTTTTAAGGCCTTGTATTGAGCATCATCATTCATGCCACAATGCCATACATTCCATACAAGCTGTGAACACAAGCGAGGGCAGTTTTCCTTTATCTTCCAGAAACCCAATAGTGGGAAAGGCTGTGACTTCTAGTTGAATTTTTCATTCTCCCAGAGATTTTCCTTATGCTTTACACATCACCCATTTGCTAGAAGCAGCGTCGTGAGCATCACACATATTTGTACACGGATTAATATCCACATCTGGCTCAACTGTGGTGGTGCTGTTGAAGAAGTTCAGTGTAACACAGTGGTTCGCAAACTGGTGGGTTGTGACCCACCAGTTTGTGTAGTTTCCCCTGTCCCTTTAAGAGGGGGAAGGGAAGAGGCAGGGAAGCAATTTCCAGGATCTTGTCCCTATGGGGAGGCAAAGTGGGGTGCTTTCACTTACTTTTATGTAGTTAAGGCTGCTGGAGGTTGCAGGAAGTGCAAGGAGCCCTGCACAGCCCTCCGCAGAGCTCCCCAAGGCTTGGAATCTCCTCCTCTGTTTTGCAGGAGGTGCTTTGTGTCCACTTTTACTAAATGTTCCAAGCCTCCGGGATCCTGGGGATTGTGTCGCTGTCCTAGCCTCTCCTCCACAAAGACTTACTGAGGGAGTAAAGTTCCCTCAAAGTCTGAGAACCACTGGTGTAACACATGCGCACACATTTAGGCACATGTTCATACAGCCATGGAGGTGCAGAGGCACTTATTCAACTAGACCTCTGTGTATTATATTGCATATGTGGGTGCGCATAACATTTTTCCCCATAGCATCGCATTCCCCATCTCTTTCTTCGCTCCATTTTCTCCCTACTGTTGCACTCACAGATTGTTCAAAAGCTGATGTTGCTGAACACTCACAAACAAAGACACAAGTACCTGTGATTTGCACCAAAGATGATGAAAATGTTCCCCCACAGAGCTCATTTGCAATTAACTTACCTTGAATAGGACACTGATTACAACACAGTTATGACCTGTAAATATTTGCTCTCAAGAAGCACTGGAATGGAATGTCCCTGAAGGAGTGAACATGAAACAGGAGGAAGCACCACATGTCAAACATAAAATAAAATGGACATACCATATTTACTTGAAAACAAATAGGTAATTAAAGCTCAGAACTGGCAACTATTTGTAAGATAGAAAAGTCAATGAGAAGGCAATGTGCATAGATGGTGACTGGTCTGACACAATTGATCAACTGTTGAGAAGGGCAGGAGACCCAAGGCAAGGGAATATCGAATGTTAGCCTTCAGTCTTCCCAACAAACTTGTTTTCCTGGAAGACAACCCACCATGACGTCATATGACCCACATAACAAAACCTTCAGACACTCACCTAGAGTGATCCATGCATTAGTCACCTCATTGGATAGGGCTTGCCTTTGAAGACCCTTCAGAAACATCAGCAGTTGCAAAATGAGGCTGCTCAGGTGGCAGCTAAGCAGGATGATTCAAACTTGTCTTGCCATTGTTATTTTCAACTGCATTGGTTACCAGTTTGTTTCCAGAAATGATTCAAGGTGCTGGCTATCACCTTTAAAGCCTTATACAGTTTGAAACCAAGATGTCTGGGCCACTCTGTTTGAATCTACCCGCCCGTTAAGATCAAGAGGTTCGCTAGCATTCCCCATTGATTTGTGAGGTTCAGTTGGCGGTGACATGTGAGAGGGACTTCTTAGCGGTGGCCCCTCAAATGTGGACTTCCCTGCCTTGTTCTGTGTGGCTGTCTCCCTCCCTGCCAGAATTTCACCAGTCCAAAGACCTGGCTGTTTGAACAGGTTTTCACTGGGTTTGCTTCATTTGTTTCCTTCGTATGGTTTTTTATTTCCATTGCTGCTATCTGATTGCATTCTGTATTGTCTGTGTCTTAAATTGATTGTTTTTAATTGCATTGCAAGCCACCTTGAACCTCTGAAAGGGAGGAAGGCAGGGTAGAGTTATTTTAATAGTAATAATTAAGGGTATTATGATTTTTGTTTGCATTCTTGAGCACTCTTACTTGGAAGTAAGTCTTTTAATGACATGGTCAGAGACTGGCTGTTTGCACTCCATGACTCAAGATTCTCTTACTATATATTCTGAACCAATAAGGTTTGACGTTCTGTTCTAAATTAGTAGATTGGAGTAAGTGAAAAGTTCATTCAGCATAGCATGTCATCTCATGTCCTGCAATAAGGGAAGAAATTGAACGTTAAAATTGCACTTATCGCTGCTTCAGATCCCATACCAGTACTGTGAGGGACAAAAAATTCATATAGTTGTAGTGACATAATCCAAAAGAGCCAGCTGTTTGCAGCTGTGTTGCACTGGATTTTCACAATTTGTGAATAGACTTTGTCCTGTGTATAGGAATAGTCTTTCCTGAGGGCAAGCAGCTGTTGCAGTGGGTCACACAAAAACTTTCGCAGCCAAAAATAGCAGGAAAATGTCACGGAAAAGTCACTGCTGATGGATGAACAGCCCTCGTCTGCCAAGTGAGCATAAATGGGCTATTTCTTTTTCTCTCTAGAGCCCGAGCACCATGATGTAGGAAGGCAGTGCTCTCTTACAATGCCTATAAAGCAGGCTGATGATGATGAAGATTCCTCCTAGGGTGCAGGCAAGTCTCAAACACCATAAACCAACGGTAAACATCTCATTGCATTTTCCTTTGTGTGATTATTCTCAGGTCCATTGAGAACCACAGTGGTTTGGTAGCCACTGAAAAACAGCTCCCCTGTGATCCAGCTCCATGTGGCGCAGGTAACAGATGAAAGGTCAGATCACCCCAGGGCTGCTCACACGTTTATTGTGTGCAGACAGGTGTCTGTACTAGAGTTGATCCAGTTGCCCCCATCACTTTCTCCAGCTCTGAAATTTCCAAAGAAAATGGAGTGGGTCCTTCATGTTCATGAGTAGTTCCATGAAAATAAATTATTTCAAGGGGTAGATATGGGGCTCTTGCTAGAAGTAGTGGACTTCTGTCTTTTAATTTTTTCCCCTTAAAATTCATAAGTGGCAGCGGTGAAAGCACTGGTTGAATGATATCCAGCTGCACTCCTAGACCGAAGATGGTACTCAGCAGCAACTGGGCACCCAGCAGAAACTGGGTGCCTTCACCCCTGCCACCACCACTCTCCGTTTCAGGGGAAAGAGTTTTAAAGGCAAGAGTCTGCCACCACTGCTGGTAAGCCTCTGACACCCCTTGAAACCAACCCCAAATCTGCTAGCATTTCAGCTGGTTTTCAGTCTCTAGAAAACATTCCCCCCAAATTAGCCCCCTCCAAATATTCAAAACTGAAAAAAGTCAGAGCACCACTGTTCTGTTCATATGTACATGGTTTTTCTGTTTGTTTGTTTTCTGTGAATGACTATATACAGGTGTGCACCACTTAATGACTGGGATACGTTCTCCTATAACCGTTGTTATCCAATTAGGTCATTAAGTAAACATTCAGTCCAATCTATTGCCTTTGTTGTGTAAACAGACACTCCCTGCAAGACACTAGCTGGCTGCACAGGCGATTGGAGACAGATTGTCTCTTCTTGGCATTAAGAGCCTCTCTGTTGTATAAACAGACACTCTGCTGCAGGCTATGGGAGATGTGATTGCCTCATTACAAGCATCTTTGTTGTGCTCTGATCACCGTCATACATGCAGTTCGTCGTTAAGCAAATGGTTGTTAAGCAGTGCACACCTGTATACGTTGGACATGGAAGTATAATCTGAGCGAGACCATTACATTTGCATAGAAAGGATTTTGGTTTTGTTTGTTTGTTTCATTTCTTATTTCATATAATTTCAACAGTTTCTGCAATGGAAGTAATATCTCACCTTTATCAGGGACATCATTCTTAAAAAGCAAACGTTCCAGTCTGAAATTCCTTTTACTCAGCAGGAGTAAATAATTTTAGGATAGTGGCCAAATAATTTTGTAAGTAAGTCTGTAAGTAATTTTAGGATAGTGGCCAAATAATTTTGTTCTGTTTCATTAACTGAAGGCAGATATTGAATAAACCTGAGCTGGCAAGAGATCTAGGAAATCCAGCTGCCGTTTTTGCAGTTAAACTATGAATTCTCCCAACATAAATTTCCTCTATAAATTTTTTTTCAGACCCTAAAAGAGATGTGATTTCTCCCCTAACCTTCGGAAGCCTGATAGCTTGCCTTTTGCCTGCAATATTTCAGCTTTAACCCCCAACTTCTTACATAATAAAGATGTGTTATCATAATAGTGACACATTGATCAGTCTCTTTTGGTCTCTAGATGGAAAATCAGTTGCCTCCTGGAACAAATGCATACATTCATGTTAGAAGCACTAAAACAACCACCAAGAAATGCATAAACACAAGTTATAACAGGACAGAAAATCTTGCTTAGTACTATTGTCATTGTCCCCTAACACATCTGTAAGCTCCCTTTCTTTGTGTGGAATATGGATATGCATGGGCATCACAAGATATGCAAGTCTTTGCTTCCCTCCTGTTAGAAGGAAGGAACTGGAGAGGATGGTCTAAGAGGTGCATACTCACAGATCCACCATCATTTCATGACTGAATCCACACCACTGAAATAAATAATAACAAACCTGATTCACCCTGGCAACCCACCCCCATATGTTATTGCTGACGATTTTCTTCAGGCTTCCTGATCAGCTGATGGATATTTCTGGGTTTCCACCTACCCCATAGTACGCCATGGTTGGAAAGCAGTCATGCATGGAACGATGTGACACAAGGGGTGGCTTTTAATTGGCTTAGCTCGCACTAAGGCTGCACAGAAAAACTGGATCATGGCCAGAGCCAGTTCAGTTATGGAAAATAGAGGGAGCATGTTGATGAGCCACTACCCCTTTCTCTCAAGGTAGGAGGGGGTTTATGTTATTTGTATGCAATCAATGAGTTTGTTTGTTATGAGCTTGCCTTATAACATGTCCGAAGAACTAAATAAGATATGATAAAGCAGTGTTCTTAAGAAAGAGGTTGCAAAGCCTCAGTTCTGGGGTCACGGCAACTTATGGGAATGAAAAGGGTTGAAGACCTCTGGACTAGGGCACCACAAGGGAAAGGGAGAGGCATCTGGTGTACCCCTTCAGGTATCAGGAGATTGTGTCCCAGACCTGCTCATGTTCTTAGCAATTGGGCTCAAATAGCTTTCACTAGTGCCAGGATTCATGGTAACTTTTTTCTTCTCTTAAGAATATTTGATTGCAGTTGGTACAGCGAGTCATGGACTCTTCGCTCACAACAGGAGAGGAAACTGAACGCTTTCCACATGCGCTGCCTCCGATGCATCCTCGGCATCACCTGGCAGGACAAAGTTCCAAACAGCACAGTCCTGGAACATGCTGGAATCCCTAGCATGTATGCACTGTTGAAACAGAGATGCCTGTGTTGGCTCGGTCATGTCGTGAGAATGGATGATGGCCGGATCCCAAAGGATCTCCTCTATGGAGAATGCGTGCAAGGTAAGTGCCCTACAGGTAGACCACAGCTGCGATTCAAGGACATCTGCAAGAGGGATCTGAAGGCCGTAGGAGTGGACCTCAACAAGTGGGAAACCCTGAGCGGCCCGCTTGGAGGCAGGCTGTGCAGCATGGCCTTTCCCAGTTTGAAGAGACACTTGGCCAACAGTCTGAGGCTAAGAGGCAAAGAAGGAAGGCCCATAGCCAGGGAGACAGACCAGGGACAGACTGCACTTGCTCCCAGTGTGGAAGGGATTGTCACTCCCGAATTGGCCTTTTCAGCCACACTAGACGCTGTTCCAGAACCACCTTTCAGAGCGCGATACCATAGTCTTTCGAGACTGAAGGTTGCCAACAGCATTTGGTTGCAGTGAACAGCGCTTGGAGGGCATAACAGGGACAGGGAGTGGGTGGCGATGGGGGCACGGCATGGGCAGGTAGGGTCCTGGGAGCAGGTCGAGATGAACAGTGCATCCCCATGCTCATTATTTATCCATTAGGGTTGTGGCACAAAAAAGTGAATGACCACAGTAATAAAGCATTGATGTGAGTCTTCTGCGGGAAGACATCGTGGTCTCGTCTTCACGCACACACTCACACAAATTTAGTGATTTGCAACACTTTACCCCCAAAAGACTATGTAATCATTACAGTTCTCCTTTGCAAATTGTCAAGGGAAGAAAGCAACTGGAATTGAGACCCATCAGGCATTTGAAGTGATTTTTGACATTCATTACAATCAGTAAAGAACTGGCCTCTTCTGCCCTTACCAACCTCTTCATCAAACACCTCTAGATTTCCTTCCTGAGAATTATCCATACCCAGTGCATTTTGCTTTCCAAAAGAAGGCTTCAAACTAGGAAAAAGGAAGAAAAATGAAAAGAGGATTCACATTTCAAATCCTTCCAAAATGATCATACCTTATTTTCCCAGGATACTCTTTACCCTTCAAGCAAATAACATGAATATAAACCCCTCTTCCACATTTATACACACTTCAGATGCCAGAGCCCTGATCAGCATCTGAAAATGTATCATGAACCAGAGCCAGTAAAATTCAGTCCAACCAAAAGGTTTCAGGGGATGTTATATATAATTCTCCATGTGTTTTCCATAAATATTTGTATTAGAATTACATAGCTAATTATGAGCTGAAATGGAAACAAATCTCCCACAGGGATGCCAACTGCTGTGACCAGTGTCATGTTTAAACCAGCTATGAATATGTGAATTGCCTCCTCTGGGAAGTGTTTTGTTTGAGGGGCTAAAAATGCTCTGTATATACATGGCATTTGATCTGAAGGTACTGTTTCAGTGGCATACCTGGGGGTGCAAGGGGGCAAATGCCCCAGGTGCCATGCTTGGAGACAAAAGACATGGCCCAGAGCAGCATTGCATCAGGAGTGCCAGTCACTCTTGGTGTGATTCCACACTGCTCTGGGCTGCATCTTTCATCCAAGGAGATGAGAGAAAGAGAGAGGACGGCCCAGAGTGGTGAGGAATCATGCAAGGAGAGGCTTCAACTCCTGGCACAATTCCAGAAGTGATTGCCATGATGTGATGACATCACCACAATTACTTCTGGGTAAGGGGGTGGCAATCTAGGAAGCAGTCCCAGGTGGAGAAAAGCCCAGGACTGCCTCTGGACTGTTTCATGTATGTAAGTCATGACTTGATGTTGCAGATGAAGAAGCCATTGGTGTTTTTATCTTGAGCTGAAGTAGTGTTGCGGCTGAATGTTGAATCAAGAAACCCCCACTCCCTTACATCCTCAGCAGCAATTATGGGGTAATAAGACTGGCTTGCCTTGAGAGTTGTAATTATCACCATACAATAATGTTCATGAAGCACTTTGAACAGCTGAAAGTTCAACACAGGTACTAAATATTAGCAACTCTCCCACTGCATGTCTAGTGCCTCAGTTTCCTTTCCCTGTGGACAGTTCTGAGTACAAAGAGTGCCACAAGGTAAACAAAATGCCCATTTATCCATCCTCGCACCTCAGACTCCATATGCCTGGTTCTTTCTGGTTCTTTCTAATTTGCATTGAGTTGCAACAATATGTATAATTAAAGTGAGCTTGATAGCTCTTTCAAAGCTGTTATGGAATGGAATGGGCAACTGTGGTGCAACTGCAGTGCCGGGTAATTTCATGCCCAAGGATCATGCCCAATACTAACTGCTGGTGGCGTTTTTCTCTTCCTTTCATTCATAGCTTTGAAGGCCAAGAAAAACCAAAATCCAAATAGTAGCCTTCACTCTTTTGACAAAGAGTTGTTGTTGGAGGTGTTTTGCTTTGGGCTTTTTTTTTTCTTTTTTTTTTGCCAATTAATTTCTTCAGGCTCAAAAAGTTATGCATCCATGAAACTCATTCCTGGTATTATTCTATTGACTTCAAGGATTTACATGCTTTACTTTCTAGCAGAGTAATATTGGCTGGGGGTTTCAGAGGGTAGCAGATGCCTTGATGAATTACAAACAAGGACGGTGACGGGTTTTCAGCCGTTTCCCATGATCCTTGGGCACTGGAAGTTAGATACAGGATTAATCAATATTTTTAATCAAAGACTGTCATAGGACATTGACGCACTTGTTTTTGATAAGCATTCACTCCCCGAGCTGTAGAAGAAACTGCTTTGTTACCATTTCATCATGCCCATGCCACACAGATTAAAGGGGACTGCTTTTTAGACAGTATTACATATATACCGAGTGTCACTTCTCATATCAGGTATGATTTATCTTACTTCAGGGAAAGTGCAACAGCCTGTCCAGGAAGATTTTGTTTGGGAGAAAGAAAGGTGCAGTAAATACTGAAAAATAACTAAAGCTAACAAAGGATACCCGTAAAACAGAATTGCCTTTTTAGAAAGGTCAAGGCTTTACAAGGCATAAATTTCATTGTTTATTCTGAAACCAAGCCAGTTTTCCTTTGACCTTTGTTTCCCCTCAAGTAAAACTTTGAACAGGGAATTAGGCAAGTGGTATATCTGTGCAGGGCACCTGTTTAGCTGAGAATACAAGAATACTCCATCCTGAGTGTGCTAAGGTCATTAAAACCCAATGGTAGTAAGCAGAGGTATTCTAATATTTGGGAATGATCTGGTCTCCCTGGGCCTGCTGGCACCATGTCCAGATTCCATAAATATACATCTCCCAAAACTGGTGTTTACAGTCATTTTCCCAGCAGCAGTCCTAATGGCACTCCCCTATGAGCTAAAACCTGTTAGGCCTTTCAGAGCCCATACAATAGTACCTTTAGAGCTGAAATCCATAGACCTCTTCCAGAGATCAACCAAACCGCATGCAAAGCACCCCTTTTGGGACAGATCCTGCTAGGTTTTTCATAAGGGCATCTTCACCAGCTGGGTTGCTACCACTTCAGTGACTCAGGACAGTGATTCCTGGCATCACCCCACCAAGCGCGCAGACACAGAAATAATTGGCAGTGACACGATGACATCACCATACTACCATCAATTACTTCCAGGTTGCAGCTAGTTTGAGCTTGCTGGAGTGACTTCGCTCCCACTTAGCCCAACACAAAGAAGGAGAAGGAGGAAGGGGTGGTCTCTTATTCTGGCTGCCATATCCCCTCATCCCCTGGAGGCTCTTGAGCCTTCAGGGGAGGAGGGAGGGTATGGTAGCTAGGTGGAGAAGCCACCACACCAAGCACAGAAGAGAGGAGGCCACAGCAGCTTTGCAATGTCACTGCCACCCTGTTCCTTCTCCTTTGGAGGCTGAGCTGCCAAAGGAGAAGGAATGGGGCAGAAGTGACATCACAAAGCCAGCAAAACAGAAGGAGGAGGTGGTGGCCTGGCTTTAACTTTCTCCTGCTCTCAAGTTTTGTCTCTATCAGGAGCCTCTCTTCTTCCCCAGAGCAGTCCTATTATGGATGCAAAACAGTGGTCTGAGCAGGCCTCGTGGTCGAGTTGGGCCCAGAAAGGGGAGTATCCCTGTGCAAAGAGAAGACTAACTGTGTATATACTGCTCATTTCATGAACCCCACCATTAAAAATGCATAAATAATTCCAAATGCATAAAATAAACATGCTTGTGTGTAGGGACTGAAAAGAAAGAAAGAAATTAAATCAAACAAGATCAGGAAGTCTAATGTTATTACCAATAATGATGCTATCATTGTTCGTGCATGCCCTAATGAACACTCAAGACAACTTGAGCTGGGAGAAAGGGCCACTTTATTACCAAGTTATATAGGAGGGGCAGAGAGAGACCTGCAGATGCAGGGGCAGCAAAGCACCTGTGGCGCGGAGGCCGGACCCTCAGAAGGCACCAGAATCATATCTGTCCCCCGGGTTGGGCATGGACACAGGTCAGTGCACATGGACTGCATGTATTGGAATTGTGGAAGATATTACCGAGGAGATAGGGTGTGGTGTCCACAGTGCCCCTTGCTCTGAGTAAATGCAGGATTAAAGCCCAGGTGGTAGCTGGAGGTGTGCTGCACAGCTGCAGCCACTAGAGCATAAGGAGATCCCTCAGGTATATAGGGAGCACCTGAGGCAGAAAGGGTTTGGTGGGTGATAGAAGGAGTGCAGGTTGGAGAGGAGACTAACTTGGCTTATTGAATTGGGAATCAGACTGTGGATTGTGACTGGACTTTGGCTTTGGACTTTGATTTGGATACCCTGACGGATTGGACTGACCTAACCTACCTGGAACCTGACTTTGGACTGTAACTTGGCTTATTGGCAACTCTGATTGATTGGACTGGTTTACAAGGCCCAGTGGATTGGGATTTGGCAAAACACTGCAGCCTGAGCCTTTTCTCGGGCAAACCCCCATCCCCCACCTTACAGACCAAGCAGCTGGCCCTGGGATCCAGCGCAGGAGAGGCCTCCTCAGAAGTTGCACCTGAGTTCAAGGTGGACTGGAGGGGACAGCACCATGCCCACGTGCAAAAGTGGAAGAGGGCCGGAGAACCCTCTAGGCCTGCCCAGCTCTCAGTCCCTGTCCAATCCCCTTTCAGGGGAGGAGGCTCTTGTGTTCCTGGCCAGCCAAACAAAGCTCCGATCCCGCTTCATACTTTGAGAACACAGGAATGACACAGCAAAATAGAGGAAGGGCCATAACTCAGGGATGGAGCAAGGGCTTTGCATGTACTTTTAATCCCTGGCATCTCCAGGTGGGGCAGAAAAAGATCCCTGCCTGAAATAATGGAGAGCTGCTACCCAGTGGCATAGCTAGAGGGGGTACAAAGCATTATGTTTTGCAGGTAGCCTCACCATGGCGTGCAAGCAGCTCTTCCCCCTCCCCTTCGGAGCCATTCTGGATGGGGGAGCAAAACAGAGGCAAACACAAAACTTAGTGTGAAGGAAATAATCAGGGGACCTTACCTGGACCTTACCCTTTGTGCTTACGTGACAAAGGCCAGTGAGCACACTCACCCCCTTGGGGCACACTCCAGGGTGACACCCGGGTCATGAGGCACACGGGGTGAGGTCTGAGTCAGGAAGCAGACTGGGTGATGCCCGAGCTCCGGTCTGGGTGATGCCTGAGTTCAGAAGCAGACTGAGTAAACAGGCTGAATCCACAAAGTGCCAAATCCCTTGAGGAACTTGCATTGTTCCCCGACTGACTAGGCTAGAATGTAGCTGAGGAACAGTGTGTACCTAATGAACTTTGTACTGGGCTGAGAGGGAGGTGAATAAAAGAAGGTAAAGAGGCTGGCTGTGTGTGTGAGTGCAACTCCCTTGTGTGAGTGCTCTCTCCCTGAAGCTCGCCAGCCTGCTTTGCTCCCTTCATGAACCCTAAACATGTGAGTGTGTCTTGATTGCTTCATTGCTTCATAGTGCTTTGCATCCCCTCTAACTCCACCACTGCTGCTACTCATGCTCCGTTTCAGGTAGCATCATACAGTATGTCCGCACAGTAAAACAGTCTATGTATGTCCTACGAAACAGCTTTTTCAAAGCCACGTCAGCCGTTCACCATTTAATACTGGATAAAGTCACTATTTTTGTCCTCCAAAATATACGCGAAGTACAGTACATATTAAGGACAAGGCAACCTCAATAATGTTAGTTTAAAACATCAAAAGCAGGAACTATTAAGGAATGGTTATAGTAAAAAAAACCCACAAAAAACGTATGAAAGGATTTGAGAGAAAGGAATTGGCAGGTTTCTAATCTAAAATGAAGCAGGAGAAGAAAAAATAGTAATGGTTGGTTAATGCAGGATAGAAATAGACCCAATTAGAATAAATTCCATCACAGTTTATTGTTTCTTCACACATTGTTATTAGCTGGATTCTTTGTCTCTCTTTTCTAGGGACCAAACAGGGTAGTCTGATCTCGTCTGATCTCAGCAGCTAAGCAGGGTCAGGCCTGGTTAGTACTTGGATGGGAGACCGCTTGGGAATACTGGGTGCTGTAGGCTTATACCATAGTCTTTCGAGACTGAAGGTTGCCAACCATTCATTCCAAACAGGGTAAAAGTGTGACAAAATATTTTACCTAATTGTTCTGTAGGTGCATGTATCACTTAGGCATATGCCTTCTGATAAATGTTGATGTAGAGTTGCCACTGAAGCTTGAAGCAGACTGAAAGTGAAATCCTGTGCATGGCCACTCAAATGTAAGTCCTGCTGAGCTCAATGGGATCTACTCATATGTAAATGCCATAAGATTGCAGCCTGAGGCTCCAATCTTATCAGCACTGCCCGCCCGCTGGAGGCATTCCTCCTGCACTGGCACTGACTACCATAAAGCAGTTAGTGCTAGTCGTAAAAGGCACTCCAACAGTGTGCTAGTTAGAGCTCTATTGGGAACACCAATAAGAAAGCCTGTGCCTTCCCACCTTCTTCATCGCTTTCTCCCCACTTGCTGGAGCAGGTAAGGCAGCAGGAGAGGTAAGCATGGGGGAAGGCAGAATGGGGGCAGGGAGGGGCTGAAACAGGGCAGGGAGAAGCAGTAAATGGGACGGCTTGAGTGCATTGGGTCTGGGAGGAGGTGGGATTGATGGCACTGGTGCAGCCCATACCCTATCCCCTTCTCCAGACCCAATCCTGAGACATGGGTCCATGCGGACTTGCATCAGTTATCTTTCTGGCACAGTAGACCCATTGGTCCGTCAGGGGCCTTCCCTGAGGAGGCCTCTGAAGGCCAAAAGGGATGGGATGCAGCAGATGCCATATTGGGACTGGGCTGTTAGAAACCCCCCCCCTCTCTCTCTCTCTCTCTCACACACACACACACACACAGTGTGTGTGTGTGTGTGTGTGTGCGCGCGCGCATGTGTGTGTGTGTGTGTGTGTGTGTGTGTAATTAAAAATCCAAATACTTTGTCGAGACAATGGAATGATCACAAATAATCTTTATGGTTAAGTGTTCCATTCATGCATTTCCATTTTTTTAAAAGTCTTGTGTTTGTAATTAAGAAATAAAATTGGGGAATAAAAGATCTATGTATTCTCTTGGGAACTGGCCAATAAACATCTGGTTTTGCTGGCATCATTATGAAAAAAGCACCCTTGTCTTGTGGAGGGCATTTGGAGTGTCTGCCTGTGATCTCTGAGCCTTTCTTTCTACCAAATAGTGATATTGATAGGAAAACACAGGTCCATATAGGAGAGGGGTGTCCAAACCCCAGCCCTGGGGCCACTTGTGGCCCTCGAAGCCTCTCAATGCGGCCCTCAGAGAGCCCCCAGTCTCCAATGAGGCTCTGGCCCTCCGGAAATTTGTTGAAGCCCGCACTGGCCCGACGCAACTGCTCTCAGCTTGAGGGCAACTGTTTGACCTCTTGCGTGAGCTGTGGAATGAGGGCTCCCTCCACTGCTTGCTGTTTCATATCTGTAATGCAGTAGCGGCAGCAAAGGAAAGACCAGCCTTGCTTTGTGCAAGGCCTTTTATAGGCCTTGAGATATTGCAAGACCTTCATTCATTCATAGAAGTTCATCTTTAATATATTCATTTATGTAAACTTATGTAAATTTATTCAAATTTTAAATGTGAATTCTTTTTTTCCCTGGCCCCCGACACAGTGTCAGAGAGATGATGTGGCCCTCCTGCCAAAAACTTTGGACACCCCTGATATATGAGAAAAAAGCATTAAAAGATCATCGTGTAAGAAGTCCTTCTCCACTGGTTGTGGCAAACATTTAAGTGGAAGCTTTATACTTTTTAATCCAATCTGATTTCATAGATTCCTTAATCATTGTGAATGGGAATTTTTAGCATCAATCGCATTTTTTAAAAGACACCATCTAACCTTTAACTAATTTACACATGTAAAATAGTCTGACTTCATTTGTACAATAATTAGAGAATCAAGGCAGCCACTTTCATTATATAGAGTATAACAACTACCCTGTAATGAATGTCATTTAAAAAGAACTATTCCTAAGGTCATCCTTGGTTTAACAGAGAAATAAATTAAGTTACCTTGACAGATCTCTGAGCAGTCAGGAAAGGTAACCCCAGTGGTAATTAGAAAGAGGTCAGAATTACTGAGGTCCCTTCATTGATCTTGCATTCTGTGGAGGCTCAGGAAACCTTTGAAACAAATAATCACCGTAACTGTCTTCATAAATATGTGCTTAGAATGCTTTATGCAAGAGGTTCCCTCTCAGCTCCATGCCTAAGATCTGAAGATTAAAACCAAGTAATAAAATAACCAGGCAGTAAAAAATCTTTTGCCAGTTGCAAGCCACTGCATTGGAAAAGTTTTTGCTGACTTCAGTGGGGCCCATGGGAACCACAAGAGGTTTCACGGAAAGCTGACTGAGCAGGCCGCACATGGTAAAATTAGAAAAGAAGAAATCAATATTATGTCCTTGCTTGGATTATCTTCTGAGAAATATCCACAGCCCTATGAAATGTCTTCTCTTTTGTTTCCAAAGACTAGTGTATCCTAATCAAGCACATGGCTTCAGATAACCTCAGTGGTGTATGCTGCAAGAGTCATAGAGCTAGACTTTTCAACACCTTGGACAGAGGACAACATTTTGAAGTCCTTCTCCCTTTGGAAATTGAGGTACTGTCTCCTATCTCTTCCAAGGTACCAACAAGTATCCTTTTCCTAATCTTCTCTTCTGTCTTGGTGATCCTCAGCTGGCCTGGCCCAAGCGGAACTGGTACCCAAAGCAGTGCTTAAATCCCACTGGTCACCTGTTCCCCCACATCACCGCCTCCCCCCCCCCACACACACATCTCCTATCCTCCTCCACTTCTTGTGCAAAACTGACTGGGATAGGATAATCTTTATTGGATGTAGGACCTCTTTTCTTCCCAGGATCTTCCCAGCCTAGTCTGTTTTGCAGAAGTGATGGGAAAGGCAAATAAGGAGAGCAATTGGGAACAGGAATGCATAAGTTGGCAGCTCCTCCTCCAGCTCTTCTGCCCTCCTCCTCAACAGTGACCCAAAAGAGGGAGGTAAACCACCCTGTATCCTCCTCTTGCTTGCTCTACAAGGAGAGTGAGTGACAACAGGAAGAGGAAGTGACCAAGTGGAGTAGCCAGGCAGGCAGCAGGTCAGGAGAGGCAGCAGGAGAGCATGGGTGTAGGGCAGGGGTAGACAACCAACAATATACATGAACTACTTAACAAAATGACTAACTGCCAAAGATGTACAGTGATGCATGAAGTAGTAAAAATGGGAATTTTTTTGTTGTTTGCATACTTTTTTAAAAAAAGCAGATTAAATATAAATTATGTTTGTTGAACAATCGGACCTGGTGCTAAAAAGTGCCAAGCCTAGAGTATATTAATTCAAACATTGTGCCACACATGCCAGAAAGGGTAAGTTCTTTTGCCCTGAAGAGCCCCGGTACTGCTTCCTAGCCCCATGGGATGCAGCGGTAGCCATTTTGGCCCTGCTGCAGCCCTGGGTGCCGGGAAGCTCAAGATCGGGCTGGCAATCATTTTGAACAAGAAATTTCAAATTTTGCCTCCAACTCTATCTCTATGTATCTCATCTGATCTCAGAAGCTAAGCAGGGTCAGGCCTGGTTAGTACTTGGATGGGAGACCGCCTGGGAATACCAGGTGCTGTAGGCTTATACCATAGTCTTTTGAGACTGAAGGTTGCCAACCATTAAACATGAGAAAAGGAAGTGCTCATTCTGACAGTTCGCATGAGTATAGCAGCCAAGGTGCGCCAAAAAGAAGGAAGGAAAAGGGCTCAGCAGTGAAATCACCACAAATAAGATGATTTATATTGCAAAACACAAAAGCCAGATCAAGAGTCAAGGTCCTTGCACAGAAGTAATGAGGTATAAAACGTATAAATCTGTTTAACAGAAGGGCACAGCTGCCTGGGACACTCTGTCAAGGAAATGGATGGGCAGAAAAGGAAACATTGAAAATGTCAAGACTCTGAGAATGCCAGTCCACCTAATCTGAATCCTAGCAAATATATACATGCAGACTCAGAGGATATGGAAACTATATCATGGCTGTACTCCCCCAAGGATTAAAATAAAATGTTTCATATACTGCATCAATCATTCTACTTCATCGAATGTTCTTCATCGATAATAAAACTTCCTAAAATATTGTTGCTCCAGTCAATGGTTTCAGAATGTTTTTTGTTTTGTTTTGCATCATTGCAATACTTAAAGTAGCACACCACTCATAATGTTTTATAGTAGTGTCCCATTTCACTGTGAATCTGTATGCGTCTGTGTGTCTTCTCCTGAACCACTTTGTCAGCTTGGATCGGAGAGGTACTAAACCGCAGAGAGTGGGAAAGGCAACAGAAACAGTATATCTGTTCTTTTTCATTTGGCAGAAAACCCTCCAAGTGATCTTTCTGCTGAAGAATGCCAAGGCAATAATACTATTTTAAGGAACATCAATCCTCATGTGGCATCAATATCCAATGCCCAGCTTCATCTCAGACCTATTTGTACGTCCAACAAATGGTTGGCAACCTTCAGTCTCGAAAGACTATGTTATAAGCCTACGGTATTCCCAGGCGGTCTCCCATTCAAGTACTAACCAGGCCTGACCCTGCTTAGCTTCCGAGATCAGACAAGATCAGGCATGAGACTGCTGTGCTTACTAGACCATAAAGGAGATCAAAGAATGGACATGAGCCATAGCCAGCAATAGCCAGCACTCCCCCACCAGTTCAGCCACAGCTCATCTTGATAACCACATTAACATACACACATTTAGTGGGCATTTTTATTTTGAGGTGATGGTATGCAGTAGTGGGTCTTATGTTCATGGAATAGTTTGTCTTATAGATGTTTTAAATCCTCTTCCATAATGAACAATCTGTAGCATCATTGCCACAAGTGGCACAGGCAGTGAAAATTTAGGATACTTCTGAAAACCTCAGCCCCATTTACAGTAGACTTCTAGTCATCTCTTCCTCTCCTGTACTGCACTGGTGTTCACTCCCCAGCTCTGTAGGCTAGAGATGGGCAGCCCAATCCTGAGCTGCCTGGCATGCGGGCCTGCAGCGGTGCCGAAAATGGATGCCACTGCATCCAGCGCGCCCAAGGCAGCAGCCACCGCTGCCTCAGGGGAGGGGGATTTTCATCCCCTTCCCCAGGTAAAATGAGTAGCCCTGCAACGGGGCTACTCAATTCTACAGTGACCTGAGGGTTGGCCTAGAATTCAGAGCTTCCATGTCGGGCTGACAGCCACCAGTTCCATCTCCCTCCTGCCCTGCTCCCTCCCCTGGCACACCTCCTCCCTTCCCTCTCTCCACCCTCCGCCTGCTTCGCCCTCCCTCCAAACACCTCCTCCCTGCTCGCCCATGACCCCTCCTACCTCTCCATTGCCCGGTGGTCCACACAACTGCCAAGTGGTGGAGCTCTGGTGCTCTGCCCAGCACTGCTGGGCTAATTCCGGTGCTTCACCAGTGCTAGGGCCTGGCATGTTTGCAACCGTGCGCACCAGTGGTGAGCAGGTGCACACTGACTAGAATTGGGCCCAAAGTCCCAAGAAGGTGCCAAAAACGGTATACACACTATTGTGCCTACTAGGATGATACTGTACTTTGGAGTTCCTTTGTGGTTCAGTTCATTACCAGGTTGGCTCCCACTGACCTCCCGTATCATGGCAATGAGCAGAATTCCTGAAAGGCTGCACAACTGTGCTATCATTCATGTCTAGAAAACAATTTGCCCTTGACCTTATGTAGACTGAGATGGGACATACTAAGTGTATACCATTTTATACCATGGTATACCATGTTAATACCATGTTCATTTTAACTTTAACCATTAGCACCCTTGGTTTTCATTAGCTGTGAAATATTTTGGGTTTTAGCTTGGATGTGACTGACAGTCCAGTCCTATCCCTGGTGGCTCTGCCAGGTGCAGTGGCATCAAAAAGGCTGCCGGAAGTCTCTTCCAGGGAAAGCCTTAACCCCCACAACAGGGCTTCTCAAGTCTGGGTCAGTTATTTTGCAGGCACAGACTTGAGAGCTTCCGTGTCAGACTTTGCAGCCCAACACAGAAGACAGTGGAGCAGAACTCTGCCAGTTCCATTCCCCTCCAGGGCTGGTTCCTTCCCCTGCCCTGACCTCCCCCACCCCATTCCACCCACTCCCCACCTACCCCACCCCCAAAATACTCACTGCTGTCTGGCACTGCAGGAGCGCTGGCCACCCCTCCAAGCAGTACTGAGGCTCAGTGCTGACTGGCGCTGTCCCAGCACCAGCAGCCCCTGCTATCTGGGTGCTACGGATGTGCCTTTCAGCATGTTTGCAACACCCAGCACCAGCGCTGGAGTTCAGTCCCTGCACTGAAGGTTAATAGGATTGAGTCAATGGCCAATGGTTTGTGGTTCATTCCACAAACTTGTGGGTCAATGGCCACACTAATTTCAAAGGAGCTGGACTGTACAGTTCAATACTTCAGGGAGGATATAGGTTTCAGTTGTCAGGATACTAAAATTTAATATCCCTAAAGGTGTTTGCTGCTAAATTTGCCGTGAGAAAGTAATGCAGAGTCAAATAATGACAGTACTTCTGCTGCAGTTAGGAAGGCAGTCCCTTCATGCATATCACTATCTTGGCCTAAAACTTTGTGGTCCATTTTATACAGAACTAATTTATCGCTTACAGTTGATCTTTAGCCCACTTTCTACAAAACCTTTCTATTCCTAGCAATTGCTACGCATTCTTAAAAATATATCGGTGGCTTAATTGCACTCGTAAAATACAGTTAATGTAGAACTGAATGTGGACCCTGGGGCGTAATTATTTCTCTTGGTCTGTATATTTTTCCAAGACTGTAAAAAAATAAAATAAAATTGTTCGGTGGGGAGATGGACGGACACAATACAGCCCTCCTGACACTGTAGTGTTTCAGAATTCAGGTGGGCAATTGTGAAGTCTTTCCCACATCAGAAAGTTCCCCAGTGTGGAAAGACAGCATGTCAGAAAGATACGGGCTCAGCAGGGAACTTACTGTTGGTGGATTCCACCAGTTGTCCCGCTGGCACAGAGGCCCGGCGCCAACTGGTTCTGGCCTCTCTGCTGGCACTGTTCATCTCCCGCAAAATGCCTTATGGCACTTTTGCAATGGCCATTGCCTGGGCAGCGTGCACATGAGTGGCGCTGCCCGGGCATAGGATTAGGCCCATAGGATCGCATTAGATGCAAATCTTGATCATATTTTAAAGATATGGGATAGTCCAATTATCATGCTGGCCGTACTTTCGGTTGAGAGCAGTTGAAAATGGTGCTGGGAGAGGTGGACTATCACATGGACTGGATAGAGAACTTCCATGGGCCGCTGCCAGCCCATGGGCCTTATGTTTGACACCCTTGCTCTAGTTCATAGTAGAAGGGCGTGATAATCAACTCTTCAATGGTAATTTTACAACATCCCCAAATTGTTGGGGGACGGTATACTGTATACCATACTGCTGTATATCAGCAGTTTCCAAACTGTGGGTTGGAAACCACCAGTGGTTTGCAGCTCAATTTTTGGTGGGCTGTGTGTGGGCTAAGGGATAAACAAGCTGCTACAGAGGGGCAGGGAGCACTGCTGCCCAATCACCATTATAGCCATATCCATTGACATTCATAAATCAGACCAGTCTTTACAGCTGCTGCAGACTTTAAGGCTAGAAGTACGAGTTCCCCCCTCCCCAGTAGTAAAATTGATAAAGACATAGGCTTGAGCAGCTGGTAAAGTGAAACACACCTTTTCAGACTTGTAAAGCTATGTGGGTCCCAATAAGAGTGTAGTTTTAAAAAGTGGGTCCCTATGCTAAAAATTTGGGAACCGGTGCCGTATACAGTGTCTCAATTGACTGTATAAATAACTTCTCTTGCTCTGTCTTTAGATCTAGAAGTCTATTTCTTTGATACTATTTTAAATCATCTCACTACTTAGCAGCAGGAAGATTTTGATCACATCAAACAATTAGTATCTTTCTCTTAACTTCTGGAAATAATTACCTGGGTCACCAATTTGATTCATGACATTAGGTGTAAAGTCTGACTTAATTTTTAGTCTGAAGTTATTACGTCGCTCCTTCACTGCATGCCCTAATGCTATTCAAATATTTTATCCTCCTGGGAACCAAAGATCTGCACCAAGATGAGAAACTGAATCAATTATTCCTACTGGGTCTTATATTCTGCTTGCTCTGTGTGATAAATGAACTGTAAATAATCATCAGCAATCTGTTCCTTGTGAAAATGATTACCCAAATAAGGAAAAATACTCCCAGAGAAAGTTGCAAGGTTGCATATCTTAAAAAAAAAAAAAAACAGTATGCAGATGTTCGTGAATTTGCAGTGCCGATCTCATGACCGCATGTCAAGGAATCAAATTAAATGACTGGCAGTTTCTGTGGGAGCTTTTCTGACTAGGAAATAAAGCAACATATATGTGAGCTGATCTAACTAAGGGGGGCATAATCATGCAGCATCAGGCTTCCACATGTACACCATGAGCTGGATAGAGAATACATTCCATGCTCAATTCTCCTACCCAATCCAGTGCTGTACGTATGTAGGTCCATACATATGGGTCGCTAAAATCACTACATTGTAGATAGGACTTTGAATCTCATCTCTGCCACCAACTCACTAGGTGGCCTTAGGCCAGTCACTCTCTCTGACCCTCAGCTCCCCAACTGCAGTATGGGGTAATAACAGTTTGCTAGGTTGTTGTACTGAGAACATCAAGATAATACATGTGCACCACTCAGAAACTGCTATACAAATGCTATGCATTGTTATTCAGTGAGAGACTGGTGGCCCAACCCTGTGGGCCATTTACAACAGTGGTTGTATTGATCTCGCACAACTATCATGTCACAGACATCAGGCCACCATCACATGTGAAGAAGGCTAGTGACTCCATAAGCATGACAGCTCAGGTAACGTGGGAGAAAGGGCAGTTCATGGGCAGTTTAGGGAGGTTCAGATTAGGGAAGGGGAGGGGAGACAGCAGGAGTGGAGAGTGGTCTGTTTGGGGTGGATCTCAGCAGCAAAAGCACATACCGTATGCCAGCAAAATAGCTGGCACTGGTATGAGGAGACCACAGGCAACTAGTGGCCTATTACTAACAGGAGGTAAGGAAAAAAATTCCATCAGTGCAGGGCCCAGATAGAATTGGGATGTTAGTTACCAGCCAGATGGCTCTGTGGAGCCCACAACCAAGGCTTGAAGGTAACAGCCCTCTCCTGATGTGGTGCCCAACTAACTGGGGCATTCTGCCCTTGAATCTCCTATATATCCAAAAAGAAAATATGATCAGGTTGACTGCCGAAAAACACAATTCCATGATTACATCAACTACTTTGCATATCAGTAACTCCTTATCTTCACATACCCACACCACACCTGAAAGTAATCATTCCTCATTTCAGTATGCCTCGGATGTATTTATCATTATTATGTGCTGCATTTTTAATAAGGAATCAGTGTGAGAGTGGGCTTTTCCAGAGAGTTGTTACTAAGAAATGGCTGTTAGTAGAAGTTTGCTGAATACAAAAGTTTGCTTTTATTACATATACAATAATTATGCTACTCCCAGTCCCCACACTGCAGAAGTGTTTTTTCCCCTGTTGCATTATTTCATGAGACTCGGGAGCCAATCCTTCACCCTCTTCGTTGTTTTGTAGGAGCGGGTGGGGCTTAGAAGCCATTGCAAGGAGCTTCCCTGCTTCTCTAACTCTTCTTCTAACTTCAGTACGAGGGATTTGAAGCACCACAACAGCTTGCTGCTATTTCCACATTTAATATTGCAATTTTTTTTCCTTTTTTTTTTTTTAAGGACCACAAAGATGACATGAGTTACAAAACAATTCCACACTTTTCCAAAGTAGATTAGAGCTGGAAACATCACGAGACTGAGCCTGTCAGTTTTCAGAATAGATTGTGTCTTTCAAAATCACCTCTGAATCACTGAGTGGATTATTGCTAACAAAAGCCATTGTGGAGTGTCTATTTTCACAAAGGAGAATATTTGTACAGAGTAATGGCCACTGGGAGGCTAGAGGTTGAGAGACCTTTCACTGAATATATGAATTATCACTTTCTACAAATATTTATCTGAATAACATTGTGTATTGTGCTGCTTTGGGGAGAAGTGGTTGGCTGTTTTGCTCAGTCAGTCTCTCCCCTTGTCAACTACAGCTTAGATAAAACGACTGGGTTCGGTACTCAAGGGGAAATGTTGATAACATAACAATTTTTTTTTTAAAAAAAAAAGCTTTGAATGTATATAAAACAAGAACTCTTGAAGCACTTTGCACACTGAAGAGAGCTATAACAATGATGAACTAGAAATATGGGCTGCAATAATATGTATGTGGCACTACATAGGTATTATGTTTGGTTATCTGTCTATCTATCATATAATTTAGGAAGCCGTTCACAACACAAAAAACAAAATACAGCCCATGAAAAGCGATAAAATCAATGAAGTCTAACATAGATCTATCAACAGATCAATACCAAGACACATTTGTTAGCCACACATTCACATTGTCTCTTAAATTTAGTCAGCTCCGTAACACAGTGGTTCTCAAAATTTGAGGGAGCTTTACTCCCTCAATAAGTTCTTGTGGGGCTAGGGGCTAGGGCAGCAACACAATCGCCAGGATCACACCACTAAGGAGAGGGGCGAGGCGGGTGCTTGTGACTTACTTTATGGAGACAGGGCTGCAGCAGGCTGCAGGAGGTGTGGGAAGCCCTGCACAGCCCTGTGCAGCGCTCCCCGAGGCTTGGAACGTTCACTAAAAGCGGACGCAAAGCACTTCCGTTTTGCAGGAGGTGCTTTGTGCCCACTTTCTCTGAACGTTCCAAGCCTTGGGGAGCACTGCAGAGTACTGCTCAGGGCTCCCCACACCTGCAGCCTGCTGCAGCCCTGCCTCCATAATGTAAGTCACAAGCACCCCCCTCACCCCCTGTACGGGCATGATCCTGGGGATCGCTTCCCCGCCTCTCCCCTTCCCCCGCCCCTTAAAGGGACAGGGGAACCTTTACACGAACTGGGGGGTCGCGACCCACCAATTTGAGAACCGCAGCCCTAACATATCCAGTTAAAATTATCTTGGAAATCTTGGAGATCTTGGAAAACGCCATTACCTCATACCAAGAGAATTACTTCTAGCTGAGATTAGAAGTGGGCAAGCCTTGGATTAACTTGGAAATGATCAAAGATCTTTAGGGGGGAAAAATGTGTTCCCTATTTTTATGCTCCCAAAGGCCTCCTGGTCACTGTTTGCAAGAGAATGATGAAATAGATGGATAATTCAACTGGTCCAAGAAAACACTCCTCATGTTCTTAATCCCATTTAACAAATAAGTATGACATATAAAATATATTTTTAAAACAAAATGTTTACTGTGAACTGTCTCTTCAGCTTGGGAACCAATTTCCAGCCTGCAAAGATTCAAGTTCATGAGGAATGTCCTATGGAAAAGAAAGGCTTCTTTTAAACAGACTCCATTAACAGAGGACAGATGTTCTATGCACTAATCTTCCTAACATGGACATGAATATCCACGGAGAAAGCTACAAGAAAAAACTCACTTAAATGAACATACAAAATGATTTGGCTTTATAACGGATTAGCAGCCATCGGCACAATGCCTGTTTCTTTCAGGAAATTGAAAAATCTTTGTAAAAATAACTCTTACAAATGCAATCCTCTTTTGTTTGCTTTGGCCTGTGTTACCACTAACCTACAACAGTTTTCATGAAACTCAGACGGCCAGGGAAATTGGTTGCTACGAGCAAGACTCAAATGAATATTAAATCCTTGATTAGGTTATTGCTAAAACTGGCAGAAATGAAACACTAAGAAATACTTTTATAACTGAAAACTGGCAAAAGATGAAATGTCTGTGTAAGAGTTTATAACCCAGCTATTGTTGTTGGCTTCATGATCACACGTAAGCACTAAACCGCACATGATGAGAGGCATCCATAATTAGAGCTCTCAATATTTTTTTTTAATTTTACTAAAAATCAGCTGCTGGGGGTTCCCAATTCTGTAGTTAATGTGCAGTGCTGTAGTTTGAGTTGATGTGCCCTTTTTTGTTGCTTATAAAGCAGGGACCAGTTTTTCAATCTGTCCAAAATTTGGCAGGTCACATCCCTTTGAGCGGTAATAAAATGTCTCAAAGCTGTGCACCCGTTGGGTGGGAAATACAAAAGTTACAGACACCAGAATAACAGCCAGGTCTCCCATTGAAAACAATGGAATACCAGAACAAATGGGAATGATGAAAGTCAGTGGCAAAAATGGAAGCAAATGAAACGTTTGGAAACAACTAAATAAATGAATTAAAAATAATAATAAAAGCAAAGTAACTTAAAAAAGAAAAAAATCCTATACATTCCTATTGATCTCTCAGACAATGGACCTGTAAATTGGCTTCTCTATATACATTGCTTAGTATTCTCTAGAACTGTTTCACTAATGCAACATTTCATAGAACATTTTAATACCTCCTTGGAGTCACTGTTATTACAATAGCTCTTGAAGCATAGGAAAGCCTGTCTTGAGGAGCCATTCTCCATGCTGGCAAAATGCTCAGTTTCCACAAGTATGTCATATGCAACAAGGAATGTGACCTAAAAAGATCCTTTGCAAACTTGATGTCACCTTGGGGGGAAGACAGAACACCAACTCTACATTTGCTGAGTTAATGGAAGACAAGAGAACACCAAAACAGGCTGATTGGCTTCTGGGCGGGCTTGACCGCTCCTGCACCCATCATTTCTCCCCTGAAAAAGTCATTTTTCACCCAATTGGGCTTGCAGCAACAGTGAGCAAAAATCAAATATATATCCTGTAGTCCCTTGCATCTGAAATTCAAAGACAGCCTATTTATAATCCAGGTGGTTTGATATACCCATTATGACTTGTAACCTGTGATGGATCCCCTTTGAAAGGCAAACAATGGCATTTGCAGGGAAGAATCTGTAGGTGTGGTATTGGACAGTCACTCAGCTTCCTCAATTCTTCCATACAAGTATACCTTCAACCCCATATTACTGTTATGGGGAAATCATGGGGTCAGGAATGAAGTGTTCTCTTCATACTGTTTAGTTCCTCCCTGAACTCACCTATCTAGTTGCACTACATTTCAAAATGGGAGAATGGACAATGGAAGAAAATACAGGGGGGTAGACAACAGAGATCACAAGGACATAACCTGCACTGTGTTTCATATTTGTTTGAAGCAGTTAATGAACCCCCTATCAATCTGGGGCTATTTTTGATGTAGTACTGCCAGTAGTATCTGCTGTGCCTTGAGGAGATACTGTAATGAGGATAAGATATAATGAACACTATAAATATACACAGCAACTATATGGGTGCCAATGTTTTCTTCAAAGAAAATGACACTAAATGCAATTCATTAGAATTATCATGCATACAATCCACAACTGTTTGCTTTACACGTTATTTCCTACACTTTGAAGCCTGTAGACCAAATTTAGCCACAGCTCTTGTGATGTAGGTTTGTCATTTAATAGATGATATAGCAAAAATATCAAGTGGTTTATCTCAGGGCAAACAAAGTCGGTTAAACAATATCTCCCTTTATTTCTCATACATCTTGCAAAACAGCATATGGTGAGCAAAATAATGAAGTTAGAACTTCTACCACTCCTGAATTATATACACACAGATGATCATTTTAAAAGATTTTATGAAGTCGCCCACAGACCACCACGGCGTTGATAGGCAGGAGTCTTAATGAAGCAAATCCATTTCTCAGTCTGTAATCAGGAAGGGTTAATAGATTAGCCATTGAGCCATTTAGTTATTTAATTTTTCTCTGTAAACTGCTTTGTGAACTTTTAGTTGAAAAGCGGTATATAAATACTGTTAATAATAATAATAATAATAATAATAATAATAATAATAATAATAAACATTATTTTCACTCTGTACAGTTAACAAACAAGTGGACCATTTTCAGATTATTGTTGGCCCAATACTGTGAGGGTGTTCTATACAGTGGTGTATCTTGTACTACTGTCGTGCACTATTGTTGTGCACTTGTACTACTGACATGGCACATTACAGCCTCATGATTGGCTCCCAGGCGCCCTGTCAAAGCAGGTAGGTCAGCAGCAGGAGCAGTTTGGGTGGGGAGTAAGCTGGGTAGGGCACATGCGGAGATCCTATCCCTCTCTCTTTGAGAGGATAGGATCTCTGAGATCCCATCCTCTCCCTTTCACCAAACACTCCCTGAGTGTTCAAGCAACTGACTTCTGCTAAGATTTTTCCCACTACCTCTTTCATTTTTCTACTTTCTAGATCAGTGTTTCTCAAACTGTGGGTCGGAACCCACTAGGTGAGTCGCGAGCCAATTTCAGGTGGGTCCCCATTCATTTCAATGTTTTCTTTTTAATATACTAGGCTTGATGCTACCATAGCATGTGACTGCATTTGGGGAGATGTTTCACATCCATACTTTTAACAGGCTACTATGTATATGCTTTTAACAATGATAGTCAATGGGATTTACTCCTGGGTAAGTGTGGGTAGGATTGCAGCCTAGGACTGCTAAAAATTTTCCTGCTTGATGATGTCATTTCCGGTCATGACTTCACTTCCGGTGGGTCCTGACAGATTCTCACTCTAAAGAGTGGGTCCCAGTCCTAAATGTGTGAGAACCACTGTTCTAAATTATTCTCTAATTACACTCCTGATTATAAACAAGGCGATTATGCTCCTGTCAGTTGGTGAGCCCCATTCTGTTTATCCACAAAACTACACAGTGAGTGATGGATGCATGGTCCTCATTCTGACTTGGCTTCAGACGTAATCAGACAGTGCTTCTGTTGACTTTTAAAGACATACATTTCCAAAATGGTTTTTAACTGGAACTGGTGGTTTATATGGTTTTATTTCTTTGATTTTTGCTTTTATTGTACTGTGATGGTAATTTTAATTGTAAGCTGTTTTGAACTGTGAAAAAACAAAGGGAAATGTTTTAAATAAATAACGCATCGTCACTAAGCCAAGTCAGAATGAGGGCAATGCTTCTTGCCCTCATTCTCGCATCTTCGGAATTGAAAAAAATGATACCCCCAGGATATCATAGTGCAATCACTGCTGTCAATAGATTAGACCCATATTTTGCTTCTGTTTGTCACATACTTTTCTCCTTTTCACTACTGATCTTCTTATTTTATTTATCGAATCCCTGATTCCCATCTTCCTATAAGGAGCTCACAGCAGTAGATACGAGGATTATCCCAACTTGATTTATTTGCCCAAGCTCCTTCGTTTATCGTGATATCTTAGTAATATCCTCTTGCAGTTGTTTCTAATTAATTTCCCTTGTACTTAGACCAGTGTTTCTCAGACGGTGGGTCTGGACCCACTAGGTGGGTCATTAGCCCATTTAGATGGGTCCCCATTCATTTCAATATTTTATTTTTAATATATTTAGACAATGCTACCATGGTATGTGACTGCATTTGGGGAAATGTTACAGATCTGTACTTTTAACAGGCTAATATGTATATTCTTATAACAATGATAATAAATGGAACTTACTCCTGGGTAAGTGTGGGTAGGATTGCAGCCTAGGATTGTTACAAATCTTCCTCCTCAATGATGTCACTTCCGATTGTGACATCACTTCCGGTGGGTCCTGACAAGTTCTCATTCTAAAAAAGTCTGGGAGCTAAAAGGGTCCCAGTGCTAAAAGTTTGAAAACCACTGACTTACAGCCCAATCGTAATGGGTAGCCCAATCCACAAGGGCTGACGCCGAGTCCAGCACCTCCCGCACTACTGCGGGAGGCACCTCGGGAGTAGGGGACGTTCGTCCCCTTCACCTGGGTAAGGGAGGCAGCCCCGCAATGGGGCTACTCTCTTTAGCGCCACCCAGAGAGCGCCGCTGAAGTAAAGGCGCTCGTGTAAGGCACGCAGCCTCCAAGAACGCTTAGGATCGTGTGGAGCAGAGCTCTGCGGATCCTCCTCCCGCCTGCCCCCAGGCACGCCTCTGGCACGCCCCCCTCCCTGAGTCATGCTGGCCTCCCTGCCCCCTCCCTGCATCACGCTGGCCTCCCCCCTCCCCGGAACGCCCCCGTCCCCACCCCATTTGCCGTTCTGCAGCCCGGTGGTCACAGGCACCGCCGAGCTGCAGAACGTGGGTGCCCACCGGGAGGTGGCTCAGCGCTGACCGGAGCTGAGCCACCTCTGGCAGGAGCCTGGCGGTAAACCCCGCAAACGTGCCCTACGGCATGTTTGCAGCTGTGGTCCGCAACGCAGAGGCGCGGTGCAGACCATAGGATTGGGCCCTTAGACTGTACTTTTAGTCCACATATATATTAATGAATTTTCTCTTTTCTTAAGCTGACATCCAAATTCTACTTCCCTTACACTTTAAGAACAATGATGATGATTTATTTATGTCCCATATTAAGGTATGAGCACTGGTTCATATGTTACAGAAACTGGGGGAAAAGTTGAACATTATTAATGCTTTGGTCCAATCACAAAAAGAAGATGGAAAAGGTATAGAAAAGGAAAACTGAATTGATCAGGGATTGGAATGTCTTCCCAAGAGGAAAGTCTAAAGCTGCTGTCCTTGTCACTCATATATAGGGAGAAAATCTGCCCCAAACCAGAGGTGTCTGAATGGGTTTCCTGCAGCTAGTTAAATGGCAAAACTGCCAAGCTGTGTTTCCTTTTCGTTCTGGCTTGCCTTTTCAGCAGGTGATCCTCTGCAGTAATAATGTTATTTCCAAACAGCTCGTAGAATGATGCGTGCAGAGAATTATCAAAGCTAATTTGTTCTTGATCTCTCACGCTAGAATTTGGGTTGTTCCCGTTGTAGGTTCAAGTGGATGAACGGAGATGCTCCAGGCTCAATCCTACCCAACTTTCCAGTGTTGATGCAGCCACAATGCAGCCCTGAAGCATGGGAACAAATGTTCATTTACCTTGAGGAGATCTCAGTGGCTGCCCCCCACTGTCGGATGTAGTGCATGCCTGGTGGCACAGCTGCATCAGCACTGGAAAGTTAGATAGGATTGGGCCCTTCTTCACATAACTTATGGATTCCACTACCTTCAGGCATGATAATGGCCACTAGCAGAGATATTGCAGAGATACCCTTGATGCATGAGGGATGTGGCATCAGTTTTCCCAAAGTTTCATCCTACCACATTGGTAACCTTCAGTCTCGAAAGACTATGGTATCGCGCTCTGAAAGGTGGTTCTGGAACAGCGTCTAGTGTGGCTGAAAAGGCCGATTCAGGAGTGACAATCCCTTCCACACTGGGAGCAAGTGCAGTCTGTCCCTGGTCTGTTTCCCTGGCTATGGGCCTTCCTTCTTTGCCTCTTAGCCTCAGACTATTGGCAAAGTGTCTCTTCAAACTGGGAAAGGCCATGCTGCACAGCCTGCCTCCAAGCGGGCCACTCAGAGGCCAGGGTTTCCCACTTGTTGAGGTCCAGTCCTGAGGTCTTCAGATCCCTCTTGCAGATGTCCTTGAATCGCAGCTGTGGTCTACCTGTAGGGCGCTTTCCTTGCACGAGTTCTCCATAGAGGAGATCCTTTGGGATCCGGCCATCATCCATTCTCACAACATGACCGAGCCAATGCAGGCGTCTCTGTTTCAGCAGTGCATACATGCTAGGGATTCCAGCATGTTCCAGGACTGTGTTGTTTGGAACTTTGTCCTGCCAGGTGATGCCAAGAATGCGTCGGAGGCAGCGCATGTAGAAAGCCTTCGGTTTCCTCTCCTGTTGTGAGCGAAGAGTCCATGACTCGCTGCAGTACAGAAGTGTACTCAGGACACAAGCTCTGTAGACCTGGATCTTGGTATGTTCCGTCAGCTTCTTGTTGGACCAGACTCTCTTTGTGAGTCTGGAAAACGTGGTAGCTGCATTACCGATGCATTTGTTTAGCTCGGTATCGAGAGAAAGAGTGTCGGAGATTGTTGAGCCAAGGTACACAAAGTCATGGACAACCACCAGTTCATGCGCAGAGATTGTAATGCAGGGAGGTGAGTCCACATCCTGAACCATGACCTGTGTTTTCTTAAGGCTGATCGTCAGTCCAAAATCTTGGCAGGCCTTGCTAAAACGATCCATGAGCTGCTGGAGATACAGCATTTCTATCTCATTTGAAAGTGTGCATGGCATGGAGAGGGCCAGTCACATAACTGTTGCCCCAATGTGGGCCAGACAGTGACTGTATGCAAAAGACAGTTGGTTCTATCACTGTGGTGCTGGGCTTTGAAACATTAGAGAAGCACTGTAGGATGAAGCCCTGGAAAAGCAATTTCCAAGTAGCTACATAACTTTTCAAGAGCATATTTAACATATCCCTGATAATTTGTATAAATAAATCAACAATTGATAGAAATAAAATTGTATCAATTTTAATTTTGTACCCCTGATTATTTTGGAACAAGCCAAGCCTATCAAAAAGGGACAGGCTCCGCTTAAGCTGAAATGTACCATAGGACTGGAAGGTAGTCAGTGTGACAACAATACTTTAAAAACGATCTGGGGAGATCCAGGAAATTACAGGCTTAATGCTTAATGCCTGTTCTTGGGGAACAGTGGAAAGCATTATTAAAGATAAAATTATTAACCTTTTAATAATTTTTGTCTTGCTGCAGTAGAAACTGCATGGTTTCTGCAAATTCCTACTTCACTAATCTAGAATTCTTTGAGAATGCCAACAGATTTGTGGATAGAGGAGATTCTATTATTATTGGACATGTTGACTTTCAGAAAAGCATTTGACAAAGTTCTCATCAAAAGCTCTTGATGAAACAGGATATTGGAGAAGATGGGCCTGATCCAGATAGCCTTTCAGAGAAGATGACCTGATCCAGCAGAACTTTCCTTAGGCTACAATCCTATACACATCTTCCTGTATGGATGTCCCACTGAACTCAATAGAGCTGAGCTGACATTGCACTCTTATGGTTGCTTCATAGTTACTGTGATGGGGTGAAGCACAATACAATTCGATAGTCTTCAAGCTTCCTGAATATCCTTTAGTCAGGATGACCATAACCTGAAAACAGGATTACACTTAGTAATAGATTTCATCGAGTGGGGGGAGGGGCCAGCTAATATCCTTTAGTCAAAATGACCATAATCTGAGAACAGGATTACACTTAGTAATAGATTTCATTGAGTGCGGGAGGGGCCAGCCAGCAGCCAAGCAGATGTGTCTTTCTAGAGCTCTTGAAAGGTACTCTGTTTTTCCCCCAAAACTGCAGATCTGGATATCCGAGGATTGTTTGTCAGGAGAAACAAAATCCTCCATGTGATGGCACAATTCCTGGGGAGATAAGGCCTGGCCAGGGGGGCTTTCCCAGGAGATTTTGCCATCTTGGCAGCAATGGTGAAGAATCCATTTTGAACCAAGCTGAAGGCCCCTGCAGGGAAAGATGCTGAAAGACTTAGGTGTTATTCCGTTTGTGTATGCCTGGTGTGGACTGAGTAATTGATTGCCTGATTTGTTTTCTTGCTGTGAGAAGAGGAGGATGGGGGAAGGTTCCCCCCCAGCTGTTTATTGGTGTGAGGAGAAATCGTCGAAGAGATTTACCAAGTTTGTTATGGATATATGAAAATATAACTACAACTTTACAACTTTGAATTTCAGTGGATTACAAATTAACTGTCATTGAAAAGTTTGTGCATTGGAGCATTTATTGCCTTGGTTTGTTACTATCGTTTGGGAGTGCCTGAAGGAGCGGCTGGATATTTTGACATTCCTGCGGATGGAGGAATGGTGTTGCCAAGGCTACAAGTATAAACAAGATAAGAGAAATATAAATAAATCAACAGTGCACCAGTGACATCTAGTGACATCTAGTGGATTTTAAAAGACATTGCAAGAATAATTGAAACAAGGAAGATAATACGCTGAGGACATCTAGTGGCCCTAAAGAACATTGCAAGCAGAAAGAAGGGAGAACAAAGATGGTGGGCAAAACAGTGAAAGTTTGAGGCTCACCAGCATCTGACTTGGAATATTAGTACAAGAGGAACCGAAAGGGAAGGACTGGAAGCAGACTGTGCAAGACAACATAGAAAAACTGTTGGCAATGGTACAGCAACTAACAAACCAATCTGTACAAACTCAAGCTAATGTGGATGCTTTAACTAAACAATTACATGATCTTACTGGACAACTGATGGAGGCGAAAATTACATCAGAAGAAAATAAACAAAAGATTGAGAGATTGGGACAAAAGATAAGAAAAGATCAAGCTAAAATATCGGAGATAGAAGAAAATCAGCATGATGCAGAGATAAGGTTAATGGAAATTCAGATGGATAGTGCAGCTCAAGTGGTGAGGATACAAAATATACCAGAGGAGAAAGGAGAAGATACATCGCGACGGATTGTCAGAATGGATCGATACACAGATGGAGGAGATATCTAAAGAATTGGACTCAGTGAGAAGAGTGAGCACTTCTTATCTGAGAAAACACGAATTACCAAGAGAAATCCATGTGAAATTCATCAGAACCTTTTACAGAGATAAATTACTGAAGGCCTCACAGGAAAAGGAATGGACAGTGGATGATAACGAAATCAACATTTTGAGACAAGTTCCATGGAGAGTGAAGAAGAAGAGAAAAGAATATGAAAACCTGACAAAATTTTTAAGAGAAAAGCAAATAGTATACAGATGGCTTTCTCCGGATGGTATGTTTTTTCAGTATCAGACACAGAGATATAATATAAATTCAACAATGAAAGCAGAAAACTTCTTGAGTACAGTGATGAAAGATGAGATAAGTAAGGAAGAAAAGGAGGAAAAGAAATCAACAAGAAAAGAATTAGAAGAATATAGACCAGAAATGGAGTTGGATGAAAAGAAATCAGATGATTTAGAAACAACAGATGAATCAGAGATGGAAGAGCCTAGAGAAGCGAGTAAGAGGCGTTCACCAATAGCAACAAGAAAAAGACAAAAAGAGAGGAAGACTAGTAAAAAGAAACATGATGACTAATGAATAGGGCATTGTTGGTGAATAAAAAATTAGGAGACGTTTTTGCAGTTTCAGATTAAAAAAAGAGGTGTTACCATTTATGTTAAAGAAAGATTGAAATCAAAATTAATATATGCATTACAAGATGGACTATTGAACTGTGAAATGTAAGAAGAAACAGTAAAACAATGCATGATAAAATATATGGGCATGAAATATAGGGCATAAAATATAGGCCATAATACCACAATTGATCAATGGGAACAGATCTGGAAGCATAATAAAAAACTTACTAGAGCAACCAATTTTATATTATTTTAGATATTATAGATAAAGAAAATGATGTATACCTAGTTATTATGATTTTAACTGTAGCGAGGATCTTATATGCTAGAGATTGGAAGGATTCTAAAATACTAATGAAAAATGAATTAATAGAGAAAATAATGAATGTGACGGAAATGGACAGACTTTTAGAAGTTTTGGATTAACAACAAAAACTGACACAAATTAAGCAAGGGAAAAAACCCTTTTATGCTTGGTTGAAAATGAAGCTTTAGAAATATATGATAGGGCATTTAGATGATTGTATTACATATATATTATATTTGATATGATATGATACATGTATGATGCATGAAAAATATTAAGAAATAAATTTAGAAGAGGAATTGATTAAGATATGTAATGATTTATTACTTTTAGTGATATATGATAATGATATATGATTTCCTGCACTCTTTGTGCTTTTTGTGTAGTAAGTGTGTTATGTTTTTTGTGTTACGTGTTATGTGTATTTGTTTATAGTTGTTTTTGAAGGAAAAAAAAGTAATAGATTTCATCCAGGCACTGGATAGAAATCAGACCCCAGTAGTGACAGCCTTCAACCCAATAAGCACGACAACATTGATTACAAGGAGCTGCTGACTGATTTCTGGTCCCTGAGGGTGCTAAATTGGAATCGCTTTGAACTAGCCCATTCATGTCTGAAGAATCGGCTATGATGAGCATCTTGTTTTTCAAATGCTGCTAGTTATATAATCCCACATGATCAACTTTTCTTTTTAACTGAGCATTCAAAAAGAAGCCGCTAAAATGCCTCTGATTTGTTAGGGGTGTGTGTGTGTAAATCTTAGGGTAAGGCAGGATTCAGCCCACCTTGGTTGCAAGAAGCAGCAGCATCCCAAGAAACAGAAGAATGATGAACGTCAAGCAGCAGTGAAACACTTTGAATGTTCGATAATTATCTTTGGTCTGATCAGTGGCTTAGCAAGAGGGGGTGCAAAGCACTAAGCCTTGCAGGGAGCCTCACAGCAGCATAAGCTGCCATTTTGCTCCTCCCACCTGGCATGGATTTGAAGGGGAGAGGGAGGGGCCCCTTGCAAGACTTAGTGCTTTGCACCCCCTCTAGCTACTCCACTGGGCCTGATTGAAAGTGCCACCCTTGGGACAATTTGGAAATCCTAGAAATATTTGGTTCTTCAGCTGCATCAACTTAAAAAAAATAATAATACATGGGAGTGCTATTAGAGACCTCAAGTGACAACCATGAACCAGCCCACTTTGGTCCATTCCTTTCAGTAGGCAGTGCTGGCCTTTTGCAGCATGCGTGCTGGGAGAGTTCTATAATGAGTGTTCACACTTGTAAGCTGAAAGCACCTCCAGGCACAGCCATCACTGCAGCCATTTACAATGTCACAGGCAATCTGGGACTTTGCAGAATACAAAGCAATATGTAGACAAATAGATTTATTTTTTTTATAAACAGCCGGGTTTTCAGACAAAGTGCTCATAGGCAGGAAAATGATACTTGATCTTTCTCTGTCTCTTCTCTATTCTTTCATTCTCTTTTTCCTGTCAGTTTCAATTAGAGTCAGAAAGTGGAAAAACTTGGGAGATGTGGGAAGGGTATGCAATTTTAGGAATCAGTAGTCACAGTACATTTACATCAGTAGCTTTAGGTCCAAAATAAGCTTGTTTTCTTATATGTGTGGTTGCAAACTGAAAGAAGGCCTGACCAAAAACATGGCATGAAACAAAAAAGAGAATATGGTATGTAAATTTAAACTAAACAAACATATGCAGACTTAAAGTTTAGCAAGAAGTCTATCTTGAGAAACATAAAGCAAACAAGGCAGCACCTTTTATTGGACCAAATGGACTTTGAGACAATGCAAATGAACTTTTGAGCTATGGCTACCATAGTTTAAAATGAGTAATCACCCTTGCCTGAGCTCCACCCTTTTTGCAAACCCCAGCCATATCTGGCTTCTAGAAATCATACATACTATGGGCCACCACCTACTGCCAATGTTTCTTGACTCAGAGCCCAATCCTATCCTCTTGCTCCCTCCTACTGGTGCAGCCATGCCAAAAATGGGTGCAATGTATCCAGTATGTGTGTGTGTGGGGGGGGGGGGGCTTCAGAGATAAAAGGGGATTTAAATCCACTTACACCTCTGTAAGCCTCCCGACCCATAATGGCTCTCCTTTGACGTGCACTAGTGATTTCGCTAGTGCAAGTCTGAGGAGAGAGGGGGCAGGAAAGGAGAATAGGATTTGGGATGCACCATTGCTGCTGGATCCACACCCTCCCACCATGTCCCCTATTACACCCCCTCCCTGCCCACATTCACCCTGCCCCTGTTATGTCATCTCCCACCTTTCCCTCCTCTCCTGTGTACAAGATGGAGGGCAGAATCAGTGGAAGCTATCTTGCTTCCCCTTGTACATATTGACTTGTCAAAAGGGCTGATAGAAAGTGCTTTTCAATAACCATGTCCATCTTCCAGATAAGTTCAAGTGGAATAAATCTAGGGTGATCACCTTGAACTCTGTTGCTTTTATGTCTTGGACCCTGTTCAATAATCTCAAATGATCTTAAATGGTAGAGAGAACCCAACATGCTATTTAGTAGCATGAACGGTTTTGTTTTTTTTAATTACTGCTTTTGTTGGCAGAATCAAGCGGTAAATAACTGTGTCATTAAGAAGCTGTGGCGAACCTAAGACATCTAGGTTCAATACAAGTCTCTATTTATTGAATGTGTCCTCAACAGGATCGCCCTAATGGCTCATAAGTGGAGGAGAAAAGTCAATAGTCCCCAATGACAACCCAAGAAGACAAATGCTTCTTTCCCTGTTCTTCCTACATTGTAGCCAATTTAGAAGAATCAGAAACTGCAAAGAAAGAATCAAAGAATTACAAAAGGCAAAGCTCTACATCTGCAAACAGCATTGCCTTTCATGTTCTTTTGGCACATGTTTGATCTGGATCTGTGGAGGTTTGACATGCTAGACATCTCAATGTCTTGGGCAGTGCAAACTTAACTTGCGCTGGAAAAGGCAGACCAGCGGGCCTGTATCCAGCCCACGTTTGGGCACAATTGTGGCTCAAACAGGGGCAAGGGGAATAGGTGGTATGAAGCTTCCTGTTACATTGGTCTATGAATTTAGTGGTCTCTGTAATGCCTCATCACTCATATCTCTCCTCTTCCTAGTCTTAATACTGCTGGAGCCTCATTGGACCCTAGCTATTGGCTGCTGCCTCCTCTTTATTGCTCTCCCTGTCTGTCTTTTTAAAGATAGTATGGCATACCATATATGTATGTGAGAAGGCTGTGACTTCTTGAAGAACTACTCCCCCGTGTTGGCTATGCCAACATTGGTAGAGAGGCAGAAACCTGTCCTGATTGCCAGGGTAACCCAGTTGTTGCTCCCCTCACCCTCCCTTTGATTCACCAGGGCAGAAACAGAGATCTTTGTCTGCTTTCTCGCACAGCACACCAGGTTCTGCAGAGACATCGTTCCCCATGGTAGAAGGTCCAGCACAGATAGACCTACAGATAAATCTACAGATTTATGTTCCCTTATTGTTGGTTAGAACTTATCAGTGCAATGCAATGAAACCGTTTCCAGTGATTTGATGGGCTGAGAGCTAAGAAATTCTCAAATCAGCCAATCCCGGATTCAGGCATGAACGGACTAAAAAGTCCTAGGTAAGCCACTGTTATTCCAGCCTAGGCCCACCATTTGCAATAAAGAGGTACAATTACTGAAATATTGTACACAGTTATCATAAGAATTGTTGAGTTAATATATGTGAAGTACATGAATAGTCTAAAGGGCTGTCTGCATTCATCATTTCTATTAGCATTTAGGAAAATTGAGACTGAGGTTAGTGTGCAATAATAGTTTCCATTATGTCAACATGATGTTTCTGCCAATGGAAAGCCCTGTGCCTCACTTCGGTAGATATAATTACTTCTGAATATAGAGAACTGGGCCAAGACTAGGATGGCTGAGGTCACGGCAACACTGGAAAACTTTTGCCTCAAACTGAAAGTTGTTCTTCTCTACACATGTTGGATACTTTCAGTCTTGTCCATAAGCAAGCAACTCATTCCCAGATTACATTTGGGTGTAATCTGCTCACCTGGACCACAGGACAGACAGCAGAAAATTAACTCATCAGCCTTAGGGCACAATCCTAACCATATCTACTCAGAAGTAAGTCCTATTTTGTTCAGGGGGCTTACTCTCAGGAAGGTGTGGTTAGGATTGCAGCTTTAGTTCTTTCTTAGGCCTGCCTTTGGGATGAAATGGGCCTTCTCGTCCAGGTGTAGAGCACTACAGATAATTAAGAAATGGACCAAAAAATGATCCTAAGGAATTGACCTGAATTTTTTTTTTTATTGTTAACAGTTAAAAGATGGACCTTTAAAAAACTAGAGTTTTTATAAATGTAATTGCTATGGCATAATATAAAAATAAGGGGCAGATGTAAGGGTTTTAGGGTCCAAAACCAGTGTAATTTGACCCATTCATAAACCCAAGTGAAATAAAGACCTGGAACTTTGGCATCTTTTTTAAGGCCAGGGACTGCCTTCCCGAGTCAGTGCAATTGAAACCTTTCAGTGAAACATTAACACCTCTAATGACCTGCTGAATGTAATGGTGTCAAAATACACCTTCTGCCATTCCCATTCTCAGCACTAATGGTGTAACAATGCACCTCTGGCCATTTTCATTGTCAGCACAGCTCACCTATTCTCTTTTGCAGTTCTGCTCTTCACCTTAGTATTTTTAAGAACATAAGAACATAAGAACAGCCCCACTGGATCAGGCCATAGGCCCATCTAGTCCAGCTTCCTGTATCTCACAGCGGCCCACCAAATGCCCCAGGGAGCACACCAGATAACAAGAGACCTCATCCTGTGCCCTCCCCTGCATCTGGCATTCTGACATAACCCATTTCTAAAATCAGGAGGTTGCGCATACACATCATGGCTTGTACCCCATAATGGATTTTTCCTCCAGAAACTTGTCCAATCCCCTTTTAAAGGCGTCTAGGCTAGACGCCAGCACCACATCCTGTGGCAAGGAGTTCCACAGACCGACCACACGCTGAGTAAAGAAATATTTTCTTTTGTCTGTCCTAACCCGCCCAACACTCAATTTTAGTGGATGTCCCCTGGTTCTGGTATTATGTGAGAGTGTAAAGAGCATCTCCCTATCCACTCTGTCCATTCCCTGCATAATTTTGTATGTCTCAATCATGTTCCCCCTCAAGCGTCTCTTTTCTAGGCTGAAGAGGCCCAAACACCGTAGCCTTTCCTCATAAGGAAGGTGCCCCAGCCCCGTAATCATCTTAGTCGCTCTCTTTTGCACCTTTTCCATTTCCACTATGTCCTTTTTGAGATGCGACGACCAGAACTGGACACAATACTCCAGGTGTGGCCTTACAATCGATTTGTACAACGGCATTATAATACTAGCCGTTTTGTTCTCAATACCCTTCCTAATGATCCCAAGCATAGAATTGGCCTTCTTCACTGCCACCGCACATTGGGTCGACACTTTCAGCGACCTGTCCACCACCACCCCAAGATCTCTCTCCTGATCTGTCACAGACAGCTCAGAACCCATCAGCCTATATCTAAAGTTTTGATTTTTTGCCCCAATGTGCATGACTTTACACTTACTGACATTGAAGCGCATCTGCCATTTTGCTTCCCATTCTGCCAGTCTGGAGAGATCCTTCTGGAGCTCCTCACAATCACTTCTGGTCTTCACCACTCAGAAAAGTTTGGTGTCGTCTGCAAACTTTGCCACCTCACTGCTCAACCCTGTCTCCAGGTCATTTATGAAGAGGTTGAAAAGCACTGGTCCCAGGACAGATCCTTGGGGCACACCACTTTTCACCTCTCTCCATTGTGAAAATTGCCCATTGACACCCACTCTCTGCTTCCTGGCCTCCAACCAGTTCACGAGAGGACCTGTCCTCTAATTCCCTGACTGTGGAGTTTTTTCAGTAGCCTTTGGTGAGGGACCGTGTCAAACGCCTTCTGAAAGTCCAGATATATAATGTCCACGGGTTCTCCCGCATCCACATGCCTGTTGACCTTTTCAAAGAATTCTATAAGGTTCCTGAGGCAAGACTTACCCTTACAGAAGCCATGCTGACTCTCCCTCAGCAAGGCCTGTTCGTCTATGTGTTTTGAGATCCTATCTTTGATGAGGCATTCCACCATCTTACCCAGTATGGATGTTAGGCTGACCGGCCTATAGTTTCCCGGGTCCCCCCTCTTTCCCTTTTTAAAAATAGACGTGACCTTTGCTATCCTCCAATCTTCTGGCACCATGGCCGTTTTGAGGGACAAGTTGCATACCTTAGTCAAGAGATCAGCAACTTCATTCTTCAATTCCTTAATAACCCTTGGGTGGATGCCATCAGGGCCCGGTGACTTATTGATCTTTAATTTATCAATGAGGTCTGAAACATCTTCTCTTTTAACCTCTATCTGACTTAACTCCTCGGTCAGGAGGGGCCGTTCGGGCAGCGGTATCTGCCCGAGGTCTTCTGCCGTGAAGACAGATGCAAAGAACTCATTTAATTTCTCTGCCATCTCTAAGTCTCCTTTTATCTCCCCTTTCCCTCCCCCTCACCAGCCAGAGGGCCAACCACTTCTCTGGCGGGTTTCCTGCTTCTAACATATTTGAAGAAGCTTTTATTATTCCCCTTAATGTTGCTGGCCATGCGTTCCTCATAGTCTCGCTTGGCCTCCAGTATCACCTTCTTACATTTCTTTTGCCACAGTTTATGTTCCTTTTTATTCTCCTCATTAGGGCAAGACTTCCATTTACGGAAGGAAGCTTCCTTGCCCTTCACAGCCTCTCTAACTTGGCTGGTTAGCCATGCGGGCACCCTCCTGGATTTAGTGGAACCCTTCTTTCTTTGCGGTATACACCTCTGCTGGGCCTCTATTACTGTTGTTTTAAGCAGCCTCCATGCACTCTGGAGAGATTGGACTCTTTTTACCCTCCCTTTCAACCTCCTTCTAACCAGCCTCCTCATTTGAGGGAAGTCCGCCTGTCGGAAGTCAAGGGTTTTTGTTAGAGATTTGCCTGGTATTCTTCCCCCAACGTGCACGTCAAAACGGATCGCAGCATGATCACTGTTCCCCAATGGCTCAGTAACGTTTACATCTTTAACCAGGTCCTGCGTACCGCACAATATTAAATCCAGAGTCACCTGTCCTCTGGTGGGCTCCGTGACTAGCTGATCTAAGCCACAGTCATTTAGCACGTCAAGAAATCCGGTTTCCTTATCGTGACCAGAACACAAATTGACCCAGTCAATATGAGGATAATTGAAGTCCCCCATGATTACAACCCTGTCCCTCCTTGTCACCTCCCTGATCTGTTTCCTCATTTCAAGGTCCCCATCAGATTTCTGGTCTGGAGGACAATAGCACGCCCCCAGTATTACATCGCTGCACAAGCCTGGTAATTTAACCCACAGAGATTCTACGGTGGAGTCGGACCCACCTTCAATCTCTACTTTGCTGGATTCTATCCTTTCCTTAACATAAACGGCCACCCCACCTCCAACACGCCCCTGCCTGTCCCTCCTGTAGAGTTTATAGCCCGGGATTGCGGTATCCCACTGATTCTCCGCATTCCACCAGGTTTCCGTTATGCCCACTATGTCAATATTTTCCCTTGTCACCAGACATTCCAGTTCTCCCACCTTTGCTCGTAGACTTCGGGCATTCGCATAAAAGCATTTATACACGGAATGCCCCAGGATGCGCTGCTTATTCGCTCCTTTGTCCCCGGATCCTCTCATTGTGCCAAACCGTCTATCACATCCCATCACCCTACCTTTCCCAATTTCTTCTCCTACTCTGCCTTTGTCTTGTTGTTCTCTAACCTCCCCATCCTCATCCCATAGGGATGAGGAGTCCCGAACCGGATGCCCCTCGGCTCCTGTCGGCCTTCCCCCAGGGATCAGTTTAAAAGCTGCTCTGCCACCTTTTTAATGTTATGCGCCAGCAGTCTGGTTCCATTCTGGTTCAAATGGAGCCCATCCCTCTTGTACAGGCCCCGCTTGTCCCAAAAAGTTCCCCAGTGCCTAACGAATCTAAACCCCTCCTCCCTACACCACTGTCTCATCCACGCATTTTGCAGCCTAACTTTTCCAGAGCTCATTTAGTTTATATACTCTAGCACACATTTCTCAACCAGTGGTACTCGTACCACCGGTGGTACTTCCAGTGGTATCCTGTGGTACGTGCAGGACCCCCAGACCCCTGCTACCTGGCAGCAAGACTGGCAATGCAACAAGCAGTGGTAGGAGGCTCAGTGGGCAGAGCTCCAGTGTGCATTTTTTGCACACTCAAAAAAGCCCTCCCATTCACCCTGAGTCTCTTACCAGTGATTGTTGTGTTGGATCTTGGCCTCCCAGTCTGGACATAACTGGCAATGTCATAATCACCAGTTACTTGCGATGGTCCTTCCAACAGGTGGACCATGCAAAGTGGTATGGCAGGGGACTAATAATAATAATAATAATAATAATAATAATAATAATAATAATAATAATAATATAATAATAATAATAATAATAATAATAAACTTTATTTATATCCCGCCCTACTCCCTGAAAGGGACCCAGGGCGGCTTACAACATGTAAAAACAATTTTAAAAAGCATGATAAAAATGTTGAGAAATGTTGATCTAATCTAGCCAATATGCAAGGTGATAATAAGAATCCTGTCTCCACTAATTATGGTTGATTCGTGGGCTTTATTAGTCATGCCATCACAGCTCAGCCAGCTCTCTGCAAATGCAACCTGAAACATAGATCAACACCAGGGGGTCATCGGTGAGATGACAAGATGCACCTGCTTTAATTCCCTCCTCACAATTGTTAAAGGTCCAGGAGCCCTAAAGTTGAAAGTTTGGCGACCTCGATCCACACACATAGCTCTTTTCACTGTTTTCATTGTTCGCCACGGTCAAAGAAAACCACAGCTCGGTGGGACAACTCTGCAATTTTGCTGAAGTTTTCTTTGCATGCTGGGGATGTTTCGGCTGCCTGGCAACGTCATGACAGTTCTGCGCTGAGGGATACTGAGGTACTGTGATTATTCCATGCTTGGCTGTGCCAAGCCTATGCCCCTTTAGCACAGCTGCGCCCCTAGGGTGGCACTCAACATTTTTATGGAGACATAGCAGTCACAGGTTGTGTCCCCTAATTGCAAGCATTAACATATGACAGAGAGGTTTCACATGATGTCTCCCCTTGGGATGCAACCAGCATCTAATAAACTACTCCAGTTCAAAAGAAGTTCAGAAGAAGTTGCAGTAAATTTAATATGGGGGGGGGGGATGCTGGTATTGAGATGGGGCAGAACTAAACGGTACAAAAAACATGATGCTGCAGGCAAAACCAGCCATTCAGTAAGAAAGGGCTTAAGCCTCCTCCTCCCCCCATCATTTTTGTATTGACAATTGCATCTATTGCTGCTATTTGCCCCCAAAGTGGTGTCACAGCAGTGTTAGGAACAAAGGTATGAGTTTGTTTCTGATGGAGCGGAGAACCTGATTAATTTCTGAGTTTCTCTGAGGCAAGCAAGCAAGTGCTCACCTACCATTACTATCCGGAGCCTTGAACCCTCATATATCCTGCAAACCATCTCTCCGATAAGCTTTCACACTGGGAAATGCATTTGGTATAGCGTGAGCTTTATTGTTGACCGCTGACTGAAGCAACTTCAGATTCTTTTCCAAGAAGATGTACCGGTAGATCTCTGAGGGAGACAAGTAACAGGGAGGGGGAAAATAAGAGTGTGGAAAGATGGGGAAATAATATGAAAGAGCCTATTTTCTTTCTGTTGTTTCTTTGCCTTTGTCTTCTCTGCAACAAATCTCAAGAGAGACTTTTCAAAATGGCAGGAAGACAGGTGTGGAGGTGGAAAGGTCATTTTGGGTGAATCATAGAAGCTTGTTTAAAACAAACCTTTCTGATATTAATCCATCTGGGCTGGTAATCTCATGATATGTTCTGTGTTCCCTTCCCCTTCCCTACCATTCAGGGAACTATCTGGTAGAAAACATTTTCTTTTGCTTTAGTTCTTTTCCTCAGTCCCTGGAGGGTAGTTAATAAAAACTTCAATTTCCTGTGTCACCAACTCAGTTGGTCACCCCCAGTTGACCAGCTGACCAATTCATCCCAATACCAGTCACCCCTCCACATTTTCTTCCAAAGTGGAGGTGAGGACAGGAGCATTATGTGCTAAAGATAAATGACTAGGCCAAAAGCATGTGAATTCGCCCTGCAATCTCAGGTGACACAGCCCAGGTTTAGATTTACCACCTCAGTGGGAACCAAGGTTGTATGTGGATATGAGAGACTCCAGTTTCTCTAAATAGCCCCCCACATTGGGCGATCTGGGCTGATAAGTGTCAGTATAAGAACTAACTTGTAGCATGATGACCTTTTCTCTGAGATTTTGTTTGCATTAAAAAGGTTTTGCCCAGGTACTGAGGTTTAGCAGAGAGGAACGTTTCATATGTTTAAAAAAAATGATGCTGTTCCATTCTTCCATCTGTCTTTCAGGCTTTGCGTTTCCAAATTAGATTAAAGAAATAGTCGTGGGAAGCAGTATTTTGCATAGACACAAGGCCTAACCTATTAGGTTCTCTCTGGTAATTTCACATAAAAAATGCATACAAATCCACAGCCCTGATGCGCTGTGCTTTGAAAATACCTAGCGTGTGTGTCAACACAGCAGCCGAAATAATAAGAAGTATGGATTTTCCTTTCTGAATAATGAAGTCAGTAAAGCACTCATAAACTCCTGCATATAAATTACCACTGCCTGAGGCTACAGTGGTTTAATCTCTTTCCTATAAAAGGGCTTCTTTTGTGTGTGTTTCATTTTGTTTTTATTGTTTGGGCTCTTCCGAAGTTGAAGTTTGGTGAACTGTTTTTGCTGGTTCTTCTCATATATCCAGCATTATGGCAGATACTCTTGCTCAAAATGCCATTGGGGCTGAGGCTGTGGTTCAGTGGCAGAGCAACTGTTTTGCATGCAAGAGGGCAGTACTTTGGCATCTCCAGGTAGTCTGGGAAAGAGCCTGGCCTGTAATCCTAGAAAGCTGCTGCCAATCAGCCCTGACAACGCTGAACTCAGTGAAATAAAAGTCTGAGAGCCCAATCCTTTGCCTGTCTGCAGCCCAGTCTACCAGTCTTTGCAGTCTACCGCTCAGTAGAAGGTAGCTTTGTCACTTCAAGGCAAATGAAACATTCATCTGGTGATTTCAGTCTCATGCACCTCCACATGTGTCTGGCTATAAATGACAGCCCAATCCTGTCCACACTTTCCTGGGAGTAAGCCCCATTGACTCTAATGGGACGTACTTCTGAGTAGACATGCATAGGCGTGGGCTGTCTCTGTCTCTTCACAATCAGTCCCGCTTGGATGACATTTCTTTTTCAAAACGGTCTCTCCTTGCCAAGTCATTCCAATGGTGTGTGGTCCTGGTATAATCAAGAAGCCACATAATTTATGTGTCTTGTCACAATGAAATAAGTTTGGTTCTACATGCACTAGCCTGGCAAATAGCAAATGACAGGAATTAACAAGAAAACCAGACAGTACAAACATACAGATTACACAACCTTCCCCAGGAGAGAAAAAAAGTTTTGTAGAGTGGTCAATACTGCAAATTCTTGTCCTAACAGTGAAATAACCACTGTTAGCGAATGAACTGGAGTCCTCATCTTGAGGCATAGATGGGTTTTCACAGGAGGACAGTCAATCCAGTTATGTCCAGCCCAGTGAATGCACATCATGTTTCTAGCGGGCTTTGTCATGAAATGCTTTCAGCCACTCCAAAATATTGCTTTGCGCAAGTGTGCAGAAGGGCTGACCTTAATAGAAAGAGAGTGAAAGACCTGTCATGAAGGCTAGCTACGCATACAGAAAATGCTTCTGACAGTCCTTCCGGGGGGGGGGAGTATTTTATAGCCCATGCCAAATACATGCAGGGATATTAAATGAATACACACATCCACTAAAACATATTGGATGGCCACTCAATGTCCTGACCTTCCACTTGGTTGATAAGCCCTCAGATAAGGAAACCAAGAATAGCTGAATTCAAAACTCTCCAGTGCTTACTTCTGGCAATAAGCTATAAATATTGCCCGTACATTTTTGGAATTTGCATTGCGTTTTTCTGCTTCAAAAAGAATGTCCCCTTTATCTATAGACTCATACATACGTGCATATATCACTTAGGGCCCAATCCTATCCTCTTCTTTGGCAAAAAAAAAAAAAAAAAAAGGCCCACACTGCATCCAGTGTTGGGAGGCTGACCGCAGGGAAAATGGGAGGCAAGTATAACACATAAATACTTACCTCTCATACTTACCCTGGAGCCACCTTTGCACTCTTGGTGGTGTATGTCCAAGGAGAGAAGAGGAAAGGGGCAGGGGGCTATGGAACAGAGGGGATAGGATTTGGTGTGTGCCATTGCTGCTGGATCCACCTGCTCTTCCATCCTCTCAACCCCTGGTTCCTGTCCCTTCCAACCCAGTTACACCCAATGTCTACCTTCTCCCTCCTCTTCCCCACCCACCCCACCCCACCACTGACCTAATGGGGCCAACAGGAACAGCAGGGTCTGGCAACAGAGCCGCGGTGCTGCCTCCCCTTGCTGCGGTATACGCAAAATGGTCACTGATAGTTGCCATTTTATGACAGCAGAAATCGCTTCCACTGTCATAATCCACTCTACCTTGCAGTCCAGTCCTGGATAGGACTGGGCTGTCAGTCACGCTACAGTAACTGATAGCTTGCAGCTGAAGAGTGAACTGTAGGGCCAGCTACATATTACATGCAAATATGTGCATTAAGCTGCAGTCCTAACCACACTAGAGAATAAATCCCATTAAATTCAATGGAACTTACTTCTGTGTAGACATGCCAAGGACTGCACTGTTAGAGCCCCAACACTATTTTTTTTTGGGGGGAGGGGTTAAGAAAAACCACTTCATGGTCTAGAGCAGGGGTGCCCAAACCCCGGCCCTGGGGCCACTTGCGGCCCTCGAGGACTCCCAATGTCTCTCCTTGCCAAGTCATTCCAATGGTGTGTGGTCCTGGTATAATCAAGAAGCCACATAATTTATGTGTCTTGTCACAATGAAATAAGTTTAGTTCTACATGTGGCAAATAGCAAATGACAGGAATTAACAGGAAAACCAGACAATACAAACATACAGATTACACAACCTTCTCCAGTCTCCAATGAGCCTCTGGCCCTCTGGAAACTTGCTGGAGCCCACACTGGCCCGACGCAACTGGTCTCAAGGTGAGGGCGACTGTTTGACCTCTCGCATTAGCTGCAGGATGAGGGCTGCCTCCACTGCTTGCTGTTTCACATCTGTGATGCAGTAGTGGCAGCAAAGAAAAGGCCAGTCTTGCTTTGTGCAAGGCCTTTTATAAGCCTTGAGCTATTGCATAACCTTCATTCATTCATATAAGTTCCACCTCTAGTATAATAATTTATGTAAACTTACGTAAATTTATTCAAATTTAAAATGTAAATTAATTCTTTCCCCCCCCAGCCCCTGACACAGTGTCAGAGAGATGATGTGGCCCTCCTGCCGAAAACTGTGGACACCCCTGGTTTAGACTGTACAGTTATAATTTTTAAAGCAGGGGAGCTCTCGTGATGGACAGGTGGCTTTTTGACATATAACATGTGGCATATAACGTCTCTCATTGCAAAACCAAAACATTAACCCTTCCTTGCCTCCTGGCTGGAACTTCCCTACTGCTCGCCCGGTCTAAATGACGGCCCCATGAGGTTTTTCACACCATGAAAAAAGTAAGTAAACACACTCAGGCACAGACAGACTCGATTTTGCGCATGTGGGAACTCATTTCCGAATCAGTGGCTTCAGACTCAAGTCTATGCCAGAGTCATTGACACATGTGATCTGAGTGTACACAAGTCAAAGTCAGCAAAAAACATGTTTTTACAACTCAGACTTGAGTTCCCATCCCTGGTAAATATCCACGGACCTATGAAAGTATGGGATGGCTGGAGTTCTTTTGGTCTTTGAAGAATTTGGAGATTCTTCACTGTGCTTCACTGACACTGTGAAGACGCCAAGTAATATCTTGCTTCCTTGTGTTGATGATGATGATGATTTATATACCACTTCACAACAAAAAAGTTCACAAAATGATTTACAGACAAAATCAAATAATTAATTGGTTCCCCATCCCAAAAGGGCTCACAACCAAAAAGAGGCAGAAGAAATTCAGCAATAGCCACTCCTAAATATGTTTTAGAACTTTACAAATCCAGAAGCTTGTAAATGTGTCCACTTGGAACTTTGCAGATTAATTTACCCCTAGGTTCAACATTGTGTTATAAAGTTTGCCAAAGGTGTTCAAAGGGCCATAATCATACATATTCAAATAGAAGCCTCGCTACATGGTAATGATACTTTTTTTTTAATAAAAAGGTATGCTTTCATTAATTGAGCCTCGAACTGCAAAATAAAATTAGGCTTGCCTGTCATCTGTGCATAGCATGACTATACTGAGCTACCTATACTTCATTTTGAATAATTGATTGTGACAAATTGCAAGGCTACCAAATGTTAAAGTTTTCTTTAATCAAGAGTAGTGTGATGTATATGTATGTATAATGTTACCTGGCTCATTCCTTCTATTAATGTGGGTTATATTATCTTTCTAATGGTCTTGAGAGAATTTAACTTCCTATGAAGATTAATTCTACACTCACTCCACTGCACATTAATGCAGAAGACACTATTACTTTGAGCTCCAGGAATCCCCAGTGGCAAAGGGTATTAAATCAAAACTTCCATGCAGAGCCAAGCCAGCCATCCTAACACATTAGCCTTCATACTTCTGCAAATTCACCAATGACATTACATTACAGTTCCATGCCTACAGTGTGATGGGGATGTCTGTAAAATGTTATTGGGGGGGGCAACATGCCTAGGCCACTTCAAAAGTGAAACGGCCGCTTTTCATTTCATTATAATGTTTCCAAGGAAACCACAGAGAAATATCATGCTTTGCTTTGAAATAGCAATCACTTGAAACTGATTAGTGTTACATTATATTCCTATTTTGACAAACCAATAATTTTTTTCTTACAGTGTACTCAGCAGCTAAAGAAACTCACACTTGGTCAAGAGGGTGCAAGTAATACTTGTAAATCTTTCTGAGTTTTTTTCTCTGAATTTAGTTTGTCCAATATCTCTATGTAAACACTCGGAAACCTGAGCATCGCTATAGATTTATGACTGAATAAAAGAAGTGTATTGATTCGGTTCCAAAGCTGCCTAGCACAAGGCAACACAGTAATATAAAGAGATCTCATCATTAAGGTTAGTTTTTTTTAAAAAAACTGAATGAACTCTTATCTAAAAGAAGGAAGCCAATATTGTGTATATAAAGATTCCAAAGTGATCAACCTATCAGAGTTTTTTTTAAATCCATCTTTCTGTATATGGACAATGTTGGGGTCAGCCAAGGTCAGCAGTGGTTGATGACTCACACTCAATTGGGGGCCCACTGACAACCCCTGAGACCCACCAGCCCTAGACAAAGCTGCCAGTAAGCCGACTGCATTTCAACAGGAGGATGTGTCTGAGGCAAAAATAACTATGGCAATAGTGATTCAGTAGCACCATTTTTGAACTTTGGGATGTTCTGCCCTCCTGACATACGTCAGGCAACCAGGGCATCTGGGAGTTCTACAATGACACCACTGCAGCTGGTAATACTGAATAAGGAGCTATATTTGCCATTGTTGCTGCCGGGTAAGCTTCCTCTCTTTTTCTACGGGGTAACCATGTCCCCTGGGGGCTGGGGATAAGAATAGGCCCTCAGTTTGGCTGTACTTGTCGTAAGAGGCGACTGAACAGCCACCGGGTAGATGGGACTCATCAGCCTGGGAAGGCAGCTCATCTGAGAGAAGGAAAGCTCTGATCCCAAACCTCCACTGCCTTGTGGCTACATCCAGTTATGGAAAAGGCTTCAGGAGTCGACCTCAAGGCAAAATCCGGAGCTGGAGTCCCTGAGGCAGTTCGTGGCTGAACACAGTCACGCTCTGGCAACTCCTGCGACGCCGCTGGAACCAACCGTATTGGCTTCTGCCTTTCCGTTGGACCATTTCAGCGACGTGGAGAGGGGGGATTTGCTGCATGGGTAACAGTCTATCCTCCATATCTACTTTACCCAGGCTTCGCGCACTGGAGAGGACACTCTGTTCCAGAACCACTATTCAGAGCGCGATACCATAATCTTCCGAGACTGAAGGATGCCAACAACAACCATGGGGGTTGCTATCTTGGACTAGGAGTTTTAGTTCAAATCCCTGCTCAATCTTAGAATAGGATGGTTTGAATAAGTCACTATCTCTCAACCTAACTCACAAGGTTGCTGTGAAAATAAAATAAGGCAACTCTATGCTACTTGGAGAAAAGGCAGACAGGACACAATGGGATCAATACATAATTTTAATCATTATATGAATTCTAATTCATTATATGAATCATTAGATGAAAATGTTTTTATATAGTGTATACTACGTATATCTTACCATAACCTTGCACCTTAACCTGTAAAAGTGTGTAAAAGCAACTTGAGAATCTCAATAAAATTCCAGTGTAGTAAAATAATTGGGCCTAAGTGTACACTGGAAAATAGATCACTATCAATTAACAGTCATTATATATCCTTACTTTTGCAGACAGCATTATTTGGCCAGCCAATTGCACAGGTACTGGAGTTTGTTGTCTGTCGTCTTCCTTTGAGCCAATGAAGTGTACGTGGTCTTGAAAGACACACAGGGCGCAATCCTAACCAACTTTCCAGCACTGGCATAGTTGTGCCAGTGGGGCATGTGCTGCATCCTGCAGTTGGGGGGGGGCAGTCACGGAGGCCTCCTCAAGGTAAGGCAATGTCTGTTCCCTTACCTCGGAGTTGCATTGCCCTTATGTTAGTGCTGGAAAGTTGGTTAGGATTGCGGCCAAAGTTTGACATTCATCATGCATGTGAAATTTTCAGTTGTCTATTATTTCATACAGAAAATAACTCAGAAATAACAACAAAATGGACAAATGAATGCATACTAAGATGGCCACTTCTTATGAGCAGAGGTTCAAAAACAGGTGGATTGCTTTGGCTGGCAGGTGGATTGCTTTGAAACATGACAATGTTTCTTCCTATAAAAATCTCCCTGCATGTAGAAAGTTAAATGTCAGGAAGAAGAATCTGAGCCAAGTCTTTTCCCTGACCTGCTAGTTTTCTATGTTTACATCATCAGGCATCTAAACTTGGGGAAAAAAACTTACAAAAGCCACTTGATAAACTCAAGAAAGTTCCAGTGTACTTTTTCACTACACTATGAATCAGGAAGCTTTTCTTCCATTTTTTTTTAAACCATCAAATCCCATTAAATGTTAGTACATCTGCTAAAATATGCAGGATGAAAAGATGCAGCATTTCAGGAGATAAACTTGGAACTGGAGAAAATAAGGAAGATAAAAGGTATATCAGATATGATGCAATTTAATACCAGGACTATATTCTCTAACTTTTTTGAATACTGATTTCAGATTAAAATTTCTATTTATTTTTCTTGCACAACAGATATTACGCAAACCTACCAATTCGACCACATTTTATTCTATCATTTTCAAAGAACCAAATGTAAGTGAGAATATTGGTGAGAGGGCTAGTTAGTTTTGATTTACCCAATTCAAATACTTTAAATTGCTTTTGGGGCTTATGAATAACACAGAGGTTCCCACATTTGACACAATGTATGTAGATATTTTTCCAACGCACAGTCCCATTGCCTCTCCAGCATTTTTCAATGGCAGAAAAAGCCATTATAAACATGTGCATAATATATACTTACACACTGCTACCTAACCGAATGTATTGAACTTGAAGATAAATCATATTATTCACTGACTGCTATGATCAGTTGATTTGTTTTCTGCATTTACAGCCCTAAGAAGGGAACTTGAAAAACAGACATAAAGCAAAATGACAATCTATGGGAAAATCATCAACAGTTAAAAAATAATAATACAGAGGCAAAAGTAAAGCACATGCTCCAGAACTCTCAAACCATAGCAGCTCTTTGACCAAATGGTAAATTCACATTTGTCTTTCAAGAAACACACAAACAAAAACATCCCAAATGAGCTGCTACATTGTATGGATCTCTTGGGAACAACAAAGTGAGCCTGAAGAAATATGATCTGTAACAGTTTGCTGCCTACTGGCCTTTCTTTTGAGAACGGGTGTGCACACACTTCCCAATGTGTTTCACGCAGCCATTTTTCATCAGGAGATATTCCCAGGTCTGGTCTGAAGGCTCAAGCTGTGGCAGTCATACCGAAAATGAAGCAGCTTTGAATGTCATGGGGGCATGGATGCGAGATTGACTGGGAACTCCTATGAATGCTGCCCTGAGTTCTTCAGAAGAAAAATGGCAAGATATAAATGCAATGAACAACATGGATCAGTCAAGAATTATGTCATGGCCTTTAAAAAAAAAAACAGTTTTCCCCTGAACAATAACACATGAAGAGTGTTCTCTGCCTCGTAAAACTAAACGTTCCCTTCCCCCAGGCGATAACCACTGTGCAGTTTCCTTGGTACTTCAGACAAGATTGGGTAAGAGATCTTATGGTAAGAATTGCTAAAATCAACTAGGAGAATATTTTTGTAACAAGGGCAGCCCAGTCCTATGGGGCTAACCTGCTAGTGGAACATGAATTCCACCAGCACTGAGTGCTGCAAAGCAGCAGTAAAGCAGGCTCCAGCTGTGGGCAGAGTAATATGCTGCTGGAGTGCCAGCAGGAAAGCCAGAGCCTTCCCGTGTGTGTCACTGGATCGCTGGCCACCTGCTGGAGCAGGTAAACCAGCAGGAGAGGTGGGAGGGTTGGGGGACAGTGGAACAGAGGCTGGGAGGGGGCTTAACTGGGCAGGGAGGGGAAGGGAGGGAGAGAGGCTGCAAGAGGGGGTGGATCTGGCAGTGATGGCATGCACCTGATCCTATCCCCCCTGGCTGCAGCCTCTCCGTTCTCTTTCCCTCCTCACACTTCCATCAGGAAAATCATTAGCACAGGTCCAAGGAGATGCATTGCCAAGTTGGATGCTTATGGATGGATAAAGCAATTTAAATCCCTTTCCTCTATGAAGCCTTCCAATCCACCCCCACCCCCACTGTATACAGTGTACACTTTTTTTGGCGTGGCTGTACTAGTGTAGGGGGGAGAATAAAATTGTGATGTAAGGATAGTGGTTGATTTTTTCTTTGTGTTGACTTTTACATGTTGGCTTCTGTCATGCAGCTGTGTTGACAGAATGCACACTACATGCTATTGGGGGGGGGGCAATCAGGTGGCCAGCAAGAAGCAAAAATCATTTCTACTTACATCCTGGTAGGCCACCTGATCACCTGTGGGTCTCCTCAGACCCACCCCAGCTATTTTACCGGCAAAAATCTGAGAGGAGAAAGAGGTGGGATTGAAAGGGCAGGAATAGGATCTGGTGTGTGCCTTTGCTACTGAGATCCACCCCCTCCAGCTTCTCGATACCCCTGACTCCTTTTGTCCATCCTAATCTCCTACTAATCACTTTCATGGGATGACCCCGATTCTTGCACTGTGAAAGAGAAAAACTTTTCTCTCTCCACCCTGTCCACACCATCCATAATTTTATAAGATTCAATCATGTCCCCTATAATCACCTTTCCTCCAAGCCAAAAAGTCCCAACACTGTAGCTTTTCTTCATATGGAATGTTCTCCAGTCTTCTGATCGTGTTTATTATGATCTGGCTGGCGCAGATTCAAGGAGATCATTCAGGCAGTGGAGGCTTTCCCAGGGTAAAGGAGATCCTCTCAATTCCCCCACCCCCCGCAATGTGCACCCTGTGGACACCACTGCATTAGTGGAAGAGCTTAGTTAGGATTGGGTTGAGAAACTCAATCATAAGACAGGCAAACAGTGGGTAACAATGGATATGAGAGAGTCACAGCGCAATTGTAACTTGCTCTGGAAAAAGGCAGACCAGTGGCCTGTGCTGCATCCTGCACAAATTTGGGGCCAAAAGCAGCGCAGCCTGAGGCAAGGGGAAACTCTTCCCCATACCCTCTGTCGCGCTGCAGCAGCCCCAACCTGACATGGCACAGATCTGAGCAGAATAGAGCAGCCAGTGGCTTCTTCGTGACACCTGAGAATGGAGCTAAGAGCCAGCATAACTGATGGATCCTGGCCCCGCCTCCTGCTCCCTGCCTGCCTGCCCCTGTGAATGCCCACCACTTGCCCTCCCCTGCCCCAAAACGCCTCCCATTGGCCTCGTCCCCGCCCTCCCCATGCCCTCCCAGACCCCTGCGTCAGCTGAGCTCGGCCAATGAAACTCACCTTTGCCTGGGGCCCTGGCGCCAGTTTATCTTCTTTCAGAGTGGCTCAAAAGTGCTTTACGACACTTTTGCGACATTCCCAGGCCAGCGCAACGGACTTGCGTCAGCCCAAGTGAGGGTCAGGATTGAGTCCTCAGAGTGAAAACAGGCCTATATTGTAAATTATTGTGAAGTATAATAGTACACTTTGGATGAACCCACAGGTATTTGTTTTTAGTGCGTAAGATGTTCATTCACACCACTTCACCACCATGCTTAAAATGCCTGTCTGGCTTTATCTGTCAGGTTTTTCTGCATGAGGAAGCAGCACACAAGCCAAGCCATTTATTTCTGAAGAATTCAGGGCAGCATTCATACAGGTCCCCAGTCAATCTCCCATCCATGCCTCCATGAAATTCAAAGCTGCTTCACTTTTTTGTTATTTTGTTGCCATCCTCCTTCTTAGTATCCTTTGTTTCATATTTTTGAAAGTCATAGCAATCGCCACAAGCCAACATTATGTTTATGACAAACAATTAAGGATGTAATTGACCCATCTGTAGCCAAGAGTAGTCTTTTCTAACCAACAGACAGCTTTTTGCTCTTCATTTCTCTGAAAGTCTCTTAGGGTGTAATCCTAACTTGTGCTGTTACAGCCAGGTTGCATGGCCTGCACTGAATCCAACATAGGTTAGAACATAAGAACAGCCCCACTGGATCAGGCCATAGGCCCATCTAGTCCAGCTTCCTGTATCTCACAGCAGCCCACCAAATGCCCCAGGGAGCACACCAGATAACAAGAGACCTCATCCTGGTGTCCTGCCTTGCATTTGGCATTCTGACATAGCCCATTTCTAAAATCAGGAGGTTGTACATGCACATCATGGCTTGTAACCCGTAAAGGATTTTTCCTCCAGAAACTTGTCCGATCCCCTTTTAAAGGCATCCAGGCCAGACGCCATCACCACATCCTGCAGCAAGGAGTTCCACAGACCAACCACACGCTGAGTGAAGAAATATTTTCTTTTGTCTGTTCTAACTCTCTCAACACTCAATTTTAGCGGATGTCCCCTGGTTCTGGTGTTAAGTGAGAGTGTAAAGAGCATCTCTCTATCCACTCTGTCCATCCCCTGCATAATTTTGTATGTCTCAATCATGTCCCCCCTTAGGCGTCTCTTTTCTAGGATGAAGAGGCCCAAACGCCATAGCCTTTCCTCGTAAGGAAGGTGCCCCAGCCCCGTAATCATCTTAGTCGCTCTCTTTGGCACCTTTTCCATTTCCACTATGTCTTTTTTGAGATGCGGCGACCAGAACTGGACACAATACTCCAGGTGTGGCCTTACCATAGATTTGTACAACAGCATTATAATATTAGCCGTTTTGTTCTCAATACCTTTCCTAATGATCCCAAGCATAGAATTGGCCTTCTTCACTGCTGCTGCACATTGAGTCGACACTTTCATCGACCTGTCCACCACCACCCCAAGATCTCTCTCCTGATCTGTCACAGACAGCTCAGAACCCATCAGCCTATATGTGAAGTTTTGATTTTTTGCCCCAATGTGCATGACCTTACACTTACTGACATTGAAGCGCATCTGCCATTTTGCTGCCCATTCTGCCAGTCTGGAAAGATCCTTCTGGAGCTCCTCACAATCACTTCTTGGGTTGGAAGGGTGCTGGAGGAAACCTCAGGGTAAGGGGATATTTTTCCCCTTAGCCCAGTGGTTCTCATACATTTAATACTGCGACTCACTTTTTAGAATGTGAATCTGTCAGAACCCACTGGAAGTGATGACATGACCGGAAGTGACATCATCAAGCAGGAACATTTTTAACAATCCTAGGCTGCAATCCTACCCACACTTACCCAGGAGTAAGTCCCATTGACTATCAATGTTAAAAGAATATACATAGTAGCTTGTTAAAAGTCCAGGTCTGTAACATTTCCCCAAATGCAGTCACATAACGTGGTAGAACCAAGTCTAATGTATTAAAAATAAAACATTGAAATGAATGGGGACCCACCTGAAATTGGCTCGTGACCCACCTAGTGGGTCCCAACCTACAGTTTGAGAAACACTGCCTTAGCCCATGTCGAGCCCCAGCCTGCCCTATGGAGTTATTCAAATCTGTGCCAGCTATTTAACTGGTGCAAATATGAGCAGTCAGTGTAAGCCTGCCCAGGCTGGGTTTAGGATATGGTGTGCACTGCTGCTGCTGATCCTGCCCCCTTTCAGGCCCAATCATCCCTATTCCACCCTCCCTCCTACCCAGAAGCACCCCCTCCCGACCCCCAGAATGTCCTCTTGCCACCCTCTCCCATGCCCAGCGCAAATCTATCTGCCTTATCTGGTGCAGGGACAGGATTTGGTGGCAGTAGGCCAACACACATCCTTGTGCTGGTGTGGCCTGCTCCCAAATTAGCGCCAACTGCTTTACAGTGCATTTGTGACACTGGGTAGTTGGTGCAGGAGACCTGCACTGGCACAAGTCAAGATTTGGATTGGGCTGCCCATGCTGCTCATATGCAAACAGGAAAAATAAATTGTTTCTGACCCATCAAGAAACCAAAGCAAGAAATACATAGATGCTGAAAAGCAGACTCATATTGACTTAACGGATAAGACAATCTGCTCCTCAAGGAAGATGATTACATCATTGATCATAATTCTCCCTGTTAATATAAATATTTAACAGCACGAGCATTTTATAAAAAATAGTGTCTATAACTGTTTGGCAATTTGTCTCATCTTAACAGCAGAAAACCAGTTTTCACTAAGTGATTGCTGAATTTATGACGTTCAATAGCAAGATTATATTTATTCCAAGTTCTCTCTTAAAACTGAACGCTTTAGGGCGCAATCCTAACCCCTTGTGTCAGTGCTTTCCAGCACTGGCATAGCGGTGCCAATGGGACATGTGCTGCATCCTGCAGTTGGGTGTCACTCACAGAGGCCTCCTCAAAGTAAGGGAATGTTTCTTCCCTTACCTCACAGCTGCATTGCCCTTATGTCAGTGCTGGACAGTACTGACAGAAGGGGTTAGGATTGTGCCCTTAGTCTTTCATCAGCTATTAGGTGGTGTAATTTTTGTCAGAATAGAAACATTCGTAATGTAGTTTTTTCAGTTTTTAGCCCATGGAGAAGAATCTAAAAAAAAGAATTATTAATTGCCACATGTATTTGTTTATCCCTAGTAAGTACGCACTGCTGAAACAGAGACGCCTGCGTTGGCTCGGTCATGTCGTGAGAATGGATGATGGCCGGATCCCAAAGGGTCTCCTCTATGGAGAACTCGTGCAAGGAAAGCACCCTACAGGTAGACCACAGCTGCGATACAAGAACATCTGCAAGAGGGATCTGAAGGCCTTAGGAGTGGACCTCAACAAGTGGGAAACCCTGGCCTCTGAGCGGCCCGCTTGGAGGCAGGCTGTGCAGCATGGCCTTTCCCAGTTTGAAGAGACACTTGGCCAACAGTCTGAGGCAAAGAGGCAAAGAAGGAAGGCCCATAGCCAGGGAGACAGACCAGGGACAGACTGCACTTGCTCCCAGTGTGGAAGGGATTGTTACTCCCGAATTGGCCTTTTCAGCCACACTAGATGCTGTTCCAGAACCACCTTTCAGAGCGCGATACCATAGTCTTTCGAGACTGAAGGTTGCCAACAACATTTGTTTATCCAGCATAAGATAAAATTTCAATTGTCAATGCTCTGTATGGTGCCTCCACTTCAGGTCTCATAGCAGAAATCATGTGTAATGTAGGCCTAACTCTTATATATGCATGCTAATCTATCACTTGGTTTCTCTATAGATTTGCCATATTACAACCTAGTCTTTATTCACATTTAAATCTCTTGGTACAGTAGGAATTCTTTTCATATGTTATGGTCCAACAAAACGCCAATGCATCAGGGAGATGCACGGTAGCCACACCTTCATATTAATACATTCTATGGCCATGCCTTCTGGCTCTCCCCATGTCTCCCAAGGCAACCACATAACATGGGGAGAGTTTTTACTCACATTCTAGAACCCTGGCCAGCGAAGGTTCTAGAACAGCTATTTTCAACCACTGTGCCGCGAGTGGTCCACAGGTGTGCCACAGGAATTTATTGGTCTATTATTAGGTTTATTAGTTTATTATTTATTAGGAAGGTCATTTATTAGTAGGGCCAATGGGGGATGTGAGCACCCCACTGGCAGCATGGTGTGCCTTGTCAGTTGTCAAAAACTTGACGGTACACATTGACAATTTTAGTGCCTTGTCAGTGTGCCATGAGTTGACAAAAGATTGAAAATTGCTATTCCAGAACATGGGGGGGGGGGGGGGAGGACAATTAGGAGTGCACCAGAGATTGGCCAATTGGGCACTAAACAAGGATCTATGCCCAACAAAGAGCCTGCATGTCCAGGTTGACCCCTGAATCCTCAGCACTGGTGGCAGTGGTAGTTTCCAATGCACCATCAGGAACTAGGCTGGATGGTGCTATGGGGCCCAGTGCACCCCTTTTCTCCAGGGCTTCCAGCAACTGTGTTGAACGCTTGCCTATGTAGACAAGCATGCAAAAATGGAAAACCCAGACAAGTGCCATGGAGTGCAGCAGCTGAATGGAGGAGAAAGAGAGGCATGGCTGACTGGAACAATCTCATTTGTTCCCCTCAGGCATTGGCCCTCCACAGGGCTATACAAAGAGGTTGGCCTACCCATTAGAAATAGCTTCAAAACAAAGGGGACTCAATTCGACTCCATTTAGGACTTGCAGACATTGAGGCAGTCTACAGACAGGAAATAAAACAGCTGTTTATGTAGATGCACTCTTTGTGCCATAAGAAAAAAAATCATTTCCTAAGCAGTGTGATTTGTATGAATGCAATTGATCAATGATTGAGAACATATTGCTCAGCTATATTAGGAGGGATCTGAAGCACACAGACTACAGAGATCTATTTTCAAACTCCAAGCCCAATGCACTCACCCATTCAGTCACGGCTGTGACTAACAGAGATGTCAGGCTTATTATCTGTACCAGATGCAGGAGTTCTGCCTGAACCATTGAGCTCATTAGAACACACACAAAGCAAGGGATATCATCCAACAGTCATGGCAACAAATTACTGGGATGCTGACAAAGTTAGCTGGCTGCACATTTAAGCAGAAAAACAGCGACCACACAGCCACACAGTAATCATTTGCGACCAACCCAAAAGGGAAGCAAAAACACTGGTAGCTGCAGAGTGGTCCAAAGGACTAGTGCCAAGCGCCAACTTTGCATCTCAACAAACTGAAGATAAAAATAACTATTAATGAACAAGAGATCAGTATGAGCATGAGATAGGAGAGGGTCTGACAGTAATGCAAGAAGAGGCACATCCCTCTGCAATTGCCAACTACAGTCCCATAAACTCTGGTGTTCTGTCACTCCATATCTATCTAGTCCTAGAGAATATTTTCTCCTCTCCTTATCAAAGCTCTAATTATGTGGCCTGAAGAGGATCAGACAGCAATCTCCTCATATCTTGTCATGCCCATACTTTCTCATCCTGGAAGGGAAAAGGGGTTGAGTCCCAATTCCCTAGGTCCCAGGGTGAGAAGCCAACTAACAGCCCAATCCTATGCATGTCTCATTAGAGGCAATGGCACTTACTCCCAGGAAAGTGTGGACAGGATTGGGCTGTTTGTGAGTAAACTAGAGTGAGAGAGCAGTCCAAAACACAGTGTTATTTTGGTTTACACCAAAGTCATTCTCACAAAATTGAAAGTGTTCCAATATGCAATTGGAATATCAAGGCAAAACCAGACTATAAGATCAGATTCCATTTCAGCTTTAGATTGTCCTCTAGCAAAACTCGGCTTTTCACCGGGTGCTGCAACCAAAAAAAAAGACATGCTTAATTCTATTATATTGGTCCCTGAAAATAACCAAATTATTTCTTTGCTTGGAAGTCTTGTTCTGCCTTCTTTCCTTCACAAAACAAAAGACAATGCAATCAGTATTGTTTAGTCTTTATTTTTTTCTACATAAACATTGAAAACTTTTTAGACAAGGGGCAACCTGGGGTCTGGTGGTCAGGATAGTAAAGAAACTCAAAGAAACTCAAACAGGGATATTGCCCCCCCCCACCCGGGCTGGGGAGGGAAGGTAGTTGCATCGGGCAATTTGCATCTGGCAATTTGCATCGGGATACTTGCATCGGGCAATTTGGCAAAAGGGATTTTGATTTACGCCTCCGTCGTAATTTGGATGTGCCCTCTGGGGCCAGCCAGTTTAGAATATGGGGACATAAGACACCATGCCTGTCAGGGCTATGGTGTGTTGTGCTCAGCAGGCCTATGCTTGTGAGCAGCATTTCTAGATTTAGGGCTTTTCGCTACCTAGTAAAACCCCACTGGGGGTGGAGGATCCCACAGTGGGACTCGAGATATGGCTGGTTATGCCGCCCAAAGGGGCTTGGGGGAGCTGGAAAGGTAGCAGTCACCTGATAGCTAGCGGCAAGGCTTAGTAGTCCTAGGTGCTGGGAGATGTGCCATGGGTGCAGATCCCATGCACTTTTGAAGGCAGCTCGACGGCAACTTCAGTAGGAGCAGTTGTTCTTGAGCACATGCCTGCAGGCTCTGCAGCATAAAGCAAGCAGTCTCCGCACACCTTAGGGTGGAGTTGGCCCCGGTCTGGATCCTAAGGATGAGCACGGGATAGCTGCAGAGGAGGCACTGCCTCCGCCAGCAGCCAGAAAGGGGAAAAGGCACCAATTAGGACCCCCCCCCCATTTACTTCATTGGTTGAAGCCTTTGACCCGACCATCGGTCACCAATGAATCAATGTAGCAGTGTAGTTGCTAGTTTCTTGGCCTGGGACAAAGGTATTTTGTTAGTTTTGTAAGTTGCAACCAGCATTGGGACTCTGCAGGCGTCTGGGGAGAGCTTCACTTCTATGGCATTTTGAAATGAACATGCAGACACTTTTGCCCGGCATGTCTCTTGAATAAATAAGGACAGAGCTGGGGCTCTTCCCCCTTTTAGGAAGAGCATCCTGGCAGCCGGCTCAGGGGCACGCCTGGACTCTGAGCGCAGTCCTCCGAGACCTTGGCTCAACATGGACCAGTATGCCACCTGAGCATGGGTGGCATAACCTTGCAGATCCAGCTGCCAGAGGAAGACATGCAGGTTCAGCAGATTTGGCTGGTCAGCTCCCTTCCCAAAGGAAGGTTCTCCCCCCCCCCCTTTGTCTCTCATGCCTTCACTACTGGTGCTAGAGAAAAAGACCTTTCCATTAGGCCCAGGAGCAGATGGCGGGATTACACCAGGGACTTGCAAAATAGGGAAGATACTGGTTTTAGTAGAACCGCCTTTATAGTTGCTGATGGGCACAAGCCAGCTACCCCCAGCATCATTTGCGAGGATTAACATGAAATTTGCTTACGTTGCCCTTTGGCTTGTGAGGCTTCACTGGGCAGCCTAGTATCTGGGTATCTTTAAGGGGGTGCATTCCCCCCCCCAACGAGCTGCTTGCCAAATCCAGGTTTGCGACCCCCCTAACAAGCATTGTGGCATGCAGGTTGAGTCTTAACACAACATACTGGCGCCTGCAGATGGATGAGACTGACCAGAAGGGGCATGGACAATGGTGCGGTGGTGGCTCCCCTAACTGTCGCATCTGCCCAGCTTACACCAGTCCAAGCACCCGCAACAATCTCCTCCCAGGCACCTGACCTCCTCCTTGTTAATACTTCATCAGTTTCAGAGGATATTTAGAGGCACACAGGGAGCCCCTGGCCATCTCAGATTGCTTACAGCATGCACTCCATCTTTGTGGGAGCTGCTTTGGAAGCCAGACCAGGCTTCAGCACCCAATGAATTGAGCAGAGTGGATGGGGATGCGCTGGCGCATTTAATAACAACAACAACTAGGTATTTATATACCACCTTTCTGGTCATCAGATTAGTCCTCTGACTTTATTCAAGGCAGTTTACATAGGCAGGTATTTCTAAATCCCTCAAGGGGATTTTTACGATCATAGAGGTCTCTCTTTCAAGAACTAACAACATTTCAGAATGGATCTTCCTGGTTTGGTCTCACTTCTAGCCTCCAGTTCTCCCACACAGGCTGGCAAGCAGCTCCACCTCTCACACGGAGGGCAGCCAAGACGCTTCTTGCTCACACCAAAAGCAGGTGGAATCACTCAGCTCGGCTTGTCAGCTGCTTCAAGGTCTCGCCATTCTCAGCCGTTCAGGGAGCTGCTGGTGTCCTCGAACTGGCGACCTTCTCATGTTATCTTTGGGCTAACGGAGGCTCTACCCTCTAGACCAGACCTCCTGCCTCCATAGAAGGCAGACCTTTCTACCTCCATAGAAAATACTATGTTTTCCCTGGGCATCAGCAGGGCATTTAGCAACTCACTTGGTGGGCATGCCGCCCCCGCTCCTTGAGAGAGGAGATGTGTTCTGTACCACCCCGCTTAACGGGTGCGCCACCCCCTACACCTTTAAGGGTAGAGTGGCATTCCATGACCAACATAAACTTAACAGGCATGCTACCCCTTCTCCTTAGGGGAGGATGGCGATCAGTTACCAGCCTGCCTAACAGGTGTGCTTACCCGACTCCTGTGGGGGCAGTGGTGTTCTATCAACAACATGCTTACCAGGAGTACTGCCCCTACTCCTTTCAGAGAAGGGGGGTGTTCTGGTGCAGACCCACTTAGTGAGCATAATGCCCCGAGGCCTTTGGAAGAGAGGAGGAGGTTTCTGTTAACAACCCGTGTAGCCGCTCCTCTTTAGAGAGGGGTGATGTTTTGTTACCAGCCCACTTAATGGGTACACTGTCCCGGCTCCTGGGGGATGGGCAATGTTTGGTTACAAACCTACTTATGGATTTGTGGCCCCTTCTTCTTCTTCTTTGAGAGGGGTTCTATTAGCAACCATTTAATGGGTGCTCTGCCCCTCCTCCTAGGAAAGGGGTGATGTTCAGTTACCAGCCCGCTTGACAGGATTGTGGCCCTTCTCCTTGAGAGGGAGGATTTTCCTGTTAACAGCCCGCTTAATGGGTGTTCAGCCCCCACTGCTTTAGGGCTGATGTTATTACCAACCCACTTAACGGGTGTGCTACCCCTGCCCAGTGGGACAGGGGTGACGTTCTGTCAACACCCTGCCAGCAGGTATGCTGCCCCAGTTCCTTGAAAGAGGGGTGAGGTTACCAACTCACTTAATGGATGAGCGGCCCCTCCTCCAGCGGGGGAGGGGTGAGGTTATGCCAGCAATGTTGCTACCAACCTGCTTAACAGGCAGTGTTACCAACCGTTTTAATGGGCGTACTGTCCCTGCTGCAGTGGGAGAGGTGGGATGTGCTGTCAACAACCTGCTAACAGGTACACAGCCCCTATTCCGTTGTAGAGAGGGGCGAGGCCACCAACTCACTTAACAGGTGAGTAGTCCCGGCTCTGGTGAGGGAGGGGCGATTGTCTGATGACAACCTGCTTAGAAAGGGCAGGGGTTGTGGCGAATAACTTCTCTTTCCCCTTCTGCAGGATGCGTTTAGAAGCTGGCTCGTGAACTGTTCTGCGGCCATTCCATGGTAGTTTGGGCTTGCAAGTGGGCGGCCGCAAGGCAATTTGGAACGCCATGCAAGTTGGCTGGCTGGCCAAGCGGGGGATGCAGGATGGCCTTAAGGTGCTTCTCCCCCTGTTTGGGAGCGGGGGGGGGTCAAGCACTAGGCTGACCCCTCCTTGTGGCAGGTGGTGTGGTTGAGGCGTGCTTGGGACTTTGGAGTGCACCTTCAGACAGCATAGGAAGGGCAGAACCCAATAGCAGTCCTCAGGGGCTCAGCAGCACAAGGACATTAACTGGGGCCCTGGCCGGGACCGCGGGGGTCCTCCTCAGAGGCTCAGCGGCAGCACAGCCTGCAGTCTGGCTGCCTTCCCCTTATGGGACAGACCTGGATGAGCTGCGTCACCCAAAAACGGGGCGCAGCTTGGAGTCGGGTGCACATCCTGCCTGGGGGACAGAGTTGGTTCTGGGGCCACCCAGTGGTCCTGCCTCCGCACCACACAGGGGTTTTGCTGCCCCTACAACTGCAGGTCTCAGCCTCCTTTTCTGTATTAAAATGCTAATGAAGTGGCCCTTTCTCCCACGTGTGTTGTCTTGAGTGTTCACTGGACTGTGCCCAGAAAAACACCCAGCAGAGGTTTGCCTCAGCCATGTTTAGATGTGGCTGCCCTATAATTAATTAAGAGATGACTGGGAGAACTGTTTTAAAATGCCCCTTCGAACTACACACAAGTACACTACAGTACTTCACTTTTATAAGCAGACTTGCCTTCTGAGCTTTGTGCTGTTGTACTACCTATGCTGATCAGATGTACAGAGTTCTAGAGATCAGTGTCTCAACCATGTACTGCACCATGGATATTTGCATTGCTGCTTCCGTGTGCCTTCTCAGTAATGACACATGGATAATGAAAGGAATTTGACTTTTTCATTGTCCTACTTAGGGCAGCAAAGTAAAATTTTACTTCTTCTGCAGATTTTTGGGAAAGTGGATGGGCAGCTGCTGTTTCTGCATTTTTCTTCTCATAAAACACTCTAGCCCATCACTCTCCTCTCCTCCTTTTCCTCTCTATTTCCTCTTCCTTTTTAAATCTAGGGACCAGGAAGTGGAGCAGCAATGCAGGTGGTGGTTGATGCACCACTGGTATCCTCTTCTATTTAGTGGGACAAATATCCCTCTTCAGCCCATTATAGCAGCTTTTCTAGTAGATGTTCCTAGTGTCTTTTTTGTTTTTATGTTTGTGAGCCCTTAGAGAACAAGAAATCATTTGCTCCTTTACTTACTCCTCCTATGTAAACTGCTTCAAGGACCTATTTTTTTTTTGTTGACAATGGTATATACAGTAGATCCCCAGGATCCGCGGATCTTGCATCCATGGAATTGATTCACTGCAGTTGCCATGGATACATGGTTTGCTCATTAAACTGGAAGTGGTGCCAATTTACTTATCCATGGGGGGTCCTGGAACAAATCCTGGAATGGATCCTCTGCAGATAATGAGGGCGCACCTGAAAATTTTCATAATAATTTGGCACACCACCTCCAGTGGCAGGAGGTCTTAGGCTGGCGCTGGCAAATATCATGTGCATATAGCACTGATGCCCATTCTAAGTAATTGCTTTTCAATGTAATATAAAAGGGCTGGTCAGCAAATTGCCGACACAGATTTCAGGACATAAGAGGATAAAGCTATAAATTGTATCGTATTAGCTGTCAGTCCAGAAAGCTGAATAGAAAAAGTCCCAGATTAAGTACTTCCATAAGTCACACCTTGACAGTAGAGGAGCAAATAATTAGTTCTTTCACCATGCTACTTAGGGGTCCTCTGGCATTCGTTGTGTCGTAAAGAGACTGGTACACATAATTTAAAAGCCAAAGCAAAAGTTATAAAATTAGTTTTGGCTAATTCATAACCATTTACATTTGACAGGCTATAATAGTTTTTAGACTGTTATGAAGACCTCCTCTGTGCTTCTTTGCCCTATAATGACTGTGAAATTATTAGGGCTTGACAGTTCTAAATAAGGTTAAAATAATGGGGGTTGTCATTGCTGCAATAATTGATAATGTCAAGCAAAAATAATTGGAAGCTGCAGATATCTGTCTTCCGATTACAAAAAAGAAGGGGGTGGTTAGATAGGAAAGTTACAGTATATGCTTTTTCAATAGGCTCCAAAGGAAATATTAATCATGTTCAAATTGCAGGTTGCCAACAGGGTTTGTTTTGTACTAGTTAACAATCTCATGTAGTCAAATGATCCTGGAGCACATTTAAAACACCTGCATATTCATCATGCACCTCTAAGTGGGGCCCATCAGGCACATCATAGTTTGTGCAAAATGACATTGCTGAACAGGGTACCCAGTTTCCAGGTTCTGGTGTCAGACAGACAAAAGTGTCAATACAGGTAATCAGGAGTAACAGAGAGGTTCAAAAGCTCTTGGATAGATAGAGCCAACATGATATTGCAAATAAAAGGATTGAGTTGTAAGTGTGTTTGTTGTGGATTTACTTTTATTCATCATTTGACCCCTCTAGGAAACTGTAGTTATGGGAAAGCTATGTACACCTCACAAATTTAAACCAAGTGATAGCCACTTCAGGGATTGTTCCAAAAGTCCTCAGTGAGTGTCTTTGAGAACATGGGTGCTCCCCACTCAACCACGCATCATCAACAACTCACTAACAGCCCAGTCCTATGCATGCCTAAGAAGTAGGTCCCATTACAGTAAAAGGGCCTTACTCCCAGGGTAATGTGGATAGGATTGCAGCCTCAGAGCCCAATGCTGGGCTCAATGCACCGGCTTACCACCGGCACGCATTGTTGCAAATGTGCCGTAAGGCATGTTTGCGAGCCTTACCGCTGGGCGAGCACCCATGCTACCCCAGTGCTGGCTGGTGCTGTGCTAGCACCGGGAAGGTGCCCGGCGGTTGCACGGACAGCCAAGCCATAGCACGGTAAGCCGGGGTAGGAGTAGACGGGGAGGAGGTGTTCCGGGGAGGGGGGAGGCAGGCAGAAGGTGGAGAGAGGGTGGGGAGGAGGCGTGATGGGGAGGAGGGAGGTGGGGAGAGGGCATGCAGGAGGCGTAACAGGGAAAGGAACGGGGTGGGGAGGCACCCCACTGAATCCTGTCAGTGAATCCTGTCCCCACTGAATCCTGTGGGGCTCGGCCCCCCACACGAACGCTTTTACCTTACTGGTTGGCAGTAAATTGAGTAGCCCCATTGTGGGGCTATTTCCCTTAGCTGGGAGAAGGGGACAAAAGTTCCCTTCTCCCAAGGTGCCACCTGTGGTAGCCTGTGGCATGCAGGATGCAGCGGCAGCTGTTTTCGGTGCCGCCAAAGCTGTGTGCCATGGGAGCTCAGGATTGGGCTGCCCGTCGAGACTTAATTAACAAGCATTTCCTTGCTATTAACTTCTCACCTGCTGATAACCTGACACAGGGTCAAACTTCATACAGTCTTACGGGCCATTGCTATGTATGTTGGCCTTGAGCTCACATAAAGTAGGAAGAAATCAGATCTTAACCTTCCATAGTGACCACAGTACAACCCAACTTTTACGCTTACATCTGCTACAACCAAGAACTGAGAAGAACATTTTTCTCAGAACTCAATTCAATGCATTTCTACTCAGACTTAAGTTCCGTTACAGTCAATGGAGCTTACTCTCAGGTAATTGTGGATAGGATTACAACCTTAGGGCCCGATTCTATCCAACTTTCCAGCACTGGGGCAGCCACAATGCAGCCCCAAGGTAAGGTAACAAATTTTCCCATATCTTGAGGAGGCTTTTTTGACTGCCTGCCCAACAAAGGAAGTAGTGCATACCCCATAGACACAGCAGCACTGGCACTGGAAAATTTTATAGGATTGGGCCCTCAATTACTAGGAATGAATGTAGAAGAGCTTTCCCAAGGTGGAGGAAGCAAGATGACCACAGAAATCAAACATTTTAATCAATCTTTCAAAAAATTCAGAACTGAAACACTATGACAATAGATATTCTATTACAATAGTTAAAGCCTCCTTGTATCTCTTTTTAACATGTGAATTCCTCCTATAGTATTAACATTGACTGTTTTCTATATTCCTAGTAGTGGATCATTTGTCTTATTATTTTTGCATTTGGGGGAATATTAATGTGCCTGTTTCTTCCCACTTGTCAAGATTTCAAGTAATCCTATTTTTAATCGCCATATTTGTCTTAAGATTTTTTTTTTAAATTATGCCACTTTCCAGCTTACTAACTTTTCCAAGGCTCAACTTTTTCTTTCATCTTCCTTCCCTGAGGCTCCTTGGAAGATGGGCGATATCCCATCAATTCAACAGAATATGACAAATGCAACATCAGAGCAATAGAGATTTAATGAGCTATGTTATAATACTTCATCAAAACATCGCTGATGGCCTCGAGATGATGTATTGTATTCAAGCTGTAGCAGCCAGTTGTCCTGTAAGGAAGAAGTGGAGGTTGAGCTGATGTCTGCGCTGCTGTATGGATGAATGGATGAAGAGGAGGAGGAGCCACTAAGTCTTCTGTAAATTTCTCCAGAGGAATCTAGACATCTCTTCTGTTTGAACTGTGCATCACTGAAATTGTCTTCCATCATTTCATTGTGACAAGTATACTAGGGAATAAAAATCGCCATGAGTTTTCTTTACAGAATGAACAGTGAATTTCTGAACAAATGACAAGAACATCTCTTGGTCTTCTGGGCTGCAGTACTGCCCCCTTGAACAAATCGTGTACACACACCCTGAAGAAAACAAAGCAAGTGTAACCAGCAATAGTGACCACCTAGAACCGAGCGACCTAGAAATTAAGATGAATGACAGATTTGTTGAGGAAACTGGGGAACTGGTTCTGAGCAGATGGTGGCGAGAAAGCTAGGTTACAGTTAAGAACAGAGCAAATACTCAGAAAAGTTGCATAATGGCCCAATCCTAACTAGGATTGGGCCAGTGCACTGGGTGTTTTATGATAATGGAAGAGTGTTCTGCTGTCATAAAATGGCTGTGTGCAGTGCACTGCCGGCAGCCATTTTGCAAACGCTACTGCAGGAGGCAATGGCACCGCAGCCTCACCGCTAGAGCACACTACCTTTGCCAGAGTCATCAGTGGGAACAGAATGTGGGTGGAGAGGGAGAGGAATAGAGAGTGTCTCATAGAGGAGGAGTGGAACAGTGAGTAGAATGGAACAGCAACTTGCACCAATATCCTCATCCCATTTTTCCCCCCATTCTCTCTCAGATACTCACCTTGGAACTGTGCCAGCAAACTAGCTGGGAACAAATATTCCCTTACTTCAGCCATTTTCAACCACTGTGCCATGGCATACTGGTGTGCTGCGAGTGGTCCACAGGTGCGCCGCAAGAATTTGGGGGAAGGTCATTCATCAGTAGGGCCAATGGAGGATGTGAGCCACCCACTGGCAGCATTGTGTGCCTTATCAATTGTAAAAAACCTGAAGGTGTGCCTTGACAGTTTTAGTGTGCCGTGAGATGAAAAAGGTTGACAATTGCAGCCTTACCTGAAAGAGACCTCTGTGAGTGTCCCCCACATGATGCATGTGGTCTGATGGCATGGCTGCATCAGCAGGGGGGACTTAATTAGGATTAGGCTGTTAGTTGCCATTTGTTAAAAATGCCTTTCCTTGCTAGGGCCTTTTCATTATCCTTGTTGAATATTTTAACCATATTCATTGAAGGCACTACTTCCAGGGAGCATACAACTTTCTTCCTAGACACTCTAGACACCACCATCTGCTGGAGAGAGTGTAGAATGATATAAAGTTCTCACTTCTGGTTTCCATTGGAATGTGCCATGTTGTATACATGACAGCAGCATAGTTTGGAGTAGAGAGCAACTCTACCCCAAATCTCTGTGGTGTCCTATATCTCTGCTTTGGTTGCCCTCATTTGGGCAATTGAGAGAGCACTCCTAACAGAGCACTTGACCAGTGCAAGTCCCCTGCACAAGCCTGGGAGGGTCACAAATGTGCTGCAAAGCATCTTTGCACCTCCTCAAGTGTCAGCTGGGCTGGTGCAGGGATGCACACTGGCCCACGGAGGCTGCCAATGGAGAAAGGTAGGTCCGTGCTGGCTGAGCTTGGCCAGCAAGGGATCGGGGTGTGTGTGGGGGGGGGAGGGCGGGACGGAGGTGGGGAGGAGGTGTTCTGGGGTAGGGGGAGGGTTGGCAGTGGAAGAGCGGGGTTGGGGCCAGGACCTGGCAGTTATGCCAGATCCTGACCCTGTTGCTGGGCAGTACAGTGCAGCTCCGAGCTGCTTGGATCTGCACCACTTTTTAGGTGGTGCAGATTCCAGTAGACCCATTGGGGCTATAGCGGCTTTCCCTGGGGTAAGGGGAAGCATTTCCCCTTGCCCAAGGCCAAGCCGCTTGCAGCTCAAAACACATGCTGGATACTTTGCAGCCCTGCCAGCCTCCATGTTCCAGCACCAATTAGGAATGAAGTTCATTGATTCTGCAGGAAAAGATTTTTTGGAGGGGATGGTACCAAACTCTTGTAGGAAAAACAAAACAAGCAACTGTATGTTTGGAAGTGATTTGAGTAAAGTTAATCAAACAAGTCTCCCCTTTCAAAATTTTATAATTTATAATGCAAATCAAACATCTCCAAGAAGGGACAGAACCTCAGTCTTGATAACATTTGCACCATTCTGACTCTTTCATACAAACATTTCATGAGCCATGATTGTACAGTAGCATCCCTTCAGTTGTAAAACCAGAAAGTGTTACCCAGAAAAGCTCTTTTCTATTTTTTTGCTCACAACTGTTGATGCACGTGAATAATTAAAGTCAGACATCATTAAGGTTATAACCTCCATTAAGAATCCATTGTGTTTGGAAAGGAACCCTGCCACTAATTGCTTTTCCAGCTATTCTTTTCTGTGTAGTTGGTGTATGAAGGCCAAGGATTTGGCATTCTCCCAGTGCTCTGTATGGATAATTTCCTCTAAATGATGAGCTGGATCTCTTTTTACTCACTTTGCCTTTGTATGCTACAGCCGTGTCCCCTTTTTGTGGTGAGTCGTGGGGAGCAGTTTATTACATTTAGCAAGGAGCTTGTCAGTTTTTCACTGTAAATATCTCTATGTTCTGTCATTAAAATAGCTCAGCAAAGAGAGCAGCCACAGGCCTGAATGTTTTAAGCTAAGAAACTCACCTAAGGGCACTTTTCTAGCCAAGGTCTCTTTAAGCAGTTATTCCACACACAAAGTTCAAAACTGTTCTTTGGAATGTCCCATAATTGAATTAGGAATGAAATGATGATTTTGGAATATTCTTTCCAAAACTCATTGGATGCAAGAACATTATCACATTGCTCTACATGTGTTGAAGTACAAACTCAGACAGAAAGTGATAACCAGAATGGCTGGGGTTCAATGTATTGGATCCTAAATAAAAGTCTAGTTGCACCATGGAAGCATACCCCAGCTCCTTCTACCAGTAGTAAGACCTGAATTTGGCTTGGATCCAGTTATTCTATTGTGTGGCCTTCAATAAACAATGAATGTTGATTCCCTTACTCACTGGACCTTACTGTATGAGGGAGTGGGGCGAAGGGTAGTAGAAGCGTAGGAAACTCTCCTATATTGAGTCAGACCATTGGTCCATCTAGCTCAGCCTTTTCTATAGCAATGTAGACATCCCAAAGTAACCATGTAAGTAAAGTAAAGTAAGGCATCCCAAAGTAAGGCAGAGTGGCACACCATCAGCTTTGCACTTCAGAAAATCCAGACTCAGTTCTGTGAGCTTGTGCGGAGGTTCACAGAGAAGCAATACTGATGAAGCCACAGCAGTGATATCTGGCAAATCTGGACTCAGTTCTGTGCGCTTTCACACCAGGTACAAAGAGGAGAGGTGGCAGGGGTGACACCCTCTCAGTGCACCTCATGCTGCAGTACCACACATGGGACCACAGCTTGAGGTGCACCACACATTAGAAAAGGAGAGGCAGTGATGGCCAGCTCCCTCCCACCTTCGAGGTCATGGATAATATTTCCCTAGCCTGAGGGGGAAATGACGAACTTTTGCCTTTGGGAAAAACTGGTAGGGCAGACTGTTGCGTTCTATGATTTAAAAACGTTCAAAACTGAAATATGGGGGACATTGTTACAAGATGAGGGGACAAGATGGATTGTTAATAAGACAGGACAACTGGAGATGAGTTATTAAAACTTCATAGTTAGTTAGTAGGGCATGGTGACAGAGCTGTGACATGGCTTTGGGATCATGGCTATAGGGCAGCATGAGGGGCCCCTACATGTTATAACTTACCACGTCAACACTGGTTGTATAAACTGACTGGCTCTCCAGAGTGTCAGACAGTTGTCTTTTCCCACCCTTCTTGGAGAGGTCAGTGATTGAACCTGGAATCTTCTACGTATGCACCATTAATGACTTATGGTCCTTCCCTATGGCGGTTGTGTTCCTATCCTCAGCGGTTTTCCCAAATCCAGCCTCTGTCCCCTAGGACAGGGGTTGGCAACCTTAAACACTCAAAGAGCCATTTGAACCCGTTTTCCGGAGGGAAAAAACCTCAGGAGCCACAAAACCCTTTTGACATCTAAAATGAAGATAATATTGCATATATAGTTGTTGTTTTTTACCTTTATGCTCTTACAGGTCCCATTTTTATAATGTAGCCCCCTCTTGTAGCTTTTAGTTAGTTTTGTCATACATTCTTGTCCTGTGTTTTCAGACGCCTGGTTCTCTATGGTGTTTTGCCTGATTCCAAGGCCATTCTCTGCCTGGAGAATTAGGCCCACTTTAAGCAAATTAGCTCCCCTTCTTTCCCCCAACAAATGACCCTGGTTCTGCCCTGCACTCCTGCTGGACCCCACCTCCAGGGTAGCTCATCTGTTCAACCTGCAGAGGTCCTCTCTCCTGCCAGCAGCCTCCCATCACTACAGCAGACCCTGGGTCATCAGCAGGTCTTGGGCACAACAGCCACACTTCAAACTCCAGTGTCTCCAGCAGTCCTTTAGTCACAAAGTCAGTCAGAGTATCCAGGGCAGAGTCCAAAGTCAATAAGCCAAGTCACAGTCCAAGATCAGATTCCAAAGTAAGTCAGTCAAATCAGAGTAACCAAGTCAAAGTCAATAAGCCAAGTCAGTCTCCTCTCCAACCTGCACTCCTTCTACAGCCCACACCCCCTTCCTCAGGTGCCAGTTATATCCCTGAGGGCCCTATCGCCTTCAAGTGCCTGCAGCTGTGCAGCACACTCTGCTGGATGCCCAGGCCTTACCCTTAAAGGGGCCACTGCTGACACCACATCTACCTCCTCACCAGATCTTCCAGGATTCCAATACATATGGCCCTTATGACATCTGCTTATCTTACATGGATACTAAAGAACTCCCCCCCCCCACCTTCCAGAGGCACCCTGCTGGAAGGAAAAAAGGACAGACTCCGGAGGCGGGGAAGAGAAGAAGCCAGAGGGGGGGCATGTGGGGGGGCAGCCACAGGCCTGCTTCTTGCCTGCCTGCCTGCCCTCCCTCACTCAGGCTGCAACCCTCTCCACACTATCCTGGGAGTAAGTCCCATTGGCTACAATAGGACTTCTGAGCAGACAAGTTGGTTGGAGCTCTCAGGTTGCAGTCCTCTCCACACTTTCCTGGGAGGAAGCCTCATTGACTACTTGTGAGTAGACCTGCATAGGAGGGGGCTGAGGCTGCAGCCCTCCACACCTTCCTGGGAGGAAGCCCCACTGACTACAGCGGGGCTTACTTGTGAGTAGAGCTGCACAGGAGGAGGCTGAGGCTACAGCCCTCCACACCTTCCTGGGAGTAGCCCAGGGACTACATTGGGGCTTACTCAGGAACAGGCTCCCACTCACCCATCCTTGCGCTTGGCCTTGAGTAGGCTCCAAGGCTGCCATCCCAGGCACCCTTTCCTGGGAGTAAGCTTCATCTGCTGTAATGGGGCTTACAACTGAGTAGACACGCATAGGAGCAGGCTGCAAGACTGCCATCCCAGGCACCCTTTCCTGGGAGTAAACCTCATCCACTGTAATGGGGCTTATTACTGAGTAGACACGCATAGGAGCAGGCTGCAAGGCTGCCATCCCAGGCACCCTTTCCTGGGAGTAAACCTCATCCACTGTAATGGGGCTTATTACTGAGTAGACACACAGGATGTCTCCTCAGCTGTGGAGGAAAAGCCTCTCCTTGCACTGAGTGGGGACCTGCTCAGGGAAAGGCGGGCTGGCAATGGCTGAGGAGGGGGGCTGCTCAGGATTGGCTGGTGGTCAGCCAGTGAAGAGCCCTGAGCCATTCCAACAGAAAAAGCCAGGAGCCTGCTGGATGCTGATTGGCTGAGCCTGCTGGAGAGTTGGGGAAGGGAAAAACAGGGAGCTTAAGCCTGCAGAGCAGGCAAAATTGAAAAGGGAAACCAATGCGGGGCAGGTGGAGGTGAAGGGAGAGGAGGGTAGTGAGCTCAGGGGGCAGAGGGAAGCAGCCTGCCCTCCCAACACAGCTGCCTCCTGTTACCCCCTTTGCCACTTTCACCGGGAGGAGCCGCAAAAGACGGCTGAAAGAGCCACATGCGGCTCTAGAGCCGCAGGTTGCCGACCCCTGCCCTACGAGAACCAAATAAGGAAAAGGAGCCTTGTCTGGTGTGTGTAATGGGGTGGAACACACCTTCTCCTTAAGCCAGGTGCTATTATCAACCATTCTGCCTTCCTATGTGGCAGGCACATGTGAATTGGTCATGGATACGCAGTACAACAGTACACTGTTCCTGCCCCATAGAACTGGCCAAGAATGAGTCTTGTGATTCCCCTGGCAACAGACCCACTTCCTTACGAACTGCTGGTCTCTAGTGTCTATAGCGTAGAGATGATGAATGTATGAAAGAGAGGCTACATCTCCTGTCACTGGTTAAGTGCCAATGATAATCTATAGGTCAATAATTGAGTGAATGATTCACAGTCAATTGGAGTTCCATCCACTTCAAAAGATAATTAAAGGGCCAAAGAGGATGAGTGAATGAAGACTAATTATCATGAGTGCTTTGCTAATGATCACCTGCTTTACTCCCCCCACAGTGCTAACTGGAGTATACCTGAAAGGTGCTTGTGATGATCTATACCCCCTGCAAGCTCCAGGGGAACCCTGGTGATGATGAAGCCATGCAATTCATTCACCATAACCTCAAATAATGGTTTTGTACACCACTAGTCAGGAAAATGCCAGAATGAGGTGCACTCAAAATAAACAAAAATACAATTCAGAGGTGCAGATTCAAATAGTAAGTAATCTTAGGGCACAATCCTAACCAGGTCTACTCAGAAGTAAGTCCTATTTTGTTCAATGGGGCTTACTCTCAGGAAAGTGTGGTTAGGATTGTAGCCTTATTTATTTTTTATTTTTTGGTATTATCAAAACTTGTTTAGTTGCCTTAAATTTTGTTTTTTCTCTATCCTATTGCCTAATGCAGTGTTTCTCAAACTATGGGTCAGGACCCACTACGTGGGTCGCAAGCCAATTCCAGGTGGGTCCCCATTCATTTCAATATTTTATTTTTAATATATTAGACTTGATGCTACCAAGGGGTGTGACTGCATTTGGGGAAATGTTACAAGTCTGTACATAGTAGCTTGTTAAAAGAACATTCTTTCAACAATGTTAGTAAATGGGACTTACTCCTGGGTAAGCGTGGGTAGGACTGCAGCCTAGGATTGTTCAAAATTTTCCTGCTTGATGTCACTTCTGGTCATGACATCACATCTGGTGGGTCCTGACAGATTCTCATTCTAAAAAGTGGGTCCCAGTGCTAAATGTGTGAGAACCATTGGCCTAATGCATTGTACTACAGGTTGTCTTATTCAACTGCATAGTAAATTGTGGCTGAAGCTATGTAAAAAAAAAAAAAAAAAAAGCTGCATTTTTGAAATCCTCACACCAAAATTAATAAGCAACAAAATATTCAGATAAACATTAAATTGTTCAAATTTTGTTACACAGTGATATTATTTATTACTGTGCCATCTGTGTTCCAGGAAGATGCCATCCAAAATGAGGTAAATGGTAAAGCATTTATTAACAAAATGTCCTTCTAATCTCAAATGCTTTTGTCCTCTTTAGCTTTTCCTTCAGTTTCCCCTTGTGCTACCTTACCTTCATCAATATTTTAACATTCCAAAAACTACTATAAAGTAAGCTACAGTAATGGAGTGAAATTCCTGGAACTTATAAACCTGTTTCTCACATCTCCCACTGGACTGATAGATTCTGCTACTGCAACACATTTCTGTGCACTTAGATTTTTTCCCCCCAATCTCAGAAATCCTCAGTCAACTTCAGCAATGCAGCTGACACATGGAAGTCAGGGGCCCTTGGCAAAGCGCCTTTTGTGCTCCCACCCTGACCTGGACAGCCTCTTTCAAGAGGCATTCTACCACCACCCCACAAAGGCTACACACACAAGGATAGTTTCACCAGCGGTGTTGCTAGAGGGATATGGGCTGCACCAGGTGACACGCACATGGGGGGGGTGACGCGCACTAGTGACTAAAATTGCTAAAAATTGCAGTTTCTAAGAATAATACCGTTGCATTATATTCAATTTGATGTGTAATTTACAGCAGAATTCAATGAAAAAAACAGAGTGAAATATTTCCATTCTATCAAAAGTTATGGCCAAAAAACCATAAAACAAAAATGCAACTGTTTTATGTTAACAAAAAAAAAAAAAATTTCCTTAATTCAGAACAGACTAATGAAACTGATTGTTTGAAGAGCCAATGAGATATTATGACACAGCATGGAACCAATAAGGTGTTAGTAAGGTGACACCGGGGGGGGGGTGACACCATCAGTAATAGCATCACGTTATATACCATTCAATGCTTAATTTACAGCAGAATGCAATGAAAAAACCACATTGAAATACTGTGATCTATCAAGAGGTATAGCCAAAAACCCAGCTACGCAGGTCAATGGTACATCACCTTTTCCACCACCAGGGTCATTGCCCCGCCCACTGCATGGGAAAAGTTTCATGAAGGGGGTGACGTGCCTCTCACATCGTGTGATGCAAATTCTAGTGATGCCACTGAATCTCACAGATTCTCTGTGGGCTCTTGGCAGCTGGCCAATAATGGTAATCTTTGTTGTCAGGCTTCTGTGTGTGCAGGAACCTAAGTGATAATACCACAAAGTGGCTTGGAGGATGTGACCTCACATGGCAAATCATGGGCACATGAGACACTATTCAGCATGTGCTGTAACTTATGAAGAACTCTCTCTTTCCCACCTGTACCCATGCTTCTTCAAGTGGAGAGATGCCAAAGTTCCCTCTTCAAGGCCTACCACGCTAGCAAGAAATACAAAATGTTAAATTTTACCCAGGTGCGACTGTCAAATGCATTTTGAAAACACTGACCTCCTTCCTTCACTGAAGGTCTCTTTGATAGATTGCAGCACAGATGTAGAGTAATTCCTCCCAGAGCAAAACATTCACTATATGTTAAAAGACTACCTGTGAGTCCCAAAGAAGCTCAACAGCAGGGTAATGAATCTCATATTTCTAGAGTCATTCATTATCGCCAGGCATCCATGAGTCACAACTAGCAATGAATCAACAACATGAAACTACATGAATGAATGAAACAATACTGTACAGGTGGGGACTCCATATTCGCAGATTCTGTATCTGCAGATCTGGTTCAACTTGGGTCCCTTGAAACCTGCATTGAGCAAGGCTTGACCTAACGAGCATTCTGGAGGGTTTCAGAATGGTCATTTCAGTAAAAAAAAAAAGCAACTTCCATAGTTTCTGGAGGTTTTATGCCTTATAAGGCATTCTGAGGCCCAGTGAAACCTCTGAAGAGCTTCCCTGGACTTCAGAATGCCTTATAAAGGCAAAAAAAGTCACTTCCAGTTTCCCTCCAGAAACCTGAAGTTGTTTTTTTTTTTTGCCAAAATGGCCATTCTGAAACCCGCAAAAGCCACCAGAGAATGTGTGCAGCCTCTGTGGGTTTCAGAAAACCCTCCAGAAGCATTTAAAGGAGCTGAAACAAATCTGTGTTTCAGGGGTCGAGCCCCTGTCTGACCCCTGCCTTACCCAGCTGCAGGCCAGGGGCAGAACTGCCTGGCCATAGAGCAACCACCACTTCTCCAGCTGACCAGGAAAGACGTAGGGCAGCTGGGTGGAAGACCATCTCCCCCAGGGCTCACCTGACCGGAGCAGTGAGTAGGGCCTGGTCACCATTAACCACCAAAGAGGAGGGAAGCAGGCCAGGGTCAGGGCCCCTTTAAGCCTAGAGAGGGAGGAAGGGGAGGAGCCAAGGGTGTGGCTGGGGAGAATAAAAGCAGGGAGGCCTGTGATGACAGGTAGTTCTGGAGAGGGAAGGCAGGAGCTGGAGCCCCTGCCTGAAGTCCAAAGGCCTCTGGTCCTGCCTCCAGGGAGGAGGACAAGGGTGTCATGAACCCCCTCCCCCTGGCTTGGTCTGAGGCTTCCCCTGCAAGGAACCCCAGGGAGGTGGACACCCTACCCAGGGGTCCCATGAGACCATCCAGCTGACCCTCGGCACCCTGCCAGATGATGCCCTGAGACACCCCCTTTTCGGGGCACCCCTCACACTGTGGTTTTAGGTACCAAGTTCAAGAACAGATCCCCCACAGATACTAAGGCCCCACCTGTATTCCTCCATCCCAAAAATAAAATACAATGTCTGCATATTGGACTTGGAATTTTTTTCTAGACAAGGCTTCTTACTGACAGATTGGTTTCCTATGTGTAGGAATCTTTTCTTCACAGTGGCACATTCCATCATGTGTATCCTCCACCTGTGGCCTCTAGTGGAACAATTCAGGCTACAATTCTATCCACACTTATCTAGGAGCAAGCCCCATTGACTATAATGGGACTTCTGAGCAGTGGCATAGCTAAGGGGGTGCAGGGGGTAGCAGCTGCACTGAGCATCAGGCTTTAGGGGGGCAACAAGTGGAGCATGACACTAGTGACCAAAATTGTGAAAATCTTGGTATGTATGGATAATGTTATATATCATTGGAAAGGTAATTTATGTTATATATCATTGGAAAGGTAATTTAATGCAGAATGTGATGAAACAAACCGTATTGGAATATCTGTATTCTATCAAAAGTTATGACCAATTAACCAGAAAATGAAAACAAAACTGCCTTATGGAACAAAAAGTGGATATTTTTGACTCAAAACTGACCTATGATTGTTCTGAAAGCCAAAGACATGCTATTATGTTATGTTATTGACATGTTGCAATGACATGTTATCTTGATACAGCATGAAACCAAGAAGGTGTTAATATAAGTCAGCTCTCATTTCCATGTATCATAATACGGTTACCCCTGCTAACTGGATAAAAAGGCACTTTTTCAAGTGGTGCCCCTCTTATAATTAGCAGGGGAAGAATAACCATCCCTTTCCACCCCAGTACAGTGTCTTGAACCAATCAGGGGCACACTTTTTATTTATTTACTTAATTAAATTTGATTTTGTCCGGGGAGGGGCTACAAATCTTTTTTGGCCCCAGGTAGCAGATAGATGGCTTAGCTATGCCACTGACTGGGGGGGAGACAGCAGAGCAAGTGGATGGTGAGCTGCTGGGGGGAAGAGGTGGATTCCTCCCAATTTTCACTTTTTAAAAAGCCCAGGCATAGTGTCACTTTCTGTTGTGACATCACTTCCGGGGCAACATTTTGAGCTTGGCACCAGGCTACACAATCATTAGCTACGGTACTGCTTCTGATTAGACATGCATAGGATTGGACTCTCAGTTTACCACCTTACTGAAAATGGGGCTGGAGTCTCCTGTCAAAAGTCTAGATGCAGTAGCTTTTAGTACTAGCAGGAGATGCCATGGAGAATTCTCAAAATTGTGCCATCTATCGATATAGTCCAGTGCTATGATTTCAACAGGAAGATGCTTTGTTAAAGGGTTGGATAAATTAACAGAGGTCAGGTCTGTCAGCAGCTATTAGCTGTGATAGCTAAGGTTGCCAGTTTGCAAAACAAAAAATGACCTTGTTTCTCCAGCTTTTGTCTTAGGCAGCAAAGGTTAATCTCCCACCATTTGGAGGCTGCTGCTATCCCAGCCAATGTGTTCCTTTATTGATGTTCTTGACACGTTTCAAATAATTATTTCTCAAGGGAACATATTCTCTTCCAGAACTGTTAACTGCATAGGCTTGAATCAGCTTGCGCTGTTCTGGAAGAAAATATTCCCCTGAGAAAGAATGGTTTGAAATGCATTGAAAACATCAATAAAGGAGCTTTTCAGTTTGGGCAACTGTCTTTGCCTTTTTGGTATGCTGATTGCGACATCTCTTCTTTTTTTTTTTGCTGTTGATGCTGCTGCTACCCACCTTCACCTCTGTGCCCACCTCAATACCAGACTCCACACACACCCTTGTTCAAGGGTCAGCAGTTGTGACATCACCAGGCTGTGACATCACCAGGCTGTGCATCGGAAACCACTTATTTGATGACATGTTCAACTTGGCAGCCTCATCTAAGTGAAACATCGCATTAAAAGGTTTACATGTGGATATCAGCTGCTAGGGGACAAATCTATCCAGATGAATGGAAACTAAATGGATCCTGATTCCTCTGGGCTCTTGCTAGGTCTGCATTAATGCCACAACATATGCAGCTGCAGAGGTGCATCCTAATTACTACAGCAGCAAATTTTATAATAGACGTTTCACTAAGCATGGAGAAGGAAAATCGCTCTCTCAAATTTGTTGCCTTTACTTCTGAAATTGCTTGCTTCCACTAAGTTCCTTTTTGCATCTTTTCACTAAGCAGCACCAAATGGCAGGCTGGCCAGAAGACGGTTTCAAGCACAGCTCCTGAATATTGTGTAGAATCCACTAGAAGTTCATTTGTATGAGAGACTTTTCAATCTGTTTTGTGTATGTGTGTGTTTTCTTAACTACCTTGCTAAAGGTTTTCTGTGTAGATTAATTAGAGACAGTCTCCGAATACTGTCAAGTATGCTCTTAGTTTAATAATAGGGTGTCATGAGAAAATGCATAATACTGGAACAGGGCAATTAAAGGCACATAATTATTTGAAGCTTTAAAACCCATTTCCTGCCTAAAAAATGGGATCACAAATAAGCACAAAGGGCAGTTATCACTCCACAGATTGTGGCTCTGGGTGTATTCTTCAATTCTGCACTCACATAGACATTAGTTGTTTGACTTCCTTAGAATATCAGCTTTCTTTTGTTTTTTCTTTTCCAAAGGCAAGTTTTTAGGCCCTAAGGCAGTGGTTTTCAGACTGAGGTGTCACAACGCCCCAGCATGAGGGCCCTGGCCTCTTTCCCCTTAAGGGGCAGGGCAGCCAGGAGGCAGGGAGGAGGTAGCAGCACGATCCCCAGGATTGCGCTGCTCAGGGGGGGCTGCAGGGACTTGGGTGCACTTACACGAGCTTCCTGCAGCCTCCTGGGGGTGTGGGGAGCCCTGTGTGACCTTCTGCAGGGCTCCCAAGGTCAGGGAAAGCAAAAGCAGAGTGATCGCACCCTGCTCTGCTAAACCACAAGTGGGGTGTGATTGCTCCGCTTTCTCTTCTGATGGGGCTGCAGGGACTGGGGTGCGCTCACTAGTCAGTCATTTTCAACCACTGTGCTCCAAATTCATGGACCTGAGGACCTTTCGTGGTAAACCAATATGCTGCAGCACACCAGTTGAAAATTCTCTGCCATAGAGGAAGGGATGGATACAAAGAGGATAAACAAACAAAAACCTCCCTCTCTCTACTCAGAGATGTAATTATGATGGATAGAGGAAACTCAGGTATGCTTGGTTGTGGAGCTAAGAGTACAAAAGCATGTAGCGATACAGTGACATGTAATATAGTAAAAATGTCTTGTAGGAAATTTAAAATCAATACTGCATTGAATGCATTTAGCTGAACTTCCTAATTATACCCTAGTGATTTAACAGCAATGATCATATTTTTAAAACCGTGCTTGTGTCGTATAACCCTAGGTACACTGCCTGCACTAGCTATGAATCTAGTGATGTTACAGAACCTGTCCAGACTCCGAAAGAGGTCAATGAGTCTTTCCACTGACTTCATAGCTCAACACCAGCCCCCTAATGAACAGCATATAATTCATGTACAGAGCATTACCAAGTATATTCCATCTTCTCTTGTCATATTACTGTAATGGATCATAGCTTATTAATCCTGCATACATTCTACTTGATTATCCTTAATGGATAGCCCTTTTAAGTTCTGTAGCCAATTTTACCTTCCTTCTAAGGGCAGTGGCTCAGGGCCCAATCCTATCCAATGTTCCAGTGCTGGTGCAATTGTGCAAGTATGCACTGCATCCTGCGGTGGGCAATAACTGGGGCCTTCTTAGGATATGGAGACATGTGTTCCCTTACCACATGGCTGCATTGTGGCTACACCAAAGCTGGAAAGTTGGATAGGATTGGGCCCTCACAGCCCAATACTGAGCTACCCTGTGCATGAGGCTGCAGCGGCACTGAAAATGGCTGCTGCTACATCCAGCACACCCCAGGCAGCCGCTGCTGCCTCCTCAGGAGAAGGGGACTTTCGTCCCCTTCCCACGGGTAAAGTGAGTAGCCCCACAGTGGTTGACATAGAATGAAGAACCTCCATGTTGGGCGGGTGGCCCAACATGGAAGCTCAGAATCCAGTGGAGCAAAGCTTAGAGCAGTCACCAAACTCATGCACGGTAAAAGCAGTCCCCGTCCAGACTCGCTCTTACCGTTCTGCCTCGCTGCTGGGAAGAAGCCCACCCGAGTGCTGCAACGCAATGCTTTAGGCACTCACATCTGTAGACCCAACAGGCTTTGCAACTGTATTCTTGGGCAGATGTCACTGCCTAGAACATCGTGTTGCAGCACTCGGGTGGGCTTCTTCCCAGCAGTGAGGCAGAATGGTAAACACTGCTCACACAGGAGAGAGATGCAGTGCTGTGCCGGATCCAGCCTGCAGGCTGTGGTTTGGCAAGCTCTGCCTTAGAGGAAGGGCGATAATAAAGACAGGTGTTGCCAACTATATGTTCCTTTGCCCCCCTGTATAAGTAAAGTAAAATAAGTAAGTAAAATGTGCTGGAATTCCCTATTCCTACCAACAATACAGTCACAAAGTCCTCCCCCCTTCACTATTATCACTGTTTGTCACTGCAGACAAACATCCATTAGGAAGGACAGGGGCAAGGTTTCATGCGTGCTTCATTGGCCAGAGGCGGGGTTCACCACCATGTTTTCCGACTCCCTCCCAACCTCTCCACATGTACAGAAACATCTGAATTGGGCTCCGACAAGCAAAGATTTAAAATCAGAATCCCCCTTGGGCACGGTCCAACACTCCATCTATTATATTGCTTGTGTTATATCACATACAGTTGACTGACTCATCTCCGTGACAGTCCCTGCTACCTGTCAGAAAAAATTCAGTAGCTGGCTGACTGGAACACAGAGCCTTTTCTGTAACAACGAATTACTTCCCTTTTTGTAGCAGACAGTCATTCAATCTGCTTTCTCCACGCAGTCTCGCTACTGGGAGAGCATTCTATGCCTCTTCCTTTCTTCCCTACACCTCTTCTCTGCCATCTTTCTAGAGGATGGGAGAAGACCAAAGCAGCAACCATATACATGATAAGGTACAATGGCCCTTAATTAAGCCCCACAGGCACAACACCTTGCCAACAGCACTTTCATATTAATGCCTTGCCAATGTTTGTTGCTTGAATTTTCATTCTGTCCTTGCCTATGCTATACTTTCTGTCTGTAATAATATTTCTTTATCTTTCACCTTACCCGAACTGAGAAGCCCAGTGTGCTTTATTTCTTTTAATTGTTTCTTTTCAGCATTATAGACACCATTTTTTTACTGAGAAAGATTTGAGCTGTTACAACACTAAGGGCGCAATCCTAACCCCTTATGTCAGTGCTGGAAAGCACTGACATAAGGGCAACGCAGCTCGGAAGTAAGGAAACAAACCTTCCCTTACTTAGAGGAGGCCTCCATGAGTGCCACCCAACTGCAGGATGCAGCACATGTCCCATTGGCACCGATATGCCAGTGCTGGAAAGCACTGACATAAGGGGTTAGGATTGCACCCTAAGGGCCAAATCCTATGCAATTTTCCAGCACTGGTGTAGTCATACCAACAAGGCACGCACTGCATCCTGCAGTAGGGGGCAGTCATGGAGGCATCCCCAAGGTGAGGAAACGTTTATTCTCATTCCTTGGGGCTGCATTGTGGCTGCACCAGCATTGGAAAGTTGGATAGGATTGGGCCCTGAGGCTATATCACAGGTGCTATTCAATTCCTTCTGGAATATTATACGATCCATCATAGTAGCCCTGTTTGGGCCTGTTCTTATATTACAGTGTTGGCCTGTTGCTGCTGCCAGCACAGAGTGCTGAGCACCCAGTGCTGGAGGTATCAGAAAGGGTTGTGTCCTGAATTAAAAATATATGAATTAAATTACATTAATTACACTGAATTAAAAATGTATCATTCAATTTAAATTCTACGCATTGAAACAGACTACCATAATATTAAAATCAACTGAAAATGTATTTCCCCTTCACACAGACACCCCATCACCACCTGTCAGTGTAACTCTGATAGCCCAACAGTAGTCCTGACACTTCCAAACACTTCCAAAATATTGCTGGAATTACCTTGAAGAATCTACCAAGGGGTAACAGCTACCTACATCCAGCTTCTAGTTGTTAAATTATAGCCTCCAAATTCATATCGAAAATGGAGAAAAATGCTGAAGAACAGGAGATTTCATTGATCACATGCTGAAGAGAAAAGCCACTTCTAAACTGGAGACCACCTTGTCTCTTCAGCAGCACAGATGGCTGCTGTGGAAAATTCAAAGGTATTCCCATCAAATTGTAACTGTTGTTTTGATCCTGCTACACATAAATCTGTTGTTACAACATTTATTGCAACATTTATTGTTGGGCACAAACAATAAATATAACCATTTGAATTTCCACGGAGAGGATGTATAACAAGCTACTCATTTAGTAACCATAAAATGAGAGAATGCAGTAGTCCACAAAGAATAAACTAATCAGAACAGTGGTCTTCAATACAAGATCCACTTCTTGCATAAATGAGGCACACAATAATGGCATTATAATGAATACCACTAACACATAACAGAAGCTCTATAAACTTACAAGATTTCCAAAAATTGCTTTCTTACTCCTAGAGCACAGGGGTTGTCATTGACCCAGAAGAATCATCTTCTGAAGTACATCTTGAACAGAAGCAGATAAGATAATTACATACATTTTTTTCCCTTAGCTGCTTCCATGTGATAATTACCTGCAAGCAAAATGTTCTATTAATACATATTTTAATCATCATATCTCAGGAGTGAAGAGTAAAATTTTAAAAAAGCACACGCACGCACACCAGCATTTTACCACTGCCAAGACTTACCCCCACCCCACAAATCAGTTGTATAATATTAAGATTTATTGAGTGTCAACAGTATGATAGCACAACCGCTCCTTAGTGGGATGGATTTCAATGCATAATTACTAAAATGAACAATTCTGGGTTCCAGCTTGCCTCTTTGTTGGAGCAGAGAACACAAGCAAGTGCTTGCAACTGAAATTATGGTCATTATTGTCTTTTAACAAAAAGAAATCATATTCTCTGCTTCAAGACATCCAGGGGAATATTAAAACCAAACTCCACATGTTTCAGGTTCTTAGGTTGCAATCCTATATACGTTTTCATGGGAGTAAGCTGCATTGAACACACTAGGATTTACTTCTGAGTTGACACAGGCACAGGCTTGTGTTGAAAGTTGAAGCAAAATGCACAAATGGGAAGCAAAAAAAAAAAAAAAATCTCAGAAGAGAGGCCCCTTGGCTGAAGTCCATCATGTAGTGCTCTTCTAAAGAATTGTTTTGAAAATGAATCTGTCCAGCCAAGGGAAGTTTCAAAAGGTCATAGGCAGCCACTGTTGAGCAACACTGATGTACTGTATGGGCCATATGTCAAGCAGACCTTCCACAATGTCCGAATGCTCAGAAATCTGAGAGGATCAGGCATGGAAATGCTCTCCTCAGTGCAGAGCTGCAGGTTACAGACAACCAGATCACCAGCAGCAGAGCCACCACATGATAGCTGTCAAGAGGCCGCCATGCTACTCATAGTTTGAAACTGTATCTCCTCCAAGACCTTAGCGCATTCACTAGCAAGTTAAGCTCCTTTGAATTAGCATCAGAGCCCATCCATACTTTCTGAAAGGATGATATTGCCCTGAGGTAAAAATAAAAAGGAGGGAAACAAATTTCTTTTTGTACTGCTGGACAGCAGCAGTTTCACCACAGGCCACTTCCAGCGATAACATGAATATGCGCAGGAGAAGGCTGCCCAAATTTTAAGAATGAAGAGACAAGTGGGCTAATGACTCATGTAAGTACGCATCAGAATGAGGCAGTAAGATGAAGGGCACCACTTCAAACTGCATGGGGTGTGTGTGTGTGTGTGTGTCACATTTTTAGAATGTGTCACTACATTAGAAAGACTTTCCTCAACATACAAAAGTTGCACAACTAGCAAAGGGGATAGGCTATAATATTTCGGATGTGCAACATTTCTATTTGCAGGGACTTTAAAAAGATACAGGTCAGCCTTCGGTATCCACGGGGGGGGGGTCCATTTTCAGACCCCCACCCCCTGCAGAGACTGAAACCTGTGGATAATGGAATCCACGGATGGGAACCATCAGACGACCACAGGCTGCAACCAGAAGATTCTTCCAGTCACATCCAGAAGTCAGATAAGGCCTTCCAGTGCAGGTTTGGCACCGCCTCTGAGTCACAGCCATGTGCGCCAAACCCGTGAATAAGGAGGCCCCACCTGTATAGGGGAGCATTCAAAGTGGTATCCCTACACTGCTGGTCCAAACTGGTATAGTTCAGTCTACCTTCCCTTTCTGTGGCATATGTTGATAAAGCCTAAGGACATTTATAAACAAGTGAAGATGAGATTTTGTTTCAGCCACTTAAAGCATTGGAAGCATACCTGTCAGCATGATTAATTGGACATCAGAATTCTTCAGAAATGCTGAGACTAGCCAAAAGCTATAAGCCTCCCTGCTCCAATCTCAAAGCTCTAGTTTTCCTTTATAATTATTTCAGCTTTCCTAGGGTTCCTTAACCAAGTGTAAAGAAAGTCACTCCTGGGGTTTGCCCACTCCGGACGCCACACATTTCTCTGCTGTGAATTTTAAATCATGTGTCTTTTCCCGTATTGTTTGGAGACTTGTTTCTGCAAGGTTCGTTAGAAATAGGACATCATATTTTAATTAGCATCATATGCAGTCCAAAGGCACTTCTTGCTCATCTAGCCTGTGACTGTTACATTGATGCAATGTGAAAACTGCCCCATGCCTTCCCATCGAGTCATAAATATCAAAGCTTTCTTGCAGTGCTCTTCACAAATGGGTCATAAATCTTCATTTATTGGATAAGAAAGCAGAAAAAGAGCACGTTCCCATACTTAGAAAAGAGCTCTGTTCTCACAAAATGATGTAATCAGCAACAATTACTCATGTAATTGTGTGCCTCTGTCATGTTTATTAGACTAGTTAAACAGCATGGCCTTGCACTAGTTGTAGTACGGAAAGTGTTCTTATGTGTAAACACTTGAGTCACCATCAGGAGATTCACACAAATACAGCCACCTCCAGAAGATCCTATGCAATGGCGTAGCTAATGATCCTATAGCCCGGTGCCTGGTTCAAAATGATGCTCTGAAAGTGACATCACACCCAGGTTTTTAAAAAGTGATGATGGTTGGCAACCTTCAGTCTCGAAAGACTATGGTATAAGCCTACAGCACCCGGTATTCCCAGGCGGTCTCCCATCCAAGTACTAACCAGGCCTGACCCTGCTTAGCTTCCAAGATCAGACGAGATCAGGCATGTGCAGGGTAAGAACATGGGGGGAAATCTGCCTCCTCCCCACAACAGTTTGCCACCCACTTTCTCTGCCACCTCCCCCCAGGCTTCTCTCTCTCCCCCCCCCCCATATCAACATTGGTTCCCTGCTGTATCATAACAAGACCTAATTGGCTCTTGGAACAAACAGTCTTAATGGTCCGTTTTGAGTTAACCCATTTCTGCCCAGACCACAGGTGTGCACTTTTGATTGTTACTGTGTATATGCAGTGTTGGGCAGAAATGGTTTAAAGAAAATTCCATTTTTATTACATAACGCAGTTGTGTATTTATTTTCTGATTATTTGGCTATATCTTTTGATAGATTAGAGATAGTTTGACATGGTTTGTTTCATTGCATTCTACATTAAATTCCACACTGAATGCTATATAACATGATGGTATTATTTGAAAATACTAAGATTTTCACTATTTTGGCCACTAGAGTCAAGCTCAGGTTGCTGTTTCCCTAAAGCTTTTGCCCAGTGCAACTGCTACCCCCTGCACCTCCTTAGCTATGCCACTGCTCCTATGACTGGCCAAGGGTTCACATCCCCCAATGGCCCTACTAATATACTCTCAGAATCTTGGCCTGTGAGTTGGGATGAGGCCAAGCCATGGTTTTGGGAACTGCAATCCACACTTGCCTGGGAGTGAACTCCATTGAATATAATTGGGTTTACTTCTGGGTAGGCGGGCACAAGATAATAAAAACAGAGTAACCTACAACATGTCCCCCTTTGTCCCTCCAGTGGGAAGAGGACCGAAATGTGGGTGAAAGAGGGTCTCTGTTGGCTATCACATAAATAAGGGGTGGGGGCTTCCCGCCTCCATTTCTCTCCCTCCCTGAGATTGCAACCAGATTCATGAGCAAAATATCAAGCAAAAGCTGCTTTCACTGCTGACTCTCCTACTCACTAGAACCAAGGAGGAAGAGATGGCTGCCCTTTAAAGTCACAAATAAGAGAACAATAAGCTGTGGTGAAGGAGGGTTCCTCCATGAGCCAGTCTAGGGCACCATCTCACCTCCTTTGAGAACCTGAAACATGTTCAAAACCCTTGGGGAAGGTTCAGAATTCACAGAAGTGGAAAAGTACTTGGATATTCCTTGGCAAAAAAAAAAATAAAATAAAATGGATGTCTCACATAGATAAGGAAACCCACATAGGTTTTGCATCCAAACATGCACTTATTCCATGGGTCATAGCTTTATTCCAGGTCACTCACAGTTATGGAAAGCCACATGGGTTTTGAATCCAAGCATGCACTACATGTGTGGGAAATGTTGATTGCCATGGGGGTTTCTACACATTTCTTTAGGGCCTAAGCTAATATATCTATGGCATCTGCTTCCAGATGGGTGCTACAACAGTTTGAAATGGACATCCGGGGTTCAATTGTGCCAGCAAACCTACTTTGAAAATTTCTTTTAAAAAGATAATTAGATCTGTGAGTGGTTGCTAGAAGATGGATGGGATGCCTTTAGGAAATGGAGCCAAGGTTAAGGACACTTCAGACTTTTTAATACACAGAAGAAAAACAGAATTGCATCCACTCCACTGACTGAGAGCTCCACCAGTGGAAAGAATGGCAGCTCAATGTCTTTAACTAGAGCACTAGGCACATTCTGGCAAAAATTCAAGAAGAACCTCCCTGCCAATTATTTGCTCAGACATACAAGGGTCTACTTCACCCATCTGACTGGCATACCAAGGGAAATGAGAAAGATGCTCTTTAATCACAAGATGGGGGAGGGGGGCATCTGAACCACCCCTCTCGTTGCCAACACTGCTGTCACACACAAACCCATGTCTACCACTGCAGATTCAAATACAGTCACAGGCCTGGGTTCATCCAGCGCAGAATTAAAACCAAGTATGGGGAATTTATAAATAGAGAGGCCAAGACACAGTGAACAGCTGCTTCGGGGACATTTAGATAGCATGGCAAACTACTTCAAAGCACTTCTAACTAGGCCAACAGCAGCCACAAGACAAGAGTTGTCCAAAAGAGAACAGATTTTATTGAATGATATCGGGAAACAAGAAGGCATTTACTAATAAGATCAATTGCATAGAGGTTTTCATGGTTGTGGGCAAAATAATATTTAAAAATTGTTTTGTTCAGATAGGCCTGGGTTGAAGGTGAGGGGAGAGAGGGAGTCCATCCACCCGCTGGGCTAACTTTTCTCCACCTGGCTAACCTAATGGGAGGGAATTGGTAAGAGATTTAAAAAGAGACAGGAATGGAGGGATTAAAGAGTTGTTAGAGGGGTTGGGAGAATTATACAAGGACATCTGCAAGAGGGATCTGAAGGCCTTAGGAATGTACCTCAACAGATGGGAAACCTTGGCCTCTGAGCGTCCCGCTTGGAGGCAGGCTGTGCAGCATGGCCTCTCCCAGTTTGAAGAGGCACTTGCCCAACAGACTGAGGCAAAGAGGCAAAGAAGGAAGGCCCACAGCCAGGGAGACACACCAGGGACAGACTACACTTGCTCCCAGTGTGGAAGGGATTGTCACTCCCAAATTGGCCTCTTCAGCCACACTAGACACTGTTTCCAGAACCACTTTTCAGAGCGCGATACCAGAGTCTCCCGAGACTGAAGGATGCCAATGATGATGAACTTGCTGGGTAGAAAGGGATACAATATCCTACAAAACAAGGGATGGGATTGCACAGTTTTGGATCCTGGGGGAAACTGGAAACACATAGCTCCAAGGTGCCCATTTTCCACCTTGAGAACTGCTGTTGCTACAACTGTTGTAAGCCAGGAAACAAACAGAACATGCCAAGAAGCACAGTGTCAGAAACAGAGGTGGACTTACAGAGGCCAGCAGCAGCCAGCCAGTACTCGCTATCCAATTCTGCTACACCCCAGCATTACAGCCACTTTTCCATATAGGTTCTCATCATGTGGTGGCCATTTTGCTGGCAATTGTGATGGTCTTTGGAAGGAATATAGGCCACCGTTCCTCTTTATTTAGATCCTGTGTTTCCTTTCTTTCAGGAATGCTGCAGGTCAAGCCATTAGGGAGAGTTGTTTGGAACATCTGAGGCTGAACAATAAGCAGAGGGGTTTGTGCATCTTTGAGCAGTCACAAGGCATGTAATCAGACACCGACTTTACAGCACCCGAGGGCCACTTCTCATGTCCTTTTCTATGAATTATGTATCTCATGTCGGAGAGTGCTATGAATGGGAAAGTTGGTGCTTTACATGACTCTTTTAAAAGAGGTGGAGGAGGGGGAAAGGGGGAATTGTGTCACATGTAATTTGATATCACTTCAAAGGGGCTACTTATGAAATATGGAGAAGGATTATGGCATAGATGGTACTTTTTGAGCAGGAAGATACACCAAAGGCATTTTAAAATCTCGGATTTAAAAACCTGTCAGCCAGAGCAGGGTCATGATTAGAACAGCTATTTTCAACCGGTGTGCCACAGCAAATGGTCTGCAGGTGTGCCACAAGAGGTTGGGGGGAGGGTCATTTATTAGTAAGGCCACTGCAGGATGTGAGCCCCCTATCAGAAGCACAGTTTGCCGTGTCAATTGTTCAAAAAACTGGGCAAAGGTCCATGATGGCACCCCCCCAGGCTACCATTCCCCCCCCTGCACAGAAATTCACCCCCCTACTCACCTGAGTCTCATAAAACCTCACGTGACCTCCACCTGCGTTGGAGAAACCTCTGTGAGATTCCCCAATGTTGTGCTTCTGGAAAACTGTCAGGAGCCTCAGAGAGGCTTCCATAGGGTTCTGGTGCTTCGCATCTGGGGCTTTTTCCTCACTGGACCTAATGGTAGGTCTGCAACTGAGCCCCAGTCACTCAGTCACAGGGTGACCAGATACAGTAGAGGCCAGAGTGCCTGTACTTTTAACCACGGTATAGAAGAGGGAATTTGGGCAGGTGCTGCTCAACATGGAGGGATTTTAAAAGCTGCACCTGCCAAAATTTCCTCTTCTATACAATGGTTAAAAGTACAGGCACTCTGTCCTCCATTGTATCTGGTCACCCTACAAATCACTCAATCTAACCTGCCTCTCAGAGTTAGCACAAGCGTAAAAGCAGAGCCAAGGACATACATAGTTTGCATGCTAGTCTGATCTTTCTTGAAGAACTTGGACTGTATCACCAGCTATCGGGGGCCAGACACTCACAAGGACATCCCTAATTATAATAATAAAATAAATAATAATAAAACTTTTTTATATTAATAAAACTTAATAAAACTTTATAAAAATTTTTATCCCGCCCTTCTCCCCACAGGGACCCAGGGCAGCTTACAACATATTAAAAAAGGCAAACAAAAAACAACAAATTAAAACATAATTTAACAGATAAAAACATTAAAAACACATTAAGAGAAACCATAAAAACAGTAATCAGATAAAAGTCAGAATAAAAAGAGCATAAAACAGCAGTTCAAGGAGGAATCATGCCTGTAAGAAACTAAAAAATGTATAAAAGATGTTAAAAAGGCCATAGAGTCAGAAGGCTTGTGTAAACAACAAGGTCTTCAGGCCTCGCCGAAAGGTCTCGAGGGAGGGAGCCATTCTCAAGTCAAGGGGAAGGGAGTTCCACAACGTTGGTGCCACTACTGAGAAGGCCCTATTTCTTGCAGCTGCCCCACGTACCTCTTTAGGCGGCGGCACATGCAAAAAGGCCGTCTCTGATGACCTGAGAGGACGAGCCGGATTGTACAGGAGTAGGCGATCTCTAAGATAGCCTGGCCCAGAGCAGTATAAGGCTTTAAAGGTCAAGACCAGCACCTTGAATTGGGCCCGGAAACGAATGGGCAGCCAATGTAGCCCCCGGAGAAGCGGACTGACAGAGTCAAACCGCCTAGCTCCGGTGACCACACGGGCCTCCGCATTCTGCACTAATTGCAGTTTCCGAACCGTCTTCAGGGGCAGCCCCACATAAAGCGCATTACAATAATCTAACCTCGATGTCACCGTAGCATGGATCACCGTGGCCAGGTCTGCACGATCCAAGTACGGCCGCAGCTGCCGCACCAGCCGAAGCTGAGCGAAGGCCCCCCTGGCCACAGCCGCCACCTGGGAGTCCAGGAGCAGCTGCAAGTCCAGGTGGACCCCCAAGCTGCGGACCTGCTCCTTCAGAGGGAGTGCAACCCCATTCAGAGCAAACCGATAATCCAGCACCTGCATCGAGGATTTCTGAACCAGGAGAGTCTCTGTCTTATCTGGATTTAATTTCAGCTTGTTAGCCCCCATCCAGATCCTCACTGCTTCCAGACAGCGCTCCAGGCCCTCAACTGCCACCCTGGAGTCTGGAGGAAAGGAGAGATAGAGCTGGGTGTCATCAGTATATTGATGACACCCCACTCCAAACCCCCGGATGACCTCTCCTAGTGGTTTCATGTAGATATTAAATAGCATGGGGGACAGAATTGAACCCTGCAGCACACCGCACATCAAGGGCCAGGGTGTCGAACAGGCATCCCCCAGCACCACCATCTGGGACCGACCCTCCAAGTAGGAGCAGAACCACTGCAAAACGGTGCCTCCAACTCCCAACTCGGCCAATCGGCCCAGAAGGATACCATGGTCGATGGTATCGAAAGCCGCCGAGAGGTCCAGCAGGACCAACAGGGACGCACTCCCCCTGTCCAGTCCCCGGCGTAGGTCATCCACCAAGGCGACCAAGGCAGTTTCCATCCCAAAGCCCGGCCTGAAACCAGATTGAAAAGGGTCCAGATAATCCGCTTCATCCAAGGCCCTCTGGAGTTGGGCCGCCACCACCCGCTCGATTACCTTGCCCAGAAACGGGGTGTTGGAGACTGGCCGGTAGTTATTCAGCACAGTAGAATCCAGGGAGAGCTTCTTCAGGAGGGGGCGAACCACTGCCCACTTCAAAGTGAGCGGCAATGTCCCCTCCACCAAGGAAGAGTTGACTATCCTCCCCGTCCACTCAGCCAGTCCACCCCGGGCCGCTCTTATCAGCCAAGCCGGGCAAGGATCAAACAGGCAGGCAGACGGCCTCACACTCCAAAGGAGTCTGTCCACATCCTCAGGCTGCACAAGCTGAAAAGAATCGCACAACACTGGACAAGCAGTTGCCAAGGGGACATCATCAGACATTGTCAATGTGGCATCCAAGTCGTGACGAATATGATCGATTTTATCTGCGAAATGTTGCGCAAACACGTCACAGCGGCTGCCCGTGTATTCCTCCTGATCTACTGGAGGGGCCTGAAGGAGGAGGCCCCGCACCATACAGAACAGCTCTGCCGGATGGCTATCAGCAGATGCAGTGGTAGCAGAGAAGAATGACCTCTTCGCTGCTACCACCGCCACGGAGTAGGCTCTGTAATGAGCTTTACTCCATGTCCGATCGGATTCATCATGAGTTTTCTGCCACCGTCACTCTAGACGTCTGCCCTGCCGCTTCATCATTCGCAGCTCTTCAGTAAACCAAGGAGCCGCTCCGAGTATGCGACATGGCAGAGGTCGCTCCGGAGCAATCTCATCCACTGCCCTGGCCATTTCCCCGTTCCAGAGGTCAACCAGGGCCTCAGATGAGGCACCAGTCTTGGCAGTGGGAAAATCCCCCAGAGCCCTCAGGAAACCCTCAGGATCCATTAGCCTCCGGGGGCAGACCATAGAAAACGGTCCCCCGCCTCTGCGGAGGTAGGAAGTTGCAACCAGCCTAAACCTTACCAGGAAGTGATCTGTCCATGACAACGGAGTGATCTTGATCTCCTCTACATCCAGATCACTACCCCCATGCCCAGCTGTGAACACCAGGTCCAATACGTGTCCTGCAGTATGTGTCGGGGCCAAGATCTTCTGGGACAGACCCATGGTTGTCATGGCGGCCATGAAATCCTGAGCTGCACCTGCTGCAGGGGCCTCGGCATGAACATTGAAGTCCCCCAGCATTAACAGGCGGGGGGCCTTCAATGCCACCCCCGAGATCACCCCAGTCAGCTCAGGCAGGGAGACTGTTGGGCAGCAGGGCAGGCGGTACACCAACAGAATCCCAATCCTGTCCAGCCCTCTCAACACAACATGCAGGCACTCGAACCCAGGAGACTGCTGGACAGGGCACCTGGTAAGGGGGATGGACTCACGATAGACCATTGCAACTCCCCCTCCCCATCCCTGCAATCTTGGCTGCTGCAATACCTGGAAGCCTGGTGGACAAAGTTCAGAGAGACTAACGCCTCCCTCCACATCCAGCCAGGTCTCCGTAATGCATGCCAGGTCGGCTTCCTCATCCAGGATCAAATCCCGGATGATACAGGTCTTGTTATTCACCGACCTGGCATTCAAAAGCAGCAGCTTCAGATCCAGGGACTCACCGCCAAGACCACCAGGCATCCGAGAACTGGGGGAGGGACCAGAAGGGGAGATGATCTGCCTACAATAAACTCTCCTTCTCCTGTAACGGCCTGTCCGACCCCCACTGCCATATCTCCCCTGGCCCGTCATTCTCTTGATAGTGGCACCCTTCCCTTCCCCTGAGCTCCCACCCAAGAAAACAGACATGTGGCGAGGCCCACCTTCTGAGACTGGCCTGCAGGCGGATCCTCTGCTATAAGACATGGTTGCTCCTCTCTCCCCTGCCTCAACAGAAGGGGAGGATATCTGACTGCTGTTGATTGGTCCACTGTTCACGAGGGCACCAGATCTTCCGGGCGCGAGCCCCAGGCTAAGAGCCACAGGCCAAGAGCCCTTCGGCTCGTGCCAAAGCTCGTGCCAGGCTCCCTCTGGCAACCCCAGCAAGATGTAAAATACCTGGGGAGAGAGGAGAGCAATTAGGCAGGCAGGCTGGCTTGCAGACTCCACCCCTCAGCTGGTCAGTCTCCCCAGCTGGGCTCTTCCAGAGTAACTGCCTCTAGAGAAGCACTTATATTATATACTATAATATATACTAATTATATTGCACTTTTGCATGGATTGTAATTGTAAACTTCTTTTGGCAGGCAGTGTTGGCTAAAAAGCAGGACGCAGATAAAAACAAACAAAAATAATGAAAACATACACATTGAGCAATAACTCCTCACACACTTCATTCAGACCTATGGCTCATCCCACCCTAAAGTATGCTAATTAACCCATTTCTGTCCAGCCCACAGGTGTACACATTTGATCCCTGTTGCATATAAGCAACATTGGGCAGAAATGGCTTGACTGGCAGTGCAATTCTCTGTGTGCTTACTCAGAAGTAAGCTCCACTGAGTTCAATAGGTCTTACTCCCAGGTAAGTGCATATCAGATTGCAGCCTGAATCTGGAGGAGATAGGTGACAGAGAGTTGAATAAGAGGCACCTATTTTGTAGAGGTGTGACACACCTCAAGTTGTAGGTCTCCATTTCCACTTTCAAAATTTAAATATGTGCTAGATGGTAAATGCCATAATCATAGAGCAAAACACAATTTCCTTTCTAAATTCTAGGATAATTAAGGGCACAATCCTAACCAACTTTCCAGCACTGAGGTAAGGGCAATGCAACTCCAAGGTAAGGAAACAAACATTGCCTTACCTTGAGGAGGCCTCTGTGACTGCCCCCCAACTGCAGCACATGCCCCACTGGCACAGCTATGCCAGTGCTGGAAAGTTGGTTAGGATTGCACCCTAAGCCTAAGTCACTTGGCTATTTAACCCTTGATATTATGTTTATACTTGACGGGCAGCCCAATCCTAAACTGGGATGGCACAGTCAGGACATGTGGCCTACTCTGCATCCAATGCAGCTTAGGAGGCAGCTGGAGGTCTCCTTGGGGTAAGGGGATATATTTCCCTTTACCTTGTGTCGAACCGCAGCCACCCCTATGATTCTTCTCTGGTCTGTGCCAGCTATTTACCAGCGTAAATCTGGGAAGACCAGTGTAGGGCTGTCCAGTTGGGGAAAGGAGTTAGGATACAGTGGAGGAGGCCACCACAGATACCACCCCCTCACAGACCTGATCCACCCTCTGTTTCATCTTCCCACCACACAGAAATGTCCCCTGCCAGTCTCCAAAATGCCCTCTCACCACCCTCTCCCCAGTTGCGGAGCTACCATTAGGTCTGATGGGGCAAATGCCCCAGATTGTGAGCTTCTAGGACCCATGAAAACCTCTCTGAGGCTCCTGACAAGGTCTGAAACTGTACTTTCAGTTTTCTGGAAGCACAGTTTATAGCTTCAGGGAACCTCAAAGAGGCTTCCTCGACGCAGGCTAAGATCACGCAAGGTTCCATGAGCTTCAGGTGAGTGGGGGCTGAATATTTGTGCAGGGGGTGGTGACAACCCACGGGGGGGGGGCAACATTGCAGACATTTGACCCAAGCATGTGGCTGGAGAGGTCCGCCACTGCCTTTCCCACCCTCTGCACTACCTGGCACAACCTTTCCTGTGCCAGTTGGTGCTGGAGCAGGATGCGGCAGGCCGTTGGGTTGGTGCTGCTGGCTCATAAGTCATTGCAAACAAACCTCATGGCACATTTGTTACACTCCGAGCCAATGCAGGAATCAAACTTACTTTAGAATTGCACTGAAGAGCACATACTCAAGAGAATAGAGCGTGCATTTATTATTTCTTCATGCTTTTTAACCACACTGTCATATGCAGGTCCACAAATGCACTCACCACTAAGATGACTGGATTTCTAAATCGAATGCCTAGAAGAAGCACTGGGGTCTCCCTGATGTCACACTGACTTGAGAGAGGCTCAAGGAGCAATGTGATGCGTCGCTGCTTTCTGCACCCCAGTACAATGTTATTTCTGAACCATGTGCACAAGCAGGACAAACAGCATTAACTTCAATTCAGTGAAGGCAAAATAGCTGTAAGTAAAATGATTTAATTCATTTCATTCTGAAACAAAACTGCTGGGAGGAGGGTGGTTCTGGTTACTGCTACCTATATCAGAAACTTCAGTTTTCACAATTTGGTCAGGAGAGGTATAAAAGGGAGGCTGCCAGAGCCTAACCTCATGGGTCACTGTGAGGAGTTTGGAAGATCGTGAATCTGTGTTGGTGTATCTAAAGAACTGTGCTTGCTGTTTCGTTGCTGGTGAGACCAGCTACTTGTATCATACGTAAATACAGCTTGGTGGTGGACTGGTTTGTGTTTTCATTCCTTCTCTGCTATATTGGATCGCTTTGGGTGCCAGCAGTTCGCTGCACTATATCGTCTGCGGGCTTTGCACGCTGCAGGGAAACTTCACCTTATTTTTATAGTGGCCAAGGAATAAATTCTAAATATTTTTAAATTTTCCTGGAGCACTTCAAGCCCAGACCCTTCATACCTAGATTCTTCACAGCCAAGGAGCCATAGGGACCAACACAAACGTGCACCTCTCCTTTTTAACAGTAAGCAAAGAAACTGGGGATAGATGTTTCTTGGGGGGGGGGGTCGAGCATTGGTGTGTTCCAATGGGGGTTGGTGCACCCTATAGCATTAGCCATAAGGGAGTGATCTATAGGGTGCCAGCATTGCTCCTGCTGCAGTTGCATCAGCCTTAGTCATGCAGCCCAACTGGCAGAAGGCTTGGTTGTTGCCATACATACATATTTATATACCATATTTACTTATTGCTCTATTTTTTAAGACAGCATTCAAGGCAGTTTACATGAACAGGCTAGTCTAACACACCATTTTTCAATGGGGTTATTTTAACAATATGTTCGGTGAAGGTTCACACAGATCCCTCAGTCACTTGATGTAGCTTTCACAGTATGGTTATCTTTTCTGGCTGCATGCCAAAAAGCAGTGGGTGTGCTCACTGCAGCCAGAGCTGAAGTGCATGTACACCCAATGTGCCATGGGAGGTTTCTCTCCCTGCAGCAGCAAAAGTTCGACAACTCGGAAACATCCAGTTTGACAACCTCCAAATATCCAGGTTGCTGAGCTCCACATTAGGTGATGCCACTCCTCCAGTGATGCCACTGGGATTGAACTCACTTCTCAGTGGATCACAGCTATGATGGGAACCAGCATAGCTAAAGCCAATCCACATGATCAGGGTTCCCAACAGTTTCTCATTATCAAAAGATTGTCTCCATCTTTAATAGGCATAGGCTAGGATTGAAAGAACCACATAGCTAATTCAAAGATGCCTCAGGAAGCATGAAGTTTGTGTTTCTCAGCCCTCTATGCCAGGGGTCTCCAAACCCTGGCCTGGGGGCCAGATGTGGCCCAAAGCAAGCCTCTTTCCAGCCCGTGGCCAACCTCTTGTCCCCTGAAAGCCCCTGGCCCACTCAACTGAACATAACCAGAACTGTGCTCTGATTGTGTCTGGAGGGTGTTCTGAGGGCCAGAGAGGTTGAATGAATGAGCCCATTCATTCATTCATGTATTCACTCATCTAAATTCCATCTCTAATTTATTTATTTAAATTTTATATTTAAATTTTTTTCCGGCCCTCAGCACCATGCCAGATATTTGATGTGGCCCTCTGGCCAAAAAGTTTGAAGACCCCTGCTCTATGCAACAAGGCAAAACCCACTTTTGAAACTGAAGGGAACTTTAACAGCAATTTGCTTTTAGGTACAGAAGCCTGCTGTTCACAAGAGAAAAATGATCAAACAATGCAATGAACATGGCCAATGTATGAAGTCTGCCTAACATAGCTCTTTGGACCTGGACCATAGGCTGCAGACCTATGCACACTTATTTATATTAAAACTTGTATGCTGCCCTTTAGCCAGTTAAGGACCCCAAAATGGCACACAAGACTTACTTGTGCATAGTAGAGCAATGTCCCAATAAAAATGAATAGACCGTGGTTCTCAAACTTAGCACTGGGACCCACTTTTTAGAATGAAAATCATGGGGACCCACCGGAAGTGATGTCATTACCAGAAGCGACATCATCAAGCAGGAAGAGTTTTGACAATCCTAGGCTGTAATCCTACCCACACTTACCCAGGAGTAACACTGACTATCATTGTTAAAAACGTATGGGCAGGAGGTCTGGTCTAGAGGGTAGAGCATCCATTTGCCTGAAGATAACATCCATAAGGTCGCCAGTTCGAGGCCACAGGCACCATGCAAACTTGAAGCAGCTGACAAGCTGAGCCGAGCTATTTCCATCTGCTCTGAGCGTGGGAGGATGGAGGCCAGAATGGAGGCCAGATCAGAATGAAACATCTGAATTTGTTGTGGCTCTTGAAAGATAGAGCCTTCTTTCAATTGTAAAAATCCCTCCGGGGATTTAAATTAGCCTGCCTTGAATAAAGTCTTGAATAAAGACCAAGAAAGGCGGTATATAAATACCTGTATTATTATTATTATTATTATTATTATTACATAGTAGCCTGTTAAAATGGGCAGGAGGTCTGGTCTAGAGGGTAGAGCCTCCATTTGCCTGAAGATTAACATCCACAAGGTCGCCAGTTCGAGGCCACCGGCACCGTGCGACCTTGAAGCAGCTGGCAAGCTGCAGCTGAGCTGTTCCATCTGCTCAGAGCGTGGGAGGATGGAGGCCAGAATGTTAAACCAGATCGGAGTGTAACAGCTTGAATGTGGTGGTTCTTGAAAGAGAGAACCTTCTTTCAATTTGTAAAAATCCCTGCGTGGATTTAATAAGCCTGCCTGTGTAAACCGCCTTGAATAAAGTCTTGAATAAAGACCAAGAAAGGCGGTATATAAATACTGTATATTATATATTTTATATTATTAAAAGTACAGATCTGTAACATTTTCCCAAATGCAGCATCAAGTCTAATAATAATAAAATATTGAAATGAATGGGGACCCACCTGAAATTGGCTCACAATCCTCCTAGTGAGTCCCAACCCACAGTTTGAGAAACACGGGGATAGACTATATGCCTGCAGTCCTGAGCACAGACAGTCCAAAGCAAGGCATATTTCCTCATAATCAGGACCAGTGAGGACTCCAAGGGACAGTGATAGCAAGTGATCCCTTCTAATATTTCAGGCTACCCTAATAATTCATTTGGCTTTCAGTCAGAGGCTACCCCCATCTCTCACTTGCTTGGCATTCAGTCACAGACATATAGAACATATGTCCCCTAATAATGGTCTCTGCCACACCTTCCAAATTAATTTTTCTGGAGTTGTCCCTGGTCAAAAGTAAACCTTCCCATGTTCAGAGAGGGCTGAAACATGACTAGGACTGCAGCTTTATATGGTCAAGGCCAGAATGTTGAAGGAGCTATAGGAAAACGTATGTGAAATTAAGTTCCACTGAAAATCAGCAAGACTGATTTCCGAGAAGTGTGCTCAGACTGCAAATTCTGCAAAAGGAGCTAGAGTGGTTTTAATACATTGAGTGGTTTTAATCAAATGCTGATAAGACTCAAAGCACCTTAAACTCCCCTCTGTATTTGGGCCAAAGTGCTTATGTTCTGTGAAAATTTAACTCTTATTTGTAGTTAGCTAATTTGTATGAAGCAGAAACAGACTTATTCATCATGAGTGCCATTATTTGATATGGTGCTATCAGCCAAGATGAATTCCCCCCTCCATTTTTTTATTTTTTTATTTTTGTAAGTGGGGGCTGCAATAAAATGTCATAAGCGGGATACATTTTTCAGACTTTCAACAGGCAAACTGTGTGGCTCTTTCCAACACTCCAGGAATGCTTCAGTGCAATTTTAATGTGGGAAATTCTCCAGCCTGCAGTGAAGCAAGTGTGAAAAACTGCTATAAGATGTAATGAAATTATAACACTCTGGCATCATCTTGGACATGAGAACCACAAAGCAAAAAGCCAATTCGACAGCCTAGGCAGACAGCAAGGAAGGTAAAAATGTTATCAGCCAGGAGAGAAAAATTACACTGCGACAGGCTACAATCCTGTGCATATGTCCCTGGGAGTAGGTCCCATGGAATACAATGGGACTTACTTCTGAGTAGATTGGGCTGACAGTCTCATGTACCTGACCTACTTTACACAGGCCAGGCATTTCTTGTTCAGTGCAATTAATGTACTGGAAAGCATGGCACATGAGGGAAAGAAGCCACTCTTTATTGCAAAATGAATTAACCTGGTATAGGGGCTAACATATTGGCCAGGGACTAGGATGAACCCACTGGGTGACCTTGGCGTAGTACTCTTTCAGAACAAAGTGCTTATTTCTGGCCATCATTTGCTTAATGATGTCACATCCTGCTTAAGGATGTCACCCCTGGCCCTCAGCAGGCACCATGAAAGCTAACTTCAGCCCTCTGTATGAAATGAGTTTAACACCCCTGAAGCATGTTGCAGGAAGGGCAAGATTTTTTTTTTTTAATGAAACAAATGTTTTAACAGACAACAATGTTTTTAATTAGAGTGCTCAAATGCCAAGGAGAAATAAGCTCCTGTTCCTTTCATAGGAGGTAACCTTAGGGAGGTAACCTTAATAGGTACAGATTTCCTCACTCCTGTATAACAAATTGCACTTGTTGAAATTCTCTGCTCCATGCAGCTATTAAAGAAACATTCATATCTGGTCACGCCAATCCAAATTAGAGACGAGCGATGCTAATTTGGGAGCCTGGAAACATTTCAAGTATTCTGCTTTTCATTTTCTTCTCTTTAGAAATTGCCATTGCAGCAAGAGACAAAGGCAAAGGAAGTTGTCTTCTCAGCATAAGCCTCTCCCCAACCAAACTTCTGCCAACTTTTATGCCATTAAAGGTCTACTTACTTACTACTTAACTTCTGCCAACAAGCCCTCTTACTTATTTTAAAACACCAAACTAGTCCATGCCAAGTGCTGTGTTGATTGTGGGATAGAAATGAAACACTCAGGCAACCATCAGAGGCACTCCCCAGATAGCTCTGTGATATATTTCCCTCCTCCCACAGAGCCAACAAAAGAACTAATTGAGATCTCCATGCATGGTAGTATTTATGGTAGTATTTATTTAAAGGCATCTTTACCCTACCGTTTGGCCAACAAGACTACTAGAGTGGTTTATAATAAAAGCCAATTCAATTTTTAAAAAGTCACAATTAATGAACAATGCAAAGCAGAGTAGAATAACCACAGAGCACTAAAGCATAATTAAAACCAAGATCTGGGCAAATAAGAAGGTTTTCATCAGACAAAGGCTCAGCACCGGGCAAATCTCCCCAAAGAGAGTGAGTGGTTGGGGTGCAATGGCCAAAAAGGCTGCATCCACTTTACCTGATGGTGGAGAACTCAGAGAAGGAAGACTGGAATATTCAGGAATGTACATCTGGGAGAAGGCAGCATTTAAGGTACAAACACAAAAAACTGTGTGCAGTGGGAAGTTGACCTGGCCAGTCCACAAGGCCCACTCAAGTGGATGCCTCAGGCAACAGGCAGTGAGGGGTATCCATCTCTATCCACCTATTTCTCTCCACATTTATTATTATTATTATTATTATTATTATTATTATTATTATTAAATTATTAATTTATATAATTATATTGACAATATATCTGTACAGTCTGCCTTATACATCTTATTTCCTCTCCTCTCTACGCCCCCTTCCTTTTCCAATTCAGGGCAGTGGAGGCAAAGGAGAGGCTTATTGGCCAGACAGGAGCAACCTCTTCATATTTGCTGGTTCAAAAGATCAGTGCTTTTTTTGTAAAAGTAAAGGTGCAGGAACTCACAACTTGTTAATCTTTTATTTATTTATTTATTTATTTATTTTTAAACCATTTTTTGTTGGAGAAATAAAATCTTTTTTATGTGCTTCCCCCCTAAAGATGAACTTACTTCTGAGTAGACATGCATAGGATTGGGCTGTAAATCTCCACATCCCCTTCCCCCTAGCTACTTTTTCTACACATGGGGAAAAATACTGTACAGGTGCACTTGTAGCGTGTAGTATGTAGTGTGGCACTACTTCAAGGAGAGGTAGCAGTGAATGGATTCTGAAAAATGGCTTACATGAGTTCCATGTAGTAAAATTACTCTAAGCAACTGTGGGAGTAAGAAGAAAAAAGGAATTCTTACACGAGAGGGGTCCTTAGGTGCACATAGAAACAGCTACGTTTGCAAACAAGCGATTAAATATGGTTTAATTCAGGTATCAGAATACTCTGTGTCTTTGGGAAGGCGCTTGGCATGCAATTGTATGTTCTCTGCTGCCCTGAGCAGCTGCTGTGCATTGCTGGAGAGGAGCAAATGGGCCCAGGCAGCACTGTTTTCAGAAAGGGCAAACAGACCCTTGGGGAGCCATTTTAGGCTTCCAGGAACAGAGTAAACAAACAGAAAGAGTGGCTTGCACATGTGCAGGGCAGGCAGCATGCCGCTTTTCCTTTATGAGTGTGCTGCTGCCCAGCCCCATTCAAAGGAGGGGAGAGGAGAGAAGAGGGTGCTTGGAGATGTTCAGGTGCATGCTCCCTCATTCTTCAGGGCGTGCAGGACCCCTCTGTTTGGCTCCCTTTAACCTTAGGCAGGCGAGAGGGAGAGTGGAAAAGCGCCCATGGGTGGCAGCGGAGGCTTCAGCACCCGCACTCTGCCGGCACACGCTCAGCCAGGCGAGAGGGAGTGTGGAGAGGCCCAGACAAGGGAGCGCTCCCTTCCAATGTAGCTAACCCCTACTGTTTGACTCCTTTTAGCAGTTGGGAGAACAGCAGGGCATCCCTATCTTCCCAGCTATGACAGGGATGCCATTAAAAGTAGTCAAACAGATATGATACATCTCTCCAAGTGCCTTGGTCATGTCTGAGAAGCTAGAGACGGGGCTGGACTAGATGACCTTTTAGGTCATTCCATGATTTTGGTGATCTTCAGGGTTGAAGATTTTGATGAGGATTTTGGTGATCTTCAGGGTAATTTGTGAAATGGGGTGCATTACTGATGATGGCAATGGTGGTGTCTGTCCTGGCAGCTGAGTGATTTCAAAGCCCACAAGGCTCACTCCTTGTAAGTAAGTGAGTAGGGTGCAAGTGCACCCACCCTACTCACACACCTCAATACAAGAAGTAGCTTGAATTTTTGTAAATAAAGAAGAAACTAAAAACAACAGTAAATAAATACACAAATATTTTGTTCCAGATCTTGTTTTATTTTTATTGTTTTTGCTTGATAGCAATGGTAGCATGGGGGGGGAGAACTGGAAGAAGCTTCTGAGCTGGAATATTTTCTCTTATCATTTACAGTTTGAGTTCGTAGGTAAGAACAGTGATGTCACTTCCTGCTTGATGAAATCACTTCTGGCTCTGACATCATAGTGATGTCACTTCCTGCTTGATGATGTCAGTTCCTGCTATGACATCCTTTCCAGGTTGATGACATCACTTCTGGTGGGTCCCAGACAGATTGTCATTCTCAGAAGTGAGTCCCGGGCTGAAAAGGGTGAGAACCACTGCAATATACGTTTTGCAAATAATCTGAGAGTAAAGGGAGGATAGTCACTGACACATATATAAGTCATGAAGAATTTGAATTCTGATAGGCTTCTCTTGTCAGTTCCATCAAACTTCCTTCTTGCTAAAGTCAAAATCCTTCCTGGATCCTCACTGACTTCACAGCATTGATCTGAGGCAGATGTTGAGCAGAGAGGCAGTTTCTAAGTGGCCCTGGAATCAATGCAGCCCATTTCTTGACCATTGAATGCTGCCTGTTTCCAGAGGAACATTAATGAGCACACAGGGCTGTCAGTGATAGGACTACATTTAACAGACATACATCAGGCTTCTAGCCTGGTACATTTTTAAACCGAGTGGATGCAGTACATGAAGGGAACACACACACACACACACACACACACACACACACACACACTTTGGTTTAAGTAATGATTGCTTTTGTGCCATACAGAAAATGGAAGCCGAGATGAAATTATCAAAGCAATTTTCAGACATGATCCATAGCAAGCATCGATGCCAACTACTCTATCCAAAGATGAAAAACAAAACCACTAATGTACTGACTGCAAAACTTTCTGTAGATAGAGTGTTTCTGGGAGGTGAGTGCAATTATGGATCTATAATCAGAAGACAGTGGCAAAGATCTGAAAGAGCCAAGCTTCACACAGCATGGGAGGGGGGGGGAGAGAAAATAGGCTCACAGATCCTAGAATCAAGGAGAGGGGGGGAGAAGTAACTCCCACCAAACAACTTTTATATTACAATGTATAATATCAAAGTGGTAAACAAAGGTAAACTATAAGCAGTGGTAGTTCATTTGCATGCAATATTCAATCAACTCAAATGGAGCAAACTAAATTGGCATAATTGGATTAAACTAAATTAGAATGCAAATGAAGCAAAAGTTCTGACAAATTGAAAATGTGTATTCAACAATTCCCTAACAAGCCCATAAATTGGAAAAAAAATATCCTCACTGCTTAACTTCGATCTCCATTTCAAGGCAGCAAAGCAACTCAGAGGATGCAGAATGCCATCATAACATGCTATTTTTTCCCCCTACATAATCAATATACATCACAGTAAGGTATCTGTCACATGTAGGTTTCACAGTCAACACTACAGGTTTTCAGGCTGAAATGGCAATCCTTGGCATGCATATCTGCAAATAAGTGCCTCTGAGCTCAATAGGACTATCTTCTGAGTAAATGTGCCTGGGATGAGGCTATAGCTTGCACATATAGGAAACCAAAGAAAATATGAATGCAGACAACATGAAAGCAAATACTTATGTCACATGAGCCCCTGCCTAGTACAGCCTTCAAAGGGGCTGCCTCAAGTTCATAGTCGGACTGCTAGGTCAACCAGATCAATGCCAACAGGTTCTGAAGTACCTTTATTAGCTCAAGCAACAAGTTACTTGTACAAAGAGAAGCCCCTACCCAAATACCAAGTTCTCTTGTACCATTTCAATGACTCCATCTCCTTTTTCCTTATATAGGCATGTTTGCTGCACTCCTTCTTTGAGTTCAGGTGTTACCTCAGGCCAGCTGTGTCCAGCTTAGCTACGCAGCCAGTAACCTTACATAACCTGTAAGGTTACCTTACATAACCTTCTTAGATAATATAATTCAACATGGATGATGAAACATCATCTTGCTTTAACAACAGGTATTTAAGTGAGACCTGGCTCAAGAACTTTGCACTGGTTCCTGAGTGTCACAAACATGCTGTAAAAAAACGTTTGTGGCTACTCGACAGCAGGCTAGGCCAACACAAGGACATGTGCTGGCCTAGCAGTGCCGGACCTGCACCTGTATGGGGTAAGTTTGTGCTGGCCTGGGCAGCTGGAGCAGGGCGTGGGAGAGGGTGTAACAGAGGCGGGGAGGGTAGAATGCTGGGCAGATTGGGCCCAAGACAGTGGTGAACCAGCTGTGGCAACACAAGCTGTATCCTAACCCCTGTCCATAGCCACTTGGATTTGCACCCACAAAATCACAGTCACAGATCCGAGTAGCCCCATACGACTGGCTGTCATGCAACATGGGGTAAGAGGAATAAAATCCCCTTACCCCGATCTGTGCCCCGGCCCACACCTACCTTGTGCTAGATTCAGTGCAGTCCAGTCGGCCTGCCTGTTCCAGTATAAGTTAGGACAGCACCCTAATACAGGCGTGCACCACTTAACAACAGGGATATGTTCTCTGAGCCCCATTGTTATGTGATTAGGTCATTAAGTGAACATTCAGTCAAATCTATTGCTTTTGTGATGTCAACAGAGACTCCCTGCCAGACACTAGCTGGCCGCACAGGCTACTGGAGGTGGACTGCCTCTTCTTTGCATTAAGAGCCTCTCTGCTGTGTAAACAGACACTCTGCTGCAGGCTATGGGAGACATGAGTGCCTCATTAAGAGCATCTTTATTGTGCTTTGACCACTGTCTTATATGCAGTCTGTTATTAAGCGAACGGTTGTTAAGCGGCGCACGCCTGTAGTTATTACTTACTACAAGACAGCCCTAGTTCTCTTTCCCTGAGGCCAACTAGAGTTTACAGAACAGCCTTGAGAGCCAAGAAATTATCTTCTACAGAGACAACACCCTTGTTTTATACAGACAAAAGAACAGTTTTGTTCTTACAAAGTAGTTCCTTAGTCTGACAGAAGCAACATACAGCATCTAAACAACTACAGACTGATATTCCAGGCCTTTTGATGCACACATTTCACAATGAACTAAGCATACAGTGAACAAACAAATGGCCAGTTCCCATCATCCATAGCAGCTTATGAGCACCAAGGCTTTGACTTTAATGTGGATCTGCTCAGTTAGGGCAATGTTGTCAAAAGGCCAGAAGAAAAATGAGTTTGGTCAGTGGGCTTTTGCTTTGGGACCAAGAAAAGTAAGGAGCAGGGCTAGTTTTCCCCTCTCACCCATACCCATTTCATTTTTGTTCCCATGGGAACAGAGAGCTTTTGCACTGGGCTTGTACCTCACAATTGCCAGAAACAGTCCCAAAACAATTCAAAGTGCTGGTGTGATATAGTAGAGTAGTGTCTTAAACTGCTTGGGATCTGGTTCCTTAAAGGGCCATCTTCCTCCATAACAGCTTCCCAGGCTCTCATTCTTCATGATTCAAGTAACAATTCTAAATGCACTTTCCAGCAGGGAGCAAGGTCTATTGAATGAACATAAGAACAGCCCCGCTGGATCAGGCCACAGGCCCATCTTGTCCAGCTTCCTGTATCTCACAGTGGCCCACCAAATGCCCCAGAATGCAGTGGGGCTCACCTCTAAATAAGCATGGATATGATTGTTCTGTAAAAGACTGAGCTGCATTTCAGGACTCCCCTGGTGTCATCTAAAAAATTCACTAGAAGGCCTTATGTGAGCCACTTCCTTTCAGCCTCAGCTCCCTAGCTGCAATAAGAGATAATAATGCCTTCCACAATTGTCATAAAGACTACTTCAAGACAGTACAGGCAAAGCATTTTGCAAGCTCAAAAAAATACTATACAAATGCTAAATATTATTATTTAATGGAGGCCAGGCTTCCTCTCTCCCCCAGAGCTAAGTGCATGGTAGCCTGAGAGGTGGCCTTCTCAGTTGGGGCCCTTCCAATATCGAATGCCCTTTCCAGACAAGCTTGCCTGGCACCTGGCCAAAAGGTAGAAACCGTACTTCCAACTGACCTGAAAAAGCAGCCTTGTTCTTTCAGCATCAGCTTGATTTGCAGAAATCACCAGCTGAAATTAGAAAGCCTTTTCACTTACTCATGTTTGCAGATCCACTGTTGGAATAAGCCAAGGAGCAAGGGCCAGTAAGAACTTGGCAACCTTAGATGATCCTTGGGAGGATGATGTTGGCCAGCAGTATAAAGCTTTAAATAGTATTTCATTTATTTTGCTGGCGTCCGAGTAGCCAGTGTAGCTATACAACCAGAAATGGGCAGGAATTTTTTCTATAATTCCACTGCTTCAATTACAGATAATAAAATTCAGCCCTAGAGTTTGCTTGTCTTTCTCTTCCCATACAGTACTTGAAAATGTTTTCTTAAGTTGCACATTCCCTCCTTCTCCACACATTCTCTGCTTCCTCCATGCATTGTTATCGCCTGCTTTGTGGATTAAAAATGGCCACCTTGTCTACTTCATTAGCCATGAGGAAGGGGCTGTAGTTCAGCTTTGCATGCAGAAGGTCCCAGCTTCCATCCTTGGCATCTCTAGGTAGGGCTGGGAAAAGCCAGTCACTGCCAGTCGGCATCAACAATATTGACTTAGATTGACCAGTGATGGCCCAATCCTATGCAACTTTCCAGCACTGGTGTAGCTGCAATGCAGCCCCGAGGTAAGGAACAAATGTTCCCATGCCTTGAAGAGGCCTCTTTGACTGCCTTCCCATCACAGGTTGCAATGCATGCCCCATTGGCACGGCTATACAGGCACTGGAAAATTGGATAGGATTGGACTCTAATCCGACTCCAAATAAAGCAGCTTCCTTTTAGCATCTTTTTTCCCACTCTTAACATGGCTTCCACCTGATACCTCAGACTTTTGCCATTTAAAATATTCTATCTGACATTATGCCTTTTTTTACGAGACTAATATTTTGAAAGGTCAACACACACTGGGATGAAAATGGGAACATTTAGTGCTGTGGCCAAAGATATTTGGGGATACAATTTAAAGACTGAGATTCAAGTCTCTCTTATCAAGAGGAAAGATTATGTGAGGAATAGGGAATTTGTGTCGTAGCTTTTATTTAGAGAACAAGGATTTGGGGCAAGTGCAGCCTTTAGTACTGGGATTGGAGAAGTTGCTGTTGCTAAAATTCTCCTTTCTACACAATTGTTAAAGGTCAATGTATCCTGATTCATTCTAAATGTGACAACTTTCTTGACTTTGAATATAAAAAGAGGATAACGAAAAAAAGGGAATGGGGAAGTACATGCAAATGTGTTTTTATGGGGTGAGAACTATAGTTAACTAATCTCTGTTCATGTTGATGTTCTACTTCAATTATCCTTATTCATTTGTTCATTTAAGTTCCATATTTTGTCTGCATGGAGGGAGAGGGGTAGGGTTCCCCTATTGCAGCCTCACAAAAGCCCTAAACGTAGGTTAGGATGAAAAAGAGAAATTCTATACTGTACACACTTTCCTGGGACTACACTTCATTGAACACAATGGGACTTGCTTCCGAATAGACACGCACTGTCAGTGAGTCTTATATCTAAGCAGGGATTTGAACTTGAACCTCCCACCCCTCATTGAACGCTATGTCTCAAGATACAGTCATACTCAGGCCATTCACCTAAAAGTGTTGTACTTCATCTTTAGATCCCATCTGGATATTCTTTGATCCTGGAAATATTCTTACATGGATTGGTTCCTTGTACACTTAGTACACAAATTGTGACCAAATGGCTTGCGCACTGTGAGAAATGGATTACCAGTAGTTGAACAATCAGTGGTTCTTGATCATATGAATGCAAAAAGAGGTTACCTGCTGCATTTCTGCGTGATTTACTTCTCTGACTTTGCCTCCTCCCAATCAATTAGTCTCTGCTGGGCACAAGTAATTCTGCATCATTGGACAATTTCAAAGTGATTGGATTAGAAGTGTACATTTATTTGGTAACAAATGGGAAAACAAACTGATTGGGGCCCACTTGAAACAAATGGGGGCGCTAACTAATGGATATGAATGGGGTTCCTTTCCAGAACTCATTCGTCACCCATTTGTTACTGTATTTTTTCATTGAACAATTCTTACTTTTTCTTAGAGTTTTCCACCATCTTTTTATGGTAGCCATTTATTTTATTCACACTGCCCCACACTGAGGTGGCATCCACAGACCATAGTGTTACTCAAGTCAGCGCCTGAAAGGAGGCTGCTGTGCGTCACAGCTCTTGCCATTGCTGACATAAGCAGTGACATAAAAAAAAAATAGGAATAAAATGTTTTTAAAAGTGCCTGGAAACAAATTTAGGATCCTCCAAATGCGTCTAAAAATTAGGGGTACAATGTCCTAACCAAAATTCAACCATGGAAACTTAGATTCAATTCCTCACTCAGTCATGCGACTGACCTTAGACCACTCACCATCTTTCAGATTAACCAATCTCGTAGGGTTTCTGTGAGGATAAAGGGCAGAAGAGGGGAATAAACATATATACCAGTGTTTCTCAATCTGTGGGTCGGGACCCAATGGGTAGGTTGCAAACTAATCTCAGGTGGGTCCCCATTCGTTTTAATATTCTATTTTTTAAAATATTAGATATGATGCTACCATGGAATGTGACTGCATTTGGGGAAATGTGGCAGACCTGTACTTTTAACAGACTATGGCTGCAATCCTAACCTCACTTTCCTGGGAGTAAGTCCCATTGAACACAATAGGACTTTTCTGAGTAGACCTGCTTAGGATTTTGCCCTAATATGTGTATGCTTTTAATCATGATAGTAAATGGGAGTTACTCCTGGGTAAGTGTGGGCAGGATTTCAGCCTAAGATTGTTAAAAAAAAAAAATCCTGCTTGATGATGTCACTTCTGGTGATGACATCACTTCCGGTGGGTCCTGACAGAGTCTCATTCTAAAAAGTGGGTCCCAGTGCTAAAAGTTTGAGAACCACTGATATATACTATTCTAAATCTTGGAGGAGAGATGGGGAAAAGAATGTAATAACAGCCCCCAAAAAATGGAGTCGGAAAACACTTTTTTTTAAAACTGCACTTCTCTACACTGGGCTCATTCATTCACTCCTAATGCACAAATACTAGAATTACCTGCCCTTGGAGGAGGTGGCTTCTTGTAGTTGTGGGCAGTAAAGCTTTGGACTTGTCTCCTTCCAGTCAAGAGGCCTGCTCAGAGTAGTGTGTCCAAACGAAGGGGATGTGCTTCTTTTAGAGCAGGTGATTCTCTCTCTGTCAGTGAACTGGCGCTCTCGTTTTAATACAAGAAAAAAGCCTCTCTCAGCTGTCATTTGTTTGAAGACACAAGCTCTATTCAGTCATGCCGCCCCCCCCCCCACTTTTCACTGAAGATGAGAAGAGGGAAGACCACTCTACACCAGTGGCTCTCAAACGTTTAGCACTGGGACCCACTTTTTAGAATGTGAATCTGTGAGGATTCACCGGAAGTGAAGTCATGACCAGAAGTGACATCATCCAGCAGAAATTTTTTTTAGTAAACCTAGGCTGCAATCCTACCCACACTTACCCAGGAGTAAGTCCCATTGACTATCATTTTCCCAAATGCAGTCACATACCATGGTAGCATCAAATGTAACACTTTAAAAAATAAAATATTGAAATGAATGGGGGCCCACCTGAAATTGGCTCGTGACCCACCTAGTGGGTTCCAACTCACAGTTTGAGAAACACTGCTCTACACTAAAGCCCCCAGCTTCTATGCATTTAGAGCATGTCTACAAAGGGTGGTACTAAATGCAAAGAAAAGTCTTTCACCCTGAAAACTCCATGGGGTATGTGGCTTGTAGGTGCGATTTTCTTTGTTTATTATTTATTTTTTTCACATTTTTATACTGACTTTCCTCCAAGGAGCTCAGTACATGTGGTATACATAGTCCCTCTCATCTTTTTTGACTTCACAGCAACCCTGTGAGTTTGGCCAAGAGTGTGTGAATGGCACAAGGTCACCCAGGAAGCTTCATGGATGAGTGAAGATTTGAACCTGGGTTTTTTAGATGTAAGTCCAACTCCCAAACCACTAAACCATCTTGGCTTTTCCACTGCTCCCACCACACACTTGCTGTGCACCTCAAGCATAACACCTGCGCATTGTTTCTGAGTTGGTGCCATCATCACTCATATGTTTCATCGCTGGCAAACCATAAATGCCATTCCTTAGTAGCAATCCAGGTTGTGTAGATCAGCCTACCTCAACCATCTAAATACATGCTTATCACAATGCTGTATGCTCGCTGTTTAATTTCTGACTTTCTGGAGTAACACTCCCAGTTTTTGCATTGTTGATATGGTTGGATAATCCCTACCTGAGGCAATGTCTAGGTAGCCAATGTGTCTTTCAGATCCAGAGACTACCGCTTTCTTCTGCTCACCTCAGTGATCCTACAGGTAATAGCTCTTTTCTTTCTCTTTTAGTTTTGCTGAGGAAAAACAATTCTTCATCACGGCATTAAAATATGAAGAAGCCACACCACTGCATCCCTGTCCAATCCATTTATTTTCTTCAAGAATGATAAAGTTGCTAAAAACAGTATTGGCTTGGGAAGAATCTTGGGTCAATCTAATCAGCCGAAGTGGTTTTTGGAACATGCCAAGACAGATCCTGTACCACTAGAATTTAACACATTCACTTCTGTGAATGCGTAAATAAATACATAACCCTCCTACACACACACACACACACACACACACACACACACACACACACACACACACACACACCTGAATTATGGGTCTGAAACTACCTTTCAAACCTTCACAATAGTTGTACAGGGAGGGCCCATAATTCAATGTGTTGCTGGCCCAAACATGAGGCAAGGTGAAGAGATTTGCATAAGTGCTGGTTTGCGAGTGATCCAAGAGGGTGGGCAGATTCAGGGTATGCTTCACCCCAAGTCTACTGCAACTTACCTCTAGCCTGCCACTGATGCAAGCCACAATGATCCGCTTCCCACTCGCTCAATGGAGAAGCAGATCATCCTCCTCCTGACCTCTGGAAAAATTCAGTGCAACAAAATCAAACCAAGCTGGGGTCACTTAAGGGTTAATCCTATTGTCTTCAGAGACAGAGGCTGATCACAGAGAAAGGTGATCCCTGAGATTGCCTCGCTGGAATGTTTGGCAGTGACAAATGCTGAGGGTGGGGGCGGGGCTTCAGGGGAGTGCCAGCATGGGGGCGGGGCTAAGCTGTACACTCTCGCAATCTCCAACATTTGGACTGTGTCCACAAGAACCATAATAATTGGACATAGTGTCTACTCCCATTTTTTCACAGACAACCAAACACATAGATGCTGTGGGTGTGCCTGGCAGGCACATTAGCAATCGGGGGGGGGGGGATATGGCCAGAAGGTGTTATCTTGTTCCTTCTCAAGCATTCTGTGGATACAAGAGGGGTTGTGTAAACATACCCCATGACTCTCCAGATTGTGCTTTTCCACTCTTACTCCTTGTCCTCTAAGCTGTCCATGTGGCAGCTCAAAAGATGTGAAATATAAGAACCACGAAGGATGGTGATGTTACATCATGGCAGCCATTTAATATTATCCAGGACTGTGACAAGATTAAATATTTCTCGGAAGAGAAAATGGAAGAAATCCACTTAGTGTTAGGATTTACTCCTCTTTGTGACCCAGCGCCATTTATCCAAGCGAGTCTCTCGGCTCCGAGCTATCTGAGTGCTGGTGATGAAAGATGGCTGCTGAGACATTGCAGAGATGGCCAAGAAACTAATTTTACAAAGATGAAATTCCTACAGCCATAAAACAGCAGACAATAAGAGTGTTTGGCTGCTGTGGAAAGACATCTCGTCACCCCAGTGATAATCAGATGTGTGTCCTGCAACATGGCTCGCTTTCAGAGTCAACAACGATTAACAATTTCAAGCATATTTTCATCAGCTTCAGGGCTTCGCACAGCATAATGCTGTCCATGTTCACTCAGAAGCAAGGCTACAGTCCTAGTCACACTGACCTGAGAGTGAGCCCCACTGAACACAATAGGATTCACCTATGAATAGACGTGGATAGGAGTCCAGTTAGTTCCATAGGGCTTACTCCCAAGAAGTAATCTTGTGTAGCCTAACAGTGCAATCCTGTACATGAATTCACTCAGAAGGAAGTCCCATTGTATTCATTTGAACTTACTCTCAGGCAAGTGTGTATAGGATTGCAGCCCAAGACAATATTTCCCATATATCTGTAACTGGGGACACAATTCTTTTCAGCATTACAATCAAAAGCGTTCTTCACTTTACACTCAAAACATAATATATAAAGGGTGTTTTAAATCAGTCCTCAGAACAACAGATGGCCACCTTGCTTGAAAATACAGGACAGGCCAGTTAATATCACCTTCTGGGGTCCTCCCCCTACCCTGGCTTAGACTTCTATCCTACCCACACTTTATTGGGAATAAGTCCTACTGAATACAATAGGACTTACTTCTGAGTAGAACTGCATAGAACTGTGCCATTCATCAGCCAGGGCAGTTCAGGGCTGGGACTGCAGCTTCCAAGGTAGTGAGGATGCTTTTATAATTCCTCTGTCAAGAGTACTGAAGGGAATCCAGGTGTAAATTTTGTATAAAAACTGTATCTCTCAAACACTTTCTTTTTCCAAAGTATTTCCGTGACAATGAGAGCTAGAAGACCTCGGGCAGATACCACTGCCCGGACGGCCCCTCCTGATCAAGGAATTAAGTCAGATAGAGGTTAAAAGAGAGGATGACCTCATTGATAAATTAAAGATCAATAAGTCACCGGGCCCTGATGGCATCCACCCAAGGGTTATTAAGGAATTGAAGAATTAAGTTGCTGATCCCTTGACTTATCCCTCAAAACAGCCACAGTGCCAGAGGATTGGAGGATAGCAAATGTCACGCCTATTTTTAAAAAGGGAAAGAGGGGGGACCCGGGAAACTATAGGCCAGTCAGCCTAACATCTATACCGGATAAGATGGTGGAATGCCTCATCAAAGATAGAATCTGAAAACACATAGATGAACAGGCCTTGCTGAGGGAGAGTCAGCATGGCTTCTGTAAGGGTAAGTCTTGCCTCACAAACCTTTTAGAATTCTTTGAGAAGGTCAACAGGAATGTGGATGCGGGAGAACCCGTGGACATTATATATCTGGACTTTCAGAAGGCGTTTGACATGGTCCCTCACCAAAGGCTACTGAAAAAACTCTGCAGTCAGGGAATTAGAGGGCAGGTTCTCTCATGGATTGAGACCTGGTTGAAGATCAGGAAACAGAGAGTGGGTGTCAATGGGGAGTTTTCACAACGGAGAGAGGTGAAAAGCAGTGTGACTCAAGAATCTGTACTGGGACCGGTGCTTTTCAATGTCTTCATAAATTACCTGGAGACAGGGTTGAGCAGTGAGGTGGCAAAGTTTGCAGATGATACCAAACTTTTCCGAGTGGTGAAGACCAGATGTGATTGTGAGGCGCTCCAGAAGGATCTCTCCAAACTGGCAGAATGGGCAGCAAAATGGCAGGTGCATTTCAATGTAAGTCATGCATATTGGGGCAAAAAATCAAAACTTCACATATAGGCTAATGGGTTCTGAGCTGTCTGTGGCAGATCAGGAGAGAGATCTTGGGGGGGGGGTGGACAAGTTGATGAAAGTGTCGACCCAATGTGCAGCTGCAGTGAGGAAGTCCAATTCTATGCTTGGAATCATTAGAAAAGGTATTGAGAACAAAACGGCTAATATTATATTGCCGTTGTACAAATCGATGGTAAGGCCACACCTGGAGTATTGTGTCCAGTTCTGGTCACCACATCTCAAAAAGGATATAGTGGAAATGGAAAAGGTGCAAAAGAAAGCAACTAAGATGATTGCTGAGCTGGGGCATCTTCCTTATGAGGAAAGGCTGCGGTGTTTGGGCCTCTTCAGCCTAGAAAAGAGACGCCTGAGGGGGGACATGATTGAGACATACAAAATTATGCATGGGAAGGATAAAGGGGATAGGGAGATGCTCTTTACACTCTCACATAACACCAGAACCAGGGAACATCCACTACAATTGAGTGTTGGGAGAGTTAGGACAGACAAAAGAAAATATTTCTTTACTCAGCGTGTGGTTGGTCTGTGGAACTCCTTGCCACAGGATGTGGTGCTGGCATCTGGCCTGGATGCTTTTAAAAGGCGATTGGACAAGTTTCTGGAGGAAAAATCCATTATGGGGTACAAGCCATGATGTGTATGCGCAACCTCCTGATTTTAGAAATGGGTTATGTCAGAATGCCAGATGCAAGGGAGGGCACCAGGATGAGGTCTCTTGTTATCTGGTGTGCTCCCTGGGGCATTTGGTGGGGCCACTGTGAGATATAGGAAGCTGGACTAGATGGGCCTATGGCCTGTTCCAGTGGGGCTGTTCTTATGTTCTTAACCTTTAAAAAAAAAAAAAGCCAAAATGTTCACCAAAGGTCGAAAGAACCAAACTATTTGTTTACGAAAACAAAATGGATCTCCGAGGCAGCCAACAAAATGTAATGTTCAAATACAACAGAACATAAAACATAAAGTGCAAACAGATTAACAGTTAATAAAGAAGAAGAAAAACAACTACCCAGGGAGCAAATCGCCTACAGATAAATTACTAATGATTGAAATGATTCAAAGCAGTCTTGGTTGGAGCTCCGATACTGCCCAATCATACAAGACAGGCAAGATGAACAGCCTGCCACTGCTGACTCTCCCCCCCCTCCCAAGTTTGTTTGTTTTTTAATCTTGCACACACATGATCACCTGCTCATTCATGGATGGGTGGAGGGGAGGGAGTCAAGACCAGCACAAACTGCCTTCTTGCAATGGAGAGAGTACACTCAACAAAGTCAAGTTGCCTCCCTCTTCTTTATTTTGCCTACAGGTTTGACTTCTCTTTATGCAGCCTCCTCACTCGCCCGGGGCCTTGGGGTCATTTTAAACAGGACCTGGCCAATCGAGAAGGCTGCATGCAGGGCAGCTGAAGCTGTAGGTAAGAGAAAGGAGAGTAGAGAGGTCTTGCCTCTCCATGTCCTGGTACATTTGGCTTCTTAATCAGCCAGGGGGTGGGGAAATGTAGAGGTGGCTGTGGGTTTCTCCCTCACTGCCCAGATCTTCTTCCCACCCACTTTGAATAAACAGGAATGGGATTAGAGTGCAAGTTGGACTGCCTCCATCAGTGGTGGGATGGAGATGTAGTGGGACCATGTACCTAGGTAAAAACAATACTTGCCAATGAGAACACAGCCGGGCCCAAAGGAGGATGAAGATTGCTGAATGGAGGTGGTCTAGAGGTGGGCTTTTCATATTTAAAGCAATGTGACAGCCTGGAAGGTCAGGGGCTGCAATGTAATTGTCCCAATACATCACCCCTGAACTTCCAGAATGCTGAGCTTCTTCATGTAAGCACCATACCAGGTGGCACTCACTTCCTTGGGACTGTCAGGAGGAGACCCCCAAGACTGCCTTCTCCCCTCCCCGCAGGATGCAGCATGGCATGGCTGCACTGGTGGGGAGGGGGTTCATAGGATTTGACTGTTATTGTCTTTTCAGTAAAAAAGACAATAGTAAAAAATAGTACTGATTTTGTCCATCAGTAAAAAAATCACATTATTCCTCGTTTAGTTGCTCAAGCGTTGTGGATAGATAGACTGGTACCTCTCTGCTTTGTGAGCTTCGTTTCCTACCCATATTTATGTACCTTTAAAAAAATTATCATAACCATTTCTGTGCTCTACAAAATCCTCTTTGTTTCATTATTCCGCGCATGATTGACTCGATAATAAGATGTCATGCATTCTCCTCCGAAGTGACACAAGCGAAAATGAACCTTCATAAAAGGTTCATGCTCTGTTTCATGTGGGTATAATATCCTCTTATTTACAAAATTACTAACTTTTTTTTTAGTTACACATCAGTCCCAGATTCATGAACAATTGCTAGTCGTATTGACACAAAAATTGATTTTTTTTTAAACGCTGTCACTCTGAAACCCTCCATTCTCTTCTATTCAGCAGTTACTGACAACAGTAAATGTATCATATTGAGGTTAATATGAGTCAGCAGTTAAAAAAGTCAATTTATGCAGGGGGTTGTTGAAGAGAACGAGAAAGCACATGGGATCCAGATATTATTCATGTCACTGTCAAGAAATAATAATAATGAAGCAGATATTTGCATATTTTCACAAGATGGTATTGGTTTACAATTCAGCTTCTTGAGAATTTCAGTTAAAACTTGAGAATTTCATTTAAAAAAAAAACAAAACAGGTTTCTAGACCTTATAATTGTCTAGATATGCTTTCAAGTGTCCAAGAAATTCCTGCTAAAACCTTGAAAGCCAGAGGCGTGGCTTAATATGAATATGGTTTATATTACTGTTTATTATTTATATAATGCCATCCATGTACACAGCACTTTACAAAGAATGAGACGCCAGATCCCTGCAGTGAGCAGCTCGATACATTTCTCTTTCCAGCAGTCGAGGCAAGGCTTCAGCACCCCATATAGTTCTTCCTGTGGCTAACAAAAGCAGAATACATTTTGCAAGTACTGTCAAATAGATTACACAAAGTCTTGTTGTTTTTATAATGCCATCTATGTGCACTTTACAAAGAATCTGAATCCAAGTCCCTGCCCCGAGGGGCTCACAGTCACGAAACAGACACTAACAAACTCTAATGGGTTGGCTGAGACAAGATTTTAAGTGGACTTCCAACTCACATTCTCAGCCATTATGCGACGCCAGCACTCAGAAGCTGAAGAAAGCCTTAATTCACACAATCAGTGAATGTGACAGCACTTACAGCTCTCAGAGGACACCACGCTGCTCATGGTTTTAGTGCATAAACCTATCATCTGCTGTCACCGATTGTTAGGACCCAGCCTGATGCCCCTGTCCACAGATCAACTCCACATTGGGTTTGGTCTTTATATGAGGAGCAAGAGTACCTGCTGGTCTACGAACCTCTGCAAGTGCACTCTGTATGTTGATCTCATGCTTCCCACAAGAAGTTCAATACAATGTGCATAATTTTGTTGTCATCCCCATTTTGCCTACCCAACAGACCTATGAGGTAGGCTCAGCTGAGAGATAGAGAGCAATTGGGGGCCAAAAGTCACCCAGTGAGTCTTAAAAGTAAATGGATTTTTGAATCTGGATCTTTTGTGTCCTAATCTGACACTTTAACCAACCCATCATATAGCCTGTCACACACACAGTACTTGGCACTGACTTTTTTTATCCCATGTTCCCTCAGAGAACAACACAGATTAGGTTAGTTCTTACAGATGCAGCCTCCTACTCCACCACTGGTTCCTCAGGAGACCAAAGGCCCAGGGCTCCTGTGCAGAAGAAGGAACTGAGCAGGTGCAGCGTTACTTACAGAAGTGAGAAATGCAACATCAGACCTAATTCTTTCCTCTGTGCAAGTACTAAAAGTGCCAAACCCCTGTCCTCCTTTTCATCTTGCCACCCTAACTATAGACGGCACGTGCCTGAAGTTAATTGCCACTATTTTGCCCTGCAGTAGGGTTGTTTTGCTGGAGAAAGCGGCAAAAGAATCACTTAAAAGATGTGTCCACTGGTCTCAATGTGAGCATCCTGCTTTGCTGTTTTATACAGAAGCCGAGGAACTCCAGCCCTACAAAGAACCTACAGCCTGTTGGCCACTAGAGATTAACAGCTGCTACTACAAGCTGTGATTTCATTTCAAGTCATTTCATTTTCTCCACTCCAGCAGTGGAAAACTGCCTCACTTGTAATTGGCAGCAACCTGTCTTCCCTGATTGGCCGGAGACCCAAGTTTTTCGGCTCTCCTCGTGCTACTCTTATTTGGCCCCCCGTCCTGAAAGTCCCAAGAGTTTCCTCAGCCATTTAATTATTATAGCAACCCCTGCTCCCAGGTGCTTCAGTTCTCTGGAACACAGTGTAGTTGTACAAATGCATGGAACTCGAAAACCCAGCAAGAGTGAAGCCTGAGCCCAGCTTGCCAGACTGATGTCACAGAAAACCTGGCCCAGCACTCTCATGCCCACGACTGAGGCAGATCACTTGGAAAAGCTGCAAGTCCCGTCATGTTGGTGGACTACGTGGACTGACCCCAAGTTGTTTTTGAGATTCTCTACAAAATGTGTGAGAACAGAATTGTCTCACTTCACTGTTACATTACTGAGGGCCCGATCCTGTGCTTCGTGCACCAGCTTCCCGCCGGCACATACTGTCACAAATGTGCTATAAGGCATGTTTGCGAGCAGTAGCGTGGGCCCAGCACCTGCACTGGGCCTGCATTACAACATCCGGTGCTTGCCCAAACCTCCAGGCAGTGGAGAGGTGAGCGGAGGTGGGGGGAGGCAGAGGGAGGCATACTGGGGTGGGCAGAGGGCAGGGGAAAGGCATGGTGGGGCAGGAGGGGAGTGGTATTGGTAGAGTTCAGCTCCGCCAGATGAGGAGCCGACACAGTACTCCTTGATTCGGTGGCGGCTAAAGAGCCACCGCAGAATTGAGTGACCCCATGGTAGGGCTACTTCCCTTACCCGGGGGAAGAGGACAAAAGTGGAACTAGTCAAACAGAGAAAGTTATCACCCAAAACTGTCCCCCCAATGAGTTTCATGGCTAAGCAGAAATTTGAATCCAGATCTTCCTAGAGCAATTCTTGCCACTACTGCCCTTAAAAGTGTGCCCCATATTCCCTTCTGTAGCCATATTTTAATGGGACAAATGTATATGAAGTACTTTTAAACGAACGGCCATTGTAGCTAATCAGAAGATTATTTCTAAGCTGTGTACTTTACCCAGGGATCAATAGCTATATCTTCAGTGTGAACAAGATCTCACACTGCAGTGCACACTCTCCAGAGCAAAACAGGGAAAAACAAAAAATGAGGCTAGGTCACACTGTCAAGTCTATATTCCAAGGCATACATCATGCGCAGCGAATGGGAGCTCACGGAATATTGGAAAAGTTCATGAAGAGCATTGACCTTCTAAACGAGTCCCTTCTTTCATTATAAGTAATGAAATGCAGCCATCTTTCTGTCACATGGATCATTTTTAAGGCTAGTAATTTTTTTGCAGGTACCCAGAGTAATTATATGAAACATCGTAATTGCCATAAGCAGCATAATGTGTACACTTAAGAAAATCACTGTAGATAGATGATGTACTAATGTGGGATCTCTGAAGCCACATTGCCTTCAGTACACACACAAATAAGGACACCTGGGTTGGGACAAGCACAGGAGAGGAAATGACTGTTAAGAAATGGACCAGACATTGCTAACCTGAAAAGGGAAGCGGCTTAGCGGTTCAGAATGTTGCAGAAGGTCCCAGGTTCCATCCATGATAAAGCTGGAAATGGCTCTTGTCAAAAAAAAAAAACCCTGAAGAGTCACTGCAACCAGTATGGTCAGTAGTGAGCTAGGTGAATTAGGGCACAGTCCTAACCAGGTCTCCTAAGTCCTATTTTGTTCAATGGGGCTTACTCTCAGGAAAGTGTGGTTAGGATTGCAGCCTCAGTGATCTAGCTCGGTGTAAGGTAGCGTTATATCTTTAGACAAGCAGATTGTTCTCAAACTATGCAGAAATTCTCTCTTTCTAGAATTTCCATCACACACATGCCAAAAGAAAGTACCTGGTAGAAATCAGAGCTCATCCTGCTTCATGAGCACTTTCTGCTTATGCAAGGGCTTATTAAAATCTTCCCTCTGTCTTGTCAATTGCTTATATCAGGGGCATCCAATCATAAGGTTCGCAGGTTGGATATGACACCCAAGAGCTTTATATTTGCCCTCCATGATAATTGGGGGGTAGCTCTCCCAGCTCCACCATCAGCTGCTCTCAGCTGTTGAACTGTGAAATGACACTTTGGCAGAAAAAGGGCTGCTAAAAGGACAGTCCGCATAATTATTGGGCTTTTTCATATCTCGAAAATATGCATATTTATTTCCTCTTTCATTTACAGCCACTGAGTTCCTAAGTGAGAACAAAGCGTGTATTTCTAGACATCAGCTGCTTGCTGACATCACTTCCTGCTTAATGACATCACTTCCAGCCTCAGCAAATGCCATGAATGCTGTTGGCCCACTGTATGAAATACATTTGACACTCTGGGCTTATACCGTTTTAATGTTAAAGCATTGCACATTTTTGCTTTTGAGATCCCTGGAGATTGCCTAGTCCATCCTACTGAAATCTGCTATTGGGCCCCAAATACCGTGAGTCAAAGGGAGGGCTGCAGACTTGGAAACTCTGCATTCTAAAAGCCTCAGCACAAGAAAGGCAGTGGCTTCTTGCACCTTACTGAGCCCGTCTGCCCTGAGGTTTACCCCATTGATCCACATCTGAACCAGTCCCAAGATTAATTACAGGCTGCAGCATTGATTTGCAGACCTTTGGCTTCAAAAAACTGCTGACCTCCAGAAGTACCCAAGGCTGCATCTATTTATAAATATAAAAAAAAAAAGGTGACTGCCATTCAAAATATGTTCCTTTCCTAAGCAGACTTCTGTCATCACAACTCATGTTATGGCACGAGTAAGAGACACAACTGATGGGATCTGTCATAATCCTATCTTAATAAGAAGAACTAAATTGAAATGGGACAGCTAATTTATGGTACAGTCACTTCTGGTTCTCTAAGGGCCACTTGATCTTTTCCCCTTGCTAGTAAATATGTGCCAAAGGTTTGGGTTTGGAGAATCATTATATGTGATGTATAATCACAGTTGCAAGGAATGGACTTCTCCAATTGAGTATTTGAGTACAAAATGGCCATAAATCAAGAGTTCTGTTTTCCTGTTTGTCATTACTTCTCTGATGTATGCTACTAAGAATCACCACATCCTGAACATTCACTGCAGCCAAAAACTCTGCAATGCTTTCAACTTCTATAGACAAGATGGGATCTCAGATTAAGGCCTTTAAACTCAGTGATGTTACCAACCACATTTAAGTGAATTGCTCATCACAGCGAGGTCCAACTGCAAAAAACTACCATTTTTTGCATTGCATTCAGAACGGCTACGTAAGAACATAAGAACAGCCCCACTGGATCAGACGTGAACTGAGAGTTGTCATCTGGTTTACCTTCAAAAAACTTTGTTGGACTTACTGCCACCCAACAGCTGCCACCCAGAGACTAGTTGCTCTGCAAAAAGAGCTTGAGCAACTAGTCTCCATGCAAATCTACTCCCTCTTGAATGAAACTGAGTACTGCAATTCATTTTGGTCTATGTTCAGACCTGGTCTTGGCATGGAACAGCTTTGGTCACCCTAATAGATGACATATGCCAGGAGTCAGATACAGAGGAAGTGTGATCCTATTCATTCTCCTGAACCTCTTAGTAGCTTTCAGTGCCATCAATGATGGCATCATAAAGGTAGGTTGACTGTGCTGGGGACTGAGGGCACTCGCCAGCACAGTGGCTCCACAGTGATTTGGACACAATGTTTCCAGAGTGACTTGGACAGTGAAGTCTAAAAGATGGTGCTGAGAGACAACTGCATGGCCCTGTGGTACTTATGAGAGAAGGCCTAGAAATGAGGCTGACTGAAACACTAACTTCTGACACCCCACATCTGCCCACCACCTTCTTGGGCCCACTGCCTACCAAAACAACTTAGAGCCCAGTCCTATGGTGCCCACTGCCCACGGTGGGCGTTGGTGGGTGTCGCAAAAGTGCTGTAAGATACTTTGCCACTGGCGGGAGACACTCCGTGCTGGCAGAGAGGCCTGTGCCAGTTGGTGCTGAGCCTCTGCACCAGATGGACACAGAAGAGGGTGCCGGCCAGATAGTTCCCCTGTAGGGTGGTGGGAAGGCTTTTGGGGGCAGGAGCAGGACAGGGAGTATGAAACCACTGAATAAGATTGTCCAGGGATTGGGGTTGAGGTATCATCAGTATGCTCAGAGCTCTGTTTCTCCTTTTCATCATATTCAAGGGAAGCAGTGGAAGTGCTGAACCAGTGCTTGGAATCAATAATGGACTGGATGAGGGCCAATGAACTGAAGCTCAGTCCAGTTAAGATGGAGCTTGATTGGGGTTTCATCTAACCAGGGAGGTGCATGAGAAAGGAAAAGTTCAGCTTTCCCCTTCTGCTGGTTTCCCCCTGAATATCATCCCCCTCAAAATCAGTGACTTGAAATGAAATGACTTTTTCCCCAGAGTGACACCTCAAAAGAAAATTGCCACATTGGGGCAGAATTTTCAGCAGAAAAATGTGAACTTCCCAACAAATTGACCAAATGACCTTAGGCAAGCCATTCCCTCTTCAACCTCAATATGGAAATAATAATAATTGCCTTTCAGGGTTGTTGTAAAGGCAAAGTCAAGATAGTACATGTGAAATGTTTTGCACATTTAGAAAACACTGCACAAATGTTAAGTGCTATTGTTGTTGATATGCTTCCCCCCCCAAAACATGGTTGTTGTTTTTGTTTTTTGTTGTTTTTTTGTGTGTGTGTTTTTGCAAAAAAGAGACACTTCTTGAAAGCTTGCCTCTATAGTGGGGTGGCCAAACTGTGGCTCACGAATCACATGTTGCTCTTTGACATATAATGTGTGGCTTGTGTGCCATACAATGTGTGGCTTGACATATAATGTGTGGCATAAAACATATGTTGGCTGAGATCCTTTTTGCGTTACAATTAATACAAAAGTAAATAAATTGTTAAGCTTTATAACTATTTACTGGGTACAATCTGAGAGTCTACTGGATTAAAACTTAAGTTTAATGTTCATGGTGAGTAAATATATTTAAGAATTTAAATGCTTCTTAAATGTTGTGGCTCTCAAACATCTGAAGTTTATTGTATGTGGGTCTTACATTAAACACGTTAGGCCACCCCTGGTCTATAGCATGAATTTATGTGCCCACCTGTTACCAAAAGGGCTGTTTTGTTTAGGGAAATAATTACACTGCCCTTATTGGAACCTTAGGATTGTAGGCTGGATAACAAGACAGCATAATGCAGAGAAATTCTCTTTTGCTTAAAGAGGAAACTGAGAAAAAGATAACTTTTAATAAAAGATTATAGTTTTATTAGAAAAGCACAAAGGTAAACATAATGCACATGGAGAAATGATAAGTGTATGTTTCTTGGCCCTAATACTTGAATCCAGTGTACCTAGCTTTCATGGTGGTTGCATGTGAAGAGTATTTGGTGCATACGAGGAAATTAGAAAAAGGAAAGGTTGTAGGGAAGGATTTCCAATCAATGATCTCTTGTGCACCTTTGAGTTCTCCCCTCTCTCAATCCTGCCATTGGTGCCTTCCAATATTCCCTTTGTCAGTTCCACCTATGATTGGTTGACAACCTTCAGTCTCGAAAGACTATGGCATAAGCCTACAGCACCCGGTATTCCCATGTGGTCTCCCATCCAAGTACTAACCAGGCCTGACCCTGCTTAGCTTCCGAGATCAGACGAGATCAGGCATGTGCAGGGTAACAGTTGTATCCGACTTAAACCTGTGAGTGAGATTTCCATGTAATTGATTTTATCAGACAGTAACAAGAAGTTGGCAAACATTATTCATTTTTTATAGATGTCATCTGAATAGTTAATGCCTGGTTTTTAGCCCTTACTGCCCCACTCCAGTAACTGGAAGCTATTTCCCCTGCTTCTGCAAGTGCAGTAAAGCAGAAACAAACATTTCAGTGACTCATAACATTGATAACATCATTTTAAAACATTCTGGCCTCTATAATATTCCATGCCATTCATTTTCCTGAATTTTACTTCTGAGAGTAAAAACCTCACCTTGTCATTTTCAATTCAAATAAAAGTGAGCTCACATACAGGGAATAAATTGGGAGACCTGGGAATTATGCCAACCGCAATCAATTTTAGCAAAGAGTTTCTGCACAGTAATAACCTTTTGAACTTCTAAAGCCCTCTTCATTCATTCCAGCCTTCAAAACACTTCACAGTCCTTAACTAATATACCTGCTACAATGGTCCTGCGGGCCGGTTAAACCATCCATGTTGCATCTCTCTGTTACTGGCAGTGCTTCTAAAATATCTGTAACATGTGTGCATAGGGGAAAAACAATTGTGTGCATTATGTAATGGCCAATGGCGTGACTGTATAATTCACAGAGCAATCCAACCCCGAGCCAGCACATGTCCCTTGTGTCAGCTCCTGAGTGCTACAAATCTGTCATAAAGCACTTTCATGGCTACCTGGGAGCAGGATAGGCCAGTGCACTGGTCTAGCAGAGTTGGTCCTGTGCCTGGACGGGGTATGTTTGTGCCAGCCCAGGCAGACCAGCACAGGGGGTGGGAGAGGGAGGTGGGAGGGAGGAACTGGGGAGGGAAGGGGGTTGGGTGGGGGGGCAGCCTAGGAGGCAGAACTGGTCTGGGAGGGGGATGGAACTGGTCACAGTAGGGCAGGTCAGATCCTAACCCCTGTCTGGCCTTTTGCTCTCCAGACAGGCACCTAGAACCAAGCACATGTGTTTAAATGCATGTCTCCTGCACACCTTGAAATAAAGGAAATGTACAGAAATTCAGTATTGTCCATGTAACATCTCCAGCACAGTGTTAGATCAGATCAGGCATTTTGATTAAAAAAGAGGAGGGGGATAATAAAGTCTGTTTGCATGGGCACACATTTCTGAACATGTGGGTGCTTTAAAAGAGATTCCAGAAACAATAGTGTTAAGGTGGACCAAGGACCATCTCCATGCAAAAAATGTCAGTTGATCTGCAAAGGTCTTCTTGCCCTGAGGCTTCCTTTCTCAAAAGTCTTAAGGAGTTAAAAGGAATAGATAATATACAAACTGCTTTTTTGAGTTTATTTTTATATTTTAGAGGTTATCACATACCTGCCTGTGACCTGTCAGGAACTGATGAGCCAATTAGGTGAAATACATTGTCAGAGTCCACCTAATTTATTCAGAACTCTTAATACAGAGCTTCAGGTCCAGTAGTGTGATGCAAAAAAGACCATCAAACATTTATCTTCCTATATTTACTCATTTACACATAAGCAATTATCTCCCTAAGTTTAAATTGCAGGGGCTGAGCTCTTTGCAGAATTATTAGCAGTTACAGTATCTGATTTTTGAATAACTTCAGGGGTTGGGGCAATTAGTTATCTGATCTTTCCATCACCCTTCTGGGACCCACCAACAATCAGGCCACAACCCACCAGTGGGTCCCAACTCACAGTTTGGGAACCACTGATCTACACTGAACAATAGCAGCTCTCCCGTTTCAGACATGGGTGTTTCCTGACCCTACTTGGAAATGGAAACTTCCACATTAAGAACACAAATGTCCTCCCATGTAACTCTTCCCCAAACCCAATAAGACCAGGGTGGACTTTAAGCTAATTGGACCATTTTCTCCCAATTGGCCCCACACCAGGACAATCTACTCTAGTCTTGTCAAATACACATAGCACCACATTGCAATGGACACCTAACACCACATTGCAGATTTTATAGACAATAGCAACAATTTTAATTTTCTTATGAATTCTTTAAAGTTCTGTAGGGTTTGTTTATACTGTTTATATTAACCAACATGCACCAGTTGGGCACGGCTTGTCAGGGCAAATCACCAGTCTCCACCTCCATGATTCAATTCAAATACAAGTCCTAATGGGAGCACTTTCTGAGTCGCCTGGAACGTTTTCATGACTCAAAAAGATGTGAGTCATGAGTCTTTCCATATAAAAAGCAAGCCGCAATATCATGGAAAAAGCAGAGCTGCTGCTGGGTGAGTGAGATTGCGGGTGTTGACGTTCTCTTTGCACACTCCCCTGCTGTGTGGCGATGGCTCCTTCCACTACTTGCTGTTTCATGTCTGTGATGCAGCAGCAGCAGCAGCAGAAGGAAAGAGCGGCCTTGCTTTGTGCAAGGCTTTTTACAGACCTTGAGCTATTGCAAGACTTTCATTCATTCATATAAGGTCCATCTCTAATGAATTCATTTATGTAAATTCATTCAAATTTGAAATGTAAATTAATTATTTTTTTCCCCGGCCCCCAACACAGTGTCAGAGAGATGGTGTGGCCCTCCTACCAAAAAGTTTGGCCAGCCCTGATCTAGTCCAACATCCTGTTTCCTACAATAGCCCATCTGCTACCTCTGGGAAGTCCACAAGGAGGACAGAAAGGCATATTTCCCTCCTGCCCTTGTTCCCCTGCAACTGGTAGCCAGAGGCGTACTGCCAGTTTGCCTGGAGTAATTCATAGCCATCATGACTGGTAGACCCAGTGATAGACCCAGTGGTATATCTAAGGTAGGGCAGGTAGGCCATGTGCCCTGAGTACCACTGAACAGCACCTTCCCAGTCAACTCTTGGCTTCTGCCAAACCACTGCAAACCTCCAAGCACAGTACTGTGCCCTGGGGCTTGTAGCTACTTGGAAGAAAGTCAGCTGGGAAGCTGCTGGACACGCAACAGGGGGTGGCAGCCACATTGCGAAGCCACTGCTGCCCTTCTCCAAACCCAGAAGTGATGTCACGACACTGCCCCTGACTACTCCGCTGGATAGACCTGTCCTCTAAGAATGTGTCCAATTCCCTTTTAAAACCAGCCAAATTAGTGGCCATCACCACATCTTGAGACAACAAATTCCACAGACTAATTATGTGCTGTTTGAAGAAGTGTCTCCTCTTGTCTGTCCTAAATCTCCTGTCAATGTCTTTCATTGAATGTTTCCTGTTTCTAGGGTGATGAGAGAGGAAGACAAACTTATCTTTATCCACTCTCTCTACATACATACATACACATAACATACATAACATCAGTATTTATATACTGTACCGCCCGCCTTTCTCTGCTTCTCAGACAGTGTTCAAGGCAGTTTACACAGGCAGATTTAGTCTGAACCACTCATTTTCAATGGGGTTTTTACAGTGTGTTAGGTGGAAAGCTCACAGAACCCTCAGTGACCAAATGTTGTCTTCAGGGTGTCTTCACAGATTATGTCTTCTGGTTGCTTGCCATCAAGCTTTAGCAGACATCATAAATCAAGCCTAGACAGGTTCTCAAGACTGTTTCCATTCTTTGCTGGCTGACCTTCACACACTCCCCTGCACTCTCACTTAGTGGTAAATCAGCTCATCAGTGACTCCGTTCTGCCACTGCAGGTACAGCAGCTTGTCACAGCCTGGCATTCCATCTCCCATCCATAAACAAGACCATGGTATCTCCTGCTTAGCTCTTTAGGCAGTACTGGCAGCTCAGTCATCCATTCACACCTTCTGCCTTACACCATACATAATTTACACCAGCATTTCTCCAATTGTGGGTTGGGACCCACTAGGTGGGTCATGAAAAAATTTCAGGTGGGTTATGTAGCACCCAGCTCAGCCAGTATTAAAAATACGGAGCTGAAAATACAGGGTACAGAGCTGCTGGGCAGGAGGGCTCCTGGTGGGAGAGAGGCATGGTGTTTTGCTCTAAACAAATGGGAAGATGGGATGTTGGAAGTGGGGAGGGCTGTGTGGTTGGAGAAGGATCCAAGTCCTTGTTCTGCTTTGACTTCTGAGCTGGAATATTTGAATTCTGAGCTATGCAAAATAACAGCATTAATGTACTGTGTAAGGGGACCTTTGGCTGATTGTAGCTTAGGTTTCAAGCCTAAATTGATGATATCACTTCTGACTATGAGATCACATCCAGGTAAAGCCATTTCTGCCCAACGTTGCATATATGCAACAGGGATCAAATGTGTACACCTGTGGGTTGGGCAAAAATCTTAATGACACCACTTCCCGACAGACTATCATTCAACAAACTGGGTCCTGGTGCTAAAAAATTTGAGAACCCATGTTTTACTCCATGCATAATTTTATAAGACTCATGGCCCAATCCCAATTCGAGGCCTGAGCTGGTGGAATGCGTATTCTTCAATGCAAGCTGCTGCAAAAGCACGGTAAATCGCTTTGTGGCAGTGCAGGAAGCTGGCCCACCAACAGGAAGGCCAGACCCCTCCTACATGCACTGGTGAAACCATGGAGGCCTGCTACAGCAGGTAAGCCCAGTGCAGGGGCAGAACGAGGCAGGGGAAGGGGTTGGAGCAGGAGGAGGGTAGAACGGGAAAGAGATGAGGTGCAGTGGGCAGATTGCCCCCCATAGGGGGGCAGATAAATGACAATAAAAGATGGGATGAAATAAATCCCAATTTATGGAAATAAACGCAAGATGTGACCATACCATTTCTGATCATACATTGGAATATTGGTGTTTCAGAGCACCAATAGTGTAGCAGATAGACAAGAAGCTGCAAAGAAATAAACAAGGAAGCACATGATAACCTAACAGTAGTTATAAAGGAAAAAAAATCACAAACTTTAATTATATATGATTTGCAGCAAAGATTCCTTAATACTCATTCATTTTTCACAGTTGTTTTAAAGCTTGCAGTTCAGTGTCCCAATAGATGGAAAAAAAACTCCTTTGAAACTATATGAAAAGGGAGGCATGACTCAGAGTATATCACAGCCAGAAAACCTTCTGATAATTCCAGTGTCGGTATTGAAAGTGCTGTGGATGGACCAAAATGCTTAATTTTAAGCTGTTTCATTAGACAAACAGCCTAAGGTGTCATTTTACATCTCTGCGAGATCTGAATATCACTTGAGCTCTTTCGAAAGGATTTCAAAGTATCTTTGAATAGCAGGTGCTTTTCACGGGACTTCATGAATCTTTGATAGACTATTGCACTCAAGTCACCATGGAGGAGGAGAAGTACGAAAGTGCTGCTCCGCAGATGTGCTCACTTTCAATTACATTACAGAAAAAAGGAAGCTGCCATTGAATTAGTATCCCTATGTCAAGTTTTCCCCTGCCTTATCACATGTCATAAAACTTATACTGTGGTCTAATGTCATTATGCCAGGTGCTTTCTCATCTCAGTTAGCAGCAGCCAATGATGCAGAGTGGGGATATGTTTGTTTATTTAAAAGATTCAAATGCCACCTTTCCTCTGAAAAACTAAAGGCCCAATCCTAAGCACTCCCAGTATGGCGCTGAGCTCTAGTGCCAGGGCTGGGTGCCATAAATGTGACATAAAGTACCAGCACCCAAAGTGTCAGGCGCACCAACGCTGGCCCAGCACCAGTCGGCACTGAGCTCAGCACTGGACAGATACCACCCAGAGCAAGGGAAGAGCTCCAAGTGGTAACGGTCTGTGACGGCGGGGAGGGGGGAGCATTCAGGAGTGGATGCAGCAGTAGTCATTTTGGAGCTGCCACATCCAGTGGAGCAGCCAGAGATAGAATTGGGCTGTCTGGCCTCAATCCTATTGGCAGCTAATACTGCCAGAACTAGCATTCTGACAACCTGAGGTCCGTTACGGCAGAGTGAAAGCTGGGCTGCTGTTGCGCACTGCTGGGCTGCCACAAATGGCAAGAGGCATGCACATGCAGTACTGGTTCTGGGACCCTCCACAGGCATAGGTAAATTGGCAGTGGCTGGGAGGGAGATGTTCGGGGGCATTCTGAGGTGGGGAGGGCAGGACCAGAGGGCTAGGAACTTGGTGGCAAGTGAATATCTTGGGGAAATCAATAAGCTGGAACTCTAACGTAAATATTCCATCACCCCTACAAATGAACATTCTGCACCTGTTATTGCAACCCTTCAAATTTAAAACAAATTACTGCACATTTTTTCCCCAGCAAATATTGATCCTACTACTATTGAAACCATATTTAGTACTGAACTTATGAGGTTTCTTAAATTCAATATACAATTCTCTGACTGTAAATGTTGAAAGAAAGAAAAAAACTCGGCTATAATATATGTGGCACTACTGTTATCAGACTGCATGCCGATTTTTTTTTCTTTAAAATAAAATTCCCTAAGAATTTTGATCAGAATGCATCACCTCTAGAGCCTATTATCCCGGAGGTTTTTCCAAACAATGTTAACAATGAATTATACTTAAAGTTTACTTTCTGAATTCAATATTTGGTTTCTAGGCCAAAGCCATCTTTAATAGACAGAACTGTTTGATTATTTCATTAATAAAATGGAGCACTTCCAGTTAGGAATGGCACAGGTCTCCTGAGACCAATCCATCTCCCAAGTCATATTTGCAATTGCTTGTACAAGTGAAGCCTGTCTAAAGTCAATTAAATGGCACCAGATTTGTAATATCCTTTTAAAGATATATTTAGATTCAGATTTACAACTCGGGCTACATGGATAGTTTTTCTTTGTTTCTTTCTTTTTTTTCCTCCCCAGTGATTATTGCAAACTTTTCCAGAGTACAGAGTTCATTGTATGTTTTGGTTTTCTCCCACCAAATATTCTTTATCAGTTACTGCATGTGAAACAGAAGGTGCAGTCCTAACCCACATTCCAGCACTGGCATAGCGATGCCAATGGGACGTGTGCTGCATCCTGCAGTTGGGTGTCACTCACGGAGGCCTCCTCAAAGTAAGGGAATGTTTGTTCCTTTACCTCGAAGCTGCATTGCCCTTATGTCAGTGCTGGAAAATGGGTTAGGATTGCGTACTGAGTTATATAAAAGATCCAACCCAAATTCCAGCTGTAGGCCAGCACAAGTCCTTGCTCAACTCATATTTGTCCCTGATTTGTACTGAGAGGCATACCAATCCTATCCTGTACTGCGACAGACAGGTAGACCGATCCTAGGCAGTGGATCCTACCTACCCACATAAATAAATAAATTTATTTATATATTTATATCCCCTTACCCCGCATCAAGCAGAAGCCACCTCAATGGGGCTACTTGGATCTACACCAGCAAAATCTGCAGCCCCTGACATCTCCTAATCAACTTTTTCCTCTTCCCCCAGGTAAGGTAAGATGCCCTGCAATGGGGCTACTCGACTTTGTGCCAGATATTTAGCCAGCATAGAGTAACAGCCCTGTGTCAGCCCAGGAAGCCCAACATGGGGCTATGGAGCTCTGCTTGCCTGTCCTAACCCCCTCCCGCCCCACTCTCTCCACCCTGGAACACCTCCCCTGCCCTGCCCCCACCCTGGAACACCTCCCCCTTGCCCAGACTTACACGTCCACCACCCAATGCTTGCCCAGAGCTCTGGGCAGTGGTTGTCTCTCCTCTACCTGGTACTGGCTCAGTCCAGGCTCACACTGAGCCAGCAGTAAGCATTGTGCTTTATGGCATGTTTGCAACATTCAACACCAGCAATGGGTCAGTGCTGATCATTCTGGATTGGGCCCTAAATCAGCTAAAGTCCTTACTCTTTCAACTTTGGGGTCTCGAAGCCTCAGTTGTAGGGTTGTGGCAGCTTATGGGAACAAAAAACTTTGAAGACCACTGGACGAGAGCACCACCAGATAAAGAGGGAGACATCTGGTGTACCCTCCTGGTACCAGGGGGTTTTGTCCCAGTCCTGTTCAGGTTCTTAGCAATTATACTAAAATAGCTTTCGCTAGTGCCAGGCTTCATGGAAACTTTTTTCGCTCACTCTAATAAGAATACTTGGTTGCATGGAACAGTGCTGGGAGGGTGGTTATATGGGTGAAAAGAGGGTAGCAATGGGGGCAGAGGGTGGGCAGATAGGGTCCCAGAAGGGGGGTGAGGTTGATGGTAGGCCCCTCATCTTGTACTTGATTGATTGATTGATTGATTGGGGTCATGGCACAAAAAAAGGTTGAAGACCACTGTCCTAAGTCTTATTAGACTATCTCTCACCTATAGAGCATAACTTGAGTAAATTGGGGCCCTTCTCACCCACAACTCCACCAGCAAAGGACCCTAATAGGCTCAGGCAATAAGGTTTTATACCCGAGAGTTTTGATGCTATCCTCAGGGCCTCCAAGAGGAATTTTAACAGGGGGTACAAAGGGAAAGGGAATGAAACAGAGTGGCAGAGGGTGGTGACAAGAGTGGACAGAAAAGGGGTGGGGAGGGGGTAAACAAAGCAGGGGGAGATGACAACAGCTGGAAGTCTTTGTAGTCCAGGTCTACTGGGCTTCCCAGGTCTACCAGTCTGCAGCATTGGCAGCTAGATATGGTACCAAATGCACTTTGAAGTCTCTCTAAAATATTTTAAATATAGAACATCATTGCAGAAAATTAGCATCATCGTATTTAGGCTCTCACTAGAATGGAAAGTGTCCTGTGTGCACCAAAACATACATCTGTAACCCCATAGCTGTGTCCCTGAGCTACTGTACACTCCTTCATAGCAAGCAAATCTACATACCAAAGAGCTACTGTAGCAGGCCAGTTTCCTCCCAGATTTGATACACTGTGTTAAGCAGTGTCATGTATGCATTCCTTGGCCCAGCACATATGGCTTTCAGTACTAGAAGCAGCCACGCATGCAGCATGCAACACAGACAGCAAGTCTAGATGAGATAGGAAAATAAAAGATCCCAGGAAATTTCTAGGTCCCCTTATTTGGCTCCTGGGCCCAGATACAAATTACCCCCTTCTCATGGGGCCTACCTGTCTTGTCCAATCCAGAGCCTTGGTTATCCAAGCCTTCCAGAACACTGACCTCACTTGCTGATGTATCGTCACACCCCCTCCCAACGGGAGAATCTTGTTAGCTCTTTGCTCAGACATAGCCAGAGGCATAGCAAACAATTGGTTGGAGTTGCAAGCAGCTGAGTCAGCTGGATTACACTGCACCTGTGCTTGCCACACCCTAATTAACTGGGCAAACTCTGATTGGGTGCTCAGCCCACTTAAGCCTCACCAGGCAGCTCCACCAGCGCAGTAGGTGTAAACTGTACAGCTGCTGCTGGCTTTGACTGACAAGTACTATATAGGAACTTGGACTGACTGACTGACTGACTGACTGTAATTTGTGGATACTGACTGGGATAAGGTAACTCTGGACTGCTATATTCTATGTGTATGACCTGGCCTGCTTTGACTACTCTGTGTGTAACTCCTTGCTCAAAATACAACTGCTGTTCAAAGACTCTGCTGTGTCTGCTACTCCGTATGCACCCTGCTCTACAACAGGATGCACCCAGGTTTCTACCTAACAAATCTCAGCTATATCCAATTCTCTAATTAGCCCCTAGCTTCTCTCAACTTTGAAGTGAGATAGCAGAAGTTCATACACATGGCCAGCCTGAGAATCTACTGATAAGCCCTTCTGCCTGGCACCACAAGGCACAGCTTTCTCCTGCTACCCACAATGGCTTCTGGTCTGTCAAAAGGGCATTCAGAACAAGGATTCTTAGCTTTCTTGATTTTCCTCTCTTCTTCTCCTCTCTCTTCTTTCTACCTGCTTTTCCCATGGCTCCATTGTTAGTGTGATTGTTAGCTGTAAAATTTCCCATTTAGATTAAGGAGCCAGTCCTATGCTTCCCTGGCACTCAGGAAGACAGCAGCACTGAATAGCTGCCACTGCATCCTATGGGGCCAGGGAAGCTCCTCAAGTAAGGGAACAATGGTTCCCTTACCCTGTGTGAACCCAGGTGGCCCCCCATGGGTCTACTCAGATCTGCACCCACTATTTAGTGGGCGCAGAACCACGGAGGCCCGTGTTGGTCTCCACAGCTTGCGAGGGGGTACAGGATGTGGCAGCAGACTTTGATCTCCTGATCTCCATTCTTCCCTTGTTCTGCCCCCATTCTGGCTCCTTCCTACCTTCCCCCTGCCCTCCCCTGCCCCGGTAAGCCTCCTTGCCACCCAGCATGAATATTTACCACCCAGAGCTCCAGCGACATGTCCAACTGGTGGTGGCCTCTCTCCTGACACAGCAACCATATTACTGGTACCAGAGTGCCTTATGGCACTTTTACAACAACAAATGCCAGTGGTGAAGCTGGAGTACAGACACTTACCCTGAGGAGCTTCCCTGGCCCCATAGGAGGTGGTGGCGGCTTTTCAGTGCTGCTGTCTTCCTGAGTGCCGGGGAAGCATAGGACTGGCTCCTTAATCTAAATGGATCAGGCTGTAAGTACGTATGAATTAATTCATTGAGACCCAGTTTGAACACCCCTTTTTGGTTGTGAAGCACTTTAGTACATTTCTGCGCACCTTCACCCTCATCTCCATTTTCCATTATACAGTCATGTGATTTACCATTACACTGGGTGCCTGCGCATGACTGTGTTTTTTCCCCCTGTGCATACATTACAGGTGTCTTAAAAAGCAGTGACAGTGTGACTCACTGGAAGGCAGCTTTCTGAAATCTCCGGTGCTCTCTGTCATCCAAAGGAAATGAACACTCAGCAGTGCTGCCCCTGAAGCATCCCCCATGCTTTGCGAAACGGGGAGCGTGTGTGCCACAGGTGAATTATCATGAAGCAGCAGGGATGTGCTCAGTTCTCACATGACATTTGCAGAGACATTCAATCCCAGGTATCCCTCAGTAATAACATGGTTATTACTGCTTAGTGCTATGAAATTAAAAGAAGAAAAGGGGGGCTGTGTGCCTTCCAAACTCACTCTGCCAGTGAGCAGATAACTATTTTAGTCTATTTCAATGTTAGTTTGGCCTTCTCTCCTCCAGTGGTACAGTATCTGCAGTTTTTCTGCCTTCTGGGGAAGAGATGCAAGAGATCCTTTGCGTACCAAGCTGCAGTTGGATGTTAACTCTGCTGGCCCATCACGATCTGTATTCTGCCCGTACTGGACAGCCGCTTTGCATTTCATACATTATTCACACTGCTGCAGTCATTCAGCAAGGTCACTACATACATATCCCTTACAGACTGTAAAGGAAAAGGGAGAGGGAGAGAGAAACTACTAAAGCAATATGGCAACCTTGAATACAGCTCTGAAATCTTGTCCTCTTTGAGTCAATCATCTTATGCGCGATGACTGACATGAGAGTAGAATTACTTACGTGTATTTGTTTCTAGAAGCAGGGAGTTCACTAATAAGAGCGTGACTGTTGAAGCCACGATCCTGCTTTAAAGTCATTATCCTCATACAAAGCAATAGCATCTGGGAACGTGTTGGGTTACTTAAAGGCACAATTTACCTTAATGTGATTCTCTGGCTTCTAATCTCTCATGTGTTCATCTGAACATTCTAAACCATTTCCCAAGGATGATGTCTATGTGACTAGTGCCATGATTCTTTGTGGTTGAGATGCTTGTACTATTTTGTTAAAATAACCACCCCAAAAGAACTTTTTAGAACAAAAATGCAGCATACGGATGGCACCAGATGCCAAATCTCCAAACTCTCCCAGCAGCTTCGTAAAAGTTGCTAAACAGCATGGGGAACAGGAGATGGGACCTCATAGGCCAGGGACCAAACAGTAGCCCCCTAAGAGCCTGATCCTAGTGGGCTCATGCTGGCCCAGTGCTGGTGCACACTGTTGCAAACATGCCTGTGGCAGACTGTGCCAGTCTGGCACCAGAGCTCACTCAGCAACCTTAGTCCACATTTTGGGAGCATCTAAGAAGTGACAGGATGGTGTTTGGTGCCACCTGATTGGTGAGGCTTGGTGGCATCTGATGGAGCACAATTCTGAACCTGCAAGAGGTTGGTGAAGAAAGGACTGGAATCCATAGCAAAAATTTAGCTAATTTATGGCAGTGATCTTCAACTTCTGGGTCTCAACCCCAATGGGGTTGTGAAGTCTTATGTGGCGGTTGCAGCAGCTTCACTCTCACTTATTTTGCAATGGTTGGAGGAGTATATGGAGTGCCTAGAATGGTGTTCAGTGCACTCATGAATGGTGCTGGTGTACTCCTGAGAGCGAGGTGGCCCAGGACACAATTACCACAACCTGGATTTCTTCATTTCTTATGTTTCGTTTTGGCCCAGACAGCTGCTGGGAGGGGATGACCAGTGTGGGGTAACTGCCTCACAAAGGAATCTGCCACTGTCTGAGGAGAAGAGCTAGGGACACAGCTTGTTAAGGGCCATCCTAGCCACAGCCGCCTTCGGCTACCACTGACATTGAGTGGCACAGAAAGCATCATGGAGCCTAACAGGTCGCAAAAGGACGAGCCAAAAGTGATGCACCAGCAAGACTGGATAGGGCAGAGCCAGCTGCCATAGGTGGGTCTCCAGTCTCACGTTTATTTATTTCTTTGGGGTTGTGGCGCAAAGAAGGTTGAAGACCACTGATTTATGATACTACCTGGAAAACATGATTGAACAGTGTTGCGCATTGGGTTTTGGATACAATAGGTGGTGCCCATCTTTCTGGTCCCTCCCCTTGAGCTTCCTGCTTGGTGAAAACTTTGAAACTTCCTATAGGCAAGCTGACATGTATAGAAAATAAGTTCTGAGCAACTACAAATAAAAGAGCTAAAGAAAAATCCCCGCCTTGATGCCCGAAGGATGTTTATTTTGATGAATTCAGGAAAGGCACAAACAGCTGAATGTAAGCAAGTTGATTTCTGTCACTACAGAGTTCACAGTCCAAGTCAGATGAGGATGTGAGTAAGCAAAACCAGGACTCCCACAGGAAGCCGAAAGCATAAAAATCATTTCTAGTAAGGTAAAACGACACAAGAGCAATCCCCTCTAAGGCGTACTCTTTTATCTAACCTGCTGCTGCCGACATCTGCCCACCAGCTGCCACAGGTCAGCCTATATAATCCAAGCTGCTTTGTTCAGAAATTGGGGAAATAGTAGTTGCGGAGCACAGTGCTCTGGTGACTCAGGCAAGAGCACTGCAGAGAAGACGTAATCCCCCATTGTTGCTCATCCAGCCGAGCTAGTGGGAATTGGCTTCTTAACATGCAACATGATGATCCGTTAAGATGTAAACGGACCTCAGAATTCATCCGTCATGGAATTCAGGTAGACCACTGTGATTCTCAGCAATTCCCTGTTATGAAAATACTAAAATCCACCAGGATTTTGCCAAAGCCATCACATGTTCATGTTGGACCGACACATTTTCATCATTGTCATTCATACACCACAAGCATTATGTATGCAAAATGTGCTGTACTATTTTTATCCTTTCACACAGTGAATAAGGCCTGATCTCCCCAAGCAGTAAAATGAAGTGACAGATTCCTGAAGTGGTGGAATGAACTATTCCTGTGGTTCTCAAGCATTTTAGCTCTGGGACCCACTTTTTAATGACAACTCTGTCGGGACCCACCGGACGTGATGCCATTAACCTGGAAGTGATGTAATGGCTGGCAGTGACATCATCAAGCAGGAAAATTTTTATGAAAAAATCAAATTTAAGTAAGGCCTAAATCCTAACCAACTTTCCAGCTCTGACATAGCTGTGCCAATGGGGCATGTGCTTCATCCTGCAGTTGGGGGGTAGTCACAGAGGCCTCCTCAAGGTAAGGCAATGTTTGTTCCCTTACCTCAGAGTTGCAATGCTCTCAGGCCAGTGCTGGAAAGTTAGTTAGGATTGAGCCCTAAGTGAATTAAGAGTTTACAATAAGCATAAGTTTAAAAAATTTTTAAAATAAAGAACCCTCCCAAGCCGTTGCTGATCTGTTTATGTTGCTGATTTCTGCCCAATGTTGCTATATGCAACAGGGATCAACCTGTGGGCTTGGCAGAAATGGGTTTAAAAAAAAACTCCCCAAACCCCAAAGGCTGCAGTCCTAGCCACAATTACTTTGCAATATGCCCCACTGACTATCATTTTTAAAAGCATATACATAGTAGCTTGTTAGAAATACAGTTCTGTCACATTTCCCCAAATGCAGTCACATACCATAGTAACATCAAGTCTAATACATTAAAAATAAAATTCACATTGATATGAACAGGGACTCACCTAAAATTGGCTCACAACCCACCTAGTGGGTCCCAACCCAGACTTTGAGAAACACTGGACTATACAGCTTCAGATTTGGGCAGGGGATTTTGAATGTTGCCCTGATAAAAATAACACTGCAAGAAGAAAACTTTAAACATAGTGGTGCACCATAGCTTTCTCACTGTGGTTCTGGTTCTCTAGTTCACACAAAATCTTCATGTAGAAGAGCACTCAAAAAAATGGTGACCACATTCAAAATGACATGCTGTAGTTCCCTGTACCGTTAGGATTATTTCACTGAGATGCATTTCTAAAACCTAATCTAAACCATCTGCAACTGTCTGCTACTTTAAGCACTTCACACCAAACCTCCTATAATCTCCTTCAAAGGAAAGATCAGGCAGGCTTACAGCATCTTACTGAGTGAATATCAGCCAACTGGAGGATGGGCCAAGAGTCCAGGATCATTAAACCCAGTTTCGTTTTGCTTCTCGATTTAGAATGGTGGATTGAGCAGCTAACTCATTAAAACAATGGTTCTCAAATGTTTCTGCCCCCGATCCACATTCAGCATGGAGCTCAGAAACCTGGAAGTGTTGGTGGTGTTGGTGGTGCCATGATGCTGTGATGGTGTCACTGCCAACACTTCTGGGTTAATGAGCTTTTTGATTAATGGGTTGCTAAAGCCTGCCTCCAAAGCATGTTTTTGCTGATGAGCATGATTTCACCTTGGCATTCTGCTTGGTGATCTTTGGCCTGCTCCAAGCTGAGTTGCATTGTGTTCTGACTGACAAAAATATGCTCAACAAGAACCACACTCCAGAGATGGGCTTTTCGTATTAAAAAAAATGCAAAAGCTTGGCAACCAGGAAGTGTTGGTGGTTCCAGGTGATATTCTGTGACCCACCAGAAATTGGATCGCAACCCACTTGTGGGTCATAACCCACAGTTTGAGAAATGCTGCATTAGAAGCAATAGAAAAGTTCTTCAAAGAATGGATCTTCTCGGGTTGTATGAAATCTCTGTTCAGGGTGAAGCATCTTACAAATATATTTGTACAGATTGCTGTATGGTGGGGAGTCCTCCAGGATGGCTGAAAAGTTAATCCATTAATATTTCACCACTTGTAAGGAGGGTACAGTGGAAGCCTGGCATTACAGACTTCGGGGAATTCTTAACTCATTTTCTTGTCTGACCCAATGTCACCAAGTATTCTGGAGTCATTTTGAATATAAAACACACTGCTGGCACCTCATTAATTTTAACTTTGATGGCAAAATTACTACAGTTGGAACTTTCTAAAAACAGCTTATGTACCTACTTTGCGATTCGACTCTCTGTGGATTTGAATCCTCATTATGATTCCAACTTCCACATACACAGGCCTCAAAATAGCTTGTATAATATAGTACTGTACAGGTCTTCAGAGACGTGGTGTGTTATTGTGCGTTTTGATCAATTTAATTTAGGCTCCTTATCTAAACTTATGAATTTTCCTCATACAGGTTTTTGTGTGTGTGGCCAGTCCTTGAGGCATTCTATAGCCCTTTCTTCCATTACCCAGGGTTCTCTCCTCAGATAATCAGGATCACATTGTCATTAAATGTATTGACTGGAATAGCATTCACAGCGGACTTACATCTGTGTAAATAAGAACAAAAGACTCTCTCTTTTTGTATCTGCAAGTTTCGCCTGTATGAAAAACGCAGGATTCAGACTTAATTATAACCCTAACCCTTGATTAATGAAGCTTTTATTCCCTAATTCTCTTGCATATTTACCAAGTGACAGCTATTTGGCTAGGCCTAGTAGATAATGTTCCTATTAATGTTTCTACCTTTTTCCCTGGAGAGGAATAAAGTAATTTACTTGAGGCAACTATTGTTCAGTACCTGCTTTTCAGCTGTTGTAAGCCAGAGCAGCTGGCACTGTGCATTGTTATGCCACGTACAGCCTTGCAGATTCACGCCAAGGGTTTATCAGTCCCTAGTCGGGACTGGGCAGGCTTGAGTGGAAACCGCTTCCCACTGGTCCTACCAAATCCTTCACAAATAGCACCTGTGAGCAGAGGAAGGGGAGAGAGGAGTAGGAGAAAGACAACACTTCAGGACACTTCCTGCTTCCCACCACACCCAACAATCATCTTTTCTTTTTTTTCCAAGATGTGCTATTTTTATTGATTTTATGAAAGTTTCTTTGGGACCCTTGTTGACTTACGAGCAGGATAAAAATGGTTAGAACTCATGAATAAATATTCACCACCTCCAGCCTAACTTACAATGAAAATCAGAAGACGTTGCCTTTCCTTCTTTCAGACCACCAACTATGTGGCCCATCATGGCTGTTGGTGATCAGAATCAGCACCATACTTAGGTTCCCAGGTTCCATGTGTGACTAGGGATATACCAGTTGTGTTCCACTCCCCCTGCTTTGCCTATCCCTTTCTCCTAACTGTATGCATGGGGGAGAGGGTTGTTTTGTCCACATCAGTCCAAGAGAAAAGAGGGAGGTAGGGAAGGAGGAAGGAATTTGGTGGTAGGGCTGTCCTTTAGGGGACAATTCATTGGTTCTGAATGCAATAGAAAACTTAATAGATGGTGCTGGCACCAGGTTGCTGGGGGGCGTGGGGCAAAGCCCTGCACTGGGCCCCCATGGCACTGCCTTCCCATACCCTAATGGCACACTGAGAACTACCAGTATCACTGGTTCTGGGTGCTGTAGGCTTATACCATAGTCTTTCAAGACTGAAGGTTGCCAACCACTGGTTCTGAGGGCTCAGCCCCACCAGGTGGGCTCTCTGATGGACATGTGCCCTCCGCCAGTGCCTCACATGGCCAACTCCTGAAGCCACTCCAGGCAATAGACACACATGTACTGAACAGGGATTCATATAAGTAAAGTTTTGGCCTAATAAACTAGTCAATAATGTCGAGGTGTGTGCCACCACCGAGAAGACTGTGTGCCACCACCGAGAAGAATCTATTGCTAATTCATAAATGTAAAGGAAGATCCTGGAGGTTTATATTCAAAGTCAGGGTCATTGATCCTGTGACAAGATTCAACTCTAATTATTTGATTCCTGCTAGATAAAGGAAGGAATGGAGTCTTATCACTGTTTTATCTAACCAACGTTAGGGGCAGGCAAGTGTCAGTTCCTCGTAGTTCCACTTTGTGCTCTGAATAGCCTGTGGTGAGTGTAGATCTATTTTGTGATTCAGGCTTTGAAGGCAAGTGTATTCAGAAATTTTTTTTTCAGAAATCACTTGCGTGTCTGTTAGAATACTTCTTTCTTTGTCTTGATATTATTTTAATGAGCATCCCCAAACTGTGAAAAATGATCAACTGCCAATAGCTTGTATAGCCAGGAAATTTTCAGTTCAGTCACTATAAGGTGCTAAAGGTTAGGAAGGTTCAAGGGAAGTGGGACCACTTCAAGCTGGTGATGCCCAGGGCTCCAGGTGGCATCTTGTCCAGTCCAGTGTATCCACCACCTCCAGCAGCTGTCCCACTTTCCACTGCTGCAGCTGTCCTCCTCCTTTAGTTCCCTGCTTTTTAAAAGCCAGAAGCAAAAAAAAGAAGGGAAGGGGAAGAAAAGAAGGAGGGGAACCTTTGTGACCCTCTAGCCTTACCTCCTCTCTCACTTCCTCTCTGCCTTCTAGTAGGAAGAAGGAAGAGGATGGAAAGGAGGAGTCAAGTTTGATTCAGAGAGGCGAGGAAGAGACAGTGGAAAAGGCATGGGAGGGGGAAAATGAAGAGGGGGTAAAGAAGTTGAAATGCCAGAAAATTGGAGGGGCAATGTGGAGGGGGTGGCAATGCTCAATAGAAAAGATACAAAATTAAAATTCACATGGGGGCAGCAAGTGGGCTTGGGCTGGACCTGATTCCTATACCAACTTGGAGAACAGCAACCAAATCTTTGGCCACTGGCCTACTTCCAACCCAATTTTGATCCTGAACCAGCGCAGACAGACCTAAAAGAGTTAGTAGCTGTTGTGTCATGCAGTCTTTTGCAGCAGTAGCCTCTAGGGCAGAAAGTCCAATTCCACTTGTAGCATTTTACACTAGTTTCACAGTGTTTTCAGATAGGCGCTAATTGCTGCATTGTCATCTAGTGAACAGACCTGAGTGAGAGCTAGGCCCAAGGCAAGTTTGCAAACACTAAGTGATTGTTGTTCAATACCATAAGGATAGTATTGATCCAGAGTTTTTGTAACAAATGAAACAGTTTGTTAATTGCAGCAGTGTATCTGATACTGTGATATGGACAGAGCAGGAGCATAGAATTGCTTTAGAACTGTATTTCTCAAACTGTGGGTTAGGACCCACTAGTGGGTCGCAAGTCAATTTCAGGTGGGTCCCCATTCATTTCAATATTTTATTTTTAATGTATTAGACTTGATGCTCCCATGGTATGTGACTGCATTGGGGGAAATGTTACAGAACTGTACTTTTAACAAGCTACTATATATATTCTTTTAACAATGATAGTAAATGGAACTTACTCCTAGGTAAAGTGTGGGTAGGATTGCAGTCTAAGATTGTAAAAATTTTCCTGCCTGATGATGTCACTTCCAGTCATGACATCACTTCCAGTGGGTCCTGACAGATTCTCATTCTAAAAAGTGGGTCCTGGTGTTAATGTGTGAAAACCACTGCTTTAAAAGATAGGGTAAGTTATCCTACACATTAGCGGCAAAAGTAGGGAGAACTTGACATAAGGCTGCCATTTTTGGTGTCAGCTCCTGCTGTGCAAAATACAGGTGGTACGTGTCACTTAACGATGGGGATATGTTTTTCTAAACCCAACATGGCTACCCGGAGAGCTGCTTTTACGCTAGGTGCAAAAGGACCAAACAATGATCCATTTCAGATCTGCCTGACCTGAAACCAGCTTGCTCAGGGCCCAGAATGTTCTGGTCCACTACCCATGGGGTCATGTTATTCAAAATCTAATGCTAAGTGCATTCATTATTGTCCAGGTAGTGCCCCAGAATGCCCTGGGGGGGGGGGCCCAGCATGCCTGCCCTGACACACCAAAATGCCCAGCATGCATTTTGCCCTGACACACCAAAATCAGGTCGTGACTCACCAAAAATCAGGTCACAGCCCACCACTGTGTCACAACCCAAAGTGTGGGAACCACAGCTTCACCGTTGCATATGCAGACAGTTGTTGACCAAAACATTGTTATACAGCGCATATCTTTATTGAATTATGATCCTAGCCACTGGGCCTCCCTATTCCTGACACATATGGTTGAGGGACATTTCAAATAAGAACATAAGAACAGCCCCACTGGATCAGGCCATAGGCCCATCTAGTCCAGCTTCCTGTATCTCACAGCAGCCCACCAAATGCCCCAGGGAGCACACCAGATAACAAATATTACATGGCGGGAACTGGTAGAATTTTCTGCCACTTTATAGTTGCATCCAGTGGTGATTCTCTTATATGGTGGCAGAGAAGTAGCAATTATCCTTATTCACCAGCATCACATCCTTCTCTGTGGCCATTTGCCTTGTGTCTCCTTTGTGTCTTTTTTTTAGATTGTGGACCCTTTTCGGAAGAAGGGACCAACTTCTCACTCTTTTGTTATGAAACCACTTTGATCATTTTTTTGTTGAAAGGTGGTGCATGCATGCATGTCTCTCTGTGTGTAAGAAATAATAATAATGAACCAGTCTAATTTGCATTTCCAAATAGATTTATCTAATCTACATAGTACATTTTCAAAAGCACATCTTTAGGTGTGCACTTGAGAAATGTACTGTATGCCTACAAACTTCAATTGTAAGGGTCAAATCTAATGTTATGAGAATTTTTTTTTTCTTTTTTGCATTTGGGAGGTATATATCTTACAGGGAGCCACAAAACAGGGGAAAAAAGCTGCAGTGGGGTATATGGGCACTTTCAGACATCATCTCCATCATAGTTCAGATGCTAATCATGACCTCTCTGTGTGCTACTTCCCGTCCTCTTAAAAAAAGGAATTTTTTTTGAGAAGCCGCAACTGGAAATAGAACCACGGTGGAGACAAGTCCTAAAGGCCCGTACCCCCTGCTATGTTTCACCTTATTTTCTAGCCTCCCCATGAGACTTTTACAAAAGAAAAGGAGGGGAGACCATACTACAGAATCATAGAGTTGGGTGTGACCCAAAAGGTCATCTAGTCCACCCTTGCCTATAATAGAACATCTCCAGCACCTCTACTTGAAGATCTTTAGTGAGAGAGAATTCACCACCACCCTCAGCAATCATAAAATTCATTATACATTCATTGTATTGTGCAGTGTGGCCCGAAGGAAATACATCTTCATGAAAATAACTCATAGAAACCAGCTGAGCTCGTTATGAGTGTGTGCATTTACAATGAGTGTCTCGTTTCCCCCTCCCCCCATGTCTGTTGAATTCTTCAGCATGTTTCTGTCTCTATTCTCTTCAAAAACAATATGTCTTTGTCATGTGAGATCCCACCCTGTGGCCTATAGAAGAGCTTGCATAAAGTAAAACCTCATAAAATAGGACACAATACAGCTCCTTTTACACCAGAAATAACTGGGATTCCTTGCTTTGTGTCATTTGAATGTTTGCAATTAAAGAATCTAACCTGAAGGAATGATTTTATTATGCATCACTTCTTGCAGTGACACCAGGTAATAAAAACAAAACAGCACTATATATACATAAATTTGTGGTACCAGTCGAACAGCAAATGTGTTGATTCACTGGTTACATTGATGCCCTGGTCTCTGCAAACTTGGATTCCTAAGAACCTGGGCTCTGATACTTGCAAATTTGGCTATCCATACTCTAGGCCAGTGGTTCCCAAACGTTTAGCACTGGGACCCACTTTTGAAAACGGCACTCTATCTGGACCCACCTAGCTTTACGAGACTTAAGAAAAAGACATCTAGAAAGAAATTATTTATTTATCTGCAAGTAATAATAACGCCAAAAAAGACCCTCAAACATTTATCTCCCTATATTTACACATACTTGCAAACTGCAGGAGCTGAGCTCTTTGCAGGGCAGTTAGCAGCTATATGATTTCTGAATAGCCTCAGGGCTTGAGGCAATTAGTTATCTGATCTTTCCATCAGGGCCTAAGAGAGGGATGTAAAAGGGGTAATTTGTACTCAGGCCCAGAGTCCAAAAGGGGTCCCAGAAATTTCCTGGGATCTTACATTTTCCTAACTTCAGCTGGGGACACAACCACGAGCATGTGACTGCAGCTACTGGCAAGCCATATATGCTGGGCCGAGGAATGCATACAAGATACACTTTAACATAGTGTCAAATCTGGGAGGAAATTGGCCTGCTACAGTAGCTCTTTGGCTTGTGAATCTGCTTGCCATTGTATAGGAACTCAGGGACACAGCTACAAGACTACAGCTGTTGCAGAAACGGGTTTTGAACCACACAGGACATTTTACATTCTAGTGTGAGACTAGACATGATGATGCTAATTTTCTGCATGATTTTCTATATTTAAAAGATTTTAGACAGACCAGCATGTTTGGTTTTCTGTATTACTGTATCTAGCTGCTGATGTCACTTGAGTGGGTAGACCTGGGCTCCAAAGACTTTTCCCACTGTCTCCACCCTCCCCCCCACCCTGTTTTGCCCCTCCCTGAATTTGCCCCCATTTTTCTAACCTGTCGCTACCTCCCCCGCTCTGTTTAACCCCTCCCCCTTTGCAAAGGGTCCCAAAAGAAACTTTATACCCCCTGATAAAATTCCTCTCAGAGGCCCTGCTTTCCATCACCTGTATTTTCATTGGAGGCTCTGCCCAGCTGCTATGTGAACAACCAAGAATTGAGTTGTGACCCACCAGTGGGTCCCAACCCACAGTATCGGAACCACTGCTCTAGACACAAGGTCCCATTTCTGCAATTTGGTTTCTTCTAGAAGAACCTTTGAGCCTATCTTGATGCACTTTATGAACAACATATTCAGCATAAATCTTAGATCCATCGTACAGGAAAGAAGTTGCCCTATTTATTTGACAAAAATCTACCATTAATTCCAGTGTTCCTGAAAATTATGCATATTACATGTTACCCTTATGTTAGTTGTTTTATTTTATATTAGTTGTTTTTCTTTGCCATGTTGTCATTAGCCACTTTGGTTTACATGGTAAGAAAAAGAAAAAAAAGATATTTCAAAATAAATAAAAATACTTCATTTAGAGGAAGCTAAAGAGCAAATGAACAAAAGGGCAATTTACACATAATTAAAGCGTTTGGGGAATAATGTAATGGGCTAATCAGACAATCAGATATCTTCTTGCAGCAAGATCATGTTCAGCAGCTGATGGACTCTGATACTGCCACAAATCTCTCTCCTGGGACATTTATCTGACCCCCTGAGCTTGCAAGAGTGTCACCTGGCAGCAAAAGAATTAAACCTGGTCTCAGGCTTAGTCTCCAATCTTAACTGTTCCACTTCCAGCCCTGATGGGAAAGATGGCTAAAAGGCTGCTGTGTCATTGCCAAAGCCTTTGGGGCACCCCTTAAGAACAGAACAGGATAAGGAACAGCCTGGCTTAGAAGTGTGGGACTCATAAGTGCGCTTTCGTGAATTTGACGCATGCCACTTCCCAAAGACTGGGAAGAGTGTTGTGCTTTTTTCTGACCACCCCAGCCTTACCAGCATTCAAAGAAGGACGTCCCAAGGCCTGTGTAATTATGAAGAGGCCTCTGGGCCTTCTGTTTTCTTGTCACTGGGATGGTCAGGGAGAAGCATGTTCTGCAACTCTCAGGTGAGCTGTTTTGAGCTTGGACTTCCCCGTTCCTGGTACTCTGGAAGCTGCCCATCCCAAATTTCATGCCAATGTGCCTGACAGCTAACCAGGCTAGATGACTGAATGGGGGTTTGCATAGAATAGGCCCAGTGGGCTGGCTGAAGCCTGCACACCATCCTTGCTCTGGGAAGAAACGGAAACCCTATTAGGATGCCACATCCTTGTGATGATGCAAGGTGGGGGGGGGGCTCAACTTTTTTCAAGGTCTCAATCCACTCCCCAGTCTATTCCACTAGCTGGTGATCACCAGCATTTAGTCCAGCTAGCAGCAAACCACATACTGTATTTGTTTGCTTGTTGAATTCCAACCCAGCAAAATCCCATTATTTCCTAGCCTAATGATACTTTGCAAGGTTTTCAGGCAGGAACATAGTTATAATTAATCCAGGTGAAATTTAAACATAAACTCAGCAGACGGCAATACATTTAAAAGAAATTAATATAAGTAGTAAGCATAAATGGGCAATAAATATAAATAATCTAGTAAGAGGAGGCTTGGGAGATGATGAAAGTGAACTAGAAGTGTAGGAGAAAACTGGGGGTGGATCAAAACTGTGCTGTGTTAGTAAAGTGGAATTTCATTTCAACCTCCTTCTGCCGTGCATGGAGATTCAGCTCGTGACTGCTTAGCCATGGGATAAGTGAAGCAATGACAAAGCAAATGCCCTTGTGAATTCTCTCACCAAATTAACTATGCCCAGCCAGCACTTACACATCCTATAGGCCAAGCTTCCACATCAGAGAGTGTGGACACCAGGCAGGTTTGACTTCTTGCTCCTTGCAAAATGGTTCTTGGCAAATTAACCATTGGCAGTTTCCCTCATTACAGAACTTAAAGGAATAGGAGAAGCCTCATTGGTTGAGCTCTAAGAGCAGCCCATTCCGTGTGGGGGATGACCTCAGTGAAGAGCAGGGATATGTATTGCAGGGGAGGAATGTGAGGTAGAACTGCCCCGTTGTTGCCCATGGAAAAGCACTGCAGCCTCCCTACCCACTTACATTCAAGGATGCTCTCCTTACACTTGCTTTCTCAGATGTAAGGAGAGCCTTTTCAGGTGTAAGTGGGCAGGGAGGCTGCAGTGCTTTTCCACAGACTATGACGGGCCAGTTCTACCTCACCTCCCGCCCCTGCAATGCACATCCCTGTCCTTCATTCCCCCACATAGAATGGGTTGCTCTTAGAGCTCAACCATTGAGGCTTCTCCTATTTTTTAAGTTCTGAAATGAGGGAAATTGCAAATGCTTTCTCAGGTGTAAGGAGAGCCTTCTCGGGTGTAAGTAGACAGGGAGGCTGTGGTGCTTTTCCATGGACTACAACGGGGCAGTTCTGCCTCACCTGCCACCCCCGCACCGCATGTCCCTGGTGAAGAGTCAAAATGCTACCACATACAGAAAAACAGTTTAGAATTTAAACTGAATGTATGACAATGTGAATAGCATTTAAAACATAAAGCTAAAACCTCTTGCCTGAGGCTACTGCTTCCCTCTACCCCATGCCAACACAATTTGTGGTTTACCAAGCCAAACACAGACCACCAGCCATACTGGGGGAATAGGAACTTGACAACTTTTTGTCCTTGCAGTTCCAATCAGGCAACAAAAACAGGAGGCTTGCTACACCCCTTGTTGGTCACTATACGTGTCTGGTGACTTTTGTATAGCTTGATAGGCAGGCCTCATCTATCTCATGGTGGTCTAGGAGTCATCAGGAAACATGCAGACACCCCACCAAACATCCATTAAAGGGCAAAGAACCTTTGCCCTTTATGGTTATTAGTCACCATCTACTGCAGTGATTTTCAACTGGTGTACCTTGGAAGTTTGAGGTAGTGTCATTTACTAGTATGGCCATTGGGGGATGTGATTCCTCCACAGCATGGTGTGCCTTGTCAAAAAACCGATGGTGTGCCTTGACAATTTCAGTGCCTTGTCAGTGTGCAGTGAGTTGAAAAAGGTTGAAAATCTCTGATCTACTGCCATGTCATGATGGACGTATGCTGTCTCCAGTATGTAAGGCAGTGGGCAGGGCAGCAATGGCAAGAGAGGTATGCTTTTTTCTCCTGCTTGTGAACTTTCCAGTGTCACTTCGTTGGCCAGTGTGGAAAATGGAATGCTGAACTAAATGGTCTTTGGCTTTATCTGTCAGGGCTCTTCTTGTGTTCTTTGTTCTTATATTTCATAAAGAGAACTGATCTACCTGGCAGGTTGGTGTGGGAAAAACTAACCAGTTTGAAATTCCAGTCAGAGCCAGGATATCACTGAAGGTGAGAACATTTCAGCTCTTTCTGGACGCCACAAGAGAGTGACCTACAAGCATCACTATGTAATGACGGAGGGCAGACATTTTCTAAAACTCCTCTGGAGTCCACGTTTTCAACTGAAGAGTTCTACAGAATAATTACCTCACAACTTCTTGTTAGGAAAATTATCACATCGCTAAGAGAAAGAATACCTGTCAGGAAGCTTGGCATCAGAATTCCAGGATAAAAGGCCTAACATAATATAAAATTGATTGTTTTCACTTCAAAATTCTTCTGTTGTCTCCACAAAAGAAAGGGTGAAAATATGCTCTCATACCTTGGAGCTGCTCTATGCAAATTATGTCATTGATGGACCTCTTTTCTTGGGGAACTTATTTAAACGGAGCATCAGTAATGAAGAACGAAAGATTTATATTAAATCAGTCAGGCAAGTCCTTGGAATGAAAGAAGACAGAGGGGTGTTATTGCCTAGATAATAGTATGTTAATTAATTGTAAAAGGTTAAGCCTGTAGGATAATCTCAGCTCCCCTACAAGAATTTACTTTGCTACGGAATTGCTAATAAATGTCTTACGTCTTAAAAATGTGTGAGACGGGGATCTGAAATGGGAGCTATCTTTGTACTTTATATAGACCACTTCAGGCACAGTACTTTGGTTACAGTGGAACCAAGTGGCTCAATAAGAATTGCTCCAGTGTGGGGAAAAATGCACCCCAGACTACATATTGCCACTGCTGGGTCCCATCCACTACAGCAGCCATTTTTCAACCACTGTGCTGTGACACACTGGTGTGCCGCGAATGGTCCACACGTGTGCCACAGGAATTGGGGGGGGAGGATTATTTATTAGTAGAGCCAATGGGGAAGTGAGCCCCCCACTTGCAGCATGGTGCGCCTTGTCAAGTGTCAAAAACCTGATGGTGTGCCTTGACAATTTTAGTGCCTTGTCAGTGTGCCATGAAATGAAAAAGGTTGAAAATCGCTGCCCTACAGCATGGGCAATCTTCTATGGAAGAGTTAATCTTGATCATTGGCCCAAACCTATGCTTACTGTGTGCTGGCGGAGTGCACACTTTGCCGGTGTCCACTGTCACAAAAGTGCCGTAAATCAGTGCACCTACATGCAGCACCAGCAGGAAGGCCAGAGTCTTCCTGTTTGTGCTGGTACACAGAGCTATGCACACTTTAGTAGGTAACTCTGAAGCAGGGAAAGGGGAAGGGTGGTGGAAGGATAGGGTATAAGTGTGGGAGAGGGTGAGGACAGAGGAGAAGTGGGGACCATGGACAGATCTAAGGGGAGGCAATGTGTCTGTGCCCCCCCAAAAAACTGTTGCACCAGTGGGGAGCAAAGTCAGGAGCCATGGAAACGCCCTCTGGCCGTGGCATTGGTGGCAGACGGAGCTGAGTTGAAATGGGAACCCAGGTCTACCCAGCAGGTACATCTGGGCTCCAAATCCAGGTGGGAATACAAGTCTACCCACCCAGCAGATGGCCACGGGGTCTGTAAGCTCAACCAAGAGCCCAGATCTACCTACCCTGCAGGTAGATCTGGGCTCCAAGTCTGGGCAAGAGTCCAGATTTACTCTCCCAGCAAATGGCTGTGGAGACCATAAGCTCAGCCAGGAACCCAAGCCTGGGTAGAGTAGATATGGAGGACAGACTGTTTCCCATGCAGCAAATCCCCCCTCTCCACATCGCTGAAATGGTCCAATGGAAAGGCAGAAGCCAATACGGTTGGTTCCAGCGGCGTCGCAGGAGTTGCCAGAACGTGACTGTGTTCAGCCATGAACTGCCTCAGGGACTCCGGCTCCGGATTTTGCCTCGAGGTTGACTCCTGAAGCCTTTTCCATAACTGGATGTAGCCGCAAGGCAGTGGAGGTTTGGAATCAGAGTTTTCCTTCTCTCAGATGAGCTGCCTTCCCAGGCTAACGAATCCCATCTACCCAGTGGCTGTTTAGTCACCTCTTACGACAAGTACAGCCAAACTGAATAGCACCATACAGCCAACTGAATATTCTACCAAACACCAATACATGTGCAGGCCACAAGCTGAGCATGAGCCAGTAGTGTGAAGCAGCTAAAGAACAAATACTAAAACTAATGCATTACTGGGTTGCATTAACAGAGGCATGGAGTCCAGATTACAAGAATCCACTTATTCTACCCTAGTCAGTCCTTACTCGTTATACTGCATCTAGTATTGTGCACCACATTTTAAGATGGAGATTATTAACATGGAGAAGTTTCAAAGGAGGACCACTGAGGTGACAGGAGTCTGGAAACCAAGTGCTATGAAGAACAATTTAAAAAGCTTGGCATGTTGAACCTGGAGAAGACAGGTAGTCCAAACCTATCTGGGCTGCAGGTACAATGGCACAATTAGTAGTGCTGAAACAGCAGCTGGTTCTTGAGCTCAGCCACTCTAGGTTCAGTTCCCCACTAATCTGACTGCTCCTACACCTTACCAAAATTGCACCTCTGATTCATGCTGGGGAAAAAACAAGCTGGCCCATGGTTCTTCTGATACATTTAGTGATAAAAAGAATAAATTGGGCACGTCATCGACTTTTCTTTGCACACTAGCTCATGAAAGTCTGCAGCTGTAGGCTAGCTACTCCCAAATTGGGAGGGGGGATCATCATCATGGCGATATCACACTGTTTTTAGAGGTGAAGAAATATACAGTGTATGACATCTTGATGCTGGCTTTCCTTGAGGATGATTTCCAGTAACATTTGGCACCCTTTGGCAGTGATAAGTTGAGGAAAAGGTAACAATCGGTCAGTATGTATTTTATTTTAAATAAGAAGTTGTGCAATACCCAGCAGGTGAAAGCAAACTTTTTTTTTTTAAACCAAAAAGGAATAGTGATAGCTCAAGAAATGTTTCAATTCCACTTAAGAAAAAAAAAATATGGCTATATTCTTCAGTTCAACTCCTGTTCAAAACAATGGAGCATATTTCAGAAGCTGTGATGAAGCTGATAAAATATGAATGTGAATCTTGTGTACTTTGTCAAGAGTTTCTCAAATATTCATGCAGTTAATCAGTTGGTATTAAGAGCTAAATGGTGAGCATATGCTGTAAAACTGAGGCTGGCGTCCCACTGTTGGCCCATGCCATTTTAGACTAGAGATGGGGGACTCAGGACCCAATCCCATCCAACTTTCCAGTGTTGGTGCAGTCACAATGCAGTCTTGAGGAAAGGGAACAAACATTCCCTTAGATTCCCTTACCTGGAGGAGGCCTCCATGATTGCCCCCTCATTGCAGGATGCAGCACATGCCCCTGCACTGGTGCTGAAAAATTGGATAGGATTTGGCCCTCACATGTCTGAATGCTTTTCCATACAAGCACATTTTCCTGCACATTAACACCTAGCATATCAAGGCTTGGCTTGAACACTTCTCCGTGCCATCTAATTTTCTCTTCAGAGAGATTTTCAATCATGGGAGCTCCCCTCCAACCTACAGGCTGAAGTAGTACCACCCAGACACAAATTTTCACACTTCTCTGAGAATTAAGTCATAGGTGCTGGCTGAAAGAGTACTTTAGGGCACTTCCTCACCCCATGCTGCTGCTCTGTGTCTCTTTCCAGTCTTGCTAGTGTGGCATGAAAAGCCCTGAGATGTGGGAGGAGTCCACCCTGTGACTTGTCTCTGTTCTTGTTATCGATCTTGCAAACCTGGGGTGATGATGTGTGGGGAAGGGCTGCAGCTGGGCTCTTCCTACATGGCCCACCATATGTTGCCAGTGTGGCAAAGGGAGAAACCACTTTGTGATAACCAAACTATGAGAGTAATCTGAGAAGGCATTTTCTGTTCAGTCCATGAAGTTCAGCTACATTCATCTATCCACCTATGAAGAGGACAGCATGGGACATGCTGACATTTCCTTATATGAAGTGGCCATAGGCCCAAGTCAGACCATTGCTCTGTCCAGCTCAGTACTGGAGACCTTCTGCATGTAATGCTCAACCACTGAGCTATGACCTCTCCTCAAAGGTGTAGTGGATGTTTAGCAAATGTCAGTGCAGTGTGGGATTATTCAGATGATAGAGTGAGCTGAAATGTTAGCCATCAGAGGTGCTCAGCTGATGAAATTTGAAAGGACCAAATAGCGCTTTTTTACCCATGGGTAGATGTACTTAAAGTGGCAAGTTAATAAGAAATAACTCACATTTCACATTACCAATATGAAAGACTTATTCCTCATCTAGCAGAAAGAGTCATGTCGCGCTAGGGGCTGCAATAAACTGTCTTATTAGCCTTTTTCTTTCTGAAGATATGTGCTCATGTGCTTAATTTTTTTTTTCCCTAGGTTCCCAGTTGAAGGAAAACAGTCATTTATAAGAGCAGGAATTTTAAGAGGAAAAAGACCTAGTGCCAACAAGGTCATGAAGAGTCTATTTGGTAGAAGGAGTATTTAATTTGGTAATAGATCACACTGTTCTATTAGAGTTGTTTAATCATCCAAAACCTACCTCTGGGCTAATTAGGCGAGTGTGGAGGTTGCAGGAAATTTACCTTTCATGTACCATCTTGGAAAGGTCAACAGAATAAAGTTCTTTTCATGAGCACCACCTATGGCTGGTAAATCAAGTATTTGTATGCTCATAAAAGGATACCGAAACTATCTTGACTACCTTGTTACACTTTATGGCATTGTGTAGTGAGCAGTGGACCCCTTTGTTATTAGATGCTATGAAAAATTTTGCAAGTGCTGCATGTAATAACAGTAAATAGTACATCTGTTCCCCACAGTAAGACAGGATGAATGTGCTGGTTTGAATAAGTGCCCTTTTAAAGGATCTTAAGAAGAAAAACATCCAACAAGTGTCCCTATTTCTTTAGGAGTTGACTGTTATTTTTTCCTAGCTGTCTTTTGTTTCATCAACTGGAAGCAAGTCTAGATTCTTCTACATGTTCTAAACAGTGTGATGACAGTAAAGCAAGAAGGCATTTTCCCCAGGCACACTCTGGATAGATGAGCGAAGTGGGCATAAGAAGTCGTGTCACATCTCGGTGGGGCAGCTTTCCCCGCTCAGTGTCTGCCTGCCATCGCCGCCTTGACCTCCTTCCCAGTTCCGCCAAGGGCAGGCAGGCGGCCTGCCCCACACCTCTTTCCCTTCCTGCCCAAGAGAGGATGACCCAGGCAGGGCTTCCCCGACCCCCCTCCAAGGGGCTTCCCTGCTCCCTCCTAGCTGCTGGAGGCTGCTGGGGAGGGGGCAACAGTTTAGCCCATTCCTGCATGCACGACTTTCACTCGGCTGCATTCAGCGATAACAGCAGACAACTGTTGCCCCGGTAGTCCTAGTTGCTCATGGACATTGTTGCCCCTGATGTTGTCCCCCAGCCCCTGATGTTGCCCCACCTAGCAGCTGTAGCCCTGTGAATCTGCTACCCCTTGCACCCCTTTAGCTATGCCACTGCTTGAATTCACATTAAACGGGACATGACTTGTAATAACACTGTCCAGAAGTTTGACTCCTTTCTAGTGAAACCAACTAGTTCCTGGTTGTGAGACACTGCCATAACCCATAAGTGACTACTCAAAATATCTGGTATATCATCAGGCAAAGGAAAAAGTCACAAAAGTGATTGTTACTGAGATGATAGCTGCCACCTGATTGACATGCTGGAGAGAGAACACTGACATCTGTATCTAACAGCATCAGTGTTCCCATTTTGAGCTAAAAAGCCTGTAACCAGCTAATTTGTATGCTATGGATAAGATACAAAGGAAAATGCTTAACATCCTAGCTTCATATGGATCATAGTACATTTGAAATTACACTGAAAGCATGTGTAATTTTCAGACTACATAACTTATTTTTATTTTGCTAAGAGAAATAACGCTTAATTTTCTTTTCCAGAGAGAAAACACAATGGCTTCCTCAATCTGATTCAATATGTCTTTCAGTCAGAAGCTCTTATGGCAGAGCAATGGGAAAGCCATTTTAGAAATGCAAAATTAATAGATGTGATCTTAATCATCCCCAAATGGCCTTGAAATTGTCCTGCCGCCCACGGGGCAGCTCCAGGAAGAACATTTGAGGACCATAGCCTGAGGGGAAAAAAGAAGTGCAAACAGTTGCTTCCAGAAGATTCTCCACTTAAAATATTACACCTGCCACAGAGAAGCCAAAAAACATTTCCTTGCTTTTTATCCTGTATCACATAGCAATACTCAACCCATTAGTTGACATAATCACAGTGTGATGCAGCAGTCCTATACACACTTGCCTTAGAATAAGTCTCACTGGACTTAGTGGGGATTATTTCTGAGTAGACATGCACAAGATCGCACTGTGAGTCCTTCCTCCACATGACTGACTGTCAGAGGTGGGGACACTGAAAACACTATGACATCGAATCATATTTTCATGGCATACATAATACATACTTTTTGGCCTTGGGGAAGAAGAATCTTGGGTTCCCATCAGATCTCTCTTTTAGCTTTATAATGTCATTAAATTACAGTTCCAGTAATTTCATTTGCTTCAAGCAAAACCACAAATCATATTGTCTTATTATACCTTCAAGATGCATGTACAAGGATGTCTGTGATAGCTACGATCATTTTTTTAAGGCAGTTGATTACAAATGTATTTAATCACTTGGAAAAAAGGCTCATCCTATCTATGGCACTTCTTATACAGAATTACACTGAGATCTCCTCCCTGCAGTGCCCACTTCTTGCCTGAACATGACAGAAACTTCTAGCATGTCTCCGGAAATTTTACTTTTGAAAGAATAGTGATAGGCTGCTTAACTGAAATTGGGATGTAGTTATAATTGCATTTCTACTGATTATTTCAGGGTCATCAAAGGGATGGTTCAAATGTGTGAACAGTCCTCAGTTAACATTGTAAGGCTTAACAAATGTCCATGCCTTGCAACCAAGTTTTTACTTCCTAATTATATTCTTGGAGTGAGCCTTTCTTGTAACATTTCCCAATCTCTCCTCCATTTCTCTGTTTCTCTGAATAATCTTGAAGCATTTTATTTTTTTCAATAATACAGTTTAAACTGTCTACATTTCAGTTTTTAATTATGGCAGCTCGATTTTTAAAGAATTAAGTTCTGCTTCTAGGACTACTCAATGCAGCCCAACACCATCCTTGCTTACTTACAAGGAAGATATTTCCTTGCAAAAGAGGAGATTTCACTTTTCATGAGACTCAAATGGTGTGCAGATAACTGTACTCTAAGTAGGGTTTGCATAAAAAAAAGAGTGAATCCATCAAAACATCAATAGTCAATAAGATAAAAAAGTTATTTTAAGATCCAGTACCTACAGCATCTTTGAAAAGCTTTTCTAAAGAGAACGTTCTCACACACTCAATGCAACAAACCTGTGGGTTGTGGGACAGCAGCTCTATGATGCTAGCCAGTGAAGTGGTTCAACAGGACCCTTTCAGAAAGGAGAGCAACCCACAGATATGGCATGGCAACTGGCAAGACCCTTCTCTGGGTACTCCATAGCATCATAAGAACATAAGAACAGCCCCACTGGATCAAGCCATAGGCCCATCTAGTCCAGCTTCCTGTATCTCACAGCGGCCCACCAAATGCCCCAGGGAGCACACCAGATAACAAGAGACCTCATCCTGGTGCCCTCCCCTACATCTGGCATTCTGACTTAACCCATTTCTAAAATCAGGAGGTTGCGCATACACATCATGGCTTGTACCCCATAATGGATTTTTCCTCCAGAAACTTGTCCAATCTCCTTTTAAAGGCATCCAGGCCAGATGCCGTCACCACATCCTGCGGCAAGGAGTTCCACAGACCAACCACATGCTGAGTAAAGAAATATTTTCCTTCGTCTGCTCTAACTCTTCCAACACTTAATTTTAGTGGATGTCCCCTGGTTCTGGTGTTATGTGAGAGTGTAAAGAGCGTCTCCCTATCCACTCTGTCCATCCCCTGCATAATTCTGTATGTCTCAATCATGTCCCCCCTCAGGCGTCTTTTCTAGGCTGAAGAGGCCCAAACGCTATAGCCTTCCCTCATAAGGAAGGTGCCCCAGCCCCGTAATCATCTTAGTCGCTCTCTTTTGCACCTTTTCCATTTCCACTATGTCTTTTTTGAGATGCGGCGACCAGAACTGGACAAAATACTCCAGGTGTGGCCTCCAGGTTGTACCATAGATTTGTACAACAGCATTATAATATTAGCTGTTTTGTTCTCAATACCCTTCCTAATGATCCCAAGCAGGGGTGCCCAAACCCCGGCCCTGGGGCCACTTGCGGCCCTCGAGGCCTCTCAATGCAGCCCTCAGGGAGCCCCCAGTCTCCAATGAGCCTCTGGCCCTCCGGAGATTTGTTGGAGCCCGCACTGGCCTGATGCAACTGCTCTCAGCATGAGGGCAACTGTTTGACCTCTCGCATGAGCTGTGGGACGAGGGTTCCCTCCACTGCTTGTTGTTTCACGTCTGTGATGCAGTAGCGGCAGCAAAGGAAAGGCCAGCCTTGCTTTGTGCAAGGCCTTTTATAGGCCTTGAGCTATTGCAAGACCTTCATTCATTCATATAAGTTCATCTTTAATATATTCATTTATGTAAACATATGTAAATTTATTCAAATTTTAAATGTAAATTAATTCTTTTTTTCCCCGGCCCCCGACACAATGTCAGAGACACGATGTGGCCCTCCTGCCAAAAACTTTGGACACCCCTGATCCCAAGCATAGAATTGGCCTTCTTCACTGCCGCCGCACATTGGGTCGACACTTTCAGCGACCTGTCCACCACCACCCCAAGATCTCTCTCCTGATCTGTCACAGACAGCTCAGAACCCATCAGCCTATATCTAAAGTTTTGATTTTTTGCCCCAATGTGCATGACTTTACACTTACTGACATTGAAGCGCATCTGCCATTTTGCTGCCCATTCTGCCAGTCTGGAGAGATCCTTCTGGAGCTCCTCACAATCACTTCTGGTCTTCACCACTCAGAAAAGTTTGGTGTCGTCTGCAAACATAGCCACCTGACTGCTCAACCCTGTCTCCAGGTCATTTATGAAAGGGTTGAAAAGCACTGGTCCCAAGACAGATCCTTGGGGCACACCGCTTTTCACCTCTCTCCATTGTGAAAATTGCCCATTGACACCCACTCTCTGCTTCCTGGCCTCCAACCAGTTCTGAATCCACGAGAGGACCTGTCCTCTAATTCCCTGACTGTGGAGTTTTTTTAGAAGCCTTTAGTGAGGGACCGTGTTGAACACCTTCTGAAAGTCCAGATATATAATGTCTACGGGTTCTCCCACATCCACATGCCTGTTGACCTTTTCAAAGAATTCTGTAAGGTTCGTGAGGCAAGACTTACCCCTACAGAAGCCATGCTGATTCTCCCTCAGCAAGGCCTGTTCATCTATGTTTGTCTATCACCCCTTAGGAAATGGAACCTAAAGCCAAGTTGCCACCTTGCCTGAAAAAGCTAAGCAGAATCAGCTTTGGTCTGGCCGTGGATGTTCAAGTGGAAGCTTCGCAGAGGAATGTGGAGTGTAGCAGAGTCAGCTGGCAAGAAATGGATATCGTCTTGAGAGCCAGTCTGAGGCTTGATTTGTAGCTGCCTGTTGAATCTTGGAAGGCTAGAGCTGCAGCCAGGACAGTGACTGCACTATGAAGGGAAACATCTGGAGAATCGAAGCGTTCTATCTATGGGTTTCTCTAATTGGCTTATCACTTAACCATTGTAAAAACCCCATTTGTGGGCCAACCTGCGTATGTAAAGTCTATGAGAAAGGTGGTCTATAAACAAGTAATAAATAAGAATAAACAATAAATACTCCTCCAGCTTCACCAGGCTCAAGTTCTAAACAATATATATGCTTATTGGAGGATAAAGACATAGCAACTTATCTCATTGGATTGTCATCTGATCAGTCAACTCACCCCAAATGTTAATCAATCAGTAAATCAGTCAATTAGCAGTCAAACACTAACTTCACCAGTCAAGTGTAACCAAATAACTGTTAATTAGGTAAATGTATTAGAATAACAATCACTAAAAGAGAAGAGTGCTAAGTACAGAAGTTACCTTCTGATCCAGAAGACTCCAGAGACCAGTTCCTCCCAGAACCTCCATGGCGTACCATGTCATATCACGTGGATGTGAATCAAGATGTTTTGTCCATTGAATGTTCAAAAAAGAAATGTTACAAAAACAAAAGCATAAAAATAAAGCATGTGTCAATATGTCTCGCCTTCCCTTTCCTTCGCCCCAGTTGTTCAATCTTTGAAAAATAAGACTTAGAGATTAGCTGATGCACAGAGAGCCATTTTCTTTAAAACACTTAATGCGAGTAAATGGTTTTATACTTGTCTGGCTTGTTTCAGTTCAGAGGTTCAGGTTCCAACTAGGTAAGCATTCAAACAAAGAAAAGAAGCCAAACTGAAGAGGTGATGCTTTAATATCTAGACCAGGGGTGCCCAAACCCCAGCCCGGGGGCCACTTGTGGCCCTCGGGGGCTTTCAATCAGGCCCTTGGGGAGCCCTCAGACTCCAATGAGCCTCTGGCCCTCCAAAGACTTGCTGGAGCCTGTGCAGGCCTCTCAGCAAGAGAACGACTGTTCAACCTCTCACTTGAGCTGTGGGACAAGGGCTCCCTCCACTAATTGCTGTTTCACGTCTGTGATGCAGCAGTGGCAGCGAAGAAAAGGCTGGCCTTGCTTTGTGCAAGGCCTTTTATAGACCTTGAGCTACTACAAGACCTTCATTCATTCACACAAGTTCCATCTCTAATATATTCATTTATGTAAATTTATTCAAATTTTAAATTGTAAATTAATTCTTTTTTTTCCTGGCCCCCGACACAGTGTCAGAGAGATGATGTGGCCCTCCTGCCAAAATGTTTGGACACCCCTGTTCTATGTGATTAAAACCATTCCTTGAAGTCATTAATTAGAAACAATGGGGAATTGTCACAGCTGCCACAGCTGTCAACCTTCTCTGTGCAAGTCAAAGGAAACGGGTCTGAGCATTTATATGAGAAGAAATGAGAATGCTCAGCTAGGATGTTTGATTTGGCTTGGTTATTTATCTCTTATTGCGGTGGTTCCCAAACTGTGACCCATGGCTCCTTGGGGAGTCATAGAAACAAGCCAGGAGAGCCATGGAATCCTCAAAACATGCCACCCTATACAATATATAGGATTGTAGCCCAAAAGGGGAGCCATGGCCAATGGTCCAATAGGTCAAGGAAGCCACCAGTCAAAAAGGTTTAGGAACCACTGCCTTATTGTGTTTGGTACCCTAACCGGTCCCAAGGCCTTGGAGTGAGTGATAACAATCCATCAAAGATAGTTTCCTGCCCCAAAACTGGTCAATGGATCATTCTACACATAATGGGAATGAGATGGTTTATTACAGTCAATGATAGTGTCCTCTGAAAAATGTGAGAGCCAAACTCATTTTTAACATGTTTGCACCCCACACTGGGCTGATGTGATTTATGAATCCTTGCATAATGTTTCTGCAGTATATAAGTGGCTGGCATAGGTCTGAGGCGATCTACTGGCAGGCAGCCTACCGGGGAGGGGGGAATAAGTAAAGAATAATTTTGCTTACTTCTGCTTGCTTCAATGTCCAAAAAGTACAAGAAGATTCAAAGGAAGAAGATGAGAGAAGACGTAACACTAAATAATTTTTCTTACACACACACACATACAGAGCATAGCATGCAACGCACATTCTGTTTCACAGTAATCCAGTAGCTTTTGTGCACACATACAGGCTTGCTTTCTTGCTACATTTCTCAGTTGGGAACTCCCTGCATATACAGGGCACCTTGTGTGTCTCCAAACTCCAAAGATTTTTGATACTGTCTGTGGTTGGGTGTCATTTTTTATACAGTGCACACATGGATGAGAAATTGTTTTCTTCAGTAAAAGAGATGTATGCTATCAGCATGGTTGAGCAGCATAATCAACATGCCAAGTTATGCTTGAATTTCAATCAGTTCATTCCTGCTGAAATGAATAGGAATATATGAACTTAATCCAAGCAGTTGTCCTTAGCTGTTAGGAGGATCGTTGTCACACAGCTATTGTCATCTGTTGAAAAATGCACAGTACACACAGATACTTATCATGAGAACGAACCACGTTGCTAGAGTTTGCTGTTTTAATTTTATCTAGGTGCGAGTGTTCAGTGGCTGCAACATTTTAAGTCACCTGTGTTGCTGTCCAGTTTTCTGAGCCAAAAAACTTAGGCACCTGTTCATAGGACCTGCTTCCAGCTTCCAGGATTCATCAGCCCTTTCCTCAAAGTGGAAGTGTCAGGGAAGGTAGCTAGAAAAGGCAGGCTCAGTGACATCACTAGGATTCGCGTCACCTGCTGCGGGAGGCCTGTGCGTCACCCCATGTAATGGGCGGGGCAACGCCCCAGGTGGGTGTGGTGATGTACCATTACCCCTCCCCCACCAGATTTTTGTCTGTACTTTTTGATAGAACACAGATATTTCAATGCAGTTTATTTCATTGCATTCTACATGAAATTACACATTGATTGATATATAACACGATGGTATTATTGCTCCAAACTCTGATTTTAGTGATTTTGAAAACTTGTTGAGTCTCTCTCTCTCACACACACACACACCCCGTGTCAACTTATTAACACCTTACTGCAGCAGTTCTCAAACTTTTAGCACTGGGACCCATTAGAATGACAATCTGTCCAGAACCTACTGGAAGCGATGGCATGGCCAGAAGTGACATCATCAAGCAAATTAAAATAAATAATTAAATTAAAATAAAATATTTAACTAAGAGGGAGCCAGTCCTGTTCCACCAAGTAAATCTGAAGTAAGTCCCATAGTGGTCAATGGGGCTTACTCTCAGGAAAGTGTGGGTAGGATTGCAGCCTGTGAGCCCAAGCCTATGCATGTCTACTCTGAAGTAAGTCTCATAGTGGTCAATGGAGCTTACTCTGTAGTCTGCCTGCAGTAACAACCCCCAAAAAGAATCAGTGAGATTTCCAGCCCTCCCCAGTGCCCAGTTTAAAGTTCTTCTATTTCAGGCACATCAAGATAAAGACCCACCTGGCTTCACAAGTGCAAAATAGAAAACTTTCCCCTTACCATTCAAGCCTCTTTTCTGTTCTTTTTTTTTTTTGGGGGGGGGGGGGGAGGCTGCCTTCTGGAGCAGCTCCATCGGATCGGGACCCTTCTGGTGTCCTCACATTCCCCTTTGCCTGGCCTGACCACCAGCCAAGGCACGTCTGCCTACTCGCAAGTAAACACAACTGTGAGGTGGCTTTGCTTTCCATGGGGCTCCATAGACTGGGAGGGAGGCAGCTGGGAGGGAGGAACCTCCTTCTCCGGTGTTTTTGGGGGCTGCTCTCATTGGATGAGGACCATTCTGACGTTCTTGGAGCCTCTCAGCCTGCCTCGACTAAGGCAAGTCCGCCTACTTGCTAGTAAACGTGCCCACGTGGCTTTGTTTCAGGCTCAGACTCACAGCTGGGAGGGGGGGAGCTTCTCCAGTGTTTTTTGGGGTGCATTCATTGGATCAGAACCATTCTGGTGTCGCTGGATTCCTCTCATCCTGCCCTTTCCAACAGACTATGGCAAGTACACCTACTCACGAGTAAACGCGCGATATAGCTCACTTTCACTTTCCATAGGGCTCCGTGCATTTTTTCCTTCCGGTTTTTTGGCCATAACTTTTGAACAAAAGGAGCGATTTCAATTCTGTTTTTTGCACTGCGCTCCGCTGGCAATTCCGCATCCAACGGTGTATGGCATGATGCGGTAGCTCCTAACCCCACAATGTTAGTGCGTCCTCCCTCCAGGGCATGTCACCCCCCAAGCGTGTCACCTGGTGCGGCTCGCACCCCCTGCACCCTCCTAGCAACGCCAGTGGGCGGGCTGACTAAGGGGAGTAGTGCCTAGTGCTTAGCACTCACACACCCCTTCCTACTCTCCACTTTCCCTTTGTAATAGGTCAGCAGCTGAATGGGAATTTGGTAGTATAGTCCACTGCTACAGTCCTAATCCAAAGATACCAGCCAAAGTGGGGGTCATCTGGGAAAAAAAACCCTCCCAGGAGAACACAGATTCCCAGGGGTTCTTGTTAAAAATCTAATTGCAATAGCACCCACCAGTGATCAAACGTGACACCCCACTGCATTCTCTGTGAACATAGAACAGGCAAGCAAGGAATCAGTTTGTATCTTGTTTATTAAAAATCCAAAAGAGAAAGAATTAAACAAAATGGGGAGGGGGTACAAAAAGGAACCAAACAGGTGGTTTGGAAAATGCCTGAGGGCTCAATCCTATCCAATTTTCCAGTGCCAGTCCTGCTATGCCAATGGGATATGCACTGTTTCCTGTGTTGGGAGGCAGTCACAGAGGCCTCCTCAAGGTACGGGAACAATTGTTTCCTTATCTTGGGGCTGCATTGCGGCTGCACTGGTGCTGGAAAATTGGATAAGATTGGGCCCTAAATGGACATAAAGATGAAGTTTTATGGGAGTGGAATACAGCTCCTATTACTCACTACTTAAATTGTCCCAGGAATCGCAGTCCCTGCACCTAGACAGGCAGCTTTGGCTTCCCAAACAGTAACCACATGTAGGCTACAATCAGTAAGCCCCCGTAAGACAGAAATAAAATATTGATCATGGAACATAGTGTATCACTGAAGGCTATTTTTATACTATCTGGTTATAGTTGCATTGATAGGGTAAGCCAGAATGGTTTAGGGCCCAATCCTATCCAATTTCCAATGCAGCCGTGCCAATGGGGCATGCGCTGCACCCTGTGGTGGGAAGGCAGTCACAGTGGCCTCCTGAAAGTATGGGAACATTTGTTCCCTTATCTTGGGGCTGCATTGTGGCTGCCCCAGTACTGGAAAGTTGGGTAGGATTGGGCCCTCTGTCAGTAGTTTGGGAATTTGACTTAGACCAGGAAGATCCAGGTTCAAATTCCTGCTCAGCCATGAAGCTTCCTGGGTGACCTTGGGCCAGGCAAGGCGCTGTCTCTCAGTCTCACCTACCTCACAGAGTGGTTGTGAGGGTAAAAAAAAAAGAGGGAAGGAACTACATACACAGACCTGAGCTCCTTAGAGGGAGGGTGGTATGAAAATGTGAACATAATTAATTAATTAATACATCAATCAATCAAACATGAAGGTTTTTTCTTCTTTCCCTGAAAGGATAATAAATAATATTATCCAAATAATGAAGCCACTGAGTACAAGAGAAACTAATGTACTGGATTAACAAGGTTCTGGAAGACTGACATGGTTACCTGGCAATCGATCAAAGACTCTTTTCATGTAAAACAATGGCAGCATAAAAATAGCTAATAAGTCTGAGAGCTGATTATTATGTCGTGGTTCTGCTGTGGGAGCTTTCTTGTCTTAAAAAATCAACACTGAGTGCATGAGAACCGAGGCAACAGGAACAGTGGTTTGGTGCTTTCCAGATGTAATGTTTTCCAATCTGCCCTTTGGGGGCAGATAAAATCATCATAATGGAATCATGGAGACTACATCCCATTGTCTAGTCCAGCGATTTTCAACCTTTTTCATCTCACAGCATACTGAGAAGGTGCTAAAATTGTCAAGGCACACCATCAGGTTTTTGACAATTCACAAGGCGCACCCTGCACTGCCAGTGGGGGGCTCAAACACCCCAATAGCTCTACTAATAAATGATTGTTCCCCAAACTCCTACAGCACACTTGTGGACCATTCACAGCACACCAATGCGCCATGGTACACTGGTTGAAATCACTGGTCTAGTCCTCCAGTCAACTTAGCTTCTCTAGGGCAGGATACACTGAATGTGAATTAGAGCCATGTTTCGTGATCAGCAAACCTCCATAACGTTTAGTGTGTCTGTGATGGCATGATGAGGAATACAAGACTAACCACATTTCTTCAGTCAAGGACAGGTGAAGGGGAAAAACCTTGATCCAGAAGGAACCACACTCTGACTTTACAATCAGTGAGGTCTCAAGTGACTTTAGTGGAAAGAGCTATCCATTATGCCCCACTGGAGAAAAATGAATGACAGCCTAACCCTAACTAAATCCCCCCCCCCACCACCAATGCAGCCACACCAACAGTACATGCACTATATCCTGTGTGGCGGGCAGTCTGGAGGCTTCCTCGAGGTAAGGGAACTTTTGTTCTTTTACTCCAGGATAAGCCTCCACTGTCCCAATGGGTCTCCTCAGATCTGTGTCAGTTATTTGGCTGGTGCAAGTCCAGGGTGAGTAAGGGAGAGAGAATGGGATCCAGCACACATTGAGATTCACACCTTCCTCCCCCATTCCACTTTCCATCTGCCCCCTCCCACCTAGAAACTCCCGTTCTTCTCCTTCCCTGCCCTGTGCCGCCCACCCTCCACCTCTGCCGCCAGGTTACCTTCTACGCCAGAGGTAGCCAGCAGCGGGCTGCCAGCACCATCACTACTTGTGGCAGTGGACCCCAAATGGCCGCAGTGGCAAGCTGCACATACCACCATATGATCATTTACGACAGCAGAACTGTGTTCCTCTATCATAAATGGCAGTTTAGCCCTAGTTAAGATTTGGCTGTTAATAAAATGGTGCGATAGAAAAGGCAAGATTTTGATCAAGAGGCCACCAATCGAGTAAGCAAAACTAAATCTCATCCTACAACACCATCATCATATATACCTATAGCTCATCATTAAGGCTATCATTTCTAATAGTTTCATTACCACAAAAGTTGGTCTGTAGCTGAGTGTAGTTGGTCAGTGGAACTCCTTGCCACAGGACGTGGTGATGGCATTGGGCCTAGATGCCTTTAAAAGGGAATTGGACTAATTTCTGGAGGAAAAATCCATCACGGATTATAAGCCATGATGTGCATGTGCAACCTCCTGATTTTAGAAATGGGCTATGTCAGAATGCCAGATGCAAGGGAGGGCGCCAGGATGCAGGACTCTTGCTGTCTTTTGTGCTTCCTGGAGCATTTGGTGGGCCACTGTGAGATACAGGAAGCTGGACTAGATGGGCATATGGCCTGTTCCAGTGGGGCTATTCTTATGTTCTCATGTTCTTAAAAACAAGAACATTAAAGAACAATTACTGTATCAAATCCTACCATATAAAAACAAGATGAAGAAGAGAAAAAAAGAGAAACTCAACTTTTTGTAAACAAATAGCTAAAAATGAGTACCCCAGCAGAAACCAAGGACATGCTTTATTTCAGTTCCCAGGTGGGACTCAGAGAAGGGACTCAGACTTTCTTTCCTTGCTCCCCTTGGCTGGCCCTGGGCCACCCACAGCCTCTATTACATAATGGAAGTCTGGTACATGTCTCCTGTTTAACAATGCACTGGTTTCTCTTCTCCCCAGTGCTTCAGCCTGCATGCCTCTGGGATAAATATGCAGGGACTCAAACTCCAGATCCACAGACTACAATCCTCAAGGATATTTTGATGCTGTATGCCGGTAAGAATGACTGTTTTAAAAAAACAGAGAGAGCAACAAGATTGTCTTCCTTGGAAGGGCTATAAACCTTAGCCCCATTGAAACTAATTAACAAGTAGAGCTCAGGCAACAAGCTTGGAATGAAACAAGATAATATTCACAACATCGACAGAATGTGCAATTGCACTTTCTGAATTGAACGATCGTTCGTCCAGAACCTAATATATGGACCCTAAAAGCCATCATTAAAACTACCAAGCTGTTTTTCCCCCACAATTCCCCCCACCCAAAAATAGGATAAACAAGAATTTTTTCCCCTCTCGAGACAAAGAAACATCTGATTTACCACATAAATATGTTATAGAACAGTTCAGATCCATCTTGTCCTACACCTGTGTTCGCCTTTATTCTTGTCCAACACCAATAAATAACATTTTCCTGTGTCAACCCTTTTTGTACAGTTGCAGCAAACAAATATGCTTCCACTCAACCTTTCGTTGCTCTACAAAGGGCATTTGTGTCTTGCAGCCCAATCCAATGTATGCATGCTAGATGCAAGTCCTGCGATCTTTAGGACTTAGCCCCAAGTCAATGTGGATAAGATCAGAGCTAGGATCCTAGAATATAGGCTTTCCATTTGTAAATCATTCCTTCAGTTCTTTTTTGGATTTGCTGTTGGACAGTGGTTCCCAAACTGTGGGTCGGGACCCACTGGTGGGTTGCAACCTGATTTTTGGTGTGTCCCAGTGGTGGATCTGCCATTCACTTGATGGGTCGTAGAGTCTCATGCACCTCGCGCACCTTTAGGACCCCGTGGAAGCCAATCTGAGGCTCCCGACAGAGTTGGAAACTGCTTCTAGTTTTCTGGAAGCACAATTTAAAGAGTTGGGGAACCTTCAGGAGGCTTCCCCGACGTGTCATGGAGTCACACGAGGCACTGTGCACTCCAAGTAAGGGGGGGCAGATTTGCACATTGGGCGATAGCATGGGGGGTGTGCCCCACAATAGGTAGGGGGGCTGTGCCATCACAGACACAGGGCACAGGGCTGGGGAGGTACGCTATTGGTGGGTCCCACAAAAGCAGAGCAGAGCCTCCAATGAAAACACAGGTGATGGAAGGATCTAATAAACCTGAGGCTTTTCAAAAATCAGATAGCTGCCCTGCAAAGAGCTCCTGCAGTTTGCAAGCATGTGTAAATATAGAGTGATAAATGTTGGAACATCGTTTTTCTGGTTATTATTACATGTAAATAAATAAAAATGTTATTTCTTTCTAGATTTTTTTTTAAATCTGAGAACCTCTGCTCTAGGAAAATGGTCACTTCTAACTATTTCAGCAGAAAAATAATAAGACTTGGATATACTTCTACTGCTACAAATGATGATGATGATGCTATTTATATATCTATCAAGATGCTTCTGCATTGGCTTATAAGGTTATCTGTATAGATTTATGCAATAAAATTTTCATCCACACATATGGAAAATGCCCCAAGTGCTGAAATCAATAAACAAGATATACAAAACCATTAGAGTACATAGCAGTGCAGTATGAGACATGTTGAGCCTGCTGTTCTATGGAACCTATGATAAGGTTACCTTGACTATCTAGACTGGCAGGAACTGTTCATTAGCACTTCACTACCCACAGAAGTGTGGCAACAATAAGTTATTTTAAAAGCCTCCAAAAATAAGCTCCTCCCACAAATCAAGCAAGGCTTAATGTGGGGCTTAATTATAAAGTTGTGTCACGTGTGCCCAACCCCCCCTTCAGCAGGGTGCTCCTCGGGCACAAGGGCCTCCTCGGGAGCAGGGACCTCCCCAAAAGCACAGGCCTTCTCGGGAGAAGGAAGCAAGTCCTGCCTGAACCAGACCTCCATGCTGAGGGACTCCTTGGGAGTAGGGCCCAAGGTCAAGGCTGTCACATGGTCAGAAGGAGTCATAGAGGGAGAGGTCGCTCCTCTTCTTGTGTCTGCAGCACAGGGACGGTGGCCACACGAGGTGGATACCTTGTTCTTTTCTCACCTGTACCCAACCTGAAAGGGGTCCTCAAGGCCCCAGGCATTGGGAACCGAACCTGGGAGCTCCCGGGGATGGAACCCTACGGGGTTCTAAAGAGGCAACAACCAGCCTGACCGGGGAAGAAGCCCTACCTACTCAAGACCAGTTGGAATACCCAGGGGGTGCCAGGAGCCAGTACCCAGGTGGCAGAGATTTCCTTGAGGGTGCCCTGGATCAGGCCACTGGCACAACACCTGGGGTCACGAGCTCTGACCCACATACTGCTGTGGACCCATGTCGGACTGACCAGCCCCGGCCCAGGCTTCAACACATTGGACTCTTGGCGGTGGGTGGGAGCAACTGGCCCACCTGTGAGGAAGAACAGGAGGTGCTCCTGTTAGGGGCACCCTGTGATGTAACAGGGGCCCCATGAGTGTAAAGTTTCCTATTGATTATGAAAAATTCACATATTTTCTTCTTGTAGAAGCAAAAGTAAAATTCTAGTTGCGGAAGGTTCTGGGTTATGCTGATGGATCCCAATCCAATGGTTCCATGCAAACAGAGGAGCCCTTATAGGAGTAGGGAAGTCTGTACATTAACGAACTTCCCTATTCACTTCAGAGGCAGAGCTTCCCATCTTACCCAAGTCCACAGGGAATCCTGGACATATGGGAGCTCTACATGTTTGTGGAAACTCCTGCAGATCTTTGGAATGGTGCCTTCAGATTAAAAATAAAATGAAAGGAAATGACAATATGCTCCATTTTGCCAGCTCATACAGTTTTGCTGCTATTTTTGTATGAGCAAAGTAGAGCATGTGTGCTGTTTGAAAAAAAGTACTGACTCCTTCTGTCTGGTTTCATATTTATTTCAGCAGCTTTGATACCACTTTGATCTGGTTTATTTTAGCCCTGATTAGAATTGAAGACTTCAGGCGCATTGAAAACCTAGACAGCTTCTTAAAAGATAATATTTAATAGTTTGGGTTTTAAAAAGAACTTGCAAAGGTTTCTTTCTCCCCTTTTCCTCTTTGGTGTGTATTTTGTGGAGATCTCATTAAATGGGATAATATAGTATAGCCAACTTTTTTATCAGCCCCTGCTCCTATGCCTTTGATGTAACTTGCGCTGAAGATGTTACAAGGTGATCATTTTTTATCTCTATGCAGTGCAAAGCCTCACAGGGCAGGGAGCAGAGTATATGCTTGATATATCAGAAGTCCATGATTCAAATCCTGGATCCCAAATATCATGGGTGAAAAGTTCTGCCTGCAACCCTGGGGAACCACTGCCAGTCTAATATAATACTGTATTAGAAGAATCAATGAGCACCATCATATGCTTGCCTGCTAATTTCTGCAGATAAAACTGTTTGAAAAGTCCAAGACAAACTAGATTAGTTGGTCAAACAAAAACCCTCCTTTTCCAAAGAGAAACATTAAATTCTTACAACTGTGTCTCACACACACACTGTGCTAATTATGCCCTCACCTTTCTGATCTACTGCACTCAAACCTTTGTCTCCATTTTCTATGGTTCTTTCTACAGTACTTCAAGCAAATGCCAACTTTTTGCAAAGGCATTACTTTGGCCTGCTTTTTCCATGTTGCAGGTCATCTTCTGTTTCACTTTTGACACCATGCTACTTTCTAAAATGTTCTAAAATTATGTCATGGGAGCTTGAAATGTGTGACAAATATCCTGTACTTAACCCTGTGCAATTCTCTCTACAACTGAAGTCTAAGAGCCCAATCCTATGCATGTCTACTCAGAAGTAAGTCTCATTAGAGTCAGTGGGGCTTACTCCCAGGAAAGTGTGGATAGGATTGGGCTATAAGTTTGCAACCCTAAGTTTTGATTCTTTATTGCTGTTCCCCAGAATGGCTTCCCTCCATGGCACACAATAGTTCCTTATTATTACACACCTCCTTGCTTACACTGATTTTGGAGAGCACACCTGCCTGTAAGCTATATTTAGCCATAACACATGCCTACAAAATTGAGGGTCAGAAAAGTTTTTCCCAAACTTTATGGTAGTTTGATATTAATTTGGGGTGCTGATTCAAAAAATGGCATCTGTTTTGTCTAGTTTTGTAGATATAATATAGCCTCATTAGTGAATGGTTCAAGCAGCTTCCTCATGAGGAAGCCTACACCATAGCTTCCTCATGAGGAAGCTGCTTAAAACATTCACTAAAGAGGCTATGCCCTGTCTCCAAAACTAGACATGATAGGGCAAAATGGATGCTACTTTTGGAATCAGCACCCCAAATTTACCCAGGAATTGGTGTAACATTTAAGGAAGCAAAATGTGTGTTGGCCTATGTAATCTTATACCAGCATTCAATATTCCACATGAGGTATCTGTTAACAGAGCTGAAGTATTAAAGCAACCCCGCACACAGCAAACTGACTTTAGTTAAGAGCTTTACTAGAAGAGCTTCCCAGTTTGAAGAGACACTTGGCCAACAGTCTGAGGCTAAGAGGCAAAGAAGGAAGGCCCATAGCCAGGGAGACAGACCAGGGACAGACTGCACTTGCTCCCGGTGTGGAAGGGATTGTCACTCCCGGATTGGCCTTTTCAGCCACACTAGACGCTGTGCCAGAACCACCTTTCAGAGCGCGATACCATAGTCTTTCGAGACTGAAGGTTGCCAATACAATTTACTAGAATACATAGAAAACTCCAGCCATTGTTACAAAGAGGCAGAAAGATCAGAGTGGGAGGGGGTGCAGCAAAACAGAAGTCCAGCCAAAGTAGGATGAGAACAACCCACAAACCCTTAAAACTAGGGATGAACACCCCCTACTGGTGGAGGCCAACATGTACCCTGACCATACAAACACTGGTGGCTCAGCAAACATGCTATTGCTCCTCCTACCCTAGCACTAAGTGTCTCCCAAACTGACTTCTTTTTTTTTTAAGGTTAGCTATTTACCAACATTGAAATGCAGTTAGAATCTCAGGTGCAATTACATTAGCATCATAATAGTTTGGTTTATCTCTATGAGTATATGGTCTGGCTATAAAATATGGAACATTATAGTTTAAATAGAGTGCTTTATGAAATGCTGACTAATTTGAGCATAAAATGAATTTGCACTGCTTTAAAGGAACATGTTCCATTTTATTAGAGATGCTGTGTCCTGGCCTGAAAGCTGTGGGGGTTCCTCCCCCACCAGTAGCTGAAGGATGGAGGTCAGCGGATTGAGCGAGGTTTTGCCCATTGCAGTGCTACATCAGTATGAAACACCAGATGTACATAAGGTGATAATAAATGCTCTTGTGGATCAAGTCCAGGTCCCTTTAATTCAGTATTCTCTTTCTATCAGTGACCATGTCAAATTACTCCAGTACTCATAAGCAAGGCATGCAGGTGCTGACCACTCCCTAGTTGCCTATGGCATGTTCTAGCAGTGCAGCCTGACTTATGGCATTGCAAAATGCAATGCTGTATAGCAAGTAATCAGGCCACTGCCAGAAATGGTGTGAGGCATTAGCCCCCCTGGAGCCCCCAACACTGGTAAGTCAGCGGTGGGGTGAGCAGTGGGTGGTGAGGGGCAGGGAGTGGGAGATCTGGGGACATTTCTAGGTTAGGAGGGTGGAAAAACCAGGGGAGGAAAGAAGGGGGGAGGATGTGGGTCCAGAAGCAATTGTGCATGCTAGAACTTGTCCCATCTTTTTAAAACCTCACCCCTTTTCTCTCCTCAGTTTAGGACATCAAAATAGGTGGTGAATGTCCGAGGAGACCCATTGGTGATTAGGTGACCTCCACAAAGGTAAGTGCAAAATGTTTTCATGTTACCTTTTGCTTACCAGCAGGCTGTCCAATCATCCACCTCTCCAATGATAGGTTACAGTGCACACCTTTTTGGCATGGCTGCATTGGCACTGGTGGCAGGGGATTGGACTGAGCTGCTAATGGTATAAATCCAAGAAGGACCTCTTACCATTTCCAGGATTGCTTTCAGTGATCATCTGAAGACTGATGCTCATTTCAGGAGACTCCAGGTCAATTCTGACTTGCAAAATTGGGGGGGGGGGTCCCTTAACTGGTCCATAAGACCCTTTGAATAAAGGGTTACTAGGAAAATTCCCCATTAACGCTTGTGTATCCAATTCCCAATGTGCTGTTCTGCAAACCAAGTTTATAACTTTTTAATGTCCACCTTTCAATCCCAAGGATTCAAGAGTCACCTCTTTGTGGGTGATCAGACCACAAATCTAACTTGCGGAATCTTTAGAAGGAGCGTAAAAAGATCAGGCTTAAATGCATGCAAAAATGCTTTATTTCTAAACAACAGGATAGTTAATTCTAGATGTTACGCTAACTGCTATAGAATAATAACTAAAGAATAATACTTTGAACTGCTAAACTCGCACAGCATGAACAATTCCCTGGCCAGTGCAATTGTAGCTTAGAAGAAAGAATGGCTTTCTGATGTGCATCAGCAGTCTTTTTTTGATGTGTCCTGTTGATCTTCTCTCTAATGTAATGAAGGTTGCCTCTAACATGTCTGGTCTTTTTGCATCATAACCAATATTCTCTCCAAGGGTCCACGTCAGTGCAAGGACCCCTTCTTCTGGTGGGCAGTGTTACAACCGCATCATGACACCATCTCTGGATGTTCGGTGATAATATTGCGTATCTTTGCCAAACAGGCTTTTCGAGCACTATACAGTGCAGAGCTCAGCTTGGAGCTGCGCAGCCACATGGCAGTGCAGCTTACAGAGAACACTATCATAACCCTAGAGCTGGTAATTTCTACTTCTGCCTTGTGATAGCCTCGCAAGGGGGTTATGGGATGGCAAACATGTTTGCAATGCTGTAAAGTCTGATCTAGGTTAAAACTGATGACGCCTTGTCTATCCACTCCAACCAGATAACTGGTTGTCATCATCCCTGCTCAGGCAGATCTCAGGCAAGGAACCCCAACCGTACCTGGATGGTCTGTTTCAACAGGCATTGCTCTCTTCAGGTCCAGTTCTTCTGTAAAACTTTGGATCTGGGTTATAGAACCCAGGGATGTGCGGTGAGGCAAGTGAGAGACACGTTGGGAGGCAGTCAGGCAGAGCCTCCCCACCAGAGTCCTTTGAAAAGCGACACAGCCATGTGAGGTGCCCAAGTACTCAGAAGCGGTGTGCCCCAAGGATCTGTCCTGGAACCAATGCTTTTCAACCTCTTCATAAACGACCTGGAGACAGGGTTGAGCAGTGAGGTGGTTAAGTTTGCAGATGACACCAAACTTTTCCGAGTGGTGAAGACCAGAAGTGATTGTGAGGAGCTCCAGAAGGATCTCTCCGGACTGGCAGAATGGGCAGCAAAATGGCAGATGCGCTTCAATGTCATTAAGTGTAAAGTCATGCACATTGGGGCAAAAAATCAAAACTTCACATATAGGCTGATGGGTTCTGAGCTGTCTGTGACAGATCAGGAGAGAGATCTTGGGGTGGTGGTGGACAGGTTGATGAAAGTGTCGACTCAGTGTGCAGCGGCAGTAAAGAAGGCCAATTCTATGCTTGGGATCATTAGAAAAGATATTGAGAACAAAACGGCTAATATTATAATGCCGTTGTACAAATCGATGGTAAGGCCACACCTGGAGTATTGTGTCCAGTTCTGGTTGCCGCATCTCAAAAAAGACATAGTGGAAATAGAAAAGGTGCAAAAGAGAGCAACTAAGATGATTACGGGGCTGGGGCACCTTCCTTATGAGGAAAGGCTACGGCGTTTGGGCCTCTTCAGCCTAGAAAAGAGATACCTGAGGGGGGACATGATTGAGACATACAAAATTATGCAGGGGATGGACAGAGTGGGTAGAGAGATACTCTTTACACTCTCACATAACACCAGAACCAGGGGACATCCACTAAAATTGAGTGTTGGGAGAGTTAGAACAGACAAAAGAAAATATTCCTTCACTCAGTGTGTGGTTGGTCTGTGGAACTCCTTGCCGCAGGATGTGGTGACGGCATCTGGCCTGGATGCCTTTAAAAGGGGATTGGACAAGTTTCTGGAGGAAAACTCCATTATGGGTTACAAGCCATGATGTGTATGTGCAACCTCCTGATTTTAGAAATGGGCTATGTCAGAATGCCAGATGTAAGGGAGGGATGCAGGTCTCTTGTTATCAGGTGTGCTCCCTGGGGTATTTGGTGGGCCACTGTGAGATACAGGAAGCTGGACTAGATGGGCCTATGGCCTGATCCAGTGGGGCTGTTCTTATGTTCTTAACCCATGTGCTTTATGCATGGATGTTGGGTGCTTGGTAGCCTCACACAGCAGCAGTGCTTTCTGAAGGACTCCAGGTTGGGTGGCTCTGCCTCACCTGCCTCCCCATCCACCACATGGTCCCTGATAGAACCACTGTTCCCTCTGGCTGCCAGAGTTTCTCTTTTCAGCCTTACACTGAGAAGCCAAATACAACTGCCAGCCAAAATCACTCATCCACTCACTCCACAGCACAATGGCGACACATCAGAGCAGTGATCAAACGCTGATCCCAGGGGAACCTGTTTTCCATCCCTGACTAAGGCTCCAATCCTCTCCACGCTTTCCTGGGAGTAAGCCCCATTGGCTACAATGGGACTAACTTCTGAGTAAGCATGCATAGGATTGGGCTCATGCATAGTTGCTGCCACTGGCTGCTGCCTTATCCAGGCTTTCCTGGGAGTGAGCCTCGTTGAACACAATGGGACTGACTTCTGAGTAGACCTGCCTAGGACTGTGCTGCCAGCCTCCCTTGAGGCCCTTTTCTCTGGCCTCTCTAGGCGATGGGGATATCCCTGACCCCCCCAAGGGTGCCAGTGATGTCACATCCGCCGGCCAGGTCTGGGCTTCCCTTCTTCTGGGTCCAGGCAAACTTTACTTCTGGTGGCGGCGGAGGGGGGGGCCGGAGGCGTGGGTGGCGCGCCTTTCCCTGCCCTCCTCTCTCTGCCTGCCTGGCCGCGGCGCCCCCTCCCTCCGCTGTAAGAAGGATGCCTGCGGAATGAATGAGCGTCCCCCGGGCTGCCGCTGCCGCTGCCGCGCCGCTCCCAGCATTCCGGCTGTGGCGGGCGGGCGTGCAGAAAGCGGCGCTGGCGAGCGTGGTCCCCGCAGCGGCTGAATGAAGGAGAGCAGCCCGCGACCAGCATGCAGCCTTCCGCCCGCATCCTCAACCTCCTGCTCGTGGCTCTCCTGGCTGGGCTGGATCCTTCCAAGGTAGGAGGAGGGTGGAGGAGAAGCGGGCTGCGCGGGTGTCCCTCGCCACCACGTCGGGAAACGTGTCTTCTTCCCGATTCAGACGGCTTGCTGGCTCTGCCTTCCCCTTCCATCCTTTGCCTGGCCATCTCTCCAGCTACTTCCCTTCCCCTGGCAATCCCCCGGCAAGTTGCAGTTGGGAAGCATCCCCACTGTCTCTCCGTGGAGTAGGCAATGCGGACCTTCGGGGGATTGTCGCCTTTTTGGGGTGGGCAGCAGGAGGGGGAGGAAAAAAAAAAAGACCATTGTAAATGTTCGGGTTGGCTTCTCTTACCCCCCCCCCCCACCGTGCATCCTGTTGTCACCCGGTTCCCACGGCTCTGTAGTTTGGCCAGAGGAGGGGGGATGTGGTCGTGTGCTTCTGCCGACACGCGTTGAGCCTGCTCGGATGATGTGGTCGTGTGCTTCCGCAAACACGCGTTGAGGGAGCCTGGTCTGGTGGATCGTTGTGAAACGCGACACGTGTGTACGTCGGTGTGTGGATGAGAGAGAGTGTTCGCCTGGTCACACTGGACAGTGTTCAGTAATGCACAGGCACACTGCAGCCTGTCTTCCCCAACAGTTGGAAATGCTGATGCTTCATTAATACTCTGTAATACTCATTGTTACTAGCCTGCCTGAATCCACTATTTCTTCCTGGAATACTTGCTGTGCTTTGGTCATGTTGCTGGGAGTCTCTCTCTCTCTCTCTCTCTCTCTCTCCTTACTATACAAGTTTTTTTTTTGGGGGGGGGGCTGGGAGGGGATCAACTACAGAGAAACAAGACAGGTGTAGAACACCAGCATGCTCTTGGTTTCCCCCTCCACCACAGACAATGCAATATCTGTTGAACTCTGGAAGCTGTCCCAATCCTAGCTGGAACTGACACAGAACAGTCCAGCAATGGACAAGGGGAGGTTTATTTATAGTGAGCAGGAATCCATTCAATACTTAGCCTTTCTGAAGCATTGGTAGGATCATTGGGGTGGGGGGAGTGTGTGTGTGTGTGAAATATAGGCATGTGCAATAGATTGCAGGGAAGGGAAAAGCTGTGCTTTTCTCTTCCTCTGCTCATGTGCAGTTGTGATTGCCTCCCAGGTTGAAGAAAAGCATAATTATATTCTTTTTTTTTTTTTTTTGAAGTTGCATTTGTAAGATCAAATAAGGTTTGCTGTGAAGTGGAATGATGGCCACTTGAAAAAAAATAAAGCGATGCTTCACATGCTGTCGCCGAGCTGACGCTGGGAATTTGAAAACCGTTTCATCAGCCTCTGAAAATGAGACTTGTCTAATGCCATTAGTAGAAGGGATGACTGAGGTCCAGTAGGCCTGGTGACATGCATGTGCTGTTTGGCAGAAACTTGAAGCCTTTCGGTGGAAGATGTGCATGATGTGCAATCTGTGAGTGGAGAGAGAGAGAGAGAGAGAGAGAGAATCCACTTTTGAAATGGCCATTCTGGGTCCTCCACGCTCTGTGTGTGGTCTCTTTGCTGTGTGCCGGTGAACATCACTGGACTGATGTATTGGAAGTACCAGACAATGAGTGCAGACCATTTTCCATGCTTGTGAACAGCCGTTTTGTGTCTCAGTAGATGTCAGAATTTCTCACATCAAAAATGTGTAATTTAGGGGCGCTGGAATAAATATAGGGGCTGTCTTCAAAGTGGCAATTGATCTACAACTTCCAGACCGTTTACTGGGAAAACAGAGCTTAAATGTTTAACCGGTCAAGTTGTTGCAAATAGCAATGAAAATCTTGGTTGCAGACATCTGTGCTTGCAGCAGTGCTGATTTCATAACAGCTTAAACCTTTTGGTTGACTAGTCATTGGTAGAAACTATTTTGACTAAAAAACATGATAGTAACTGTGGGGGCATTCTGTGCTTAAGTTGGAAAAGGAGAGATCCTGGAGCTCAAGACTGCCATGGAGTCTTCTGTGCATGCCTGCTGAAAATGATGTCTCATCAATTTCAATAGGGTTTGCTCCCAGATAAACACGCCTAGGATAGCAGCCTTAATCATACATACCCTCTGACTTGAAAGCCTTTCTGCCTGGTAGTCCAAAGCATTCAACTGGTGAAGTCTCTCCATGAGTTCCATTGCTGAGCCTTGATACTAGAAGTGTTTTGATGTTCAGCCCTGTTAGGGTCTGATTGACAGCTTTAACCACTGCATGAACAAAAGTTGCATTTGCACAGCTGCATGAAATGCCTGCATTTGGAACCCTTTTTCTAATCTGGAAGAAATCAATCCTCTTTTCTTTTTTCAACCAATCCATTCCTTCAAATACAGTCTTTGGACTACAAAACACAGTAACCTTTTTCTTACAGCAATCCTATGCATGTTTATTTAGAAGTAAGACCAACTGAGTTCAATAGGACTTACTCCCACATACTGTAAGTGTGCATATGATTGCAACCTTAGAGACATTCTGTTATAAGTTAATGCTATCTACTGAAGGGATTGTTGAGCTTGATTGAAAGAAACTGATTCTTGTTTTGCCGGTTGTCCTCAGTTTTCAAATCAGTAAAATGGTCATTGGCACTGGGTAGTTCACACAATTTTGGAGAAGATAAACTTGATCCAAGATGCAAAATGCTTTAGGGGTTGCTGCCATAAGAGTTACTCTGGAGTAAAAGGTTTGCAAATCCCTTCAAAAGTTGCCGTAACTGTCACTTCTGATGGGTCAGAAGTTTACTTCTAGATGGGTCAATGGGTAAGCCTGTTGTATACACACACACACACACACACACACACACACACACACACACAGAGAGAGAGAGAGAGAGAGAGAGAGAGAGGTGGTACCTTAAAAATAACACATAAGTTATGTGGCACAAGCTTTTTCGGGCTATGCCCATTCAATCAAGCTTCTGATGTGACCTAGAGTGGGTGTGTATGTGTGCCCGTGGGGGGGGGGGATAAAATGAAAGAATATTATAATCAGTGATGCCAAAAGAGAAAGAAAAACAACAAATAGAAGTGGGTGTGGCCCAGTCCTATATAAAACACATAGGTTCAAGATGCAGACAGAACAGATGTGTTCTGAAGCCTCCCACTTTGTTTTCAGCTAAATTCAAGACTAGAAAAGGCATTAAATAGCAGGCGTGTGGTAAAATCTCCCAATATTTTGTGTTTTAATGGAAATTAGCCATGAGAGACACTGTGAGGTTGAGAGGAGGAGTGGCAAAGGGAAATTATACTTAACTGTTTCCTCTCTGGCTGTGCCCCCCCCTCCAATTAAAATTGCAGCCCTCCACTTATATTTCCATGCACAAGGGAAAAGAGACATACTCATATAAGAGATGTTCTCCCATAGGTAGAAAAGCAGTTGGGTGTGATTTGGAGCAGAGAAACATCTTGTTGGGGAAAAGGCAAAGCAACCCCCTTTCACTTGGTGTTTGTCTGCTCTTATTTATATTTATTTTGAAAAAATAATATACTTGCCTTTCCACATTTTTTTTTTTTTAAACTGGGCAAGGCAGTTCTATTTATGACAATGCTGCAAAGACAGTACCCTAAAACAATCCTTAAAAACATAGCATAAATTAAAACCTACCCTTACCATATTAACAAAGCAGCTGCTTTTAACAAGGAATAAAAAAATGAAATTGTTATGTGTGTGTGTCATGTCTAATTTGGCCCTTAAGTATCAGTGATATTCTGCCCTTACCCCACCATGTACACAATGGCAGAAAATTTTACATCACATATGTCTTTAAGCCACATGAAAGCCAGGATGAGACATTGGAAAGAACTCATATATTCATTTTTCTAAATCTGTTTCAAGCCTTGCTGACAAGGGTTATGGTCGTGATCTCTCATTCTTTGCTGTGTGGCACTTCAGGGGATTTGAAAAAGGTTACATGAGGCTATTTTAACTTAGCAAACAGGGTCATCAGCTGAAAAAGAGAATTAAAATAGTAGAGAAATAAGAGTTTGCATGGCCAAAATGTTTCACCTTTTAATAAAATCCTCTTCATCATTTCTACACAGAAATAGCTACTAAACATTTACTAACTACTTGCAGCAAGATGCATTTCTCAAATTTCTGAAATGTAGAATCTGTATACTGTACTTCATACACACATTTCCTTGCAGAGAAAGGCAAATCCAGAGTGACTTGACTCAAGTTGAGTCACAAGTCTCCGCCCCCTTTAACTCAGCTCAGAAATGAGTCCTAATGGGCAGACTTTCTGAGTTGCCTAGAGCTTTTTGGGAACTCCAAAAGACTCAGGTCCCAAGTCTTTTCTGTAAAAAAAAATCAGCCCTGGCTCTGTGGAAAAAAACAGAGCTGCTGCTGCTGCACCTGTTGTGTGTGTGTGTGTGTGAGAGAGAGAGAGAGAGAGAGGTCTCATTTCACACTCCTGATGTCTCCACCCCATCTAAAAACAAGGTGGGAGGGGGTGGGGTGGACTGCATGAGAATGATCACAGAAGCGGTGAGAGGGAGGAGGGTCACGCGCAGCAGCTGAGAGGCTTACCAGTATGACCCAATCCTTTGCAGCCCTACTCAGAAGTAGTCCCATTGTGGCCGGTCATTCAGTGAGCCTGCTGGAACCTGTAGCCTGCTGAGTTTGTCTTCAGTGGCTAGAAACCGCCTCCCCCCCCCCAACTCCACCTACCCCCCTACCTCACTCATCCATGGAAAAAACGAGTCCAATGATCCAAGCTGACAAGCTGAAGCTGAGCAATTCCATCTGCTCTGAGCGTGGGAGGATGGAGGCCAGAATGTGAAGCCAGATCGGAATGAAAACACCTGAATGTAGTGGTTCTTGAAAGAAAGAACCTTCTTTGAAATTGTAAAAATCCCTATTTAATAAGGGATTTAATAAAGCCTGCCTATGTAAACTGCCTTGAATAAAGTCTTGAATAAAGACCAAGAAAGGCGGTATATAAATACCTGTTATTATTATTATTATTATTATTATTATTATTATTATTATTATTATTATTATTATTATTATTATCCAATGGATCATCTGTTTGTCCAATGATCATCTGTTCCTTCAGAGTTGGACAAGAGAGCCTGCTCCCGCCTCCCCCACCTCCTGCTTGTTGCAAAATCAAAGCATTAACCTTTCTCTGCCTCCTGGCTGGAACTTCCTTGCTGCTCACCCGGTCTGAACAATAGCCCCATGAGTTCTTTCATGCTGCAAAAAAGTAAGCAAGAACACCCAGACACAGACAGACTTGAGTCTGCCATGGGGACTCATTTCCAAGTCAGTGGCCTCAGACTCGAGTCAGTGCCAGAGGAATTGGCATGCCTGACTCGATTGTGCACAAGTCAGCAAAAAACACATGTGTTTGCAACTTGGAGTCACCTGACTCAAGTTCCCATCCCTGTTTTGTTGTCTGAATTGTTCTGATAGGTGTGACATTCATATAGCCCAGTCCTATTCTTTCCCCCACCATTGCATTCAGCCCCACCAAAAGAGAACTGTGCTATATAGTATTGGAGATGGGGTTGATCAGAATTGGGAGAGGCAAGTAAAAATATTTTTCCTTATTTATCCTCTCTGTAAGCCCCTCAATTGTCAATGGGTTCCTCAGACCATAAGCTCTTTAGCTGCCATAAGTCCAAGGAGACAAAAGGGCGTGTGTCGGCTCTCTCTAAAAGGTATAGCATCTGGAGCAAGTCACCCATGCTGGCTGCCACTCCTTCCCGCCTCTGACATGCCCCTAGCCCTCTCCCTGTTTTATCCTGATCCTTCCACCCTCACCCCATTCCACCCACCCTGCCAACTTACTGAAGCCAGTGGGCCATCTACTCCCCACCACTATGCACAGCATAGTGCCTCTGTGGCATCAGACACATTGGTCCTTCCACAAGCTTCCGGATCAGCATTCCTGAGCTATAAAAAATGTGCCACTGTCAGAATGCTGGCAGCAGCAGCAACACCACTTAGAATTGGGCCAACAGAGTTGATAAGCAGGAATACGTATCAAATCAGTTTTGTGAGCTGATGAAATCATTGTTTCTCTTCTCTTTGTGGTTTCAGTATTGTCAATATAGTGATATGGAAGGTGATAGGGAGGCACAAGTTCTCAAAGGATGTTGTCAGATGGACAAACTGGTGCTTATTTTCAATCATGTACATCCTCCTGCACTGCATGCCTGACCAATATGATATCCACCTATAGCTTAGCCCACTGTTTCTCAAACTGTGGGTCAGGACCCACTAGATGGGTCAGGTGGATCCCCTTTCATTTCAATATTTTTAATATATTAGACTTGATGCTACCTTGGTATATGACTACATTTGAGGAAATGTTACAGACCTGTACTTTTAACAAGCTACTATGTCTATTCTTTTAACAGTAAATGGGTCTTACTCCTGGGTAAGTGTGGGTAGGATTGCAGCCTAGGATTGTTAAAAATGTTCCTGCTTGATGATGTCACTTCTGGTGGGTCCTCATTCTGAAAAGTGGGTCCCGGTGGTAAATGTGTGAGAATCACCGGGTTAGCCAGATCATCCATCCATCCCTGTTCAATATGCATGCTTTTAAAAGTGTCATGTGGGGACACATAAATGTTGACTCTGAATTCAGCAGAACTGTTTATCAGAATGTTTCCAACATACTCACAGTTTTAATCAAATTCTAAAGACTAAGAAATTTAAGAACTTTATTGATTGATTTTCAAAGGTTTGGCATGGCAAACAGCTTGTGTATCGCCATTGTGCAAAATCATGGTGATTTGTGTAACTGGGGTAGAAGGAAGAATCTCTGATTAAGATCCTTTTGCATTGATTTTGTTTTTGTTATTTTCTACATGGACACAGTTTCAGGCATTGAGTTAAATGCCCCCCTTTTAACTGAATAGACTATTTACTGCCATTCAATTTTAATGAAAATAGGGCACTAATTAATTTTCCAAGTTCTAAATGCTGATGAATGTGCAGCCGTTTTATTTCAATACTCCTAGTGAAGTGTTGCATGTATTAATTAGTCTCTGATTAGAATTTCTATTTTTAGAAGAAAGTATAAGGAACTATATGTTTTGCATTATCATAATGTGCTTCAGTGACATTTATTATTTTTTCTCCTCCGAATTTTGCTGGGCACAAAGCCAAGCTTGAGTGAAAGTACTGAAATGAGAAACAGACAAAGATACACTGGTCATGACACTAAGATTTGAGATCTCGAAAGAATGAAATGTTCCCTATCTGGAAATTCCTAAGTGTCGCTGCTAGATGGCATCTCTGTGCTATTTTTTGGAAAGCAGTTTGCTTCTCCTGACCTTGGTGCTGTGTACTGGAGGCTCATGCTACAGAGATCACTCAAGACAAGCTATTGTTCATTCATGGCTAAAGCATCACTCCAGCAGAATAGGAGAAATTGTTTAGGGTGGGGCCGTAACTCACTGGTTGAGAACCTGTTTTGCATGCAGGAAGTTCCTGGTTCAGAAGTACAAACTTTATGCCAGCTGGAAAAGACCCCTGGAGGACAACTGCCAGTTAAATTAGTGTAAACAATATGGAATTAACCACTGCTTGAAGTCTAGATGGACTATTGATCTAACTTGAAGAAAGGCAGCTGCATCTGTTCATTGAGTGATGAATTGTGAAGAACATAATCAGCAAGCAGAAGGTCTGGTCGGTGATCAGGTCCAGGAAGGGGACTGGTTCAGTGGCAGCAGTGGCCACCAAATTCAAATTCCCTTCCCAGACCTGATCCCATGGCCTGGGTCCATGTGGACCTGTGCTCAGTAGATCCCTCCATACTGGGAGGCTTACTCCCAGGTAAAGGGAACAAATGTTCTTTTACCCAGAGACTTCCTCCTGAATTGATCTCTCACAGTAGCATAGCTGAAGAGAGGCAAAACAGTAAATGCTACAATAGTATTGTAGCAAACACTGTAATAAACAGTGTAAACAGCCCCTCCTACTCACCATCAGAGCCATTCTGGGCAGCAGTGGCAATGCGCATGTGCTCGCTGACGGACAAGTGGAAGGAACTGTTTACACAATGTGTTGCAGCACCTGCAGTACTTACCATTTTGCCTCCCCTCTGACTGTGGTACTGCCCCCTCACAGGATGCGGCATGAGCCATTTTGGCACTGTTGTATCAGCAGGGGGGAAGCATAGGGTTAGGCTGTTGGTGTGGGTTTGTGTCTCATAGGAGCTGAAGGCTGTGCTGGTGCCAGGGTGCTCTGAGCCCAGGGGCACAGCTGTGCACTGGGCCGTCCCTGCCTGCCCTCTGATTGCACATCACTGCCACTAGTGATGTTGGCCCAGCTGGGTGGGCCCTCTGTCCATGCTCAATCTATCTTACCCCTGATGCCATCCCTTGTTTAAGGAGTCCGTTTGTCCTTACGTTGGTATATCATAAGTAGGTCTGTGGTTTGAAGCTACTAGAGTCTTCTGAGTGCTGATTGGAGAGCAGGCTTATGAGGTCCATCACTAGCAAAGCTGGTATCCTTCCATACTTACCACACTCTGCATCCCCATCCCTGTTTTATAAATGAATGGGGGAAGCATGTGTATAAGAAGCATATAATTGTTCCAAATGACCAGTTTGGCCCTCTGAACAACCATTGCATGTAGAAACATATGCAGGGAAAATTCCTGACCCCTGAAGCAACATGCCAAATGCTTCTCTCACTGACCTGTTGATGTGTCTGCTTCTACTCCTTCCAGTCCCTTGATTGGAAAAGGAAGAAGGGGATGGGACAGAAACAGCAGTGTAGAGGAGAGGAGGGTGAGAAGACTAGAGTACTGCTTCTTCTGCTTTACCCCCTTCTTCCTTTTCTAGTCCAGGAAGTTGGAGGAGGAAGGGCAGCAGCAGTGGAACCAAGTGGGTGGATGAAAGTGACCAGCCTTCTTCCGGAGCTAACCATCTCAATTGGCCTCAGGCATGGTCTGGTCCTGCATGCACATGAACCCATGAAGCTGCCTTTTTGATTCAGACCAGTGGCCTATCCAGCTCCATATTACTCTAGTCTCATAGCAGTGGCTTTCCAAGGCCGTGGTTAGAAATGTCTTCCAGCGCTTCTTCTTGTGATTCTGGAATTGAATCTTTCTGCATGCAAGCCACATGCTGTGCCTCCAAACTTAGCTACGATTCTTTCCCTTGAACAAGGCACATGGGAACAGATGAAACCTGAGAGATCATTAAAGCCATGCACCTATTCCAAAGATTCACATTTTGCTTGACCAACATCTAGCCCTTCTCTATGGGGATCGTTGAATACTGAATTATTCTCATCTCCATTAACTAGGTTTGATCATTTCTCCCAGGCATCACAGCTGGTATTCAGGTTATTTTTTTTCATACTCCACATTGCCCATGTGGGAACATTGAAACTAGATACCCACAGCAAAATAGGCTGAAGGATCAGTGGCATAGCTAATGATCATGTAGCCCAGTGCCGAGCTCAAAATAAAGCCCCGAAAGTGACAACGTGCCTGGGATTAAAAAAAAAAGTGAAAATGGGGGAAAATCTGCCTTCTCCCCCCAGCAGCTTGCTGCCCACTTGCTCTCCTGCCTCCCCTCAGGCTCCCCCCAAATTAATACCTTATTGGTTCTCTGCTGTATCATAATAACACCTAATTGGCTCTCAAAACGATCAGTCTCATTGATCCGTTTTGAGTTAAGAAAATCCAGTTTTTGTTACATAATGCAGTTGTGTTTTTTATTTTCTGGTGATTTGGCTATACCTTTTGATAGAATAGAGATTTTTGACACAGTTTGTTTCATTGCATTGTGCATTAAATTCCACATCAAATGGTATATAACATGATGGTATTATTCAAAAATACCAAGGTTTTCACAATTTTGGCCACTAGTGTCCAGCTCAGGTTGTTGCCTCCCTAAAGCTTGTTGCTGGTGCAGTTGGTGCCCCCTGCACCCCTTCAGCTATGCCACTGGAAGGATGTATTTAATTTGGCTCATACCTTTTTTGATGGTGTGCCAGGAAGGCCAAAGCATTGCCTACTGAACATTTTGTGCATTGCTGCGGAAGCGTGTGTATTGAGAGCTATGAGACAATGTCTGGTTAGTTTGTCATTGCATGACATATGGCACTATAGTTTCTGAGAGTCAGGTTGGCTACGACAAGCTTCCTGTACTGTATTGGATAATTTTTCAAAATAGGTGTCTTCTTCCTGTCAGAAAATGGCGCCAGCATCAGCCATTGAATATTTAACCCTGACAAACTGAGAACAATAATAAATAGTATCTTCTGTAGATACTTCCCCATTCCTGCCACATAAAATGTAAATGCCACCTTTTATTTGACTGACGTTTTCTATAGGGTGGATTCATGTGGCTGTACTTATCATATGACACTTAGAAGTATCACATGATAGTCTGATCTTTTGAAGCCCACCTTATATTTTTATCCTTCGCAAAGGAGTTTTTCATCCTTCACCATCAATCATCTCTCCACGTCAATGAGAAGGGAAGGTCACTACATGGTGATTATTCAGTAATCAATATGGAAATAGGCTGTGTAAGCTGTGGGAAAAGACTGCAAAAGCCCTTTAGATGCTTTTGTAATCCTGATACATGCCTGGAAAACCAACAATGCTAAATTCCTATGCGGTATCCTGAGATCACTTCCCATCATTAGTGCAACAAGGCTGAACTTGGACTGTAAATTTTAAATCTTACCATGAAGTTGTCAGTATTGTCTATTAAAAAGGTCACACAATATAAACATGAGATATATCAATTTGAGTTTGATGCTGAGTTTTAGAGCTGAAACCTAGTATTGGCTTTAGATTTTATGTCATATTTAGCGTTCTTTATTTTTAATATTTTTATATTTTGGAACTATCAGTGAAGATGATTTGGTAATTCCAGCTGATGTAAAAGTCTGCAGCAAACTTATTAACTAGGTATGGCCAAATACATGCATTTTAACTCACCTCCCATGGTTCCCAGTTAGCTTCCAGACACAGTTGAAGGTACTAGTTATCACTTTTGAAGGCATACCAATGACCTGACTCCTAAGTACCTGATGGTACTCCTCCCATCTTCTCCTTAAGATCTGCTGGTGAATCCTCTTCATGTTCCTGCTTTTAGAAAAATAATATCAACTGATGTACAGAAAGGGCTTTTTCCATGCTAGGATTCTCATTGAGGCCATCACTGAAGGCAGAATGAAACGAAGACCAAAAGTGGGAGGTCAGTTTGGGAGAAGGGTTCCAAAGATCCTCTTTCGAACGCCTTGCCCCAGGAAGTCCAGCAGACAGTCCCCTACGTCCCAATCTTATGCAGCTCTACTGCCAATGGAATTAGCATTCCAGTGGCAGTTGACACTTTACAGTGTCATGAAAGGCCATCTAGAAGCTTGTGGAGATGCACACTTCCAGGCTGCTGCTGTAGACACATGCTGTGGCAATAAAGAAGAGCCCCACTGATGCCCGTAAGTCGGTGAGGTGTGCAGGGGGTGGGAGGATCAAAGCGGAACAGGGGTCAGGGCTGGGGGCATGTCAGAAATGGGAGGGATAGTGTCCAGTGTGGGTCACTTGCAAACTGACACACTCACTTTCTCACAACCTAAACAACTGGTGCAGATTCAAGGAGATTGAGAGCCCAATCCTGTGAGATCAGTGCCAGCGCAGCACTGGCACTGAATATTGCAAATGTGTTGTAAAGCAGTGCCCATCAACACTGGACCAGCACTGACCGGAGACCCCTTGCGTGCCCCCTGGAGCTCGTCCTGGTTGGCAGAAAGCTGAGTGGGGGCAGGAGAGGGTGTGGCAGGGGAGGGAGCGAGGCGGGAGGGGGACGGGACCGGCAGAGCTCTGGTCTGCCAGATCCAAAGCCCCACGTCGGGCCTCACAGCCTGACATGAAGTTGCTTTACTCTGTGCCAGCTAAACAGTCAGTGCAGAGTTGATAGCCACATTACAAGGCCTCCTTCCTTCCCCCAAGGAGGTGCAAGAAGCTGCCTGGAATCCATTGAATGCAGTGGCAGTGATTTCATCCCCGCTGTAGCCTTGGGCACTTGGCAGCATAGAATTGGGCTGTCAATGGTGGACAAGAGGCTTATGGAGGGTTAAGGGAAAATATTTTCCCTTTCCTCTCCCAAGCCTCTCATTCAGCCCCCAACACAGCAAGCAGCACAGACTGTTTAGGCACAGCTGCTTGCCAGGGCAGGGGAAAGGATAGGATTGGGCTGTGAGAAAGATATTGGGGACAGTCATGCGAGTGTAAATGTCACGTTGTTCTCTGTGCCCTGTTGAGGTGCTATTGAATGCTATTTAATGGTTTCTTCCTAAGTTGGCCGAGGAAGAGGGTTCCCCCATTCCCAAGGTTCTGTCTCCACTGATATAGAAGCAATCTCTGTCTGTTGCCATGAGACTAGAAAAATGATAAACCCCTTTTATAAATAAATAAAAGCATAAAAATTCATGGACATGGTTTTTAAAAGCACTTGAGAGGAAGGTCCTTTGCATTTCGGTCCAAGGCTATTCAGGACAGCTCTTCAAGTACAGACTTGCTCTTGGCATGTCTTCAAGTGCTGTCCTCAGTAATGACATTTTTTCTTGAATCATGGCTGGCTAGACTCATTTGAATCATTGAACAACCGATGTTTTAATTTCAGATGGTTTTTATTGTACCTATGGGAATTCTTTTTTAAAAAAACAAACATATTTTTCTTGACATAAATAATAAAAAGATTTAATAGCAAATGATTATTTAATATTGCATCAATGACTATGGGGCATTTGTTTTAGTTTCCATTGGACTCTCTGGAAAGAGTTCTTTATATTTTGCTCATATTGCGGTTACTTACACTAATGCTTGCTCATGCATGCAGGATAATTTGCCTCTCTGAAGGAGAATTACTAAGTATCTTCAAACTACCATATGGGATTTTTTTTCCATGTGACTCACAAGATGCGAACGGCGACAGAGCTATCATATTAACACTTCTTGCATACATGTTTAATTATCAGCCAGATGCCCCCAAAAACAGTGAGAATGTGCATGCAGATGGAATTGTAGAGATGAACCATAGCGGTCTGGCTGGCTGAACATCTCTCTGCTCTGGGACACATGTAACATGCACCACATGGGGGAAACTGCCTAACATGCTCAGGGATTGAGCCCAGTGGCTCATGGTACAACACAACAGAATGGCATGAAATGAGAAGGGAAAGACAAGGATATTGGCCCAAATAGATAACACTTTATTGTGAGACTAAAAATACAGTAAAATGGAGGGGGAAATAAAAAAGATAATCAATGCAACACAATCACACACAACACACACACGCAGCTAAATCCTAAATGGCAGTGATTGCCAAGTAGACACTAAGACAAAAAGAGGAACTCCTTACAAAGAAGAAAAGGGACACATTAACACTGAAAATGGAAAAGGGAGGAGCAGAGGGGAAGTAGGTTATTTTTATCTCAGGGGAATCAGGGGGATTACCCAGGGGAACCCAGGAATGGGGAACTAGGGTCTATGTGATGAAAGAAGACAAGGAGAAGGGGTAAAAAGCCAGAGAGAAAGAGGAAAAGAAGCTGGAAAGGACAGAGTGTTCCTGCTGCATCAATACACTATGATATGGGCCTGTGCTCTGTGTAGCCTGGAACCAAGACTCCAGGCAAGGGATGAGTCCGTAGGTGTGCCATAAAACACTTTACTCACTTGCATTAAGGGAGCTTGTTTCTCCCACCATCCTACTGCTCTTAACTGTTGCCCACAATGTTTGAGGACATCAGTGATCCTCTTTGTTCCTTGGAGTCCTTGCTGAATTGGTTAAGGAGAACTGTGCACTGATGTCTTGGGACTAACCTCAGGGCCTCCCTTTTAAGTAGTAAAAGACAAACCAAGAAGTTCATGAAAGCTTCTTGAAAGCAAGTACTGAGCTGTGGTTCGTTTTAGTTCTCAGGGGGACAGTTGCAGGGGAAAAGAAGTCTGTAAAGAGAGTGGTTTGATACCTGTCCTGGGTGCCAGCTGGCGCAGTGGTTGTTGAGTCATGGAGGTAGTGTGGGGTGATTGATACCACACTGATGTGGTGGCCCTCAATGAGGGAGAGAGTGCAGTGACAAGTGCGTAAGTGAATGGACAAGAAAAGGATCTGTGATCAGACAATTATTGCAAAGTGACTGATAGGATAACATTTAGCATATTGTGGGGTGAACTCATCTTATTCTTTTGTGTCTTGATGGCTCTTATGGCCCACCCCTGGTGGGGGTGGGGGTCATCGCATCTCATGCAGAGGCCTAAGAAGGGTACAGAAGGGAACTTTTTGGTTTCTCATGATGCCTGCGCCTCAATTAGCATAAGGCTCTTAAGTTGAGTTTCTGATGATGTAGATCAGGAAAATTAGAGTTGAAGCCATATTTTTTGTGATCATGAAGTTTCCCAAAAGTCAGGAAACTCCCAGGATGTGATATTGTGCATCTGAAGAGGGTGACCAAACAAGGTGTGGCTTGTCATGGAATTATCAAGGGAAAGCTTTTCGCAAGCCAGCAAGGGAGGCGGAAGGTGCTCCAAGGGCCTGTGGGGCCAGATGCTTCTCTTGCCATTAACCCAAGTAAAGGACATGGCCCTGATCCTCTCTTGGTATGCACCCAGCACCACATACACATGTATATCGGATAACACTTGATTTTCTATGTCTCAGTCAGAAGTCTTTCCACCCTTGATAGCAGAGGTTGTCAATAGGAGATGCAAATGAATGAATTGGGACATTCAGCAAAGCATGTACTCTGACAACGAGCTGTGACCCTTGCTATACATAGCCCCACTATTCACACTAGGCACTCATCAGCACTGAGGACTGTCAAGGGTTAAAATCACACTATTCTTTGCGCCCTGTATAGCTTCCATATATTGTTCAGTTATACACAGGGTCTCCTCTCAACTCACTCCTATCATAACGAGAGACATATCACTAGTAGTTATAAATGGATAATTAACTTGTGCTAAAAAATAACTAACCCACATTAATATGTCTTGCTTATACTTCATAAAGAGATTTTAGTATGAGCACTGCAGCAAACGAATGGATTAATAGTGTCATCTTCCAGGCACCTGCTCCAATGAATGGGAGGCTGAGATAAACAGCTCTAACTCCTGAGCAACCACATAGAAAACTGCAGCTTGAAACCCACCAAAGAAATCTCTTTTGTAAAGCACAGATGCTGGAACGGTTATCCAAAACCCTTTGAAATCTCAGAGATACACACACAGAGGTTCAGAGAAGACACTGTAATTATTGCTGATTACAAGCAGACCATGGTTGGTGATTAGTATTGAGCAACTTTTAAGAACAGTTAAAAAAGCAAAACAATGTAAAGCAAAACAATGTATTTGCCTACATGCTTCCTAATAGAATGTGAGACAATGAGTTTGGTTTAAACAGTGCCACAATTTATTAGATCGGTGTTTCTCAAACTGTGGGTTGAGACCCAGTAGGTGGGTCACAAACCAATTTCAGGTGGATCATATAAGCCCCTAGCTCAGCTGCCATTGAAAATACAGAACTGCTGGGCAGGCTGGGTTCTCGGTGGGAGAGAGGCCTGGTGCTTTGCCCTGAATAGGTGGAAAGAAGTGATGCTGGAGAATGGGGAGGACTGTGTGGTTGGAGAAGGATCCAAGTCTGAGTTTTGCTTTGACTTCTGAGCTAGAATGCTTGAATTTTGGTGGTTGAATAACAGCATGAGTGCACTGTGTAATTGGACCTTTGACTGATTGTGGCTTAGGTTTGAAGGCTAAATTGATGATGTCACTTCTGTCCATGACATCACTTCCAGGTTAATGACATCACTTCTGGTGAGTCCTGACAGATTGTCATTCTAAAAAGTGGGTCTGGGTACTAAAATGTTTGAGAATCACTGTATTAGATTATATACCCAAAATGTACAGTACTTCTAATTACAATAATGTACTATAAATCCAAATCCTTTAAGTGAAGGTTCCTTTCCTTGTAGGTGTCAGCCAGCTACTGTCTATTCCTCCATGTGCATTGTCCTATCCTGGCTCTAAGCCGATGATCACCCTCAACAATCACAGCTTATCAGTACCCACCTCTAAGAGAGACTGAGGATTGCACTGACCCCTCCCTGCAAGCCAAGTAAGCGTTGAGGTTGTGTTTACAATCCATGGACAAAGGTTCCCAACTAGAATCCTTGAACTCTGCAGGCTCTTAGGACTGGATCTATCCCCCCCTTGCATACTTCCATGCCTGCACCACAGTTACTAGTCATGGCCACCTGTCTTAAGAAAAAACACCTGACTCATTTGGTCAGGTCAAATTGGGCAGAAAGCACTTGGATAGGAGGTTAAAAAAAAAATACTTCTCAGCCTGCTACTGATAACTGGCACGTCCCAGACTGATCTCCATTGTGGTTGCCTACACCATGACTTCCTCATGAGGAAGCTGCTTGAACCATTCACTAATGAGGCCATACTACGTATATCTCCAAAACTAGACGTGATAGGGCAAAACGGATGCCATTTTTGGAATTGGCACCCCAAATTCTTATCAAACCACCATAAAGTTTGGGGAAAACTTTTCTGACCCTCAGTTTTGTAGTCCTGTGTTATTTAGCTCAACAATCTTCATCTTAAATAAGCCTAAACTGAGCGCTTCATTTTAACTCCATTATTTACTAAGCTGGATGTTTTTGTTATCAAACATTCTAATCAGCTGGTTATTCAGTTAAACTTTAAATGCTGATGATGTTTTATATTTCTGTAGAAAGTTGCCTTTCCACTTTTTCTCTAGTAGTCCCTTCATTGTTTTGCTACAGTGGTCAAATTCTTGCAAATTTCCTGAAAGGGTTGTCACAAGAAGCCCTTTGCAGAGAGCGTTCAGAGCTCTGTCCATGGTGCTGACTGCATCCCATGTGCTTACTGTATACCTTTTCTTCTCCAATGATAAGTTTCTGGTATCTTGCCATCCACTGTAGTTTAAAGCACGGAGAATCTTTAAAGCAAAGCAATTATTCTAGTAACCAGAATTTTCCTGAGTAAGGATTGCTATGCTTCCTGTTACTCCTGCATCTCCATTTTGTTCAATGTGTTCCATGATTTAAAAAATTAAAATTAAAATAAAAGTTTCAATATTAAGTATTTATTCATGGGAGTAAGTCCCATTAAAACCATTGAGTCTTACTTCTGTGTAGACATGCCTGCTAATTGGGTAAGAGGCACTTTTTCAAGTGGGTGCTCCTCTTTTTTTAGCAGGGGGAGAGTAACTGGCCCACCTCACCCCAGCACTGTCTGTTCTAGTGGCTGTCTGCTGGTATTCATTTGCATCTTTTTAGATTGTGAGCCTTTTTGGGACAGGGAGCCATTTAGTTATTTGATTTTTCTCTGTAAACCGCTTTGTGAACTTTAAGTTGAAAAGCGGTATATAAATACTGTTGATTGATTGATTGACATGCATAGGATTGCACTGTTCTATCTGATGGATCTATCCCAACATCAATATTTGCAATGTTAAACCCACCTGGATACACATTTCCTTAATGGGTGTATCATATATTTGTGTGCATGTGCGTGGGGAGGGGGAGAGGAATGTACACATCAATAAACATTAACCATGTGATATAATAATAATACAGGTATTTATATACCGCCTTTCTTGGTCTTTATTCAAGACTTTATTCAAGGCGGTTTACATAGGCAGGCTTATTAAATCCCCGTAGGGATTTTTACAATTTGAAACAATGTTCTATCTTACAAGAACTTACAAGAATTCAGGTGTTACTTTCTTGATCTGGTTTCACATTCTGGCCTCCATCCTCCCACGTTCAGAGCAGATGGAATAACTTGGCTCAGCTTGTCAGCTGCTTCAAGGTCGCATGGTGCCTCGAACTGGTGACCTTCAGATGTTATCTTCAGGCAAATGGATGCTCTACCCTCTAGACCAGACCTCCTGCCCTATATTCTACATTGCCAAATGTACCCATGTTCAGAATCCTCACTTGTACGACACTTATACATAATGATGCACAGTGGGCTTTTTCTACACATATATAGGAAGTATGCCAAGTGGAAGATAGCCCTTTTCTTCTGAAAAGATCCCATAGAAATCTTCAGTGTCTGGTTCAGATTAAGTCATTGGACAGTTCCTTCATTTTTCACTTTCTGAGTCCACCATCTATGAGACATGGAGTAACAGCTCCTTTCCCCTTCACCATTGCTACCTGGCACATTCATTTGCATAGAGATTATGAGCTATTGGGAGATAACTTGTCAGTTACAGTTCACCCAACAGCTACGTTAAGCTTTGAGAATTTATATTTAAGCCCGTTTAGATCCATTTCAACTATATCAATATGGTATATAAGAGTGAGTTGATTTGGCATTTGCTACAAAATAGGACAAAATTAAAGTCATCCTTAATATTGCCTGCTTGAATTGTATGGATAAAATGAAATTTAATTCACTAATTCCAAAATATCATATTCATGCAGGATTTGTTCCAAGCCATAAGGAGTCTATTAAAAAGAAAATACCACATTATGCACTTGGCTCTATGAATAACAAGTCTTTTATATTCCTATTACATGAAGGCGGTATTTAGAAACTGTTCTAGTCATTCAGGCACAATTTTTTTTCTTTAACATTATGAAAAGAGACAAGCAGGTTAATATGCATAGCATTGGTCTATCCTAGGATGTTCAGAGTGTTTGATAAACTGGTATTGGAATATGCACCTCTCGTGTGTATAAGATTTGCTGCTTACCCCTGAGTGTCAGAAGAAATACTTATTGTAATGGAAGAGAGAAACTGGAGGGGGGAGCAGTCAACAGTGGTTGGTGGAGCCGAAGACAAGGAGAAAAAGTATAGCAGGGAAGACAACATGGTATAGAGAAGGAGCTGAAAGTCAAAGCATCCTGGACATTGCAACTATCAGAGAGGAAGCTGGTGGATAGACAAGAATGTGTTTGGAGAGCCAGTGTGGTGTAATGTCTGACAAGGACCAGGACAAGCCAAGGTTGAATTCCCATTCAGAACTGTAAGATTGATTTGGGGCAATCACTACCTCTCAGCCTAACCTACCTCAAAGAATTGTTGTATTCACCACGCTGAATAACTTGAAGAAAGGGTGGAATGAAAATATAACCATCACAATCCTTGGGTGGAGAAATAGGCTCCTAGCTATCAGAATGGTCCACAGTTCCAACAAAGAAACTTGTGCTATAGTTACGTTTAATTGCCCACGGGCTGGTTTGAAGTGACAGAAACTGATGCATTTACTTATATACTCTTTTTCCCTGGGTTACTCTTTTATAGAGCCTAAGTGAATTGTTTTGTTTTCAACTCTTCTCTCTGAGATTTTATACTGTTAGTGTCAGAGCTTTCCCTGCAGTCCTGGGTATGATTGTTCCTTTCCTTTCCTGAACATGCAGTGCAGTTCAGAAGCCTGAATTTGTTATATTTATTGCACCTTTGATTTGTACAGTTGCCCTACTATTCCCATCAGACAGCAACCCTATGGCAAGGGGAGGAGACAGGCAGGACTCTAGAAACCAGGGCTTGTTAGGTCGAGTGCCATGTTATAGGTGGCATTGCTGTGAATATCACCACTTGAATTCCTGCTCAGCTATTTCATTGCATTCTCATTGTTGGCTCCCCTTCCCCCTGATTATATTTTCCAAGAAATAATACTGTGTTTGTACCTATCGCCAACTCTCTCAACTGTTGTTGAATATCAATCTGCTCTGAAGTGCGCAACAAGCCAACAGCCCAAAGACCCTTAGAAATCCATATGTTTGGGTATCCACAGGCCTCTGAGCATGTGTGGGGCAACAATGATGATTAGATTATTGAAACCGAGGAAAGTAATAAGTGAAAAACCACCAAGACTGTACTCCTATACATGTTTATCTGGTAAGTCTATAGTGGTGTATGCTGGCATAACTGATGAGGACAAATGACCTTGGCCCCTGTACAGACCACCCCAGATTTCCCCACCCCCAGATTTTTACACTGAACCAGTGTAGCATTTCTGCTCCCTACACCATGAAAACAGGTCCACCCAACATGCCCTTGGCTCACATTCACCATAGAAGGCCAAGGATTGCAATGGACACAAGCTAGAGAAAGTGGTAAGTTCTATCTGAACAAGGTCTGTTATGAACATGGGCAGCTGCCTTGTAGTGACACAGACGTTGGTCTGTCTAGGTCAGTGCTGGGTACACTGACTGGCAGTTGTTCTTCAAGATTCAGATAGGGTTCTTTCCCTGGCCTTGCTGGAGAGTATAGGACTTTAATCTGGAATCTTCTGCATGCAAAAGAAGGCATGAGTTCTGCTATTGACCTGCAGTTCCTTATCTGTTGATAGAACACTGGCACTAGTTTACCGCCCAATCCTAACCAACTTCCCAGCACTGATGCAGCTGCAATGCAGCCCCAACATGAAAGAACAAATGTTCACTTACTTTGAGGAGACCTCAGTGACTGTCTTCCCATCACCACCACAGGATGCAGTGAATACCCCATTGGCATGGCTGCATCAGTGCTGGAAATCGGGATAGGATTGGACCCTTAGGGAACAATCCTAACCAATTTTCCAGCACTGACCTAAGGGCAATGTAGCTCTGAGGTAAGGGAGCAAATATTCCCTGACCTTGAGGAGGCATCTGTGACTGCCCCCCAATTGCAGGATGCAGCACATGCCCCATTAGCAGAGCTGTGTCAGAGCTGGAAAGTTGGTTAGGATTTGGGTCTTAGTTTTTCAGGGCTCTGAGAACCCAACACAGCAATGAAACCTATCAAAACAGAAGGGATGACTGAATTGCGGAGTCAACTCTAGGAAAAGAAGGCCACAGAAGCGGAGCTAGAGGGTTGCAGAGTGGAAGTATGGCGCGCTCCACAATGCACCGTGTGAGCGCCCCCTTGTCATTGGAGCCATTTGGGACAGTGACAGCAAAGTACCATCACTGCCCTGAATTGCTCTGACACTGAGGGGGAGGGATGCTTATACGATGTGCTGCAGAGCGTGCAGTACTTACCACTCTGCCTCCCCCCCCAGCTCTGCTTCTGGGAGACAAGCCACCATTTTTTGGCTCTAGTTCTACCTTTCTTGCCATTCACTATCCATTCCTTTCTAACATAGCTGTCATCAGATCTTCCAAATGAACTGCGGGCTCGAGCATCTTTCTGATGAAGAAAGGGAAAGTGTTAGGTTCTTTTTAGTTGGGAAAAAAGGAGCTGGCGGGACACGTGATGGAGGTTTATGAACCCATTCATAGCAAGGAGAGTCGGAGAAGATTTTGTTCCTTTTTCATAACACTAGGCATCAGATTGGTTCAGTGAAAATACTTGGCAGAAGATTCAAGAGAAAAGAAAGGCCTTCTTCACACACAATGCTTTTCACACAATGAAATTGTTAATGTTGTTGGTGATGGCTTACTGGCTTAGATGGCTTTAAAAAGGGGATTTGGCCAATCCATAGAAAGAAGCCTCTCAATGGCTATTAGTCATGATGGCTGAATGGAATCTCTGGAGACAATATGCTAGGAGACATACAATGAAAGCTGTTGCTTTCATGCCCTATTTTATGAATTTTTCTGGGGCATCTTTTTGGCTGCTATTAGAAACAAGATGCTGGACTGTCACTGGGTGGCCTGGTATGAGCATGCATGTGGGGATTTGTGTTGACACTCCTGACTTGTATATCCCTTCATGCTTCTTTGGAAGATGCCTACTGCACGAGAAAGGGGGTTATTGCATCTCTTATCTCTGTCCCATTCTGTGGAACTGTAATGTCCATGGCAGGAGGAGGCCCCTGCCCTGGGGTCTGTACCGAGCGCGAGGGGCTTACCCGGTCTAGGCGCGGTGGTCAGCGGTGAATTAACGCATGGGATGCAGGTAGGGCAGCTTTACACAAGCGGTTTAATTGAGTCAACCTCTTTACATTCATGGGGGCTCGTTACTTCACGGCCCCCCTCAGTCTAGGCTGACTGGTGTCGTCGTTGTCAGAGCGGCTCAGGCCCCAGGCCTTCCAGTTCTTTGGAGCTGGTAGTCCTGGCCTCCCGGCCCAGTTCCCTTAGCCCTGCGCCCCAGCTCTGGAAGGCACTGCCACGGCAGTCTGGGGTCAGGCTGGCTGGCCTTGGGAGGGCCCCTGTTACCTTGCTGTTTGCTCCCTTCTCCTTTAGTCCCCCTGGGTTGTGGTTGGCATCGAGCGTCCCTCTCAACAGCCTCCTTTCTCCAGGTTATGCTCTCTGGGTCTGGGCAGGCCCCAGGGGCAGGGAGGTCTCTGCCCAGGCCTCCTCTCTCCAGAGATGCCCGTAGCCCCCTTCCTAAGGAGGCCTTTCCCTTTGGCCTGGGTCACCTTCTCCCCCTGGCTTCCCTCTGGCCTTCCACCCCTCCAGAGAGGAGCAACCTCCTCCTTCCCCCTCCAGCTCCCCTCTGAGGCTTACCTCAGGTCTGCCTAACCCCACCCTTCCGGCCCACGTATCTTCCTGCTCCCAGCTGTTCCCTGTCCCTACTCCCGTGTAGGTGTCCGGCACAGCCCCCAGTCCTGCTGACACTCGGGGCTTACTCCCAAGTAGGCCTTGACTCCCGAGGAGACCCTTGTGCCCAGGGAACTCCTGGCCACCTGGGCTGGGTCCAGGTGACAGGGACCATTTGGCAGACAAATGTGTAAATTGAAGGCAAGGTCTTAACTGGCATCTCTGAGCCAATCAGAAAAGCTTTTGCAAACTGTTGTGTGCTGCACCAGTTTTGACCTAAACACACTGCACCAGAGCTGTGATTAATGGGATAAAACAAGTAGGCAAAAAATAAAATTTTGTAGTCTTAATTGAGTAGCTAACAGGATGGGCAAAAAACATGCTTCAATATTTGTTTTCCCAAGTATATGCAACAAATGCGTGTAGGTTTCTCTAATTTGTAGCCCAGTCCTATCCTTCCCAATTTCCCCACCAATGCAGCAAGTCCAAAAAGGCTTGTGCTACATCCTGTGGGAGGGGGGGGGGGACTGAGTGGAGACTTGGGAGAGGTAAGGGAAAATATTTCCCTTCTTCTTAGTTAGTCTCCCACTCACCAATGGGACCTCTGCCAGCTCTTTAGCTGGCACAAATCTAAGGAGAGAAATGGGGCATGTTGGGAGGTGAGGAAGGGGATATTGTCTGGTGAAAGTCACCCAAGGCAGGTGCTACTCCTTCCGCTTCACCTCCTTCTCCCTGCTCTGCCTCCTCCCCCCATTTGGCCTTGTTCTACCCTCCCTCCACCACTGATTCACCATTGTCAGTGAGTGCTCTTCTGTTCTCCATCACAAGGTGAGCCTCTGTGGCATCTCTGCTGGAGTGGGTTTTATGACTATATCAGATAAGGCAGTATCTATTGCCAAACAGTAATTCTGGCAGCAAAAAAAGCCTAATCGGATTACACTATCAACCCAATCGGGCTGATAGTGTATCAACTGAAATGCCTTTGTCCTCCATTTTTACATATAGTGTGTCTATATGTGTGTGTGTGTGTGTGTGTGTGTGTGTGTGTGTGTGTGTGTGTGTGTGTTTAGAGCTAGTGCAGCTTAGTGACTGGCTGTGTGGAGAATCAATGCTGCGTATGCAATGCTAGATAGCCTTAGGCAAACTTCTCCCTCTCAGCTGCAGCTCCCCAGCTGAAATAGGGAGATCATCATCATCATCATCATCATCATCATCATCATCATCATCATCATCTTATGGATTTCTTGTAAGGATGGCATTGTGATAATACACATGAAGCTGTTTGCACTTTCAGAAAGCACTATACAAATTTTAAATATTATATGCATTGTGCAAACAATGCAAAGAGGAGGCAACTGAAAAATAAAATATGTGATACATCTTCTGTGACAGGTATCTCCAGTTTAATGTATGTTGTGTGACACAAACTGAAAATCCATATATTTGACTATAGAATAGGATTGCAATAGACAACTTATTGGCCATAACTGCAGATGTTGCCAGCACTTGAATGATGTGGACCCTGGGTCCCTACCATTCTCCCAATCATGCACTGGACACTGTTGTTACCACTAGTGCTGAATGTTAAGGATTTGGCCATCTGGGTTCTTCGTAGGCCCACTGGTGGGTGCAGGTACTCAACTAGTATTCATCTTGTGTGTCTCTTGGCACCACATGTGCTCATGATTAGAATTGCCTGTTTAGAATAGGGGCAAAAATCTGGCCTAGCTGGATGCCACAGTTTTGTTTTATAAATCCAGCAAAATCGTAGGATGGAATTGAGATAGCAGAGAGTGAACAGGCAGAATCAGATTTTAGAATTGTCCCCCATGTGAAAAAACAAAACAAATTTTATATGGAAGTAAAAATCTGGCACAACAGGAAGCAGGCTAGCCTATAATCTTTCTTCCTGACGTTATTTTTTTTAAATTTGCAGGAGTTTGTCTTTTACATGGAGGAGATTAGAAAATGGCATCTCTCAGCCTTGCTCCTCTACCATCAGATTCAGTAATCAGGCTTGCAAGCAATGCGCTGCAGTAGGAATTAAAATAGTTCTTGTGTCACAAAAAGATGTATTAATGTAAGGCACTTAAGAGTGACTGATAACTTTTTTGCTACAGTTGGAGATTTGCTCAGCTGTGTTCTTGAAATTTCCAGTTACATGTTCTAAAACAGGGGTCTCTAAACTTTTCGGCCAAAAGGCCGCATCAAACATCTGTCACAGTGTCAAGAGCCAGAAGAAAAAATTAAATATAAAATTTAAATAAATACATTAGAGATGGAACTTAGATGAATGAATAAATGGGCTCAAATGTCCAGGATTTCTCCAAACACCAACGCAGCCCAAAGCACACACTTAAATGGACCCCCATTCCCCCACCCCACAAGCACAACTCTGCTTGTGTTTGGCCAACTGGGTTAGAGGCTCTCGGGGGTTCAGAGGCTGGCCACGGGCCAGATAGAGGCTCGCCGCAGGCCACATCTGACCCCCGGGCCTGGGTTTGGAGACCCCTGTTCTAAAAAAATAGACTTTTGTGCAAAAACGTATTGTGACATTTTCAGTATGGACATCTGAAGCACTTACAGTCCAATCGTGCCTGAATCCCTGCGCAGTGTTGAGGTGGTGGCACAGCTTCTGCTGCATCCCACAGGGAATTTTCGGCTGCTGGAGGTCTCCTTGGGCTAAGGTGATTTCTCCCCTTGCCCCACACAAAGTCCCAGCAGCCACTGAGAAGCAACTCGGACCTGGACCAGCTCAGTTGCCATGCAGATGGATCAGGCCCAGAAAGGGCCTCAGGATTCAGAGTGTGCTGCCAGAAACCCCACTCTCATACTGGGCCTGATCCACCCATCCCTGCTCTATCACCTCCCCTTTCCATCCCTTCTCTAGTCCTCCTGCCCCATTCCACCCCCTGCTCTGGTCTTACCTGCTCTGGCTCTTCTCCTGCCGCATTCCACCACCTGAGCTGGGCTTACCTGTTGGCTTACCTGCTCTGGGCCTTCCTGCTTCACTGGCACAAGAAGGCACATGCAGGAAGGCTCCAGTTTTCCTGCCAGCGCACTGGCTGCTTTACGGTAGCTTTGTGGCAGCCTGTGCTATTGGAACACATGTTCCATTGGCACTAGTCTTCAATAGGATTGGGCCATTAAATTCATTTTCTGAATTTTCTACCTACCTGCCATTACGCATAATGTTTATTTGTTTCATTATCATTTCCTTGAAGTGCTGATATTGATTTTTGCACTCCAGAACTTGTATTCTATAGCCATTAGGAGGTTAATTCGTATTTCCTAATTTTCTCTGTGCTGTAGAAGGTTCTAATCACAGAGTGTAATGACAAAGTAATGCAAGCTTTTTAGAAGCTGGAAGTTATCATAAAAGTGATCATTTGGAGAAAACTCCAAGACTGAAGCCCAATTCTCACAACATATCACATGTGATTGAATATGCAGAGGGGGACTACCCTCTTTGCAACATTCAGTTGACTGTCTTCGTGGTGCGCTCATGCGTACACCTGGATGCAAATAGGTCTCTCACCTTGTGGTGGAGACCCCTGCTTTGTGTAGAAAGAGCCTTACACATGTGCAGTTGTAGCAATGTACACCCCATGCGGACATTGGAGTGTGCATAGATTAGAGGTGGGGCTTGCCACCCTTAATTCTGTTTCCCGTTGCATGCATGATCATTCTGCCTAGATATGTAATGGGAATAGGGCTTTAATGTGCCAGCAATTGAGGGGTCAAGTTAAAAGAACATATTACGTTGTGGGATCAAACAAAGGGTCATTTGGTACAGAACTCTGAGCTAGCCACATAACTCTGGTGCATGAAGGTGAGAAACTTTGTATGTGGAAGAGACTGAGCCATGAATCAGGAAGACCTTTGCTCAGATGTCATCTCTGGCTCCAGGCAAACCACTTCTCCTTGACTGTCCATGTGCACCAGAGGGAGAATTATACTTGTAGCAAGGTAATGCCTGTGAAGTGTATTGACTATTCTCTGGGCCAAACTTGGTGTGCCATCTTGACTGCTGTACAAGTGCAACATCAGTGGTGTTATGATGGCATCCCAGTCAGTGTTATGCCACCACTGCAGCAGTCAAAGTGTGGTAAAATGGGTTTCAGCATCCCTTGCAGTAAAAGCAAATTCTTTGGAAATGCAGCAAGCACATCTAGAAACAACTTTCAACACCTTTTAAAGTGCACAGCAAGGGGTATGCACACGATTCCTTCCATTCATACATGGTATGCACCAAGGGAGATGCAAGATAGGGTCCACTGACTGCTTCCAAAATCTGTACATTCAATTCAATGTTTGGAAGGGAAATCTATGTGTATCCAGCTGTATGAGTTAGGTTGCACCTTTACAATCAGGAACCTCAATTGCACAGCATTCTTTATCAGAAGTTGAGTCGTAGCTGTACACATGTAGTCTCCTCTTTCTGAAGTGAACATTGCAGGTAGGGTTAGTGGGCATGATCCTGGCCACTTTCCTCCCCATGCATACAGGGTATGCTTGAAAAACATTGTGTGCTACTTCTGCATTCACCCTTAGTGTCAAATTATATTTGAATGATAATTCACATAAACCAACAGTTCCCAAACTTACTGCAGTCACAATGCCCTGAGGTCACAGCACACTGTTGTAGTGACAGCATCAACCAGCTCTCCCAGGCGCTACTATCTTGAACTGCATGCCATCCCATGAGATTCAAGATGGTGGCACCCAGGACAGCTTGTAAGAAGAAGCCACCAGGGACATTCCACCGTGCTTCTGTGAGTTCACTGTGGCACCAAAGGGTGCCACAGTGCACAGTTTGGAAACCAGTTACATAAATCAATGTCCTGTTTCTTACTTTACTATACACAAAAGTGCACAATAACACAACAGTATTTATAATAATAGCACAATATGTTATTGTTGAGAAATATGTTATTAATTGAGAAATAAAATTAGATGATAGTCAAATGTACATCATTGTCAGGGTCTTCTTGAACTTGGTTCTAATGTTGATCTCTACACCCACAGGATTTGCCATTGGTCTGTTGTTGTATGAATGCAAGCAAAGGAGGGACTGTAGACTCGAAGAGAAGATTAAGCCTGTCACAGTTTAATTAATTATTATTATTAAGGATATTTAAATACTGTTTTTCAACTAAAAAGTTCACAAAGTGGTTTACAGAGGAAATCAAATAACTCAATGACTCTCTGCCCCAAAGCCACCCATTTTTTTTCCTCCGGTGTTACTCTAGCACTGCCCAACCAGCATGTTTTGAATAAATAGTATCTTATGAACAGACAATACTTAAACCCATCTTGCAACTTTTCCTGTACTCATCCTGGAAGGCAATGGATTCATAATTATGTGCCTTAGGGCTTAATTCTTTGCTGATGTATCTCTATGCGCCAGGCCTGTTTTCTCATTAGACCCTGTATGCTTTCTATTACATGTACAGATAGTGCATTTGAAGAGTTTCAATGCAAAAATGCAACTGGAGAGATTCCAATTACCAGGCTTACATTCCAGTATGGGACCCCAGTGGCCTCTCAACAATTGCCATCCCCTCCTTCTTCAAAGGATTATAGTTGCCACTATAACTCTCAGAGCTCTCTTCAGCGATTTCCTTCTAATTTTAAACAGCCTCTCATGAGCCATGTGTATTCAAGTCACTGATGCCAACTAATGTTCTGTTTAAGATAATTTGGTGCGCACTTTTGGGTTTGATATAACCTTCAGGAGATGCCCTACAGAAGCACATTAGATTCTCCCAAATCACATACAGCTTGCAATCCCACACGTGTCTCTTGCCCGACTTTCAGGCTGGTGGCAATGAAAGCAGGGCTAGAGACTGCTGTCCCATTTGTGTGGGACAAGATAAATTATTTATTTATTTATACAGGTAAGGCGCACTGGCAGTGATTGCCAGGCTTTTCCCCTTATCAGCTGGCAGCAGGGGTTTGCTGCCAGCTGATTGGCTGGCTGGCTGAAGGGGGTGAGATTGGAGAGCAGCCCAGGCGCATGTGCGCGAGGGGCTGCTCAGTCTGCTCCTGACAAGCGACCCCCGCCCTGCCCGCCCTATAGCTAGTCTGGGATTAGCTGGTTGCTCTGTGAGGGCTGGGTAGGAATTTTTAATCACCATCTAAATTGGCTCTAAGATGGTGGTTTTTTCGCCTACCCCAGACTGGCTGTCGAGTGGGTTTGGGTTCTTGATATATGTATTTAACACCCTGGTCACTGGCGGTAGAAGTGCGGGGTGGGTAGGCAGAAGACATTCTCGGTGTCCAATCTAAGTCAGCAATGGACGTGGGGTGAACCAGAACTGCTCCCATGATGCCTGACCAGCTCAAGGAAGCAGACTGGCTAGCCCCTTGTTCGAACTTGGGAGCCTTGCAGGGGTGACCTGAAGGCATAGCAGTTCTGCTGACTTACCCTTTTCGGGTGACATTGAGAGGCGGGCTTAATAACAATTGAGTTACGTCTGGAGTCAGGTGGACGCCCTACGAGACTGGGGGACGTAGACGGCTAGGGCCGTTTCCCCAGCCTAGAACCCTGCACTTGGGTTGGGTTTGTTTAACCCCTTTTGTTGCCCTGTTGGAATGTTTGGTATTTTAATAAAAGTGGCCCATTTTAATTCCATACCTGTTGTCGGCTGTATTTATTTGGGGAGTGCATGGTAATTTATATACCACCTTTCTTTGGTCATCAGATTTCTCCTCAGACTTTAATCCAAGGCGGTTTATATAGGCAGGCTGTTCTAAACCCCCGTAGGGATTTTTACAATTGAATAGTTCTAGTCTTTCATAGAACTCCTCGTACCAGCTGGATTCCTTCCCGGTCTGGCCTCTCTCTGGCCCTTCGCCTCCCATGCTCCACTTGATGGCAACTCCACTCTGCCAGCGAGGGTCAGCTCATCAGTATATCAGCGTGTCATCAGTTCTCGGATTCTTCCGGTTGTTTCGAACTGGCAGCCTCAGATCTTCAGGCATACAAGCGGGCAGCTCTACCAACTGAGCCAGAGTGTAGGCAGTACCTGATTTCCGAGGTGGATTTTATTACACATCATTGGCCATAATCCAGCTAAAAGTGACTCATCCTTAAGTCCCGTTGAAATCCATGGAGCTAAAATTAGTTGTGACTCTCTTGTCCCTTTGATTTCCATGGCACTTCAGCATAACTACCTCCCTATTCATTTGTTCTTTCCCCTCATTCATTGAATGCAGGGAGACGGAGCATGCTGGCAAGCCACACCCCCATGTTGACAAGCTCACTGGCTGTGCCCCGCCCCCAGTTCAGGTTTCCACAGCCCATGGTATAACTCCCCAGGTTCAGCAGTGTCCTCTGCAAGTAAGTGGGGGAAACCTTGGGCGCATGCGATCACCCTGCCCATTTCATGGTTTCATTGTCCAGGCAGACATAATGCCTGCACAGAGCTTAACTTTTAGTTGGACCAGAGTCAATATCAGGAAAAGCCATTGCATGTTGAACTAGACTGCTGTTCATCACAGGTAACGAGGAAAATGAGCATTAATATATCAGCTATCAGCATATCAGGTAAAGTCATTCCACTGATTGAATCACTCTTATATCAAGCAGCTATACCAATACATTACCTCAATCCCAAGAAAGAGACAACAATTATCAAAAGTGACAATGGGACAGTTTCTATCAATTAAAGACCCTCCTCAAGAGCGATTTAGATCATGACTTTCCCCCAGGCTAACTCAGTGACTTTGGGAAGTGCAGGGCATTGTGGTTGGGGTCAGTCATGGTGCTTGTTCCCACTGCATCACCCCCTAGCCAGGCTGGAGGACAATGATAAGGTGAGAATGACTCACATGATTGGCCCACTAATGTGGTTCTGGGCCTCTAAAAAGCTTACATTCTAGGATGAAGCCATGGCGAAAGGGATTCCATTCAACCCCAGTAACAGACAAAATATTCCTCACTCATTTTTGCATTAATGTCAGCCATTGGCAGGGGCAGCATAACCAGGTCTGCCACCAGATGGCGCCTCAGCTTCACCACTGTCGTGTCTGTTGCAGAGCTCTGAAAAGGGAAAAAAAAAAGACCCTTACTGTGCCTTGTTGCAGAGTTTTCACAAACCCGGAAGTCTAAGACTTGCAATTTTATTTAAAGGGACAGCACAAATCAGCTGGATGTTCCACACTTCTGGGTTTGTAAAAACCATGCAATGGAGCATAAGGAAAGTGGGTGATCCACTTCCCACTCAAGCGGGAAACACCTCCTCACCTTTTCACCATCTGCTGCTGACTCAAACCACATCAGGTGTTGCTTCAGGGCTAGGCCTGGGATTCATTGGGGTCCCCTTTTGGATAGCCTATATTTTTGAATACCATATTTTCTTTTACTGCTGATGTATCCTATAAATGTACAGCTTGCCTTAAGAAATGAAGCTTGTGTTCTCATTTTTTACATGCTTTCCAAAGATATCATTTCGCTCCCAATATCTTTTCCTAACGAAGTGGGGGCTTCTTATATGATAAATGGCTGAAAACTGACAATCAGCCAATAATTGGCAACTTTCCCTTTTAAAATTGAGACAGATTTCTTTGGAGTATTTTGTATGTGCAAATTATTTTTGTTTTCAGCCGTGTGGCAAAGCAGATGTAATTACAATCAGGGATGAGAAATCATCCATTAGCCATCTAATGCTTTATCTTGCCAAGAAACAGGATACATTAATGTGTCTTCAATTGACCACATGGATAATTTCTGGACTTTCTTGGTCTTGAACAGCTTTCCAATGAATGCTAAGTGCCCAGACATTTTTATTTCATAAAAATATTTTACTGCATGCTTTCTTTCTTTCTTTTTTGTGGAGGAAGGGGAGGCTGGAGAATCAACAGGAAGCTATCAGCAAATCTATCCTCTCTACCTTCCTTTAGCTCTGATACGTATACTTGGAACCTGGTGATTTGTCAATTTTAATGACCTGTAACATTTTAAGAAGCAAAAGATGTTATCCACTCACTACCTAATTACCCAGTTATTTTTCCACCGGAGGCTGCAGCTCATTCAAAAACCATCTCTTCTGTTTTTAAAGGCAGAGGTGAGCAATCTAATCTCTTTCATTTCAACTTCATTGTTCCAAAGTTTGAAAGTCTTCATTTACCATATACTGGATTCATACCATTTAGCACTTACGATGTAGGATTGTGTGTGCGCGCATGCATTTAACAACATACTAATTTAATAAACAGACACATTTTTATTCTCCTTTATTGTTTTGCAGCTTTGCTGCTATGAAGAATTCACCCATGTCATATGATTGGAGGTGGGTCTTCAGTCTCCCAAGTGAAGACTGGTGCGCTCCCTGGGGCATTTGGTGGGCCGCTGTGAGATACAGGAAGCTGGACTAGATGGGCCTATGGCCTGATCCAGTGGGGCTGTTCTTATGTTCTTATGTTCTTATGTTCAAGTGGTTCTCGGCCTGTTCTCTTTCCAGCTTGTAGTTAGGTTTGGGATGGTTGGAAGAGGAATGTGGACATGCTGTTTGGTGAGAAAATCTCATAAGTGGCCCTATCCATGGGACTGCTTAATTCATACACGTTCCTCAGTGACATAGGACTGCAGAGAGGAAGGGGGGTTGTGACTGCTGAGAGAGAGAGATTGGTGGAGCACATGCTGCACACAGAAGGTCTCAGGTTCCTTCCCTGGCATCTCCAGGAAGGCCTGTGAAAGATCACTGTCTGAAATACTGAGCCACCACCAATCAGTATAGACAAGGCATGCTAATTAGGAAACAGCACCCGTGCCTATGTGTGACGGTGAGAGAGCCTGCATCTGAAGTTGATTTTCCCCTTCAATATATACATAGCAAAGGAATCTTCTAAGGAACCCACCCCAATGTGGAGAAAAGTAGCTATATGGCTAACCATATCTTTCACAGCATCATGTTACCATGTAAATATTGACTATGCACATCATAAAATACTTTCTACACTTTCATAGCTAACAAGACTTACCTAGAACATCAACCCTAGAACGTTTTCGGCCTTACTGGTTTTGTATGCATTTGGAACGAGATGGAGGGAGGGTGGTGACAGGAATGGGGTGGGCCAATTGGGTTCAGGATGAGGTGGAATCGGCAGTGCCAGCATGAGCCATATCCTATCCCCCTTCCTCAGCCTGATCCACCGATATGGATCAATGCAGATTTGTGCCAGCTATAGAGCTGTTCTGAATTGACCCGTTGTGCTGCTGGGTCTTATCCCAGGGCAAGGGCACAAATGTCCCCTTTGGCCATCTTCTGTGGCACTCAAGGTTCCTCAGTATGTGTATAGTGTCCATTAGTTGCTTCTCTTCTTCTGGAGAAAGCCTCTGGTGCACAGGTGGTGGGGGCTTGTCGTCCATTGAAGAAGGTCCTAGTCATTGCTTATGAAGAGAGGTCAGCTCAGGATTTTCCTTAAAAGGACATTTAAGGATCTTGCCTAGGTCTGCTGATACTGCCAGAGTGGGGACAGGGCACCACCTCAGAACTGATGGAAGCAGATACTTAGGCTTGATCTAGGAGAAGCAATGAGGTCAGTTCAAGATTGTCCTTAAAAGAACATATTAGGGAACTTGTGTAGTTCTGACATCAGAAGAATAGATACTACACTTGATCTTAGCTGATAGGCTGAGAAGTGGGACAAAGGAGCCGAGAACTCCAGTAGCCAAAATTCTTTAGATGCATCACTGTGGAAGAATTTAGTTAGGATTGGGCTGCCCAGGTGTAATCAGAATCAAGGAACCACATTAAAAAGGCTTGCTAGACTCCACAGGTGTTTGGATTGCAATTTCAGATTCAGAGTTCTGTAGAATTAAGTTCAGTGTATCAGCCAACAGTAGCTCCCGGGTGAGAGAGTAGAGCCAGTACTCAGTTGCCTCCTGACACTGATAACACTGCCGGATCAAGCTGCTAGACGACTGGCATTAAAAGAAGCCAAGACGTTGTGAAATGAATAAGCAGCATCAACAACGTTCTGAATTGGCAAGAGAAAGCTGGAAGGAAGCAAAGTTCACGAACGTGGCCCCGTGTGCTCTACGGTATATGCCGCCTGAGTTAGCCTAGCTGCTTTGTCTGTTCAAAAGAACGTCACTGATTTCCTTTATGCCTCTTGCCTGCCTGCTCTTTGCAGGCCTTAGAAGAACTGCCTTGTACTGCTTTGCAGAAGACCCAGGAAAAAAATGATAGTCATACCCTTCAAAAATTCAAGATCCAACGCTCCATTCCACTCTCCCAACGCAACTTGCTAACAGGGCAAGGAGGCCTGTTGGAAAGTGGTGTTCTTACATTTAGCAAGAGAAGAGCAACTCTCCCAGCACAGTGTCTTGGTTCACTAGTGATTCCTCTGCACCTTTGGGGGCTGCGAAGCATGCATTTTTCTCTGTAAACCACTTTGTGAATAGTCTCAGTCGTAATATGCCCTCAAGTGACCAACAGGATGGGGTCTGTACAGATGGGGGCTGTGCAGGATGGGTCTGTGTATCTGGGGCTGTGCATCTGGAGCTGAGCAGATGGGAATAATAGGCTTGATTATTATTAACAGCTTCAGTCATCAGCAGTGAATACACTTGAATACAGTGAATACAGTGAATACAGTGAATACAGCAGTGAATTCACTGCTGAAACAGAGACGCCTGCGTTGGCTTGGTCATGTCGTGAGAATGGATGATGGCCGGATCCCAAAGGATCTCCTCTATGGAGAACTCGTGCAAGGAAAGCGCCCTACAGGTAGACCACAGCTGCGATACAAGGACATCTGCAAGAGGGATCTGAAGGCCTTAGGGATGGACCTCAACAAGTGGGAAACCCTGGCCTCTGAGCGGCCCGCTTGGAGGCAGGCTGTGCAGCATGGCCTTTCCCAGTTTGAAGAGACACTTTGCCAACAGTCTGAGGCTAAGAGGCAAAGAAGGAAGGCCCATAGCCAGGGAGACAGACCAGGGACAGACTGCACTTGCTCCCGGTGTGGAAGGGATTGTCACTCCCGGATTGGCCTTTTCAGCCACACTAGACGCTGTGCCAGAACCACCTTTCAGAGCGCGATACCATAGTCTTTCGAGACTGAAGGTTGCCAATACAAATACAATACAGTCATCAGGCAGGGAGGAGACTTAGCTTCCTCCGCAGCAGTCTCCCTGATTGTACTCTTTCCTTCTTCCCATCCAAATGAATGGTTGCCATGCTCTCCTAGGCATAAAAGTCAAGTACAGCACTTGGAGAGCACTTAGGATGAAAGCCAATGTGCCTCCCACGCCTTCCACCGGAGACCACATCACATGGTAGTATAAGAGCACCACTAGCATGTGAGCTAAAGGCTGGAGCTGGAGCCAAAGTGCACTTAAAAAAAAAAAAAAAAACATTTTCAGGGATGCAGAGAGGAATATGACTTAGGACCACGATGTAGGGGGAGTGGTGCTAACACTTTCCCCCTGCATTATTTTCCCACTGAAAATTGCACCCTAGGGTGACTATTTGACCTTGGTTAGCTACAAATAACCACTTCACGTGCAAACAGACGCCTTGATAGATTATTTCAATGAGAAAACAGATTTCCTCCCCATAGGTATACACATAAACAGCTGCTATTTCTCAAAAAAAAAAAAAAAAAAAAAAGGAACTCTTCTGGTTCACTTCCAGCGTTAAGCCTACTTGATAATATTCAGGCTTAACTTAATACATCATTTGGACCTGAGTTGGTTGGCTTCTCTGACGAGGGTTCAACCTACACGGTGCAGACTGATTCATAAGGCCAACTGTAGCAGGGCCCAGTCCTATTCAACTTTCTAGCACTCATGCAGTCATACCAATGGGGTTAGCGATGCATCCTGCAGTGGGGAAGATCATGGAGGCCTCATCAAGTTAAGGGAACATTTGTTCCCTTGCCTCAATGCTGCATTTCAGCTGCACTAGCAGTGAAAAGTTAGATTGTGAGCCGTTTTTGGACAGGGAGCCATTAGTTATTTGATTTTTCTCTGTAAACCGCTTTGTGAACTTTTAGTTGAAAAGCGGTATATAAATACTGTTAATAATAATAATAATAATAATAATAATAATAATAATAATAATAATAATAAGTTGGATAGGATTGGGTCTGCTGTCACCTCAAGCAATAGATTGGTGAGGAGTGCCCTTTTGTATTCACCTACCTGCCTCTATGACTCCTCCTTCTCTCCATCCATTCCCTGCATTGGAAAAGGAAGGGGGGGACAGAGAGGAACAGGAAGTGTGGAGGGCAGGGGAGTGCTGCGTGAGAACATTGGAGAGTGGGAGGTGCAGAGGCTGGCACATCATCGGGTACAGGAGGGGCAGGATTTGATGTACTACCTCCAACATCAGGAGATCTTGGGCCAGCTCCAAACCCACAGGAAGTGTCTTTGTGATAAGAGTGGCATTCACCACTCAGGACTTTTGCAGTTTTCAAACCCACCCTCCATACAAACTGCCTGTTATGATGGTGGGCATTTAACTGGTGATCTTGTAAAGGGTGTGAATTTGCATTTTCAGTCATGTTTGCTAACTCTTTCAGCCTCATTCAGGAAGAAGTGAGCCACCTGTTTCAGTTCTGTCCATTTATTTTTCCTTTGACAAAATGTCTCTTCCATTGATGACTACAGAAGCAGATCCCCTGCAGCAGAAGAAATAAATGAGACCGTAATCCCCAACACATGCATCCATTTCCAGGTCACAACCTCTGTTTTTGGCACCTGGCAAAAGGGCAATTTTCATCAGCAGTCTTGTGTAAATTGCTTTTGAAGGGAAATTACAAAAAGCATTATTACTGTGCCAAAAATGTCCAGGTTCTCTCTTGGCTCTGTGCACTTATTGCTCAATTATTTTCAGCAGAGACAGAGCAAGACAGCCTGCGAATTGTGGTAAGACCAATGTGTATCACAAATGCATGTGTTCTTAAAAGAGCAATCAGCCGGAGGGGAGTGAGAGCCTGAGCTATTTTACCCCCTTTATTTATTCATGCTTCAAAGTTGCACAGCCATATTTTCAGTCAGAAAACCTGCCTTGAACTTCCCAGAAACTCCCGCAGAGAATACAATGATTTATTTGAAATGCAGGCATTCAGAAGCCACTTTTTTTATAAAATGGAAAAAAAAAATTCTTCTAACTTAGCAATCTCTGCTCTTCACAATTGACACAGCTTTTGCAAATTCCCAAGAAGAAAAGCAGCGAAAATGGGCTTGACTTGTAGATAGGAGTTCCTTCAAGATGGGAGGTCTTGGTATTGTGAATTTAAATCAGTAGTGTGCCTGGGGAAATCAGGCCTGAAGGCAAATGCTGAAGGCACTCCAATGTTAGCAACTCCTGCACTTGTTTCGTGAATGTTTTGCTCCGACATGTTGCTTGACACCTTTATATGTACATGCGTACAGTTCTGGGTGCATACCAGGCCAGCATGAACCAGACCAGTCTTGTGTCACCTTGCTTGGCTGTAAGGAAGCATCATGTCCCATGGACTTTAGCTGCCCACTCTAGCCAGCTGACTTAAGAGAAGCCTTCCTCTTTTTTTGGGGGGGGGGGGGAAATTCTGTGATTGGCTGCACTTTGCATGGTCAGCAGATGTAAACCTATGAACTAGCCACATCCTGGAAGCTGCCTCACTTCTGGATAAGAGAAAGCTGAGAGAGGGGATATGATAGCGCTCTTCAAATACCTGAAGAGCTGTCAAATGGAAAAAGGAACAAATTGATTCTCAATGGTCTCTGAGGGTAGAACTCAATCCAATGGGTGCAAACTGCAAGAAAGGAGTTAGAAATTCTGGATGATCAGGGAATCTGTTCAGCAGTGGAACAGATTGCTGAGAGAGGTGGACAGCTTCCATCCTCACTGGAGAGCTTCAAGCAGAGGCTTAACAGATACCTGCTGGAGATGCTCTAGGAGGATTTCCTGCTACAGGCAGGGGGTTGGACTAGATGACCATGTGGGTCCCTTCCAACTCTATGATGTTTTACAAAGTTCTTGGTGAATACAAAAAGGGTGCCCTGGCTTCCCTCCCTGACTTAATTGTAAACCCAAACAAGAGTTGTGTTCCATTGAGTTGTGCCATGAGTCGCTGCACTAGATTTTCCCCATGTGTGCATAATATACACGTTTTAAAGCACACCTGGTAACATACTGACCTTGGTAGGTCCCAGCAGTATACGGATGCATGGCCAGCAACTTCCAAGCAGAGGTTTAGAGAGTACACAGAACATGGGACCTTGCAGCCTTCCACATACTGGCAGCTGATAACTGAATTCAAAGGCGAATTCATCTTTTGGTGGGGCCTCAAGACCTTTTTATTCAGGAAGGTGTTAGGCTGATGTTGTGGGGTGGTCTTTTAATGAGATGGATTTTAATAGTTGTATGATCCTGGTTGTTTGTTTTGTTTAATGTTTTGACTGTTTTTATGCTTATGTTTTTAGTATTGTTTTAATTTATCAGTAGTGGTTTTATGTTGTAAGCCAGCTTAAACCACCTTGAATGTGCAAGAAAGGATATAAATTTTTTTCAGATAAATAAATAGTGCTTTAACCATTCAATGTTTAACCAGCTTTCTGCATTTGCTAGTTCCACAGGGGATTTGCACAGTCTCAGCACTCTATAGCAGGTTCACCTACATAGGCAGCAGAAAGAGTTGGTATGCTTCTGAGGTGGTAGGGTGGCCTGTTCCACATTACACTTCATTTTTTAATGTTCCCTTACATAAACCTCTCCCTGCAGGTAAAACATTAGCACACGAAGGAGCCCTGTCTGCTCCTTGTTGCACTCAGTTTTTGCTTGCAAGGAGTTAGTTATCTAAGGGAGCGTTCATAATGCTGTCTGCCATCTAGGATGAAGTGGCCTGTTCAATTTCACAACAAGGAAACTGCAAACTATTTTTTCCTTTTGCTTGGGTGACACTGTTGTGACCCCCTTCTCCATTTTTTTTTTAACAGGACAGGCCTTTCCAAGCCTCCAGAGGGCCTTCTGAGGCATCCAGAAGGCCTAAAAACCTCAATTCTGATTTTCAATAAAAACTGGAAGTGACATTTTTAGGCTTTCTGGAGGGAGACAGGCAGCCTCTCCAGCCCTCAGAAGGTCTGCAGACGCACCTGGTCGGTAGCATTGCTAGGGGGGTGCGGGCCGCACTGGGTGACGTGCACGGGGGGTGGCGCACTGGGGCAGTGATGCGCTAAAATCACAGTGGCTAGGAATAATACCACCATATTATATACCGTTGGATGTGGAATTTCTAGCTGAATGCAATGCAAAAAACCAGAGTGAAATATTTCCTTTCTATCAAAAGTTATAGCAAAAAAACCAGAGAACAAAAAATGCATGGAGCCCTATGGAAAGTGAAACTGAGTCATATCGCGCATTTACTCATGAGTAGGTGAACTTGCCTTAGTTTATTGGAAAGGGCAGGCTGGGAGGAATCCAACGACACCAGAATGGTCCTGATCCCATGAATGCAGCCCCCAAAAACACCTGAGAAGGGAGTCCCTCCCTCCAAGCAAACGAATGTATTGAGCCCTATGGAAAGCGAAGCTAAGCCTCACGTTTACTCACGAGTAAGCAAATGTGCCTTGGCTGGTGGTCAGGCCAGGCAAAGGGGAATGTGAAGCTAGCAGAATGGTCCTGTTCTTATGGAACTGGAGCTCAACAAATGCTCCAGAAGGCAGCCTTCCCCCCCCCCCCCCAATTAAAAAGGATCAAAACAGAGGCTTCAGCTGATAAGGGGACCTTTTTTAGACTTGTAAAGCCAGGTGGATCCTGACAGTGATCTGGTTTAAACAGAAGTTTTTTAATTGAACTGGGCACTGGGTAGGGCTGAAAACCTTATTGGTTTTGGAGGGGGGGTGTTATTGCAGGCAGGCTACAGAAATTCACTTGGTGGACCAGGGTTGACTTCTGCTTATTTAATTATTTGTTTTACTTTAATTATTTATACTTATTTATTTTAATTTGCCTGATGATGTCACTTCCACCATGACATCACTTCTGGTGGGTCTTGGACAGATGGTCATTCTAAAAAGTGGGTCCCAGTGCTAAAAGTTTGAGAACTGCTGCAATAAGGTGTTAGTAAGTTGACACCCAGGGTGTGTGTGTGTGTGACACCACTAGTGACCAAAATCACTAAAATCACTGTTTGGAGGAATAATACCATCATGTTATAGATCAATCAATGCGTAATTTCATGCAGAATGTGTTCTATCTTTGTTCTTTCAAAAAGTACAGCCAAAAACCAGTGGGGGCAGAGTGATGGTACATCACCACGCCCACCACCTGGGGTGTTGCTCTTCCCACTGCATGGGGGTGACACGCTGGCATCCTGCACTGGGTGACGCGAACCCTAGTGATGCTACTGCACCCAATGGGGGATGGGGCAGCATGAGGGGCATTTTGTGGTCTTGGCCCCAGACACTGGGGCCCCATGGGAACCCATGGGTCCATATTTTAGTGTGCAGGCTTCTGGTCGTGGCCCCAGGCAGCATAGCCAGAATCACGACTGGCCATGACAGCAAGTCATGTAATCTTGACTAGTGCTCTAGAGCCAGCCTGCTCATAAGGCCGGGTGAAATGAGTGCCTCAGATGGTAAATTGGAAACACGGGAGGATAGATGTGCCACCCCTACACCCAGCCTAGCCTGTCCCTGTTCTAGTCCACAGCTGGAACAGCTGCTTTTCCTCTTCTTCTTCCCCTTGCTTCTTCACACGAAACCTCACCTAGAAATGTGCCTGCCCAGGGTGACCAGATAACAGTGGAGGACATAGTGCCTATACCTTTAACCATTATATAGAAACTATCTGGTCATATAGAATGTATAGAATCATTGTGCAGAATGTATCTGGTCACCCTGCCCCAGCTAGACTCTACCCCGGACCTTCCTCAAGTTGCTGAACGCCATCTTCAAACTCTGAGGGTTCCTTCCCCAGGCTAATGCTGAAGGCTGGCCTGTATGAGCTACATAAAAGAAAATCGGAGCTTGAGCAATTCCTTTTCTGCCTGAGCGATTTTTGAAGAAGGCAACTATATTGCTGTTTACACCCCATTCATCATTAGTGAAATAAAAATGTCACATAAATATTTCATTACAGCAAGCCCTTCATGCTGGCATAAAATCAACATACTCTGACAAACACTTGTCTGTGATTATGGTTTGCGCTGAGGTGACCAAGCTTGTAAAATGTTTTTCTTTCCCCAGACAATAAACAGAGCTGTTATGCTTCAGCAAGGAGAAATTGCTCCAGGAGGTTATAGTTGTTCAGTCTAGTGACCCAAAGAGCAGGCCGGAGGATACCAAAGTGAAATCCTGCTCTTATAGCCCATATTAATGTAGCATGTGGCTTAAGTGACATTCAAATCGCCTCAGTGATATTAAACCAGAGTTATGCACTTGCATCTGCAAGAATAGCTTGGCAGTGGCCCATGGTGCATTCAGAAAAGGTGCCTTAACTACTGTTGCAAGATGTAAAGAGACCATGCTTCTGATTGCAACAGTAGTAGAAGATGCATAGTGGGCCTGCCATATCTGTGGGAGTTCGGTTCCAGGACTCCGCATGGATAGTAAAATCCGTGGATGATCAAGTCCACTTTTTTAAATGGCATAAATGTGTGCAAATTGTGTGAATTGCCTAACCTTGCGTACAGTGCCTAATCCTGCATTAATTGCCTGAACTTGCAAGGTGAACAACATGTGAGTGTTGCAGAGATCTGTGAAATGGAGGGGCACAAGGCGAATGGCGTAGAGCAGGGGTGCCCAAACCCTGGCCCTGGGGCCACTTGCGGCCCTCGAGGCCTCTCAATGCAGCCCTCAGGGAGCCCCCAGTCTCCAATGAGACTCTGGCCCTCCAGAGGCTTGCTGGAACCCACATTGGCCCGACGCAACTGCTCTCAGCGTGAGGGCAACAGTTTGACCTCTTACGCGAGCTGTGGGATGAGGGCTCCCTCTACTGCTTGTTGTTTCATGTCTGTGATGCAGTAGCTGCAGCAAAGGAAAGGCCAGCCTTGCTTTGTGCAAGGCCTTTTATAAGCCTTGAGCTATTGCAAGGCCTTCATTCAGGGCACAATCCTAACCCCTTATGTCAGTACTTTCCAACACTGGCATAACGGTGCCAATGGGATGTGTGCTGCATCCTGCAGTTGGGTGTCACTCACGGGGGCCTCCTCAAAGTAAGGGAATGTTTGTTCCCTTACCTCAGAGCTGCGTTGTCCTTGTGTCAGTGCTGAAAAGCACTGACATAAGGGGTTAGGATTGCACCCTCATTCATATAAGTTCATCTTTAATATATTCATTTATGTAAACTTATGTAAATTTATTCAAATTTTAAATGTAAATTAATTCTTTTTCCCCGTGGCCCCCGACACAGTGTCAGAGATACGATGTGGCCCTCCTGCCAAAAGCTTTGGACACCCCTGGCGTAGAAAGAGATGTGAAATGGCAGGAGGCCACAGCAGTGTATGTGGAATTTTTTTCAAATACGTTTTCGATCCACGGTTGGTCACATCCATGGATACGGTACCTGCTGACACAGCGAGCCCACTGCATATTTTAACACAGTGATTTCAACGGATGTGTCCCTTGGACATCCACCAAGGAATTAACCTAGCCTTTCTATATTCTCATATGTTTATGAGACTATACCATGAGAATATATCGGGGTGGTCTTTTCACAAAATTGAAGGCAAGAGGAACTTTAACAGAACTTCAAAGGAGCAGCTGACCTTAAGCAAGAGAAGACATAATCCACATTTGGATGCATGCTTACCTGTCTCTCACAGGAATTATGTTTCTGTCTAACATGCAGCTTTCATTATGCGCTTAGATATTGTGGTGTTAAACTCTGGCATGGTAAAAATGCTATGTTGATAGAAATGTCTTATTTAAAGAAACAAAAGGAACGAGGGACGATGCAACCTCCCTCATTTCTTGTTTCTTGGCACTGCAGTGTGATATATTTAATTTAAGCACATCAAACCATTCCCCAAGATCTTTTGGAAGTCTGATTTAGTCTGCCATGAACTCTGCATGGAGTATTTTAGATCTGATTTTGTTGAAATTGCAGTTCTTTAGCCTGTTATTTCTAATTCATGTGACTTACTTCAATCTCGGAGCTCCATTAACTTTCACTTTACCATTCACTGGGTGGCAGTGTGCCAGTTTTTGACTCTTGGTAGGAAAGAAAGAAAAATTAGGAGGTAGGGAGGAAAAGACAACGACAGAAGATCGTACACCAGATATCAGGCCCATTAAGGAAGGCTGTAGCTAACAGACAGGGGTGCAGCCTGGGTAGCAAAACTCCAGGGCTTCTCTTACAGTAGGACTGGTGATGTCATCACCCGAAGTGCTCAGGCATTCCCTTTCATTTTGTTCAAAGAACCTTATCCAAGCAGCATCTGGCTCAGCAGGGGGCAAACTGACAAATTTGCCATCGGGCATCTGTTTTCCTTCCTAAGGGCCACTGGAAAGACAGTATGTAGCTCATACACCCACAGGGCAATACGTCCCACTGAAAATAGTGATATTTACTGTTGAGTAAACAGGCATAGGATTGCTTTTTTTATTTTTAACCTTTATTATAATAAAAGAAATAGAGAGAAAAAAGAAAACACATAATAAAATGGAAAGAAAAACAAACCACAACATTAAAAAAAATAAAAAGTACAGATAAAGAAAACCTCTAATATTGTAGCATGAGCCAAGTCGAATATTCCAATGACTTACAGCTTTATATTTTAATAATCTAAATTTCCTCCCTTATATGTTATATCTCCAATTGCTCTTCTCAAATTGTTATTCCGGAATAATATTCTCTATACCTTCAAATCTAATCTTCAAATCCACAACTCATTAAGGCATAGGTTTACCTTGTTAATGTATTATTGTTATTTATATACCACTTTTCAACAGGAGTAGTTCACAAAGCAGTTTGCATGGTAAAATAAATCAATAAATGGTTCCATGTTCCCTAAGGGCTCACAATCTAAAAAAAAAAAAAAATGGAACAGCCATTGGAAAAGATGGCATGCTGGAGTGAAGAGGGACAGTGGCTCCCCCCTTGCTAAATAGAACACCATTTTGAAATGTGCCTGTTTGCTCATTTATTCAGATGCAATGCTAGTGTTACACAGATACTGGCACAATGTCCCTTATATCCTAAGCCCATTCTGGCAATGCCACACCAATGGTACATGACACTGGTGTCACAACTGTCAAGCAAGTCAATGCCTCATCTGTGTGACATCCCTGTGTCATTGTTGTGCTGTCCAAAGAGCCAAGCACTACATCCAATCAACCCCAACATTGGTACGGTGTTTGGTAGTCAGTGTGGTGCAGTAGCTTGAGTGTTGAACATGGCCTTGGTTCAAATTCCTGATCATTCCTGAAGCTTACTGGGTGACCTTGGACCAGTCACTGTTTCTCAGCCTAACCTACCTCCCAGGGTTGTTGTGAGAGTAGGAGGGAGGTGCCATTTACTACTCTGAGCTCCTTAGAGGAAGGGCAATATATAAATGTGAAAAAGTGAATACAGGTGTTCCCCTTTATCATGAACATACATTCCCACTCCTCCCCCCCCAAGATAACAAAACGGTGTATAATCCTATATTTACAATGGGGCCAAGCATTGCTTCTCACATATCTTCCTTTGCTGCCCTTCCTTTTACAGAACACAAGAAGCGGTCAGCCAGAACACTTGAGGAGGGAGAAAGCCAGAGCACTAATAGGAAGTGGACAGCTTCCTGTAAGCGTTCTGGCTGACTGCTTCTCACGTTCCTCCTCTAGTGCTCTGTAAAAGGAAGGGCTGCAGACAAAGAGTTCTGCGGAGGAAGACAGATAATTAAGGAGCATGTGGGGTGGGCAGAAAACTGCAGATAAGTGAAACCACGGATATGGAATCCGCCGATATGGGGGACACACACCTGTATAGCTATTCTCAGATGCTAAAAGACAGCAGCTGGTTAAACTACTCCAACCCTGCAGTGACCAGAACTAAACTTTGAATGCAGTCAAGCCCTTAATGGCATTAAGGCTAGAGCAACAATTGCTGATGTTAATATAGTATCATAAATGTGTAATAAGTTTATATACATTGCATTAATGTCTGTCTGAAACCACCTCTTCTATAGTTAGTCTAAAAAAAGACAGAAAAAAATGGCACCAGGAGCACTATAAAGTATATTGAGAATGTTAGTTATTATAATGCTCACGCTGATAATATTTTAACCATAAAAGCAATATACTTTGCATTACCAAGGACAAACAGTAAATGTGAACAACTGAGTAGTGTTAAAGATATAGACTTTATATAGTTATTTCTGTGTGGAAAACAAATTTTGATTCTTGTGGACAAAAGATCTGTTCATTCAACCGAAACGGGAGAAACATTTTGTGGATCAGGCATGCTAACCCTGTCCTGTCCTGCCTTGACCTGCATGGTCTGTCTTGATCTGTCTCTTCTGCACAGAGTTTATTAATGTAGAAGTTGTGTACATGTAGGTTCCCTCTGTGTGATTGGGTCCCTTGCATTTTTCAGAGCTCCATTTCATGCATGTGTAACGTACACATGTCTACCCATAGGCTTTGTGCTAGAGCAGGGGTGTCCAAAGTTTTTGGCAGGAGGGCCACATCATCTCTCTGACATTGTGTCGGGGGCCGGGGAAAAAAAGAATTAATTTACATTTAAAATTTGAATAAATTTACATAATTTAAAATAAATATACTAAAGATGTACTTATGTGAATGAATGAAGGTCTTGCAATAGCTCAAGGCCTATAAAAGGCCTTGCACAAAGCAAGGCTGGCCTTTCCTTTGCTGCCGCTACTGCATCACAGACGTGAAACAGCAAGCAGTGGAGGGAGCCCTCATCCCACAGCTCATGCAAGAGGTCAAACAGTCGCCCTCACACTGACAGCAGTTGTGTCAGGCCAGTGTGGGCTCCAACAAATCTCCGGAGGGCCAGAGTCTCATTGGAGACTGGGGGCTCCCTGAGGTCCGCAATGAGAGGCCTCAAAGGCCACAAGTGGCCCCAGGGCCGGGATTTGGGCACCCCTGTGCTAGAGAGACAGGTCAGTGTCTAGAGCGTGAGTGTGCAGCCAGTGAGTGCAATCCTGATCCTCTTTCTATGCCTTTTGTTGACTATCTCCCTGGTTTGGTTTAATTGAGTAGGGCGAAAAGAAATAGGATTAAAGTATCTTGTCATAATGGTAGAATGAACTCCTATATTATCCTCTGTTTCTAGGGGCCAGGGCACACACTAAACTTACAGAGATGATAACATCACACTGGTCACCCTGTGGTAAATCATCCTCAACTTGGCCATAACTTGTGGAACAACTTACCATATGGCTCAGTGCCATCAGGTCCTCAACTTATCCATACTCTGCGCTCTGCCATTGTTGGTGGGGCAAGGGCATTCACAATGTTGATAATGGTGATCCATGGTAATTAGGAGTCCCTTTTAAGTGACCCGTTAAAAGAAAGGTTTGTACAAATAGGGCGTACGTCAAAGAGGATATGAGGAGAGGAAGAGACAGGTGAGAAGGTGTCAAGAAAGAGCATCAGAAATGGACAAGAGAGGCACAGAGATGTGAGGCAGTGGTGAGAGAGATGGGTGAGGAAGTTACAGTCAAAATGGTGGTGAGGGAGGCAGAGGTGAGCAAGGGGGTGGCAAATCAAAGCCAGAGTTAGGTGAGAGAGGAAGAGACAAGTGAGAAAATGTCAGGCGGGAGATGGGTGAGAAGATGTTATGGCTCACTGATAGGCTCACTCACTAGCTAAGTAGGGGGAGGGTTGTAAACTGTGTGTTGGAATGTAGCAGTCCAAACACGGGTTGCAGGCTTCTGGCAGGTGTTGCCTTTTGTTTGGGGAAAAAAATGGTGTGTTACTGTTTTCAATGTGACTATTAATATTTTGGATCTTGTTTTATGAACTGAAGCCACTTCAGGGACATTGCTGAAAAGCGAATGGTAATTCAGATATAAATAAAAATAAATTCCTTATCTCAGATGTAATGACCAAGATGGGGAATTTCTTACCACAGATAGGCTATTTTCAGCTGATTTCTTTAGTGAGTGCCCTCCATGCTTACTCCTCTGCCACCTTGGTCCTCCCTTACACTGTGAGATAAATTAATGACAATGAGCGTCTGCTTCTCTGCTGTTATTAACTTACTGAAGAGATAACAGAGAGTGACTAATGAGAACGGGTTCATGATAAAAGGGTTGTGAATTCATGTAGCATCATATAATGCTGTGTAATGAAGAACTTCATCCAGGTGTCACCAGAACAGAGCTCTGGTCCTCTGAGAAAGAGCCCTGTGGAGTTCCCTTTAATACAGTGTTTCTAACACATTTAGCACCAGGACCCACTTTTTAGAATGAAAATCTGTCAGGACCCACCAGAAGTGTTGTCATGACCAGAAGTGACATCATCAAGCAGGAAAATTTTAACAATCCTAGGCTGCAATCCTACCCACACTTATCCAGGTTTAAGTCCCATTTACTATTATTGTTAAAAGAATATACACAGTAGCTTGTTAAAAGTACAGGTCTGTAACATTTCCCCAAATGCAGTCACATATCTTGTTGGCATCAAGTCTAATATATTAAAAATAAAATATTGAAATGAAAGGGGACCCACCTGAAATTGGCTCGCGACCCATCTAGTGGGTCCCAACCCACAGTTTGAGAAACACTGCTTTAATCCTGTCATACTGCTGTATATAAATTTTGTTTCTATAGGCAAAACAGAATTCAGATCATGGTATCACTGAGCCAGAAAACATGGAGATAGAAACCAACAGGATTCTCCCTGACTGAGGGTTGACAACACTAATTGTATCCCAACCATTACTGAACTGCATGAATAGAAATAGTTACCTGAGGATTAAATTTGAAAACTCTGCATCTATATCTAATTTACTCTTCCTGTTTCCCCCCTCCCCTCATACTTGATCTATTTTTTATTGGTGCAGGGCAATGGTAGCAACTGTCTGACACAAAGATATTGATTGAGTCCACAGATTCCGCTATAGAGCTCAGACAACATAAAGATAAAGTAATATCAAAGTAGACATCACTGAGCATGTAGTTGTGATATCAAGTCCTGGAGGTCAATAAGATGTCAGTACACTTCTTTTGTTGTTTGTTGTCAGAACAATGTTCATTTCTTGAAATATCACACATTTTGTGCCTCCGTTTCTTGCTATACTTTTGCTTCTCCGAAAGTTCAACACCACAACTCACTCTCCAGTCATACGCCACAACCAAAACCTCACTTCTTGTGTGTACTTTGCAAAAGGCTTTCTGTGTGTACTTTGCTGATAATACTTCAGCATAGCTAATATGGCTGGCCCTCTCTGTCTGTACAAAGGGTTCAGTCAAGAGGGGTTAGCCAGGTTGAACATGTCAGGACAGCCAACATGTATCAGAAGGATCACCTAGCTGGGCCAACCCTTGAATTCTCAGTGACAATAATAGAGGTAGTTCCCAACATGCCATCAGGGGACAACCATCATGAGGGCTTAGTGGTTCACACCCGTTTTCCAGTCATTGGATAAAGTACTGAACCATCATAGCATATTTGAAAATAACTACATGAAGGGTCACCAGCTACAGAGTGTGGACAAAAGTACAGCTTCTGTGAGAGAAGTGGCAAATGAGTAACAGCCCAATCCTGAGCTACCTGGTGTTTGGGGCTGCAATGGCATTGAAAATGGCTGCAGCTACATTCTGAGCACTGCCTGGGCAGCTTCAGCAACTCCTCAGAAGAAGGGGACTTTTGTTCCCTTCCCCCGGTAAGGCGAGTAGCTCTGCAATGGGGCTACTCGGTTCTACAGTGACCCAAAGGTCGGCGTAGAATCAAGAGCTTCCGTGTCAGGCTGGTGGCCTGACACGGAGACTCAGGATCTGCTGGAGCGAACGAGAGGGAGTATTTTCAGAAAACGGTAACTTTCTGGACACTATTAGAGGGGGGAGAATATAAAAGCTGGAGATGCTTTGTGGCTTCTGGGTGGTGCCTGTGCATGACCCACGATGCACCCTGGAATGCCCTGTAGCTTCCAGTTAGCACCGGCATGTAATTCACTTTGCTAAGCATGTTCTGCCCCACAATGCTTTGCAGCTTCTGGGTAGCGCTGGCACGTGACCCACCAAAAATTGGATCATGGTCCACTGGTGGGTCATGACCCACAGTTTGAAAACTGCTGGTATGACTTATTGAAAGGCTCAGTATCAGGCTTACCACATTAGCAAGCGGTATTGGTGTCCCATTACAATACTGTACTATATCAGTGGAGAGTGGAATAATAGCTTTGCCTGTGAACAAAAGATAAATTTTTCATTTCATCTGGAGTAACCTAAAATGCAATTAGTCCTTAGTTGTAAGATAGGTGAGGGATAGAGGAGGCTACATCTAGGATTTCTCTGATACCCAGAATGATTCTGAATTTGCCAGTTCTTTTGTTCCTTATGTGACCAACAATGAGTGACCAACAAACATGACCAACAATGAGTGATATGTACATATAAATATGATGTCACCATACCTCGTATATTAGATACTTCCTGCAATCCCTTATTGGGAAAACTTTTCTGTGCTCTGTGCTTCCAGTTATCTCAGTGGTAATACTTTGTGAACCCCGCCCCCAATTCCCATCTCTGTCTTATCCTGTTTTCCAGGCATTTTGCGACCAGTGATATGCCTGACTGAGATAGCACCATCTGTTATGTGCACTGGGATAGTGCACCAGCATCCAGTGGGAAAGAAGTGACAGGGCACCATTTTGCTATACTGTGTATGCATCTGAATACTTATCCTCATGACTAGTTGATGTGTGGTCGTAACCAGGGCTGGCCTATGTCAATCAGGCAGCAGATTGACAGCAGGTGTCACCTCCATTGCCTGCTCACCTCCGCTGCTTCTCCTACTTCCACTATCTGGACTGGTAAGGGAAGAAGAGAATTGAGCTGCAGAGGAAGCTGCTGCACCCCAGACAGCTGAGGCTGGTACATCATCATGTTAAGGGGGCAGCATTTGGCCCACTACCTCAGGTACCAGGAGGTTTGAGGGCAGCCCTGGTTACTACAACACATCAAGCGTGTAAGTCTGAGAGCCCACGTGGTGTGGTGGATAGGTCAGTGGAGTGGCATTCCAATCTCCAGACAGTTAGGAAGCCTTCCAGTAGTGGCCTTGGGCAAGTCAGTATCAGCGTAATGTAGCTTGCATGGTTATTGTGAAGATAAAATGGGATGGCCCCCTTTATGCCACCTGCATCTCCTAGGTGGGACTCCATAGTAGTGAGACATCTCTTAAGTTGGTGTGTTGGTAAGTCATTTTCCCCTCGCCCACATCCTGCCCTCATAGTTTCTCAATTCTGTGCCCCATTGCAGGTTTACATGCTACTGTTATAGTCCATCAGGTAATGGCACCAACCCACTCCATTGGGAAGGATGCAGAGTGTTTGGCAAAGGCCAGAAGGTGTTGCTCCAATAGAGGCACTGGTGGGCTTGACAGGTATGAGCATATGGGACTTTGCCAAACTAACAGAGAAAGGAAAAAGGCATCTCTATAAATCCGGCTGCGATACTTGAAAGAGCAGCTGATGGAGAGTAGCTAATGCTTCCTTTTTATCTTCCCTTGTCAAAAGTATTGAGCACATCACAGTATATAAACTTAAGTGTGTCCCAGGAGTATAGAGATATGACAGTTTAAAGGGTACTGCGGAATGCCAGGAATGATTTGTTGCTGCTATGATGAATGGTGGGGAAGAAAGTGTGCTTCTTTGGTCAATTAAAAGAGAGCCATTGCTCATTTGTTTGCATACATTTACGCTGGTGTAAATAAAGTCCATCCTGAGTCATTTGTGGGTCTTCTCCTGAACCATGAGTAGTGTGTTTGAGACTTCTGGATTCATCTTGTATTTCTTATTCCTCAGATACCTTCAAAATAGCCCACCTTATGAATCAGTATAATCAGTTGGATTATGTTGCTCAGTTCTCCTGCAGCAGGAATAGGGATGTCATCAACAGGAGTGGGCTTGGCCCTTGAAGCTTTTCAAAAGACCTTAGCCAAGAAGCAGCTTTGGGTTCAGTAGGAGGCAAACTGAGAAATCTGCCTAGGGGCACCTGTTAGCAACTAGCAGCCAAATCCTACTCCGGATTTGGCTGCTCCAAATCCTACTGCACAGCCGCTTATGACAGCAGAATAGAGTTCTCCTTTCATAAAATGGCTGCCAATGGAGTGTGCAGCACTCCATCAGTGGCCATTTTGGGAGCGCTGCTACAAGAGATGACAGCACTCCTGGGATATCGGTGGATCTCCCTGGACCTACCAAAACAGTTATGGCAGTGGTGGGAGCATGGAAAACAGGGTGAGAAGGCTGCAGGAAGGGGTGGATCCTGCCCTATTTCCTTCCTCAAACTTGTACGAGCTAAAGAGCTGGTGCAGGTCTGAGGAAACTCATTGTGGAGAAGGAGGCTTATGGAGGAGTAAGTTAAAATCCCCCTTTCCACCCAAAGTCAACCCACCACCTCTCCACTGAATACAGCAAGTACCTTTTTGGCATGGCTGCACCAACAAGGGGAGGATAGGTTTGAATCATAGGTCATTCTGTTTCCCAAGGGCTGCCTGACAGACAGTATGTAGCTCATGTTACATTAAGGGTGAATCCTAACCCTTTATGTCAGTGCTTTCCAGCTCTGGCATAGTGGTGCCAGTGGGACATGTGCTGCATCCTGTAGTTGGGTGTCACTCACGGAGGCCTCCTCAAAGTGAGGGAATGTTTGTTCCCTTACCTCAGAGCTGCATTGCCCTTATGTCAGTGCTGGAAAGCACTGACATGGGGTATAGATTGCGCCCTAAAAGTTATAATCCTATGCAAATTTACCTAGGACTAAATTCTGTTGAACACAGTGGAGCTGGCTTCTGTGTAAATATGGCGGAGGCTAGCACTCTAATATACAAGTTTTAAAAAGTTAATTTAAAGTTGTGTATTCGTTGTTGTTGCATACACTTACTGGGGCATGGCAGTAAGAGCATGGCTAATTAATTAAGTAAATTAAAAGTTAATGATAAGTATAACTTAAAAAATTTATTTAATATAAAGAAGAACCCTCCTAACCCTCCCAAGTAGTTGCTGATCTGTTTTAAAAAAAATTCCTCAAACATTTCAAACTCTGCAATCCTATCCATACTTACCTGGAAGTAATCGCCATTGACTATTATTGTTAAAAAGCATGTGTGGTGGTTGGTGTGTGTGTGTGTGTGTGTGTGTGTGTGTGTGTGTGTGTGTACTGGAACCCTTGGCAATAACCAACATCATTACTTGAAACTTCAAGAGGCCAATGTGGTTCCATTTAAACATATAGCAAAAGTCCTGTCTGGTTGCTGTTCTCAGAGAGCCATGTATCCTAGCACTTCAGTAGAAGACCAGGATGGGCTATCCTGAAATTAGGGTCTTCTAGAATCATGACCATAATCAAACGATGGATCCATCATATGCACCACAAATAATGAATCTGATTCAAAAGAGTGAGCAGCTACAACTTATGTTGAGGATATAATTAGAGCTCCATCCATCTGAACCTTCAGCTACTAATCTTAACTCAGCATTGAAAAAGACATGGTAGAGAACCCCTTGGCTTTGCTGTGAAAAACTTTGTGTTTCAACATTAACCACTTCATCTTGGGTCACATGGTTCCAGATTCATTCCACATCTGTGATTTTTTTTGTCACACTCCACTGATTTTGTCTGTGAAGATGGGTCAGTAATTTAGGCCTTGTTTATAATTTTTCCTTTCTCAGTGGCTGTAATTAATCTTATAACTGTTTGATTCAAAGACTATTCGGATCTGGAAAATGCTGCAGATTATGCCAAAGGGCTAATGTTGGGGTGAGGGGGAAACCCTCAAAGCTGATTCAGAATCATAATGTTTTTACTGAGTTCATCCAACAGTGCAATTTATTGAATATCTCTGATGCTGTTTGATTTGCAGGCATTGCCAAGTCAAGATGAAATGCAGAATGTATCTCTATGTTCAAAGTATTCCTGTCTTTCTTAGTCCCATTCATGCTTTTCCTTTCCACTTCTAATAGCCATGAAAGAGACAATAGGCTGCTTTCACCTGAACTCATTTTTTTTTTTCACAATCTCTGGTCACATTGCAATGGGGGAGAAATAATATCTTTCTGAACAAAGCACAAGAGAAATCTTTCCATTAGTGAGACAAGATCAGAAGATACTTTTTTCAAACACGAACTTGAACAACGCCGCTTTATATTCGGGAGGGCACAGCAAATCTCCGTTCAGCTTAATCCGATTGAAAAAGAAAAAAAAACACAAGTTTTTGTTTTTAATAGTCTCTAAATGCACAGAAAGATTTACAATACAATGTGCACCCGGGACTTGGAGTGAGACCTCAGGGACCTTTTTTATAGGAATGTAAAATAAAGCCTAATTAAATTTTCTAGATAATGATAGTTTACTGCAACAGCACAACTATAGCAGATCCTTTGCCATGTACTCTCAACCAACCACTGCCTCCTAAATATGAAAAATGCCTCACTAAATAAAACCAAAGACCTGCCTTGTCCAACAGTGAAGAACCAGTTGCTTCTGGGTTCAGGTGGGGTTTTATCTTTTCTTGTCATTCTGCCCAGACTGATGGAGGAACCATATGGGCAGGGCAAATGACATGGTGCTCTGACATGCAGACATTTCTGAATCCTTCAAGGAAGTTGCTATCCAGATATTTCCTAGGTGGCAAGGAAGGGGCTGTCATAGCACAGTGGTGTCCTAATATTTGTGCATATCTTACTTTCTTCCAGTGTGGAACTCAAGGCAACTTAGATAGGGTTCCCCACAGAGGTGGCACAACCTGGTACCGCCTCAAGTCCACTGCCTCTGCACAGATCCTTCCATCTGTACTTCTTGTACAGATCCTTCCATCGCGGAAGTGAGAACTTCCACATTCATTATAAAGGAACTGTGTGAATGAAGGAACTTCTTTGTTTGCACAGTACCTGTTAATCAAACCAGAAGTCCTGCACTTCTGTGTTTGAAGAAATAGCATGAGGGCAAGGTAAGTAATCCATTTTCCACTTGGTTTTAATGGGCAGTAAACAGATCAGTGTAGGCTGCATCCTGTGAATGCTGGAGAGAGCGACAGACTTGGGTTGTAGGACACTTGCAGTCCGCCACTCTTTCATGCCCCCTGCAATCTGCTATTGCTAAAACCCACATTACCTTACCCAATGGATGGGCCACCCCTGGGTTCCTGGGCAGTCACCTATCCAAGCATTATTCTAATCTCAACCTGCTTAGCTTCAGCAAGAGTTACTACATGATGTGTCCACACCCTGGGAACATCAGGTTCAAACTTTGTAAAACTCACAGAGATGCCTTTTTCTTGCCATTTTTAATGTGGTAGTGTCATAATGCCCCTTTGTGTGGGCAATTTACAAGCTCCATTTCCTGAAAAAAAAAAAATTGCATTAAAAATTGAAACCAAAATATGCTGCTCAGGAAACACATTCTTCACCTTCCTCACTGAGCTAAGGGCTAGAAGCAAGAATATGTGTCCATCCACTCACCTGACCAAATCAAACCCATTGTCTCACATCTGTGGAAATAGTTCAGAACTACTGGCAAACAAAACTTTGACCCCACCAGGTCAAACACAGCCCACCAGCCCTATACTTGAGCCTAACCTGGGAAGTGTGGTAAACTCTTTGCTGATTGCTTAGAAGTGCAAACACCTGGCAGGCCACAGCACATGAGAGATGAACTGCCTTTGCTCTTTGTAGGCAACCTTAAGCCTTTTCTGCCCAAGGTTGCACATACTCAACAGGGATCAAATGTGTACACCTGTGGGCTGGGCAGAAATGGCTTAAAGAAATACCAAAATTTTCAGATACAGTTTTAACAGATGCATTTGAAAGAGCTTCCTTGACTCCAGTGCTTTCCGGAGGGTACATCTAGGTGGCAACGATGTCTCTGAGGTTTGACAATTACCTTTTTATGGATGGGAATGTGAATTAGGGATAGCAACTGAGGCAGGGGTAGAATTCAGGAAGAGCAATAAGGGAGCAACTGCAATCCCATATAGCAGAGGATTACTGTACCCACCCAGGCCACCACCACCCCGACTATCTAGTGCTCTAAATACCAGAGTTTGACAACACAATGAGAATTTCAGAGTCCACTGCCAAACAGATTTAAAACTCCTTTAGTGTCTGACAGTTCAATCCTGTACCTGTCTGCTCAGAACTAAACCGCATTGTGTTAAGGGGGGTTACTTCCAGGAAACAGTAAATGCCCTAGGCACTGAGCCCATGCTATTCTAGGACATCGTGGAAAGCTGCAGTGAAGCTCCTGACATGGTCAGAAACTGAAGTGCAGTTTAAAACTGCAGAGAAGCGTTAAAACACTTCTCCAGTTGTTCCTATGAGTTGCTCACATGAGGCTTTGTCACACTTCAAAGGTAGGGGTGTGGCATCTGGGGGGGGCAGCTTTGCGGACCTTTGCCCCACATGCGGGGAGGAAGAAGTCTGCCACTGCCAGGAAACGTCTGTATAGGACTGCAGCTCATGCAAACTGTCGAAGAAAGAGTGGACTGTGCAAGAGTGAATACTGGCTGGCTTCGAAGAGTGATCAATATCGTTTTGACCAAATGAGAATGAAAATGGGTAAGAGGAGAAAATAATTTCAGTTGACATCATTGCTGAAAGGTGGAGGAAAAGCAGCACTAGTTCTTAATGGATTGTCAATACCTCTCAGGAAAAATCAAATTGCTTTAATGGCTAAAAGGAAGATAGCCTCGGAATGAGTCATATTTCCCATACAAGTGTGTTTATTGAGCCTGCCATGCTTGGAGCTCTCTGGACTTTGGAATGCAGAGTTCTGTTCACTGCATGCAAAAAGCATTTCAAGTTTTTGGGGAGAGGGAGGGAGTTTCATAGAGTGGCATCTAAAAGGGATCTGAAGGCTACCTGGAATTCAAGCTGTGCTGGAACTATGCAAAAGGCCCCATAGCAAAGGAACTCAGACTAGTACATTCAAGATGATTGTGTGCCAAGGCCAGAATGTAAGAGGGAACAAAAAATACATGCGGTGGTGCACCTCCAGATAGTAGAGAGTGCTAAAGTATTCTCTTTCTGCCACTGACTTCCAGAATGAGTAGTGGTGGTTGGTGGGACTTCGTGTGCTGCTGTCTGCCATGCACAGCCTCTGGCAGGGACATGCGGTGCAGGTGAGGCAGAACCATCCCTTCGTAGTCCATGGAAAAGCATTGCAGCTGCCTTGCCTGCTTACACCCAAGGAGGCTTTACACCAGCTTTCTCAGGTGTAAGGAGAGCCTCCTCAGATGTTAGCAGGCAGGGCAGCTGCTGTGCTGTTCCATGAACTACAATGGGGTGGTTCTGCCTCACCTTCTGCACCTGCCCTGCATGTCTCTGACCTCAGGGCATGTGCAGTGGTGGCTGTAGCCTGCTGAATTGGCCTGGGACATTTGCGCCAATCTACTGGGACTTTCAGTCATAGATTGAAAAAACTGCCACTGTAAGCCCAGTATAGGATTGGACTATAAGTTAGGGAATCCAGACTGCCAGTGTTTGAGGCCCACAATTCATCTGAACTTCCATGTTGGTTCCAGTCTTTAGTGTTGTCAGTTTCCTCAGCTTCCTTCACATGGTATATGAAGTCTCATTTCTCTTGCCCCCCCCCCCATTAAAAGTGTTCCAGTCTTCCAAATAATAACAAACCTGTATGCCTAGGAGGTAAAAACTGCAAGTGAAAACCCTAGAATGCTAGTCTGCAGTAAATGCCATGAACAGGGTAACTTACCAGGGCTGTGAAGGATACTCAGGGCTAGTCCGTTATCCTGATCGCCCATTTACAAGCAGGGAGTTGGGAGTTCGTATGGCCTGGCCAGAATGCGTGAGCCCCTTCCCCTGTGAGGGGCTTGGCGGAGGGCTGTTGCTAGGGGGTAGCAGAGGTATTTTAAGGACACAGCAACAGCTCCCCTCCCTTCTTTGCTCATGGGTACCAAGCGGACACCCACCCACCCACCCATTACACAGTCTGAGTTTTACTGGTTGCTGTTTGGGGCCGGGTAGGAATTTTTTGCTGCTTGTCAAGATTGGACAACGACAGGCAGTTTTTTTGCCTACCCCAGGCTGCCATGGGTATGGGGCTGCGCCCCTATAAATATAATCGGTCACTTTATGTCAGCAGATGGTGCAGTAGAGGCATGCTTGGGACTGTGGAGTGCACCTTCAGACAGTATAGGCAGGGCAGAACCCAATAGCAGTCCTCAGGGGCTTAGCGGCACGAGGACATTGACTGGGCCCTGGCCGGGATCGCAGGGGTCCTCCTCAGAGGCTCAGCGGCTCAAGGCAGCACGGCCCGCGGTCCGGCTGCCTTCCCCTTATGGGACAGACCTGAATGAGCTGCGTCGCCCAAGAACGGGGCATAGCTTGGAGTCGGGTGCACATCCTGCCTGGGGGACAGAGTTGGTTCTGGGGCCACCCAGTGGTCCTGCCTCTGCACCACACAGGGGTTTCGCTGCCCCTGCAACTGCAAGTCGCAGCCTCCTCTATGTATTAAAATGCTAATAAAGTGGCCCTTTCTCCCATGTCTGTTGTCTCAAGTGTTCAGTGGACGGTGCCCAGACAAAAACTCATTTGTGTACACCTGTTGGCTTTTGAGCATCTCGTCACATTTTGAGAACACTTCTGTCTTTTTCCTCATCTGGCAGCCAAGTCTGAAACCACTTTGCATTCCGAAGTTGAGAATGCGGGATTTACATGCTCGAACACATTCTATTAACTCTAATGTATTCTTGAATTTGCAAATGTGACAGGGAAAGTGGGGGAAGCCATATTAAGAGACAGTGACATTATAATAGGTGACTCCATATGGTGAGGGAAAAGTTTTTCACCATAATTTGATTAATGAAATGCGGTTGAATCACAGCGGGAGTTTTCTTGACGGTTGTTGATTGCACAGAAAAACAGTTTTCACTTCATTCATATTTAAATTCCATTGTGCATCTGTGAAACTAAACCTCTATCAAGGCAGGTGTAGGTTACTTAATTTAATTCACACCTAGAATGAAACCCATGAAAAAGCATCAACAGATACAAGCACTTGTCATCGCTATGTGCATTGAGTTAGGAAAGAAACCAGAACTGTTGCATGTGAAATTCCACCCCCTACCACACCCTCCAGATCATTTTTGAAGCCTGCTGTTCAAATAATGACTAGAGAACAGTGAGTTTGGACAAGAAAAAAGATTCCATTTTGATGACTGAAATATTTTATTTTCGGTGGAACAACAAAAAGAAGCAGACACTTAAATTCACAATCCAGCTGTATAATGATGCAATTTAGAATGATTAACTGCAGGACTATTCAAATGTTAAACTGTACTCAGGTATGTCTGTGTATCCAGGTATAATCATGGTTAGCTTGTACCTGGGTACAGTTATTCACACACAGTGGCATCACTAGGATTCGCATCATCCGGTGCGGGAGGCCTGCGTGTCACCCCATGTAGTGGGTGGGGCAATGCCCCAGGTGGGTGTGGTGATGTACCATTGCTCCGCCCCCACCAGTTTTTTGGCTGTACCTTTTGTTAGAACACAGATATTTCAATGTGGTTTGTTTCATTGTATTCTGTATGAAAGTACGCATTGATTGATATATAACAGGATGGTCTTATTCCTGATTTTAGTGATTTTAGTCACTAGTGGTGTCACACACACACACACACACACCCGTGTCAACTTACTAACACCTTTTTGCAGCAGTTCTCAAACTTTTAGCACTGGGACCCACTTTTTAGAATGACAATCTGTCTAGGACCCATTGGAAGTGATGTCATGGCCAGAAGTGACATCATCAAACAATTAAAATAAATAATTATAAATAATTAAAATAAAATAATTAAATAAGGGGGAGCCAGTCCTATTCCACCAAGTGAATCTACTCTGAAGTAAGTCCCATAGTGGTCAATGGGGCTTACTCTCAGGGAAGTGCGGGTACAATTGCAGCCTGTGAGCCCAATCCTATGCATGTCTACTCTGAAGTAAGTCCCATAGTGGTCAATGGGGCTTACTCTGTAGTCTGCCTGCAATAACAACCCCCCAAAAAGCATCAGTGAGATTTCCAGCCCTCCCCAGTGCCCAGTTTAAAGTTCTTCTATTTCAGGCACATCAAGATAAAGACCCACCTGGCTTTGCAAGTGCAAAATAGAAAACTTTTCCCTTACCATTGAAGCCTCTTTTTTGTTCTTTTTTTGGGAGGGGGGGAAGGCTGCCTTCTGGAGCAGCTCCATCGGATCAGGACCCTTCTTGTGTCCTCACATTCCCCTTTGCTTGGCCTGATCACCAGCCAAGGCACGTCTGCCTACTTGTGAGTAAATGAGACTGTGAGCCTGCTTTGCTTTCCATAGGGCTCCATAGACTGGGAGGGGACTGGGGCTGTTTTTGGGGGCTGCACTCATTGGATGAGGAACATTCTGACATTCTTGGAGCCTCTCAACCTGCCTGACTAAGGCAAGTCCGCCTCCTCACGAGTAAGGCTCGTGAGGCTTTTGTGAGGCTTACCGCTGGGCTCCCGCCAGAGTTAGCCCAGCGCCAGCCGGCGCTGGGCTGGTGCACGGCAGGCGCCTGGGTTCCACAGCTCGGTGGTCTCCTGGACTGCTGGGCTGCAGAACAGGAGGTGGGGGCGTGGCCGGGAGCAAGGGGAAGGCGTTCTGGGGGGAGGCGTGGCCGTGGGCATGGGGGAGGCGTATCAGGGGAGGGGGAGAGGCGGATCTGCGAAACTGAGCTCCGCAGGATCCAAAGCGCTCGGGCAGGGCTGCTTGCCCTACATGAGCGCCTTTACTTTAGCGGCGATCAAAAGGTCCCTGCTAAAATGAGTAGCCCCATTGCAGGGCTGCTTCTCTTACTCGGGGGAAGGGGACCAATGCCCCCTTCTCCCCAGGAACCTCCCACGGTAGCGCGGAAGGCGCAGGATCCGGTGGGAGCCCTCTGTAGAGCCACCAGGTCCAGGAGCTCCGTGCAGCGCAGGATTGGACTGCCCCTTAATACATTAGACTCCTTGGCTGCTTTTGGCTTTGGAAGAAATCTCTTAGTGCTATTGATGCTTCTTTTGATTTTGCCTCTTTTTTATTTGCATCCTGATGCATTGTTGTTTTCCCTATTAAAGAACAGCCTTGAGCAAGGTAGTCTGCAATGTGTCACCTGCTCATCAGCTCTGATGTGCCACATTTCCCCATAGGGATATTTGTGTTTGCCAAAGTAGTATTTGTCTCACACGCTGTCGGAGAACCATCTCCTCATCTCTGATTTCCTTCTGAACAATTTGTTGTGTCTTGTAAAATAAATGTCAGGCTTGGCCACCAAACAAACATGGCAGCATTACTCAGCTCAAGTCAGGCCTTTCTAAAGGAAGGCTGAAGACAGGAGTGTTATGTTGCTTCACCACTACGTATGAGGACTAAGACCTCTGAGCATGTGCAGGAATGCATGCTTCTAGGTGCCTCTGCAGCCTCACCCACCACAAAAAAAGATGCTGAAAAGTTTCTTCAGACTTACACCCAGGGTTAATTCATGCACACGATTGACTTCTCACATAGTGGGGATCAAGGCCGTGTCATGAACTTATGCATCACACCATTGCAAACATGGTGTGCAATCAGGCACATATCCTCTTACATTGCTACATGCGTGCACTCTTCCCATGTTCCCTATCAACAGCCTGACTGTATGGGCTGTGTGAATGTGTGTTGGGATGTGTGCACAAAAGTGACTCATACAGTGTCGTATTTTACATGTAAGGGTGAAAGTGAACCAAGATTTACTTACATGTCCTCTTCTATATGCTGGGTTTTTCATCTGAGTCTGGATTTCCCACTCATCTTCCCTCCACTCCAAACTGAGCCAAGTAAATTCAGCCAGGTGACAAACTTATCATGTGCAAGGAGCATGCATACACCAGCAAATATTACATTGGCCAAGTCCTCACCCAAATACTATTTATTCAAACTACGGAGACAAGAAAGTCATGACTTAACCTGTATTGCTTAAAGAGGTGGCAGTGACATGAGCAGCTCTCCACGGCAGTGCATGGTTGAGTGAGTGTATCTGTTTTATTCTCCCAGTTCTCAGTATCCATGTGCACATTCAGTTTAAAGCAGTGATTCTCAAACTTTTTAGCACCAGGACCCAATTTTTAGAATGAAAATCTATCGGGACCCACCAGAAGTGATGCCATTAACCTAGAAGTGGTCATGGCCAGAAGCGATGTCATCCATTTAGGCTTCAAATCTAAGGCACGATCAGCCAAAGGTCCCATTACACAGTGCGCTCATGCTGTTCTTTTGCATAGCTCGGAATTCCAACATTCAAGCTCAGAAGTCAAAGCCAAATGCAGATTTGGATCCTTTTCTAACCACACAGCTCTCCACCCCCTTTCCAGCATCCCTGAAATTTGGTCAGATGATACCCTCACAAGGTAGATTCTCCTTGCCAGATGTCCTGTGGGTTGACCCAGTTGTCTTGATTTTCCAGTGAACAGAATGTTCAGGGAGAATGCTGGGCCTGTATAATTTGACTGTGGCGTTTACAGCCTGTACACAGAGATCCTGAATGAGTTGCCCATTGATTCCTGTCCTGTTTCAAAGCCAAGAAAACATCCAAGATTCAGCATATTGCTTCGCAATTAACTAAACTTGTTTCAAGTCATTAAAAAGTTCTCCAGAAACAATTAAGATGTCTGGAAAAATGGGTATTTATTCTACAATCTTTGAATCAAGTACCAGCTTTGCAGTCTGAAAGATCCATTCTATTCTTGACCTGTTTTAGATATGTACAATGCCTTGATTTGCAAGCCTTCTAAAGATCAAAAGGTCATCTCCAACCTTGGGGCGTTCCTCTTTCAAACTAATATTAACAATGAAATGGTAGCTCTTTGAATGAATCTGCCTAACAATATTTAATATTTTTCACTGAATACATTCTCCATTCCTATTCTGTGTAGTACCTGCTCTTTCATGGAAAGTTATTTAGCTAGCATGTGTAATTCGTGTCCACTTCCATATCTATAACTCAAGATTAACATTTCAGTGCTTTCTATTCTTTGGATTTTCCATCTGCAGTGTAAATTCCAAATATACAATGGCTTTGGTGTTGGCAAAGTATAGTCTCTATCCCCAATCATATCTCCTTTTAAAACAAATATAATTCACATATCCTTGAATTACATAATCTATCTAAAGGTGGATTTTCTTATCTTTGTTAGTGCAGAATGTAATCCAAATTCAAATTGTAACATGGACACCCAATTCTTATTTTCTTTAATTTCTTTAAGGAGTATTCTTATTTCTTTAAAGGGTTATTTCTATACCCCCCCTTTCAGTCAAAGCACTTAACAGCTCACAAAGATTTAACACAGTAAATACAATATTATTTGGTATTTTATATGTTTATATATATTTGGTATTTTATATAACATATATATTTTATGTTATGTTTTTATCTGCTTTTAAATTATGTTTTTAACTTGTTTTAACCTTGTTTTGTAAGCCTCCTTGAGTCCCTTTGGGGAGAAAGCGGGGTGGTAATAATAATAATAATAATAATAATAATAATAATAATAATAATGTATTGCATTGTGTTGTATTGTATTGGCAATCTTCAGTCTCGAAAGCCTATGGTATTGCGCTCTGAAAGGTGGTTCTGGCACAGCGTCTAGTGTGGCTGAAAAGGCCAATCTGGGAGTGACAATCCCTTCCACACTGGGAGCAAGTGCAGTCTGTCCCTGGTCTGTCTCCCTGGCTATGGGCCTTCCTTCTTTGCCTCTTTGCCTCAGACTGTTGGCCAAGTGTCTCTTCAAACTGGGAAAGGCCATGCTGCACAGCCTGCCTCCAAGCGGACCGCTCAGAGGCCAGGGTTTCCCACTTGTTATTATTAATAATAATAATAATATTTTAAATTAGGACCCAATCCTATCTGAGTCTGGCGCCGGCGTAGACTTAAGAAGCCCCATTGTGGGGATACTTCCCTTACTCGGGAGAAGGGAACTTTTGTTCCCTTCTCCCGAGGAGGCAGCGGTGGTTCCCCGGGGCACACAGGATACCGCAGCAGGTGTTTTTGGTGACGCAACAACCCTGCACTCCAGTCAGCTCACGACTGGGCTGCCCAAAGGGTTATTTACCATGTTATGCTTGTTTAAAATTTATTGTTACTCCCTCTAAACCAGTGATTTTCAACCAGTGTGCCTTGAGACATTGGTGTGCTACAGATGGTCCACAGGTGTGCCACAGGAGTTTGGGGGGATGTCTTTTATTAACAGGAGGTGATCCATTGGGGGTGATTCCCCCCCCAATGATCTCGGGTGATCCCTGTGCCAGCAACATGGTGTGCCTTGTCAATTGTCAACAAACTGATGGGATGCCTTGACAATTTTTACACCCTGTCAGTGTGCCATGAGAGGAAAAAAGTTGAAAATTGCTGCTCTAAACATTCAGAATCATTTAGACTATATGTGTAACTAAATGACACTGTATTCTGCACATGAGTACTAATTAGAATTGAATGAAGGTCTCTCTGGAGTTTTCACCAGGGGAGGGGGGAGGAAGCGAAGTTCAGCTGACACAATAGAAAAATCTGCTAATTTTCCCATAGATGTGAGTCACTCCTTGCATGCCAATAGAATCTGATTAGTTAAATATAAATAATCATCTTTCCCCTGACTCAGTTCCACTGAAGTTAGCTGCTACTATAAGGGATTTGCATCACAAATGAATCCGGTCCATTAACTTAACATTCAGCCAACATCTTTTCTAAAAGAAGGAAGTAGCACACACATTTGTCAGCTTGTGCTTTGTTGAAGCCTTCTGCAGCAAGAGACAGACCATCTGCAGGAGCGGGGGGGGGGGAAGAGGTTTGTGTGGGCGAAGGAACAGAGGGGTCTCCCAGTGGGGGAATATCGGAGAACAGCACAATGAACCATTCTCCACCTTGGAGGACAAAAAAGTTAGCTTGGAGTGAAACTTGCCTGCTCTAACTGGATTGTTCCATTGTAACTCTGGCAATTTGCCATTTCTTTTTCACCTGTCAGGTTTGAAAATCTTCAAGGCTTATGAAAAATCCATAACTGTGAAAAAGCAAGGTTCCAATAATGTATGCAATCTAATTTCTTGTAGAATATATGCAGGAACAGACTATGGTATGTTGGCAATCTCTTTTTTCTTTACTTTTCTGTCAATTCTCTTTTAGTGGAACTTCTCTTTTATATTAAAAGGAAAACTGGATATGACTTTAAACACATCATTTGTCCTTTTGCCAATTTTGTTTTTTAAATGGCAACTGTGCGGACTCCTGATCTGAACTGGGACTGCCAGGTGAGAGCAGGGCTTTAACTTTTCCCCTTACACTGCAGTTTGAAACCTTCTCCCAACATCAATGTACCTTAGAAAGGAAGTTGTTGTTATTACCTTCCAAGGCAAATGGCAGTTTTGGGGCGGAATCCTCAGGGGGAGTTGGGCCAGCTCAAGTCCCTTGTGCCAGCCCAAGAATGTCACATAAGTGCCATAAAGCACTTTTGTGCCACTCTGAAGAGAGTTAGAGAGTCCCCGTGCTGCTGCAGGCCCTGAAGAATGGGTGAGTTGTGCCAGCTGATCTTGGCTGGTGCAGGAGTCTGGGGGTGTGCATGGTGAGAACAGGGAGGAGGCGGGAGGGAGGCATTCCCAGGGGTGAGAGAGGGAGGGTAGTGGACGTTCCCAGGGGCAGGCAGACAGGGAGCTGGAGGCAGGGCTGGGACCTGGTGATTATGCCTCTGAATGCTCCATTCTGCTCAGATCTGCACCACCTCCTGAGGTGGCACAGATCCGGGTAGTCCCATTGGAGTCACTGCAGCACAACACAGGGTAAGGGAAAGCGATTCCCCTTACCTTGAGCTGAGTTGCTTTTGGCCCCAAACTTGCACTGGATACAGCACAGGCATGCCATTCTGCCTGTTTTCAGCACAAGTTAGGATTGGGATGTCAGAGGGCAATTTCTTATGCGACTATGGTCAGCAAGAGTAAAAGAGTAAAACCCTCTCCACCTACACCACAGTCCTGATCATGACTAGATCTCCCCATCTATACAAAAGAAAAAAAATGCAGGAGGGTAAATTACATGTTTAAAGTCCCATTTGGTTTGGTTCCAATATGATGGGTCTTAAGACAAGTCTCTTCACCATTATCTTCTCTCCCTTTTTGATTTCAAAAATATAAAAGCAGCCTTGTTGAATATGAGCAAGCTCAATTCAGTTCAACAAACTGCTTCCAATATACAGCTGTCCAACAGTACCAGATGCCTCTCAGAGTTCATGAGCAAAGCAAGGAGGTCATTCCTGCTGCCTGCTTCCAGCATTGGTAATCAGTCTCTGAAGACGGAGATTCAGTTTAGCTCTGACAGAGAATGGCCATTGATAGGCCTATCTTTTCATCCGAATCTGATCCCCATCCCTTGTGCTGCATCCTGGGGGCAGGTTCAGGAGGCTTTGGGGAAATAAGGGAATGAATTTCCCCTTACCTCCCCATAAGCCTCTCACTCACCAATGGGTCTCCTCAGACCTGCAGCAACTCTTTAGCTGGCACAAGTCCAAGAAGAGAAAGGGGGCGTGTCAGGAGGCGAGGAAGGGGTTAGCATCTGGCACAAGTCCTCCAACATGCCTCCTGCCTTTCTGCCATTCCACCCTCCCTCCACCCAGTTCTACCCCTGCTCAACATAGGGCCCAATCCTATCCAACTTTCCAGTTCTGGTGTAGCCACTGTGTAGCTCTGTGGTAAGGAAACAAACGTTCCCATATCTTGAGAAGGCTCCAGTGACTGCCTCTCCACCATAGGATGCAGCGCACACTCCTCTGGCGCAACTGCACCAGCACTGGAAAATTGGATAGGATTGGGCCCATAGTCAGCAGGCACTCTGTCAGGCTCCAGCACACGGTCGCCTTTGAGGCCTCCCCACTGCCATTCCGGCATCTTCCGGTGGCTTTGTAAAAACTGCTGGAGTAGTTTTTACCTACTGCTGTAAGGCAGTCTGCACTGGTAAAACAGTTCCACCTGCTGATAAGCCCAATCTGGGCTGTTTGTCTAATCCTTTAAAGAAGTCATCTAAATTGTGTCTGCCAAATTTAAGTACATTTTTGTAGAGGTTTTTGGATTATGTTTTCTATACTTCTCACTATGAGACAACCCTCTTGCACCCTATCTTTCACACTAAGGAACCTACAATGATTTATCCAGAGTTAAATGCATCTAGGCAAGAACCATCTTCTCAGACTGCCAACAGGTCCCCAAATTCACAGGCAAAGATCTTTCCTTGACTTGCTACCTGAGATCTGTTATAATTGGCAGTGTCATGAATTGAGTCTGGGATCTTCTGGATGCAAGGCCTGTTCTGTGCCACAGGGCTATGGTTGCTGTTCTTTTGCAATCAGTCTTTGTAATATCCTTTCATTTCTCTCCCCACCTTATTTTTTAGATTGTAAACCCTCTGGGCAGGTACTACGTATATCACTTCTGTACTGTACAGGATAGCGGGGGCAAATTAAATCTTACATGCAAACACTTTTCCTCTGATCCAAATTGTTGTGGGACTTTAAATTTTTTTATTTTTTTTTGTCTTTCCAAACACACATTTGAAACCCTATCAGGAAAAGTTCCTTTTGGGCTGTTTACCCCTGCACCCCCCAAAAGAGGCATGGACATGGTTCTAGTGGAAGGATGGGTTAACTATTTAACAACCTACAGCAGGCATAACAAAAACTAACGTCATGTGGGCACTAGTTGGGGGAAACGGAGCTGCCTGTCTACCGTCCCCAGAAGGAACAGGCGAACCAGTAGGCTTCATGCCTCTCATTGCCACCCATAAGGGTCAGGGCAGCTGGACAGCAGAGGCCATGTGGATAACCCACCGTGCACCTTTGCCTGCCTAGCCAAGGGGGTCAGCCAACCCGCCTCATCCAGCCAGGGAAGCAAGCATGAGCAGGCCTGGTTCCCCCAGCCTTGTTGCCCTGCAAAGGACACCAAGATTTTCTACCTACCCCTGCCCATACAATACTTGTCTGAAAGGACTGCTACCCACTATCCCTAGCTAACACCTTGGCCCTGAGCTCCAGTCTGGGATAGGCAAAAAAAACCACCAACCTGCAGCCAATTATGGCTGGTAGCAAAAAATTTCTACCTGGCCCCCTGTCGGGCGACCAGCTAAGATTTCAGACTGGATGCAGGAGGGAGGGTGGAGAATTGCTGCCAGCGCCTGAACGGCACGCAGGTCAGTGGCACCTCTTGGCCCAGGCTCTGCCTCCCTGCCCAGCCAATAGGCAGGAAGCAGCCCTGTGCCCGTGCCTTGTGCAAGGGTGGCACTAAATGCAGCTGTGCGCTAGTTGCGCACCAACATAGTTAGGGAGAGGAAAGCACTTAAGCTCTCTTTCCAACCCACAACATCTCCAGTCTCTGCTATCAGTCACTTCCTTTGAAAGTGGCTTTTCACAATTAAAACAAAAAGTGCTTATCAGGCTACATGTTCATGTTTTTACCTGTCTCCCAGGCAAGGGTGGCATCAAGGATCAACTAGGTTGGACACTAGCTGAGGGCCAACCTAGGTGGACCGATTCCCAATTCCTTAGATTTGGGAGCAGTACCCAGTGCACTATTGGGGGTCAAGTACAGGACTTTACCCCAGAGCCCCCCACAACAATGCTGTTCCTGGATTATTTCCAAGTTCAAGACTCATGGGGCCTGAGAGTCATGCTTACCCCTACTGTACTACCGCACAATAGACAGATATGTAAATACAAGTATATGTCACATAAAAAACTGCTCTATATGGAGTCAGAGTAGTGGTTCATCTTGGTCAGTATGCTGAACTGGCAGAGGCTTGCCAGGGAATCAGACAAGAGTCTTTCTTTGCCTTACCTGGAGATGCCAGGGATTTAATCAAGGACTCTTTACATGCATGGCAGCTTCAGCCTCTCCCCAAGGGCTTAGGGTACCAGAGAGAACTGTACAGTCTGATTGCTTTTGCTATACAGTAGTCAAACTGCATTTTCGGCTGCCTGTGTCACTTTTTTTTGTAATGCAGTGCTGAAACTGGGGTTGTGATTCTGTTCACCTGTCAGTGGCTGACATGGAAATGGAATGCATGCAAATAAATGCAGCTTATACCTGAAAATATAAGCTATTTTGAAACAGAAATTTTCTTCCATTGTTGATACTTTGTCATCAACACTGACAAATCGGCTGTCCATGCGCAGCTTTTGTACCAGGGACAGGATCACCAGAGATGAGCAGATCCAAGTGCATTCGCTTTATAGAGCAGTGGTTCTCAAAGTGGTGGGTTGTGACCCACCATTGGAACTGAAATGGGTCATTTTCCCTTTAAAGGGAGTGACCCATAAATGAGTGTCCCAATGGTACCACAGCAATCACCGCGCTGCGAGCACCCAGGCGCATTTACACATACCTGGGGGGGAACTATGCAGCCTTCCAGAGGGTCCAGAGGCTCGCAGCCCCCTCTGTGAGCTTCTCCCCCACTGCATTGGGCTCTGATGTGCAGTTGGAGCCTACTTCCAGTTTTGGATACTCCGCACTCCAGAACTCCAACAGCAAACAAGAAGTGGGTTCTGCTTACAGATCGGAGCCTACTGCAGCAGAGGGGAGGCTCACAGAGAGGACTGCGAGCCTCCAGGACCCTCCTGTTTAGCCAGCGGTGCCACAATCACTGTGGGTGCAGTTGGGACATCCCCCCATTCCAGTCTCTGACCCAGCAAGCCATTACCCCCAGTTCTCAGACTCCCAGAGAGTTTGAGAACCACTGCTATAGAACTTTGGCAGAGAGCAGTATGCATCTCCTCTGTTCTGCTCTGTCATAACTCCAGAATGGATTTCACTTTGGGCATGTACTTAGAAGCCTACTTCACCTCTTTGCACTGAGGTGACCGTAGTCAAAGTACATGTTAAACTCATTTTCAGGTGATTGGTCATTGCAAGTTGCTTATGAAAAGTAGTTTAGGATGTATTGGGAGGTTCCACAGTCTCCAGTACTGAGGGTTCTATGTTGTCGCAGTCAGATGGGCCTTCTGATAGACAGGGATGCCTGCCTTTCTGACTCCTGACATTGCTCCTGCCTGATACATCAATGAACAAGTTTGTTGCTGTGGTATTGACTCATAGCCCAATCCTGTACTCTAGGAGTGCCAGTGAAGCACTGTTGCAAAAGTGCTGTGAAGCACTTTGCAACAGCTTTTTGTGCTGGCGCTTGCAGGGATGCCCACCGGAGCAGGTAAGTCTAGTACAGGAGGAGGGCAGGGGAAGGAGAGGTGGATTGGGGCCAGGGGAGGGTGGTGATGGGGACGAGGGGTGAGCAGGTCGGGCCTGGGAGAGGCTGGGATTGGTCGCACCAGTGCACACTATATCCCATCCCCCTTCCCAGGCCTGATCTGCTGACACAGATCAACTTGGACTTGCACCAGCAGTATAGCTACTGCAGGTAGGAGTTAATCCATTGCTGCTGCTGAGTCTTACCCTGGGGCAAGAGGACAGATGTCCCCTTATCCCGACGAGACCTCCAGTAACCAAAATTCCCCCACAAGCTGCAGTGAAGCCCACACCAGCGTCACTGCATCACCAGACGGGAATTTAGTTAGGATTGGGCTATCAGTCAATAACAGAATGGAAGCAAACTATCTGTTTTCAGTCCCTCTGAACCATGGTACATTATGATGATAAGATATTAGGAAGCTTCACTTCTTCTCGTTTATAATCTGATTTTAGCTGAAAAGGTTCTTTTAGGGGATTTTTCCTAACCATTGTATCTAAAATAGTGTCTGGCACTACCTTGGCCTCCTCTGAGCCATTCTGTATTAGACGCCAGAAGATTAGCTGAGATCCTCAAACAAGCTACATAGGATTTGCAGAATTTTGGAGCAGATAAGTGTTCTTCTCATTTTCTAGTGGTGTCATGGCAAATTGCTGTTGTAAAACCTGAACTCAGGCTAGAAAGCTCAGTTAAAAAGAGCCTCTGCTCTAGTAAATGGCTTTCGTGCTTATCATATACCAATAACAGCTTTAATGTTAAATCTAAAAGCTCACATTACCATTGGATTATAGCAGGCTGAGAATTACGTTACTTTCAGTAAAGTTGGGTTATAGTCCATTTAAAGCCCTACTGTCTTTTGTAGCAAATGGACTAAAAATGTAGTTTGTTTGCATATGATTGGATCCAGACACAAAAATGCATGTCCCCGACAGCCTTTTAAAATATTTTTTTAAACATGAAAAACAGCTTTGGAAAGGAAGCAATTAGGTGAGGTGGAGGAGCAGTACAGGGAGTTGCTTAATCCTTCACCTACTTGCCATTTCTCGGTTCCAAAGCTTTTTCTCCATGAAGTTTCAAAAACTGTATGTGAGTTTCCCAAACATATGAGTAGAAAAGCCATTGTGAGTGATTTGGAGCAGAGTACTGGCAAGAAGGGGAAGGATTAAGCAACACCTCTCCCAATTACTTTTCCACTCTCAGTCATCTGTTCTGAAGCGGCTTTCCCTGAAGAACCATGAAGGGTGCAATCCAGACCTTGAGTTTGGCCGGCCCAAGTCTCTTGGGCTGGCCTGGGAGGGTCACAAACATGCCGTAAAGCATGTTTGCGCCTCCATGGGAGGAAGCCAGGCTGGCACTCCCAGAAGCCCCAGCCTACGGAGGCCGACAGATGCCTCCGTGTTGGCTTCCTCCTGGCTCCTTGCGTCAGCTCGGATAAGCCGACGCAAGGGTGACAGGTAGGCGTGGGGGAGGCGGGGAGGGGGAGAGAGGGAGGCATTCCTGGGCAGGGGGAGGGAGGGCAATGGGCGGCCCCGGGGGTGGGCGACAAGGGGAGGGAGGTGCGACTGGGATCTGGCAGTTATGATCCAGCAGCTTCAAGCCGCTCTGCTCTTCAGGAGGTGGCGCAAGTCCATTGAGACCCATTGAGGTCAGCAGCCCTTACCCAGGGGAAAGGGGAAACATTTCCCCTTGCCTCTGGCTAAGCTGCTGCTGGCCACTATCCTGCGTTGGATACAGCGCAAGCCACCTGGCTTACGTGTTCCAATGCAAGTTAGGATTGCGCCCAAAGTCTGTTTGCCCGTTGTCCATTACAGCATGATGGGTAAAGAGTTAATCCCTCCTCCCGCACCACAGTTCCAAGGTGGATTGGATGATCCTGTTGAAAAAGTAAACACACAGCGTCACTTAGCAACAGCAGGGCAGAAGCAGAATCTATCTGAAACCATCTCTGATGGGTCTGCATTCTTGGTGCTTCCATGTTCAGGGGAAACATCAGCATCCTAGGAGGAAGGGGACTTGGAAACACATATACAGGTAATTGGTTCAGGTGTCTACAGGAACTGATTGATTCCCCCAGATCTGCCAACTATAAACCTGTTACCCTAGTCTTAATTAATAATGAGGCATAGTTAGCTGGTGCTCCACTTTTTCACCTATCCTATGCAACATTTATCAGTCCTGGTGACCATGTCAAATGTGTTCAGAACGTCATTACGTGAACCCATTTCTTTGTTTTGATGAAAACTATCTCCTCCTGTTTAATATGGTCTTAGCAGCACATTCCCTCCATGCATGTGTGTATCCCCAATGGCAGCCCCACTGTCTGCCATCACCTTTCCAGTTCCGTTGGGAATCCTGTTGCTATCACTTGGCTCTATATTTGCCTGGGAAGGAGGACTGTAGAAGGAACGGAGAGTGCACAGTGCTGGGACAGGCATCTGGTCAGCTGCTTGCCATCTGGCAAGCAAGATGGCCACCGTACTGGTCCCACCAGACTACTAATGCCTCTTCCTCCAAGTTTCAGGAGCTAGGCAGGGTCCAGGGTATCAGGTCTTGTGGTGCACGATGAATAGGAAACTTGGCAGGGCTTCCATTGTCTGCATTACAGTTTCCAGGGCATGTGACAAAATGTTATGAGCTGATTTAGAGCTCTTAAAAATGTCATTGTTTATATCACTTACAGAGAATGCACACAATTAGTAGCCTGAACATGATTCACATGGGGATGAGGAAATGCACATTGTTTGGGGAGCAATGCTCAGGAATATATCAGCAGATGAAGGCAGAGATGAGGAGGCAAGGCCATTCAGAGTTCCAAAGCTATGGGCAAGGAAGTTTGTGTGGGATGCAGGAGTGAGTTGGAATCCTTGTTGCCAATCAATCTTTTCAGATGGAATAGGTGAAAAATTCTGCAACGTAGGAGGTGGACAAGTAGTGAGGGAGGCGGATGAAAGCTGTATCTTCATAAAGCAAGTTATCCTGTTTTTGCCTTTTAAGAAGTGGGCGGCCCAATTTATATTAAGGCCCCCACACAGCGATACAATGGCACCAGGATGCAGATAAACTGCATCCTGCGGGGGATTTTCAGCAGCTGGAGGCCTCTTTGGGATAAGGGGATATTTGTTTGCTTGCCCCAGCAGCTGCAACAGGTCAACTTGAACCTGCGCCAGCAATATTGCTGGTGCAAGTGTGCATTTTTCTGTATAGACAGATCAGGCCCAGGAAGGGAGTCGGGATTTGGCGTGGACTGGTGCCGCTAAATCTGGCCTCTCTCTCAGGCTCAATCCACCTACCCCTGCCCCATCTCCCCTCTCTGCCCATCCCCTGTCCTGTTCTACCCCCCTGTGCCAGGCTCAGCTGCTCTGGCAGGCATCTGTTGTTTCTACCAGTGCATGTGGGAAATCTCTAGCCTTTCTGGTGGAGCACCAGCTCCTTGCACTGCCTCAAAGTGCTTTACAAACTTTAGTGGAAGGCTTTAGTTAGGATTGGGCCAAAAGAGTTATTGCCATATCTATCTAGTAGAAAGATAGTCTTTCACATATAATTAGAACTGAATATCGTATTGATTGTTCAATGGTATTTATTGATTACTGCATTAATAATAGATTTAAATTCATAGTGAACGCACTACCTTATTCAAGTTATATCCATTGATGATCCAATAAAGAATTAGACACAGCCTTTTTAATTATAAGATTGTGGGCACAATCTCATCAATCAAGGGCATAATCCCATATGGCAGTGTTTCTCAAACTGGGGGTCCAGACCCACTAGGTGAGTTGTGAGCCAATTTCAGGTGGATCCCCATTCATTTCAATATTTTATTTTTAATATATTAGACGATGCTACCATGGTATGTGACAGCTTTTGGAGAAATGTTACACCCCTTTACTTTTAACAAGCTACTATGTATATTCTGTTAACAATGATAGTTAATGGAACTTATTCCTGGGTAAGCGTGGGTAGGATTGCAGCCCAGGATTGTTAAAAATTGTCCTGCTTGATGATGTCACTTCCAATCATGACATCACTTTCAGTGGGTCCTGACAGATTCTCATTCTAAAAAGTGGGTCCAAGTGCTCAGTGTGTGAGACTGCCATATGGGACATAAGCAATCTTACATCCCACATATGCTTAACTCTCTCCACTTGAATTTGAGGCTAAAATGAAATTTAAAACCTTAAATTGGAACGCCTTCCTCTGATGGTTGATGTTTTTATTTTTGTAAAAGCTTTTGCATATGACTATTATATTTTAAACAAATAAAGAACAATATTGTGACAAATCTGCCTGGACTGTCCTGCGGTCATAAAAGACCCATAGGATTCATCCCCTTACCCCAGATAAAGCCCCAACCCGCTCAATGGGACTTCTCAAGTCTGCGTCAGCTGTTTCGCTGGCACAGATTTGAGAAGCCCTGTGTCAGGCTTTCAAGCCCAGCACAAAGGATAGGATTTGGAAGAGGAGGGCCCCACTGGTTCCACCCCCTCCAAGCCTGTTCATCTCCCCATTCCGCACTCTCTCCACCTTCCCTCTGCTGAGGAATGCCTCCCCCATATCTTCTCACCACCGTCCCCATGCCCCCAAACTGCTTGGCGCTTACCTGCTCTGTGCCAGTGGCCAGAACTATGACTGTGGCATCAATGGCGGGATGCAGGCCTCCCCGCCAGCACCATTTACTTACAGCACATTTGCGACACCCGCCGCTGGCGCTGGGGCTGCAGTGTCAGCACTGAGGGAGCACTGGATCAGGCTGCTCATTCCGCTGAAATTAATAAGAACCTAAGTTACAGCCAACTCATCTTATTGATTTCAGTAGTCATTAGTGATGACTACCTTACGTGACAACCCTTCATTTTTAGATGATGTCTGCACATATCAGAGCCGGCACCATCTTATCTGCGTGTTGTAAATATTTTTGTTAAAAAATAATTGTTTAAAAAAAATCTGGTGCCCAGTTAGGGCCCCATTCTATCCAATTTTCCAGGGCCGGTGCAGCAGTGACAATGGGGCATGCGTTGCATCCTTAGGTGGGGAAGCAGTCCCAGAGGCCTCCTCAAGGTAAGGGAACATTTGCTCCCTTACCTCCAGTCTACATTGTGACTGCACTAGTGCAGGAAAATTGGATAGGATTGGGCTGCTAGTTGGGTAACTTTTCAATTAGTTAAGCTAATGGATGAATTATCTAAATGTGGAAGTCCTAGCTGTGGTTAGCTAGTATTACATTTCAGATTCTTCCCTGGTTTTTCAGGATTGATGTAGGATGAGTATAATGTCAGCGTGGCACCCTTCAACAGGTTATAATGCTTCTGTAAACTTGCCTGATCTGTCCATGCATCTAGCCCCTCCCTAACAAAAAGAACCAGTTTCCTTCCCTTGGTTATGAGATGTTATTTCAGATGTCTGTTTCTAATAAGGCATACATGTACACCAAGGTTCGTAGACTAGTTTGCATTTGAAAGCTCAGTGTCCTTTTGTGAGAAGGGACGAAAAATGATCCATCAGCCCACTGTCACAACTGTTTACTGTGATACAAAAGGTTTGCTCTGCTTCATACAATAGCTAAAATATTAGCAACCTAGCTACAGCTCTGCTGAGGAACACAAAGCCTAATCACATCATTTCCATGTGCCTGAACAACTGCAGCAGCAGTCTAGATTTTGGTAATCATGGAAGAATAATTTATTATCTGTTGGAGGGCCAAGGTCTCTAGCTGAAAGGGTATGGTCTCATTCTTGTCTAAGAGTGACATGAAAGAGTGATCATATATTATGCGGTGGAGAACCACAATCATCAGGATGATTAAAATCTTGTGAGAGCATTTGTTATTCTTAATGAAGGGCTGGATCAGTCGAGATTTGGCTTTGCTTTGGGCAAGACTCCCAAGATCAGAATGCTTCCAATTTGGTGTAGAAAATAATGTACATGTTCCAGAAAGGCTGTGCTTCATTGAGAACTAGCTGTGTGGCCACTGTCAGCGCCAGTTCAGATCTTAAAAATGTTTGCAATCAAGAGGCACCCTGCGCAGCCTCCCAACATGACCTGCCTGTGGGAACAGATGCCTCTTCACAACCAGACCCGTCCACTCCTGGACGCCATGCAAACTTCATGGAATCCCCTTACTGGTGCAGTTTACATTCATGGGAATGTATGGTCTAATTGGTTCCCAAACAGACCTGAATCATGCTGTCCTTACAGCCTCTTCTTCTCACCTCAGCCAGGGAGCTGCTACCTTGGACCTTGCGAAATCTCACAGGATCCATGACGGTGGCATCCAAATCTCACAATTTGGAACCCCTAAGCCATCAGTGATTTAGCTTAAAAAAAAAAAAGTAGAATGCTCACTTTCCAAGAAACAACTTGAAATTAGTATTGTCTTGTCTGAGTTGTATTCTTTTTAAAATACTATTAAAAATACACCCAGTTTTTATAGACACACCCATCTTTCTTCAGTGGAATAAAATCCTTAATACAGGTTGGGCTGACCATAAATTTTGTCAAGGAAATAAAGAGATTTTGTGGTGGAAAGGATGAGTCTAGTAAATGAATTTCCCCAATTAGGAGGATTAGTAGGTCATTTTGAGCAATGATTTAACAGACCTGCTAAAGGAGGAAATAAAGTTGGGGAGTTCATTGAGACGCCAATGTTGCATGTAATGAGAAGGAGAAGTTGCAGGACCTAATTGAAACAAAGGCTTTTCATTTGGGCCAGTCACCGTTCTGGCTCCCCTCTGAATTATGCTTCCATTAGCGGAAAGCAATTTCTGAAGTACTGAAGCATTTGTCTCTGTGCCTGTAATGTGTGTCTGTCCATTCATAAGTTGATCCGCTGCAGAGCTAGCCATCAAGAAGGATGCTCTGTGTAACAGATGCAGTGACAGGAGAGACCATCGTGTGGAACAAACAGCCAGGGTTGGCCCAAGACCTCCTAATGTCTGAGGAGGCATGCCAAACACTGCTTCTCTTACCTGATGATGTGCCAGCCTCTGCTTCTCCCACTCTCCAATATTCTCACTCAGCAGCATTCTTCTTCTTTTCTGTTCCCCTCTTCCTTTTCAAAACCAGGGAGGAGGAGGAGGAGTAAGTGTGGAGGCAAGTTGGCAGACACAGATGGGCACCCTCCCACCAATATATTGCCTGAGGTAAATTGCTTCGGTTAGCCTCAAGGATGTGCTAGCCCTGCAAACAACACTAAGGGTACAATCCTATCTGCGCTGGAACAGGCAAACCAAGAGGCTTGTGCTGTACCCTGCGCAGGATAGGGTCCCAAAGTGGCTCAGCCACAGGCAAGGGGAAACTTTTCCCCTTTCCCCTGGGTAATGGCTGCTGGCCACAATGGGTCTCCTTGGACTTGCACCACCTCCTGAGGTGGCACAAGTCCGAGGAGAGCGGAGCAGCTTGAAGCCGCTGCAAGTTCCCTGGGAACGGATCCCAGCCCCACTCCTGTTCCCCACCCACCCCCCACCCGCCCTCCCCCCACCCTGGAACCCAGAGAATGCAGAGAATGGGAAAGAGGTGGTTTTGTATACGCATTGACTTGTGCATGCCAAAGTGCTAAAATGAATGGAGAAGCGTAGCTGTGTGCAGGAGGTTCATTTCAATATCAGAGCTTGCCGATGATTCTGTATAAGTGCATCTTTGGGAAACATTATTCGTTGATTTGAATGAATGGCTTTGAGCAGTGTGAATTAAGTTGGCTATAGTTCTGTGGTGAAGAGACTAACAGTCGAACCTGCCCTGGAGCATCCAGAGCAGGGTTGGGGCCAGTTGCAGCTCAGCCTGGGCAAGGGGAATTCTTCTCCTTCCCCCTGGTAACACCACAGCAGCCCCAATGGGGCTACTCGGATCTTCACCATCTCAAGAGGTGGTGCAAATCTGAGCAGCCCAGAGCTGCTTTGGGCTGCCCAGGACTGGGGATAGGATCTGGCATAAGTGCTGGATCCTGGACCCACCCCCCACTCACCAGCCACTTGCCCACGGGTCTGCCCACCAATCACCCTCCACTCACCCATAACACCTCCTTCCTGCCCTCTGTCTGCCCCCCCAGACCCCCACACCAACCTGACTCAGCTGACACTGGCTTACCTCTTTCGCCAGTCGAGTGGGGCTCACGTCACCTTCCTCTTCCAGAGCTGGCATGAAAGTGCTTTATGGCAGATCAAGACTGGGCTGCCTGGCTGAAATCCTATTCACACTTTCCTGAGAGTAAGCACCATTGAAGACAATGGGACTTATTTCTGAGTAGACAAACATGGGATTGTACCCTAAGCTACGAATGAGGGAATATCCTGGTGGAGTCTTTTTTTTCTGCGACATGCTCACTTGGTGACTGTAAGAAAACAACTGTTTCTCAGTCTCTGCTCCCACTGCAGTGTAGGGATAATGAGAATGATCTGCCTTGATGGGTTGTTGTACAGACTACAACAAAGTGATATATGTGAAGTATTCTCAAATGCTTTATAAATGTTGAGTGTTACTGGTAGGGAGTAAGGTCATAGCACTCATGAATGCCTTAATTTTGTTCTCCCTTTGTCTTGGTGGTATCTTTTTATTTGAAGTGGTTTTTTTAGTGTCTACCCTACATCTTTAAGATGTCTTTGACCTGTTTAATGAGAAAATAAGCATGAGAGAGTGTTGCTTGCAGGTGTAACAGTCCATTCTATGAACAGAAATCATTAACTTTGGTTACAAATAAATGAAATGTCACATTCTTGACAGACGTGTCCTTCCGTAGAGCACCTGTCAGCATATTGAGTCTGGTTGCAATCAGTAATGTCTCCATCTTCTGTTCTGTCCTCACATTCCTCATCACTACTACACCAGCAAAAACAGAAAAAGAAGAAGGGGGGTGGATGACCAAAAGTGCCCAATCCTCATTATGCATGGCCTAGATTAGTTTGAGGGAGATTGTAAGCCAAGAAGAGAAATTGAATGGCTTCAGATCATTTCATGAAGTCTCTTTGCTCATGGATCACTCGCAGGCAGCTGAAGAAGGCAGCATCATGCCTGCTTTGGATGCAATGGCCTGCTTCCATAGGTGCAAAAAAAGACATTTGGCTACCAGTAAAGTTCTGATAATTCAGCTTCTTTTGTGATTTTCAGAGCCAGATTGGCTAGAAGGTATTCAGTGGTTTTAAGATGAAGAAACATCACAAGCTTGAAATAGCATTTGTATGTATGTAGCATCTCCTACAATGGTGTCATGATCCTGCGTCCACTCAGTTTATGAATAAGGCTGCATCTGGTGGCCAGCACAGAGCCTAACTCCCAATTAGGTACAAAGATGTCTGAAATATCATGATGATGGTGGGCTTTTGCCATTTAGAATATCCTCTGACATGTAATGGCTAATGGGGAATAATTTTCTAGGAAGCATCTTGACTCTCAGGGATGTATCATTTCCCCTACCTCTATGAGTCCCCTACCCCTGGATTTTAGGCTTGGTTCACACCTGCTTAAAGCTATGCTAACGATTCATGGAAATCGTGTTTTATAGTGAAGAGTGCCATTTTGGAAGAGCACCCTTTCAGCCCAAGTGGGTGAACAACCCCCTACTTCAACAACCTTTATTGGCATCACACATATTAAATATACAATCACAAATATAAACCCACAAATAAAGGTACACAAAAACAGAACCATAAGGAAATTGCTCGCTCAAATACACCAGTCAGGGCTGCCTTAAACTGTTAGAAATAAAAACTTTTGCAAGAAACTCGGCAACAAGAATCGTAGTTTCTTGCGAAAAGTCATATAAAAGAAACACTGCGAGAAGGTTAGGGGGCCAGAATAACTGGAAAGAACAGGGCCCAGAATAGAGCAGCGAAGCTTGCTAAATACAGGACAAACGCAAAGCAAATGAGTGACAGAATCAGGCTCTATACCACAACGATTACAACACCTTTGGTCAAAAGGTACCCGAGTATATCGGCCGTTCAGCACTGCAGAGGGGAAAATATTTAGCCGGGCTAGCATAAAAGCCCTCCTCTCAAGGGGATTCGTAAGGAACTGAAAATAAGAATAGCCATTGGCAAAAGAGGGGAAAATTCCATAGTAGATGGGGGAGCATACCCGGTTCAAGTTAGAGGATAGCCATAGATGTTCAGTCTCCCAAAGTCTTTCGTAAATGAAGGATAGCGCCTGATTAAAATTACAATTGAAAAGATAGTCTAAAGGAATGCCTATAGAGGCTAATTTAGATATACAATGCTCGGACCAGGATGATTGAAAAGGGTCTTTAAGAAAATGAACAAGGAGAGAATCAGGGTCAGTCTTGAAGAAAAGAGGTAACCAGAATTTAAAAGTAGATTTCCAAGCCATTGTTGAAGGAAGATGTGCACCCAACTCAAGGGACAAAGTAGACAGTTTAATGTAGTTAGGGACGAGCAACCCACTTTCTTAGGGTGGAGAAAATAATCACCTTTCACTGTGAAATAAAATTCTCTCTCTGTTTCTTTGCAAGGTTCTTGCCAAGAAAGTCAGAGGGAATCACACTGGGTAGCATGTGTAGAATCACCTCCTTTTTAAAGTGGCTTTTGCCACACATAATGAGTTGCATGTGTGAATGGGTCATCAGAGGTTAGCACCGTAGAGCTCTCACTTCAATTTCTGTTCACTTGAAACAGAATTGAATCCTTTTCAAGGGATTCAGTTCACACATCCAGCTCCAGGACGAAACTCAGAGCACAGCAAGTGGCAACTTCAAATACATGGCTAGTTTTCTTTAGGGAGTATCATGAAAATGCTAATAGCTCAACCTGTTAATTTGTTACATGTGCTAAAGCAGAAAGCTCAGGCAGAAAACATTTTCTCCATTAAATCAACTTCCCCTCTATAACCAGGTAACAAATTCCTGCATTCAGCCTCTGCACCGACTCTGACAGGGAGTCTTGCTGAGCTTGGCCGATGCAAGGTTCTGGGGTGGGCAGGGAGGAAGTGGGAGGGAGGAGTTCCGGGGTGGGAGAGGGCAGGTGGAGGGCAGGACCGGGAGTGGGCGGGTGGGGAGTGGGAGACAGGGCTGGGATCAAGCAGTTATGCCGGATCCCAAACCCATTCCCTGAGCAGCGCAGAGCGACTGCAAGCCGCTCCGCTCTCCTCAGACTTATGCCACCTCCTGAAGTGGTGCAAGTCTGAGGAGACCCATTGGGGCTGCGGTGGCTTACCTGGGGGTAAGGGGAAGAGTTTTCCTTTACCTCTGGCTGAGCCACTTTCAGCCCCAATTTTGTGCTGGATGCAGCACAGGCCTCCTGGCCTGCATTTTCCAGCACAAGACAGGATTGCGCTGAAAGGTGTGTAACAGCAGAGGAAAGGGAGACAGACGGGGTTAGGTTATCGATACACAAAAGTGTTGCTGATCCAGCCTTTGGTCTGCTTCCTTCCCCACCCTTTGCTCTGCCCAGGAACACCCTCATTCGTCTTCCTCCCTGCCATGTTCTGCCTCTGCTGCCATTCAACTTACCTTTGCCGGTCTGGTGGCAGTCCTTCTGTGCTGCTGCTGGTTGTAACACCATACACAAAATGGTTGCCAGTGGTGTGCTGCATTTGCCACTGAAAGTCATTTTACAACAGCGGAACTTTGTTCTACTATCATAAACCCTTCACATGCATGAATCAAACATGTATAGGACATGTCTTACAACACAAGCCAACCACTGCTGGGCTTTCTGAGCTCTAATTCACACAAATAGCAAGTAAGGTGTTAAACTCCTCTTGGACTGTGTCATTTCAAATTGCAGTTGGGAGGACTGCATAGTTGAATGCTTCCCCATTGGAAAAAAAGTTGACTGCACCGTACTATACATAAGATGCAGCATATCAGGAAAGACTATGTGAGAATTCTCCCTAACATCTAGTTTTCCATTTGCAAGCAGAATTGGGGGGGGGGGGGGCGAGAGGAAAAGTTATGACAAGAGGCACTCAGTCCTGGGATTCCCACATGCAAACTGAAATGGTGACATTCAGAAATGGTTTTATCCACTCATCAGCTGTTTGCATGAAATAGAGTTAAATTTAAGTGGGAGAACAAATCATCTCCTTTCCCTGTGAATTTATGCATTTGCATCTGGCCAATTTTTACTGATATATTGTTGTTCAGTAACAAATCTGCTCCTCTAAGCACGCTGAGGCAATGGTTCATGATGCCCCCCTCCACACCAAGCCACCCCTCGTACTTACCTAGCGCCACGTAGCATCATGCAACTTTGCAAATCAGTCGAAAGACCTTGTGAGAGTTCCCATACAGTCTTGAACATTACTTCTGGGAAACCGGAAGTATATTGAAGACCGTGTTGGAAGCCTCACAATATAATAATAATAATATACAGTATTTATATACCGCCTTTCTTGGTCTTTATTCAAGACTTTATTCAAGGCGGTTTACACAGGCAGGCTTATTAAATCCACGCAGGGATTTTTACAAATTGAAAGAAGGTTCTCTCTTTCAAGAACCACCACATTCAAGCTGTTACACTCCGATCTGGTTTAACATTCTGGCCTCCATCCTCCCACGCTCCGAGCAGATGGAACAGCTCAGCTGCAGCTTGCCAGCTGCTTCAAGGTCGCACGGTGCCGGTGGCCTCGAACTGGCGACCTTGTGGATGTTAATCTTCAGGCAAATGGAGGCTCTACCCTCTAGACCAGACCTCCTGCCCAAGGAGGGTTTCAAACCGGTCTGCAACACCGTGCGAACATGGTGCTTGGGGCATTTGCCCTCCTGCCCCTCTCCAGGCCCGCCACTGTTGTTGTTATTTGTTTTTGTTGGTTAAATAATTGTCTTTTTATTTTTTTGTTTAATGCTCCTTTGGAGGTCTTTTATTTAATTAAAAAAATGCTTGGCAATCTTCAGTCTCAAAAGACTATGGTATAAGCCTACAGCACCAGGTATTCCCAGGCGGTCTCCCATCCAAATACTAACCAGGCCTGATGCTGCTTAGCTTCTGAGATCAGACAAGATCACGCATGTGCAGGGTAACACACTTTCCACTTTAAAATGGCCTGAAAAACATAAAGGATAAATAATTTATTAAAGGATTAAGAGTGGTCCATTTTGAACAGATTTCAAATCCTCCAGATTGAAGCTAACTTCACCTGTCAACGATGAAGCCTGGCAAGTATATCTTTGACCTGCCATTTCAGTCCTGTAAAAGAGCCATAAATGATTGACCTAATCTTTTAAAACAGACTGAAAAGATAGATGGAAGGAGATTGTAAAGGAGATAAATGTGCCATGGTAAAACGTTCATTTTTTATATCACCAATATGCCCACACACTGAAAGATATATTCATGTTTGGGGTGATTTGGAGCAGGAAATAATTAATCTTAACCAAAGACTTTTACTAACAGCCCAATCCTATCCCCCACCAGCCCATAGCATGCAACACTGCTGCCAGAAAGGACACTGCATGCTATTGGGGGGGGGGAATCAGACAGCTCTGGAGAGGTAAGCCAGCCACCTGGCTTCTAATGGGTCTCCGTGAATCCAGGCCGACTATTTTGCTGGCGTAATGTTCGAGGAGTCTCAGCATTTCATGGTGAGGGAGGCTAGGATCTTTGCATGCATTGCCACCACCAAGACCCGCACCCTGCTCAGCCCCCTCTGTGCCCCAGTGCCAACTTATCTGCTTTGGTGGGGCATCTGGGAGCTGCTGGCACAAGTGTGGGGCATGGGGCTTCTGGTTGTATGTGCCAGCAGCCCCGAAACCCACAACAGTGGCATGGATTTTGTGTAAGCATCTTGGGCTTTATGGTGGCAGACCCCAAGATCTGTCACCATATGGCCCCCATAGGATCAGGGTATAAGAAATATACCGATATATGTAATGTGTAGGACTTTGGGCTGACTGAACTATGTTTGGCCAACGAAACTTTCACTTTGCGTATTGTCAAGGCCTCCATATACAGTGGTGCCTCGCAAGACGAAATTAATTCGTTCCGTGAGTCGTTTTGTTTTGCGAAATTTTCATCTTGCAAAGTGCGATTTAAAACAAACCAAAAAAAAAAAAAAGGAAAAATATTTGTCTTGCGAAGCACGGCCATAGAAAAATTCGCCTTGCGAGTCACCAAAAAAAATCGCAAAACGCTTTCGTCTTGCAAGTTTTTCGTTGCGCGAGGCATTCGTCTTGCAAGGCACCACTGTATATGCTTTTTGAGAATGAATAAAAGCCATCTGTCATTGCCATGCTTTTTTTTTCTCATTATCACAGACACACAGGAAAACCAAAATAGTGTAAAAAAATTCACCCAAGTATGACATCAACTTTAAGCTTCATTGATTAATCCATGGATTAAACTAGTTAGCAGCCCAGTCCTAATTCCCTGCATGGTGATGCAGCATTGCCAGAGTGGCTACCACTGTATGCCACAGAGGCCTCCTCAGGGTAAGGAAACATAAGTCCCACCAGCAGCCATGGGTGAATTCAGACCTGCACCATCTCATTAGCTGTTGCAAGTCCATGTTGAGCTGTGCAGGTGAACTGGGCCTCAAAATTCAGGTGGTTAGGATTCAGCAGGCACTGCTGCTGCCGAAACCACCCTCTTCCTGGGCCAAGTCCACCCTCATCCCCACCCCATTGACTTGTCATTCTGCCCATCCCCACTCCCTGCAGGTTGACCTGTTCTGGCGGGTGGCCAGCGATCCAGTGGCACATGTGGGAATGCTCTGGTCTTATTGCGGGCACTCTGGCAGCATGCTACTCTGGGTGCTACTTTGCAGCAGTTTTGCAACAGTCAGCAGTTGCTGTATTGGACTGTAAAGCACTGAGAATGGCTGCTGCAGCATCCTAAACATGCTGAGCAGCCACTGGCAGCACAGAATCAAGGAGTCCCATGTCAGGCCATGCTACCCAACACGGGGCTCCAGATTCGGCAGAGCTGAGTTCCGCTGGTCCTGCCCCCTCCTGTCCTGCTCCTTTTCCCCACCACGCCTTCCGCTCACCCTCCACCTGCCCGGGAATGACTTCTCCCTGCTTCACCCCACACCCCCACTCACCTCTCCACCTTTTGGCGGTCCGGGTGAGCCACTGGGCAACAGACCGCAGGCCCAGTGCCGAAGCTGACCCAGCGCAGGCTCATGCTGGACTAGCTCTGGCACTGGGTCCATGGTAAGGCTCACAAACCTGCCTTATGGCGCACTTGCGATGGTGCACGCCAGCAGTGAACTGGCACACAAGGTTCAGGATGAGGTCCTCAACTGATACTTCAGTTTAAAAGGAGCCACCTTGTTACTAAACCTTAGTCCCAAGTGTGCATTGCAATACCTTAGGGCATTAAGGTACACTCACAGGGGAGCCACAGGTTGTCCCTGGTTGACCCTCCTACCTGTTCTCCCAGGCTCCACCATCTTGGATCTTGTGATGTCTCGTTAGATTGAAAATGGCAGCACCCAGTGGAGTCAGGAAGAATTTGCAGAGATGCCATGACCCCAGTAGGTTTGGGAACTTTTGGGAATGAACATATTGTCTTACCAATAATATAATGCTGAATTAATGCAAAAGCATATTGAATACACATTGAACCAAATGCATCAGGTGCCTGCATCAGGATCTCATCCAATGTTGGATCAAATATCTTAGTTTTTAGATAGAAAGTAAATATTTTGGTTGAATTGACCTGAGACTTTGCAAATATTCAGTTTTTTCTACCTTGTTGGTGCCGTTTTTCCCTGGCAGATACTGCTTCCTGGTTTAGCCATAGTGGTGGTCTCACTCCGGCAAGGATTGTGTCATGAACAGGGTTAACACTGTGACTCTACCTAACTATTCCTGGCATCACTGACGGGATCGTGAAGGCAAATTGGGGCAATATGCTTGAGTAAAATCAAAATTGCTGCAAGTTTTGATAAACATGGTCAAAGAGGAGTCATTTTTTGGCAGAAGCAAAAATGTCCATTAAAAATGGTGAACGGTTTCTCCCTTTTTTCATCAGAGAGGAGAGGGGATGTGTGAGAGGAAATTTGAGTTTAAGCTGTTAGGGAATCTTCATGCGTCATGCTCTTACTGAGGCCTTTCTCCAAAAGAAATTCAATGGAATCGTTCTCTGCTCTGTAGGGCTCTGATAGATTTGGTTTCTGCCTGTGTGAAATGTAGTCATTTATGCAAATACCCTATAGAGTGGTTGATAAACTGTGCTTCAAACCAAGCTAAATCATTTTGCTATGCAAATAAAATCAATTTTGCAGCACTTACACAAATTACAGCAATGAATTTTTGTTTTGCTGGCGTAATTCTGAAAGCTGACGATGGGATAGGATTCTCCTAATTCTTTGATGTACTGTTTACATGCAAATAAGCAGGTTAAGAAGCCAGAACTTAAATTCAAAGCCTGTTGTTGTTTTTTTCCTATTTCTTCCTGCAATTTTCCTCAGTGTTACTCTTTTCTTAGTGCACTGACAAACAACTTGATTTGTCCTTACCTTCACTCACTCACTCACTCACTCACTCACTCAATCTTTCTCTCTTTCTTTCTTTGACTTCGATATCAAATTTAATCCAATAAGATTAAATTGAATTTTTAGTGTATTTGTGCACTGGATACCTGATAAGTACATACTTTCCAACTGTATCTACTTAAGAGGAACGGAATCTATTTTCTTATGTATATGTACTATTTGTTGGGCACTGGATGGGCAGCACAATTCTAACTAGGATTAGACTCATTTACTGACCCAGTTTCACAAGCACACTGGGGTTGCACATAAATGGGTACGCCCAGTACAACAGCAGCAGTGTAGGTCTGTTGGCCAACTCGTGCTACCTGTGGCACAGATATTTGGTTGTATCATGTGCATCCTGTGATGAACACAGGCTCTTGGTCAATTCCTAACTTGAACAATCCCTGATGCCATGCCTGCTGTTTAGCATATGATGACAGAAGGCAGGCCCCAATTTTTATTTGCCTAGGGCAACAAAAAAAATGTTTGAAAGCCTAGTGGCCTACCCTTAACTGCTCCGGAGATCTAACAAAGGGGTTCACTTCACAGTATAATTGTCCCTGTGTGGTTCCTGGGCCTAAAGAGCATATCCACATGAAACTGAAGCTTTCTGTCCCTCTGAACTCAGAGACAATCCCGTGGGGCTTGATGTTCTGCCTCTCTCTTGTCTTTTTGTGCTTGTCCCCTAAATGCATTTATATGCAGCAACATGTATGCCAAAACACAAAGAAATTTTTGTGTTTCTGAACATGTTTGACTATTTAAAAAAATCTCCTCCAGAAAATTTGAAGTGGATATCACTGAGGGGGAAAATAAATACTAATCCTCGAGATGTCATGTTTAGAGTCAAGCCTTCAAACGGAATGTGATTTAATCAGAAACTGAAGAAAGCCATTAAACATGAAACATTTATTCTTCCTGACACTTGCAAGGAAAAGAAGAAAAATAAATTTAAATGTTTTCCCTTGGTTTACTTAGGCTGTAATGTGCTTCAACCAATGAAGGCTGGCAGCTTTGAAGCAAACTTCAAGTCAAACTCTATATTTGCCAAGGAATGTCCTATTCAGTGCCTTTTGCTGATTTAAATTTCAAATGGCGTCTTTATTATGTATTTTTTTTTTTTAAAGGGCAGAGGTGGTCATATTTTCAGCAGTAGGAAAATTTATCAGGCAAATACCTCAGTCAGAGTCTCAGAATTGTATTGATTCTTGTCAGAATTTAGATACCTGTTTTAGAAGTGCATTTTATTCATTGCTAATATGATCAAAGAGGTGGGCTTTCTGTGTGCTTCTGAGAGCCAGTATAATGCGCTGGTTGTTGATTTTGCACTGAGGAAACCTGCAAAGCTCCTAGCATGGGTCAATTGCAAACCACCTCCTAGAGTTGTTGTGAGGGGGAAAAAGAAATAAGTTAACAGTTGTATATATGCCTTGCTGAGCTTCTTTCGGAAAGGGCGAGATGCAAATGTAGTTAATATTGATTATGCTCAGCATGTGACTGATGGTCATATCTGAACTAGGTAAAGAATTCCCCCCCCCCCATATGATTGACTGAGGACCCAGAGCTTCTAGTTTTTCACTTTCCTTTATTATGTGGCCTGCTTCATTTATTTCAGTCAAATGAAGCTATTTGCTCTGCAAACAACATCAGCATAGAACTGAAGGGAATTGTCGCTGAACCTGGTTCCACAGGCAAACAGTCTTTTCACAATTCATTCAGTGAGCACATTAAAAAACAACGACAGCAACTAATCGTGCATGCTGAACAGTAAGATGAGCAAAAGGCAGAATAAATTACTTATGGGCCAAGCTTTCCCATCTCAATTTGAAAGTAGCTGGATCTTTCCAATCCTTTTTGGAGAAAAGTTTGGTCTTTTTTCTAGGAGTTCTGGAAAGCTGGGAAAGATCTAGGCTGGAGGATCTCCTGCCATCAACCTCATCTCCCAGTGTCCTTTTTCTCCCTTCTTACACTGTCCAATGAGTGTAAGGAGAAATTTAAGAAAAACCAGAACTACACTTCCTAGAGTTTTCATTAGCAATAAAGTTTCAAAACATGCTCATAAGTCTTTATAACAGAGTGGAGAACAACTTAGAAATGGCCTTTTGCTTTTATCAGCCTCCTTGGCAGCCTTTTTTCCTCAAAAAAAAAAAAAAAAAGGAAAGATCCAGCTCATTTGGTGGAGGAAGGGGTGAAACTGACCCTTTAGCAGTGAGTGGGCTTGCCTTATAGTCACATAAAACTACACACACACACACACACACACACACACACACACACACACACACACACACACTCTTCCACGCATCCAAGCTGAATAAGAGTAAAGGCAGACATAGCATGGTTTGGAGACCCCATTGCAAATGACCAAGGCAGGTATAGATGATCAAAATCAGGAGATCTAATTTAATGTTCCTCCCATATCCTGCTTCCACTACAATCAATAGGATTTATTACTGTACTCAGGCATGCAGCACTTAAGAAATTTGCATTATCTGAATACGTAGATTTCATTCACTTCAGATAAATACCTTCATCTTAACATGTTTTCAGGCAGATGGATGGTCCATGGTGCAGCTCCAGCCTGGCTGGACATTACTTTCATAGCGTCAGCAGCCCTGTGCCCCGGTGCCGAAAGCACTGGCTATAGTTATGAAGATACTGCAAGGCTGCGCCCAGGCCCAGCTCTGCAGGCTGTTGACTTTGGCTGCTGCTGTTCCCCTCTCCAGTTTAATAAGACCGCTCCCACACATGCACTGTACTCTTGAAAATCTTCTCCCCAGGATGTTGGTGTCCAGATACATGCTGTACACATGAGAGCTGGGGCTTTGGGAGTGCATCAGCATGGTTTTAGAATCTGGCAATATGCTCTCACTGCCCTCCATGGGGTAGAAGAACTCCCAATCCTTAATAGGGCTTATGTTAACGACAAAGTCGACTACTTTGTATGTGGGTGCACAAGTGTTCTTTAATGTTAACCTCTTACTCTCATATTCTCAGGGCCAAACTACATTAAGCCAATTATTAACTCTCCCCCACCCATGGTCCTTATTTGCCACAAAAGGAATGCTTCCATTCACACCAGTGAGAGCTTTCCTTCTGGCACAAACAGCGGCCATGTTGTGGGGGGATGACCCATCCAGTTCAGAACAATGACAGGGACAAAGGATTAAAGTCCCCTTTCTCCAATTGTGCAATCCCAATCTAGATCCCGCACCTTCAGCCCTGATAACTTGTACCTTGGACTTTGGCCCTCATAGAATCATAGAAAACAAGAGCTGGAAGGGATCTTGGAGATCATCTAGTCATCCCCCCTCCTCAGCACAGGCAGCTGCAGAATCCCAAAAAATTGGCCTCCAGCCTCTGATTTGCTAGTTCATAGCATCATTTGTTATGAACTACATCTCCAGATCACCCAACTCAGCAGACTTTTCTTTGGCATCTTCTCGGTTTTAGGGTCACCTTTGACGCTTTCATACTATTATGTTGTTGTTATAGCCCTAAAACCCTCTTTTATTCCTGAGTAGGATATACTGGTAGGTGGTGAAGTTTTGGAGCAGTTCTCCACAGTGGCTAATGCTGTATGGAGTGGGTAGAGGCCACTGGATTACAGTCCCCATTATACGTAATAATATGCCTGTACACAGCACCCTCAGCTCATGTGCATTATGAGCTGGGAGAAAACTCTCAGGAAACAGATAGTTTGGCCCTAAGAACTCTCCCAGAAAGGAGAATTGAGAGTTTACCCATCCCTTGAATAATGCATGGCTTCAAAACCATGTTGAAACTTGACAACTGGTCAGTGAACAAAAACTACACTTTTTTTCTTTTCTTTTTGAAAAGTCAATTCCATTTGAAATTATATTCATGATAGCGAAACTCACAAAGCAATAACTTTTTCAGGTCAGTTACATGGCCTCTGAGAAGCTAAAGCATCTGGTAACCACAGGCAGCAGCTTGGGAGTATATTGCAATGTAATAGGTGCCAGGAAGAAAGCAGAAAATATCATTTTTATTGTCTCATGAGATTTGTCAAATTGCCTCACTGCCCCTTTCTCTGAATTTCCAACCACATTGCTTTGGGACCTTCTGCTTCAATAAAATAATTGTTTGTAGACAGGTTTAAGATACCCACTACCTCTGTTGCTTCCCCTTGCCTTCTTAGAGTAGTTCACTCTACTTTCATTTTTCAAAGGAATAAAATACATTTTTTTTAACCTTAAGAAAACCTGTGCTCGTTCTACAAGTCAGCATGAAGAAACCTTAATGTCTCGTTAAACCGTTTTACAGCTTCTCTCTTGTACATCATGTCATGGTTTGGCTCACTAATTAATACCGCCTTGGCATAACATCACATGAACTGTAATGCTATCTGAAGGGTCATATTTCAGAGATCCTTTAAACTTTATCCACTTGTCACACAGCAATAAATACATTCATGTATTTATTTTAGAAAAGTTATCTCTCACCTCTCTGTCCCAAAAAGGGACACACAAGGTGGCTCACATCAATTAAAATAATGAATTAAAAACCGGTATAATTAAAAACTGTTGCTTCTTCTCCTTCCCTTTTCCCTGCCAGGTCCTCTCAGGACAAACTTCTGAGAACCTAGAAAGCAGTTACAGCTATAAGCTATACAGCTATATATACAACTCCTGAGCAACACAATTTGTCTCAGCATCAATCCCAACATGTACCTTAGGAAAAAGGCGTCAACCTAGTTTTGTATCCAGGGAATGGCTCCCCATTCTCTATGGGAGATTCATAATCTGAATTCAGTGACTGGGAGTGGTGTTTAAATAGCTTACAAGGGAGGGCTGTAACCAAATGGGGAGGCAACCACTGGAAGCCAGCAGCAGCATGGAAGTTACCATTCCACAACCACTTTGAGATTTAAGGAAGCTGAATGCTGGGTTCAACGCTGTGGTCTGTGGTTTTAGACAATCACTTTCACAAAGTCCAGGCACTGCAATGTTAAGAAGGTACATGGCTCCTGTTTGTCTAAGCCCATCTATGATTTCACAATAAAAGAAGGGTCACAAACCCAACTCTCCAGGTTGCTCTGTTTTAAAAGGCACTTTGTTTATTGAAGAGGATGACAAATGTAGGCAAGAATATATACTACCAATTTAGGACAGCAACTGTTACCTTGCACGTGCCCGATCTCGTCTGATCTCAGAAGCTAAGCAGGGTCAGGCCTGGTTAGTACTTGGATGGGAGACCGCCTGGGAATACCGGGTGCTGTAGGCTTATACCATAGTCTTTCAAGACTGAAGGTTGCCAACCAAATCTGGTTGAACGCAGTGGGAGGACCAGTCTACTCTAGTGTGAGCGGAGTGCCTGTACATGGAGACACCCTCACAGAATTCAATAGAGCTCCCTTTTCTGCCTTGGTGTACGCAAAGTTCGTGCACATCTCTCATATTACCATCCAGAATGCCTTCCAAACCCAGTGTAAATTACAAGTACCGTGTACCAGAGCTGAGAAAAAGGGCTGGATGAGTACGTGAGGAGGTACACAGACCTACTAATCCCTGTGTGCATATGCATGCACTGAGTAAGAATAGCAGTAAAACTTGCTCCCGGAAATGCTCTAGAAGGATTTCCTGCTATAGACAGGGGGCTGGACTAGATGACCTTGTGGTCCCTTCCAACTCTAGGATTCTATGAACACAGGACTACATTGAGTCCTATAGACCTTCCTGCACATGCAAACGCTATACCAGATGGATTGAAAATCCTTTAGAGAGATTTTACATCGTTTCCCATTGTCATGGCTTTCTGCAAAAAGTGCTGGAAATCCTAATCGGGAACAGAGAATTTTACATGAAATACCTTCATTGCAAAATAACAGTTCAAGGATTCCCTGCTGAGAGAGAATATCTGTTAAAGCATTTTAAGTGCCTTATTTTTCTACTCCTTCAGAACCATATCCTCTGACCATCACCTTCTTTCGGAAGTTCTTGAAATTCTCCCTATTGAATCTATCAATTGTAATTTATTACCATCACTGGTCAAACGTAGTTCCAGCAGGACCAGAAATTGACCTGATAGTGATATCTAGTGTGATTCCATCCGTAAACTGACAAAAGCACTGAACATATGAGGAGCTGCCTTTTGCATTGCAGGAGGATTGAACCTGGGACTTTCTACATGCAAAGCAGATGTAAATACACCAGAACTTCTGTTTTTTGTTGTTTGGGGGGGGGGGGACACTCATACAGCAGAGCAAAGCAATTTCCATCCAGATTTCAATGAGAGAGTTAAGGAGTTGTTTGCCAATACTGAGAAAAAGTACATGACAAGCCATTTTGTGTGTGTGTGTATAGGTCCATAATTGATTCTTATTTCCAGCGATGGAAACTCGAGTTAGGTGACTCGAGTCCAAGTTGCAAAAACACATTTTTTGTTGACTTGTTTACACTCAAGTCACCCATGTCAATGATTTTGTGTCTGAGGCCACTGACTCGGCACTTGGTCCCCACACATGCAGACTCGAGTCTGACTGTGTCTGGGTGTGCTTGCTTACCTTTTTTGGTGCTTGAAAGACCTCATGTTGCCATCATTCAGACCGGGCAAGCAGTAGGGAAGTTCCAGCCAGGAGGCAGAGAAGGGTTAAAGTTTTGCTTTTGCATCGAGCTGGAGGCAGGAGTAGGCTCTCTTTTTCCATCTCTGGATGATCATTGGATGAAGGATGGGTAGTCTGATTTTTTTCTTTGGATGAGGTAGGGCAGAAGGAGGAGCCAAAGGGGATTCTTGCCTTACAATTGGTTGGAGAAGCCCAGGAAGGGGGAGAAAGTAGGGAAGCCGAGAAGACGCTTTCCAACCACATGGCTCCTCATGGCTCTGTTGTTACTTGGAAGGAGGAAGCTTCATTGAATGACTGGCGCAGATGGGACTACTGAATAGAGCTGCAAAGGATCAGGTCATACTGGTAAGCCTCCCAGCTGCTGCACTTGACCCTTCTCCCTCTTTCCGCTTCTGTCCCTGCTCTCACACAGTCTATCCCATCCCTTCTCACCTTATTTACAGATGGGATGGGGACAGCAGGGGAACTCCAACACATACACACACAGCCTGGCAACAGCTCTGTTTTTTTCCATGGAGCCATGGCTGGCTTTCTAAGGGTAAAGACTCACGACTCAAGTCTTTCTGAGTTGCCAACACACTCTGGGTGACTCGGAAAGTCCACCCATTAGGATTTGTTTTCAAGTCGAGTCGCTGGGGCGAAGACTTGTGACTTGAATAGAGTCAAGCCGCACTGGACTTGCCCATCCCTGCTTATTGCCATGCATATTGTTTCTGCTGAAGTGCTCTCTACTTGTGAAATATTGTCTCTGGGTAACATCCAGATTCAAGGCTGGGTCTAGACATATCCCAAGCTAGGAACCTTCTCTTTCAAGGGGTATACAACCTTTTCTAGCTTTTCTAAACAATTCATATCTTGGATCACAGGTCTCCTAACCAATAGCACTTGTGTGTTGTGAGGATTTAGTTACAATTTTTTGCCCTCGTCCAGAACATCAGCAACTCCAGGCAGTAATTTCAAAGTTCTACAGCTTCCCTAATAATTGAATTGAGATATACAGCTGGGTGTTATCCACATATTTCAGACTTCTCCCATTGGCTTAATGTAGATAAACAGGCATACCCTGGTATCCATGGGGGTTCGGTTCCTGAAGAACAGAAAACAAACAGGTGCCAACTTGGCTTCATAGCCAGGAAAAGAATGCTCAGCTGCAATCAACCTCTTCATAAATGACCTGGAGACAGGGTCGAACAGTGAGGTGGCTAAGTTTGCAGACGACATCAAACTTTTCTGAGTGGTGAAGACCAGACATGATTGTGAGGAGCTCCAGAAGGATCTCTCAAAACTGGCAGAATGGGCAGCAAAATGGCAGATGCGTTTCAATGTAAGTAAGTGTAAAGTCATGCACATTGGGGCAAAAAATCAAAACTTCACATATAGGCTGATGGGTTCTGAGCTGTCTGTGACAGATCAGGAGAGAGATCTTGGGGTGGTGGTGGACAGGTCAATGAAAGTGTCAACCCAATGTGTGGTGGCAGTAAAGAAGGCCAATCCTATACTTGGGATCATTAGAAAAGGTATTGAGAACAAAATGGCTAATATTATAATGCTGTTGTATAAATCTATGGTAAGGCCATACCTGGAGTATTGTGTCCAGTTCTGGTTGCCGCATCTCAAAAAGGACATAGTGGAAATGGAAAAGGTGCAAAAGAGAGTGACAAAGATGGTTACTGGGCTGGGGCACCTTCCTTATGAGGAAAGGCTACAGCATTTGGGCCTCTTCAGCCTAGAAAAGAGACACCTGAGGGGGGACATGATTGAGACATAAAAAATTATGCATGGGAAGGATAAAGTGGATAGAGAGATGCTCTTTACACTCTCACATAGCACCAGAACCAGGGGACATCCACTAAAATTGAGTGTTGGGCGGGTTAGGACAGACAAAAGAAAATATTTCTTTACTCAGCGTGTGGTCAGTCTGTGGAACTCCTTGCCACAGGATCTGGTGACGGCATCTGGTCTGGATACCTTTAAAAGGGGATTGGACAAGTTTCTGGAGGAAAAGTCCATTATGGGTTACAAGCCATGATGTGTATGTGCAACCTCCTGATTTTAGAAATGGGCTATGTCAGAATGCCAGATGCAAGGGAGGGCACCAGGATGCCGGTCTCTTGTTATCTGGTGAGCTCCCTGGGGCATTTGATGGGCATCTAGGAAGCTGAACTAGATGGGCCTATGGCCTGATCCAGTGGGGCTGTTCTTAATCATATCAATGGCCCTGATCATCTCTTCATAACAGAGACGACCATGGCACTGACAGAATCATCTGCCCTAGCAGCAGGGGAAAAGCTTTAGAGCCATCAGGAAGCCATCTTGATTCATAAACCTCTGAGGTCAGGCCTTTGTAATAGGCCACCCACCACTGCAGAGACAAGGAGCCATGATAAACCTAATCCCTACCGGGCAGTGATCTGTTCATGACAAAGGGATGATGTTAATCCCTCCACATCCACATCACTTTTCATCTGCCCAGCAGTAAATATATTAACTGCAATAAGCCAATGAAGTCCTGAGCTAAGCTCAAATTGGTCAGCATGAATACTGAAGTCCTAGGTATAATGATACTACAACTGTGCCCCCGTATCGGAATCATTTCAGAACCCCCCACAGATATCTGAATCCGTGGATATGGGGAAAACACCCCTACACTTCAGAGGCGATGGGAGCTGTGCTTCCCTCGCTTTTGGAGGATATTCTGAGCCCCGCTGAGGCTGCATGCATCTGCTCATGGTCTCTGCAGGCCTCAGAATGACTGTTGGAGTAAAAAAAAGTTAGTTCTGGTAAACCTAATAAGGTATTCTGAGGCCCGTGGAAGCCTCCCCCCAGTGGTGGAACTCCCCAGCACTGTGCCCTGGGGCAAAGGTCCAAGATGGCACCCCCCCGGATGCTGCTGCTCCCCCCCCCGTACCAATTTTCTCCCATTCACTTACCTGGAGCATACGGTACGTCGCACGACTCCAGGATGTGTTTGGGAAGCCCCTCTGAGGTTCCCCAACGCTTTAACTGTGCTTCAGGTAAATCAGAAGCGCAGTCTCGAACTCAGAGAGGCTTCTGTGGGGTCCTAAAGTTCTGCGCTTGGGGCATGTGCCCCATCAAACCTATGGGAGGTCTGCCACTGCCTCCCCTCACCACCACCTCAAAAAACTCCATACATTTGACTATGTCAGAAAGGTCATTTTCATTAAGGAACTATAACCCCAAACTAAACTAAACTAAACTAAACAAAAAGGTTACCTAAATGGATCCAAGCAGGTCTCATTGGGGAACATGGCATGGTAGTGTAGGTAAGTAGAAAATTATTTTACTTACCTCTCTGCTTCAGCATAGTGTGCTGCCATCCTATAGCATGCAGCAGAGGCCTAACCAATGCTGCTGCACACTAGGGGCTGGTGGAAGATAGGACTGGGCTGTAAATGGAGATGATGCAGGCGTGGCAACTGAACAGGGCCACCTCTGCCTTTGCGGCCCCCCTCCTTTGAGCTTCTGGGCCATCGGCCACTGCTCCCCCTTAGGGCTGCAATCCTACATATTGTATAGGGCGGCAAGCTTTTTGTAAGGAGTCCGTGGCTCCCCTGGCTGGTTCCCCCAGCTTCCTGGGGAGCCACGGCTCACACTGTGGTAACCACTGGTATTAAGATCCTAGTAATTACATGTTGGTATGTACCAGATAACTTGACTACAGTGCTAAATAAGTTTATTTGAAGGAGGAATTAAAGATACCTTAGCTAAACTACCTTAGCTAAACTCTCAGGTTCAAGTGGGAAATAATGGATATGTCACCATTAGCTTTCATCTCGAAACTGAAAGAGCAATCAATGGGGAAGTCTTATCAGTGTTTTTGGAAATCACAATCTTCCAAACAGATATCTTTTAGAGGTTAGCAGATAGAGCAGAAACGCATCTTGTAATTGATGGAGGTTTTCCAAGTCTATTTGAGGAAATTCAGCCCAAGGGAAAGTGAGTCAGCTTGTTACAAGAGGAAGGCAAAACTGTATAAACAGTATGAAACAGCCAAAGAGAAGGGAGATCAAAATGGGCAAGTTGTTGATAACAAAATAGGCAAAGGTTAGCAGTAGAATGTTTCTAATATCAACAGGGACAACACATCAATACATGCATTCTAAAGAAATATAACAAGTCTGCTGAGCTGCGGGAGTTTGACTGAAATTTTCTTTCAAAGTATATTCTAAAGCAGGGGTACCTAAACCCTGGCCCGGGGGCCACTTGTGGCCCTCGAGGCCTCTCAATGTGGCCCTCAGGGAGCCCCAAGTCTCCAATGAGCCTCTGGCTCTCCAGAGATTTGTTGGAGCCCACACTGACCCGGCGCAACTGCTGTCAGCATGAGGGCAACTGTTTGACCTCTCGCGTGAGCTGTGGGATGAGGGCTCCCTCTACTGCTTGCTGTTTCACATCGTGATGCAGTAGCGGCAGAAAAGGAAGGGCCAGCCTTGCTTTGTGAGCTATTGCAAGACCTTCATTCATTCATATAAGTTCATCTTTAATATATTCATTTATGTAAACTTATGTAAATTTATTCAAATTTTAAATGTAAATTAATTCTTTTTTTCCCTGGCCCCCGACACAGTGTCAGAGAGATGATGTGGCCCTCCTGCCAAAAATTTGGACACTGCTGGTCTAAAGAAATGGTGGAATACTTCATATCAACCAAATAGCATTGATTTAAGCATTGATTGGAATTTGTTTACATGTAACATAAGACATTGATCTTAATCTTCATATACCTTTTACAATTCCACTCCCGTCCCTGGGGTTTTTGCCTAAGTAATTTGCTTGCCTTGGGGCGCAATCCTAACCAACTTTCCAGCACTGGCATAGCTATGCCAAATGGGGCATATGTTGCATCCTGCAGTTGGGTGGCAGTCCCAGAGGCCTCCTCAAGATAAGGGAACATTTGTTCGCTTATGTCAGAGCTATATTGTCCTTACCCTGGTGCTGGAAAGTTGGTTAGGGTTGCACCCTAAGTAAATTTGCTCTTGAAGTTTGTTCTTGTAGTTTGTTCTCAAATTTGTTCTTGGAGTTCCAAAGGAGCTATTTTAGGAAGTCTATCCAGTACTGTCTTGAAGACTGTCCCTCAGCCATAGAATGAGGAAAACAGCAAGACAACATAATGAGGGAAAAAATTTCTTTTTTGTCCCCTTGCCCTGGGGTAAGCTTCAGCAGCTGGGATGGGTCAACTCTGCACTGTTCTGTGTTGGTGGATCAGGCCTGTAAAGATGATAGGATACAGCATGTGGAAGGACCCAATACCGCCCCTTCCTGGGCTTGATCTGCCCCTCACCCCATCGCTGACCTCCCCCTGCCCTATTCCACCCCTTTCCATCCCTCCCTCTGGCCCTGCACACCTGCTCCAGCAGGTGTTGCTCCATGCGCAGGCATCAGCACAAAGGCTCTGGCCTTCCTGCCAGAGCTGCTTGAAAGGGTGCCATTGCAAAGTGCTTTATGACCTTTTTGCGACAGCTAGCCATGGCGGAGCATGTGCTCTACTGGCACAGGAGCCAGTTAGGATTGTGCCAAAAGATGACCATCCCATAAGCCCTTCCCCCTTTCTTTTTTTCCTGTTTGGAGAAAAGACCCATGGCGCAGTTTAAAATCACTGTGCTGCTTTTGCCAACAAGGATAAAGAAACAGTTCCCTACTGCCACTCAGTGAGTAAAGTGTGTGTTAGGGTGATAGAAAGCTGATCAATCTGGCCCTGACACTGAATATAGACTACTAACAGACAGAAGTATCTCCTGAAGTTTTGTGCTGGATGTGAGAGCTCTGCATGCACTCGGGCTCTGCATGCAGCCTTTCCACTTGCACACAGTTTTCACAACTCGAGATTGAGCCAGATGGCACGACTACATTTGCCACCCACGTTCTGGATTGGTGCTGTGTAGAAAGGCGAGGAAAACATGCTTTTGCTTGCTGGACAAAGCAAATGGAAACACATTCCACAGAGATGGTTTCATTCCAGTGACCTGATATGGTAAGTGACCCAGCAAGTATTTTGAGATCAGGCCACTGTTGTTCAGCTGCTTTTACACTTAAGTATCACCCCTCATTTTCCTGCAGGAAGCTTTTCTATCTCTTCTTAAATAACTTTATTGCCTTAAAACAGGGATTCTTAACCAGAGATATTCATGCCCAGGGTTGGGAACTCAAATGACTCGGACTCAAGTCACTAAAATGTGTGTTTTTGCTGACTCAGTGACTTGTGAGTCACACACATAGAAGACTTGGAAAAGCACTCAAGTCAGGGGCCCCTGACTTGGCACTCATCCCCACACATGCTGACTTGAGTCTACCTGTGTCTGGGAGTTCATGCTTACTGTTTTCGCGTTGTGAAAAACCTCATGGGGCCATCATTCAGACCAGGCAAGCAGTAGGGAGGTTCCAGCCAGGAGGCAGGGAAGAGTTAATGTTTCCTTTTGCAGCCAAGTGACGGGGGGAGGGGGCGGGGAGGTAGGAGCAGGCTCTCTGATAGGAAGGAAGGAATGGATGATCATTGGACGCAGGATGGGAGGTTTGGTATTTTCTTTGACTGAGGTACAGCAGGAGGAGGAGCTAGGGTGGTTCTTGCCTTACGATTGGCTGCAGAAGCCCAGAGAGGGGGAGGCAATTCATAGTGATCACGCTTTCCACCGCATGGCATGGTTTTGTTGTTACTTGGGTGGAGGAAGCCCCACTGAATGACCGGCCTCAGTGGGACTACTTCTGCATACAGCTGCCTAGGATTGGGTCATCCAGGTAAGCCTCGCAGCTGCTGTGCGTGATCCTTCTCCCTCTTGCCGCTTCTGTCCCTGTTTTCATGCAGTCTCTCCCATTCGTCCCACCCTGTTTACAGATGGGCAGAGACAGAAGGGGAGTATTAAAGAAGAACTCCGACACACACTTACACAGCCCAGCAGCAGCTCCACAGTATTTTTCCACAGTATGCTTTTGAAAGGGGGAGCGACTCGACTTCTTTAGAGTCATGAAGGGGCGACTCGGAGATTTGGCAAGTGCTCCTGTTCTGTTTCTTTAGTCGAGTCGAGAGTCAAGCCACCTTGGACCTTCCCATCCCTGTTCATACTCCTCTGGAGAATGGGAAACAAATGATGGGGGTATGGGACTTGGCCTCTGAACAATTAAAAAACAATGGTTGTTAGATTAGATTATTAGCTATCACCATTACCAATATGGATTGAGGCATTATGTTCCTAGCTATCCATACATACAGTAAAACCAAGCTATTGGCATCTTTTTGAAGTCATACTGGTACCTAATCCGCCTGGTAATGATGATGATTTTAGCCATCTGGCGAAGGGAGTATGGAGACATATTGGGCAATCCACTGAGGATCTGTAATTGTAAAAAATGGTTAAGAACCCCTGCTTTTTAATAGAATCTTCCTTGGATCCAAAGACCTGCTGGGTCTTATGTAAAGGGCATGCGCTAGCTCAGTGGGAGTCTTGACTCGTTCTTCAAACAGTTCCAGCTCCATGTTCTAGGGGGCCGTCAGGCAGCTTCAGTGAGCCCCGCCCCCTTCAGTGGACCCCTCAGTCCCCTACATCTCCCCACCAATGGCAGTGAGGAGTGGCAGCAATAGTTGGCTTCAAATTGGCAGTGTGGCCTTTTGGGGCACTTGGGCCCGAGCAATTGTTCAGGCATTCCAGGCCTTGATCCCAGTGTTTCCAAAGCCCAAATCCTAACCAACTTGCCTAAACTGAGACGTGCCCAGTGGGGTATTTGCTGCATCCTGCAGTTGGGTGTCAGTCACTGAGGCCTCCTCAAAGTAAGGGAATGTTTGTTCCCTTACCTCGAAGCTGCATTGCCCTTACTTTAGTGCTGGGAAGTTGGTTAGGATTACACCCTAACCTGAGTGACTAGTGTGTATAGAGCACAAATCAGAAGTTTGTTCTGTAGTTATCTGTGGGATACATTGTATTTTACCACAAAGCCATCATCCTTAATGGCCACTTATTATCAGTTCTTTATAACCTTGATGCCTTGTGGGGATTGATGCCAGTTCTGCAATTATGAATTCAAAGCTTTCTAGCATCTTATCAGAAACCTTAATTAACAATCCACACCTAACTAAATCCCTGTGCTGTGATGCAGGAGATTTTTGGCTGCTAGTAGTCTTCTCAGGGTAAGGGGACATTTGTCCTCTGGGTAAGCCCCAGCAGCTGCAACGGGTCAATTTGGACGTGCACCAGCTTGATGGCTGGTGCAAGTCCGTGTTGATCTGTACAGGTGTATCAGGCCCAGGAAGGCAACTTGGTTATGATGCACACCAGAGCTGCCAATCCCAGCTCCTGTGCCTGGCAGCACCTTGATCCAACCTCTCCCCACCCTATTAAGCCCCCACCCTCCCCTGCCCCTTCCCTGGACTTACCTGTTTCAGCAGGTATCCCGAATACAGCTGAATACAGCAGGTATTCAGCAGGCTGCTGCTGTATGTGGGAAGTATCTCTCGCTTTATGGTTTCTGCTCCCAGCCAGAGCCCATAGAATTGGGCTGTCACTTGTGTTTCCTTCGGTGGCACATAAGACTTCTGGTATATAACAACTTTAGAAAGCTTTACCGTGATTCTTTTTCTGCATACATTTTAGAACTGCCCTTGTGGCTAATTAACAGCCTTATGTTGTGTAATCGTTTGGGGAGTACCATATGCCTCGTCTAGCTCTCCTCATAGGAACAAGTGCCTACAATTCCACTTGCAGCATTGAAGTCTACAGCTCTGCCTTCGGACATTCCAAATGAGGACCGTCCCTCAGATAACCAATTAAACTGTAACTTCTTTAGTTTCAGCCTGTGGATGAGATGTTTCAGCCTTTGAACCTTTCTTATTTGTTCTGTATATGATTTTATTTTATTTTTTCTGAACTAATTTGGCTTTCCTGAAGTGGCTGATGTTCCAGCCATACAAGAAGGGTCCTCTTCATAGGACGGGGACAAAAAGCCTCTCCATTTTCAGTAATAATACTTAGCATTTGTTTAGTGCTTTTGAGTGTAGTGCTTAATGTGTATTATCTTGATGTCCTTGCAATGACCCTGTAAAGTAAGTGTTTTATATCTGTATGTTTCAGCTGGAGGGCTGAGGCTGAGAGGGAAGGGCTTGCTTAAGCCATTTAGGGCACAATCCTAACCAGGTCTACTCAGAAGTAAGTCCTATTTTGTTCAATGAGGCTTACTCTCAAGAAAGTATGGTTGGGATTGCAGTTTATTGCAGAGGCAAAATTCGAACCAGGAAAGTCCTGATTCACAGCTCAGTCTTGTGCAGTGCAATCCTATATAAGTTTACTCAGAAGTAAGTGCCACTGTGTTCATTGGGGCTTGCTCCCAGGAAAGTATGCATAGGATTACAGTGTTACCACTACACCATTCCAGTTTTTGCCACTGGCATGGTGGCAGTAAAAACTTGAGGTGGGAATTTTGGCCATCTTTAAGAGGCATGAAACTCACCATAGGGTGGACGCATTGCTCTCAGTGGGTCTCACCATTTTCCCCAGAACCCCCCTCAGAATGGTGCTAAGCATAACCCTAATATAATTTGCTACACTAATGGCATGCAGTCAGGGTAGGCAAGGGAGGCAGAGCCTCACCTTATCCAACAAGAAAAATCAAGGACCCCAACATGTTAAAAAAAATGTACCTTCTCCCTTTCCGAAGTTACTCCTCTCTGGTCATTTCAGTCCATCACACACACAGAGAGACACATATGGAGGGAATAAGAAGAACCACCTATCATCCCAGTCGCTCTGGTGGCTTGCAAGAACAAAATGGGTAGCAACACCTATGCACATAAACACTGGAGAGGAGGGGCACCAGGAAGAGCTTCTTCCATTTGCCCTGTAATAAAAAAGACAGCGCTTGTGTCATCAGTCTCTGGGGAGGCATTTGGAAGACTTGCCTCCAGGAGATTAGGCTACATTCATAGCTAGCTTCAAGGAAAAAAAACTACAGGGCAGTGGCTAACCAATCAAAAAACAGCAGGACATCTGCAACACTAAGCTCTGAGGAGGCAGCAGAAGGAGTTGCTTCTCTTCTGTTAAAAAAAAAAAATTAGGAAAAGCAGGGAGGAGCCTGTGCAATGGACCAGTTCATAATCTAAAAGCACCAGAAACAGCCATTTTCTAGTTGCTTCAAGAGCCCTGTGCTGAGCTCTCTCCAGCTCTGAGTAGGGGAAGAAGAATTTTGTTTTTAAATTTATTGGTGGGGGGGAGGGTGTGCTCCAGAGACTGAGCTTTATTTATTTATTTATTTGTGTTTCAGAAACTTAAGCTTAAGGGGGGAGAGTATGTGTTCCCTCCCTGGCCTGGAGTTTACTGCACGTCTCTATGCTGCACATCCCCAACTTGCAACCAGGCAAGCGAAAATGTCCTCACTCTGGAGTGTCTTAGGTCCACAAGGTGAGCTCTAAGCAAGGATTGGGGAAGAATGCCCAAGAGGATGGGTGAAGGATGGGGAGCAGATCTCCAACATAATCAAGAAGAGAAGAGCACAATGTAGAGGGTCAAGTAGAATTTAGAGGGAGATGAGAGAATGGGTGAGTCAAGCAACTGACTCATATTTCATATTCATATAGAAGGAGAACACAGACCACATATAAATATTCATATAGAAGGAAGGCCCCCTCTCAAAGTTATTCAGGGTTGGATTGAATAACATCCTTGAGGCGCTCTCCCAGCAGTTCCCAAACTGTGGGACCTACCAGTGGGTAGGTGGTGGTTTGCAAAACTGACAGGGCAGATTTGGCTATGTGCATCAAGGGTTAAATAAACTGCTACTTGGGGAGGAGAGCACTGCTGCCCAATTATGGTTATAGCAACACCCTAGGCACTTATAAATCAGGCAGCAGCCTCTAGGGCCCCTCAAAAGTTTGGGAACCACTGGGCTATCCTATTACACAGGCCTACAAAATTGAGGGTCAGAAAAGTTTTTCCCAAACTTTATGGTGGTTTGATATGAATTTGGGGTGCCAGTTCCAAAAATGGCATGTGTTTTGCCATATCACGTCTAGTTTTGGAGATATCATATCGCCTCTTTAGTGAATGGTTCAAGCAGCTCCCTCATGAGAAAGCCATGGTGTAGGCTTCCTCATGAGGAAGCTGCTTGAACCATTCACTAAAGAGGCTATGCCATGTCTCCAAAACTAAACGCAATAGGGCAAAATGGATGCCATTTTTGGAATCGGCACCCCAAGTATACCCAGGAATTGGTGTAATGTTTAAGGAAGCAAAATGTGTTTTGGTCTGTGTTATCAGCAGCAAGAACTGATGAGTTAACTGAAGGGAATAAGGCAGGGAAGTTGTTGTAAAAAGATATTTTGCCTGATCCATTGATTCAGCTAGGGCTAGGTAGATAGACTGCAGGCCGCCTAATGAATTCCTAAAGGTTACAGATAATTTTATCTTAAAACTGGAGATGGACCTACCCCATTTTCCTGCCTCACTGGCCTAAATGTCGCTGACAGACTGGAACAGATGGTGTCCTGCCGTGTATTTTTGTGTATTTCATCTGAGAAAAGAGTTGAGTGACCTTTTGCCGTCGCTGGTGTGGCTATAATAGATTTCTGGTGTATGGCTATGATGATTTCCTTTGGATGCTGTCCCTACGCTTTTAGGATTCAGTTGTTTTATCCAGAAAGCATCCTGTTCGGAGTCAGCCGTGTCTGCATGAGCAGCCATAGGGTCTCGTTAGACCTCTTTATTCCACAGTGTGAGAAATCTGCCTGGGTGGAAATTTCCATCAGTATGCTTCAGCAGACACCCTGACAGGTAAAAGAGGAAGGTGGGTGCATGTCAACAGTGCTACAAGTTATTAAGGCTTGCTTTGTGTACTGCAGCAAGAACTTGGAGTTATTCATTTCAGTTTGGCAACGATGGATATATATATATATATATATATATAAACAACAAAATGTAATATAGTTTTACATGTTGAGACATTTTTCCTCATTTCGCTACTGCCAGCTTTCCATTTTCCCTCAGAGACAGGCTGTGGCTCTCCATAAATCCTTTGTCAGAGGGAGCAAGCAGAGAAGCTGCCTTTCTGAGATAAGTTACAGCAACTTTTTAAACCTCCTCAACTCAAACACACGCCTGACAAAGGAAGCACGAATTCTAATTTGGCTTCACACCAGTCATATAGCCCCAGGTTAGTACCGATATATGGCTCTTTTCATCTTCAGTGGTCTTTACAAACACTGACTAATTAATCCTCCCGGCATTCAGATAGAGTTGGATGTGCAGCTTCGACCACATTTTATGAGGTTCGTGCTCCTACTGAGATCATTGAGGGAGTCGGTGGCAGAGCAGATCTCAGTGCCTCCTTATTGTTCCTTCAAGAAGATGAGAACTTCTCCTTAGATGAGATATTCCCCACTAATCTCCTCAGGGTATTTCAGACCAGATTTTTGGCGGAATGAACACACTGTGCCCGTCATTGATTTCCAGCTCCTGTTCAACCTTGCAAGCCCTCAGATTTCTTGTTCCAGACTATTCCCTATGCCTGGAATTAAAGGTCAAGCAAAATCCTGTTAAAAATCCTGTAAAAAATTGTGTAGGGAATCTCAGGAAGTACAGATTTGCTGACCTCTTTGAATAAATCAACATGGGACAGGGAGAGTTTGGGAGGTGGGGGAGGAGATAAATTCAGGTTGGCACAGAAGAAGCCAAGCTGCTTCTCAAGTTTTTAAGTGCCCTGAGTATGATGAGCTAATCCCACACAAGGGAGAGGAATCAGGTGGGGCCAGGCTCATTCATCCCTAGTTTTATTTGCCTCAGAATTTTATTGCTGAAATGTTTTTATTGCTTCCTCTCTCTTTGTTTAATTGCTTGTCAATCTATCTGGTTTTGTTTTCTGCATAGAATTTTGGATCTTATAATATAAGTTATGTTTCAATGTTTTAAACTATGAATGCCATTTTGGAGTTTCATTGAGCAGAAAGGTGGGATACAGCCATTTTAACAACCCAGTCCTATCCCTAGTCAGTCCACAGCATGCAGCACCAGCAATGGAATATGTGCTGTGTGCTGTGGTGTGGGGGAAACCATATAGCCCAGGAGAGGTAAGTGAAAATATGTTATAGTTACCTCTCTGTAGGCCACCAGGCCGTCAATAGGTCTCCTTGGATCCACACCAGCTCTTTCACTGGGGTATGTCCAAATGGGGTCAGGGAATAGGTCTGGGCCAGGAATGGGGGATAGGATCCAGCGTACAGTGGGGGGATGTATACATGATTGAGAAATATACAATTATGCATGGGATGGATAGAGGGAAGTTCCTTTCCCTCTCCCACAAACACCAGAACCAGGGGATATCCACTAAAATTGACATGTGGGACAGTTAGAATAAACAAAAGAAAATATGACTTTATCTAGTTAGTAATTAATCTGTGGAACTCCTTGCCACAGGATGCTGTGATGGCACCAAGTCTAGTTGCCTTTAAAAGGGGTTTAGACAGAATTATGGAGGAAATGTCCATCACAGGTTATAAGCTATGATGACTGTATGCAACTTCTTGGTTTTAGAGACAGCTTATTCTAAATGACAGATGCAAGGGAATGGCAACAGGCTATGGGTATCTTGTCTTAGTGCTCCCTGAGGCATCTGGTGGGGCACTGTGAGATACAAGAAGCTGGACTGGGTGGGCCTTGGCCTTATCCAGCAAGATTCTTCTTGTGATCTTATGTTCTTGTGACATATCAGGAGATATGCTGTTGTGAAAGGTCTATAGGAGTGGGTTGCAAATCTCACCAGGTAGCTGTGCCATCAGTTCTACTGCCATTCTTTGAGTGATATAGGCTATTCAGAATCTCTTTTATGTGTGTTTTATCCGTACAGTCATGTTCAACTCTTGGTGACTTTGTCTCCTTTATATAACTGCTAATTGCTTATTTTCTGTGAAGCTACAAGTTTTTACAAGTTTCAGACAGAATTTTGGTTTCTTTAATTTGCCAGCAAACTAAGACTTAGCCAATTTTCAAGGGCGTACTTCAGGGAATTGTCTATTTTCAGTGAAGCAGTATTCCACCGCACCAGATATTTTCAAGAAAGCATTCAATATTTAGAAGCTTGAGATTTCTTTTGTACAAACATGCAGCCAAGCCACAAAGTCCCTCACAAAATTACACAGCAGATCACAGCGTATTTCGAAACGGGCAATGATTGATTTTCTGTACATCTTGGTTAAATCAGGGGGATTGATTGAAATAATTTGAAAGGCATTGGAGGAAAGAAACTTGGTCTGCATTTGGCACGTGTCAGGATATCAGTAGCATGGTTCTGCTAAATATTCTCTTGTAATGTTCCCTTTGAAAATAGTACATTTTCAGTCCAGTCCTACCTAAATCCCCATGCAGTGAAGCACTGGCACTGGTGTGGCTTCTACTACATCCCATTTTTGGCTGCTAGAGGTCTCCACCCAATCTTTTAAAAATAGTATGTAATAAAATAGTACTGTTAGAGATTACAATTTCCATAAAAATAACAAGCAGATGACCATAAAATGAAACAAGAGCTAATGAAAAGAAAGCCAGCCCTCAGTCACTTCCCAGGGCTCAAATCCTTTGTGAAATTAAAACAAAAACAAAAACAGTTTCACAGCCCAATCCTATCCACACTTTCCAGGGAGTAACCCCTGCTAATTGGGTAAGAGGCACTTTTTCAAGGAGCACTTTTTGCTCCTTTTTTTTTTAGCAAGGGGAGAGTAACTGGCCCACCTCACCCCAGCACTGTCTGTTCTAGTGGCTGTCTGCTGGTATTCATTTGCATCTTTTTAGACTGTGAGCCCTTTTGGGACAGGGAGCCATTTAGTTATTGGATTTTTCTCTGTAAACCGCTTTGTGAACTTTAGTTGAAAAGCGGTATTTACGAGCCTCATGGACTCAAATGGGACTTACTTCTGAGGTGACATGCATAGGATTGGGCTGTTAATCAACTTTTAAAAGAAAGGAGTGAGGGTTCCTTGAGCAATGAATTTCATAATGGAGAAGGCCTCTGAATGTAAAGCTATTTTATTTATTCATATTTTTTTTTAAATTTTTCACATTTTTATCCTGCCCGTCTTCCAATAAGTGCAGGGTGGTATATATATTTCCTCCTCTCCTCACAACAACCCTGTGAGGGAGGTTAGGCTGAGAGATTGTGACTGGCCCAAGATCACCCAGGACAGTTCATGGCTGAGCAGCAATTTGAACCTGGAACTTCCAGGTCTAAGTTCCACACTACAAACCACTACATCAGGGGTGTCCAAACCCTGGCCCGGGGGCCACTTGCGATCCTTGGGGACTGCTAATCTAGCCCACAGGGAGCCTCCAGTCTCCAATGAGCCTCTGGCCCCCCAGAGACTTGCTGGAGCCTGCACTGGCCCAACACAACTGCTCTCAGCTTGAGGGCGACTGTTCAACCTCTTGCGTGAGCTGTGAGATGAGGGTGCCCTCCACTGCTTGCTGTTTTACATCTGTGATTCAGCAGTGGCAGTGAAGGAAAGGCTGACCTTGCTTAGTGCAAGGTCTAATATATTCATTTATGTAAATTTATTCAAATTTGAAATGTAAATTAATTCTTTTTTTCCTGGCCCCCAGCACAGTGTCAGAGAGAGATGATGTGGTCCTCCTGCGGAAATGTTTGGACACCCCTGCACTACAACATCCTGCCTCCCATTGAGCTAGCTGCTCAATGTTGGTGCCAGGTTGCTGGGAGCCTTGGGGCATAGCTCTACACTTCAAGTTTCAAGGTCATTTGGTTTAATAGCCCATAGGGCATACATCATTCTATGAGAATTTAAAAACTCATTGTAACAGAAGTTTGCCACATCTACAATACAGTTTTTACAAAGACTCTTCAAAAATAGTGTTAGCCTTGCAGCGTCAGGAAGGATTTAATACAGCCATTTTCAGCCACTGTGCCGTGGCACACTGGTGTGCTGCAAGTGGTCACAGGTGTGCCACAGGAATTTGGTGCAAGGTCATTTATTAATAGGGCCAGTAGGAGATGTGAGCCCCCACTGGCTGCATGGTGTGCCTTGTCAATTGTCAAAAACCTGGTGGTGTGCCTTGAACATTTTTGGTGCCTTGTCAGTGTGCCGTGAGATGAAAAAGGTTGAAAATCACTGGTTTAATATTTCGACAGCCATTACTTTAGAAATCTCTCTCTTACCATTTCGTGTTTTGGGCAATAAAAAAATGGTGTTTCAAGTTCTGACGAGGAGCAGTCACAATAGTGTTTGTCTGGGGGTATCTTGAGAAATCAGCCCCTCATCTGTGCTGTTGGAAGCACATTGCAATGTGTGATAATGTAGGTTCATCTCAGTTTTGGAACTGCCAGTATGCTAAAATAGAAAGGCAAATCAAACAAGGTGGATTAGCTCTGCACTGTATCCCCAATCTCCCCAGAATCTCATTATGGTGCAGTGGGCATTATCACTGCCACTGGCACTTAGGGTTCATGGCCTGGCCTAGCCTGGCAGGCTTTGTGGCGAGAACTGGCCCTTGGCCAATACCCAACCTGGTCAATCCTGCTGCTACTCTGATATCAGTGTAAAGCAGAATCTCTTCAGAGATGCATCCATCAACTGTGCAGTCTCTGTGCACAAACATCATTGGTTTGGCAACCCAGTGACATGGCATCATTCTGGGAATTGGGCTTAGGGAGAGTGAATATGAAAAGAAATTCTAACTCTTCAGTCCACTCCCAGGGTATATGAAGGCTAAGGGGAATGCATCAACCATCTGTTGAGTGCATTCCTCAACCCAATGGTTGTATAGTATACAGTATAGTCACTTTCCATTTTCAGTAAGTTTTGTAAGCTAGTTTCATGAAAAGATGCTTCACTAGTGTCTCCTGCTGGGGGGAGGGGAAAGGAGTGGCAGAAACACTGTTTCTTTAGAATTCTGACATAAAGCTTTCTATCACCTTCTTGTTCTGTCCCTTTATTTATTTGGGCATCCTGCTTCCTTGTTATTTGAGGGCACATAGGTGAACGTGGGCAAAGTCAGCACAGGGCTACAATGTACAAAGGAATGAGAATCAATCAGGTGACTACCGCAAACATCCTGGAGATTTTGCCTGGGCCCCCAGGAATTTCCCACATTACATCAGGTTGGAAAATAAACCTTCAGGTATACCCTTCAGTTGGTAACCCTAATTCAGCATTATTTTTAAAGTTTAAACCTTGTACACAATTCAAAATGGAGGCCAGTCAGGAAAGTGCATAGATTAATCCTGGGATTGAGGTGCAAACAGAGGGCTTCAGAAGTGATGAAAAGCAGGAAACAGGAAGCCCAGTGGACATATAGTTCCTGTTTCAACTGTTTTTCAAAAAATCAGAAAATCGGTCTTAGGATTGTGTAAGTTTTCCCTGCAGAAGATACTTGCCCTTCTCTCTGCCATGGAGATAAACTGTTTAGGAGAACACTGAAAATAGAACATCTTAATCAGAGATTTTCAGCCTTTTTCATTTCATGGCACACTGACAAGGCACTAAAAATGTCAAGGCACACCATCAGGTTTTTGACACTTGGCAAGGCACACCATGCTGCCAGTGGGGACTCACTTCCCCATTGGCTCTACTAATAAATAATCTTCCCCCAAATTCCTGTGGCACATCTGTGGCCCTTTCGCGGCACACCAGTGTGCCACAGCACAGTGGTTGAAAATGGCTGATCTAAATTATAGGCATATGCATCCTTCTCTCACACCTTAGTACATCCCAAATTACTCTCACCAGGGCAATGAAATGCAGCAAGTAGAGGACTGCTCTAGCCCCAAATCTGTAAGTGGTAATGGAGAGGTAAGAAGAGTAAAAAAATTGACAATGGAAGCATTTGTGGGTTTAAACACATCTATATAAATAGCACATCACTCCATTTCATTAAGGAGGTCTCAGTTTCGTGCCCCTTGCCAAACAGGGTGCAGAGTTTGGAGAAACTTGTTGGTTTGGCATACATTCCTCAACTAGGCATGTAGCCTCTCAACCCAACAGTCTCTACTGGTAATTTGAAGCATTCAAAAAACAAACTCCAAGCTGTTAGCAAAGCTACAAAGGTCTTATTCCAAAAAAGCTGTGCTCTAAACTGAGCCATATTCAAATCCTATTGCTTTCTCTTTCCTGATGAAATTATGGTGGCGTGAAAATGCTTTGCATTTAGCTGGAGTTAGCTGGATTCTGCCTAAAAAGTAATTTTCCAAATAGGGATGATAAGCAGAAACATGTAGTATTTGATAAAGTCTTTTCAAACATGAAAATGGGCAAAGATCAGTTTGGAAATGATTTGAAGTTACTCATTAATGATATATCATTTTTTCCACAGTCTTAGCAAAACAAAAGCTAGTTTGATGGAATACTGAGCATGATCACTGTGTGTTATAGAGTTAGGTTTCCTGAACACAACAGTTTCATATCGGTTAAGTCTGAAGTCTTTTATATACAGCTAATTCAAACAAGACTTGCAGAGCAGTCTAATATTGCTTGCAAACAAACCATCTGTTAGGTACAAAGTCAAAAGGAACATTCTCCTTTGTTATTTCAAATAAACTTTTGATCAGTGTGTCCTTGATGCAAAGTCCAATTTAGTGTCTAACTCCTAGCAAGCATACACTTTCCAAAACAGATTTAAGAAACACAAATATTTGGTCAGATAAACCAAGCCGAGGAAATATTTAATCTAATACTATATGGTCAGATGAATGTGCCTGCCATCAGGCACTAACATTCACCACTCAATCCTATCCTCTCCCTCCCCCTGCTGATGCAAAATGGTTTGCACCAAATCCTGCTGAAGGGGCAGTCATGGAGGTCTCCACTGGATAATCCTCCAGAGTGCAAAGGGGTCTACTTGTACCTGCACCAGCAAAATCGTGGACCTGGGCAATGGGATCAGGTCCTGGAAGAGGCTTCTGATTTGGTGACTGCCACCAAACACACTCCCTAACTGGGCTTGAACTTCTCCCATTGCTGCCTCATTGCTTCCCTGTTCTTGCACATCCCCAGCCCTGTTCTGCTGTCTCCCCTCCTCCTCATGCATCATCTCACCTCCCCCACCATTCTGCCTCGGTCAGTGGGTATGCAAGGATCCTCTGGCACACTTGGGAAGGCTCCAGACATCCTGCTGGCGTTCCAGCAATGTGCAACTCCACACACTGCTGGAATGCCTTTTACAACTGTCGTAATGCAGTTAACACTGATGGAGCATTCATTCCGCCAGAGCAAGAGCCCAATAGGATTGAACTGTCACTCCACTTGAGAATAAGGTTTCGAGCCAGCAAGACAAATCTTCCGCAAGTATAAACAGCTATCCACACATGTTGCTGATGTAGTTTCAGATACGGATCAGGATCAGTACTGTACTTAACTCCATCTGAATTGTGATGCTGATCTGAGCCCACTTGAAATGGTTCAGTGCATCTTTTGATGTGAGTGAGAGGGCACATATACATCTAGGGCTGCCAGTTGTTCCATGTGACTGTGTGTGACGTTATTGTGTGTTGTCAGCACCCACCCAGGACTACAGATGAATTGGGGACATTGTCAATGTTCTGCCCCCTTGTAAACTTTTCAGTGACTTTTTTCTCTAAGGCAGTGGTTTTCAAACGTTTTAGCACCAGGACCCACCAGAAGTGGTATCATTAACCTGGAAGTGATGTCATGGCTGCAAGTCATGGCTGCAAGTGATGTCATGGCTGCAAGCCTAACATCCATACCGGGTAAGATGGTGGAATGCGTCATCAAAGATAGGATCTCAAAACACATAGACAAACAGGCCTTGCTGAGGGAGAGTCAGCATGGCTTCTGTAAGGGAAAGTCTTGCCTCACAAACCTTTTAGAATTCTTTGAAAAGGTCAACAGGCATGTGGATGTGGGAGAACCCGTGGACATTATATATCTGGACTTTCAGAAGGCGTTTGACACGGTCCCTCACCAAAGGCTACTGGAAAAACTCCACAGTCAGGGAATTAGAGGACAGGTCCTCTCATAGATTGAGAACTGGTTGGAGGCCAGGAAGCAGAGAGTGGGTGTCAATGGGCAATTTTCACAATGGAGAGAGGTGAAAAGCGGTGTGCCCCAAGGATCTGTCCTGGGACCGGTGCTTTTCAACCTCTTCATAAATGACCTGGAGACAGGGTTGAGCAGTGAAGTGGCTAAGTTTGCAGACGACACCAAACTTTTCCGAGTGGTGAAGACCAGAAGTGATTGTGAGGAGCTCCAGAAGGATCTCTCCAGACTGGCAGAATGGGCAGCAAAATGGCAGATGCGCTTCAATGTCAGTAAGTGTAAAGTCATGCACACTGGGGCAAAAAATCAAAACTTTAGATATAGGCTGATGGGTTCTGAGCTGTCTGTGACAGATCAGGAGAGAGATCTTGGGGTGGTGGTGGACAGGTCGATGAAAGTATCGATCCAATGTGTGGCAGCAGTGAAGAAGGCCAATTCTATGCTTGGGATCATTAGGAAGGGTATTGAGAACAAAACGGCTAGTATTATAATGCCATTGTACAAATCTATGGTAAGGCCACACCTGGAGTATTGTGTCCAGTTCTGGTCGCCGCATCTCAAAAAAGACATAGTGGAAATGGAAAAGGTGCAAAAGAGAGCGACTAAGATGATTACGGGGCTGGGGCACCTTCCTTATGAGGAAAGGCTAAGGCGTTTGGGCCTCTTCAGCCTAGAAAAGAGACGCCTGAGGGGGAACATGATTGTGGCATACAAAATTATGCAGGGGATGGACAGAGTGGATAGGGAGATGCTCTTTACACTCTCACATAATACCAGAACCAGGGGACATCCACTAAAATTGAGTGTTGGGCGGGTTAGGACAGACAAAAGAAAATATTTCTTTACTCAGCATGTGGTCGGTCTGTGGAACTCCTTGCCACAGGATGTGGTGATGGCGTCTAGCCTAGATGCCTTTAAAAGGGGATTGGACAAGTTTCTGGAAGAAAAATCCATTGTGGGGTACAAGCCATGATGTGTATGCACAACCTCCTGATTTTAGAAATGGGTTATGTCAGAATGCCAGATACAAGGGAGGGCACCAGGATGAGGTCTCTTGTTATCTGGTGTGCTCCCTGGGGCATTTGGTGGGCCGCTGTGAGATACAGGAAGCTGGACTAGATGGGCCTATGGCCTGATCCAGTGGGGCTGTTCTTATGTTCTTATGTTCTTATCAAGCAGGAAAAAATTTTAACACCCCTCATATGACAAAATCCAATCCAATCAATCAAGTAAATTATAAGTTTAAAATTATATACTTTTTAAAAAACAAAAAACAAACCTTCCTAAGCAGTTCTTTTAGGAGGAACTGCTGCTAAGCAGTTCCTGATCTGTTTTTAAAAATTCCCCAAACATCCCAAAGGCTGAAATCCTATCCACACTTACACAGCAGTAAGTTCCATTGACTGTCATTGTTAAAAGCATATATACAGTAGTCTGTTAAAAGTACAGCTCTGTAACATTTCCCCAAATGCAAACACATACCATGGTAGCATCAAGTCTAATATTTTAAAATAAAATACACATTGAAATTAATAGGAAACCACCTGAAATGGGCTTGTGACCCACCTAGTGGATACTAACCCACAGTTTGAGAAACATTGTTCTAAGGGAAGTAGAGTATTTATTTAAATTGTGTAAAAGGTTGTGTGGAAGTACATCCCTCTGTGATTAAAATGGAACTTGCAACTAATAAGGATGCCTAGGAGCTACAGTTTTCCCAATATATGCTGGTAATTGATAACCTTTTCCACCTGGTAATAATCACACTTTAGAGGCATGCTCAAAACCTATCTCCATGTTCACACTGTAAACCTAGAAGGGTAAGACAATACAACCTGTCCCTTTCCTGATGTCCACATATTCAATGGAGCATTGGAAAGGGAAACCTTTCTAATGCATTCCCTCTATATCTGATCAGGCTATACCTAATAGGCTGTACAGCCCATACACACAGGTGAACCTTTTCTGCCACTTTGCATGGACATTAGGGGTGATCCTGTCAGGCCTGGTCCCCAGTTCCTCTTCCATGCATTTGGTGCAGGGGACTGTGTCCATACCCCTCTTTTGTGGGGTCTTCTCCCATTCAGAGTTAGTCCAGGGGTAGAGTTGCCACCTAATAGAAACTTTTAACAACCAAGTCCTCTCATAACATTTTGTCTGATTCACTGAGTGACATCGTTGCATGAACATCCCTCAAAATCCAAGTTCAACAACAAAGTCATAGGTAGATCTGGGTGCAAATCTCATTTCGGCTAGGTGTGGCCTTAGGTAAGCCATCTGCAGTAGTTCTTCAGCCTGTGAGTGGGTGGGTGCATATTTCAACATTTTGCCTTGTTAAAAAAATCTCCTCGCATGTTGAAACTCAGTAGATCAGAAGCCTCTCCCACCAACTTTTCAGTATTTACATTGTTCATCCACAGCATCAGCCGTGAATGAGAAGAGGGTCCATCTCATACCCTTCACTGTGTGTAGCAGATTAACTTCTTTATGCCTGATTCCTATTGGTGATGCTTCGTTAGCCTCAGTAGATTTTAACCGATTCCTTAGAACCTTCCATTCCTCTCTCTCTCTCCCCCCCCCCAAAGAGAAGCTGAAATAATTACAGGCATATAAAAGGATTGTGTGTCTGTGAACAGCCTGCTCCAGAATGTGTTAGTAAAGGGAGAAGACTAGAAGCTGTACCAGGAAGGAAGGCACTCTGTGTGTGTGTGTGTGTGCGTGTGCGTGTGTGCGCGTGAGATTAAATCTGGAGAGGCTGATCCTCTTTCATGCTGTGGATATTGTGAGCTGCAGGCACGCCTCTCCCTGCCAGCCTGCACTAGGATGATAATCAGTCACTATGAAAACTCATTAGCCTCCACAGCAATGAGTCCTCCACTGCTCAAGCTTGGTGCTGTCCTTAGTACCATGGCAATGATTTCCAACTGGATGTCCCAAACGCTCCCATCGCTGGTAGGACTGAATACCACCAGACTATCCACTACTAATACTCTAGTAAGTAACTTCAATCTCTTGAAAACCTACATTTGTTGAGGGGAGGGAGCGGGGGGGGCAGAGGGAGGATGCTCTGCTCAATAATTTTTTTGAAGAGATCACAAAGTCTTTGATTTTAAGTTTACCTCCATATAAAATCTGTTCAAGTGTGCATCCCGTAGGCTGTTAATTAATGCATGTTGCAATCTAGACCCTGCAACTGCAGAACACTTGGAAAAAATCCTTGCAGGCTGTTTGCAGGAGAAGATTGAGAAGATTTTTAAGTTGGTTTGCCGACGACTACTTGTCTTCAACACTTGTGCTGTGTGCAAGAATTTTACTGGAAGGTTTCTTGTTGCTTCTCCTGGAAGCTGCTTTCATTTATAGGATTATTATTCCAGAAAAAATCATGCTGGAGTTCTACCGAGTCAAATAGATTAGATCACTAGGGTTATTTTTTTTGGTTTTTCTCTTGTGAAGAAAAGAAATATAGATTGTAGAGAGCACAGCAGAAGAGTTTTTCCTCTTTTGTCTGTTTTCAGTGCAGTTTGTATCACAGAATTAAATGAAAAAGTAGGAATCTTACAGACTCCCCCCCCCCCCCCAATAATCCTCAACTCACAGGCAAGTTGATTAGGCAAGAATGCCAGTAGTTATTTCCAGATGACAAGCTTTAGATCTTCAGGGACTTTCCCTTATGGATTGAAACTTCCATTATGACTCTTTGCTGTTTGTATGTGGTCAGGCCAGTAAATGTTACTCAACATAATAGCAGACTGTTCCAAATGGCTCTTATCTTGTTTGGTACTCTTTGGTGTTCGCTTAATAGCTCAGCAGAGCGGATGAGTTCTGGCTCCTTTGCCATCTCATTCAATGCAAGAGAGCTAATGAAAGTTTGACGAGAAGGCACTCCACTAAACATTGGCAAGCACGCCTTCCTCCAAACCAATATGTTCATTCTGTGTTAGTGCCATCATCACTCCAGGCAGAGCAGCTTCCAGGGCTGATTTTTTTAAAAGTGAAACTTGATTCATTTACTGATCAATGTTTAATTTGCCAATAGTCTGTGGAAAAGAGAAGATAACTGCAGTCATTAGCTTTTAGTACTGATCACATGGTACTACTTGTTTACTGTTTTCAAGGATCTTCCAGTATAGCCTATTGATTCAAAGGAAGATGTCAGAGTGGGGGGGGGGAGCAATTATAGATGTTCTCAAGAAATACAACTGGATAATACCAACCATTGTATAGCTACTAAGGCTCAGGAAAGAGGTGGATTCTTTTGAACTATACAGCCGCTGCTTGACCTCATGCACTTAGAAGGATCACCTAAAGAAAACTAGCATTGCTCTTTCGACTTCAGTATGAAGTTTGATTAAGAATGTGAACCATACATTGTGTTCTCTCCCCCCCCCCCCTTTTTGCTGGCATCTCTTTTACACACATATATTTGACTGCAGTCTTTTCATAAATGCTAGAACCAACTATCTTTTGGGGTTCAGGTAAGATGCAAGGAAAGAACTGGGCAGAAGTTGAAAAATCTGCCTGATAAAAAAAAAATAGGGGATTCTTTCCTTAATTCTGAGAGAGTGAGTATGGGAAACTGGAAAGGGTGTTGGATATGGATTGGCAAGATCTGGGTTCAAATCCATTCTTGGCCACAAGACTCACTGACTGATTTTGGGCAAATCTCTCTCTCTCCTCCCCCCCCCCCCCACCATATAGTAAAAAAGTAAAAGTAAAGTAAAAGATACGTTTCAAGTAAAATAATGCTGGGTAAAAGAAGAGAATCATTTCAATAGAGTCTGGACTGAGTACCTCTATGAGATCCTTTCCTGCCCATATTGCACCATGAAAGTAGAACAGAAAACTTAATTTTGGTTTTCTGGGGAAAAAAACACATTTTTTTTAAATGTAAAAATTTGTATATCAAAACGTCACTTCTGCTGAAGTTGATGGAATTTGATGCCCTCCCAGGACACGTGACCAATGTACAACCTCCTACACAAGGCCCACTGAAGCAAATGAGGTCATTATTCTCAGTGCAATGGACTTGCACAGAAAAAAGTCCCACAGCCCAATCCTAACCAGTGTTCTAGTGTGGATGCAGCTATGCCAACAGGGTATACATACACTGTATCCTGTTGTGGGGGCAGTCAAGGAGGCCTCCTCAGGGCAAGGGGACATTTGTTTCTCTATCTCAGGACTGCATTGGCAGCTGCATCAGTGCTGAAAGTTGGTTAGGACTGGACTCCCAATGAATTAGTCAGAGATCTGTACAAGAGGAATGGCAAAAAGGCATTTTACCTGCACTCTGATGATGGCAACGACAGACCTGGCAACAGGGCCAGCCTTAGGAGCTGCAGTGCCCACTTGGAAACACTTTTGCTGGGCCTCCTCTACTAATTTAACTCTTAGCTTGAATGGAGCCAGACCAAGAAAAACAATCTGTTACTTCTGTGCAAGGACAGGACTCCTATATCTTTAGTGATTGTGTAGAACAGGAACCTGGAGGGCAACCAGAGGGAGGAGGGAGCGTCACCCCAGCCCACAGTGCTCCCTGACTCTTGCTTGTCACTGTCCCATCCACAGCAGCCCACTCCAGACCAAGACAGGGAGAGGATGGTGCTGGGAACTGCAAGGGCAGGGGGAGGAGTGAGGTGCGCATGCTTTGGCCTGCAGGACACCAATTTCAGACCAGCTGGAAGGAGCAGTTGGTGGAAGCTGCTTCCAAAGTGACCCAGTTTCAGGCCAATTGGAAGCAGCAGTGGGCAGGAGCTGCTTCCGAAGTGATTCTATTTGGGGCTAATTGGAAGCAGTGGTGGGCAAAAGGGCAGTGGGGGACCCAACTGGGCAAAATCTCCCCAATTGCCAAAAAGCCGGTCCTGCTTTGCAATAATATTTCTGTTCCTTAGTTGTCCTCTACAGCTGAAACAAAGTCCAAATATAAGTAATTTCATTTGCTCCCATTCATGTTTCTTCACCTCTCCTATTCTCCATTCCACCTACTTTTTCTTTTATTTCTTTTGCTTCTCTCTCCTTCTCTTCTGTACGTTCTCCCCCCCCAAAAAAATTTGTCTGTCAACCTACACTGAGACTAAGATAGGAACTTGTCTGTCAAGTACCAAGAGCAGTGATGGTGCAACCTCATCATTTCAGATACCACACGCCTTTCCCTCTTTCCCTTCAATTCCCTCCTCATCTTACCTTTGGTTTAACCTCTTAAATCCCATTCCCGGCTCCAACCAAGATTTGCATGCAACTATATTGCTTCCATCCATCCAACTTTCCCTCTTCTTCCTCTATTGTCCAACAGTTACTAACCCTCCTACTCTCAGTTTTAGACTGTAAGCTCCTTGGAGGAAGGAACTTCTTCTTCTTCTTCTTCTTCTTCTTCTTCTTCTTCTTCTTCTTCTTCTTCTTCTTCTTCTTCTTCTTCTTCTTCTCCTCCTCCTCCTTCTCCTCCTCCTCCTCCTCCTCCTTCTTCTTCTTCTTCTCTTCCTATCTGGTGTGCTCCTGGGGCATTTGGTGGGCTGCTGTGAGATACAGGAAGCTGGACTAGATGGGCCTATGGCCTGATCCAGTGGGGCTGTTCTTATGTTCAACACTATTTTATAACTTGGTTTCAATTTGCATTTCACCCAGTTAATGCTCAACTCTCCATTTATTTGTTACTACAGACATATTTTTCTGTTTACAGGAAGAAAATTTTTTCTCCAGCTGTCTTGATTTTCCTCCTCTCAGACCTGCCAGCAGTAAGCCTGAATTGTGGGAGTCTAACTCAGCAGCTTTTGTTAGATGTTGCTGTTTTCTAGTGCCTTTCTTGAGAGAGGTGGCAAAGTAGCTTTTCCCTGAGTTTGTGATTAAACTACAAATGGGGGGGGGGGAGAGAAAGAAGAGGCATCTTAGTGCAGTGTATAAAATGTACACTTCTTTTTATCCAGCTTTACCTGTTTGCTACTGTACCATTTCTCCTAGGATCAGAAGCCTTTCTAAAATCATAAAGATGCTGAATTTTTTTTTTTAAAGCAGAAGGCACAAAAGCAGCCTGACCTAAATATAGCCTAATATCATCAATCATTTAAGCCTCAGCAGCCAATCACAATACCCCTCCACTGTGCCTAAGGAATTTTCTTCTTTTTTAATACTAAATATGCATCAGATGAGCAGGAAAGTTATTTAAAAACATCTTCTGGTGATTACTTTAGAATAGCACAAGCACAGCATGGAAGATGTTAAGGGCTCTTCTAACTTAGCATATGCCACAAATACGCTCAAGAACTCTCAAGCTTAGTATGGGTTGTACATATTCATCTCCTCTTATTCATCTCTGTTCATCACCCAGCCTCCCCTTTTTTTCTCCTTGGCTCCTCTCCCCCCTTCATTTGTCTCCCCAACTGTTGAATTTAAATTGTAAGCTCCTTGGGACAGAGTGCTTGGAATGGCCTTATGTGAATTAAATACTAAGCATGACAGCTAGAGCAAATGCACACCTCTATTTACTTAAATTATACCCTATGCTGTGTCTGCATTCTGAGGTGGACACGTCAATTCTTTGCCACTTCCATTTTTACAATAATTCAGATCACAGTTATACCAGCTTCCAACCGAGCAGTGGTTCTCAAACTTTTAGCACCAGGACCCACTTTTTAGAATGTGAATCTGTCAGGACCACCAGAAGTGATGTCATGACTGAAGTGAAATCATCAAGCAGGGTTTTAACAATCCTAGAGCTCGATCCTGTGGTCCACGTGACCGGGCGCCCGGGTTCCGCGGCTCGGCAATCTCTGTGACCGCCGGGCTGTGGAACGGGAGATGGAGATGTGGTCGGGGGCATGGGGAGGCATTCGGGGGAGGGGAAGGCATGGCCAGGGGTGTGGGGGAGGTGTGTCGGGGGCGGGGAGTGACGGATCCATGGAGCCAAGCTCTGCAGGATCCAAGGCGCTTGGGCAGGGCTGCTTGCCCTACACGAGCACCTTCACTTTAGCGGCGACCAAACAGTTGCCGCTAAGTGAGTAGCCCCATTGCGGGGCTGCTTCCCTTACATGGGGGAAGGGGATGAATGTCCCCTTCTCCCAAGGAGCCCTCCTGCAGTAGCGCGGGAGGCGCTGGATCCGGCGGGAGCTCTCTGTGGAGCCGCCGGGTCCTGCAGCTCTGGGCAGCTCAGGATTGGGCTGCCTGGCTGCAATCCTAGTCGCACTTACCCAGGAGTAAGTCTCATTTACTATCATTGTTAAAAGCATATACATAGTAGCCTGTTCAAAGTATAGATCTGTAACATTTCCCCAAATGCAGTCATGTAGCATCAAGTCTAATAGATTAAAAATAAAATATTAAAATGAATGGGGACCCGCTTGAAATCAGTTCGCAACCCACCTAGTGGGTCTGACCCACAGTTTGAGAAACACTGCAACAGAGGAATCAAGACTTCAGTAGCTGGGCTTTCAAACCAGTGAATCTAAAGCTCAGTGAGTGCCAATAACCACATTCATTTATTTCTTGGCAATCAAATGTACATCTATTGTAACCCCATAAGAAAATCAACTTTCAATAATGGCCATTTCTTTCATCTCAGTAGAGTTCCTCATTCATTCTCATCACATTTGCTTCTTCACCCTCTGCTTTCCTGAGCACTAACAGCCACCAACCCTGCCTATCCTATGCAGTGGAGTTGCCGGCCCTATAGCAAGCTCATGATTCATATTTGAAGAGTTACATACTGCTAAGGAAGTTCAGAAATGTAAACGTAACACAGATAGGACATCAGCAGATCAGGCATGATAATGTATCACTTGATTTGCCATCAGTTAATTCCACAGCAGGTAGGATACTGATGCAGGTAGGCTGTGGTTCAATGGCAGAACAAATATTTTGCAGGTGGAATGTCCTTGATTCATGCCTAGTTTAACAACTCTCAAGAAGCATGTCAAGAAAAGGCGTTCAGCTCTGAAGATCTGCGGCTGGTCAGAGTATAGTGGGCCTGTGCTTGTAGCAGAATGTGTTGGCTGACTCCATTGTATTTAACAGCATTTCACACATTACCTGGCAGAAGACCTGGTTTGCTACCAAACGTATCCTCAGCAGGGAACTGCGGGCAATCAAGACTCTCTTATAAGTGCGCTCACATGAGACACCTTTTGAAAATGTATCTGTTACAATCACGCTTGACATTTTTGGTGTGCCCTTCAAAAAAGAATCTTCTCTCTACACCTTTGAAATATGAAGCCTGAAATGGCTCTGGGAAGCTATGAGCTGGTATAAAAGTTGGGTCTGTGATGCTGCTCATTGACACAGGAAAGTTATCACTTGAGGTTGCAGTCAGATACGCTGCTGAAACAGCTATTCAGATGTCCACAGCTGGAAACAGGGTATCATTGGAGCTTAATGGTCCAATCCTGTCCATTCCCCCCCCGCCAGTGCAGCAAAGCCAAAATGGTGATTGCTGCATCCTGTGGCAGGGGGCAGTTGTGATGGTCTTCTCTGGTAAGGCAGTGGTTCCCAAACTTTTTCACCTGGCAGCTCCCTTGACCTACTGGGCCATTAGCCGTGGTTCCCCATTAGGACTGCAATCCTATACATTGTATAGGGCGACTTATTTTTCACAGTGATTCCACGGCTCCCCTGGCTGGTTTTCGCATCTCCCCAGGGAGCCACGACTCACAGTTTGGGAACCACTGGAAGGGAACATTTGTTCCCCAGGGATAAGCCACTGTGCTGCAGAGGGTCTCTATTCAGACCTGCACTAGCTAAATAGCTAGTGCAGGTCTGCTGGGGCGTTGAAGGGTGAGCATGCAATGAGTCTACTGCTTTTACCTTCCCAGTCATCCAGTAAAACAAAAGGAGGAACCTCTGACCTCTCCTTTCCAGTACCACCAGAGCACCAAGAAAGGAGTTGTTGCTGGAGAGGGGAGGGGGGTTGCTTCTCTCTCAATGTTCTGGGTCACCATTGGGTCCAGCCCCAGGTGCTTACCCATGGGCTTCCTTGCATCTGTCACCACTGATCATGCTGGTGCCAAGAGAAGTGTAGTAAGGAGAGATAGATAATGACTGACTACTCAAGCTCTCACGAGTGGGGTTCAGGCTCCCTGATAGAAGCCACTTTGTCTGTTGCATGACTATGACTCAGCAATGATTTACCTTCATCCCAAAATCAAGTGCAGTCCTGCACAACATGGAGTCATTACATCAAACCTACTATCCATGTGGGATTAGCCACCCACTAGTGTCTTGATACGTCTCATTGTTTTGCTTCCTGGCTCTAACTGCCAGAGGAGTGGGACTGCAGGCCATTGTATAGGACTGTCAGGCTTGTTTGGTCCCCACTGAGAGTTAAGAGGGGCTAAGAAAAGACAGGAGTTAATGGCTCACATTTCACTTCTGTTTCCAGCGCTAATGACTCAGATAAACTGGACTTGTTCCTGTTTACATTGTGGCTCAATATTCCAATCCAGTTAAAATGGTTCCCTTCAGCTCTAATTATGTTTGGTTTTTCCTTCATTGTTCTGTCTCCCCTTTAAATCATATTCTCTCCATCTTAATAACAGCAAATATCAGACAGAAGATCATTCTGGGCCTGGTATAATTCCGCATTAACGCCTTTCCAGCTAGCCCTGGGGCAGGTTCCATCATCTCCATTCTGTTGGCCTCCTCAGACAAAAAAAATAAAATAAAATGGGTCATTGTTACTCCTGTTCAGAGGGGATCCAGACATCTTCCTTTGGGGCCTGCAATTGTGTTGTGGGGGGTGCAGCGTTTTCCCAGTCAGCATGTGGCATCATTTTGTTGTTGGGGACATGCAGGCAGTGCTAATGGGATGGCCATGTGCAAGATGTCTTCCACCACTTTCGCTCGAGCACTTTCCCTTTTTCTTTTAAAAACAAAAAGTGTGTTGTGGCAAATGATGTGCATTGCGTAATCTTTTAAGCCTTTGTTAAGATGAGTTATTTTTAGAAAATGCATAAAATGATGTACATGCTACAAGGGCCATCTCATCTTGAAGCTCTTAGATATCAACATGTGCTGGTGTTTATAAGCTTGGCTTAGTCTATTGTTTTAAGTTAATAGTTTGAATGATTGTTTTTACTCACACAGAGAGAGAGAGAGAGAAAGAGAATAACAGATATATTATAATTTTTTAAAAAAAAAATTGATGAAAACTACGCTGCTTACAATTTTCTCTCATGCTGCAAACAGCATAGGAAATTGCTAATCATGGCGGACGGTTTAACTTCCATACCATGTAAACAGTAAAGATTTTGTACAGGTTCCTATATTATGCTCATTTACAAACTAGGCTCCATGCACCCACACTTTGCCTTGGTCTTTCAGCTTGACATTGGGCTAGGGAGGGATGCGTCCAAGCAGAAATTCAACTGATGAAGCTTCCCCAGTAACTTGTAAGAGATATATCTGTGAATTTCAGCCTGATGCGTCTCATTAAAGCACAGTTTGATTCCTAACTTAAATCGCTTTTTACAGTGGTGTTCCCAGAGTGGGGGCACAGCACTGAGTTTTGCAGGGCGTCTCAGTGCACCGTGTAAGCTGCCCCTCCCCCCTCACCTTCAGAGCTGTTCCCAGTGGCATGAGCAACACGCAGATGCTCGCGGAATCAAATGTTGTCTCCTGCACTTTGATGTCATTGCCTGGAATGGCTCTAATAGCAAGTGGGAGGGGTCACTTACACAGCTTGTTGTGGTGCCTGCGGTACTTTGCATTTTGCTCTTCCTTCTGGCTATGCTACTGAATGGAGCAAATGTTGAAAGGGATAGGAGGAGTTCCACATTTGGGAACTACAGGCATATAGAAATAGCAAGCAAGAAAGCATGCTTGAAGAAAATATCAAGACGCCCCCATTTCTTTCCTCTCACACCTTTTCCTCTTAATCAAGTGAGATGCAGTCTCCCCTATGGAGAGCAGATATATTACACCGCTCACATTTCAGGCAGAGCTGCCCCATCAATATTCATGCTTGACAGGTTGATATAAAAGTTGCTGTTTGCAGGGCTTTATGTATGCCTTTATAATGCTATAGATGATTCATATATATGGAGTGTCAAAACCAACTGAGAGGCCCCTGGGCTTTAGAATCAGGTCGCCAATGATGTATGCCATTGCCGCACACAGCCTTGATGAGATGTTATGTTCTAGAACAGTGGTTCCTAAACTTTTCAGCACTGGGACCCATTTTTTAAAAATGGACTCACTCTATCGCAGGGCTCTCCAAACTACAATCCTCAGGCTGGATCTAGTGTTTTTAGATAGCCCTCCTCCTTGTGAGTAGCACTTCCACTGTGCTACTTCCACTTCCACTGTGGTAGTGCTACTCCTGGCATCTAATCTCAACACAGGGGCACTGTGGGCAGTCGCGTCTGCCCAGACATCCTGCTGCAAAGTCTGCTGGGGTGATGGGCAATAGATACAATTGCCTAGAGTGTCCCTGTGGTGAGATCAGGTGCCAGGAGCAGCAGCAACTTGGCAGAATCGTAAGCGCAGGCCAGGATGGGGAGGGCTTTTCAGCTGCACAGTGGTCTCCAGTTTGGAAACCACTGCTCTATCAGGACCCACCTAGGTTTACCAAACTTTAAAAACAAGGTGATCTAGAAAGAATATTTTATTTATTTATAAGTACTAATAACCAGAAAAAGACCCTCAAACATTTATCTCCCTATTTTTACACGTTCTTGCAAACTGCAGGAGCTAAGCTCTTTGCAGGGTAATCAGCAACTACAGAATCTGATTTTTGAATAGCCTCAGGGCTTAAGGTAATTAGTTATCTGATCTTTCCATCACCCTTGGTGACCCACCAAAAATCATGTCAAAACGCACCAGTTTGGGAACCCCTGTTCTAGAAGTGTCATTCATAGGGAAATCTGGGTTCAGTCCTGTCCCCCCACCCCCCGCATTTGGTCTTTGGCATACTTTAACGGAAATATTAGCACCAGAGCAAATTAAACACAGAGCAACTGATGGGGTTGTCTTTGGCAAACCCTCTTGAACCCATAGAACTGGATTTACACATACAGCAGAATGACACAGTACAATTGGGGGTGGGTGGACTGTACCATTTCAAATGTAGAGGATGCCATTTTTGAATGATCCATGGGAAACAATTTTTTGCAAGTAGATGAGTAGCACATCATTCCAAACAGCTAACTAGTCCAACAAGAGAACTGTTCCAGTCCAGATCTCTGAGTGCTGTGCTGGTTTTCTACTTTTTTCTTTTCATTTCATAGAGGAGCACTCAAAAATGCAGTCCCCCCACAGCAGTCACTAGTGGGATCATACTGTTTGTTCAGTTGTATGCCTATGCGTGTGTGTATATCCACCCAAGTTAATACATTTTGATTTGACCCAAAGTGATTTTTAAAAAATCTAGCATGCTTCTCAAATATCTTTTCGGCTCTGCCAATAACAAATCTCTTTTGTAGTGCACACTCTCTTCTTCACAAAGTCCAGCGAGGTTTGAACAGTGCTGGAGAACAAAGTCCAGCGAGGTTTGAACAGTGCTGGAGATGGGAAAATGCCTTGCAGTCCCGTTTCTTTATATTTCCATGATGATTTCTTTTTCTCCGTCATGTTCAAAGTCTTGTCTGCCTTTTTTCGGGGGGGGGGGGATGCAGATGATCCCTGTAGAAAAGCTAGGCTGCCTTGAATCCAGTAATCACAGACACACATACATCTTTCCTTTAAAGCCTCTTTTTTGTTCTTTTTAGTGGAAAGAAATCTCTACTTGGTAATACAGGTGGGGCCTCCATATAATTGTACATCCTTGGATCTGGCTCAATGTGGGTCCCACAGACCTGCATGGAGCAAGATTTGGTCACCTCCTGAGCCCTTGGGAGGCGACTGAAGTTGCACTCTGGTCTCCTCTGGAAGGCTTTCTGAAGCGTCCACCTGCTGCCACTGCGGACTTCAGAATCACCATTTTGGCCAAAAGAACACAACTTCTGGTTTCTCCAGGGAAACCGGAAGTGATATTTTTATGCCATATAAGGCAATCTGGAGCCCAGAATCTGAGGTGCAGAATCTTTTTTGGCTAAAATGGCCATTCTGAAGTCTGCAGAGGCAGCAGGTGGACACACGCTGCCTCTGAGGGCTTCAGAAAGCTCTCTGGAGGGAACCAGAGAACAGCCCTTTGGAGGGCTTAAAGGGGCCTATCACAGATTTGATTATCCGCGAATTTTGACATTTGCAGGTGGGTCTGAGAATGGATCCCCTGCGATTACCAAGGTCCCACATGTATTCAGATAACACCTTTTTTTTAAGGTTTAATAAAAATTCAGCTGAATCCCTGTGCCTGAAAAAAATGACCTGTGTGACTGAAAAGCTCACTGCTAGCCAGTGTGTGCTATTTTGTGTTGCGGCTTAGTTTACTGAGTGATGCACAGGGGGACCCCATAGCTGCAGATTCCATATCCGTGGATTCACTTATCCGTGGTTCAGGTTCACAGGACTACCCCATGCGCAACCCCTCACCCTCGCCTCTCCCAGCATGATTCTGCATCACTCTGGGACACATCTTTCATCTCCTCAGAGGAGATGAATGATGGGACCCAGCCCCAAAGCAGCATGGAATTGCACCTGGAGTGGCTACCCGGAGTGGGCACAGTGCTGCTCTGGGCCACGTATTTTGTCTTCTCCAAGGAGGCAAAAGACACAGTCAGAATCACACCCAGAGTGACTGGGAGTTGTGGCCACCCCGGCCATGATTCAGCACTGTTCTGGGCCACCCCCCTCTTCTATAGGAGGAGAGAAGGGGGTAGCCTACAGCAGCCCACCAGGAGTTGCGACACACTGCCGCTTGAGGCCGCCTCTTTCCTCTCCTCCAAGAGGAAAAGAGGGAGCAGCCTAGAGCAGCAGCACACCAAAAGTTGTGACTCCTAGCACACTGCTGCTCTAGGCCAACCCCTCCTATAGATGAGGAGTGTCCTATAGATAAAGAGAGGAGGAGGCAGTCCAGAATGGGGCTGAATCATGACCTGAGTGGCTGCAACTTGCAGCCACTCCAGGCATTATTCCATACCACCCCCTCCTTTGTCAGGAGGAGGGGAATAAACAAGCAGTGGGGAGCAAGGCTAACAGCACCATCTCCACAGGCGCCATCCCCAGGGCATTTGCCCCCCCAGGTACGCCACTCCTCCAGAGGGTCCTCTGATTCCAGCAGTAAAAAAAAAAAAAAAAAAAAAAAAGCTACTTCCGGTTTCTTCATGAAACTGGGAGATGTCCACCAGTATCCACAGTTTCAGTTAACCACGGGGGGGGGGGGGTGTTCCAAAACAGGACCCCCTGGCATGCCACTATGTGTGTATCCTTGTTTATGTTGGATGACAGTAAGTTCAGGGTTCAACTGTGCTGTTTGTTTTCTGCATCTTTTTGTGTGTGTGAGAAAGTGAGTTAAACAACTGTTAGTACAGTAGTGTGGGCTGCAGCTCACATTCTCTTGTTAAGTTCTCATGTTTTGTCAGGACTGGGAGCTGGGCAATTATTAATGAATTGGGCTGGCCCCTGCAAATAATTTTTCATGTGATAAGTGTACTGAATAGTTTGGGACCAGGACATATGAACAATCATTTTCTCCCACTTGACGGTGCCCACACAATGGAGTTACCCTGGGTTGTATCCCTCTGCCCTGTGACATGAAGAGGGCAGAGATGTGGGATAGGGTTTTCTTGGCAGTAGCTCCCAGACTGTGGAACTCTCTGCCTCTGGAATACCAGGGTAGCACCTCAATTCATGCCTTTCAAGAGCAGGCCAAAATGTTTTTGTTTAGGCTTCCTTTCTCTAAAGAATTCAGGATAAGCAGGACTCCCCCCCCTTCCCTTGTAACAACCCTGTGAGGTGATTTTGGGCAAATCCTATCCATCTTTCCAGCCCTGGTTTAGCTGTGCCAATGGGTTGCACACTGCATCCTGTGGTGGGAGGGTAGTTATGGAGGCCTTCAGAAACTAAGGGAATATTTGTTCCCTTGCCTAGGGGCTGCATTGCAGCTGCACTGGCACTGGAAAGTTGGATAGGATTGGGCCCTTAGTCTGAGAAACTGTGACTAGCCCAAGCTCACCCCCTAGGCTACAGAGATTTGAACATAGCTCTTCCTGGTAGAAGCCTAGCACTGTGACCACTACATCACACACTCTGTTTAGTTCATTTTGTTGCTGTTTAGACTTTTTTCTTTCTTGTACAGAAAACGTGGTATAAAAATATGTCTGTAAATAAATATTATTATTGGCAACCTTCAGTCTCGAAAGACTATGGTATCGCGCTCTGAAAGGTGGTTCTGGCACAGCGTCTAGTGTGGCTGAAAAGGCCAATCCGGGAGTGACAATCCCTTCCACACCGGGAGCAAGTGCAGTCTGTCCCTGGTCTGTCTCCCTGGCTATGGGCCTTCCTTCTTTGCCTCTTAGCCTCAGACTGTTGGCAAAGTGTCTCTTCAAACTGGGAAAGGCCATGCTGCACAGCCTGCCTCCAAGCGGGCCGCTCAGAGGCCAGGGTTTCCCACTTGTTGAGGTCCATCCCTAAGGCCTTCAGATCCCTCTTGCAGATGTCCTTGTATCGCAGCTGTGGTCTACCTGTAGGGCGCTTTCCTTGCACGAGTTCTCCATAGAGGAGATCCTTTGGGATCCGGCCATCATCCATTCTCACGACATGACCAAGCCAACGCAGGCGTCTCTGTTTCAGCAGTGAATACATGCTAGGGATTCCAGCACGTTCCAGGACTGTGTTGTTTGGAACTTTGTCCTGCCAGGTGATGCCGAGGATGCGTCGGAGGCAGCGCATGTGGAAAGCGCTCAGTTTCCTCTCCTGTTGTGGGCGAAGAGTCCATGACTCGCTGCAGTACAGAAGTGTACTCAGGACGCAAGCTCTGTAGACCTGGATCTTGGTATGTTCCGTCAGCTTCTTGTTGGACCAGACTCTCTTTGTGAGTCTGGAAAACGTGGTAGCTGCTTTACCGATGCGCCTGTTTAGCTCGGCATCGAGAGAATGAGTGTCGGAGATCGTTGAGCCAAGGTACACAAAGTCATGGACAACCTCCAGTTCATGCTCAGAGATTGTAATGCAGGGAGGTGAGTCCACATCCTGAACCATGACCTGTGTTTTCTTCAGGCTGATTGTCAGTCCAAAATCTTGGCAGGCCTTGCTAAAACGATCCATGAGCTGCTGGAGATCTTTGGCAGAGTGGGTAGTGACAGCTGCATCGTCGGCAAAGAGGAAGTCACGCAGACATTTCAGCTGGACTTTGGATTTTGCTCTCAGTCTGGAGAGGTTGAAGAGCTTTCCGTCTGATCTGGTCCGGAGATAGATGCCTTCTGTTGCAGTTCCAAAGGCCTGCTTCAGCAGGACAGCGAAGAAAATCCCAAACAAGGTTGGTGCAAGAACACAGCCCTGCTTCACTCCGCTTCGGATGTCAAAAGGGTCTGATGTGGAGCCATCGAAGACAACAGTGCCCTTCATGTCCTTGTGGAAGGATCTGATGATGCTGAGGAGCCTGGGTGGACATCCAATCTTGGGGAGAATCTTGAAGAGGCCGTCTCTGCTGACCAGGTCGAAAGCCTTTGTGAGATCTATGAAGGCTATAAAGAGTGGCTGTCGTTGTTCCCTGCATTTCTCCTGCAGTTGTCTAAGGGAGAATACCATATCAGTGGTGGACCTGTTGGCTCGGAATCCACACTGCGATTCTGGATAGACGCTCTCTGCAAGTACCTGGAGCCTCTTTAGTACAACTCGGGCAAACAGCTTTCCTACAACGCTAAGGAGAGAGATGCCGCGGTAGTTGTTGCAGTCACCCCTGTCACCTTTGTTCTTGTACAGCGTGATGATGTTTGCATCCCTCATGTCTTGAGGTACTCCACCTTCTCTCCAGCAGAGACAGAGGATTTCATGCAGCTCAGTGACGATGATCTCTTTGCAGCATTTTAGGACTTCAGCAGGGATGCTGTCTTTTCCAGGTGCCTTGCCAAAGGCAAGGGAGTCCAGGGCCACGTGAAGTTCTTCTAGGGTTGGTTCACTGTCAAGCTCTTCCAGCACAGGCAGGCACTCAATGTTGTTCAGTGCTTCTTCGGTGACTACATTTTCTCTGGAATATAGCTCAGAGTAGTGCTGCACCCAGCGTTCCATCTGCTGCGCCCGATCCTGGATGACCTCGCCTGTGGCAGACTTCAGAGGGGCAATTTTCTTCTGTGTTGGACCTAGGGCCTGCTTGATACCATCATACATCCCCTTGATGTTGCCCGTGTCAGCTGCTATCTGTATCTCGGAACAGAGCTGGAGCCAGTAGTCGTTAGCACATCTCCTGGCAGTCTGTTGGACTTTGCTGCGAGCAGTTCGGAGGACCTGCAGGTTGCGCTCACTGGGACAGACCTTGTATGCTGCTTGAGCTCTCCTTTTTTCCTCAATGACTGGTGTCAACTCCTCAGAGTGGGCTTCAAACCAGTCTGCCGCCTTGTTGGTCTTCTTGCCGAATATGGACAAGGCGGTGTTGTAAACGGTATTCTTGAAATGTTCCCATCTGCTGGATGCGTTTGCGTCGGCCGGGCCTGGAAGAGATTCCTCAAGCGCTTGTGCAAATTCCTCCACTTTTCTCTGATCCCGGGTCTTGCTGGTATCAATGCGAGGTCTTCCTTCCTTTTTCGTGTGATACAGTCGCTTTGTTTGCAGTTTCACTCTGCTGCACACCAGGGAGTGGTCAGTGTCGCAGGCAGCACCATGATAACTGCGTGTGATCTTGATGCTGGGAAGGCTGGAGCGTCTGGTGAGGATCAGGTCGAGCTGGTGCCAGTGCTTTGATCTTGGATGTCTCCAAGAGACTCTATGTTGGGGCTTTGTGTTGAAGAATGTGTTGCTGACACAGAGACCGTGATGACAGCAAAACTCTAGCAGGCGTTGGCCATTTTCGTTCATCCTCCCAGTGCCAAACTGACCTAAGCAAGTGGGCCATGAACTGTTATCAGCACCAACTCTAGCATTGAAATCGCCGAGGATGAACAATGGCTCTTTTACAGGGATTTTCTTGACAGTGGTGGCCAGGTCATCATAGAATTTGTCTTTGGCTTCTGCTGGAGACGACAGAGTCGGTGCATAAGCACTGATGAGAGTGATAGGTCCTGCTGATGACTGGAGCTGCAGGGACAAAATTCTTTCACTTCCCACAGTAGGTGGGATGATGGATTTCAGCAGGGTATTTCTGACCGCAAAGCCAACGCCATGTTCCCTGGTTTCGTTTGGTGGTTTTCCCTGCCAGAAAAATGAGAAATTTCTCTCCTTGACAGATCCGGAATCTGGCAGCCTAGTCTCTTGAAGGGCGACGATGTCCATCTGCAGTCTGCTCAGCTCCATGTCGATGACAGCTGTTTTGCGTGCGTCGTCTATTTCTTGCAGGTCATCAGAGAAGCCAGGTGTCATTGTCCTAACGTTCCAGGTGCCCAGCTTTAGGGCAGTAGTTTTCTGTTTTCTGTTGCATGGTGCAGAGTTGTCGATCCGCTTGTCGGTTTTCACCCTAAACCCCACGCACCCCATGAGGTTAACGGACCGTGGCGAGGCAACACCTTACTGGCTGGGGACTGCCCAGCTTAAGGCGGGCGGTAGCTGCCCAATGAGATGCAATGATCTCTCCCACCGTCGGAAGCAGCCCCTGGCGTCATGCTCTACGCCAATCGAGCAAAGACTTATAACCGGTAAACTGCTGCTTCCCGTGTTGTGCCGACGCCGTATGGCGAAGTTGGAGTGTCCTCTCCAGTGCGCGAAGCCTGGGTAAAGAAGGTATGGAGGATAGGCTGTTACCCATGCAGCAAATCCCCCCTCTCCACGTCGCTGGAATGGTCCAATGGAAAGGCAGAAGCCAATACGGTTGGTTCCAGCGGCGTCGCAGGAGTTGCCAGAACGTGACTGTGTTCAGCCATGAACTGCCTAAGGGACTCCGGCTCCTGATTTTGCCTCGAGGTTGACTCCTGAAGCCTTTTCCAGAACTGGATGTAGCCACAAGGCAGTGGAGGTTTGGGATCAGAGTTTCCTTCTCTTAGATGAGCTGCCTTCCTAGGCTGACGAGTCCCATCTACCCGGTGGCTGTTTAGTCGCCTCTTACGACAAGTACAGCCAAACTGAGGGCCTATTCTTGGCCCCCAGCCCCCAGGGGTAAATAAATAATAGTGTGCATTAACTCACACTGATGCTTCAGAGAAAGAGACCCCTATGAGATTGCAGCTGCTGTGCGGTGATCAGAAAAATCACATCTTGCATCTTGCGTAGGTTTATGTGAGCTCCTGCAAGTGTCAATTACTGGCTGAAGGCAGGCTAAGGCTTGTGTAACATGGAAGGCCTGCAGTGGCCTACACCAAATCAAGGGTTATGGTGATGGAGGTGTCCAGTTGCTGCAGCCTGGATCCAAGTTCACCAGTGTGAGGTATGGTCACATCCTATTGGGCTGAGCACTGAGCACAATTGTTAATCCATTTTTGGCTTGTAGTGGGAAGAACTGTCCTAGGTATCTGTCCACAGGAAAATATAATTGGTCTCCAGTGTTTGTGTATGGAGTTGAGTATCCAGGTGCTTGCATTGAAATTTCAATAGTAGAAACCCCAAAACAAACACCTGTTCTATTCTGCTCACCCTGACCCTGATGTAGCTCTAGTTGCATGCAGCAATGTTCTGTCTTTCCATGCACATCAGTTCAGCCAGCCAGTTCAATGGGACACAGATAAATACTGTGATAGGAATGGATATGCACATCTGCTGGCATGTTAGCAGTAAGCTTGTTTCTGCGTGCACAGGTGGTTGCATGGAGAAAATTCATTGTCTTCCAGAAAAGTTGAGGCACATTGGTTCATTCCATTTTGTATCCACACAACAACCCTGTGAGGTAGCTTAGGTTGAGAAATAGTGAACTGAAGTCTTCGTGGTGTTGAAGTCCAAAATTCTAATCACTGTACTAGTTCTCTTTCTCCTTTGAGGAAGGCGCTGAACAAAAAGAGACAAGTGGGGCCAGGCGCTAGGGAAGTTAGCAACAGACACACTTCCTCCTTGGAGAAAATGGTTTCTTGTAATAGAGTTTTTATTTTCAAAAATCTATATATGAGATATTAATTTTGAAATACTAAAAAAAAAATCATATGCTAAAACTATCTTTACTGTTTGCTTTACGTGCCTATTTATTCGTGGGTCTCCTTATTTTGCTTACAGACTCAAATCAGTCCCAAAGAAGGGTGGCAAGTCTATAGTTCGGCCCAAGACCCCGACGGGCGATGTATTTGCACTGTGGTGGCACCTGAACAAAACCTCTGCTCCAGAGATGCCAAAAGCAGACAGCTTAGACAACTGCTCGAAAAGGTGAGTGTAATCAGTGCATTCCTTCAAGTCGCCTGTTAAAGGGCTCCTGGAGTCTTAAAGCGCAATCCTAACTTGTGCTGGAGCAGGCAGGCCAGTGGGCCTGCGCTATATCCAACACAAGCTTTAGGCAGCCAGAGGCTCACCCTGAGGCAAGGGGAAACTTTTCCTCTTACTCCAGGGAAAGCCACTGCAGTCCCATTGGGGCTACTCAGATCTGCGCCATGTCAATCAGCGGCGTAAATCTGAGCAGCCTGGGACTGCTCCGGGCTACCTGGGAACGGTGCTAGGATCCGGCATAACTGCCAGGTCCTGGCTCTGCCTCCTACTTCCTGCCTGCCCCAGGAGTGCCCACTGCCCACCCACCTGCCACCCTGGAATGCCTCCCTCCCGCCTCCTCCCCGTCCTCCCCATGCCCCCTCCAGATCCCTGCACTGGCCAAGCTCGGCTGGCACAAACTTACCCTCCACGGGGCCCACGTTGGCTCAGGGAGGCCAGCACAAGGGACTTGTGCACAAGTCCCTTGTGCCGGCCTCCCTGCCCCAATGTGGGCCCCGTGGAGTGTAAGTTTGTGCCAAAGTGCCGTTGCATTGGTGCAACACTGAGCTGCATCTTTGGATTGCGTTCTTATTCATCTTCTTAATAATAATAAACAGAACTGCAATGAATTGCAATTCACCTTTTTCACCTTAGGCTAAATTCATAAGGCGGCAACACTATACATACTAACTTGGGAATCAGGCTTGTTGAATTCCATGGAACTTACTAGATGTGTACAGGATTGTGCTGTAAGTCTTTTGATTTCAAAGTCAATGAACTGAAATGAGAGGTGGCACTGATGTTCAGAACTGGGGGAATCAGGAAATAAACTCTCCCAGGTTGAAAACATTGAGCCCATTAGGACTTGAGCCCAACCCCTCTCTGAAGTTCAAGCTCAGCTCATAATGGGCTCACTCAGTACAAGCCCTGCCTGCTGCTGACAGAAAGCAAATGTCCCAATTCACCCCACTGTAGTGTCTTTTCTGGTGCCTGCTTTTTGGTGTCTCTTTTGTGCCTTTTCTTTTGCACACTGTAAGCTCTTAGGGGCAGGGTACCAACATTTATGTAAATTGCTTTGTGAAGGTTTTTGTTGAACAATGGTATATACATATGTTACTGAATAACGTATTTTAAGCACTAAAATAGCTGTGCCCCTGAAGCTGGACTAGAAGAGAAAGACTCAGTGACTGCTCAATCCTAAGCTGCAATGGCACAGTGGGACCATGTGGCCTCTGCTGTATCCAACACAGCTTTGAAGCAGGCTGGAGGTCTTCTCAGAATAAGGGGGTATTTTTCTCCCTAACCTCAGAAACTCCACTGCCTGCCCTATTGGGCTATTTGGAACTGCACCTGCTAAATAGCACACACAAGTCTCAGTGGCTCCGTGTAATGCTGACAGGCCCAGGAAGGGGATGAGGATGTGCCAGAGACCTGCTCTGCTAATCCCACCTTCCTCCTGGGCCTGACCTGCCCCCATTCCACACTCCCCCACCTCAAAATGCCCCCTCCATGCCACTGAATCACCTTCCTGCCGCCCCTCCACCACCCAGTGTGACCTTACCTGCTCTTGTCAGGTGGAAGGTTTGGATGCTGCATTGGCCGGGCAGTGCAGGCCACCCCAAAAGCGCTGCCTACAGGATGCCTTGTGGAACATTTGCAACTCCCTCCACTGGCACAGCGGGTTCTGCACTGGTGCCTGACCATGTTAGGATAATACTCTGAGAGCGCAATCCTGTCCTGGGCTGAAACAGGCAAGCCAAGAGGCTTGTGCTGTATCCAGAGCAGGATTGTGGCCAGAAGTAGCTTAGCCAGTGGTAAGGGGAAACTTTTCCTGGGTAAGGGTTGCTGGTCCCAATGGGTCTCCTCAGACTTGCGCCACCTCTTGAGGTGGCACAAGTTCGAGGAGAGCGGAGCGGCTTGAGTGCTCCGTTCTCCCAGGGAACGGGGGTTGGGATCTGGTGGTGAATGGTGAACCACCAGTACTCCACTGGTGAATGGAATAGCGAGAATTCCCTCTCCTTCTTGTCTGCTGTTCACCATTCCTACATTTTTTGAATGGAGAGCTAAGTGCAGTTATAAAAGCACTGTGAATGCACTCAGTTATTTCTCAGTATCCCTTTCAATAGCACAAATGTTAGATGTGTTTATATGTCCTTCCTTCTTATTCCAGGGTAGTCATCTCACTCCACATTATACGAATGGTTCTACTGCAGGAGGCCTGTCCATAATAACCAGAAAATATAACATGGACCAGGATTGTATATATATATATATATATATATATTTATATATTTTTGAAAAAGCAGAGCTGTGTCTCCACATGAACTCCAATTAGTGTTGCCTTCCACTTCTCAGAGATACGTTTTTGTGGGAAAAGGGCATCTGTAGGCAGGTTCAAACCAACATCTTAAAAAAATGTAATTAGGCTAATCTGTTTTGTAGACTTGTCACTTATATCGTTTTGTAGGTCATTCTGAAAACTGAAATTAGTATGTCAGATAATAAAGGATCTATAATGATGATTAGCTGTTAGTGGGTGGCTTTCTAAGTTTAGCTTTAAGCTAAACTGACTTCCAGAGAGGAGCCGTGCTAGTCTGTCACATCAGCAATGATGAGGAGTCTGGTCTAGTGGCATCTTCATGCATCTGATGAAGGGGGCTGTAGTCTGAGAAAGCTTATGCTACAATATATATGGGGCAGCCCAATCCGACCTAAATATGCCCGCAGCTGTGCCAGCACGGCCTCTGCTGCATCCTGCAGGGGAATTTAGCAGGTGGAAAGTCTCCTCGAGGTAAGGGGACATTTGCCCCCTTGTCCTGGGGAAGCCACCAGCCACCATTATGGATCAACTCAGACCTGCACCTGTAATTTTATTGGTGCAAGTCTGAGACGATCTGTGTTGGCAGTTTAGACCCTGGAGGGGGGATATGGTGCGTGCTGACGCTGTTGATTCAGCCCCCTTCCAAGCCAGATCCACCAACCTCTGTCCTCACTGCTGCCCTTCCCCACCCTGTTCCACCCCCTCCCCTCCTAGTCCATCGCTGTGCTGCTCAGCATAAACCTTACCTGCTCCGGAGGGCATGACTCTTTCTGCCAGCACATGCGGGAAGGCTGTGGCTTCCTGCCGGCTCACCAAACTGCTATGCCATTACAAAGTGCTCTGCTGGCTCTCTGGTGCAAGGGCCAGTTAGGATTGTGCCCTGAGTCTTTGAGCTGCCACAAGATACTTTGCTGATTTACTAATGATATTGTTAAATACCCACGATGAGGTTATTGCTGTAGCCAGTGGCAAACTTAGCGGTTCCCAACGTGTGTACTGTGAGATTTATTGATGGATTTCTATACTGCCATCAGGTATGCTTTACAACAGGTGAGTTGACAAGTCCCTGCCCTGAGGGACTCACAGTCTAGGAAAAGACATAAGGGATACAACAGGGAAAGGGGAGAGGAATGCTGGTAAGGCTGAATGGGAAAGAATATGTGACCAGTTCACCTGCATTTACTTAGGCTTAGTTGCAGTAGGGTTAAGTGTCTAGAGAGGCTTCAAAGAAATGATGCATTTTGAAGAGGGACTTGTAGGAACTAAGAGAAAGCAACATACTGGTGATCTTGGGGGGAGTTCCAGACATAAGGGCAACTAGGGAGATATTGATGCATTAATTAAAGTTGAGTATGTGCAAATTATTCACCCATAGAGAAGGATACCTGTTTCAGCTCTGCATGATCCATTGCTCTGATTTTGCTTGCTTTCAGCCAGCATTATCTCCACCTTGGTTGTGATTTGGGTCATCCAATCACTTCTGATGCAACTGAATGAGCCTGCCCTCAGAGGAGGCTGCCCACTGTTTCTCTGTATGAGTCATTGTTTCCTTCCAGTCAGGATGCAGGGCTGGAGCGATGATTCATGCAGTCACACAGGGGAGATGTCCCTCTGTGGGTGGGGAGTTCTTACCATTCTATAAAGTTCATCCCTTCATGAGTCAGAGCGCCTCTAATTTTAACTAAGACAAATGGATGCTTTGGCTGTCAGATGTCTGGGCAATGTTCGTTAATTCAACCCATCTATCTGTCATGATTATACCGGTTCATGATGAGCTCCTTGGTGTCCTCCTTGTTTTGCTTGCTGTCTGAGGGCCCAATCCTATCCAACTTTCCAGCTCCAGTGTACCCACAATGCAGCCCTCTGATAAGGGAACACATGTTCCCATACCTTGAGGAGGCCCCAATGACTGCCCCTCCACTGGCACAACTGCACCAGCACTGGAAAACTGGATAGGATTGGGCCCTGATATGGTAAACAACTGAACCCTGTTAATTTGCTGTGTTAAGAAGTGTTAGCCCTGCAGATATCTCTCTATAATACTCCTTTTCATGGAACAGTATTTCATTGAGTGGTGTCTAGAAGGAAACCAGGAGGTACAAATCCAGTTCAATTCAGGGGGTAGCTTGAAGGTCCAAACTAGAGTTTCATCCCAGTCTGCAGAATATCTAAAAGTTTAGTTTATCAAATCACATTCACAGTGTTCAAGAAAGACATAGCTCTGTCCATGCACAGGTTATATTTGCTGCATGTAAATTGATTTTTCAATTTTTCAGGCAGAAGTCTTACTGCACAGGCATCTCCCTCTCGCCCGCCACCCACCCACATATACCCAAACTCACCAAATTAGTAAGATATTGTCTCTCTAGTGGGGGGAAACAATACTAAATGCTACCCAAAAATGAACGTTTGTTTAGCAACTGCAGCATCAACAACTAAGATGTTTATGCTATAAAATCGTCGTCGGTTCATAGCCGCAGGTCCCATGAAAATACATTGGCACATTAAAGGCAGCTGTGTGTCTCAAAGCATTCAGCTGCAAATGTACATTTACCAACAAGGATTTGAGGGTATTTTGGAATTCCACAGATATGCTAGAAAATAACCGCTAAAGCAAAATATTCGTAGGAGACCAATCCTGTGGCCATGGTGCCAATGCTCTAACAGTACCACTAGCCTGGCTGTTGCAAAAAGTGCCGCAAAGCACTTGTGCACCACTGTGCACTTGTGCACCACTGGCACTGGGTGCAGCATCAGTCAGCACAAAGTCACAGCACCGGAAGATGACCACCAAGGGCTCCTAGTGGTAAGTACTGTCGGCAGCCCATGGCAGGGCTGTTTAGGGAAGGGGAAGGGCAGGAAGGAGGCAGAACTGGGTGGGGGGTTGGAGGAGGGGAGGAGTGGGCCCAGGAGGGGAGGCAGAGATGGTGGCAGTTTCTGCTGCCATATTCCGACCCCCCTCCCAGTCTGGGAAACCCAACATAGATCTCCTTGATTCTGTGTCCACTCAATAGCGGGCACAGATCCAAGGAGACCCATTGGGGCCTGGGTGCTGCATGGGGTAAGGGGATGTTTGTTCCCTTACTCTGAAGAGACCTGGTACTGCTTCCCTGCCCAATAGGATATAGCAGTTGCCATTTTAGAGACCTGGGCACTAGGGAAGCTTAGGACTGGGCTGCCCACCCCTAGGAGAATTCTATTAGTACTAGGGTTGCCAGCTCTCACTGATGGCTCAAACCTTTCCCCCTTCTGCACCAGCAGACAGTGGTGTAGCTAATGATTGTGTAGCCTAGTGCAAGCTCAAAGTGATGCCCCAGAAGTGATGTCACAACTGGAAGTGATGTTATACCCAGGCTTTTTAAAAAAGTGAAAATAGGGGAAAAACCTGCCCCCTCCTCCCAGAAGCTCACCACCCACTTGCTCTGCTGCTTCTCCCTAGCCAGTGGCACAGCTAAGGCATCTATCTGCTACCTGGGGGTCAAGGAAGATTTTGTAGCCCCCCCCCCACGACAAAATCAAATTTAATTAATTAAGTAAATAAATTTGCCCCTTTTTGGTTACAGACATTGTAGTGGGTTGAAGAGGGACAGTTATTCTCCCCTGCTAAATATAAGGGGAGTAGTACTTGAAAAAGTGCCTCTTTACCCAGTTAGCAGAGCATATTATGATACATGGAAATGACTCATATTAACACCTTACTGGTTCCATGATGTATCATAATAACATCTCATTGGCTGTCAGAACAATCAATCTCATAGGTCAGTTTTGAGTTACGGAAATCCATTTTTTGTTCCGTAAGGCAGTTGTGTTTTCATTTTCTGGTTAATTGGACAAAACTTTTGATAGAATACAGATATTCCAGTGCAGCATGTTTCAATGCATTCAGCATTAAATAACCTTTCCAATGATATATAACATGATGGTATTATTCGTACATACCAATTTTTTCACAATTTTGGCCACTAGTGTCAAGCTCAGCTTGTTGCCCCCGTAAAGTCTGTTGCCCAGTAAAATTGCTACCCTCTGCACCCCCTTAGCTATGCCACTGCCAGCAGACCGCATCTCTCCCGGTGCAAACTCTCACAAGCATTCTGTAAAGTATGTTGCAACAGCATGCCAATTAGCAGCACTGGTGGGAAGGCCTCCATTGTCCCATTGGCACCAGCACAGGGAGCAGTGCACACAGGACATAGTACATTCCACACTGGACAGTACAGAGGCAGGGGAAGGGCAGGGACGGAAAAAAATGGGGTGAGGGGTAGTTGTGATGGGGGGCGAGCGGAATGGGCCTGGGAGAGGGTGAGATTGCTGGCAGTGGTGCACACTGTATCCTATCCCCATTTCCAGGCCTGATCCACCAACATGGGATGGAATTGTGCCAGCTATTTAGCAGGCACAGGTCTGAGTTGCCCCACTGCAGCTCAGTTTTTTCTTGGGCAGGGGCATGAGTGTCCCCTTACCTCATAGTGAACTCCAGCATGCAAAATTCCCCTGCAGGATGCTGCACCTGCATCACTACATTGGTGTGGGGGAACCTGGATAGGATCGAACTGTCAGGCTATTCCTGGAGATTTGTTTTCCAACCTGGTGTAATGTTGGCAATTCCTGGAGGCTTTGTTTAAATGACTAGGATTGCTTTTGTTGTGGATAAAAATGGAAGTCCACAGTTAAAGGCAGCAAAAGATGTAAGGTTATAATGTCTCTTTATTATCCTGTGCACTGATAACACAAAGAGCAAGCCCAAATCCCAAAGAGGACCAGCCACTTAATTATTACAGTGACATAAACAAGTTTCCCTTTAAGCAAAGATAATAGAGTCAATCCTTGCTGCCTGCAGATTTGCTACCCACAGATTCCCTTATGTGTGGAGAGCTGGATTGCCACTTACCTTTCTCCATTCGTGGTCTGTTCTTGGCTATCCACGGTCTTCACAGCCATCCTGAAGCAATCTGCAGCATCCAAAAGCTATTTGCGGTGCCAGTTTGAAGGTCTCCGTTGCATTCAGAACATAGCAGAAACCTTCCAAATGGTGCAGAGACCTTTAAAATGGCTGGGAGAAGTTTCAGAATGCCAGCAGGTAGCTATCCACTGACATTCCGAAGCTTCCCACAGCCATGGTAAAGGTGTCTGCGCTATTTGCGCAATCCAGAATCTGCCAGCATGCCTTTCAGCAGTGTTTCTCAAACTGTGGGTCGGGACCCACTAGGTGGGTCTTGAGCCAATTTAAGGTGGGTCCCCATTCATTTCAATATTTTATTTTTAATATATTAGACTTGATGCTACCCTGGTAAATGACTGCATTTGGGGAAATATTACACATCTGTACTTTTAACAGGCTACTATGTATATGCTTTTAACACTCCTGGGTAAGTATTGGAAGGATTATAGCCTAGAAGTGTTAAAAATTTCCCTGCTTGATGATGTCACTTCTGGTCATGACATCACTTCCAGTGGGTCCTGACAGATCCTCATTCTAAAAAGTGGGTCCCAGTGCTAAAAGTGTGAGAACCACTGCCTTTCGGTATCCTGCAAAATAGGTATGCATAGGCACAGGCCTTTTGAACACTGTTCCTCAAAGTTTTACATCTTGCATTGGACCTCTGATATTGGAAGAGGCATTAGAAATAAAAGCAATCTGTCTTTCAAAATGCAAGAATGCATGAGTGGGGTGGGAGGGCAGGGAGGAAGAAAGCACTTACAGTATGTCATTTTTCAGACAGTAAGGACTATCTGTGCAGTCTCTCTCATTCCAGGTCAGTTTGTTAATGGCTAAAAGGACTGTACAATGCACACGCTTGCACTAAAATGCTCTCCAGGCTTTGTGCAATCTCACAGTACTAACACATTCCATAACCATGACTTATACATTTGTTGCTTCCTTGAGAGAAACCCTATGGAATGAAATTAAAATACCCCAAGAATAGTAAGGGCCTGAGAAATCCAGCATTTTGCTTCCAGCAGCAGCCTATTGGGTGCCTCAGGGAAGCTTCAATGCAGGAGGAGGGAGAAGATAGCCCTGCATGTTTTTGTTTCTGCAGCTTCCCAAGTAACTTGTTGTCAGTGATGCATTGCCTCTGACTAGGGAGATTTCATTTGTGGCTTGTAGCTATTGGTAGATCTATCCTTCCTGAATAGTTCAAGTGTTGGACAATCCAAACTGTGTTATAATTTTTTTTGTGTGCCTTTTCCCTCGTGCACCATTCCTGCATGCCTTGTTCAGAAGACCTGAAGTTGCAGTGGACCACCATACCCTGGGTGACCAGATACAATGGAAGACAGAGTGCCTATACCTTTAACCATTGCATAGAAGAGGTCATTTTGGCAGGTGCAAAATTTCAAACCCTTCCATGTTAAGCTGCACCTGTCAAAATCCCCTCTTCTGTTCTAATGGTTAGGGTATATGCATTGTGTCCTCTGTTGTATCTGGCCACCCTGACCATACCCACGGAGGTTTGGCACAGACATGAAAAAGAATGCATGCTCAAGTCTGCTTGTAAAATGATGTAAAATTGCAACCATTGCGTAACGTTACATGAATTGTGGAAAACTGTACGAATTGCGTAAGGTTACGTAAGTCACATAAAAGTGCTGGAAATGGTGGGCAGGAGATGCGAGTGCTTCAGAGAGATCTGATTCCAGGTCTCCTTCTGCTACTGCAGGGTATGTGGAATTTTTTTTGAAAGGAGTATGTAGATTTTTTTTCTTCTAGAGTGCATTTTGATCCGTGGTTGGTTGAAACCATGAGTACAAGTTCCCACAGATCCTGTGGGTCCACTATACTTTTTTAAAAAATTTAGGGCTGAGCTGAAACTAGCTACATATTTTTGTGATTTCTTTTTGGGGGGGAGAGGGGGAGCAGTGTCAAAAAAAAGTCTCCATTTCTCAAAGGTCTTTCTTGACAGTCCTTACGAAGACACTTAGGGCACAGTCCTAACCCACTCTCCAGCACCAAGGTAAGGGCAATGCAGCTCCAAAGTAAAGGAACAAACATTCCCTTACCTTGAGGCAGTTGCGAACCTACCATAAGGTCCGATGGGGAAAAGCCCCAGGTGTAAGGCGCTAGGGCCCCACCAAAGCCTCTCTGAAGCTCCCGACATGGGTGGAAACTTCCCAACTGCAGGATGCATCACATGCCCCAGTGGCACAGCTGTGTCCGTGCTGGAAAGTTGATTAGGATTTGGGCCTCATTTCGGCCTGGATCTCTCTTTCTCTCAGTCTCAGTTGACTTTGGTTGCTGTCAGGTATGCCAGCAGAGCTGATTGGTTACATTTTCACATTTATTCCTTGACCCCATATTGAGAAGGATCAATGGTGTGACTATTCCAGGCGAGAAAAGAAGGAGTAGCCTGGGGAAGCAGTTGGAGTGACAGCAGCAACACCAGAGGAAAAGAATAACTCTGAACAATATTCAAATATTGGATATTCCTGCAGCCAGAATTTCAGAAAAGATTTCTTTGCCACAGAAATAGAACACTGGCCTGAAAATCAATCCTGAATAATATTCTGCACAGACCGAGTAAGAACTATTTTAATTTAATCACACTGAGTACACAAGGAAAGTCCTTTTATGTTGCCATTTCCATAAATCCCAGTATTGAGACTTATTACAGATTCAGAGTAAATACAGCTCTGGCAAAACAAACAGCCCTGGTTTCGTCACACTTCGGAGGGGATTTTATTTGCTTGACTTCCACAGCTACTAAGATAATAAAAATAAATGTGGATTTGGTATTATTACGAGCACTTTCTCCCCAAGTGTTAAGAGTTGGATAAACAGCAAATATGCATTCGGATGAAATACATATTTTACAGTCTTTTGAAACTAGGAGTGGGGTGAAGAGCGATTAAACGGTCACAAATCCAAAGCCATTGTTTCTGCGCTGATGTAGGGATTTCTCCCCTCATCCCACCCCCTAGGGACAAATTGAGCTGCACACATAAGAAGTGTAACATCCAGCCTTGCTGGATCAGAAACCCTGGTCCAGGATACTGTATGTGACGGCAGCCAGCCAGATACTTCTGAATGCTCCAATGCAGGGCATGACAACAACAGCTCTTCGGGGGGGTGGGACCCCTTCTGGTCCCACCCTCCTGCAGCAGCTGGTATTTAGAGACACGCTGCCTTTAGGATGAACGTTCCAATTGGTTCTCTCACAACCCAGTCCTATCCATTAACCCCCAGTTGATGCATCAGCACCAGAATGGTGGCCACTGCATCCTAAGGTGAGGAGGAAGTACAAGAGACCTGCTCTGGAGAAAGGGGTAAATCTCCATGGTGTGTGTGGTTCTACACAGACATGTGAATGTTAAATAGTTGTTTCAAGTCTGCATGCTCCCATGCCACAGGATTGGGTCTGGAAAGGGCATTGATATTGACAACACTGCTGCTGCTAATCCAGCCCCCCTCCCAGGCCTAACATACCCATACCCTGCTCCCTTCCTGCCCCATTTTGTCCCTTCCCTGCCCCTGTTCTGTCCTCCCACCACTCCTCCTACCTCTCCTGCTGACTTATGTGCTCCAGCAAATGGCAGGAGAAGGCAAATGGCCGCCTTCCAATTCAGACGGGAAGGTACAGGCATTCCTGTCAGTTCTCCCAGCAGCATGCTGTGTAGCGTGAGATTTTGTATTTGAAGAAATATCACCGTCTTGCTCAACACCATGCTCTCCAAAAGCACTGACATTTAAATGAGCATAGTAGTGTAAGTGTAAAAAAAAAGTTCTTTTTTTTAAAAAAAAAGCAGCACTCAAATGTATCAAAAGCCAAGGCAGAAATAAAACTGTAGCTTCATATCACGTTCAGTGCCCATCATTTTGTTGCAGAATTACTGGGTTGTTCCTGTGTTTCATTGCCCCATCAGCAAAGGAGGGAGCATGGAAATTCATGCTATTATGAAGTCGTAACACTGCTAAGACTGCTTATCCTTTCCTGTACGAGCAAATGACAGACAATTCCCATTTTTAGCAGCAACTTTTGATTAGAAGCACATCTCCTTCTGCCCCATGGCATGTAAGATGTTTGATCTTCTCGTATCCTGGTGTTAAGGCCACATAATTGACAGCACTGGGGTAATGCTGATATTACACTGATGATCTTGGTGCAACGCTGACACTGGTTGATACCAAAATGTCAAATGAGTGAAATTCAAAGCGAACTTCAGGGTTCATCCCAAGAATGAAGATCTGAGAATTTTCAGTGGAAGCCAAATGAATTTCTGTAAGACAAGTACAATTTCTAGTGATTTCGGTACATCCGTAGCACATTCTTGCAAGCAGGAGGGTGGGCGCACATCAGTGCAGACCATAGGTTCCCAAGCTCAGTCCTTGGCATCTGAAGGTATAGGCTGCTCCTCCCATCCTCCCATTTCATCTGCTGCCTGTCCTTCCCCCCCCCCATTCCATTCCCTGCACTGGGATTTCCTGCTTTGGTGGCCCTCCCAGTGTCCACCAGCATGCTAATGCTTCCCTGCCAACACACTGGTTGCTAACGCTGTTCTGGCAGAATGCTTGTTCCGCCAGGGCTTTCTTTACAATTGGGTCATAAGATTTCCATTTGCATGTATTTCTGTCATCATCTTGCAGAAAAACAGAAAGACAGATTTACGCTACAGAATTAAACTAGTTTAACAGTCTTTTTTTAGCCCCAGGGAGTCCTGGGAGCTGTAGTTCTGATAAGTGGGTAGCTACATAACTCTAACGGAGCAGAATATCCAAAGCACAGCTCTCAAGATTCTTTAGTGAAAGGCATGATAATCAATCTGATATTTAAACCAGACCAGTACATTTGTACACTAAATGTACCCTTCAGGGCTTTCCATTTGGGAGCTGTTTTGGGTAAATGTCTTTCCATGTGCAAATGAAGTGGTAAAGTCAATATGGTCCTTCCCATATCTCAAGTAAACGTATGAAACACTCAACTGCAATGCCTGAGATTCAGAAGACTGCACAGAAAGTACTGTGTACATAGCCCAGGTTCCTCCCTTCTGGTTGCCACCAGCCAGCATCTCAAGCTTGGGGATTTCCAATGCAGTGTTTAGAGGGGTCAGGGCCTGATCCTATCTAACTTTCCAGCACTGATACAACTGGGCCAATGGGGCCTGCACTGCATCCTGTAGGAGGGGGAGGCAGTCATGGAAGCCTCCTCAAGGGAAACCTTGTAATTCCTTTTCATCAGGGCTGCGTTATGGCTGCATCAGTGCTGGAGTGTTGCATAGGATTGAGCCCTCAGTAAAGAAATATACAGGTCCAGCCTATTTATACACGGATTTTTTATACACGGATTTGACTCAACATGAATGGCCCCTGCAAATGAGAAGGAATGTGCTGATCCCTGGAGAAGGGGGAAAATGCATCCCTTTAAAATCAGTTTAAAAAACTGAACAGTCCTTTAACAACAGCCTCCTTAATGAGAGAGAGAGAGAGAGAGAGGACAGCTGGCTGACAATCCATCAATCCTCTCTCCAGCGGCCTCTCCCTTCCCCCTGAGCACATTTGCATTGGTGAAGGGAGGGGCTGAGTGAAGTGGTTGGAGGAGGACTGATTGATGGATTGTCTTCTTAATGACTCTTATCTTAGAGTCAAAAGGTCAGCAAGGCTGTTTTTAAATCACTGGAGCAAAGAAACTTTTTTTTTTTAAATTGATTTACTATAGTTCGCTTTTTGCCATCCATGTGAGTGCTTGGAATAGAACCCATGCAAATAATTAGTCTCAGCCTGTATTAAGGGAAATGGGTTTGCACCCAGGCACATTTTCCATGAACTTAGTGGTCATTCTGTTACAAGTTGAAAGAAAGCAAGACTCAGTATTAGGAGTGAAGGTTTACAGGCTCTTTATTCAAATTGCATGCAATTGGCCCTTGGAACTCTTGTTTCAAAGCATGGGCCCCTCCCTAATGGAAATTTAGACATTTATACAATTTTCCAGTCCTTTGTCTTCAAATCTAGACAATTCATTGGCTGAAATTTTACATCAGAGATGGGGCAAACACCTAATAGGTTACAGATAAGGTACAATAGGTGGGCAACAAGTGGGCAAAATAATTGATTGGCTATGATTTACATACAGGTGGGGTTTCACCTTAAAACCTAGAAAAGTACAAGAGTTTCTAAATTCCAGCAGGGTGCACTTACCCAGTGTTGAATCACATTCACATAAATCAACCCAATTATACAGATTGTTTTGACAAATTTTAGAATAACATCATTAAAAGGAAAGGAACTGTGTGATCTTAGCTGCATACTTTTCTTATGCGTTAATATAGACACTAGGCAGCAGCTGTGGGGCCTCTCTGCTATACCAAGGCTTTTGTCTTTTATTAAGTGTCTCTTAAGACTTTTCTAAAATGAAGCAACTTTGGTTTCTATGGCTTAATTTTATATAACTATTGTATGATTATGATGTCCCCTTATATGCAGGTTACAGGCTACCTTGTTTCACTATGTACTTCTGCTCTAAAAGTATAAAAGTGTAAAGTTACAGAGGTTTCCTAGTGGATGCATGCATAAATCAGTGAATGAGTGTCTTTGCTAAGACACGAGGCTCATCTCTCCTGGTACTTGCTATCTCAGCTATGTTCCAGAGTGTAAACATAGCCTTTGAGGCCTCAAGTCTAGCTTTAGCCGGCTTTTAATCAGACTCACAAAAGTGATTCTTTATTAAAGCCAAGCAGCCTTTACCATTGTGTGTTGCTATGCTTTATACTGGGCTATCCAGTGGCCTTTACATGTGGGTTACAGTCTGGGGTCAAAGGTTATTGTGCCTTAATTCCACCTATAATGTTGGAGCAAACATAATAATAATAATAATACAGGTATTTATATACCGCCTTTCTTGGTCTTTATTCAAGGCGGTTTACATAGGCAGGCAATTTTTTAAATCCCCATAGGGATTTTTACAATTTGAAAGAAGGTTTCTATCTTTCAAGAAACCACAACATTCAGATGTTTCTTTCTTGATCTGGTCGCACATTCTGGCCTCCATCCTCCCACGCTCAGAGCAGATGGAATAGCTCAGCTCAGCTTGTCAGCTGCTTCAAAGTCGCACGGTGCCAGTGGCCTCGAACTGGTGACCTTCGGATGTTATCTTTGTAAACCCTCTTTGCTGCTGCATGGGTTCACCCATGAGCTGCAGCCAATCCTGGCTCCTGTATCATACACATGTATAAAAGCATGTTTGTTGCATTCACATTTGACATAACAATTTGTAAGTGTACATTTAACGATATTTAAGATGTACATCAAAAACATGTAATGTGGGAAGCAGCCTTTATGGTCACTGCTGGCCTCCAGTGTAGTTTTGCACCAACTCAGCAACTGTATAATTCAGTGGTTCCCAACCAGTACCTAAAGGTAAAGGAACCCGTAAGTGGTCATGGGGCCCATTAAAGGGGGTGGCGACTCAGCAGTGATGGCACTTCTGGGTTTGTGCCACTGCCGCTATCAACTAAGTAAAAAAGGGTGTTTTGGACTTACCCGTGTTCGGCGGCATCTCCAGCTGCCACCACAGACACGTATGTCCCACCTCCCCTTTTTTGCTTAGTCAGCGGCAACTTCCGCTTAGTTCCGGGTGTGAACCTGGAAGTGCCATTGCTGCCATCCTGCCATCACTACCAAGTTGCCTTTTCACTTAAGGGGGAAAGTTGTTTCCCCATGCCCAGAGGGGGGCATCCCCCAGGTTGGGAAACACTGCTATAGTTCCCTTGACACAGCCTGCCAGCATCTAATATGTGTGTGTGAAAATATGCAGCTCTGCCTCAGAATTGGTGTTCCTCTTGAAGCATTTTGCTGACATATAATGATATGTTCTTCTAGAAGCATAGTTTGATGGAAGAAGGCACAGGTTCAAATTCTATATCGCCACAATCTCATTAATTTTAGAGAGGTTCTGCCTGTATCGCACCATCGTTGAATCCAGGCCATGATTTTGATTCTTAACGTCTCTAAGAGCTTGGTGCGTTGCCGAGATGTAAAAAATGGCTAACAATCCAGGGGCAGACACACGCCAGCATATCACTCCAAGTCTGATTTAACTGCATTACTGTATTGGAAGGAAAGCTTTCAGAATTGAGAGCGCAGTTGGTGTTCTTCTTCCACAGGTTCAGAATATGTCCCAGTCCATTGAAGTTTTAAACCTACGGACGCAGAGGGATTTCCAGTACGTTTTAAAAATGGAAACGCAAATGAAAGGGCTGAAGGCCAAGTTCCGGCAAATTGAAGATGACCGGAAGACCTTAATGACAAAGCATTTTCAAGTAGGTTTGATTCTTTTTTGTTGTTAATGATATCTTTGAATGACTGCCAGAAGAAAACCGCTTGAGCGAGACAATGCATGGCTGTCTAAGCTGTCAGCGTGAAGTGTTTGTCTGTACGCTGATTGTGAACCCTTGTTTCAACCAGGATCATCCCTCTTGCTGTGCAGTTTCATTGCGTGGGAAGTGACCATTAATTACTGTGACAATAGGAGAGAGTCATTGCCAAACAGACTCCCATTTTAGTGGTTTTCAGGCCAGAGTTCCCGCCAGGAGATTTATATGCAGCCGGGTTCTGTTGTGATAAATGAGACACCCAGGAGAATTAATAACAAAAAGAGAGAGAGAGAGAGAGATGTCCTTTTAAACTCTGATGACATTTTGTACTCTCCAAGATGGGAAAGTTTATATGGAAGAGTGGTTCATGTTGCTTTAATTAGTAGCAGTAAGATTTTTTTTTTTTAAGTTGGCACATCTAGCTTGTTTACCTATTGGTTAGGCATGAGCCAAAGGATGGAACTTGAAGAAATAGGTTTCAATAACATCTGGGGTCCTGAGCCAAGGACCTTGGCAGGTCAGCAAGCCCAGGCTCCGTCCCAGTAGCAGCAAGGGAACTTCTTCCCTCCTCTCTGCAGCATGTAGGTGCTACTTCTGTCCAAGGCTAGATGATAATGATACTGCAGCTACTAGCTCAGCAGGAGTCAGGTGACCATAAAGGGGAAGCAAAGGCCAAGCTGTCATCAGACTACCCCTTCTCTGTTTCTCTGATTCTTTGCTTAATTCAGGCACTTATTACTGGGTAACTTATTTGCTTACTAACTACTAGGCCTAGTAGTTGAGAGACCTGTCTACTAAACTCACCTGTCAGCCTTGCTTGATCTTGTTCCATTCACCAACCCCGACTGGTAACTTTAAAATATTTATTTTTCATATTTCTGGACCACCCTTCCTCTGGTGTAAATAATTCCTTCCTTCTTTTGTCTTTGCAACAACCCTGTGAGGCTGAGAGATGGTGACTGGTCCACAGTCATCCAGAAAGTTTCATGGCTGAGCAGGGATTTGAACCTGGATCTTCCAGGTCTAAATTCAACTCCTAAACCCCCACAGCATCCTGACTCTCCAGTGTCTAGCCAGTGTCTGTCTTATCTCCAGGATAAAATAGGAGAAATGCTGTCTTTGGAATTTCAGAGAAAAGTCCAGATAGTCCCCTGAGAGCAGTGGTGTGCAGATTTTGGTTCTCCCCACACAAGACAGACTTCCAGCTCTGCTATTGTTATCATCATTGATCCTAATAACAAAATTGTATTCTGCCATTCCTGCATTTTGTCTGATCACTACACTCTTCTTCAGTGGAGTGTAATGCCAGCACCTGGCAGTTCGATACAAGCTGTCAAAGGCAACAACATGTTCTAACACTCTAACCTTTTAAAGGCTTGATATTTGGATTGGTTGGACATACGGCTCTGAATTGATAGTTCGAATGGCATTTTAAAAGGACTGCAAGTCAATAATATTACTCAGTAATTTAAAAGGTCAGAATAATAGACTCTGCCAGTATCTTTCAGAACTATAACCTGCAAGGAAACAGATACTTTACTCCATTCATAAAAACAAAAGAATGGAGGAGTAGAGCATGTGCTTTACGTGCATAATTCCTAGGTTCAGTGTCCAGCATCTCCAGTTGAATGATCCTAAGTGATAGGCATGTGAAAGGTACCTTAAGACCCAATCCAAATCACTCGCTATGCAAGCGCAGCAGCTGCTGTGCCAACATAGGGTGTCGGAATTGTGTTGTAAGCATGTTTGTGGCACCCTGTGATAAGCAGCACTGGCAGGAAGGCTTGTGTCATCCCACCAGTACTGAATCCCTGAGCACTGCCCAACAGAGCAGGGTTGGGGGGAAAGATGGGATTGGGGCAGGGAGGGGGTTAATGGGTGGGGGGGCAGAGAAATGGGTCATGGAGGAGGGCGGTTGAGGCTTAGGAGGGAGATGGGATCAGCAGCACTGGTGTATGCCATATCCTATTTCCCCATCCCAGGCCTGAAAGCCTAACACAGGGCTTCTCTGACTTCCTCCATCAATTTTGCTGGTGCAGATCCAAGTAGCCCCATTTGAGCAGGCTGGGGCGCAACACGGGATCTTTTATTTCTGAAAAAAACTTTAAACACAACTTGAAGATCTCAAATGACTGTCTCCTTACTAATCTAACTGCTGGCAAATAAGGGCAGCTCCCCATTTTATGAAATACACATATTTGCTGCATTTATACCAGTGTTACAATAATACAGCAGTTCTCAAACACACTTGAGCCACAACTCACCTCGGCCTCCTGCACTGCCATTACAACCCAAAATGGGCATCCAGTCACAACTGGAAGTTACGTCCACAAAACTGGGCCAGGCATGATGCAGGAGCAACTTCCAGAGGTGGGTCACAACCCAGAAGTGCCTCCAGTTGCATCTGTCTGGCTCCAATTTGGAGCCAGAAAGAGGAAGCGGTGAACAGGTGGGCCCAACTCATGACCCTCCTAGCCTCAGGCCACAACCCACCAAGTGGGTTGCGACCCATAGTTTGAGAAATGATGCACCAATGTTTTCCACAACAATCAAGAATGAACAACATGCATGTAGGTACATTCATCTTTAAACACCCAATCAAAGTCCAAAGTGGACATGGACATGGACATGGATATTAAAGCTGTGTGTCTTTGGATCTGTTGCTCATACTATTCATTGAAAAACAAAAACAAAAAACAGCTGTGCATGTAGAAATCACTTTTGCCACATCAAGTACAGAAATGGTCTAAACTTGGTTCAGAAAATGTCATCTGACATAAAAGTCTCTAATTCTTTCATTTTGCCTGTACAAATGCCATGAAACCATTACAGAAAAGAATCCCATTGAGTCATGTAATTGTGATACTGTGCTAGGACATTAAGAACTCTGACAAAGGAAGAGGTTTTATGGCCCTATCGTAAAGATGCCTAGCACCACCAGAATAAGTGTTTTGGTGGTGCTGGGTGCTTTCTGGCTATCACAAAAGTTAGCAAACAGCCAACTTTGTGCACCAGTGGACTCTGGATGTTCTCTGGCTCCAGTCAGTACACAAAACGGGTGGGAGGGAGGGGGGAGTGGGTGAAATGTGGCAGCAATGGGGTAAGTGGATCAGGACCAATAAGGGGCAGAGAATGGTGGAGATTGGATCAGGACCATGAAGGGGATAGTTGTGGCAGCAGAAGCACATGCCAAAACCTAACCCCCCTTCCTAGTGTTGATCTACCTTCCTGGGTTCATGCAGACTTGCATGAACTGAAGCCGGTCTGAGTAGACCTGGCGGCCTGGCACAGGCTTACCCTGGGACCCTTATTCTCTTGCTCTGATGAGGCTTCCAAATGTTGAAACTCCCTCACAGGATGCAGTAGGCCCCACACTGGCACAGCTGCATCGCTGTGCGGGGATTGGGCTGTTAATGTCAGTTTGCAAAGGTTTATGTGGGTTTATAGGCCTTCAGTTCAACCCTTCCATACCACTATTATTCAAAGATTTTGAGGCATCCACAATAAATGGATTTCCTCCTGAGGCTAAAATTATATATGAGAACTGCAAAGGAAACTCTGGGAACTCTAATGCATTTATGGTAATAACATTTCCTCATGTAATTTAAAAATGCAGTTTCCAAGTACTTAAATTAGCTGTGTGTAAAATATGCATTTTGACGTTGTCTATGGATTCCCCCCTCCCAGTTAATTTTTCCCAGATGAAATTCTTTTAAAAATCATTAAGGTAAAATAGTTAATATAATTAATTTAAACATGCCTCTATTAAACCACTGTCCCCACAATTACCATTATTAGAAAATATGGCCTGGTGCTTAACAGGCCCTCAAAGGATAAACCTCTTCATTAACAATAAATCAAATTTCACCAGATCAGCTCTTTTCTCTCCACATCATGAGAACACTCTGCGGCCATCATGGGTGATGCTTCGTTATTACATGTACTTTTAACGTCAGTTGGTACAGGGTGGAGCTGTAATCTTTACTGGGTGGAGCTGCGAGAATATTGACTGGTGTGAGATTATTCCATTCTGCCACACACAGGGCCGGCCTTAGTAGCTGCGGGGCTCAAAGCAAAACATTTCTATAGGCCTCCCCCTCTCCCATGCCAGGATGTAGCAGCAGCAGTGAGACACTGGGCAGCAGTGTTACCACCAACTGCTTCTGGGGAGTGGCAATATCAAGCCAATCAGACCCAGGGGCAGGCAGGAGGAAGGGCCACCCAGCAGCAATGCTCCTCTTGCTGCACTCTCCCCGCGATGCCTTGGCATGGAATATTTCAGCTATAGAATGAAGATTCAGCTGCGGGCTGTTTCTGTCATCTTTGCCAGTAGTCCTATTCTCACCTTCCACTCATTGGTTAGTAAAAGCACAGAGAGAGAAAGGGAATATGTGAACTGCTCTCTGTGCATAGCAACTGTATGAGTGATCAGGATTCCTGACTGAATAGACAGACTCTACACAAACATGGTTATGTGTGCATACAGCTTGTTCTCATCTGCTGGTGAGTGTACAAAGCTGAAACAGGGTTAGTGAATGCATTCATGCTCCAGTTCCATGCTCCAGTTCAGTCCAGAATCATGGACGGGTGGAAGGGTAAGAGCACTGGTGGTGCTGATCACCTCTTGAAGCATGAGGAGGTGTTCTTGGTCAATCACATGATGTCTAAAAGGTGGATAGATCAGCTCTTCTGTAAGGAAAAGTTAAATAAATTAGCTTTCTAAAAAATGGAAAACACCACCAATCATGGTAAGATAATGTATGTACTATATGTTTAGATCGATGTTGAGTTCTTATGTAATCCATTTCTGAACAACCCAGCTTTAAAAATATCCATTAATTTTTCTTTCCGTTCTGGGAAAGGTTGAATTTAAAATAAAATTCAGTTTGCTTTTTTAAAAAATAAAAATTGAGTATTTTATATGTTTTATCCAAAGACTCAAGCCATTAATCGTGAGCTCCGAAACCTCTTGCGGTGCACTAATCATAGCTTTGAAACATAGATCAATACAACTTTCAGGAGTAAATTTGATAACAAGTCTAAGAGCCTCTTATTAAAAAATGCAGGGGATGTAACATTTTTACCCATCCCTAATGCATACTTGACTGCTTTTTCACAGGAATTGAAAGAAAAGATGGATGAGCTCCTGCCACTGATACCGGTTCTGGAACAGTACAAAACCGATGCCAAGGTAATCACCCAGTTCAAGGAGGAAATTAGAAATCTGTCTTCAGTCCTCACTGGGATCCAGGAGGAAATTGGTGCCTATGATTATGAGGAGCTACATCAGCGAGTGCTCACTTTGGAAACAAGGCTTCGAGACTGCATGAAAAAACTTAGTAAGTTCATAATTTCATGCCGTATTTAGTTCTTCCTACATGCATCTGATGGGGTTTCTTTCAGACAAGTCCAGATTTCCCAACTGTGGTTGACAAATTTAAAAAGCCTCAAATGCGTTACCATCCCGATGGTCCTCTTTATGTCCATGGACTGTGACCTGAAGGACTGGGCTGCGGTGTGCATGGAAGATTCAAACCCAAGTCAGATGTTATCCCAGGGGCATGATCGCCACATAAAAGGGGGGGAGCAATTTATCTGAGGCCCCCAAGGACTCCATGTTATCTCCATAATGTCATGTAGTAATAAATAATAATAATATACAGGTATTTCTATACCGCCTTTCTTGGTCTTCAGATTTCTCCTTAGACTTTATTCAAGGCGGTTTACATAGGCAGGCAATTTAAATCCCCGTAGGGATTTTTACAATTTGAAAGAAGGTTTCTATCTTTCAAGAGCTACAACAATTCAGATGTTTCCTTCTGATCTGGCCTCCATCCTCCCATGCTCAGAGCAGATGGAATAGCTCGGCTCAGCTTGTCAGCTGCTTCAAGGTTGCACGGTGCCGGTGGCCTCGAACTGGCGACCTTTGGATATTATCTTCAGGCAAAGGGAGGCTCAGCCCTCTAGACCAGACCTCCTGCCCCTTCTGTGTATTCTCTCAAATCACATTATAGTGAAACACTGTTCCACTCTCATAAATGCCTCCACATCCCAGTTAGGATCAAGCTGTGATTCTCACATACCAGTGTTAGTGGACAGATTGAGATCAGTTAGAGTTCTGTGTGATCAATCTTCCGTATATTACTTAGGCATCATGGAGCCAAGCCATTGGGGGAGTGGGGGTGGGGGGTGTTGCAGTTTATGTACCATGCACATCAATATGTGAATTTGACCTCAGAAACCAGAGCTAACTGGATAACTGGATCCGTTTTGACGTGCACGTTGGGGGAAGAATACCAGGCAAATCTCTAACAAAAACCCTTGACTTCCGACGGGCGGACTTCCCTCAAATGAGGAGGCTGGTTAGAAGGAGGTTGAAAGGGAGGGTAAAAAGAGTCCAATCTCTCCAGAGTGCATGGAGGCTGCTTAAAACAACAGTAATAGAGGCCCAGCCGAGGTGTATACCGCAAAGAAAGAAGGGTTCCACTAAATCCAGGAGGGTGCCCGCATGGCTAACCAGCCAAGTTAGAGAGGCTGTGAAGGGCAAGGAAGCTTCCTTCTGTAAATGGAAGTCTTGCCCTAATGAAGAGAATAAAAAGGAACATAAACTGTGGCAAAAGAAATGTAAGAAGGTGATACTGGAGGCCAAGCGAGACTATGAGGAACGCATGGCCAGCAACATTAAGGGGAATAATAAAAGCTTCTTCAAATATTTTAGAAGCAGGAAACCTGCCAGAGAAGCGGTTGGCCCTCTGGATGGTGAGGGAGGGAAAGGGGAGATAAAAGGAGACTTAGAGATGGCAGAGAAATTAAATGAGTTCTTTGCATCTGTCTTCACGGCAGAAGACCTCGGGCAGATACCGCTGCCCGAACGGCCCCTCCTGACCGAGGAGTTAATAATAATAATAATAATAATAATAATAATAATAATAATAATAATAATAATAATAATAATAATAAAACTTTATTTTTATCCCGCCCTTCTCCCAAAAAGGGACCCAGGGCGGCTAACAACATATAAAACAGATTAAAACATAATTTAACTCAAAAGAGTTAAGTCAGATAGAGGTTAAAAGAGAAGATGTTTCAGACCTCATTGATAAATTAAAGATCAATAAGTCACCGGGCCCTGATGGCATCCACCCAAGAGTTATTAAGGAATTGAAGAATGAAGTTGCAGACCTCTTGACTAAGGTATGCAACTTGTCCCTCAAAACGGCCATGGTGCCAGAAGATTGGAGGATAGCAAATGTCACGTCTATTTTTAAAAAGGGAAAGAGGGGGGACCCGGGAAACTATAGGCCGGTCAGCCTAACATCCATACCGGGTAAGATGGTGGAATGCCTCATCAAAGATAGGATCTCAAAACACATAGACGAACAGGCTTTGCTGAGGGAGAGTCAGCATGGCTTCTGTAAGGGTAAGTCTTGCCTCACAAACCTTATAGAATTCTTTGAAAAGGTCAACAGGCATGTGGATGCGGGAGAACCCGTGGACATTATATATCTGGACTTTCAGAAGGCATTTGACATGGTCCCTCACCAAAGACTACTGAAAAAACTCCACAGTCAGGGAATTAGAGGACAGGTCCTCTCGTGGATTGAGAACTGGTTGGAGGCCAGGAAGCAGAGAGTGGGTGTCAATGGGCAATTTTCACAATGGAGAGAGGTGAAAAGCGGTGTGCCCCAAGGATCTGTCCTGGGACCGGAGCTTTTCAACCTCTTCATAAATGACCTGGAGACAGGGTTGAGCAGTGAAGTGGCAAAGTTTGCAGACGACACCAAACTTTTCCGAGTGGTGAAGACCAGAAGTGATTGTGAGGAGCTCCAGAAGGATCTCTCCAGACTGGCAGAATGGGCAGCAAAATGGCAGATGCGCTTCAATGTCAGTAAGTATAAAGTCATGCACTTTGGGGCAAAAAATCAAAACTTTAGATATAGGTTGATGGGTTCTGAGCTGTCTGTGACAGATCAGGAGAGAGATCTTGGGGTGGTGGTGGACAGGTCGATGAAAGTGTCGACCCAATGTGCGGCGGCAGTGAAGAAGGCCAATTCTATGCTTGGGATCATTAGGAAGGGTATTGAGAACGAAACGGCTAGTATTATAATGCCGTTGTACAAATCTATGGTAAGGCCACACCTGGAGTATTTTGTCCAGTTCTGGTCGCCGCATCTCAAAAAAGACATAGTGGAAATGGAAAAGGTGCAAAAGAGAGCAACTAAGATGATTACGGGGCTGGGGCACCTTCCTTATGAGGAAAGGCTACGGCGTTTGGGCCTCTTCAGCCTAGAAAAGAGACGCCTGAGGGGGGACATGATTGAGACATACAAAATTATGCAGGGGATGGACAGAGTGGATAAGGAGATGCTCTTTACACTCTCACATAATACCAGAACCAGGGGACATCCACTAAAATTGAGTGTTGGGCGGGTTAGGACAGACAGAAAGAAAATAGTTAGACAGACAGAAAGAAAATATTTCTTTACTCAGCGTGTGGTCGCTCTGTGGAACTCCTTGCCACAGGATGTGGTGCTGGCGTCTAGCCTGGACGCCTTTAAAAGGGGATTGGACAAGTTTCTGGAGGAAAAATCCATTATGGGGTACAAGCCATGATGTGTATGCGCAACCTCCTGATTTTAGAAATGGGTTATGTCAGAATGCCAGATGCAAGGGAGGGCACCAGAATGAGGTCTCTTGTTATCTGGTGTGCTCCCTGGGGCATTTGGTGGGCCGCTGTGAGATACAGGAAGCTGGACTAGATGGGCCTATGGCCTGATCCAGTGGGGCTGTTCTTATGTTCTTATGTTAAGGATAAGAAGGGCACTATTTCAGGCTTCTGCAAACTTTACATAACAGCCTTTCAACTTAGCTCTGATTTTTCTAAAATATAGAGGGCAAATGGCTTGCTGACATGAACTGGAATTCAAGAGCCCCTTGCAAAATCTGATAAGCAATAATATAACAGATGCGCTGTAAAGTCTACATGTTGTTATATTTGGTGGGTGGGTGATCACAACTCCACCGAATAATTCCCCGCTTAACAGATGATACATAATGCTGAAGTGCTTTGCCCTTCCACCTCATGTTGTGAAAAACAACTAAGCAGCACTGCATTTAATTAAGCTCAGGATTCTTAGCAGGATGCAGTCAATCACAGAAATTAGAGGTTAAAAATGTCTGAGAAAATAGAGAGCATTTTAAAATGTTTTCATTAAACATGTCAGCTTCTGCCTTCAGTAATGGATTTTGTGACTCCACTTGTCAGGGTGTCTCAAGCTTCTCTAATGACCTAATCCTATAAGGATGTTCTTATGTTCTTATTTTCTTATGTTCAGTGTTGCATGGACACTGGCGTGATGTCCATCATATCCTAAGACCATCCAAGCTACACCACGCCAGCACAGCTCTCCCAGTAATGCTGGTTTGGCCGCCCCAATAACATGGCACAATCCTTCCCTGCAACACTGATGGCATCCATGAAAACCCTGACACAGCCCATCATCCACAGAGCAGCACCCTTACATTGGCACATAATCGGTGCAACATCCGTGCATCATCAGTGTGATGTCCAAGGAGCCATTCATTGCATCCACGCAGCCCCAATGCTGGCGGCCAGAGAAGTGCCACCAGGGTGAACAGACCAGGGGCAGGTGCAGGGCCAATGAGTACCCAACGTTGGGTGGTCTCTCCCCTGCCATCTACACACACACACACACACACACACACACACACAACATGACACTATTTATACCCTGGAGCAAACCTGAAATGAGCGGAGTCCCCAGATGTCTCTCATACTGAAATTTTAGTTCTTAATGAGACAGTATGTATTTGTTGGATTTAAGGGAGTTTTGACTATATGCAATTTTGGCTTTACACATTTGCCTCGGAATGTTACACTTGTGTAAGATGTGAGCCAACTTCATTTTACAATTTTGCGCAACCAGTCAAAAATACAACCAATTCCGATTAAGCCGTTTCTGCCCAAAGTTGCATATACACAAAAGGGATCAGATGTGCACATCTGTGGCTGGGCAAAAATGGGTTAATTACATCAGTTTCTGTTAATGTTCTGCATCACCTAGATTTTGTCTATATTTCACCATACAAAATAAAAGGGTCAGCAACGTCTTATACCTTGGAGTTCCGGGTCATTTTTAGCAAGCCCCATTTCTCAATAAAATGCTTTTTAAGCTGCCTACCTTCCCTCACCCTGACCATACCAGATAATTTTACCATAAATTTCATAACCCAAACACTACCCAATCACTTCTCCACCGAAGGAAGATTACTTCAATTCCTGTGTATGCACTGCAGGCTGTCCCCCAACTGACCATGCGTGACATTTGAACACTGTGTCACATGATCAATGTAGCCAAGCTAAAAGTGAGTGTCATTTTTAAACCTAGTAAAATAAAGAGGAAAAAGTCATGGGGGAATTAATATATCAACTAGGCCCTCTGCCGCCAGCACCAATGCAGTCCCACACACCTCCATTGGGGGCAATCAAACCCCTGCTGGGGGTAAGTAAAATTATTTTGCACTGGCCTTCTGGTAGCCTGCCCGATCTCCAATGGGTCTCCTTAGACATAAACCACCTGTTTTGGTGGCATATGTCCGAAGAGAAAAACGGAGCGAAGAAGAGATTTAAAAGTACACCGTTGCCACTGGGTCCACACCTCCCACCTCCTCTTCATCCCTCCCTGCCCAGACCTCCTACTCCCTTCCTCCCCACAGCCCACCCCCACCATTGACTTACCAGCACAGGTCTCCAGCTTGGCCCCTACTGCACAGCCAGCACCACTTGCCATTTCTGGCAGAAGCCAGTTGCCCACCGTATGGTGTTACGTATTACGATGTTGTAGGTCAAGCTGCACTGCCAGAACACTAATTCTGGCAGCACAGCCCAATCACAAAAATTGCAAGTGCATAACAATTCAATTGCACTGCCATTCAGGGGGCGAAAGAATCACAATTTCCCCCCTCATTCTGACAATGAAGCATGTTTTAAAAGATCTCAATTCATCATGAGAAAAAAAAAATATTTAGTAAATGGCAGGAAAATACAGAATTATCCCACACTTCAACCTCTCTTATCAAGCTCTACCTGCTTTAATACACTGTGGTCAGAATCTGAAAAAAAAACTTTTTTCAGCCATATAGCATATCAAAATGATGTGATATCAATATCATGCATGCCCATTTTCCTGGAGGAAGTCTTCTGAACCAGAGGTAGAAAATGATGTCTAAAGCCAGTTTTCCATTTAATAATTAATTTCCAGCATTTCCTTTTATGCTAAAAATAGCACAGAGATGATGGAGTAAAAGTACATGAAAGGAACCGTCTCAATGAAATCTCTTTTGGCTTCTTCTCTTGTCACTTCAAATACTTATTCACATGCCATCTCACCAATGGAAACAACACCAGTGCAGACAGCCCTTATGGAATAAACCCTGTGGTCGGAGGTTGGGGTTTTAGATTGACAGAAGAAGCTGCATGTATGAGGTGCATGTTCTCACGTGGCAACTGTGACCATAATAATAAAGGGCCTTGTGGTATCATCAAGACTAGAAAGCAGTCATTTAATTTCCTCTTGCAAATTCATTCTGCCGCTGTTTTCCTATCTATACTCTCGTATACATTTACCTGATAACTGAGGATTTTCCCTTCATGCTTCTGATGGATTGTATACCACAAAAGGTTCTGTTGAAATAAGCATGTTAAGTCTTTGAGGTGCTGCCACTGGCGAAACGGAGAGGGGTCAGGGGGCAAATGCCTGGGAAACCACCCAAGGGGAATGCCGCGACCCCCTCCCCCACTGCCTGGTGGGATTTTTTGTTTGTTTCGTTTCATTTTGCAGGTCTTTTGAGGGCCTTCTGAGGCCTCCAAAGGGCCTTCAGAGGCCTCCTGAAGGCGTAAAAATATCATTTCTGGTTTTTGGCAAAAATTGGAAGTGACATTTTTAGACCTTCCAGAGGCCTCAAAAGGCCTTCTTGGGGCTGCAGAGGCCATGGACACCCTCTCTGGTGCTCAGAAGGCTTCAGGATGTGCCTGGTGGGGTGGGGTGGGGTGGGGTGGCATGGGGGTGGCATTTTGTGATCCAGCAGCACAGAGGCTAGGATAGGAATTGGGTGCCAAAATACTTTCTGTTGTTTCTGCTGCTACAGACTAATACAGCTATCCCTCTGGAAGCTGCAACCATGATGGAATCACCTGGTTGGTATGGGATAGCTACCAGAGATGAAAATGTCCAATGAGGGCCAAATTAAATGAGCAGGTCGAGATCCATGATCAGACCTTTCTGATCTGTAGCCATGGATAGCACACTTTTTGATGAAGTCTTTGGTACTTCTATTCGTACATTTGCTTCCCCATGGGTCCAGTGGCAGCTTCAGGGGCTGATTGATATCTGAAAAATGACAAGAGGGAAAGATAAATCCCTTTCCTCAGTGCCGTGGTTTTAATCCAATTTGGAGGCCCTTCTCATGGCTGTTTTTAAAACATTTTTAAAGAGGTGGGAGATGTGATCACGAATCTCCATTGTCTCATTGAGTTCGGCCTTCAACATACGATTTGCATTGGAAAACACACTGCATAATGTTTATGAGTTCTTCAGAACAATGCTTCTTAGCATACTGTTAGATTGTAAGTTGATCAGGGCAGAGGCTTGCCTGTTTCATTTATGTCGACTTAATGAAGCACCAAGTGTAGCAATGCATCATAGATAATGAAAGCAGCAACAATAATATTTGGAATGAGAACAGACTACAATATTTTATTACAAAGCGTGTTGTGATAATAGTACAGACCAGGGAGACTCAAAAGTGAGGAGGCTTTTCACATAACCCTTTCAAGTAATGGCAACTGCAGATTTCAATCAGACTATGTCAGAGTTTCTCAAACTGTGGTTCGGGAACCCTTGATGGGTCATGACATGATTTCTGGTGGGTCCCACAGAGCCTCCAATGAAAACATGAGTGATGGAAAGAGCAGAAAACTAATTCTAGAAAAGAACTAGAAAACTAAAGAGCAGAAAACTAATGAAAGCAGCAGCAATAATATTTGGAATGAGAACAGACTACAATATTTTATTACAAAGCGTGTTGTGATAATAGTACAGACCAGGGAGACTCAAAAGCGAGGAGGCTTTTCACACAACCCTTTCAAGTAATGGCAACTGCAGATTTCAATCAGACTACGTCAGAGTTTCTCAAACTGTGGTTCGGGAACCTTTAATGGTCATGACATGATTTCTGGTGGGCCCCACAGAGCCTCCAATGAAAACGGATGATTAAAACGAGTGATGGAAAGAACAGAAAACTAATTGCCTCAAGCCCTGAAGCTGTTCAAAAATCTGACAGCTGCTAACTGCCCTGCAAAGAGCTATATGCTTGCAAACTGCCTGCAGTTTGCAAGCATATAGGGAGATAAATATTTGAGCATCCTTTTTCTGATGCGCTTTTTCCCAAGTCCCTCAAAGACAGGTAGTGGGGGCAGGTGAAGGCTGGGTCACATAACTAAGCCCTCAAGCCTAAAGACTATTCATTAGGACTCTGCCTCATTACAAGAAATGGATCAAGGTTTTTTAAAAAATATATAAAGTCTCATGGAGTAAAAAAATCCTTTCCACAGACTTTAAGACCACATTCAACTAGTGAGCTCTCCCTTAACATTTTGTCCTTGAATATGAAGGGCATTATCAAAGGACTGAGATAATGAAAACACTAGAAGGAAAGATGTAAAAGCTCCTCTAAAAGACAGACGGTGAAGAATAAAACACATTATTGTAGCCAAAAGTTACTAAGACCCTAAGCCTGGGAAATTTAGGTTAAAATCTGGCTTCTATAAAAGCCCACTCCATATGTATATATACCCAGATACTTTCTAATCCAAAAATCAGCTCACTGATTTTTATCATACCCCCAATTACCTAATCAACCATCTGTTCCATCTAACTGCTGTCCAGTTCCATACTTCTTAAAGGCACTTGTTGTTCCTCCCTGCTCTCCATTAAACCTTAGAATCCTGGTGTTTTTAAGAACAGGGGTCCAAGCCTGGTGCTAAAAAGTTTGGGAACCACTGATCCATGTTATCTTTTAACTTCCCTAGCTCAGGATGAGGTGGTCATGAGCATGCTGACACCATATTCCAAGGTCTATGGGCTTCTCACCTTCCCTGCATGCCCCAATGGCTACTGCATACCTCTTGTGTCTGTGCCACTTGAACACCAGCCTGAGGTGACTGGGCCCACATGTAGCCAGGGCCTTGAACTGACTCCTCCCCTTTAGCAATTCCTTTTGAGATCCTAAACCTATTATGGAAGACTCTGAGAGCCCAATCTTGGGCTCGGTGCACCAGCTCACCGCTGGCGCACACTGCCACAAATGTGTCATAAGGCACGTTTGCGGGCCCTACCGCCAGGAAAGTGCCAGTGGTAGCCCAGCACCTCCAGGAGCCTTCTTCAGCAGTGATTCTCAATGTTTGTCCCTTGCAGTACCACTTCACGTGGTCCACCAGCTGGGAATACCACCAGAAGTAACTGGTGATGTCATTGCCAGTTACATCTGGGTTGGGAGGCCAGATGTGATACAACAAATACCAATAAGAGATTCAGGGTGGAGAGGAGGGCTTTTATGAGTGCACAAAAAGCACACTTTGGAACTCTGCCTGCCAAACCAAGTCTTTCTACTGATGTTTGTTGTGTTGCGCTGCTGGGCTTGCTGCCAGGCAGCTGGTGTCCAGGGGTCCTGCACGTTCTACCAGACACCACCTTACGTACCACCGGTGTTGCCCATACCACTGGTTGAGGAAACACTGTTCTACAGGATTCTTTAGAGAGCCTCTAGGAATAATCCCAACTGACCTCTGGGGTGGGACAACAGAAGGAGGCCAGCTCAGATACTTCCTCCTGCAGCCAGGCCAGCAGCCAACAAACCTGGAAGGAAGGGTGGATTGGGAGAAATGAATGCCTTCCAGCCAACCGACCAGATCACCATCACTGTTTTCTGGCAACAGCCCAGGCAAGTCCGCATGGCAGTGACTGGTAGCAGCAATTGGGTGGGTGAATGAGTGGAGCTTCCTCCCACCTTCTTCCCAGTGTCATCTCCCTTTTCTTAGACCAGACCAGACCAGACTAGTGAGTGGGGGGGAGGTGAGAAGAAGCAAGTAAACATGCTCCAACAATGGCTCCAAACTGGCCATTGGCTGAAGGCCCAGGACACCCTGGTGCACTCTGCATAAACTGAAGAGTCAGGTCCCCATGCCAGAGGATAAATGAGGGGCATGCCAATTAGATATTGGCACATTTGGGACAACTGGGGGAGGGAAGGGAGATGGAGGCAGGGCTACATGAACAGGGGAAGTATAATATTTTTCCAGGTACTTAAACTTCATCAATGTAGTTCAAAATTAAATATAAAACCATGTTCTCCTATTGCTTCTCCTGAAAAAGCAGCACAAGTACTTAACCCTTGCAGGGGAATATATAAAGTTCCCCAGGGATATAAGCATCCTGGAAGTGAAGCCTGTTCTAGGAGCTAAGATGGTTCATCTTCATACGGGAATGAAAGACAGATGCATTCTTATCCTGCGTTGCAGGCTCTGGGCCGAACTGCTATTCCAACTGGCTCGGAAGCACAGCCCCAGCTCCCAATTAATTCCTGGTCACCTCCACCGTGGTAGAAAATGTATTTGGCAGATGGTTTCTACAGCCTACCATTCTCCCTCAAAGTATAGCTGTACATCCAGAATTATATTAATTATGTATTATAATGTATATTATATCCCTAACAGATAGAAGGAGTAGAGGCATTTGTTCAACTGACAATCCTCTGCTTTCAAAACATGGGTAAAAAATCATGTTATTAGTAATACTAAGGAGTCATTTCCAGCTAGTACTATTCAGATGAAAATCGCTGAAGATCTAATGCATTCATAGTTGCCAATCTTTGCAGTTCATTTCAGAGGTGACAGAAGGGCATAGCAGGGGATGATTCCTTTATCTCCTCTAGTACCTTCACCCCTGCCATGATGGCAATGTTCTAATGTTTTTAAACCATCCTCTTCCTGTGTTTTCCAAAGGAACAGAGGAAATTATAATTGTCTTTAGCCTTCTGTATGCTCTTAAAATGCATTGCCTCAAGAATCATATGGCCCGATCCTATGGGCTGTTTCGGATGGCACTGCCGTTCTCATTTAAAATTTGAAAGCTAACATTTGCTGGAGATTTTCCTAACCTGTGAAGGCACCAGGTCCCAGGGCACACAGCACATCTAAGACCCTGGTGGTCCAGACCACAAAACCCTTTCAAGGACTATCTGTGAGTATTTTTACAAAAGGGGATCATTTGTGATGTTTAGCAGGATCCTTGCTGTGCATCTGTCTGGATTTTAAACTATTTGGCTGAGGGCCAGGCCTAGGAACAAGGAACCCTCTTGTATAGACCCCTGAGTACAAGTAACTACATTTTACACTTAGTATTTCAAATGAGATTAGAACTTGCTTCTTCGGGCCTTGATTGTACCAATCACAAAAAGATTGATGTGTTCCCTGTCGAACTGCAAAAGAAAACTCATTGCTTCACGCATGAATTATTCACAGCTCCTAATGTTTACTATTGAAACAAATGGCATCTTTGGACTTCCTTGCTGGAACGCTGTGCTAAGGTTGGATGAAAGGAAAGGATACTCATAATGTCAGAGTTGTAGATTTACAGCATCACTGACATCAGCATTAAACTGAATTGAGGCTGCATTTGAAGACTGTGTAGATACCGCATTTACTGACAAACAGCCCAATCCTATCTAAATTCCTCACAGTGGTGCGCTGGCACAGGTATGGGCAATGCTGCATTCCATGGGGAACTTTTGACTACTAAAGGTCTCCTTGGGGTAAGGTGACATTTGTCCCCTTGCGCTGGAGGAAGCCCCAGCAGCCAAAATGGATCAGACCTCCGTCAGTAATATTGCTGGCTTTATGGCACTTTTATGACAGTGCGCACTGATGGGGCACTTACTCCACCAATGCACCAGCTCAATCGGATTGGGTCATGAATTGTTTATATCTTGAGAATGTTTTCTGCTTTTGGTTTTAGCCCTCCTGAGTGGTTTGAGTAAAGAGATTTAATATCAAAAGAAAATAGAATTAATAGTACATGAACATGTTAGATTGCTATTTGGGGGAACAATTTTCCAGGGCCATGTCCTGAATGGAGGCTAGGGCTGGCCACAACCAGGGTTGCCCTGTAAGCAGTGGTTCAACTTTGTTTCAATTCACTAATGAGTCACATTGATCAGCCTCTCCTTGAATGGAATAATAGCTAAAGAAAGCAATTGACATGAATTACTGGTTGCATATGCTCCAAGGAATTAGTCAATCATTAGGGAGAAGTTCTGTGAGAACCAGATGGGGGATTGTATTTCCTTCATTTCTTTTGTGTCCTGATCTTAGAGTTCCTGCCTGACCCATCCATCAATGCAGAACCTCACTCATTATGTTCTCAAGGTCAGTGCTTAGCAAGCCAGTTGATGGGGGGTGTTCTCAGAGTAATTTTCTCTTTCCAGAGGGGGTCTTAAGTGGCTCAAAATAGTCCATCATACTGAACACTCACACTGAGATGTACTTCAGGGCCTACCTTGTCATTCTGAGCAGTTTCCTGCATGCAAATGCAGGGGGTGCAGCTGCTGAAACTTGGACAGCTGTGAAGGCTCATTAATCAAGGGCACTTTCTTTCCTGCTTTTTCCCCTTTATATCAAGGAAGGTAGTTTGCACGAGTCAGCGCTTTTCCCCATTTACCTGTGACAACGCTTTTCTAAACCTCAGAAAGACATCTTGGGTGTTCACCTCTGGAAGATGTTCTGAGTCCTGCAGAGGCACTGCGTATCAACCTCTGCAACCTCTGCAAGCTTCAGAATGGCTATTTGGGCCAAAAAAAATGCAACTACCAGTTTCCTCAGAAAACCAGAAATTTTTAATGTCTATGGGGCATTAGGAGACCCCTGAGGGCTTCCATGGGCCTCAGAATGCCTTATAAAGCAATAAAAAATGTCACTTACAGCTTCCCAAAGAAATCAGAAGTCACTTTTTTTGGCCCAAACAACCATTCTGAAGCTTGCAGAAGCACAGCTCTAGTCAGGTTCAGAGGGGCATCAGGGATGGGAGGGGCATCCCTGATTATCTGTGGCTTTGCGTAACTGCGGGAGGGGGTGGTTCTGAAACAGGTTCTGATACCAGGGCACGCCTGTACTTTTATGTTCCATATTAGAAGTGCAAGAAGTTCAGCAAGCATTTCTTTTTTGTGGGGATGACTGTACATTGGAGTGTGGCTCTATTGCCCTATAAAATTGGCATCTAACTATACCTGTACTAAGTCGCAAGGGTAAAAAAAACAAAAACCGTTTAGCAATGTCTTAACAGGAAGGAGATAGAATTTGTGTCTACCTTTCAGGAAGATTTGAGTCAGAAACAGCCACCCTTGACCCCAAAAGAGCAAATGCGAGAAAGAACTTTCAGAAGACACTGTGCTGTCTTATGGCTACAATGACACAAAGGCAGTGGTGGGATTCAGCAGGTTCTCACCTACTCTATAGAACCCCTACCTAATCCAGCTGTTGGTTCTAAGAACCGTTTGCTGGCCAGGGAGCTTGAGATGTCAGGCTAACTCTCCTGGGGGCAGCAGCCGTGCAGGGCCAACCCGTCCCGGGGGAAAGGGGGTCGCTCCCAGCGGGTGCCGAGGCTGCTGGGGCTGAAGGGGCGAGCTGGATGCGGCCAACTGGAGTCTCCTGCGACGCGGCTGCCGCTCACCAGCCCTTGCGAGCTCGCTTTCGCAGCTCCTGTGAAAGGGCGCGAACAGCCGGCGCGCCTGCAGATGCAGCCTGCTGACGAGGGCGAGAGAAGCAGCCCAGCTGCCCGCCCCACGCCTCCCCTCCCCGGCCAAGCTGGCCGACTGGCGAGTAGACTGCTCCTGCGCCTGGAGGCTCCTTGGGCTCAGCTCTCCCGGTGGGTCGGGGGTGCAATGAAGAGGAGGGTGCCAGAGCAGCTCCTGCCCAAAGAGCCCCCGCTGCCCCCGAGGGCGAGTCCCCCCGCCACACATCCATGGACACACAATGGAACTTACCTCTGGGTAGGCACTGAGCAGAATCCTAACCAGGTCTACTCAGAAGTAACTCCTATTTTGTTCAATGGGGCTTACTCTCAGGAAAGTGTGGTTAGGATTGCAGCCACTGTCAATCAGAAGGCTGGAAGTCAATCAAAAGGAAGCATCTCATCCTCCTCACTGAGGCTGCAATCCTATCCACACTTTCCTGGGAGTAAGTCCCTTTGGCTATAATGACTTACTCCTGAGTAGACATGCATAGGATTGTGCTCAAAGGCTGCACTCCTAGCCACACTTTCCTGCGAGTAAGCCCCTTTGGCTAGAATGAGACTCTATAATGAGTAGGCATGCATAGGCTTGGGCTCTCATGCTGCAGTAAGCTCTATTGATTATAATGGGACTTACTTCTGAGTAGACAGGCATAGGGATTGTGCCCTTATTTCCCACAAGCACAGGACTGCACCATGGGGTTGGTTTTCATCCTTGGGGTTTGGGAATGCAGTTTTGTGCCTGGGATCTTTTCATTGCAATATGTGTTGTTACACAACGATTGTATAATACACTATCAGACACATAGAGGCAATGCTCCCACAGCTGAAATTCCTCAGGTTAAAAAAAGGCAGGAATGTGGCACAAAACATTACTTCATTAAGGGTACTATCCTATGCAGGTCTTCTCAGAAGTAAGTCCTATTGTGTTCAATGGGTCTTACTCCCAGGAAAGTGTGGATAGGATTGCAGCCTTTGCACAGAATCCTATGCATATCTACTCAGAAGTAAATCTCATTATAGCAATGGGGCTTATTCCCAAGAAAGTGGAAGTAGGATTGCAGCCTTAGGGCACAATCCTGTGCATGTCTACTCAGAAGTAAGTCCTATTGTGCTCACTGAGGCTTTCTTCTAGCACCTGTGCAGTCACAATGCAGCCCTGAGGTAAGGGAACAAATGTTCCCTGCCCCCCACCACAGGATGCAGTGCATGCGCTATTGGTACAGCTGCGCTGGCACTGGAAAATTGGATAGGATTGGGTCCTAAGTCCTCTTAACTGTAACTTTCCAGCACCAAGTCCTGGAGGCCTCCTTGTGACAAGGGAATGTTTGTTCCCTTACCTCGGGACTGCAATGTGGCTGCATTGGCTCTGGAAAGTTGGATAGCCCTTAGGCTGCAATCCTACTCACACCTGGGAAGCAAGCCCAATTGACTATATAATGTGATTTACGCCTGTGTAGGCTTGCATAGGATTGGGCTGCTATTCCCAGGTAAGTGTGCTGAGGATGGTACAGTTAGCATTGCTCCTTCTCTAGCAGGAAAGTTCCTTTAGGATTGCAGAGTTGGAAGTTGGAGGGGGAAGCTTTAGAGTTCATTGGAATTCTTTTTGGGGCTGGGTGGTAAAAGCAATAGAGCAGCATTTCTCAACCAGTAGTACTCATACCACCAGTGGTACTTGAGGTGGTGCCCAGTGGTACTCATGGCAGGACCCCCCCCCCCCCCAGACCTCCACTGCCTGGCAGTGAGACCAGCAATACAATGCAACAAACAGTGGTAGGAGGCTCAGTTCTGCTTTTCTTGCACTCAAAAAAGCTCTCCCATCTACCCTGGGAGCCCAGTCCTATGCATGTCTACTCAGAAGTAAGTTCCATTATAGTCAATGGGACTTACTACCAGGAAAGTGTGTACTGTACAGTATAGGAGTGCAGCCGTAATCTTTCAACTTCCTTTGCAGCAGACAACTGAAGCTGAGTTGCTCATTGCTCATTAGGACATGGAACCTGTTGTTAATTTATTTGAATCCCACCACTGCACAAAGGCATAGACTCATCTCACTTCCCCCTCCTCTTTGTGTTACAGATATGCATTCAGCCCAGTTTCTGAAATTATTCCAGGAAGCATGGACAAAACAGGGCCACAACATGGGCCAATTAGAGTTACATCTTCTCTGACGATGACAGTTTGGATTTGTGTCCATTGTGTGCCTTTGCTAGGGGGTGAAGAATCAATGAGAGATATTGCAAGGCGGTATCTCCCAGTTTTATACATACAAATAATGGCTGTTTTTCATCACCTAGGACTAGTTTTGTAGCACTAGATGTTACTGGAGAAGGGATGAAGAGGAGGAGACCAGACGTTGCTGCATTTGGCAGCAGCCAAGCATCTCCTGTAACATCTAGCTTCAACCTATGTAGTTCATGGGTTTTAGTGTCTATTTAGTTTGTATGTGTTTCCATTATATCCATTTTCTCCGGCAATGGCTCGAGTGCCTGAAGGCAGCTTATCCAAGCATTAGCCCCATTATAACTGAATGAAATGGGCTCAGATGATCTAGTGCATTCATTACCAGCAACTTAAGAGCAGATATTGAAGTAATAACTTGGCCAATGCAGTCAAATTGCACACGCTATCCTGTTTGTCTCCAATCTGACCTACATTGTTATATGCCAGATTGAACATTGTGTTGCTAAAGTGCAACTTCTGTTGCACCCCGTCCCTAGAACGCTTGCTGAAATGTGAGGTATAAAAAGAAAATATCTACAGGAAATGCTTTTAAAAATACAGAGGTTTTTGACATTTAAACATTTAAAAGATCCAGGATAGACCTTTTCTGTGAATCTTTACCATGCTACTCAGAAATCTGAAATGCCCCCACCTACTTATATCTGCAGGAAACCTTTAAACGGGAACATAGTTGTTTGCAAATAGTTGGTGGGATTGAAGTTGGGCGATTGTTCTTGCATTTAGCCTTTTCAGCCAAAGGTATCCAAATCCATCCCTGCAAAAAGACAAGGCCTTCTCCAGTGGGCTCTCCAGTGGTCAGTACTCCATCGGTGCGGTAGCTCCTCCCTCTCAGATAGGCAGGTCAGACAAAAGTCTTCCTGAGGGGAAGGACTCCCACCGCTTCCCCAGACTGACCTTGCCTTTAGGAGCCAAGTTGGGCAAAGTCATTCTGCTGGCCAGCGAGGCTGACCAGCTCTGCTTTAGATTCTGCGGGGCACACAGCCTCTTTCTCCTGACCTGTGGAGTCTCAGAGCCCCTTCTCTAGCATGGCGCTGCCTTGCAACTCTTCCTCGGCCGTCCTGCCTACCTCAGGCATGCTACCTCCAGCACTTGCAGAGATAAAAGTGGAAGACAAACTGCCTGTAGTTTACTTGAGCATTACGGGGCTAAATCTAGAATATTCTTATGGGATGGAGTACGACTACATTTGTGGATTAAACATTTCTAAAGCTCCCAGGGACGAAATAAAATGGCATCGGGCTTGCTTCCTGCTTGCAGCTTACCCGTTGATTGGGACAAAAAGCAAATGGTCAATGTCACAGTCTTGGATAGACTGGTTATTCTTTTCACACTCCATAGAACTGGACAAAGACTGCTGTCGACATATGTTACTGTTTGTTTGGGCTTTCCTCAGATTCGCTTTGTTATTCTAATTTCAGCATGTGGCAAACTGATGAAGATCACTGGCCCTATCACAGTCAAGACATCTGGAACCCGCTTTGGAGCCTGGATGACAGATCCACTAGCATCAGAGAAAAACAACAGAGTATGTGGCTTTTATTCCCCCCTTACTGGATGCTAAGCAGGGATCCTCCCAATTAGCCAATGAATAGTCTTATACAGAGTCAGGCCATAGGTCAGGGGTGGCCGAACCACAGCTTATGAGCCACATGCGGCTCTTTGAGCTATAATGTGCAGCTTGCAGAAATGCTTGGCTGGGCTTCTTTTTGCATCACAATTAATATAAGGGGTAAATAAAAAATTGTCAAGCTGTATTTATTTATTATTTACCGGGAATATACTGAAAGTTCACTGGATTAAAACATAAATTTAATGTTCCTGGTGAGTAATATTTAAGAATTTAAATTCCTCTTAAATACTCAGACTCTCAAACATCTGAAGTTTATCATATGTGGCTCTCATGTTAAGCACGTTTGGCCACCTCTACCATAGGACCACTTGGTCCATCTCACCTAGTATTGTCTGCCTTACCTGGCACTGGCTCTACAAAGCCTCAAGCTTTTTCTAACACCGGCTGCCTGAGGTAGCTTTAAGTGGAGATGTCAGAGATTGAACCTGACATCTGTTTTGCCAAATCCCAATCCACTGGGCCTTGCAAGCCAGTCCAATCAATCAGAGTTGCCAATAAGCCAAGTTCCAGTCCAAAGTCAGGTTCCAGGTAGATCAGTCCAATCAATCAGGGTATCCAAATCAAAGTCCAAAGCCAAAGTCCAGTCACAATCCGATTCCCGATTCCATAAACCCAGTCAATCAGTCAGTCTCCTCTCCTACCTCCAACCTGCACTCCTTCAAAACCCACCAACCCTTTCTGCCTCAGGTGCTCCTTATATCCCTGAGGGCCTTATTACCTTCCAGTGGCTCCAGCTGTGCAGCACACTCTGCTGGATGCCCAGGTCTTACCCTTAAAGGGGCCACTGCTGACACCACATCTACCTCCTCACCAGATCTCCCGCAATTCCAATACAACATCTCAACATGCAAAGGATGTGGTCTACTAATGAGCCATGTCCCCAGCAAAGCAGAACTTGGCACACTGTTGTACACGTGTACAACATACACATGTTATTCTCTGCATATGTTTACATGTGTTCATTTAAAAACAAAATCCAGGGACTGGACCCCTCAAATTTCAGTTGCACATACTGCTATAGTTACGCTGAATATAATGTAAAATAGTATGCACATATAGATCAACAATCTGTGTACAATATGTTGTGTCCCATGAATAGCCCTCATAAGTTTAGGAAATGGTGGGGTTGAGATGCCAAGTTAGTCCAAAGTAAATGTGCAAAGTGGACAAAGGAGAATGGAAGTTTAGGCTGAGGAAGAGAGATGAGATCAGTGCGTTCTTTAACTTGCTTGGCTGTGCTGTGTTTAAAAAACTGTAGATATTGGGAGAGAAAAGAGTCTTGTTTGTGTGTGTTCACTGAATGTGCATAGGAGCTGGTATTGCAAACTCTTATCCCTAACATATGTGCATTTGTGCCTTATCTGAGAAGACCAGTACAAGCACACCGGAACCCTGCCTGAACACAGAGAGAGAGCCCATGCTCATACAGGTGTCTCTTCAGACCACACAGCTGATATATGTTAGTCTAGGATATAATCCACTACTACAGTATTGCTCCCTCAACACACTTGTATTTGTAGATAGCATTCAAAAAGGATTATAGCGAAGACCACAGTCATATGTTCGCTGGTGTGGTTGCCAGCCCCTGCCTTTGCTTCCATGCCAATCTGGATAAGCAAAGAGACTTTGTCTAAAGTAGCTTGTCTTCCGTGTATGTTTATACAGCACACAAGTGAAGCCCAGCTCCTTTGGGAATGTGTAGCTTATTTATTGTTTAAACACAAAAACAAGAGAAACTGCAGGGGCAGATCGTGATGGAGATGGTGATGACCATGCTGAGTACATATAAAGGGAGTCCAAGGCCATAATCTCAAGCGCCACCTAAAAGTTATTCTGATTATCTATGGGATTGCAATGTCCTGTGTGTAGATGGGCAACTTCAAGCTTTTGATGTCCAGCAATCAGCAGGATGTGAAGACAAGGAGTTCCTTTGCCTTCATTCAACTTTTGCATGGTCAACAGAATAGAACCAAATTTCAGGGGGGATATATCAAATGTACTTGAAAGAACAACTTGGTTTGAAATGATACTTGTTCAACAGTTCACAGTTTCTTCTTCCTTTCGCTTTTCAGGTCTGGTACATGGACAGTTACACCAACAACAAAATTGTCCGCGAGTACAAATCCATCGCAGATTTTGTCAGTGGAGCGGAGTCAAGGACATACACTCTCCCTTTTAAGTGGGCAGGAACCAATCACGTGGTCTATAATGGGTCTCTCTACTTCAACAAATACCAGACCAACATCATCATCAAGTACACCTTTGAGAACGGAAAGGTGCTTGCTCAGCGTAGTCTGGAATATGCTGGCTTTCACAACGTGTACCCATACACCTGGGGTGGCTTCTCAGATATCGACCTGATGGCAGACGAAATTGGCCTGTGGGCCGTATACGCAACCAACCAAAATGCTGGCAACATCGTCATTAGTCAGCTAAACCAGGATACCTTAGAAGTAATGAAAAGCTGGAGCACTGGATACCCAAAGAGAAGTGCTGGAGAATCCTTTATGATATGTGGCACCCTGTACGTCACCAATTCTCACTTAACCGGAGCCAAGGTCTACTACTCGTATTCCACGAAAACCTCCACATACGAATACACAGACATACCCTTTCATAATCAGTACTTTCATATATCCATGCTTGACTACAATGCCAGAGATAGGGCTCTGTATGCCTGGAATAATGGACACCAGGTCCTGTTCAATGTCACACTTTTCCACATAATTAAGACAGAAGACGACACATAAGTTCAACGTTGAATCTGGCCACCCAAAGCAGTGTCATTTGCGCTGAACTCAAAAGCATCCTGCTGGGTTTCTCTTAAGTTCTTTTTCTGAGTAAGAATTCTTAAGTTCTTTTTCTGAGTAAGTAACAAAACAAAACAAAAAGCTTTTTCTACAGTATAATGTATTCCAAATATGGCGGAGCCTTTCTTTAAAACAACCTGGTTGGAATTACAGGTATCTTTCTTAACTCTACACAAAGGCCTGCCATGACTTTGTCATGGAAAGCACTCAAGTTGATTTCAGTGGCTAAAGACATTGTTTAAAAATAAAAAAAAAGATTAATGATCTGCCTTATATTAGAGTCAGAGACTAATGGTGGCTTAAACTGCATGAATGTCTTTTTCTACCATACATCATTTTTAGGGGGGAAAAAATCTGGCCAATTGCTCAACATGGGCATTAATTTGGACAGTGAACGGAAACAGAATGAACATCAATCTTCTTTGTTTTAAAAAAAACTCTTTCAAAGTTGAATATTTAAGAATTTGATTTCTTTAGGGGTGAAAGAAGTAAAATACCATTGGCTGTTACACAATGTCAGAAACGGTGCTGTACAGTCTGTTTTTAAACCTCTTGCAAGGAATTTCTCGATGATCTGTATTTATACCATTGTGTCCACCATTGTGCAATTGTATCTCTTCACTTCTGTGAAAGTCAACTATTTTTTATAAAATATATTGGAAGTTTAATCACGGTTCTGGTTACGGGTTCGTTTTGAAACGTGCTGATATGAAAGTGCTACAGTCACGGAGGTCTTCGTTGCCCAGGCTATCGCCTTGTGTTGACTTCAGTAATACAGATTTTTCACTCATTCTGCTCGTGCTAGGGATTATCTTTAAAAATAGATTATTAGGATGATTTGCCTGAATGTAAACAATATGTGACTGTGCAAAAACTGGGGTCTTTGTTTTCCGTGCTGCTGTCATGTTTGCACATTTCAGTGGTTGCCTTTGCACTCAATCTGTCCCTGATCTTACTGAGTTTCTTTTCCCACCATGATCTATAGTTTCTCCTATATATTCCTAGTTCAACAACAACTATTCTTGCTGTGTCATATTTGTTCATTCATTGTTACCACATGGATCCCTCAAAATGTAAAAGACAAAGAAAATAGGCTAAGATTTCTGTCTACCAGCTTAGGGCCCAATCCTGAAACTGGTGGCTCCAGCCGTGCCAAAATGGTGACCGCAGGATCCTGTGGGTGCTGCAGCTATCACCAGGGTCTCCTTGGCGGAAGGGACCATTTGATCCCTTCCTCCAGGCAGACTGCAGCTGGCAGCAATGGGTTTTCTTGGTTAGGCACTCATGTTTTAACGGGCGCAGAGTCGGGGGGGGGGTTCAGGATGTGACGGCAGATGCCGCCACCATCTCCAATCCCCTCGCAGGCCCGATCCACCCCTCCCCTTGCCCAGTTCCACCCTCTCCATGCCTTTGCTCAACTACCCCCACCCCAAAAAGCCACTTCACCATCCAGCAGTCTCACCTCCAGCAGTGGTGCGGCATCCTCTTCGTGGCGCTGGCCAAACACCAGTGCTCACTCCTTGCCGGGTGCTGCGAACATGCTTCATGCCACATTCGCAATGCCTGGAGCCAGCACTGAGGTTCAGCGCCAGCTTCAAGATTGGGCTGTGCTTACTTTAAAAAGCCTAATTGAGGTGTGAACGGGTCGGTTGATGTGCATTCCAAAAATCTGTGATACACATAATATACTGAATTCCAAATGGAAGGTGTTCAGTACAAAAGAGTATTAGACCATGTTCCCAACCCTGTGATCCTTTTTATATCTCACCGTTCTTCCAGGATGGGACTCAACATGGCATACCAAACCCAGACCTACTTAATTCCAGCAAGGTTGATGTATCTGTGTCTTCAGACCTTCAGATATGCCTTGAGCATCTCTTGGCAGTATCTAAAACTGCTTGATTTGCAGAGTGGAGAAGAGGTATGCAGCCTGAGAATGCCAGAGACAGTTAAAAACCATGCTGCATAAGCACATTTCCTGCATATCTCTCATTTGATCAGGTCTCAAAGCGGCCCATACAATGCACACTGAATATATGAGATCAGCGTTCTATTCCATATCCATCTACACTGCAAACACTCATCCCACCGCAAGAGTCCTGTTTGAGATGAGAGTGGTATTATCTATTCAATTAATTAATTAATTAATTAATTAATTAATAATTAATAATTCAATTTTTACACTGGAAATGGAGATGTAGCACTTGTGCAATTCAGCCTTGGATGATTAAATATGTAGGTGAAAGCCATCATATTAAATCCTAAGTTTTTCACCAATGGCCCAATTCTAGCCCTCTCTCCTGCCGGCATAACAAGTATTGCACTGACAGAGGCTGCTTTACAGCAGTGGCAAAGCAGCCTACCCTGGCCAGCACTGCAGGCTGGCTGGTGGGGAGACCAGAGTAGCCTCCCACCTACTGGCAGGTAACCCAACAGAGCCGGTAAGCCCGTGCAAGGAGTTGGAGGGAGGCGGGGGGGTTAAACAATGTGGGAATGGGCAGAACAGGGTGGTGATGGGGCAGGGTGTAGTGTGGATTGGACCCAGGAGTGATGGCAGCGCATGATGAATCCTAAGGAGCAAAGCAGACTTGCACCAGTAATTGAGCTGGCACAGTTCCAAGCTGACCCATCGAGGATGCTGGGGCTTACCCCAGAGCAAGGGAACAAAGGTCTCCTTACCCTGAGGAGACCGCCAGGAGCCAAAAATCCCCCACAGATTATAGGGGTAGCCCCACCAGCACCGCTGCATTGCCACACAGGGATTTAGATAGGACTGGACTGTAAACGGACTTCTTCCTACTTGTATCTTCTCTTTATCAGAAGCCTACTTCACACAAGATGATTTTCTGAAAAGGGCATAACTTCTGTGAAGGAAGCAGCATGTACCCTATGTATATACCTTGATAATGCATACATAATGGTATATGAGCATTTTATGCTGTTTATCCTACACAGTAGTGGTGTCCAAATCAAAATGTCAAGTTAAATATGGCTATCATTTTAAAAAAGTAACCCAAAGCAACATGGTTCTGTCTGTCTGTTTACACCATTTACCACAAAGAAGTCTGATTTAGTCACAGTCTTCAGCATATGCTATTTTACATATAAAAATAAGGAATTGTATATCCCCTACTTTTCATTCACACATGCCATCAAGCAAATGAAATGTAGCATATACAGGTCCAACCTATTTATACAGGGATTTTTTATACATGGATTTGACTCAACATGAATGGCCCCCTGCAAATGAGAAGGAATGTGCTGATCCCTGGAGAAGGAGAAAAATGCACCCCTTTAAAATCAGTTTAAAAAACTGAACAGTCCTTTAACAATAGCCTCATTAATGAGAGAGAAGGGGGCAGCTGGTTGACAATCCATCAATCCTCTCTCCAGCGGACCCCTTCCTTCCCCCTGAGTGAAAGAAAGGTGATCGTTTTGCATTGGTGAAGGGAGGGGCTGACTGAAGCGACTTTCTAAGCACTTGGAGAAGGACTGATTGATGGATTGTCTTCTTAATGACTCTTATCTTACATCACAAAGCTCAGCAAGGCTGTTTTTAAATCACCGCAAAGAAACTTTTTCAAATGGATTTGCTACAGTGCGTTTTTTGCCATCTACGTGAGTGCTTGGAATGGAATCCATGCGAATAATGAGGCTCAATCTGTATACCTAATTGTTTCTCAACTATCCCATACTACAGGAAACCTATGTTTGATAAAGGCCCAGCTGCTTCTATTCAGTGTTGGCAGGTTGAGGAGATACACAAAATGGCAGTGATTTGCAGGAGTCACTTCACCGAGTCTCAAGTTCCCGAGTCTCCGCCCCCTTGACTCAAGTCGCAAACGAGTCATAACAGGTGGCCATCACAACACATCCTGAGTCTTTTTTAGAGTCAGTTTGTCTCAAGTATGAAAATTTTGGAAAAGCTGTGAAAGGGGAAAGGTAAAAATGAACACAAGCAAGTAAGCACACATACAAAACAGAGTTGCAAGCACACACAAAAGTGAGCCTTGAATCAAGTCTATTCTTTTCATTTTGAGGGTACAACCCCAATTCCCAAGTCAGCTCCCAAGTTTTTGACACATGTGACTTGGGTCTGTACAACTCATGAAAAACCCTCTTTCACGACTCAAGTCCAAGTCATCCAAGATGCGGACATCCCTGAACACACACATCACCACCAGCACCTCTGTGTTTTCTGTGGAGCCATGCCTGATGCACGCCATGGCTTGCTTTTCAAGTGTCAAAAACCTGGGCACAGACTCAGAACTAGGGAGCTTTACCCTAAAGAGACTTGAATAGTCTTGAATCAAAGCTCGCCTTTGTTTGCCACTTCCATAGCTTGACTTGCTTTTTTAAAAGACTCAGACTTGAGTCAAAAATGACTCGAAAAAAGACTATGGATGAGTCACAAGGACTGCCCATCATGGGCGACTCGGGTCATGGGGGCCGAGACTCAGAACTTGACTCAAGACTCAGCATTGTGGCTCCAGCTCATCCCTGTGTGTGTGTGTCAGAGTTCTCATTTAACACTGCCCTGATGTTCCCAGCCCGTCTGCCATCAGTGAAGTGGTGAAGTCCTCCACTTCAACTTTTCAATTTATTGATAAACAAATGCTCTGCTGTTATTCAAGTGAGTGCAGATGGAACACTATAAAGCCATTTAGGGGAACATAAAACTGCTTTATAGAAGAAAACATCTACAATGTATTTCACATGGAATTTGATAACATTTGAACAAGCAACAGAGATAAGATGTGAACTCACAACTACAGCTCTGAAAGTTTAACAGCCCAGTCCTAGTGTGGGCTACTACTGGCGCAGCAACTGCTGCACCAGCGCTACGCATCGTAAATGTGCCGTAAAGCATATTTGCAATTACTTTTGGGTAAGGAGCACCAGCAAGAAGGCCTGTGCTGTCCCGCTGATTCTGGTGTCAGGCCCATGGCCGCTGGTGCAGGTAAGCTCTGTCTGGGACACTGCAGAACAGGGGAGGGCAGAACAGAAGTGGAGAGGGGGTTTGGGGTTTGGGGGAGAATGGGGAGCAACTAACTACATGGGTGAAGCCTTCACTGTTGCCTGGCAGAAAGACTAATTGATGGAAAGGGAAGTATGTGATTTATTTGTAAGTTGGGGGTGAATTTCCCTTGCAAAAACTTTCCACAATTTTTTTTCACGTTCAGGTGGAAATTGGAAAACCTCATGAAAATCCTCCCAATCGTTTTTATGTCTTTGTCCTTCTGAGGTCTTGTTTCAACCATATCATCAAAGATGTAACCAACTGTTTAAATGCATGCCATACAGTATTTTTAATCATTTGAAAAAACACCGTTTGAAAAAGACAATTCAAAAGGCAAGGTGGTGATTCCAAAAAGACCTCCACCTTATTTTCCAAATGGGTCAAAGGTGGGGATCGAGCAGGTTTTTCTTTGGAGCGACTCCCACAAAATGTGAGGCACCACCAGGACAACACGCCTTGGTTCACTTGGCCATGGAATCTATAACAACAGAGCCGCATTACTTAAGCTTCTCAGATGGGAGAAAAAATTCCCTCAAATCATGTGGGCCAAACTGGGGCCTGAAAGCAACAATCAAGCTGCTGCATTCTAGACCAACTGATGTTTCTGAACTGTCTTCAAGACCACCCCTATGTAGATTACACTACAGTAGTCAAGAATTTAGCAGGGCATGCAAAATAATAGGTATTTTTATTTTTGTGCATAAAAAGTTAATCTTTTTCTGGCACAAAAATTCTAGGATTTTTTCCCCCTTTAGTTTGCATTTTTTAAAAATGCATGTTTATACCATCCCCTTCGTTAAAAATGTAAAGTCCATTTTAAGAATGGAGGACAAGAGTCCTAGACTCATGCTTTTCGTTTCCCAAAGCACTTCCACAAGGAGGGAGTGACTGGTGCAGAACGCATTGGGTGTCACCCTCAGGAGCTTCTATTTGGCTTTCCCCAGACTGTTCCAGGCCCATCCACTTCAAGCTCCTGCTGATGAACATGTCTTTGCCACTTGCCGACTGGGCCTAGAGAAGGCCTGAATGGGTTTCCTTGCATCTGCACCAGCCATTTTGCTGGCGCAGAACTAAGGCGAGTAAGGGAGATGGCAGAGGAGAGAGAATGGGGGTAAGATCCTGGTGTGTGCTAGTGCCTCTGGGATCCACTCCCTCCCCTCCCCATTCTGCCTCCCACCCACCCTTCCCTGCCCAGACACCTCCCCCCTCCGCCCCATTGTTCCCAGTATCTGTTCCACTGCCAACTTACTGGCACTGCTGGTGAGAGGCCTCTCCGCCAGCCCATATACATGGCAACCTCTCATGCATGCTGGTGGCCTCATTGTGCATGCTGGTGGCACATCACTCTGCTAGCAGAATGTGTGTTCTGCTGGCAGGAGCCTTCAACATATAGGGGGGAAAGGTTTAGGACAGGCATAAACCCTTTGGTAACATATATATGCACCCATCCTTAGGAAGTCCACATTTTGAGGATCACTGCTTTAGAGTAGGGGTGTCCAAACTTTTTGGCAGGAGGACCACATCATCTCTCTGATGCTGTGTCAGGGTCCAGGAAAAATAAAGAATCAATTTACATTTCAAATTTGAATAAATTTACATAAATGACTATATTAGAGATGGAACTTATATGAATGAATGAAGGTCTTGCAATAGCTCAAGGCCTATAAAAGGCCTTGCACAAAGCAAGGCAGCCTTTCCTTTTCTGCTGCTGCTGCATCACAGATGTGAAACCGCAAGCAATGGAGGGAGCCCTTATCCCACAGCTCACACGAGAGATCAAACAGTTGGCTGTCATGCTGAGATCAATTGCATCAGGCCAGCACAGGCTTCAGCAAGTCTCCAGAGGGCCAGAGGCTCATTGGAGACTGGGGGGCTCCCTGAGGGCCGGATTGGCCTTGCACAATTGGGAGTCCCTGAGGGCCGCAAGTGGCCCCAGGGCCAAGGTTTGGGCACCCCTGCTTTAGAGCACCATAACAGGGTCCAAATGCAATCACAGCTGCAAATTCTGTTCATGGACTGGAAATGCTCTATCTGTATTCCTTTTGGCACGTCTTCTCTGAGAGGAGCATGACTGTCGGGCCACAGATGTTATCTATCACAGCATGGCCAAGAAACCATGGGAAGAGCTGCTATCTGAGAGTCTCCTCAGCACTCCAGTTATTCTAGGCTGAAGACAATAATCAATTCCCCAAAGAGTTGAGTGCAGCAGGATAATGGAACAATGCTTTAATCCTTGATTGCTTCTGTCTCTGAGAATATTTATTTCCTCCCAAGCAGAAGGGTGCTAAATGCCATTCAGCTCAGTAGGCCACATCCACAAGTGCACTCAAGTTCATGCCACAATCACTGTTTCAAACAGAAAACTGAATCTGCTAGATAATAAATTGTCATGGTGTCAACAAGGAAATGAGGAACAAGGAGCAGAGCAGCAGTTCAGAAGAGGTCACAAAATGTCTCACTGTCTGATAACTGTAAACACATTCATCCCAATCTAGCACCAAAGAGCTACCTGTGAATGGAAGTCAGTCTCTCCACATATGGCTAGATGCATCTTTTGAGGGTGATATGGATGAGCATTTGCCATCTGAAACCACACAACAAGAGGCATGCAACTATTTATATTATTCTAAGATTTTGACCCAGCATTTTCTATTTCAAGGAAAAGCTCAAGGCAGTGGAACTGAGCAGGATTAAAACAAAATCAAACCAACACTAACCCAGTGACTGGTATTAGAGCTGGTCCATTGCCACATTTCAAATCAGGTTTGCCTTTGGAAACTTTGGATGCCATATACAGTATCTGCTTCCACAAAGAGTACAGGCTGATTTGAATGATACTGTCTACTGGCCTGTCTGGTATGTGATTAAAAGTAATGGCACACATGTCCTGCCCCTCTCCTCCTGGTGCACTGTCCTGTTCCACTATATGTGTGTGGGAGAACATTGCTACTGGAAAAGGTGCAACAGAGAGCAACCAAAATGATTACTGGGCTGGGGCACCTTCCCTATTAGGAAAGGCTACAACGTTTGGGCCTCTTCAGTCTAGAAAAGAGGCACCTGAGGGCGGACATGATTGAGACATACAAAATCATGCACGGGTTGGACAGAGTAGATGGACAGACACTCTTTTTCCTCTCACATAACACCAGAACCAGAGGACAGCCATGAAAGTTGAGTGTCGGGAAAGTTTAGGACAGACAGAGGAAAATATTTCTTTACCCAGCGTGTAATTAGTTTTTGGAACTCTTTGCCACAGGAAGTAGTGATGGCATCTTGCCTGGATGCCTTTAAGAGGGGATTGGACAAATTTCTGGAGGAAAAGTTCATTACGGGTTGTTGCAGGTCACAAAGCAAGGATGAAACTGGACACCAGGAGGACTTCAAGGAGACAAGCTTTTATTCTTTTAGCCGGCTATGGTCACAGTGGAATTGCTTCCAAAGACTGCGACCCCAGTGCTCTGTAGCCCTGGGGTTGATATACACAATGTTCCATATTGCAAAGCATTAGTTAGACTTCTGACTGGCAAGCAGGAAACATTCAAGCCATGGATACCCTTTTGATTGGCTGGCAGCAAAATTCAAACTACAAGATACATTTCTTGATTGGCTAATATCAGGCAGGGTGAGGGGATTTCCAGAAACACACTGTTTGGGAGAACCCCTCCCTTATAAATTTCTATTTGCAGAGCTAGCTAGCGTAGGGCGTAAAGTCCCTTTTCTTCCACTAGACGACCACCTGTTCATTTGCCTTTTAGCTCGCCATTTCTGCTACTATAGATAAGGAACAAAGAAGTTTGCGGTTAAGCCAAGTCTGTTACACCCTTCCTCTCGCTTTACAGAGCACCGAGGGGCCCCCTCTGGGCACAAGCAGGTGGCTCAGACTTTTGACTTTGGTCAAGGCATACACAGGCCTACACAGGCCTTGACCTTGGTCAGGGAAGCTTTTAGCTGGGGGCTTAAGCAGGGACACACACACTTTGATTCTTGGGGGTCTCTCCCACATTGTTACAAGTCATAGTAGGTATGTGCAAGTTCTTGGTTTTAGAGGCAGGCTGCCTCTGATTGCCAGATGCAGGGGAGGGCACCAGGCCACTGGTTATGTCTGTTGTCTTGTGTGCTTCCTGGGGAATTTGGTGGGCCACTGTGAGATACGGGAAGCTGGACTAGATGGGCCTTTGGCCTGATCCAGCAGGGCTCTTCTTATGTTCTTCAACACTGCCTCTGTGCTACAACACACACACACCTCAAACCCTTGCGGTGTTCCAAATGCACTATCAAATTTGGAAGTGCAGAACTTCACGTTTATTTACAAGGGGCAGCATGAACAAAGGAGCTCCTTCATTCATACTGTCCGTGTAAAGCAGGGGTGTCCAAAGTTTTTGGCAGGAGGGCCACATCATCTCTCTGACACTGTGTCGGGGGCCGGGGGGGAAAATAATTAATTTACCTTTCAAATTTGAATAAATTTACATAAGTTTTCATAAATGAATATATTAAAGATGAACTTATATGAATGAATGAAGGTCTTGCAATAGCTCAAGGCCTATAAAAGGTCTTGCACAAAGCAAGGCTGGCCTTTCCTTTTCTGCCACTACTGCATCACAGATGTGAAACAGTAAGCAGTGGAAGGAGCCCTCATCCCACAGCTCATGCAAGAGGTCAAATAGTTGCCCTCACACTGACAGCAGTTGCGTTGGGCCAGTGTGGGTTCCAACAAATCTCCGGGGGGCCAGAGGCTCATTGGAGACTGGGGGCTCCCTGAGGGCCGCATTGAGAGGCCTCAAGAGCCGCAAGTGGCCCCAGGGCCGGGGTTTGGGCACCCCTGGTGTAAAGAAAACTGGAAGCCCCACACTGCCAGATTTGACAGCAGCCCATGAGGCACACAGTGAGGAGGGGAATTATCTGCTCCTTGCTCAAGCAAGTGGGAAGCAGGTCATTACTGCCTGCAATGGTGGTGAGTTGGAGGGAGGAGGCAGCAGCAGAATCAGGATGAAAGGCATCCCAAATCTGCCTCCCCCTCAGACCCCTTGCAATCTGCTGCTGATGTAGCTCCCATCAGCTGGCCTCATGGGTGGGCTGGCCCTACAACCATCACTTCATGGACAGCAGCCTGACAAACAATGGCTCTTGGACAAACAATGGAAAAACAATAAGAATTAGATGGGGTCAGATTTGTGCAACTCCATAGTACCTCACCAAAGGCAGCCTGAGAAATGATCCTCTAAGTGCTGGATTACATTTTTGCAGCTTGCCTGGATCTACAAATGACCAGTTTTTCCCCCCTTGCACATGGCAGTTTACGATATATGGCTGGGGGACAGTTTTTGACTTGATGACAAGTTGTGCACATCTGTACCATTTAATAGCCACTGTTAAATCGCTACCTATGTAACTGATCCACCTTATAAACTTGACTATACTGTTAAATTACAAAGAATTCCTGGCCATGAGTTGCAATAACGTCAGCCCTTACTTTCCAGTTTGTTAGAGACCGCATCGTCTTCTGCAGCTTTGACTTCCCATGATAATTATATCCTTTCCAAAATACACGGATGCAAAGACCAGTATGTGCAAAATGTTATGAACTGAAGAGAATACATTCAGATCAGCTGGGACTAGGCTCCATAACACATGAAAAATGTATGCCCACAAAATTATCTGTCAAGTGTATGTTCAAAAGGCATTTATTTTGATTCCATTTCTCATCAAAGCTGATTCAACTAACTGTTATAGACACTTGTCTAACGACATGTGTCACCTCCCAGTTTATCACCATCCAATCACGTATGGCCCCTGTCACACTACTCAAAATTGAAAGATTACATTTTGGCATGGCTACCGCTAATGATGCTTTTCTCCAGTGTTTGCTGTGCTGTTCAAAGAACTTTGGGTTGCATACAACCACAGGTTGCAATATTAAGCAGCTACCACAGCTCAGACATGATACAAATTGTCCCAGAGAACTCCTGACACTTCCTTCTGTTGAGTCAGACATTTTTCCATTGGGGTCAGCACTGTGTACACCAGGGTTGTTAAACCTGTTTCATGCAGAGGGCCAAAGTTAGCATTCATGGTGCCTGCTGTCAGCTGGAAGTGACATCATTAAGCAGGAAGTGACATCATTAAGCAGATGACGGCCAGAAACTCACATGGAAACTCATTGGCTGTAAATGACAGAAGAGAAAAAGTGCTAATCGTGTTCATATTTTCAAGATATGGGCGAGCCCAATTATCAAACTGGGAGAGCCCAATTATAATGGGGTCCAGATACATTGCTTCCGAAGGCCACATTCGGCCCATGGGCCTTATGTTTGACACCCCCTGGTCTACACAGACTGACAGTGGTTTTCTAGAGTCTCAGATGTATTTTCCTTTTACAAGGACCTTTTCCATATTTAGCTGAGGACCTTGTGCATGCTGCTGAACTCTCCCTTGAAGCTGTTCTATAAACTTTCTAGAGCTAGAAATGAAATGGTCACATTTTATTGTACACTGCGTACAATAAAATGCGTGGGGTGCGTGGGGTTTAGGGTGAAAACCGACAAGCGGATCGACAACTCTGCACCATGCAACAGAAAACAGAAAACTACTGCCCTAAAGCTGGGCACCTGGAACGTTAGGACAATGACACCTGGCTTCTCTGATGACCTGCAAGAAATAGATGACACACGCGAAACAGCTGTCATCGACATGGAACTGAGCAGACTGCAGATGGACATCGTCGCCCTTCAAGAGACTAGGCTGCCAGATTCCGGATCTGTCAAGGAGAGAAATTTCTCATTTTTCTGGCAGGGAAAACCACCAAACGAAACCAGGGAACATGGCGTTGGCTTTGCGGTCAGAAATACCCTGCTGAAATCCATCATCCCACCTACTGTGGGAAGTGAAAGAATTTTGTCCCTGCAGCTCCAGTCATCAGCAGGACCTATCACTCTCATCAGTGCTTATGCACCGACTCTGTCGTCTCCAGCAGAAGCCAAAGACAAATTCTATGATGACCTGGCCACCACTGTCAAGAAAATCCCTGTAAAAGAGCCATTGTTCATCCTCGGCGATTTCAATGCTAGAGTTGGTGCTGATAACAGTTCATGGCCCACTTGCTTAGGTCAGTTTGGCACTGGGAGGATGAACGAAAATGGCCAACGCCTGCTAGAGTTTTGCTGTCATCATGGTCTCTGTGTCAGCAACAAGTTCTTCAACACAAAGCCCCAACATAGAGTCTCTTGGAGACATCCAAGATCAAAGCACTGGCACCAGCTCGACCTGATCCTCACCAGACGCTCCAGCCTTCCCAGCATCAAGATCACACGCAGTTATCATGGTGCTGCCTGCGACACTGACCACTCCCTGGTGTGCAGCAGAGTGAAACTGCAAACAAAGCGACTGTATCACACGAAAAAGGAAGGAAGACCTCGCATTGATACCAGCAAGACCCGGGATCAGAGAAAAGTGGAGGAATTTGCACAAGCGCTTGAGGAATCTCTTCCAGGCCCGGCCGACGCAAACGCATCCAACAGATGGGAACATTTCAAGAATACCGTTTACAACACCGCCTTGTCCATATTCGGCAAGAAGACCAACAAGGCGGCAGACTGGTTTGAAGCCCACTCTGAGGAGTTGACACCAGTCATTGAGGAAAAGAGGAGAGCTCAAGCAGCATACAAGGCCTGTCCCAGTGAGCGCAACCTGCAGGTCCTCCGAACTGCTCGCAGCAAAGTCCAACAGACTGCCAGGAGATGTGCTAACGACTACTGGCTCCAGCTCTGTTCCGAGATACAGATAGCAGCTGACACGGGCAACATCAAGGGGATGTATGATGGTATCAAGCAGGCCCTAGGTCCAACACAGAAGAAAATTGCCCCTCTGAAGTCTGCCACAGGCGAGGTCATCCAGGATCGGGCGCAGCAGATGGAACGCTGGGTGCAGCACTACTCTGAGCTATATTCCAGAGAAAATGTAGTCACCGAAGAAGCACTGAACAACATTGAGTGCCTGCCTGTGCTGGAAGAGCTTGACAGTGAACCAACCCTAGAAGAACTTCACGTGGCCCTGGACTCCCTTGCCTTTGGCAAGGCACCTGGAAAAGACAGCATCCCTGCTGAAGTCCTAAAATGCTGCAAAGAGATCATCGTCACTGAGCTGCATGAAATCCTCTGTCTCTGCTGGAGAGAAGGTGGAGTACCTCAAGACATGAGGGATGCAAACATCATCACGCTGTACAAGAACAAAGGTGACAGGGGTGACTGCAACAACTACCGCGGCATCTCTCTCCTTAGCGTTGTAGGAAAGCTGTTTGCCCGAGTTGTACTAAAGAGGCTCCAGGTACTTGCAGAGAGCATCTATCCAGAATCGCAGTGTGGATTCCGAGCCAACAGGTCCACCACTGATATGGTATTCTCCCTTAGACAACTGCAGGAGAAATGCAGGGAACAACGACAGCCACTCTTTATAGCCTTCATAGATCTCACAAAGGCTTTCGACCTGGTCAGCAGAGACGGCCTCTTCAAGATTCTCCCCAAGATTGGATGTCCACCCAGGCTCCTCAGCATCATCAGATCTTTCCACAAGGACATGAAGGGCACTGTTGTCTTCGATGGCTCCACATCAGACCCTTTTGACATCCGAAGCGGAGTGAAGCAGGGCTGTGTTCTTGCACCAACCTTGTTTGGGATCTTCTTCGCTGTCCTGCTGAAGCAGGCCTTTGGAACTGCAACAGAAGGCATCTATCTCCGGACCAGATCAGACGGAAAGTTCTTCAACCTCTCCAGACTGACAGCAAAATCCAAAGTCCAGCTGAAATGTCTGCGTGACTTCCTCTTTGCCGACGATGCAGCTGTCACTACCCACTCTGCCAAAGATCTCCAGCAGCTCATGGATCGTTTTAGCAAGGCCTGCCAAGATTTTGGACTGACAATCAGCCTGAAGAAAACACAGGTCATGGTTCAGGATGTGGACTCACCTCCCTGCATTACAATCTCTGAGCATGAACTGGAGGTTGTCCATGACTTTGTGTACCTTGGCTCAACGATCTCCGACACTCATTCTCTCGATACCGAGCTAAACAAGCGCATCGGTAAAGCAGCTACCACGTTTTCCAGACTCACAAAGAGAGTCTGGTCCAACAAGAAGCTGACGGAACATACCAAGATCCAGGTCTACAGAGCTTGCGTCCTGAGTACACTTCTGTACTGCAGCGAGTCATGGACTCTTCGCTCACAACAGGAGAGGAAACTGAGCGCTTTCCACATGCGCTGCCTCCGATGCATCCTCGGCATCACCTGGCAGGACAAAGTTCCAAACAACACAGTCCTGGAACGTGCTGGAATCCCTAGCATGTATTCACTGCTGAAACAGAGACGCCTGCGTTGGCTTGGTCATGTCGTGAGAATGGATGATGGCCGGATCCCAAAGGATCTCCTCTATGGAGAACTCGTGCAAGGAAAGCGCCCTACAGGTAGACCACAGCTGCGATACAAGGACATCTGCAAGAGGGATCTGAAGGCCTTAGGGATGGACCTCAACAAGTGGGAAACCCTGGCCTCTGAGCGGCCCGCTTGGAGGCAGGCTGTGCAGCATGGCCTTTCCCAGTTTGAAGAGACACTTTGCCAACAGTCTGAGGCTAAGAGGCAAAGAGGGAAGGCCCATGGCCAGGGAGACAGACCAGGGACAGACTGCACTTGCTCCCGGTGTGGAAGGGATTGTCACTCCCGGATTGGCCTTTTCAGCCACACTAGACGCTGTGCCAGAACCACCTTTCAGAGCGCGATACCATAGTCTTTCGAGACTGAAGGTTGCCAATACAATAAAAATTGTACACTTTCTTTTGTCACCAAAGATTTCATGATCTTCAGAATAAAAGGGTCAACTTTATATTAAAATCTGGGGAGGCGTACTGTGTGTCAGACCACATGCCATTTGTGTTCTTCAAGAGCATCTATATTGTGAGTTGCTAAAAACAAACGCTTTTAAAATGCGCTGCTTTTTTTTTATATCTTTGAGCTTGAAAAATCCAGGCATTTAAACTGTACTGTGAATTTCGCTCTTCATAAACAAAAAACATCTATTTTGACCTTCTGTCCAGAAAAACAAAATTGCACCCTTAGCAGAAAGAGACTAGAAGTTAGCAAAACTTACACATTGTAATAATTATGGCATGTCTCCTTCAGACTGGTATAAATTGTAGATTTTTGGTTGGGACCATTACTTATATTTTGATCTACAATTCATTGGTATTGATTGAATTCCTACTTGAGCTAACATGAGCGAGAGCTGTGGATTCTATACAGACAGAAATATCTTGAATGAATAGTTATCATCCTCCAATGAATAGCTATAATTTGATTAAATGATTTAGTAGCATCTTGAAGTAATGAATTGAATTGCCTCCAAATGGATTAAAAAGTTCAGAACCAATGAATTGAATCACTTTATAATAAACAGTTCCAGTTCATATTTGATTAGATGTTCCTAGGCATAAATTGTGGCTTCCTTAATGAATTGATAAGATCATTTATTTATTTGACTATCACTGCGTTTTTGGGAGAGGGGTTATTTTGCACTAATCAAGTCATCAGAGATTTAGGGTTATTCTCACTATTGCTAGCCTTCCCTATTTTAGGCAGCTGTAGGGTTGTCTTGGGTGTGTTTTAGAGTACACCAGGAGCGGCCAACCTGCAGCATGCCACATGTGACTTTTTAGCAGAGAACCTTGAACCTGCCACTCCACCTAAACGCCACTTTTAGCTATTACCACAATAGCTAAATAGAGCCTCCATGTTCAAGGGCAGTATACCTCTTAGTGCCAGAAGACACAGAGTAAGAAACACAGGGGTGCTGTTACCTATTTGGGGCTTTCCAAAGACAGATTGCTGATGAGACCAGAAAGGTGACCTGCAATGGACTCGCTCTGAGATCCACATAAGATGAGTCCATTACCTTTCTGCACAGTCCAATCCAGTCCCCCTCTGCCTGCCCACCTTCTCGTCTTCAAAGATGATCTTAGCCAGGATGAAGCTGGAAGATGGTACCAGCTAAGATGGTTTCTTAGCTGAGGATGGTATCTCTGCCCGGTTGGGTCAACTGGGCTTTGCTGAATTCATAGTCCACCTCTGAACTGCCTGCTAAGTCCCCACCACCTTCTACAGCCCACCCCATACCTTTCAGCTCTCTTCCAATACTGGCCTTCTCAGGTAAGCAAGTGACCTGCCAGTTAGCGGAATGCAGCTCACTAGCATCTGCCCTATTGGATTTCTCTCCTGTCCATCATTTTTTCCCCTCCTTCAAACCAAAGCAAATCAAGAAGAGTAGGTATGGCTGTCCTGAGTGTGCCCATTGCAGCGTCAGAAACTTGGGGGCATGCTGTAAGGAGTAGCAACTTGGGGGCGTATGTAAGGAGTAGCAAAGAAATCAAGTAAACTGTAAACTGATATTATGCGCAAAGGCTGAATTAGACTCAATTCCTATAAGTAGATTGTTCAGAAAGCACAATCCCACCAGAGATCAGGGCATTCAATTAGTAATATACTCTACCACTTAGCCATATTCTATGATTCGATTTTTGTGTGTGAAAAAAAATTTTCCACCCTAGACACAAAAATCATTTTGAAGAAACTCCCGTTGATTTAAATGAAATTTGCTTCTAATACATTGAAGATTACAGCCTTAGAGAGAGTGCTAGAAATTATTCATGTTCACATAAAAGTCAAATTTGCCAGCTGTCTCTTCAGTTTACGTGACGGTCCCTTATTTCACAATAGCATCCCTTGTGTGGCTATAGGAAAGCCAAAGATTCCACTGCAGAAGAGTCCATTACATTCTATTGAACAGTAAATGTAACTCCATGGTCCAAAGTTTTGGATCTAGAAAACCCAGATGTTTTCATTGGGCAAGAGCAGCATAAACAAGTCATGATGTCAGTGAGGACTAGATATATAGGCAGAGGTGGGTTTATCCTATATCACCTATCCTATATCACCTAGCTAGTACACTTTTAATAAGTAATAATTATAATTTACAAACATGTGCCCTTGGAATAAAAACATATAACACTGCTTTCTTCACTTCTAACATTAGAAAACATCAAAATCTGTGATAAAATAAAAACCAGTTTCACCCACCTCTATAAACAGGACATCTTCATACTCCAGTGTAACTTTCACATTCAGCTGAATTCTCCAGAGGACTCAAAGTTGGTTGTGCAAAATATATATACCAGCTTCCATCATGAATGTCCAGGGCTGGCCCAAGGCCTTCCAGTCCATGAGGTGGCATTCTAAATGTGTCTCCCTTTAACCTGGTGGTGAGCCAGCCTCTACTCTCCCTACCCTCTGGACAGGAAAAGGCAGAGGGGGACAGCAGAAAAGGCCATGCGGAGGAGACTACGAGACTAACCCGCCACTGTCCTCTCCTTCTCACTGTCTTTTGGGCTTCACCCCCCTCTTCCTTTTCCAATTCAGGAAGAGGGAGAAGAAGCAACAGAGGCAGGTGGGGGCTCCCACCAACCTCCTGGCTGAGGCAACCACCACAGATGCACCAGGCCTGAGAACAGTGTACAAACAAGGGGGGGTGGCAAGTGCATGCTCATACATGGTACTTCCGTTTGGATGTATCTTCCAGACTGTCACATCAGCTGGTGGTGGGAGCAGTGGCGGACTGCCCCCCACGTGCAAATCGGCCCTCCCCACTCAACTGGAGCAAAACAGAGCCTCACGCGGCTGCAGGATGAACCAAGGAAGCCCATCTGCGGCTTCCCTGCGGTCTTAAACTGTGCTTCTGGCAAACTCAGAGAACGGTTTTCTACCACATCGGGAGCCTCAGTGACCACACAGTCCTAGAAGCACGTGAGGCTCTGCGCCCCAGGCATTTGCTCTTTCTGATAACGGCAGGTCTGCTACTGGGTGGAAGGAAGAGTGTGTGTGTGTGTCGATTTCAGTGGTTTCCAAAGGTAGAAAGCAGTGTTATGTGTTTTTATTCAAAATTTACATTATACACAAATTATAATTGCTTTAAAAGTGTACTAAGTAGGTGATACAGGTGGTATAGTGTCAGCAAATGCAGCCACAGTCATTACTCATGCGCCCCCCATTACATAATAAATAAAAACCCGCTTTATTTTTCTGCAAATTGCACGGTTTTTTGTTTTTTTTACCAAAATAAGAAGTGCAGAAAGTGGCATTATGTGTTTTCATTTTGTTATCACTGTTTCCACGCACCTCTACCCATGGCCACCCCCACAAAGCAATGGGGATTGTAGTTGGGTGATCTGCTGAGAACGCACCCCTGTCTCCCCTTCACGGAACTACACCGCCTCGGTTTCTGGATAAGGGGAATTACCGTTAAACCAATTTAAGTCTGTAGTGCGGATAGGATCTTAGCGTTTTCCTGAAGAAGTGTGTACTTAAGTGACCTGAAAGCCAAATGCATCCTGCGGTACAATCAGCACTTTTGCAACTCCTTCCAGTTCACTTAACTCTTTGAATAAATCATGACCCTCGGCGCTCCTCCCACCCCCACACAGGGCTTCCTCCACAAGGGCTCCAACCCTTGCCTTTGATTTTGCTCCTTTCTCTCTTTCTGCCACTGTTTTTGTATTAATCTTTCTGATCACTGCTTACACCTGCTCTTGCCTAGCTTATCTTGCCAAATGAATTTTAATGTGGGGCTTCTCAGGACAGAATTAGAAAGCACAACGGAGATTTATAACACAAGGGAGCTTTGCTTGGAGGAGGACTTAATTTATTTTCCCAGTTATGTAAAATTTAGCTCTGGTGTGCCTGTAAAACTGCCTGGAAGCAACAATGACTGTATTTCACCGACTAGTCTATAGGAATGATTTAAGGCAGATTTGAGAGGCCTTTTCTCCCCACTCTCTTTTCTTTAATTTTTTTTAAAGGAAATATTTTGTTCCACTGGCAGCAACAAAGTTAAATTAGATTCATCCTTTACCTTTATTAGTTGCCACTCATTTTCCTCACCTGAAATTTCACGTGTTCCCCCCCCACACACACACACACCATGTCCCTAGATGTCTACAATAGTGTTTCTCAAAGTTTGCTCTCCACCATATCACTTTGCATGGTTCACCTATTGGACGTACTACCAGAAGTAATTGGTGATGATGTCATCATCAGTTACTTCCAGCTTGGGAGGCCAGACGCAATGTGACAAACACTGGTAAGAGGCTTAGGGGGGACAGGAGGGTTTTTCTCAAGAGTAGGAAAAGCACATGCTGGAGCTCCGCCCACCAAGCTGAGCCTCCTACTTTTGCTTGTCACGTTGCACTGCTGGAAAAGGTAGCAGAGGTCCTGATTCAGCAAAGGTTAACTCAAACTGTGGCTGTAATCCCATTAGGATTAAATTTGGAAGTCTTGGGAGTTACTTCTGAGTAAACGTGCCTATGACTGAGCAGCATGGCTTCTATGCACACTTTTTTTGTGAGCAAGTCCCATTGATGCCGCTGGGCTTGTTTCCAGTTAAGCAGAGATAGGATCAAACTGCACATCCCACTGAAAGCCAATAGAACAAGTTAGTTGCAACCATTTTAAATCCTGTTGCTTTTCTTGGGCCTTCATCATGGATCATCAGAAGTACCAAAAAACAATGGTTCTTGATTTGTGCAATTGGCTCCATGGTGTGATACAACAAAATGTCATCATGCTTATGAGAATTATCTTTTGAAACTCAGTAAGTATCCAATTAAGGCAGCACTGACACTCCTTTGGTTTTTAACAGATGCATTCTGTGTTCCTGGATGGATGTTTTAAGAATACAGTATTAGCAACATTCTAAGCAGGTGAACTCAGAAGTAACGTCCTTCAGTGTTCAATGGGCTTTACTTTCTAGCATAATATAAGCGCTTAGGATTGCAGCCTGTGGTGCTGTGTCTGAGACACTGTATGTGGGGTATGGAAGCTGTAGAGCTTGTATCTTTATTATTTGCTTCAATGTTCCATCTAAACGCAAATACTTGAGCTGTCTGCTTTTCAGTACTGATCACTGAATTCTTGAATTTCTGCTAGCCAGGAGGGAACAGGAACATATCTGAAAAGGTAGCTTTATGGGCAGTGGTGTCACTGTGCGGGCCACAGCGGGTGACATGCACAGGGGGTGACACGGCTACTGGCAAACATTTTTTTAAACCTTGGAATTTTCAAATACCATAACATTATATATTTTCTGATGTGTAATTTCATTCAGAATGCAATGAAACAAGCAGCATTGAAATATCTCTATTCTATCAAAAGTTATAGCCAAAAAACCAACAGGGGTGGGGCAATGGTGCATCACCATGCCCACCGCTTGGGGCGTTGCTCGCCCCACTTCATGTCTGCCATGGGAGTGACGTGCTGGCCTCCTGCACCAGGTGATGCCAACAACCCTAGTGACACAAACGTACATGGGTTTTTGCATAGCAAAGAGCTTGTGTACGCATTTCAACTGGTGATTTGGTGGTGGTTGGCAACCTTCAGTCTCGAAAGACTATGGTATAAGCCTACAGCACCCGATATTCCCTGTTGGTCTCCCATCCAAGTACTAACCAGGCCTGACCCTGCTTAGCTTCCAAGATCAGACAAGATTGGGCATGTGCAGGGTAACAGTTGCTGTTGGTGATTTCGTAGGCTGATAACAATGATGCATTTTACAGCTTCATACATGCCATTTGTTACAAGTGCACATGGCTCTAATTTGGGCAAATAAACTGATACATTCATTCGTTACAACCAACTTTTGTTAGACTGTAGGCCTCAGGTCCTGCCAATGGTATTTCCTCATCTCCAATTGCCACTGTTCCATGTTGTGCCACACAAGCCAACCAGTTATTCAGATGCCTCTTATCCAGGCAAACTGGACCTGTTGTAAGCTTGAAGGTTAACAGTTAACAGTTATTGGTTAACAGAAGGTTATTGGTTAACAGTTGCTTGGAAGCATCACTGTCACAATCCCACTTGGGGGGGGGGGGAAGGAGAAAATAAGCTCAAATTAGAAAGGAGAAAACAAGCCTCCATTCATTTATTCATTTTTTTGTTACACAAGAAACAGGACCAACAATACACATCTTCAGGGCAAAATCTGTCATCTAAGAAGCTCAAACTGTTTTCGCAAACCCTGTTGAAATGGAGTCTTTGTGTGAGTTTATACCTTCATGGTTTGGTTTCTTAAACAAGCTTTCTATGCAAGAGGTTATAATTTCTCTCTGATCCTTCTGTCACCAATGATCTTCCATGTCTGCTATGTAACAAATAGTGGTACAATCACAGGTTTGTAAGAGCCAGTGCCTGAAATTTGTGGTTTCACCACACGGAGGTGCTTGTACTCAGTCATTAACAGTGGACAGATGACAAGGCTTTCCTTTTGTTTATAGCTGGTTTTACAAATTGCAAAACAAAATCGGTCGTAATGATTGCTAGATGTTTTCTAGCCAAGTTGTTACAAAACTCAGTAAAAAAAATTGAATACACCTTTTTTTTAAAATTTCTGCTTACCCAGATATTAATTGCCCACTTTAGACAGTAGGCAACAGGAGATGGAAAAAGCAATCGTCATTATCAGAATTAAGAATTTTAAGGAAGAAAAAAGAGAGAACTTTCAGAGAGCACATTGTTTCGAGAAGAGGAAGAATTTTTGGATTAAATCCAAAAAGAACAGAATGAAGAAAAAGAAAGAAGAAAAGAGAGGGGTTAAGAAATTTGAAAGAGTTAAGAAGAAAAAGAAGAGGGAGCAGTGGGAGGAGCAAGAAGGAAAATACGAATAAGACAGAGAATAAAGGAAGTACTAAGACAGAAAGTGGAAATGGCTGAACAACAAGTAGAATTTTTTTATCCTTATGTAGATATTAATGGACCGAATTCTTTTTAGAAATGAAGAGTATTCCATTAATTATATTAAATCAAAGTAGATGTAAATGAAAACTTGGAACACAAATATTACGAAAATTAAAGTCGTATTAAGATAACTAAAAGGGTTATTCTTTAAAAGAGAAATTATATAAAATAATTTATAATGGTATTTAATTCCAGAGAAAATAGTAAAAATGTACCCTAGGTCATCAAACAAATGTTGGATAAGTAAAGAATTGAGGGAATTTTTTATTATATGTGGTGGATATGTGAAAAAGCAAAGAAATATTGGAAAATGATATATAAACTGTTACAAGAGGTATTGAAGTGTGTATTACCATTTAAACTGGAAACATTCCTCTTAAATGCGATATCAGAAACTAAGTATCGGATAAGAAATATTTTATTTTAAATATTAGTTTAGTGGTAAGGAGAGAGTATAAGTAAAAAATTTGAAGCCTTTTTATGATTGGATAGATAATTTTAGATAAAAAATATTGATTGTTTAGTCAAATTATTAATCAGTAGATTAACAAATATGATAATTTTTGTATTGATGAATAATTTTGGTTTTAGACATTATCATTTTTTATTTTTTATTTTTTTTGTTGGACTAATGTTATAATCGATGGCCAATACCCTCATGTGTAACCTGTGTAGTCCCAGCCCTAAGTCTAACCCATTTTCCTTACCTGTATCTGTAATAAATAAATAAACTTCGTTAAAAAAAAGTAGAAAGTAGGTAACATTCGGTACAATTGATCAATGCAAAAGAAGAGACAGACTGGAGTAAAGGTGCCACCATTCATTCAGAACCAATCCTCACTTTCCTTGTTGCATTTAGAGGAAGTACAAAATAAATAGGCAACACATCCATTGTGAAGGATGCATATGTAGAATTAGATGTGCGCAGTTTTCGAAAGAAACAAAGAAGAGATGGGAATCAAACGTTCAGTCCAGTGAGCTGCCTTCAAGGCTTTCCTTAAAGGAGAAAAGGCACAAGTGCCCCCACTTCAAAGAATGTAAGCAAATGCCCTAATATTTCCATACTGAGATGCTGAAAGCTCTTACGGTAATAATTTACTCAGTAGAGTGCCCAGTTGATGTACCAATTTTTAATTGGTGCATAGAACATGAACTGTGTGGTCCAGCATCTTCTTCAACATCTTATGAGGCGCTGGGCTGCACATGAACATCTTGTTATGCGCTCTCCCCATTTCCTAGAGCAGCACAAAGTTCCAAGGGCTAAATTATCAGATTCAGGCTTCCTTTAGAGAAGAAGGAATGCCCATTGTTTTCTCCTTCAAAGGAAACCAGAATCTGGATAATTGTAATGTTTGTTTTATTTACAAATATAAAGGCTCAGCATTGGATGGAAGGGGATCACAAAGAGCGCCAATAAATTACAACAGTTTACATCACTTTCCCGGACAGGCATTCCTATACCCAAATGGTGTTTCAGCACTTAGCACAGGCTTCCATTCCATATCCTTGTATGCCTCTGTCTCAGATGTTCTTGCTTAGAAACGGACAGAAAATGCTACCTGTTTGTTTTTTTTTATTTTGTTTTTTTTTTTGTTTCTTCCTTATATGGACCACACAAGGGAGGAAGAGTCATCTCAGAGGGAGACCTGCAATTTTGGTAGCTTTCCAGTGTCCACTTTCATATGGTGTGCTTGAGTATCTTTAATTCCAGGAGGGCAGGAGGTCTGGTCTAGAGGGTAGAGCTTCCGTTAGCCTGAAGATAACAACAGAAGGTCACCAGTTCGAGGACACCGGCAGCTCCCTGAACAGCTGAGAATGGCGAGACCTTGAAGCAGCTGACAAGCCGAGCTGAGTGATTCCACCTGCTCTTGGTGTGAGCAAGAAGCGTCTTGGCTGCCCTTCATGTGAGAGATGGAGCTGCTTGTCAGCCTGTGTGGGAGAACTGGAGGCCAGAAGTGAGACCAAACCAGGAAGATCCATTCTGAAATGTTGGTTCTTGAAAGACAGAACCTCTATGATTGTAAAAATCCCCTTGAGGGATTTAGAAATGCCTGCCTATGTAAACCGCCTTGAATAAAGTCAGAGGACTAATCTGATGACCAGAAAGGCAGTATATAAATACCTAGTTGTTGTTATTATTATTATTATTATTCCTCATTCTGTCCAGCCCTGAGTTTTGTAAACAATCTGCCAACCATGTACTAGACATAAGAGTCAGCCTGACTAATGGTTCTTACCTAATCCCCTAACATTATACGAGCTGCTTTATTTCTAATGAGCCATTGTTCTATCTAACCTGGTATTGTCCACACTGACTGACCAGGAAGTTTCCAAGGTTTCAGGTGAGATCTTTTGCAGCTCTATCTAGAGATGCCAGGAATTCAATCTGGAACCTTCTGCTTGCAAAATGTGTGCTCTACCACTAAGCTGTGACCCCACGCCTTTTACTTCATGCCACAACTACCAATGCAGATGACCAGAGTTGCACATTGCAAAGGATTTTGGGATGTGCCTCTCAGATTGGAGGTTTGAGTCCTCTTGTGTGGAAAAAGTAATATCTGAAGCTAGGAAATAAGCTCTCCCCATCCTCCTATCATGTTTGTGAAAAGAGGCTAGGCCCACTGGGCAGGCAGAGCTCTACTTACAAGTATATATGATTTATGCAGGAGGTGTGACTCAGTGGTAGATCTGCCGCCTTATATGCTTGAAGATCTGGGGGCACCAGTTTGAAACAACCGGAAGTATCTAAGAACTGTCGACACAAGCTTACTCCCTTGGTGAGAAAGAGTAGTTGCTGTCAATCAAGCGTGAGAGGCAAAGCAACCAGAGGGAGGCTAGACCATGAAGGAATGAAGCTGGAATGAAGTTTTATGAATGATTAGAACAATTGTATTGTAAAAATCCCTACAGGGGCTTAGAAGAGCCTGCCGATGTTAACCTTCTTAAATTAAAGTCTGAGGAGAAATCTGACAATCAAGAAAGGTGGTATATAAATACCAGTTGTAATGATGAGGGTGATGGTGATGATGCAGACACAATACAAAAGGAAGAAAATTTCCATTTTACAACTTTTAAGCAGATAATCTTTTCAGCATTTTTTGAACACCATGACATTTCCCCCACACTTATGGACTAGCTACTGGGAACATGAAACATCTTCAAATGGGAGAGGAAAAGTGTGCTTATTCCAGCCTGCAGAGTTCCACTGTAGAATCTTCTAAAAAAAGCATTCTGCTCTTGTCTCAACCTTGATGATTGAGAATTTTCAGAAATCTGGGTGTTCCAAATGAGGGCACTCTGGGATGTGACCACAGACCATGTTTGACCAGCTGTGACCATGATCCCACCAAGTTTGTAAAAGCGATGACAGAGACTTTCAATACTTAGCATTCGACTCATCCAAAGACTATGCATGTCACCTCCCGCATTTGACAAAGAAGTTAAAAAATCTCCAGTTTCTTGTAATTAGGAAACATTTTTTACAAAACAGTCAGATGCGTTGACATCATGATGGCTGAACTAACCATGAATTGCTCAGTCCTCAGCCTTACTCATTAGCAACTTGCTTCACATTAATTGGAGCTTAAAAAAAAAAACAGGCTGATCGGGGGAATGGCACGCAGACAACTTAGACTCTGCAATCATATGTCACTAGTAGGCTTTATAAACAAGGAGCTGCGGGCTATATGATTGTCCTCGTTTCCAATTCAATTAAGAGCCACACTGTTGTTTTTTCCAGTGCTTCCCATTTTCCCTGCATTTCTCTTCTCCTTCCTTTATAGTGCAGCAGTGGTGTTGCATACTGAACCGGTGTAGGTGACTCCCAATTCATTTGTCTCATCGCAGCTCATCGTGTCTGGTACTAGGCAATTCTGTTGCACTGGCTTGAAGAGGAGCGGTACTGCAAGAGAGTTACTCAATTAAGAGCTAGCATCTGGCCCGGATAGTCTCAGATGGCCTTTGTCTGTAATGCTTTTCTTCACTACAGAATCATCAAGCCGATTCACGTTTGTTTGCCACAATTGTGTTTGCTGTGATTGCCACTCCCCCTTAACTAAATCATGCAGGAAATCCTCATGTCAGCAGCCCCAGCCCTGTGAGTGTGCTACACTCTTATGGAAACTTCCCACAGGATCCCCTAATTGCAGGTCATTCTGTTAAAGTATAGCCAGAGGGGAATGGGATCCAGACATGGGGACTTGGCAACCAAGTGGCAACCAACCCTATATCACAGGGAATGCATGAACTGGCTTATAGAAGTGTCCAGCCAAACAGCATGCCCTGCAGCACACAAGGCTACTACTACAATGGTTACTAATCTGCACATTCAGAAAAAATCAAGTGGTCCAGTGAAGGACTATACCACTTGAGAATGGAGATAGTGGAATCGCTTGCTTCAATACATTTTCTAAACTCCTGAAAATTCACATAACTTGCATGTAGAGATCTAACCTAGCAGGGAACACTTCCCTCCCTCCCCCCCAAGTTTGGCTAAATTGCCCTAAAGCCAGCCCTGACCATTCTGTTCCAGAAGAGCTGTACCAGATACTTTTTCTGAGCACGTAGATTGGTCTGCAGCTTTCGAGAGAATAAATATCAGACCTCCCTGCAGGAAAGGCCTGCTTCATCCTGCCTTACATGTTTAGAAACTTTAATCTATCTATGACAACTGATGCCCAGATCTTGTCCAGAACAGGAACCTGCCCACAGAACTTTGACAAGAGTGAACCACGCATGCTGGGGCAGGAGAAGGCCATCTGGGTAGATATCTCACAGATTTGCAGCAGATCAGTGAGAGTTTCCAACTCCCAGGTTTAGCAGCAATAAAAGGTGTCCTCTTTCTCCAAACTGAGTTGTCAGAATGAAGGAACATTACATGAAAGTCAGGAGTGGAGGTTTCCAGTCTCAGCTTTGGAACTAAAAACAAATGTTTTAATTGAGTATGTGTTGTGAGGATCCCTTTTTTAAAATTCTAAGTGCATATCCATCCTCCCGAGTTATTAGGTTGCACCTGGTTGATACTGGAATCCCAGTATAAAAGGAAGTGGATCCCACAAACCTGAAGTCTCCCCACCCAAGTGTAAACAACCACCTGCACCCACAACTATGCCATTCCAAGCTTCTTAATCTCAAGAAGTGCTCTTCAACCGCTCTGGTATACAGGGGGAAAGCTGTTCCCTAACAACAGAGTCAGCTGTAAAGAAGCAGATGACAGAGACCTCCCCATGTTCTCTGCATGAGTGATTCATTTTGCAGTAAAGAACATTGCAGCTGGATTCAGAATGAAGGGCTTAACAAAAATCAATGCAGAGCACCTGCCATTGCAGAACAGTCAGTGCAGCCCTGGGAAAATCTATACCAAGAACAGTTTGGAGGGGGAGGGAAAAACACTATAGATTCAGTAACAGGGTTGGAATTAAAGTCTCTGTAGAATCCAGAAATTATGCAACTGGTGGCAGTTGGCAGGTTGCAGTGACTGTAAAAATGGGTCATGCCAATTAGGATTGTTAACAGATCACCAACATTTTAAACAGAGGAACTTACATTCCTCTCTTTGCTGAGGTTCAACTGAATTCCAAATTAACAGAATCCAATGAAAAGTTCCGAGGCTGCACAAAATTTCTTGAAATACTCTACCTTTAATACTTGTCCCACACTGGGGAGAGGGGGGGACTTGTAAATGCCTCCCCAGGAACTTCCTACATTTAATAAATGGTTTATTGATCAGGAGGCAATTGGCAAAACTATTTTAAAGCAGAACAGGGTCAAGCTAGTCAAAAGTGCTTTAATATGTACAATGCATTTCGTCTTTAAAATCTGGTCTTATGTCAACTTGCACGGTCTATTTAAAAATAATAATAATAATAACAACAACTTTATTTATACCCCTCCCTTCTCCCCAAAGGGACCCAGGGCAGCTAGCGTGTTTTGATTAGCGTGTTTTGATTCCTAAAGATGTTCTATCTGATGGAGCACTTACCTGTTCTGCAGGCTTCCAGTACACAGCTGCATTGCCCTTTTAGGTGATGGTTGGACAAAACAGTACTGCTTATTTTAATGACTCACATGTTCTTGTTGTAGACCAGAAGTTTTCAAACTGTGGGTCACAACCCACCAGAGGATCACAATCCGATTTTTGGTGGGTTGTGAAACTGACAAGTTATGGCTGACAAGGAAAAATGTATTGAGCCCTATGGAAACTGAACCTTAGCATTTATTTATGTGCACATTTACTCACAAGTAGGCAAACATGCCTCAGTTCACTTTGAAGGGCAGTCCAAGGGAAACACAATGTCACCAGAATGGTCCCAATCTGATGAATGCATGCTCCATTAAACTCTCAAGAAGGAAGTTGTCCCCCCTCCAAGCTGTCAAGGAAAATGTATTGAGTCTTAGGGGAAGGGAAGGCAAAGGGGAATGCAAGGCCACCAGAATGGTTCCAATCTGATGAATGTGGAGCTCAACAAATGCTCGAGAAGTCCCCCACCGCAAACATATCAGAGTAAAAAGGATAGAAACAGAGGCTTAAGTGGCTGGTAAAGTGAAACTTTTTTAAAAATCTCATAAAAGTAGGTGGGTCCCAATACAGCAGTGATTTTCAACCTTTTTCGTGTCATGGCACACTGACAAAGTAGTAAAATTGTCAAGGCACACCATCAGTTTTACCATTTCAGTTTTACCATTTTACCATTGAAAAAGGCCATTTACCATTTCTTCAATGGTAAAAACGTTTTACCATTGAAAAGGCACACCATGCTGTTGTTGGGGGGCTCACATTCCCCCAATGGCCCTACTAATAAATGACCCTCCCCCAAACTCCCGTGGCACAGCTGCAGACCATTTGCAGCACACCAGTGTGCCATGGTCCAGTGGTTGAAAATGGCTACAATAAAGAGTCATTTTAAAAAGTGGTCCCAGTGCTACCACTGGCCAGAGAACCACTGGCCTAGTCATTAACTTGAACCCCTAGTCAACTTTCTCATTTTGCCTCCTGGTGAGCCTGATGCTTCTTGGCTAAGAACCTTTTAAAAAAAATTATTGGCAGCATCAGAATTTCTACAGTAGCATCAAAGTGCCCCTGCTGGTGGCATTGACACTCCTGATTAAGGGAAGGCCTGGAGACCTGCTTCCATCAGCTAAATCACTATTGACGTGCTTCAGTCCAGCAAATTTTGTGGTGATATACTTTTAAAACAATGAACCCATCACCCGCCGATACATTTACTTGAAATTTTGCTGGAAACTGAAGCATGTTATATAAGAAAATGAGAGGCATTCAATGGGAATTAATAGAACTGGCTAAAGAGAGTATGGTACCTCTCTCTCTCTCTCTCCTCTCTCTCTCTCTCTCTCTGATTTTTATGTGAGTAAATCATTACTCATTGGATCTTTCTGCATCTGACTGACCCACAACATGCAGTATCAGAAGTGGGTGCTACAAAAGATCAGAATAAAAAAGAATTTGGAGCACTTGAGAGTGCCTGGAGAACTGAGCTATTCAATGCCCCTGAATACTGGAAGAATTTTACATGCTGGCCAATGTCGCTGCAGAAGAAGAAAAAAGGATTCCAAGAAGGTAGCCATCTCCTTGAAAATGGCAGGGCAGTAGGGTCTCATAGCGCACAATACTTTCTATCTCTCAGAAACAGAAGAGCAACATTGTGATGTAGGGATGGAAAGGGTTGCGGGTTACTGTGTTTCAAAAAGAAATAAGATTTCTGAAAGTCTCATAAGAGACAAAACGGATTGGCTGACGGTAGAGGAATATATACCATACATGATTTCAAGTTGCAGTTCTTGGATTTATAGAATGCTGGCCAAAGTCTGTGATAGAGCCAAATTGTGCTTGGTATCAGAAACACTGTAGTCTGCCCAGCTCTCTCCACCTCCTCCGATGGGGACAGGACGACATCACAGACCATATGTAGAGATGGGAGAAAGCGGTTTGATTTTTTCACAAAATTTGCTGTTTTCCAAAGTTAGAAGTGCTGAAAGTGGTGTTATGTGTTTTTATTTGAAATTTACATTGTAATTATAAATTATAATCACTTTAAAACACTATTAGGCAGGTGATATAAGTGGTATAATGTTAGCAGATGCAGCCACAGTCATTATCCATGATCTCGCCCCCCTCTCACTTTAAATAATAAATACAAACCAAATAAAACAGGTGTTTTTTTGGCAGATTTCGGGGTTTTTTTGTTTTGTTTTTTTCTTTTACTAAAATGAGAAGTGCAGAAAGCGGCATTACGTGTTTTATTTTGTTATCACGGTTTTCACCCATCTCTAGCCATACGTTATTTGCCTTTATTAAGTTCAGAACAGTGAATAATGCTGCTTAATTAGGGGTTTATTGGGGAGATAACATGCAGTATTGTTTGGGGGGGGGGGTTCTTCCAGACAGAGTGTGGATGGGGGAGTGCCAAGGATGGGAAGGGGGCAGTTATCACTGTCAGCACCACCACTGATATCTTGATCTTATGATGCCCACAGTGGCAACTTCCTGCTTCAGGGAACTGACACGTGCCACATGTCAAGTTCATTTTCCATACAGTACATGTGGTAGTCAAGCTTTATCCACACCTGAGACTGCAAGGTACTAGTTCTGACTTTTAAAGCCCTTTATGGCTCAGGACTAGGCTATTTGAGAGACAACCTCCTTCCATATGATCCAACCCATCATCAACCCAGGTAATCAGAGAGGCCCCTCTTGCCACCACTGATGGAGATGAGGGGGATGGCAGCAAGGAAAAGAGCCTTCTCAGTGGTGGCACCCTGATGTAAAACTCCCTCCCCCTAAAATTAGAAATGACTCCCTCCTTGTGGTTCTTTCATTGGGGCCTTAAAACCTTTATATTTAGGATAGCATTTAAGCTGACATGATGAACTGGCATTTCTTTTTTACCAATGACAATTTTAATTGTTTTATGTGATCCTTGGCACTTGTTTTGTGTTTTATTTTTTTTAATTGATTTGATGCTTTATTGTTTTTAATGTTGTAAGCCACTTTGGTTGCTCTCACCAGGAGAAAGGCAGGATATAAATCCTCTAAATAAATCAATTGCTCTTCTCCTCCTGATGCACCAGCAGATTAGGAGAATGGGAAGTGTGGGATCAAGGCAGCAATTCTGATAAACATGCAAATATCCACATCAAGTCTAAAAAAAAAAATTTACATCCAACTATTGCACTATTTTATTCTAATTTGTATTCTTCGGAGATCCCTTCCTCATTTGCTGCTAAACTGGAATTCCTGTAGCCTGCCAAATAGCCCATTTCAATTAGCATACATTTACATGCATTGACGCATAAATGGGACTCCCTGTCCTGCTAGCATATGATCTTCTTCAACTCCAGTGGGCTGCAGGAGCAAGAATGGTTTTGCCTTTCTTGCTGGTGGCCATATCAACTTAAAGTTCAACATCCAACCATCCTTCAAGTATGACAACTATCAACAGATGATAAGGGTGTTCCACATCCACACAAGGATTTTCACTTAGCACGGGTCCGATTCTAGTGAACCAACACTGCAAAATCTTGGATTTACCATTCTAATTTTGTTCATCTTTACATTGCAATGTGACAATTATTCCCACTAAATAAAAGCAAAACATTGGCTTCCCAATGAAATCACCAGATTTACTGGTGCCCACCAGATTTATCAGATGTCCACCTGCCTATGGCACCTGGAATATGGTGTGAAATTTGACTTTACATATATTTTTAACCTTCATGGCTAGGAGAAAATGTAATCCTGAAAATGATGAGAAAGCCCAGAAATCAGAGAGAACCTTGGAACAAATTGCCACTTGTAAATTTGAATAAGAAAAAAAAAAATAAATGATTGGGGTTTGAGTGTGTGTGTGTGTGTGTGTGGATTTGTTTCTAAACAATAGACAGTAACCACTGGTAGCCAGTTTGAAATAGAGGAACCCACTGCTAGCTCTATTTTTCCAAGCACATTTAATGAGCTTTTGAGACTGTGCAATTCCTTAATCATGAAGGTTTGAAACTAAGCCCCAAATTCTAACACTTTTTAATGGCCCTGTTCTCATGCCTTTAATAACAGAAACTAAGATGCAGACGTTAAGCAGATGAAGCTTTCTTTCATGCGCACATCTATGCCATACTAGTCTCCAGATGAAACAAAAATGTTTCCTTCTCTTAGCAAGCAATCATGGCTGGAATGCAGTATTTGTCTAACACTAACATTCTGGTCCTGCCCATGCTCCTGTTCCAGATGCAGTCCATGCATGATTCCAGCAGCTGGTTTTCTACCCCTTCACAGCAGCCACATTTACAGACAAAGGGGTAGTTCATGTGATGCTCAAACTATGTGCCGCAAGAGAAGCTGTAGCACGCCTTGAGAGGCTGAGGTGTGCACCCACCACTCTATGACCTGCAGAGCAGGGAGGTCTGCAGCCAATGTATAGGCAATGACATCATCCTAAAGGAGGGAGTTATGGTGCCGCAAAACAGTGGGATAACTAAGGGGGGCAGAGGGAACATTGCCCCAGGTACCACGCCTTGATGGGGTGGCACCCTGCATCCCAATGGTGGACCTGAGCTGAAAAAGAACCTTCTAGGTCTCTGAGGCTTGGAAAGCCTGTGCTCAGCATTCTAATAGGCAAATGGCACCGGGGTGTGTGTTAAAACAGCGGGGGGATGTTAATTTTGTGCTCCCTGATGCCTTAAATATGCCACTGCCGCAGAATATCTATAGGAGTTGACAAGGAAAATGAATCCCAGTTTCAATCCAGAAGAAAACGGCATCCTAGCAGTTAGAAGTTCAGAAAAATGCTGGGACAGTTTGAAAAAACGAGCACTGCCTTATGATTCCACCCAGACATAGAGTTAGAAAGAAGAGAAGCCTCCACCATTAAACACAGTATTGGCATGACCGCTTCGCCAATTGCTGTACAACAATGGTGGCTCGTACAAGGGAACACATTTTTGTTTGCAAGACCTTTACACTGAATAGCCATCCATTGCTGAGCATTATTCAAAGGCCACATGCTCCGGATTCAAAGCAAAACACTCATTTTATGGTCTGCCTTTCTGATTATGAGGAGAAGATTTCAATTTAATCACTTGCTTGCCATTTGGCCTTTCCACACAAGTCATTAGCGATTAAGCTTTTGAAATATCTCAGTCAAATAACCTACTTGGGATAATTAAAGGCCGGCTCCCCCCCTCTCCCCGTCAGTTACTCTTATTTACAAGCTCAACATGAATCAAGATTACAAACACTTAGCGCAGCAAACAAGCTATTTGTCTTTGAAGCAGAAAGATACATTCTATTTTGGTTAGTAACCAGGCCGAGGAAAGCTGTAATGCATGCATCTTTAAATACTTGCAGTTAGTTTGGGGAGAATGTATGAGTTATGGAGCTGGATCTCGTAATTTTGCTCATAATTCTCAGGCTCATGTGACTTGGTATCGGACACCTCTGGTAGGGTTGCCAGCTGTTTTACTGGCCCCACGCCTGTGTTTTTTCAAGCACCCTGACATGTAAATGGGTAAAGCTTTTACTGGCATCAAGAGATGGTGATGCTGAAAGAGACTGTGGGCCCAATCCTGTCCAACTTTCCAGCACCAATGCAGCTACTGTGCAGCTTCGAGATAAGGGAACAAATGTTCACCTTGAGGAGGCCTCCAGAACTGCCCCCCACCACCACAGGATGCAGCACACACCTCATTGGCAGTGCAGCATCTGCGCTGAAAATTTGGATATGATTCATCCCTCTAGGAAGAGAATACTCTGCTAAGACATATATGTGACACCCATCTTCACATAATACCGTGTTTCCCCCAAAATATAACTATCATATTTTTTTTGGGCTCAAGAAGACACACTAGGTCTTATTTTCAGGGTAGATCTTATTTTTTTCAGCAGTCAGTCCCTTTATAGTTAATGGGACTTACTCCCTGGAAAGTGTGGAGAGCCTCAGAGCCTGGTAGGCAGGGTTGCCTCACTTGCTGCTTCCCATCTCAGCTCCTCCTCAGCGTCCTCTGCCCAAGGTAGCACAGCAGGCGCTTTCTAGGTGGTGTGCACGGGAGTGCAGCGTTCCTGGTCACGTTGTCCACCTGTCCCCGCCGAGGACCCCTTCCGCCACCCATCCCCCATCCCAGCCCTGATCACAACTAGGTCTTATTTTCGGGGTAGGTCTTATTTTCTGGGAAACAGGGTATATACATTACCTTGATCCAATGGATTGCAAATGTATTCTGGAGACAGACCAATTGGACAACTCTAAACGATCATTCAAAGATTCCTTCTATTCTAGTTTAGTCTGGAACAGTCATTCTTGTTCACTCATTTCCTATGGAGAATCCAAATAACATTCTTGCCAATCCACTACATTCTACTGTTTTATGCGTTGCCTCTCCCATCATTTTTTTAGAACTGATTTCACACCACCCAAAAAACAGAATTGCCATGTCAGCTTGACTTGTGCAGCCTGGCAAACTACTGTTGAGACTTTTCAGGGCTACTGTGCCTTTAATTAATGCCTTCTTCCTGGCAGCTTCTGCCTTTCTTTCTTTTTTATTTTATTTTTATTTTTATTTATTTTTTGCTTCTTGTTCAGTGCAACAGTAGCAGAATAGATTATAAATCAGTGCTGTTTCTGAGGTGTGTGAATAGGAGTGTAGTCAGGGACGGGTGGTGCAGGTGTGGTAGAACCATTGTAGTCCATGGAAAAGCAACACAGCTGCCCTGCCTGCTTACACCCATAAGATCATAAGAACAGCCCCACTGGATCAGGCCATAGGCCCATCTTGTCCAGCTTCCTGTATCTCACAGCAGCCCACCAAATGCCCCAGGGAGCACACCAGATAACAAGAGACCTCATCCTGGTGCCCTCCCTTGCATCTGGCATTCTGACATAGCCCATTTCTAAAATCAGGAGGTTGTACATGCACATCATGGCTTGTAATCCGTAATGGATTTTTCCTCCAGAAACTTGTCCAATCCCCTTTGAAAGGCATCCAGGTCAGACGCCATCACCACATCCTGTGGCAAGGAGTTCCACAGACCAACTACACGCTGAGTAAAGAAATATTTTCTTTTGTCTGTTCTAACTCTCCCAACACTCAATTTTAGTGGATGTCTCCTTACACCTGCTTTCTCAGATATAAGGAGAACCTCCTCAGGTGTAAGCAAGCAGGGCAGCTGTGGTGCTTTTCCATGGACTACAATGGGGTGGTTCTGCCTCACCTGCCATACCCACACCACATGTCCCTGAGTGGGGTGGTTAATTTTCTCTCATGCTCATTTTTATTGTTGTCCTTTCATTCTTAATAGTGAAACAATACTATTTCACTTTTGAAAAAATGAAAAGGAAAAAATGAGAGACAATCAATAGTTAATTCCCCACCCAAAAAAACAGGAACTGAATAATTAAGGTGCAATTAAGACAATATTTTTAGGTGCAATTAAAAGCCTCTTCATTAGTCAGAAATCTCTGGGGTGGAGTAGTTCAACTGCATGTCTCCCAGAAGGCTTTGCTGAAGGTGCCTAATGCCATTGGGCAATGGCATAGCTACAGGGGTGGTGCAGTAAGTACTGCAGTGAAAGAGAAGCCCTGTTGTCGCCCCCATAACGGTCAACAACTGCAGGCAGCCATTTTGGAGGAGATGCTAAAGAACAACGGCTCTCAAGCATTATATCACCACCACCCACTTTGTTGTCTGCAGTGGCCATATCATACCTGATAATGCTTTGCAGCTTCTGAGTAGCCAGCCCGCAACCCGCTAAAAATTGGGTTGTGACCCACCAAAAACTGGGTCACAACCCACACTTTTGAGAACCGTTGCTGCAGGGGGAATGAAGAATAGCAAATAAGGGCCCAATCCTATCCAGTTTTCCAGTGATGGTGCAGCAGTGCCACTGGGGAATGCACTGCTTCCTGTGGTGGGGAGGCAGTCACAGAAGCCTTCTCAAAGTAAGGGAAAGTTTGTTCCGTTATGTCGGGGCTGCATTGTGGTTGCACCGGTGCTGGAAAGTTGGATAGGATTGGGCCCTAAGTCTGTAGTCATATCTGGAGGAGGCTTTCAGTGAAATGGACGGTTAATTATTGTTACTGCTTTAGTAATTTCTTGTGAGTCATTTTAAAGGCCCATATGGGTGAAAGATGGGATATAAATACTTTAAATAGACAAACAAGCTTTGGTTTCTTCTGACTATACAAATCCAGCATTCATTTGGCTTACCTCACCACTTTGAATCATTCTCCTCTAAGAAAGCAGGCAGAATATAACCCAAAAATGCCCTTCTAAAAGGAGGCAACATACACCCAGAAGTTCAGGAGACGCAGATTGGAAAGACTTCAGTTTGACTGGTCCTTGGTGGCTTGCAAATGCCCTCCCCCATGACAGCCATTTTAACCTTCTTGACAACTGACCTAAGTAGTGGTTAATTATGCTCTGCTTTACTGGGTCTTTGAAGCATAAATTCACAGAATGTGTTTTAAAAAGTCAATAAGGAAGCAAAAGGGGGGTGGACTTCAAAAGCTCAGCACACACAATTGCACTTTCATTCCATATTCAGGACTTGTGTTTTTACCAAGGTATACATGACAATTAATTTGCAAGATACATTGTTAGGTTTTGTCTCTTCAGCCTGGAGTGAGGCCTCTCTGTTTTTGTATACCAGATATTTCAAGAGTAAATGCGAGCTGAAAATGTCTTTTGGAAAGAAATTCCCACTAGAAGCCTTGCATTAAGTTCAAGCCTTTTATTGAAAGTGTCACTAAATCCCATTAAATCCTATTTTCACTCAGTCATCAGTAGCTCTGGGTGTGTATAGATAGAAATAATGCTATAAGGGATTATGCTTTGGGAAAGAACCTTAAGCTGTCCTCCTCAGTTCATTCGTTCCCTGCAAAATAACTTGCTGATTCTTTCAAAAGTTCCACTTTAAGCTTCCCGAGTCAAGAGGATATTGACAAAGCTGCTTTTCATAAAAAGTTCGTGCTAATGCCTTACAGCAGATCTTGAGCATGCCTGCACTGTGTTTAAAAGTTTGGGCTCGGGGCAGTGGGATGAACGCCAAGCACAGGATTGGGCTCTAAGGTGGCTATGCCTTAGCCCCCAAACTAGAGCCAATTGGGTAAACTTGATGCCATTTTTAGATTCAGCACCCTGAATATACCCAAAAATAGATCTAATTTTTAAGACAGCAAAATGTGTGTAGGCCTGTGTAATCTGAAGCAGTATTAAAGCAATCTAGTAACATACTGCGTATCAGCAAAATATCATATTACAAGAGAAATTAAAGGTTCCATGCTAAAACAGCTGATTCTGAAGCTTACTAAGAATTTCAGTTAGTGTAAAGCCATCAGCTGTGATGAGTTTATATATTCTATTAGCTTTGCAAGTGATTTAGTTTTGTTTATGGTGGTTGTTTTCAAATTGCCATCCAGGAATACAGAGTACAACTTTAACAAGCGAAAAGTCATTTGTGACTGTGGCTACAGGAAACCTGTTTTGTATGCCCCTCCCCCCCCAACAAAATCACATGCATACTTAAAAGAAAAAAAGTAAATTTTCAGTCAAATTTACTGACTTTTGTTGTGTGATCTTATAAAATGTCTATGAGAAAAAATTGTGTGTAGATTTTTCCTACTATGAATTCATAACAAATAAGGCAAAGTTTAATTTATTAATGCTATATCGAAAAATACATTTTGGTTTATCTTCATTTTTTTCCCCTTCTCTAATTCCAAAAAGTGGAAAGAAAATTCCCATCACCAAAATCTGTGTGGCTTGATTTACACAACCTTATGGGAAACTATTCTGGAAAAAGGTCAGAATGTGAACTGTCATGTTCCATCAATGGGATAAAACCAAGATGGCCAACCTTTCAACTTTAGAGCTCTTGGACCTTTAACAAAGCCAATGGTTCCCAAACATTTTCAACTGGCAGCTCCATTGACCTGCTTTGTCATTGCCTGCAGCTCCCCATTAGGGCTACAATCCTATACATTATATAGGGCAGGGGCATTTTTGTGAGGATTCAGTGGCTCCCCAGGGAGCCATGGCTCACAGTTTGGGAATCACTGGTTAAAGTTGACAAGCTGCACCTGCTGAAATTTCCTCCTCTACAGCATTGTTAAAGGTCCAGGAACCCTAAAGTTGAAAGTTTGGCAACCCCTGGGATAAAAGCTGTATTTGGGCTGTGCCCATAAGAGAAAAACTACCATAAGAACATAAGAACATAAGAACAGCCCCACTGGATCAGGCCATAGGCCCATCTAGTCCAGCTTCCTGTATCTCACAGCGGCCCACCAAATGCCCCAGGGAGCACACCAGATAACAAGAGACCTCATCCTGGTGCTCTCCCCTACATCTGGCATTCTGACTTAACCCATTCCTAAAATCAGGAGGTTGCGCATACACATCATGGCTTGTACCCCATAATGGATTTTTCCTCCAGAAACTCGTCCAATCCCCTTTTAAAGGCGTCTAGGCTAGACGCCAGCACCACATCCTGTGGCAAGGAGTTCCACAGACCGACCACGCGCTGAGTAAAGAAATATTTTCTTTTGTCTGTCCTAACCCGCCCAACACTCAATTTTAGTGGATGTCCCCTGGTTCTGGTATTATGTGAGAGTGTAAAGAGCATCTCCCTATCCACTCTGTCCATCCCCTGCATAATTTTGTATGTCTCAATCATGTCCCCCCTCAAGCGTCTCTTTTCTAGGCTGAAGAGGCCCAAACGCCGTAGCCTTTCCTCATAAGGAAGGTGCCCCAGCCCCGTAATCATCTTAGTCGCTCTCTTTTGCACCTTTTCCATTTCCACTATGTCTTTTTTGAGATGCGGCGACCAGAACTGGACACAATACTCCAGGTGTGGCCTTACCATAGATTTGTACAACGGCATTATAATACTAACCGTTTTGTTCTCAATACCCTTCCTAATGATCCCAAGCATAGAATTGGCCTTCTTCACTGCTGCCGCACATTGGGTCGACACTTTCATCGACCTGTCCACCACCACCCCAAGATCTCTCTCCTGATCTGTCACAGACAGCTCAGAACCCATCAGCCTATATGTGAAGTTTTGATTTTTTGCCCCAATGTGCATGACTTTACACTTACTGACATTGAAGCGCATCTGCCATTTTGCTGCCCATTCTGCCAGTCTGGAGAGATCCTTCTGGAGCTCCTCACAATCACTTCTGGTCTTTACCACTCGGAAAAGTTTGGTGTCATCTGCAAACTTAGCCACTTCACTGCTCAACCCTGTCTCCAGGTCATTTATGAAGAGGTTGAAAAGCACCGGTCCCAGGACAGATCCTTGGGGCACACCGCTTTTCACCTCTCTCCATTGTGAAAATTGCCCATTGACACCCACTCTCTGCTTCCTGGCCTCCAACCAGTTCTCAATCCAGGAGAGGACCTGTCCTCTAATTCCCTGACTGTGGAGTTTTTTCAGTAACCTTTGGTGAGGGACCGTGTCAAACGCCTTCTGAAAGTCCAGATATATAATGTCCACGGGTTCTCCCGCATCCACATGCCTGTTGACCTTTTCAAAGAATTCTATAAGGTTTGTGAGGCAAGACTTACCCTTACAGAAGCCATGCTGACTCTCCCTCAGCAAGGCCTGTTCGTCTATGTGTTTTGAGATCCTATCTTTGATGAGGCATTCCACCATCTTACCCGGTATAGATGTTAGGCTGACCGGCCTATAGTTTCCCGGGTCCCCCCTCTTTCCCTTTTTAAAAATAGGCATGACATTTGCTATCCTCCAATCTTCTGGCACTGTGGCCGTTTTGAGGGACAAGTTGCATACCTTAGTCAAGAGATCTGCAACTTCATTCTTCAATTCCTTAATAACCCTTGGGTGTATGCCATCAGGGCCCGGTGACTTATTGATCTTTAATTTATCAATGAGGTCTGAAACATCTTCTCTTTTAACCTCTATCTGACTTAACTCCTCGGTCAGGAGGGGCCGTTCGGGCAGCGGTATCTGCCCGAGGTCTTCTGCCGTGAAGACAGATGCAAAGAACTCATTGAATTTCTCTGCCATCTCTAAGTCTCCTTTTATCTCCCCTTTCCCTCCCTCACCATCCAGAGGGCCAACCGCTTCTCTGGCGGGTTTCCTGCTTCTAACATATTTGAAGAAGCTTTTATTATTCCCCTTAATGTTGCTGGCCATGCGTTCCTCATAGTCTCGCTTGGCCTCCCCTATCACCTTCTTACATTTCTTTTGCCACAGTTTATGTTCCTTTTTATTCTCTTCATTAGGGCAAGACTTCCATTTACGGAAGGAAGCTTCCTTGCCCTTCACAGCCTCTCTAACTTGGCTGGTTAGCCATGCGGGCACTCTCCTGGATTTAGTGGAACCCTTCTTTCTTTGTGGTATACACCTCTGCTGGGCCTCTATTACTGTTGTTTTAAGCAGCCTCCATGCACTCTGGAGAGACTGGACTCTTTTTACCCTCCCTTTCAGCCTCCTTCTAACCAGCCTCCTCATTTGAGGGAAGTCCGCCCGTCGGAAGTCAAGGGTTTTTGTTAGAGATTTGCCTGGTATTCCTCCCCCAACGTGCACGTCAAAACGGATCGCAGCATGATCACGGTTCCCCAATGGCTCAGTAACGTTTACATCTCTAACCAGGTCCTGCGTACCGCACAAAATTAAATCCAGAGTCACCTGTCCTCTGGTGGGCTCCGTGACTAGCTGATCTAAGCCACAGTCATTTAGCACGTCAAGAAATCCGGTTTCCTTATCGTGACCAGAACACAAATTGACCCAGTCAATATGAGGATAATTGAAGTCCCCCATGATTACAACCCTGTCCTTCCTTGTCACTTCCCTGATCTGTTTCCTCATTTCAAGGTCCCCATCAGATTTCTGGTCTGGAGGGCGATAGCACACCCCCAGTATTACATCGCTGCTCAAGCCTGGTAATTTAACCCACAGAGATTCTACGGTGGAGTCGGACCCACCTTCAATCTCTACTTTGCTGGATTCTATCCCTTCCTTAACATAAAGGGCCACCCCACCTCCAACACGCCCCTGCCTGTCCCTCCTGTAGAGTTTATAGCCCGGGATTGCGGTATCCCACTGATTCTCCGCATTCCACCAGGTTTCCGTTATGCCCACTATGTCAATATTTTCCCTTGTCACCAGACATTCTAGTTCTCCCACCTTTGCTCGTAGACTTCGGGCATTCGCATAAAAGCAATTATACACGGAATGCCCCAGGATGGGCTGCTTATTCGCTCCTTTGTCCCCGCATCCTCTCATTGTGCCAAACTGTCTATCACATCCCATCTCCCTACCTTTCCCAATTTCTTCTCCTACCCTGCCTTTGTCTTGTTGTTCTCTAACCTCCCCATCCTCATCCCATAGGGATGAGGAGTCCCGAACCGGATGCCCCTCGGCTCCTGTCGGCCTTCCCCCAGGGATCAGTTTAAAAGCTGCTCTGCCACCTTTTTAATGTTATGTGCCAGCAGTCTGGTTCCATTCTGGTTCAAATGGAGCCCGTCCCTCTTGTACAGGCCCCGCTTGTCCCAAAACGTTCCCCAGTGCCTAACGAATCTAAACCCCTCCTCCCTACACCACCGTCTCATCCACGCATTGAGACCCCTGATCTCCGCCTGCCTAGCTGGCCCTGCGCGTGGAACAGGTAGCACTTCAGAGAACGCTACCTTTGAGGTCCTGGCTTTCAGCTTCCTGCCTAAAAGCCTAAATTTGGCCTCCAGGACCTCCCAGCTACACTTGCCCACGTCGTTGGTGCCGACATGCACCACAGCCGCTACCTCTCCCCCAGCACTGTCTACCAGCCTGTCTAGACGAGAAGTGATGTCCGCAACCTTCGCACCAGGCAGGCAAGTCACCATGCGGTACCCTTTCTTCCATTTCTAAATCATACCCTTGAACATTATATTAGAACATTAAATGCAATGTTTATGCAGTTCTTCGTAACTTTGTAAACAATCACATGAAGACCTTGAGCATGTCACTGGCAAAAAGTGTTTTGGCTCTGTGTTTTGATACTTTGAAAACTAAGCCAGACTTCTGGTGATACAAGGCCCAGGAAAATCCTACTTCAGGCACTATTTTATCTAAAATAAACCCCTTTGTAATTAACTTGATTTTTCTGCAACCTAGTCTGCCCTTGTAAATGTGTTTTCTCCAGCAGTGGAATTTCTTGTGGGTTTAGTACTGGATTGTTACATGACCATTCAGATAGATATATTTTTGATAGTGAATGAGGAGGACAAAAGTGCCTCTGTCCTCCCCTTGTTCAGCTAGATTAAAGGATATAGGGTATATATAAGGTATATTGCAATGTGGTATAATCACAGAAGAAGCTCAAAAATGTGATAGTGGAGGATTCCATTTCCTACACATCTTGGCTTACTTTATTTACTTTTTTATTTTAGAAATCCCATATTTCTATGCCTCGTGATTGTAATGATATGCTTTAAAGCAGAAGCCAATTGAATTATGCAAAATAATAAGGTAAAAGTTAAAAAAAATTACTTTGTGCAGCTTTTCTTGGCACAGAATTGGGTTTATCTAGCCTGAAATCTATTTTGTTTTGTTTTCAGTGCACAGTACATGACAGAATCCTGTACATGCTTGATAACCTCAAGCAAATTGGTATCCCTTTTTTGTATATATTAAATACATTGACCTGAGTGGGTCATGTGGGCAAAGCTTGCTGCTAAAGTGAATCCTTGATGACTCACTGATCATCAAGTGATCAGTGCTGCTTGGGGGAGGAGCTTGTCTGCTTGGGGGAGGAGCCACACTCCTCAGGTAGAGGAGTTCACTGTAGCTTACTCTGGGTCACCTCTTAGGAGTTCCATCTACTGGGCAAGCTAACAGAAAACAAGATAGTTTGGTATGAGAGTTGGGAAGGTGGGAAAAATGGAGTAGAGTATGTGAGAGTCAGCTATTTTGTTTGTAGCAGCCTTGTGGGGCTAACTGCTGCTTGTCTGTGGGAAGTTTGAATTTAAGCTCCCACCTCAAAGTACTGTAGGGACTTGCAAATGTGATCTGAGTTGTCTCTAATGCCTGAGAACTCTTGGAGAAAGGACAAGATGCCCAAGGACTGCATATAAGCAAATGTAATCCCTATCTATAAAAGTGAGAAAAAAGAAGATCTGGGAAACTACAGATCTGTCAGCCCGAGGTCAATACCTAGAAAGATCCTGGAAAAGATTATGAAGGAGAATGTCTCTGTGAACATTTTAAAAAGCATGGGGGGATTTCTAGAAGTCAGCATGGCTTTGTCAAGAACAAAATGTTCTTGACCAATCTCATCTCCTTCTTTGATAGAGTGATGGGGGAATGACACGAATATAGTGTACCTAGGTCCCAGCAATGCATTTGGCAAAATCTACTGTGATATCCTTGGGAACAAAATGGTAAAATGTAGTCTAGATGATATTAATGTTAGGAGAGTCCAAAGCTGGTCAACAAACCATTTCTCCCATGAGTGCTATTAAATGACTCCCCATCGACCTGGACAGAGATATCAAGTAGAAGGCCTGCATCATCACCGCTGATATCATCACATTGCACCACACTCAAGGAGAATGTCATCAGCTCAACAGCTGACCGCAGTTTTGGCTACAAGGGGTTCAGGCAAGTGCAGGGGGATTTAAAGCAAAGATGAGGGAGGAAAGAGTATACAGAAGGAAAAATAAGGCAGGGAGGAGGTCTGGCATTGACAATTTTCTGTCTCGAGCAGTTGTGGGCTCAATCTCATTGGAAGTTTTCCAGCAGAATCTGGATGGCTACCTGTAGGGATGCTGTAGTCACCTTCTCTAACCAGGGTGTTGACCTTTCCAACTCTGACATTCTGTGATTCTGTCCTATGATTCAAAGGCCTGTGTGCTTCCCCTATAAAAATAAACAAACACATTCATGATACGTAGAAAAGTAGTATGCAATAGAAGGAAGTTCTCCTCCTGAAGTGCTAGCTTTCCAAGCACAAGGGGATGTTGGTTCACGCATCTCAACACCAGAGAATACAACACTGCTCCTAAAATGCCAAAATAAATCCAAGATGTTTCCTGTCAAACAGATTCTTCCTCAAGGAAAGAAAAGGCAGAGGTTGTCTGCCTGGAAGTGCTTTGGATTTGCACAATAAACATTTGAGCAGCACCTTTAGATTCTTCCCCTCTTTTGCTTCAGGCCATTGACTAGTGCCCTCTGTTTGCTCTTTGAAAGGGTAGATGCACAAAGAAATGTACTCAAACGAACAACAAAGAAGCACCCATCAAGGGTAGCAGCCTTCTGGAAGAAGAAAGAGGGCAGTACCAGTTATAGTGCTTCTGTTTTTGTGCTGCCCATACATTAACTTCTTCAAAACAATATTCTAAATTCATTCTTAAGGCTATTTTATTTTATTTTTTTTTCAGCAGTGAATTCATTTATTACAGTAAGGTCAATAGTCATATGCATCCCATTTGAAAGACAGCAGGACAGCAGACAAGGAAAAAGAACGGCAAGTTCTTTTTACTTTCCATCTTTTTAGAAGGAATGAGAAAAGAATAATCGATGTGTTCAGGAGGGCACTTTTTCTACAGCCTCTCTGCAAGACCAGATTTTCCAGGAGAGCAGGAGAAAGCAGGGGGAAGGTGTTGCAGAGGAAAAAGTGGCAGATGGGGGAAGGACTGTGGACCTCCAGAAACTCACTGCCCCTCCCCTGGAAATTCTTCATCCCCTTCCTCCTTTGCCCATTGGAAACCAACATAGGATTGGGAATCTCTGTCTGCTGCCAAAATGTTTGGATCAAAGGACATCTTACAGAGGCTTCCCGTTGGTCGCCTGCAACCAACACAGGGCCAGCCTTTCATGAGACCTACTGAAGTTGTTGCCTTAGGCAGCAGGTCCATTTGGTGGAAGCACCCATCTCTGTCCACCTAATTACCTCCACTTACATTCCTTTACCCCTTCAGTTCCTTGGATTGGAAAAGGGAGGGGAAGAAATGTGGAAGGGAGGAGAGTGCTGAGTTAGAATATTGGAAAGCGGAGGAGCAAAGGCTGCCACATCATTGAGTATGTGGGGCCAGGACCAGAGCTGTGGGTCCCAACTGGAAACATTTTTTTGCAGGTTTCCAGGTTCACAACCAAGGCCTGTAGAATCTGGTAGATCTATAAATATAATATTTTCTTCTGATCTCACTTACTTTTTACTCATATTTATAGGAAGCACAAAATACACATCATCATCATCATCATCATCATCATCATCATCATCATCAACAACAACAACAACAACAACAACAACAACAACAGCAGCAGCAGCAGCAGCAGCAGCAGCAGCAGTAGTATTTATATACATGTATATTTACATACAGAGGTTCCCCCATATCCTTGGATCCTGTATCCGCAGATCTAGTTAGCCACGGATTGGGTACAGGGCCCCCCCAGCACGTGCAATCCTGCATGCATGCGCCCCCTCTGGAGGTTCCAGGAATCTGAGGGGGGGGGTTTTCCAGAACAGAACCCCTGCAGGTAAGGGTGCACGCCTGTATTTATCTCTTTTAACTTTTCAGAAAAATACATTTTGCAGTGTTCTGTAATTAACTAACATGTTATATAATTCAAGCACAGTAAAAAGAAAAAAAAAGATAGTATAAACAAACACTTCTGACTCTTTAAGAATTCAGAAGAAAAAAAACCCATTTTTGCCCAGCCCATAGATGTACACATTTGATCAACGTTGTATATGCAACGTTGGGCAAAAATGGCTTAAAATGGTTGCAGTTCTCTATAAAACCTGCAAGGTGGTTTGAAGTGTCCGTTGCAATGTGTTGTATGTATTTGACAAGACTGGAATAGATTATTCTAGAGCAGGGCTCAACTGTGTCAATTGCCTTAAAGATGGTCCTGAGTAAGGTAGTAAGTGGGAGCCAGTCCTTGGGGGGCTCCTGTACCCACACGCCGCCTCCCCATTCTGTTGCTTTGGTTTTCCAAGACTATGTCCTAGTGAGTCTATGTTTCCAAGACTATGTCCTAGTTCTCTCTGGCCGTATGATTGTTCTTACTTCAGTGAGAACTAGGCCTACGTGATCAGCTTTTCTTTTCTTTTTTAAATTTGCTACGTACAGGCATTTCTGGCAGAACAAAGAGACTTTGTTTATCATTTGACTCATAAATTCAGAGCATAAGGACAAGGAAACTGGGTAGCTTTACAGCCCGGTCCTAACTAACTTTCCAGCACCAATGCAGCTGCAATACAGCCCCAAGGTAAAGGAACAAACATTCCCTTAACTTGAAGAGGCCACCATGATTGTCAACCCCCCCCCCCCACGGCAGGATGCAGCATGTGCCTCATTGGTATGGCTGCATCGGTGCTGAAAAGTTGGTTAAGATTAGTTAGTGAGTATAACTTCAATGCTCAGTTGATCCAGGAACAGTGTTAGAAGGCTTTATCTCCAAATGTTTCTATACAACTCTCAGACACTAATACACTGCTGAGTAAACCTCACCTGAGGAATTCCACCTTAAGGCTGAATCCGTCCAATGTTAAACACTTTAACTCTTATTGATTTCAATGGCAGATTTAAGAACGTCCTTAACCGTCCTACCAAAATCAATGAGGCTTTTAAATGTCTCCTGTTGGCTGGATAGAAAAATCTATCTGGTTCTAGCAGATTCCACCTTATCACCATTTTGTGCTGCATGTTAGATCCAGGTCTTCAGAAACTATATTATAGCTTTTAAAAATCAGATGGGAATAACCGCTCTTCAGCTGGCCTGCCACAAAACCAAAACATGCCAGGGGTGCATGGGGCCAAGTGGCAATCCCCAAACACATCCTCCACCAAAGGGGAGCGGTTAACCCACAATGTTGTCCAGTTCAAAGGAAATGGGGTTGGATATTTGAAAGTAGTCAGATGACTGGTGTCATTCAACATATGCATAAGATTGCACTGTTAGGCTGTAATCCTAAACCGCACCTCCTAGTGAGTAAGCCCCATGAAATATGGCACACTGTAATCTACTGATTAAACTGATTAACAGTTGCAAACTGGTGACGAACTGTGTGGTACAGTCCCAACTGAACAAGTGTGCCATACTAGGACAATCTCTAAAAGGCAGTTTTCATCCTTCCCCATCGCAGTGAATTAAAGATTATACTAGTCCATCAGGGGGTAGGAAATGAGTTTGAAAATACATCTGGACTAGAACACTCTATTGACACTTCTCCCATTTCTTCATTTAGCAGCATCCCATTAATTCAGAAGTCCTTCAGAGCATTTAGTAAACAACAGTTCAGCAATTTGAATATGATGATTTCTTCAACACTGGGACACATTTCAACACTCCCCCCTCCCCCCCAAGTGATGGTGTAGAAATTAAAAACCTCCAAACAGTATGATCCTTTCATTAATTTAGACTTTACATATGGCTGTTTCATGGGAGGGGGGGGAGGAATCTATTTGTTGTAAGGCTGCAATTGTTTTTTAAAGCATTCATAACCACAATTTCTTAAAAAGCAAATTCTCAAGTCAGTACATTCTCATTTTGTCCAATTTGCATCTTTTTTATAAATTCACAGATGCCAACAATAATTATAGGAAAGTTTTGTGCCTTCTCCATGCCTAACATGATAATGCAAAATATCTTTTGCATTCATAGGCAATGTTTATTCATCCTTTCATAGCCTGCATCGCTGAATGAAAAGTTAGCTACTTATATAATGAGAATAGCTGCAAATTTCAGGAAATATAGCTTTCCATAAGGAAAGGGATTGTTAACAGCCTCTTACAATGATACCCCCACCCCACATCTCAGACGAACTGTGGGTACATTGCTTGCAAACCTGCTTGTAAAACCTGTTTGTATAACAGAAATGGCGTCGCACATAGCTCCATAGTCTTGAAATGTGTTAAATCCAGGCATGTATATCCAATTTGTCAGATTAGATCAGGGGTATCCAAATATTTTGGCAGGAGGGCCACATCGTCTCTCTGACACTGTGTTGGAAGCTGGGGAAAAAAGAATTAATTTACATTTCAAATTTGAATAAATTTACATAAATTAATATATTAGAGATGGAACTTATATGAATGAATGAAGATCTTGCAGTAGCTCAAGGCCTATGAAAGGCCTTGCACAAAGCCAGGGCAGCCTTTCCTTTGCTGCCGCTGCTGCATCACAGACGTGAAACAGCGAGCAGTGGAGGGAGCCCTCATCCCACAGCTCATGTGAGAGGTCAAACAGTTGTCCTCATGCTGAGAGCAGTTGTGTTGGGCCAGCGTGGGCTCCAGCAAGTCTCCCGAGGGCCAGAAGCTCATTGGAGACTGGGGGCTACCTATGGGCCAGATTGGGAGTCCCCGAAGTCCCACAAGTGGCCCCTGGGCCAGGATTTGGGCACCCCTGGATTAGATTATAGTTTTCTGATCAAGTCCTAGGGGTGTTGGTATGCACCAGCTACAGACCACAGTACTCACCATGCAGTGAGATGACAAAATGCATGCCTATCTCAAACAACATTAATTCCTCCTTCGAAGTTGTCTGAGGGTCAATTTGAGAGCCAGGATGGCCTCGTGGTTCAGGGGTTGAACTTAAGACCTGGAAGATCCAGGTTCAAATCTGCACTTACCAATGAAGTTTCCTGGGAGAAATTGGGTCAGTCACTATCTCTCACCCTCGCCTACCTCACAGGGTGGTTGTGAGGACAAAAGGAGGAAAGGAGCAATGTACAACACCCTGAGCTCCTTGGAGGAAGGGTAGTATAGAAATGGGAATAATAAATAAACTAGACATTACTTGAAGACTGTTGGAATTCCATTGGGACACTCCACTTTTTTTCTTCTACAAGAAGTTGCTGCGCGACGGGAAGGCAATTCAAACTATTGTATGATTTTATTAACAAAATTTATATAATGCTTTCTGACAAAACAGTTCACGAAGGTTGAGGCTGCAGCAAGGGCAGGCAGGTTGAACAATTTCCTCTGTGCTGTTTTTCTGCTTAAAAAAAACCACTCATAAAACTTTTATTTGCCCTGCTCGACAAACATCCTCCAGGTGAGCCGAGACCCATTCACATACACTGGGGCAGGGGTGCTCAATAGGTAGATTGCGATCTACCTGTAGATTGCGAGGCAAAATGAGTAGATCGCGGATACCTGTCTCTCCAAACTGTTAATATGTCAGTTTTGTCTAGTGACTAGAGGAAACTGACATATTTAGCTGACACTAAACTGACACTGAAACTGACACTTTAGCTGCTCTTCAGGCATGCAGCAACAAAATCAATGAAACTGACTAGACTCCAGCAGGGGCTCCATACATTAAAGGGGGTGTCTGTCAGACGCTTCCTTCCCCCCTGGTAGATCTCCGGGCCTTGCTGGGTTTCAAAGTAGCTCTCGAGCCAAAAAACCTGCACTGGGGTGTTCTAGTGGGACCGTCATGATCCACTGTGTGGTGAAAGAAACGAGCAAGGAACATTGCTGATAAACCTGACCTTCCTGCAGACACTTGGGCACCTGACGAGATGACTGTGAGAGACACAGCATCCCTGACACAGACAGTCCCACAAGGAGTATATTACTGCCCCCAGTCAGAAGAAAAACAAAAGGATGGCACCTTTCCACACTTTCCTCTGTCACGAGCTTGATTATGAAGGTTCCTGTTTGTTCTTGCTTTTAAAGTACTACATTGTGAGGGCCCAATCCTATCCAACTTTCCAGCCCTGGTGTAGCTGCGCCAATGGGGTGTACACTGCATCCTGTGGTAGGAGGGTAGTTATGGAGGCCTCCACAAAGTAAAGGGAACATTTGTTCCCTTACCTTGTGGCTGCATTGCAGCTGCACTGGCACTGGAAAGTTGGATAGGATTGGGCCCTCTGTCTGCAGAAAAAGTGTGGGATAGAAATAAATAAGGGCAGCTGGGGAGCCAACTGACCTGGCTGATCTCAGCTCCTCTGCACTAAACACACTCAACCTTTTCGTATTAGCCACATGTGAACTGTAAGAGAGCCAGAATCTCTAGTTTTCTATCCTGGTCTGAATGAAACAAATGAGTGAGTTTTCAAAAGTAGAAATAGTTAGAAATAATGTGAAAAACACGGAATCCCGAGCCCCTTCCCAGGCCTGATCCACTTGCATGGATCAACATGGTCTTGTGCCAGCGATATTGCTGGCACAGGTCCAAGTTGACCCATTGCAGCTTACCCCGGGGGAAGGGAACAAATTTTCCCTTGCCCCAAAGAAACCCCCAGCAGCCAAAACGCCTCTGTGGGATGCAACGGAAGCTGCACCAGTGCTGCTACATCACCACATGGGGATTTGGTAGGATTGGGCTGGTAGTTTCCCTGGCAGGGGCTTTAGTACTGGGGTTGATGTGCTGTGATTGGCTGCCAAATGAAGTCTGTACCCTATGCTTCATCTTAGGAAAGGGGCAGGAGGAGTGGCAGGAGATGCTATTTTCTCCTGTTTCCCCCTTTCCCATTGTTCCCTATGCTAAGGTAATCCTCTCCACACCAGCTTTGTCATTAGCATAGCCTTTTTTAGACATCAGGGGTGTGTTTATTATCTGAAGGGGGATTAGGATGTGGTGTACTTTGACTCTCCTCATTCCAATCACACCCCTCCCATATTATATGCCCTCCCCCCCCCCCCCGGTCTCCACCCCATGTTGGCTTCTCTCCTGATGGAGTTGTGCTAACATCTGAGCTATGTCAGCATGCTGTTGTTGTTTTTTCTGGAGTTGCACGGGCATCCATCACATATCTGTCAGCAGGCAGATTTTTGTGCTGGTGGGGCTGTCATTGTGCCATCATGCACAGAGATATGCTGGTGTATCTGGAGTATGGGGTCAATATCAAATATGCCACTCAAAGCAGGATTCCGATTTTGCTTGTTTCATCCCCCCCGCCCCCCAAGAAATCCTCTATAAAAATATGTCAGTTGTCCCAATGGGCTCATTTTGTGCAAAATCTCAGACTCTCGAGAGCTATTGATAAGTTGGGATGAGTAAGGTGATTGTCAGGAGTGGCAAGATGACCATTTTGAATGTATCTGTGATGAAGTGCATTTATCCATCTGCTGTGTATTTAGACTTTTCTCCTGTTCACTAGATAATGGCATGGATTTACTTTAAGCTACCCTAATAGGAGTTTAAGGCATTCTCAGTGGTGACTCAAATTGCTTCTTGGAATATAATATACCAAGTCAGGGAGGCTATATTGAACTGCATGGCATTCTTGCCCTTTTCAGACTTGCTTCGATGATTGTCATTTTGCTGGGCTGTAATATACTTAAAATGGCTGGGTCATCACACACAAAACAGCCGGCACCAACCCAAGATGGCAAATCAGCTGCATTTGTATCATATAGACTGACCCAAAGTAGCTCTTGTGGAGTTGATTAAAAAATGAGGCCATCCAAAAGCAGGAATGTCTTCTCAGGGGCATCTGTGCCTGGAAGAGAAAGGGAGATAACAGAAACAATGGCCATACTAAATTTATTTTATTTATTTGATTTATATTCCGCCTTTCTCCCCTAAGGGCAGCCAAGTCGGCTAACAAATCAAAATTAAAATAAAGTAAAATACAATAAACATTGAAAATAAAAGAACATTTAAAAACAATTAAAACATATAATACTGTCAGCAGATAAAAACACACAGTAAAAGACATAATTTAAAAAGCAGCCTTATAGCGCCTCAAAGGCTTTCCTGAATAAAAAAAGTCTTCAGGCTCCACCAGAACGTCAATAAAGAGGAAGCTGCCCTCAGTCCAAAGGGGAGGGAATTTCATAGTGCAGGTGCCACCACCGAAAAAGCCCTGTTTCTGGCTGCCATCACCTTCACCACTCTCAAAGATGGCACAACCAGCAGGGCCCCTTCTGATGACCTCAGAGAACGGACCGGACTCTATGGAAGCAGGCAGTCTCTCAAATACACTGATCCCAAGCTGTTTAGGGCTTTAAAGGTCAAAACCAGCACCTTGAATTCAGCCTGGAAATGAATGGGCAGCCAGCGCAACCACCAGAGCAGCGGCATAACAGAGTCAAACCGCCGACCTCCAGCAACTATACGAGGCACCGCATTCAGCACTAGCTGTAGCTTCCAGACCATCTTCAGGGACAGCCCCACGCAGAGCGTGTTACAATAATCTAATCTTGATGTCACTATGGCATGGACCACCGTGGCCAGATCCGCCCAAGAGAGGTACGGCCGCAGCTGGTGCACCAGCCGAAGCTGGGCAAAGGCACCTCTGGCCACAGCCGACACCTGGACATCCAAGAGGAGCTGTGAGTCCAGGAGAACCCCCAAGCTGTGAACCTGCTCTTTCAGGGGGAGTGCAACCCCATTCAGAGAAGGGCGATAGTCCAGCACCCGCTTCGTGGATTTCTGCACCAGGAGGACCTCTGCCTTGTCCAGATTTAATTTCAGCTTGTTCGCCCTCATCCAGATCCCAACTGCCTCCAGGCAACACTCCAGGTCAGAGACAGCCACTCTGGAGTCCGGTGGAAAGGAGAGATAGAGCTGAATGTCATCAGCATATTGATGGCACCCAACTCCAAATCCCCAAATGAACTCTCCCAGCAGTCCCCCAGTACCACCATCCGGGATCTGTCGGCCAAGAAGGACTGGAACCACTGCAAAACAGTGCCCCTGATCCCCACTTCAGCCAACCGTCCCAGAAGGACACCATGGTTAATGGTGTCGAAAGCTGCTGAGAGATCCAAAAGGACTAGCAAGGGTGCAGTCCCTCCATCCAGCCCTTGGTGTAGGTCATCCACCAAGGCAACCAAGGCCATCTCCGTCCCAAAGCCAGGCCTGAAGCCAGATTGAAAGGGATCCAGATAATCCGCTTCATCCAGGATCTTCTGGAGCTGAGATGCCACCACCCTCTCAATCACTTTGCCCAGATATGGGAGGTTCAAGACTGACCGGTAGTTGTCCAATATAGAGGGGTCCAGAGAGGGCTTTTCAGGAGGGGGCGAACCACTGCCTGCTAAATGTAGATATTAGAACATGACATAACAGAGCATTGTCCAGACTGGTTTTCTTCATGTTAGATTAGGACACGAATTCAAACATTTGTACATGGGATGACCTCTAACAGGATCAGACTGCCTTCACCCAAAAAGGGAGGGGCCATAGCGCAGTGCCTGGCCACCTGCTTTGCATGCAGAAGATCCCAGGTTTGATCCTTGCCATCTCTGTGTAGGGCTACAAAGGATCTCTGCCCCAAACCCTGACAAGTTAGGGTGGATCATAATGACATAGGTAGACCAGTTAGGAAGTTCCATGACACACCTCTTGGGGAACAGTGCAACAAACAGAACAAACAGCCATTTGGCTTTCTGCTGAAAGCCTCTTAAGCCCCAATATATGACCAAGGCTGATATACTGTATTCCCTTATATCGTATTGCGTGATATTTGTTTTTCATTAGTTTTGTACACACTTTCAGAGCTGCGATTGATGGGAGTTATGAATCTGACTGAACAGATTGTTAAAGAGTACCACCACGGAGAATCACAGGCACTTACAGACGTTAGCAGCAGAAGAAAGAATAACACCTGTAGTATTTGTGCTTGTGGTGCTATTCCCCTACCGCTGGCATTAATTCCAGCTAAATAACAGTGTAGTGACCCATAACAGCTGGAATTTTTGGTTTTGGTATACCACCAGTCACACGGCAATAGTCATAAAATGTCTGTGTAAAAAAGTTTTCACACTGTAGATGCTTCCTGTGGGCACCATAATAGGAAAGGTGGTGTAGTGATTAAGACAGAGCATAAGCTATGAACTAATACGGTCCAAGTCAGTTCCCATGTCAGCCATGAACCTACCGGGTAGTCCAAGGCAGGACAAAATACAATTCCAAATCCATTGTGTTCTAAATCACATACTGGCTGGGGCTTGTAAGGAAGTGAGGGCAGTGGAATTACTAGGGGGATGTGGTGGGTGTAGACTGCACCAGGCATCACCCTCGGGTGGGGGACACACATACCATACCATTCAAGCCTCCATTCAGTGATCTGCTCACCAGCAAGAGCACAAAGTGACTAGGCACAGAGCAGGCCAAAGATCATCATAACAGAGGCAGTCCTGGGGCAGACTTTTCTCATTAAAAGTAATGCGATCGTGCAGAATATCGGAGGTGATGTGAATACATCACCCCATCACCCCCAAACATTCAGAACGCCAAGCTCCTCCAGATAAGCACCACACTGGGTGGCACCCAAGCCAGGGATACCTATGAGCGAGGGGAGCAGCTAGAAGGCATAAAATCTTCACAAACACATGGGCTCAATTCTAAACTTGACCAGTGCTGGTGCTGGGTGCCATAAACATGCTATAAAGCACGTTTATGGCACCCAGTGAACAGGGAGTGCTGACACTGGGCCCATGCCAGTCAGGCACCAAGCCCAGTACTGGCAGGAAGACGACATGTTACCGCTAGGGGTAACTGCAGCCTCTGAGAGGCAGGGAAGGGTGGAACAAGGGGGGAGAGGGGTGGGGAGAGGAACCGGGATGGTAGGGGGGGGGGATTGGCGGAGCTCTGCCATAGCCTGAAGGTTCAACAAGGAGTCTCTCAAGTCTGTGCCAGCAAAATAGCCAGTGCAGACTTGAGAAGACCCATTGCAGGGGACGAAAGTCCCCTTTGCCCAAGGAAACCTCCAGCTGCTTCCCAGCACTCACCTGATACAGCGGTAGCCACTTTGGCACCACTGCTCCAGAGGGCATCAGGTAACTCAGGATTGGGCTGTCAGAACCCAATCCTATGCAGGTCTTCTCAGAAATAAATCCCACTGTAGTCAGTGGGGCTTGCTCCCAGGTAAGCGTGACTAGGATTGCAGCCTTAGGTATTGTCTGCTTCAGCCCATAGTATTTAAAGATAACAGTCGTCTACTGGACCTCTTTGAGTTGTTTATTTTTTTAACAACGAACAGATTATATTGTACCGATATCAAAACATCTGTCTAAAATATCTCTAGTACAATGCACAGCAATACTGTCAGGTACTTAAAGCATAATGAGCATCTGAAATCAATAGCATAGTTGCATAAATTGGCTAATATCTGTTCTGTTGATTGGTGGAAATTGGAAGGAAAAGACCCCAGATAATTGTGTATTATTTGGAGGACTGTGTTCTGGAAATCAAGCATGTTCCAGATGAAAAAAGAGGCATAACTCCGACACCACTGTCATCACAGTGGCGCCATGGTCATCTTGTCACCCCTGCAATGGGGACACTTTAAATGTTATTTAGATTCCAGGCACCACCGTGTTAAATATGAAATGTAAAAAATGTTGGCAATAAGGATTGACCAAGATGTTATATCTCCTGCTGGGTCTACAATGGGACATCAGAGTTTTTAATATATGATTAGCTGTAATAGCCTCATTGGAGTTCTGCAGGCGTTTCAGGAAAGTGCGGCACACTATCAGTGTGTAGTGCTGATAAAATCTTATTTGCATCTTCCCTCTTAGAAGGGAACGTTGTTTTCTTAACAGTACGATGCCAGCATGTACAATCTCCACAGTGGAAATTAATGTAAATCATAGCAGATGTAGAGTTTGTTTGTTTGTTACCCAGGGGTTTCTGTAGTGTTTAGGAACAAATGGGATTAATCTGTTCTTAATCTAAAAACCACATCTGTGTTTTGAAAAAACATAAAAAGCAATTTTCGGTGCAGCGTTAATGAGTTTAACGTTGTGAAAGTGTTTTGAAACAGCTTCTTTGGAGGTTGTCTATAAATTCTGGAAATGTAGATTTGATCAGCAATCCATTTAAACTGAGGCTTGGGCAATATATGCCCAGCAGAGTGAAGTGGGAGAATTCAAGAAACAGTGGGAGCTTCTGAAAGGGCACCATGCTGGAGAACCTCCAATGTGGATACACTTATGTTTGCTTGGTTGTGCATTAAGATCTCACAGAATCCTGGCCATGGTCTACATCCTCATATGAGCTGCAGTTGTTTAAAGTAATTCAGAAAACTTTTCAAGATTGTTCCAAGTACCCCAATGACAATGGAGACCACTTTGGAATGCTTTGTCCATAGTTGTGTGAGTTTAATGGCCAGGTCAGCTCTGGCATTTCTAGGAATTACAATAACAACTAGCACTAGTCCAATGTTTCAATTTTCTATCATTGTTATATCAGGTGTATTATGCTCAAGGTGTTGGTCCATTTGAATTTTGAAGACCCACAAGATCTTGACTTATTAATGATATGCAAAACAAATTGGTAAATGGTTCCCTGTTCCCAAAGGGCTCTCAGTCTACAGAAGAGACACCAGCAACAGCCACTGGAAAAAATGCCATGCTGGGGTGAAGAGAAACAATTGCTCTCCCCTGCTAAATATAAGAGGATACCATTTTAAAAGGTGCCTCTTTGCCCAAGGTGCCTCTTTGCCCAAGTACCATTGAAACAGGAAACATATAAGGTTGGCCTTGTTGACAGGGACCCTGCAGGGAGGGGAGTCATGTCTCTTTGTACATAGAGTGCCCAGAGAGATACTACAATTTCCAGGAGACTTCAACACACACACACACACACACACACACACACACACACACACACACCCCTAACATCAGGCAGGTCATTTCCTTGTTGTTAATATAGCCAACATCTTGAATTAAGACGAGAAGCTAAATGGCAGGTAGTATATTTGAGCAAGGATGGGATTAGTGCACCAAAGACCTGCACCACTTCTGACCCACCAAGCCTGGCAGACATGGCAAGCATTCTGCTTTATCTAAGACTGCAAAAACATGGGTGTTCTCAGGATCGACACAGGAAAGATGGAAGGCATGAACTGCTTTCTGCCTGGTGTGTCCCAGGATTCTCAGACTTGATTCAGGATGACATGCACAAGTGCGCCTTCCCAAAATGTGATCTTTGCAGTGATCTTAGACCAAAGCCAATGTTTATGATTAAATACCAATCCAGCAACATCCAAGCACTCTAGCTTAACAGGTTTGTGAAGCAGGCTTCCAAAGTATTATATTGTCAGTTTATGGGTGTTTTTCTGTGAAGCTAATAACCATTTTTATTCTCCTTTACCATTCACCTTCCAAACAACCCAATCTTATTTTGGTTTGCTTTAGTGGCTGTAAAGCAATATCCTGGTAAGAATATTGCTGGGAGCAGTAATTGAGTGAAATAGGCTATGAATCCTGTTCTGTCCCGGTCTAGCAAATACACGACATTAAAGAATAATTGTCTTCAGTTTGTGGCAACATCAACAGGAGTACTTTACTGTGAAAAGAAAAAAAAAATCAGATCAGCAAGGCCCCTATACTTTTCATCACCGCTTGGTTACTCTGATGCAGGCCTGTCTCCATCAGTCTCTGATAATGAGAGTTCCAGTTTTGTTACATGGTTACTTCTTGGCTATTTCACCTAAGCTGGAATGAGCGTTGAAACTTTTAAAAAGAGAATGCTCAAAAAAGGATGGATTTTGTGGCCAAAACAGAGTATTCTGTACTTTGTTTCTGTGAATTTAGAAACCAAAGAAAGTTATAAGGCAGCGGTTCTCAAACTGTGGGTCAGGAACCACTGATGGGTCATGACCTGATTTTTGGTGGGTCACACAGCAGCTGAGCAGAGCCTCCAATGAAAATACAGGTGATGGAAGGATCAAATAACTAATTGCCTGAAGCCTTTTCAAAAATCAGATAGCTGCTAATTGCCCTGCAAAGAGCTCCTGCAATTTGCAAGCATGTGCAAATACAGGGAGATAAATGCTGGAGCATCTTTTTCAGGTTATTAATACATGTAAATAATAAAAATAGTATTCCTTTCTCGATTTTTTAAAGTCTTGTAAACCTAAGTAGGTCCTGATAGAGTGCCATTTTAGAAAGTGGGTCCTGGGGCTAAAACATTTGAGAACCACTGCCTTACAGATTATTCTAGGGCAGTGTTTCTCTAACTGTGGGTCAGGACCCACTAGGTGGGTCACGAACCAATTTCAGGTGGGTCCCCATTCATTTCAATATTGTATTTTTAATATATTAGACTGGATGCTACCTTGGTATGTGACTGCATTTGGGGAAATGTTACAGATCTGTACCTTTAACAGGCTACTATGTATATGCTTTGAACAATGATAGTAAATGGGACACTCCTGGGAAGGACTGCAGCCTAGGATTGTTAAAAATTTTCCTGCTTAATGATTTTGCTTCTGGTCAGGACATCATTTCCAGTAGGTCCTAACAGATTCTCATTTTGAAAAGTGGGTCCTGGTGCTAAATGTGTGAGAACCACTGTTCTAGGGCACACCTTTACCATAGTTTAGTTGTTGCATAGTAGCAGGCCTGAATGAAAGTGCTCTTGAAGTTGATCTTAATAAAGAAGGAAGTTTGTTTTAAATTTAAACCTTTAGAAGCTTGGTGACTGAAAGCAAGCATTGCAGCATGAAACATGGAGGCCAAAGAATTGAAGGAGCAAACTACACAGTCTATATCTTCCCACCCACCCACCCCCTCAGTCCTTTGGCATCCCAGGCCCTGAATTGTTGTAAGACAGGATGTGGCAGGAGGGGCTTTGATGTCCAGGCCTGGTATGAATTGCAAATAAAGGAACAGCAGCACTGCATGTGATTAGTAATCAGATGCACCTGTGTTAGGTGGGAGCCATGTGACCTGGGGAGATGTGCGCAGAGTCACGTAGGCTATGGTGGAGTGGTGCAATGCACCACTGGACAGCCAATCAGAGTGGGTCACAAGACTGTCTTGTGACTATTTGGTCGCCCTACTCTGATTGGCTGGCCCCAGTATATATGGGGACAAGAGCAGACACCAAATGTGGGTTGTTGTGGTGGAGTTTCTGCATGCTGTGCTGCTGGTTTGTGTACCAATTTGGACTGCCTTCTCGTGACTGTGACCTGCTGTATCCCTGACTTCTGGACCATATGACTGACTACTCTTCTGCCTGCTCCTTTTACCAATACATGCTTCTGCAACAAACAAGCCTGTGTCTGCTCCTTTGGCTCTGTTTGGGATCGCCTGCTTCTTGTGCTGTCTCCCTACGCTCCCGTGCCATTCTGCTATTGGGAAAGCAAGGGCTATCCTCCCCTGCTGACCTGACACCCACACACATACCCACACTTGCCTTCCTTAGGCTGAAATTTGCCCTCAGGTAAAAGAAAGGAGTTGTGACCAAAATCAGGCATGCTTTTCTTACACCCTACTTAACCTTCCTTCTACTTTCATGGCACCTGCTCCCCACAGCACCCTGTAAAGTGTAAAGACTTCTATGTCTTTTTCTTTGGTCTGTGCTGAACACTCAAGACAACCTGATCTGCAGGTTTCATGGCAGCTGATTTCAGGTTGTGACTATATCTGAGCTGATCTTTATCTGCTCTCTTGAGTTAAGGGCCATGCTGTGCTGAATACGCTTCACTTTGGGGGGGGGGATTTCATCTGAAAAACACTGAGATTGTATTCACCTTAAAAAAAAAATACTGTTCAGTGCTTTTGGGAGAGGCGCAGTTCCCTGGATGCTGATGTATTTTTTCCCCTTGGATGTTCTACATTAGTCACATGGGTTTTCCAACACAGTCAGGGGTCACATGTGAATGGAATGATGTCAGGACATCATGTAACCAATCAGGGCTGGCAGTATGCTCACATCACTGAGCAATTTAAATGATGCACCAAAAATTGTTGGAAGAAAGAGATAATTTTTGGTCCTGCTAAAAATGTCCCCAGATTTAAAAATACACCAGTGAGGAGTTTCAGCTCAAACTTAGTTAAAGAATTGTTTTCATAATATTGGAAGAGGCAACAAGAACAGAAAGATCTCTCTGGTGATATCATTTCAAATGTTTCTGACCCAAAATTTTTGCCTATGAAGTTTGAGTTACAGGTGCTTTTCAGAAAGATGCAGTATATATTGCCATATTTTTTCATGTCACATTTCAGGCTAAGCAACACTGTAAAAATTTAGTTCTGTCTGCCTCCAATCACAACTTCTATTTTAAGGAGCATGTCATTACCCAACTTCTCATTTTTCATACTTCCACTGCAATATATCTGTTAAGTTTGGTACAAGGGCAGTGGTTCCCAAACTCATTAACATCGGGACCCACCTCAAAAAGAAAAGGTTTCACTTTACCACTCAAGCCTTTGTGGTTATAACGGTGATTGGGCAACAGTGTTCCCCCAAAGTAGCAGGTTGTTTAACCCACATAGCCTAATCTGCCCTGGCAATTTCGAGAACCACCAAAAATTGGGTCGTGACCCCCTGGTAGGCCACAGACCCACTGTTTGGGAACTGCTATACTAGGGTATTTGTGTCCTGGACAATTGTGTCCTGGTCATTGGCATCCCTGGACATGCTCATCTGGGTTTTTGTGTGTGTGTTTGTGAGCCTGGGTCATTTGCATTCCACTATAACTAGGCAACTATGACTGGGCAACAAACCCCATTTTATATATCTTAAGCCTCTTATCTCAGTACTTAGCCCTTTGCTCATCTGTGTTCCATGGATCTAGCATGATGGTTTGAAGGAAAAACACAAGTCTGCAGAAAGAAAGAAAGAAAGAAAGAAAGAAAGAAAGAAAGAAAGAAAGAAAGAAAGAAAGAAAGAAAGATGCTCCACCTTGGAGCATCTGTATAACCCCAAATAGGACTAAAAAAAAATTACTGTTCAGCTTAAGCAGAACCCACAGTTATTTATATGCTAAGTATATAACTTATGAAGCAGTTCGAGCCTGGGATCGGTTTTCAAATCAAAATGACGACTTGAAACACAAACCAAAATTGTTACTCTGCTGCTCACTTTCTAAATTGCTCACAGTAAACAAAACATCTGGGATGCTCCTTATATAAGAAGCACAGAACAGACACAAAAGGAGTGTATGTTAAAACAGTAAGGGAACACCTCTGCCTGATTCTCCTTTGATCGAGCTGCAAAATGCACCTAGGTGCTCTTCGCCCTGCATAGGATTGGGTTGTCCATCTATGGTATTCTGTTTACTATAAGTGCATTCCAAAGGCAGTTGGAAAGAGAGGCTGCAGAGCAAGAAAATAAATTATCATTGGCAAAGAGAAAGGGGGGTTAATAACCTTCAGATATGTGGCTTTCTAACCCTATAAACGTTAAGCCGGACTGCTTTACAATACGGAGAGTTACAGCTATGCTACAGCAAATACTTCCGACACACTCATAAACAACAGATATCTTTTTTCTTCACAACTGCTTTTGCACAAATACTATAAAGAGAGCCAATCACTATCCATTTGGGCAGAAACTGAAGACCCACAATAAAGGGCCATGATCAGAAAGCAGAAGCACTCATTTCACTTTGAGAAATGGCAGTACCAAAAACCACTTTGCCTGAGGACTGATAGGCAGGAGCCATATAAATAGTAAGGGAAAGGATTACACCTATTTGAAATGGCAACCCTGCAATTTCATAATGAATGTTTGCAGCATGACATGATGACATTGGGCCTCTTTGTAGTACTAGCAGATGAGGTCAGGGCTGGTCCAAGTCCTGCTCTAGCTCAGCATTCTCTTCCTCTCCACATTTCCTCATTGCCTCTGTTCCTCTCCTCCTTTTTCAATACAGGGAAAAGAAGAAAGAGGAGAAGCAGTGGGTGAAAGGAAGTAGACAGAGATGGGCACCCCCTTTCCAATCTGCTGCCTGAGGTGACCATTTCAGTTGGCTTCAGGGGTGGGCCATGGTGGTTTAAGGAGAATTTAGTTGTGTAAATGTAGGGGCTGACTGGAGATGAACTCCTTAGAAGGAGAAGAGGCAGTCCTGAGAAGGAAAGAAGGTGGGGATGGAAGGGGCAAAGGCAGATTAGGTGGGTGTCCCTACATGCCAGGGGGCAAGATTGTGAAGGCTACACATTTCTAGGGAAGGGGCAAAAGTGGGAGCAGGGGGGAGTGAGTGGGAGACAGGGGAAGACTCTGTGATTCAAACTCATATGGTGGGGGAAGCTTGTCTCCCCCACTAAACAAATACTCTTGAGTGAGATGTCAATAAATTGTGGTATTTTTAGTGTTATTTGGAGTGTCATTTCACCCCACCGCCCATCCACTTCAAGGTTTTGAGGGTGGTTCTTTCTCCACTCAGATTGCCATGATCTCATGTGTGGACATGTTGGTTTTCTGTTAGCCTCCATTAAGCATGACTCTGGCTGTCCCATTTTCAACGCAGATTTTACAGACCCGAAGAAGGTGCCCCATGAAATTTTTGGACAAGGGATCCCCTCCAGTGACCCTTGTTTTTTTGGAACTTATCAAGAGGCTAGAAAAGAGTCCACTGGTTTAAAGATGGGAATAAAAACATTCCAGACCTGCACCCATTATTGCAGTTTGGAAATGGAGGGAGAGCCAGAGGCATGCCGCCCTGAGTAAGGCAAAGCCATCATATATGCTGCAACACACATCTCCAATATGCAAGATAGACATGCCCTGGGTAGTCATGGGGTTTATTTTTCCTATGCAGAACAAAAATCCTGTGACATCAGTGCATGTAAAAGGTGTGGTTTTTGTGACACTTTCTTTCCTTGGGCGATATTGAGAAGCCCCCCCCCATTCTTGCTCTTGTTGCAGCAAGGATGCTGCAGTTGTAGTGTGGGGGGTGAGGCAGAGACATGCTTGACCTGCCTCCGCTGGACACAAATGAATTGGGACAGACAGACAGTCAGATACAAGAGCTTCCCTGGTTCTGAACAGGAAGGTTGCCCTAGGAAACTGTGCAATTACTCCCCTCAAAAATTAATGTTTATTGATTTTGGGGTAACCTTCCTGCTTGGAAGCAGGGAGGGGAGCCCTTTTTTTCCCGAAAGGTGTTTCTCTTTATGAGAACTTTGCTTCTTTGGTTGAAGAGCAGAAGTGCATAAAATGTGGGGGGAAAGTCCCCTATGAAAGTCAGGGCAGGGAATCTCAGTACAGAATATGCCAGAACCAGGAGGTATTCAAAAAGCCTCAGAGTGAAATTTCCACCCCTTTGGGCAGAGCGCTGCTGGGATTATTGCAGAACCAGGAATTCTACCAAGGGAAGATTGGCAGCAGGGCCTGAAGCAACTTGTACCTCAAAAGCCCTGGATTGCAATGACCATGTGGTCACAAATCCCACGTGAGGTGAAACCCATGGATATGACTCATTAAAGTTGTTGTTTTGTTTTGTTTTTACCAAGGAATAGGTGCACATTTGGTTAGCTGCTGGCATACATTTACCTTGTGTGATGTGTGAGCACTAAGCAGTCAAGCTTTAGATTTGCACGAATGGAGCAGAGGGAGATAAAAAGTTTCATTCTTTTAAGAACTTCTCTGCTGGAAGTTTAAAAAGAGGAAAAGATGGAAACAGTCCAAAGTGTTGCCATTCTGTTTTTCTCCTTCTGGGAACTCCATAACTCTTTAGAATTCAGTGCATGTTGAATTCAGAATGAATATCTTCAGGGATCCAAGTCTCTTCATAACAGAAGATGCTGGTTTTGAACAAGACAATGTCTCTCATTTGCTCAGAAGTGACCTTTCACGCCCGTCAGCACAACAGTAAGCTCTGTAAGACCTGAATGTAAATTTGGCCATCAGCACTGCTGGGCACGATCTCAGTTTTCCTAACAGCATCATTCAGCTAGGCCATGAGTAACCCCTGTAGCCATTTCAGCAATGGGGTTGTGCAGTACTAATTCAAGTGTGCATAAAGACTGGTGACATATGCACACAAGGACCAAACATCTGTGAAACAAGGGGTCAGGATTGCCTATTCAAGCTCTGTGCTTCATCAACCATTTGACCTTATCCTACTCTGTGTTGGTCAGGACTAGAATATAAATAATTATCTGATGTGCTTGAACATTTCCCCCATGTGCCTGTAACACACTGAAAGTGAACCGATAACAAAACCCAATCTCAAACCATGGGGAACTGCAGCGATTAGAGATGGACAAGCATTCCAAGACCGTTCAGATTGATTCAGGAATCACCTGTCATTGCTCCTCAAACTGTGGGTTGCAACCCACAATTGGGTCGCAATCCAATTTTTGGTGGTCACGGGCCCACTAAAGCCAGTACGCTGCAAGGTACAACCTGAAAGTTGTTTCCGGGTTGCGTGGACAGGCTCCCTGAGTCATTGGCCGCATCACATTGTGTTTCCCAAAGTGTGTGTAGCACCAGTGGGTAATGCACTTTGGGAAATGCAGCATGACTCAGCCAATGTTGTGGGAAGCACACGTATGTGACCCAAAAGACACTTCCAGGTTATCTGCCATTCTACCTTGCAGGATCCTGGCCTCAGCAGGCCCTGGATCCACCACATACAACACTGTAGGTCACCAAGGTTTTGGGGAACTCCTGATCTAACTTCTTCCAAGAAAAAAACTCAGAACAATTTCTAAGCCAACCTGAGACTCAGAAATATGAATCTCCTTGTCTCTCCCACCCCTACCTGGTACCATAGCATCCAAATTCCTTCTACCTTCACTTTTACTACCCACATGGCAGAAGTGGTGGGAGCAGCAATGGTAGCACATAATAAGAAGGGTAGTGTGTCCTTTCCCATTCTTTCTCCATCTTCCTGACATGCTGCATTGCACAGCAGTAGGGTGCAAAAGATGGGAGAGGTTGTTCTCCAGATGGCTCCAACAGCTGAAGTATATTGAACTCTACCAAACATGTTGTATTCATGAATATATTCTGAACAAAGTATCCCCAGCATCTCCTGCAAAAGACCAAAGGGAGGCAACCATTTATCAGTCACGAAGCAAGCAGAAGAACTGACCTTGGTACAGAAGAGCAGTTAGAATGTATGGCAAAAATGCACAAACATTTACCATTCACAGCTATGAGTGGTTTGCACATGTGACATCACATGCACCTCTGCCTTGAAACTGTGCAATGACAGTGAGATCGGGAAAAACCTCTGTGAGGTTGGCTCTTTTGGGAAAGAACATGTGCTCTGCCCAAGCTCCTTTGAGAAAGGGCAGGATTCAAATGTCAATTAAAATAAATATGTATGCTTGGTATATGTCAGAGGTTGCATCTTCCGTTCTTAACTCCCTCCATGGTGGAGGCATGGAAAGAATTTGCATTTTCATGAGTTCCCTGCCAGTGCCCCAGGACGTCGATAGCTGTAGTGCAGCTAACACAAGAACTGGAATTGCAAATTTCTTCCCGTGGCCTTCTTGTTGACTTTCTCCTGTTCTCAGCCATTCCAGTGCCAGCATGATCCTCTAAGCCTCACTCATAGATGTTCTCCTTGCTTGTGCTTTCCAGAACTCTACAAACCAGCAGGACTTTGCAAAGGATGAAGGACTGAGAGCTACCAGCAGGGGCCATGTGGAACTGGGCTCTATGTTCCCATAGAACCTTTCATCTTTAGATGTTGTTATTTGTAAGGTTTTCATTTTCTTGGCCACACATTAGGAGCCGTCTGTTCTCCTTTCCATTTTATATATAGCTCAGACAGGAAAACCCACACTGAGACCCAGCAAGAGTAGCATTTAATAACTCGTTCCATCCACCTAAGTGAAAATATTATTTCAAGCCGCTAGAAAGTTGAAGAATCATTGAGAGAAATGATGGCATGATAGAGATAAGAGGTTCATTCAAACAAGACTTTGGCAAAATAGGGGCACATTTCGCCTACTGGTGGCACCAAAATGAGGAAGGGCTGGACCGTTTCAAAGGGCTGGGGAAAATGGGAGATTAAACTGGTACAGCATTTGCCCCTGCATAATATTAAAATGAGGGAAATGGAAATAAAAAACAAAGGAAATACTGTCAATTCTTGGTACCCATGCACTCTGTTCCTGCAGATTCACTTATCCATGGGAATAAAAGTGTAACATTGCCCTGTTCTTTGCAGTCTCTTTGCAGTCATTTGTGGTCACTTCATGGCCGTTCTGAAAGGCCTATCACAAGAAGCGGCTTAATAATTGCTCTCGTGTTATGGGTTCTCACCACCTTTCCCCTTCCTGTAAAGCAAGTCTGTATCCTTAAAAAATAAAAATCATCCATGGGAACCAAACACACAATCTGGTAATGCCTTTATTAGGAGCAAACTGTCCAAGTTCTCCAGAACTCTTAACTGGGTTGAATTCTAAGTCAAGCAAAGTGGCAAGACATGGTGTTTTGCCCCCAAACGCTGCAGCATAGAACATTCTTAAGTGCTAACTGAACTACTGTTCTTGCACCTTATTAACAAGTGGTTTACTCTGTTTCAACTGTGTGTGTGTGTGTGTGTGTGTGTGTGTGTGTGTGTGTGAGAGAGAGAGAGAGAGAGAGAGAGAGAGAGAGAGAAAGAACGTGCACATTGTTTACTCTTTCAGACTTTTCACTGCTCCAAAACTAACCTTCTGTTAGGACTCTAAAACAGAGTCATATTTTCTCCTGCAATCTGTCATCTTAGATATTTGGATTTTTTTTCCTCCCTTGTACTGCTGATTATTTCCTCTCTCTATCTCTCTCTCTTTTTTAATATTACACAGTAACAAGAGAGAGCTCATACAGTACCCTCCAGCTAGATAATGAGAATGGCAGTCTTGAAAACCAGGGGGCTTAACCTCTAGATAACTCATGCACATCACACTATTACAGTGTGTTTTCTAAAGAAGCCCACAATACAAAATAATCAAGTGAGGGGGTTCACATAATTAATTTTAATGGGCTATATTTCCATGGCTGTTCGCCATGATTATAAATTAGATATGCTTTTCTGAAGGTCACCTTGTTAACACAATGAAACAGACCATAATTCTCAGTGGAACTGCAATCAGGGACAATGAGATACTTGGGGCAACTGCATGTTTGTTAAACACATGCTTGCCTCATTCATCGACTAAACAAGAATAAGCAGACTATTTTTTGTACCCAAAGGAGCCTGTATAAGAGGAGGTCAAACCCCACCCCTTCCCTTGCCTTACCTTACTATATTGGGCTGGTTAACCCAATATGGCCCAATCCTATCCAGGGTTAGTATGCACAGAGCAGGGCTGCTGATGGAGCATCTGCTGCAAGATGGCTGGCTAGCCTAGCCAGGAAATGTCCGTTTTTACTTACTTTTTCAACTGTGACCTAGTCCCCTAATGGACTCCTCAAAGCTATGCCAACTCTTCTGCTGGCATAGTCCTGATGGCCCTTCTGGGGGCCTGTTTGGACCAGAACAGGGGTTCTGGATATGGCGGGCACCACTGTCACAGACATCCGCCCCATCCAGTTCCCTATCAATCCTGTTCCAGCCCAATCACTAGCCAGTTCTGCTCTCACTGCCACCAAAACCATGCCAGCTGCTGGGTTCTGAACTGACTGTGATAGATCAGGAGAGAGCTCTTAGGGAACTGGGGGACAGCTTGATGAAAGTGTCAATCAAATATGCGACGGCAGTGAAGAAGGCCAATTCCATGATCATTAAAAAGGGGTTTGAAAATAAAACAGCCAATAATGCCATTGTACAAATCGATGGTAAGTTCACACCTGTATTGCATACAGTTCTGGTCACCACATCTCAAAAAGGATATAGTGGAAATGAAAAAGTGTGTGTGTGGGGGGGGGGGTACACTAAAAGCCCAATCCTAAGTATGTCAACTCAGAAGTACATCCCATGATAGACAATGGGGCTTATTCTCAGTAAACTCTGGATAGGATTTTAGCTTAAGTACACACTAAACATCAGCTCAGCTTTCTGGAAGTTGAGTTTTTGGAACCAGGGTAAAAGATTGGAAAAGAACAAAGAGAAGCTTGCTTTGTTATTAGTGCAAACATACAGTTTGGATACTGGAGGAATCTGTAATTTGGGGTGGGGTGGCTCTATCTAGCATAGAGATGAATGTATAACTTGGTCCACCAAAAGGTTGCAAATACACAAGGAACAAAATTACCTGTGGAAGCCACAGCCTGTAAAGAGGTGATATCTCAGGAGGAGTCAGAAATGAAGGCAAAGCTCTGCTGTGAAATGCCAAAATGCCTTCTAAGCACCAGGAGACACTCAATTATTTTAGCAATAGGGGCCAGAGAGATACCCAAGAGTGATGCCTGAAATGGACTGCACTCTGCACACGCTCAGTGGCAACTCCATTTTATTATTGCATCACACATACCTGCCATGCAAAACATGTCCCGAATAAGCCTAGGTTTAAATTATATGGGTTAAAACAGAACCCAGAATAGTGACACAGTAGCCCACTCAGCAGTGGTAAAAGCAAAACATTTTCTTTTTCACCACAGGAAAACGCCTCAGAAAAACACCATCAGTTCAGGAGCAAAACAGAACAGCTCATTGTTGTTCCTGGACTGTTGCACATACTCACCCTGAAGCAATAGAAGAAAATAACACAGAATAGGGAACTCAGAGCCCTCAAACCAATGGAACTATTAGCATTGGGGGAGAGGATCTGAAGAGAGTAGAGCAATTCAAGTACCTCAGCTCCCTCATAAGCAGCAATGGCGATAGCTTCCCAGATGCTCACGCCTGTGTCAAGACCGCCTGGATAAAGTGGCGCCAGGTGACTGGAGTCTTGTGTGATGGTCGAATGCCCTTACGCCTTAAGTCAAAGAACTACCAAACTGTAATGCACCCAGTCACCCTCTATGGGTCAGAGTGCTGGCCACAGTGCTGTAGCAGACCCTACAGGTGATGGAAATGCGAATGCTGCAATGGTGCCTTGGATTAATGCAATTTGATCACGCCACAAACAGTGATGTCTGACGACGACTAGGAGTTGCACCAATTGTGGAAAAAATGCAGGAAGGAAGACTGAGATGGTGTGGACACATTGTGTGCAGTAAAGAAGATTCTGTGGCGAAGACAGCCATATATCTGGACGCTGCTGGCCAGCGACCCCATGGCAGACCCAAGAAGCGGTGGATGGATCGCATCAAGGAGGATATGAAATGCATGAGTGTCACCCCTGAGGATGCCCTGGATTGAGTCAAATGGAGACCGACATGACAAAAAGCGGACCCCGCCATAGCGAGGGAACAATGCTAGGAAGAAGAAGAAGAGGGAGCTCAGAGCCAATGGAGGGGAGTAGCCCACACACAGTAGTGGTAAAAGAAAATCAGTCTCCAGCTATCTCAATCTCTCCCCAACTGTACACCTCTGAGTTCATTACCGATAGACTCATCAATCGATTTTTTCTTCCTTCAAATACCGCTAGCACCACGATGCCTGCAGGCCCCAGCCACGCCTCCTGTGAGGACGAGAGAGTCGGAGAGAGAAGCCTGCCACAACCGTGAGTGCCACACAGAGAAGGAAAAGCAACTGTGAGTTCCTTCTCCCCTCCCCAGTGTCCAGCTGCCAGCCAATCAACTGCAGAGGAGGTGGCTGCAGAGCATTGTCTGCCACAAGCTACCCAAAACAGGCACATGAAATACCAGTATTGAGTGCCAGGAGAGTTAGAACAGACAAAAGAAAATATTTCTTTACCCAGCATGCAATTAGTCTGTGGAACTCCTGGCCTAGATGCCTTTAAAAGGGGATTGGAGAGATTTCTGGAGGAAAAATCCGTCACAGGTTACAAGCCATAATGGGAATGTGCAACCTCCTGGTTTTAGAAGTAGGCTACCTCAGAATGCCAGGTGCAAGGAGTGGCAGCAGGATGCAGGTATCTTGTAGTCTTATGTGAAGCTTGAGGCATCTGGTGGGCCATTGTGAGATTCAGGAAACTGGACAAAATGGGACTTTGGCCTGATTCAATGGGGTTCTTCTTATGTTCTTATCTATGGGGCACTCTCAGCAGTGTGAGACTTTTGGGGCCTCGCACCAGTGGCAGTATTCCACAGACTGGCAGACTGCCATGACAGTGGATCACACAGCACATGGCAGGCCACGTGGTCCACCAGCGTACTGCATGGGTAGGATTGGGCCGTTAACCAGCTTTTCCAGTTCTGATATGAGAATTGAACCAGGCTGAGGAAAAAAAAATTTTAAGTTGCAGAAGATGCCCACCACATGATTAAAAGGACATGCATGTCTTCCCTTCCTGGTACACAATTCCACCCAGCATACACACACTGGGAACAGAACATCTGAACCACCCTTTAAAAGTCGCTTTACGTTCCCTTCAGGGAGAAATACAGGGTATAAATTGAATGAATGAATGATTCTCATGCTACTTAATACTAAATAGTATTACAACCTCATTATATGGGATGCTTCAGGTGTTCCTTCCCCCATATGAGTATGTGGGGCAGAACAGTGTGCCTAGGGAACAATGTGTATGCCCTCACTTTTAATAAAACAGTAGTCAATCCAGTCAGATATATCATAAAAACTTGCCCACCATTGCAGCATGGGGGCAAAACTGGGCAGGGAGAGGGAGTGGAGGAGGGCAGTTCAGGCCTGGGAGGGGATGGTGAAGGAGGTTGCCTCCAGATTCTATCCCTCCTCCCATGCTTGAAAGCCCTACACGGGTCAACTCAAATCTGCACCAGTGATTGAGCTTGTCCATATCTGAGTAAACCCGTAGAGTCTGCCAGGGCTCGAAATGAGGTACCTCGAGACCTCTGGCTGCTTCCCTAGCCCCACAGGACACAGCAGTGGCTATTTCAGGTGCCGCTATATTGGGCATAGGCAGCCCCATTAGGATTGGGTTGTTAGATATAGTCTTGATCTCACAAAGACAAAGGATCTCTTTTTTCTTACTATGCCTTTGTCATTATTTGTCAGGAGGTGATATTTGATTTCCTGCAGATTGGACCAGTATTCATGCCGCACAAATAACCAAGCCAAAATTGTGCAAAATGGAGGATTGGAGCAGAGAATGGTCGCTGCTGCATCATCTCCACAAATACAGCATCATTGATTGAAATGTTCCAGTTCTCGCTTAGAACAGCAGAGGGCAGCTCTTGTAATCTGAAAGAAGTAAGCGCTTTTCTTAAAAAGAAACTTACACAAGTCCTATGTCTATAATCGCTGTAGAACTTAATCATGTCCTCTACCAAAGGGCTATCTGGCTTACCCAGCAAAGACAAGTCACATGGTGTTTGTGTATTTCTCAGTCTATTTTTAAATTCTATTTTTTCAGCTGTCATCCTAAATCCGAGGAAATCCGGGGAAGAAGCGATGCAATCGAATTGTTTGAACTGTCTTCTTGTGTCAACAATTTGATTTAAGAGAGTTTCACAGCTGCTCATAAAAGCAAATTTGGGGAGCCCATCTTCTGAAATAAACATTAGCTTGGCCTAGTAATTGAAGGAGCATGAAATGAACTCTCATCTCTGCTGGGAACTCGATGAAAGTATAGAGTCACAGAATCATAGAATAATCGCTCACTTCAGCCCAGCTTCCACACTGACAACCCTCAATGATATATATGGCATATGGAAAAGGGGCAGCACCCAGTTTCTGGCACCCACAAAGCTCCATCTGTCAGGGAGATACAGGGCAATCCTATACATGTCTTCTCAGAAGGCATGACATAAGGGCAATGCAACTCCGAGGTAAGGGAACAAACATTGCCCTAGCTTGAGGTGGCCTCCGTGACTGCCCCCCAACTGCAGGATGCAGCACATGCCCCACTGGCACAGCTATGCCAGCTCTGGTTCAATCAGCAGCAGCAGCCCCACTTATCTACTGGGGAAGCCAAGGGCTTGATTCACCTCCCTATCAATGCCCTAAAACAAATGATAGAGATATCACAGATAACTGACCAGTGTTGTGCATGCAGAGCTGCCTGCTGCAGCACGTTCAGGTATTTACATGAGAGCCATCATGTCCCTGAGCTTTTAAGAAAAGTGGTACAAAGACAAAAGTGGGATTGTGATCATGGTTCAGCTTTGTTCTCTGTTTTAACAGTGCCACACTGTGCCAAGCACTATAAGACTATGGGGTCTGGGGCAGTAAAGACATGACAGGGTTGCAGCAGCAGCCCTGCAAAAATAGAGATGGAAGGAGCTGTCTTGGGGCATCAGATATGGGGAAACAGCTCATCAAGGGAATGATCAACGGGTAGACGCAGCCCAAGGAATTCCCTGTACAGCAGAAATGGAGTGGAGCAGGACCATATATAGTTCTTGTGGCATGACTCTTTCAAGGACAAAGCTAGTTTCACTTTCCATTTGTATATAATCCTTGTTAGTAATGTCCAAGCAGAAGCCATGAGAGGTTTTGCTTTGGTTATTATAAACCAGAGCAAGCCTTTTCTATCAAGGTGCCTATAAAGTTATTGCAATGATTTTACCACTTACCAATCCTATTCTCCACTCTCTCACTGGTACAGCCATGCCCAAAACAGGCATGCTGTATCCAGCAGGAAGGATCCAGAGGCTTTGGAGGGGAAAGGGAATTTAAATCCCTTTACCTCTGCATAAGCCTCCTAATCACAATGAGTCTCCTCAGAACTGTGCTAGCAATTTCACTAGTGCAAGTTCGGGGAGAGAAAGGGGGCAGGGAAGCTGCTGCCAGAGGGGATAGGAGCCAGTGCATTCCACTGCTGCTGGACCCACAGCCTCTTGCATCCTCCCTTCCTTCCCCCTCCTTCCCCCTTCCCCAGACTTCCTCCTTCCCCCAGCTTTCCTTCCCCCCTCCCATCCAGTTTCGCTCCCTCCCCTCTTCCATTCCACGCTGCCCCAGCCCGCCTCCCTCACCACCTTATCTTCCCTTGTGGGTGGCTGGCACTCTAGCTGTGCACACAGGAAGGCTCCAGCTTTCCCACTTTCACCTTAGAAGTGTGCTACTCAGCCACTTTATGGCTACTTTTCAGCAGCCGCTGCCAGCAGAACATGTGGCTTCAGCCCATAGGATTGGGCTATTAATGACATGAAATGTTAATTGCCAATTTGGTATCCATTCACCCAGTTTGCAAAATTGCAGACTGTGTGGGTTTTTGCCATCCTGAATAATGGTTGGCAACCTTCAGTCTCGAAAGACTATGGTATAAGCCTACAGCACCCGGTATTCCCAGGCGGTCTCCCATTCAAGTACTAACCAGGCCTGACCCTGCTTAGCTTCTGAGATCAGACAAGATCGGGCATGTGCAGGGTAATGATTGGCTGTCATCCACACACTTGGCCACTTCACCGCTCTCCCTTCACTCCTGATTGTTAAAAAACAAATGTACAGTCCCAGTACAGATCCACAGTTCCTTGTGTGTCCTGCTTGCAAGGCTAGAGGATGATTTCTTGTCATTGAATGGCCCCTGAGAAATCATAATCTCATACAGATTTTGCCATTAGAAAACTTTAATGTCTCAACCTAGTTCAGAGGGCTACCACAGTTGTCACATCTGTGGGTTTTTGTCTTTGTTTTAACCCACCGTGTTTAGGAATGGAAGATGCTAGTTAAACTGGCTCCATCTACCTTTACATGCTATAAAATGCCAAGCTATTGTGTTCCTATGAAACACTGTCGTGTTGCTTCTCCAATGTGGGCCCATCACAGAAATGTCCTTCGTTCCTCAATTGCTTTTTTTCGCACGTATGCCAAATGTTGGCATGCCAAGGCCACCCTTAGGGAATAGTATTTCAGCTCCAGAAAGTTGTTAACATAAGGCTGAGCATGTACCGTGCCCTTATTATGACAGCTTGTTCAAAAATGGAAAAGACAAGGCACAACTGAGAGAAAAAAGTTCCATGCTCTGGCTTCGGCTACATATGCTTTGCCCTAACAATATGTCAATCCAAGAAGCCTTTGTGCAGGCTGCTTGTAAAACTACAACACGGCACTTTCATTTCAGTCTTGGTAAATGGCTTTCCTAGAGCAATCCTTTTCCAAACGGTGCTCCAGGGAACCCTGAGAAGCTTATCGGGGGTTCCTGAATGGGATTAGTAATGGGGAAATAAGCTTCCTGATAAGACTGGTTTGTCACCCCTACTGATAATCCCTAAAATCCATAACTACGGGAGAGCATTGCATATATTCTAGATTCATATAGGCTCATAGGCCTAGCTAGTCACACCTAATACAGTATGTGGTGTGTGTACCACAGAACACTTCCCCGAATCCTCTGAAATTCACATGGATTCCGCTGCAGACGCACAGGGATTCTTTGGCATACAAACCACCTTGAATGTCCTTCATTGGATAGAAAGGTGGGATACAAATTCTATAAACAAACAAACAAACAAACAAACTGATGTGGAAAAGAAAGTCTGAAAGAAAGTCTGAAAACTACTGGTGTGGGGTGACATGGTAGTGATGAATACAATTGTATGTATTCCCAGCAAGGTATAATTGAAGACGTAGTATCCGGTCATGATCTGTGCATCACTTTCATGTTTCAGGAGATCTATTTATGTCAAAATAGAGCACATAAAGCTTCATTGTGGATGAAGCTTGTCCAAATTTTCCCACAAAGGCAGAACTGTGCCCCCAAATTATACTCAATGCTGCCATCAGACTGAACACATGAAGCTGCCATATACCACCAAATAAGAACACTTGCCCCCCGGCCCATAACTGTCCACATTGGACAGCTCTCCAAGGATTCAGACAGAGGCAGATAGATAGCGCTCCTATCTGAACTTTAAAACGTTTTCTTTGCAAAAAAAACAACAACATAAAAACACCAAAAAATATCAAAAACTTGGAGAAAGGGTAAAGGGAAGAAAACTAAGAGAGTAAAGTATAAGTTGTTTTATGACATTTGAGGCCCAAACCTAACAAGTGTCTGTCTGGAAAGGGTAGTAGCTCCGCTGCATAATAAGGAACCATTCGTGGATAGAGAGGTAAATAAAACTTACCTTACTCCACAGTGCCATGGTCTACTTTGATCTGCACCAGCCTTTTAGCTAGCGCAAGTCCAAATAAAGCCAAGGGGGCGTGTTGAGACTGGAAAGAGTGGAGGATATCAGTAGTGTCACTGTTCACCTCTACCATGTCCCTCTAGGAGGCCTCAATCACTGCCCTGTTCTACCCACCCACCCATTTCCACCACTGGCTTATATCAGTAATGAGGGTAGCTAGGCCCGGAGACAAACCTCCAGCACTGCCACTGTTTGTGACAGTGCTCCCAAAATGGCTGCCGGTGACACACTGTGCATGCCGCCGAAACACATTTTACGATAGCAGAACGTTGATCCACTGTCATTACAGGCAGCCCAGCCCTAGTTAGAACTGGAATGACTTTCAGGAGGAAATCCTGATAAAACTTCATCTGTGGTCATGTTCACATTTCTAGTACAATTTTAAGTGGAAGAAACTGCCTTGGTTGCCCAAGGAAACCCAGGAGCTGCGTTTTTGTGGACCTATTGAGAAGAGTTTTTAAAATATTTCCAAGACTTGTCACTGAACTATGACTCCCAGGATTCCTTTCTCCAGCATAGACATGTATCATGCTTGCTGTAGATTTGATACCATTGAACACAGCTGGAGAAAAGAACACCATCTCTTAAAATACTGCTTTTCCTCTTGTGGAGTGAGCCTAGTGAAGTGATAAAGGGATAGATACATCTACTGGAATCTGATCTGGTTTTCCCCTTTTTAAAGTATGTAACTTGAAAAATGTTAACAGTGCTACAGATGCCACCATTAACTGGCATCTTCTGCTCTTTGCCCTTGCTCTGCAAAGGGCAAAATCTCAGGCTTCTCAGAAGATAATGTACAGAACATGCCACAGCAACCCTTGGGACTTCAGTGCCACAGCAGAATTGGGACTTGCCTGCCCTTCAACATTTACTTACTTGTTGGCAACCTTCAGTCTCGAAAGACTCTGGTATCGCGCTCTGAATGGGGGTTCTGGCACAGTGTCTAGTGTGGCTGAACAGGCCGATTCGGGAGAAGAATTACTTCAACATTACTCTTTGCAAAGAACAAAGGTTTTCCACAAAGGCCTTCTTAACAGCTATGTGTTGAGGAAGCAAGTACTAAAAAAAAAAAATTAGAGAAATTATGCATAAATTTGTTTCTCCTGCCCATGGAGATTAGGAACACCCTGAGGCAGCTCGTTTTGGCAGAGTGTTGGCTGTCAAGAAGCAATGAAGTGCAAATGGAAGCCAATTGAACTTAGCAATTTGTTTACCCAAGAAGACAACAGCTGGAGAAAAACGGAGGATTTTAATAATTAGCCAGTCACATTAGATAAGGGACACACGAGTATATGATCTAGCATTATAATAAGGAGGCTGCTGCAAAGGGATTAGAAAGAATTAGTAATTAACCTCCTTCAAGATCAAAAATGTGTCTCGCTGGATCAGGAGATGGCTGGGGAACTGTGTTTAGCCCAAAATAGTACACTTTGTTGGTTTTTTCCAACCCCTCCAGCAATTTGTACTTACAGTTCTCAATATTAATGTGTCAGAATGACTCCAGCCAACAGATTCACTTTTTTCTTTCCTTGCCCAAAGTGAAAACTTCATAAAACAGAAAGAAACTGATTTATTGATGATTTATCGTATATCTGGAGACCCTCATGTGGCATTCATCACACGGGCTTGCCTCTTGGTTTACATTACTAATTGACACAAGGCTGGCAAGAATTTTTGAAACATAAATTGGAGAGCAACCAATTTGCTTGGTTTGCACCTAAGCATTTATTTTGTCCCCATTGTCACCTCCACTTTATGCAGCATGGCAAAATCCTGCAAAATCTATTTACCAGAAGCACCAATGGAATGAGTATTCACAACACAAGTCACAATCATGCTTTCAAACTGCCTTCAGTTTTCTGCAGACGCTATCATGGGTCTGCCTTACATTCTAACGCATCTTTCATAGGACATGCAGATGCCAGTGGTTCTTTAAAGACGTACTCTGGTGTCACTCAACTGTCTGCTACCAACTGCGAAAGATATGGAATTAAAGGGAGTCAGGCTTCAGGGAAGGGATTGACTGCAGGGAGCTCAGCAAGAGGGGAACAGCAGATGACAGCACTCACTTTAATCCATCAGCCAGGTACTGGTTCATCCAACAGCAAACCATAACTCCTAATCATGTCAGATAAACAGGTTTATGCTGCACTTTTCAGAGCATCAATCTTGGGTGACTCCAGTTCTGAAAGTGCTTATGCCCTTTGAGAAGGGCATATATAAACATTCCACCCTCCATGGCTACATTCTCTTTCCAACGGTATCTTCTCCTCAATTATTGCATTGCCTCCAGACGCATTCCTGGCCACTCCTGGCCAAAAATTTTAAAATCTTGGTATTTTCGAATAATACCATCATATATCATTTGATGCATAATTTCACATAGAATGCAATGAAACAAAGTTATAGCCACAAAATCAGTGAGGGTGGAGCAATGGTGCATCACCATGCCATAAGAACATAAGAACAGCCCCACTGGATCAGGCCATAGGCCCATCTAGTCCAGCTTCCTGTGTCTCACAGCAGCCCACCAAATGCCCCAGGGAGCACACCAGATAACAAGAGACCTCATCCTGGTGCCCTCCCTTGGGAGGAGGTCCATCTTGGGGGTGACATGCTGGCCTCCTGCACTGGGCGACGCAAAGCCTAGTGACACCACTGCAAAAGCTAAATTAGATTTTGAGATTAAACTGCCCATTGGACCTTCTGCTATTCAATAGCTGATCAGTACTTCTGATGTATCAGATGTCATTTCAGCAACATGACAAGAAGATGGTAATTTCAAAAGCCTGAAATAAAGCATTGTTCAGAACCAAATCTGTTTCAGAAGCTAGTTAACACAGTAAGATATAAAGATAGGCACAGATTACAATATGAAAAATAATTGCTATAGAATTCTTTGATAAAATCAACTCGAAATTATGTTAGTACTGCAAATTATAACAATTGCGTTTTGAAAAACTGAAGCAAGAATTTGCATAGGAATGATAAAAGACATAGCAAAGATAAAATCCATCTCAATAATAAAAAATGCAGAGTATAAAACAAAAGCAAAAAAAAGATGAAATTGAACTGTCAACAAAAAAGCAAGAGAATGAAATATGAGAAACTATCAAGTTCAATGTATAAGAAAGAGTACAAAGAGATAATGAAAATCTGTTCGAAAATTGCTGAAAGATTCCTTGGAAATGACAAAAATGAGAACATAGTAAATCAGAAAGAACTATAACTCTGCCGTGATGGAAGCAGAGAGACCAGGCAGCAACTAGGACTGGGCACGACAGGTCAGTCTGGACAAAAAAAGGAAGCGTGCAGTGGGCACATTTATGACACTGTTGGAGAAGTCTCTGGGGTTGTGTCAGTACTTGGAGTTCAGCAGTCAGCAAGTCAGGTAGGCCCTCTGATGGGCATAGCCCTTGGCCAGTGCCTGACCTGCCTGACAACACCTCTGGTGTCAATGAGGCAGATGAGGCCTTCAGTTCTGTGTTCCCGATGACACATATGGGAGTGCAACAAGACCTGGAGCTTGGAATGGACCTTAACATAAAACAGGCTATTCCTGGCCCAATCAGATCAAGCTTCAGAAAGATAAAGATTTCAGAGCAGCTAGTACTGGCAAGTCTGATGTGGATGTGGTGACGAGGTCGGGACCTGTTAGTCACCAAATGGAAAGTCAGCAAGAGAACCATGTAAAAACGGCCCAATCCTAAAGGGCGTGGGTGGCAGCAGAACACAATCCCCTCCCCCATTTCTTCAGTAATTTTCAGGCATGAGTTCCACTCCTGATGTTTGCATCCTCTGCCCTTCATTATGGCAACACTGCCTCTCAAATCTCCACAACATCCATCTCCCTGGTGCTGCTGCCCCTTTTATTTTGTCCCTCTCAGCCTCTGTGATCAATTGTAAGATGCATTTGCTCAGATCTACTCACCATTGGTCCATAGATATAAATCAAGGCGAACACCTGGAGGGAATTTTGAATGACTCGTTGAAAATGGGCATCAGTTGACCAAATCAGAACTGCTGGTTTCAAGTGACTTCTGAACCATCTAGATCAGGACTCCCCAGACTATGCTACATAGGCTACAACTGAACCAACATGTTTTGACTATCCTGCCGAGTCCGGTAGCATTATAATTACATGCCAGCCCCACGCATGCACCAATAAAAATAAATAATTTAAGCTAATAACACACTTGCAAATATTTTTCTCCTCTTGTGAAAATTCTTAGTTATGTATAAAATGAATATTTCTATAATTGACCTGCTCTGGCCAATCACAAGTGAAAGACTGAGTGACATAGCCCTGGAAACAAAAACTTTAGTGATCCTTGCAGTAGTGTAGCTAGATGGGGGGCAAAAGAGTAAGTACTGCAGGGGCCGCGCCAAGCCATTGGACATTCCGGGCAGCAATGGCAATGCGCAGCAGAGGTTGTTTGGTTCGGCAAGTGCCTGCCTATGTGTTGCTGTCACTGCCCAGAGTGGTTCTAATGGTGAGTGGGGGGGCACTTACATGGTACATTGCACGTGGCTACAGTACTTACTGTTTTGCTCTTCCCCCCCCAGCTACACCACTGGATCCTTGATCTAGATCAGCCATTTTCAACCATTGTGCCATGGCACATTGGTGTGCTGTGAGTGGTCCACAAGTGTGCCACAGGAATTTGGGGGAAAGTCATTTATTAGTAGGGCCAATGGGGATGTGAGCCCCCCACCGGCAGCATGGTGTGCCTTGGCAATTATCAAAAACCTGATGGTGTGCCTTGACAATTTTAGTGCCTTGACAGTGAGATGGAAAAGGTTGAAAATCACTGATCTAGATAATTCTAACACATTCAAATCTCTCCAGTTATTTCATCTTTGAGTAGCTGTTGTTTATAACTGACAAAATTCTGCTTTTTCTGTCCCTCAACACATCCTGTCATCAGCAACACCTATACAATATATCCATTTATTCTCAAACTCCACCAACTCAGCTTTAACCTTTAACATGGGGTTCTCTTCACAACCAAGTTCTCTCTGAATCCTGTTTCTTCACAGTATATAACACTTTCATCTTAAAAGTTGAAGATTTAAGTTGAAAGAACCAAAGATATATAAATAAAAATGTTATATAATTCTTATTTATATTTGTTTTTTTTGATCAGTTGAAACATTAGCATGTTTGAAGAAAGTTGCGTATCTAAAGAGAATGAGGACAGTGCACTTTAGGTATCCATTATTCACTGTGATATTTACAAAGTTATTTCTCATCATTTTGGTTAACCTATTCCTCTTTCCCAACCAGTAATATTATCTCCAACTTATTTGCATGTTCTTCAAGCTGTCTGTTAGGACTCCAAACTACCTAATGCAAGGTAACCCTAAAGACCTCAGCTCAAAGTAATGTGAAATCTGTAAATACCACTAAAGGTTGGTTAGCCTGCTGGTGAAAGTAGAGAGTAACCCCAACCTTATGCATTAAATAGATATGACTTTTTAAAAATTTTCTAGAGCATTTTCAAGCTCTAGAAAATGCTGATACTGTGAAAGGAATATGTGTTTGTCCTAAAATAATTTCTTGCATAAAGTAGCCACATAACTGGTATTTTCAAAAGCATTTAGCCAGTTAATAAGGCAGCATCAGCACAACACTTTCTTGAAAGTCAATGGAATATCCCCTTCATCAGCCCAATCTATAATGTAATGCACTGTCAGTGGGAAGCTTCTGATTGACTGTGTTGGCTTGGCAGCACAGAAGACCTATGAACATTTCAAATGCTATGTTCGAATAACGTTGTCAGAATGTCTGCAATTCAGTTTCTGTGAGGAAAGGGAAAGTTGTCAGCACGGCTCGCATTTAAACCCAACTAAAGGCACAATCCTAAACCCTTATGTCAGTGCTTTCTGGCACTGACATAAGGGCAATGCAGCTCTGAGGTAAGGGAACAAACATTCCATTACTTTGAGGAGGCCTCCATGAATGACACCCAACTGCAGGATGCAGTACATGTCCCACTGGCACTGCTATGCCAGTGCTGGAAATTGCGCCCTTACACTCTAGTGTCAGGAGTAGTTTTCTGGAGTAGCTGAGGACTGTGAAGAGTTTTGCAGAAGCAATGGCTGAAGGAAGAGTAGGCAATGGTCTGAAATATAGCAACTTCAATGTCTTGAGGAAAAAGCAAGGAATTGAGGCAAGAAAGGATTAATGACAAGGAGGTCTCTGAAGAAACCTCACAGCACATAAGGCTAGGTGGGGTTTTGTGCTATGGGAGGCAGTGTAGTTAAAGGAATGGAAAGGCAATGGATTAAAATATGAAGGAGGAAACAATTGGTGATATGAACCAGTTGATGAGGACGACCCAAGAAGAATGTATAACTGTGCAAAACCTCACAAGAGGGGCTGTGCATAGTTGGGAGGATGAAAGTAGGCAATCAAGGGCAGTTTGGAAGGCTATACACTATCTGAGGGGACAGAGGTTGGATTCATTAAAGTTGCCTTTACTTTCCTGTCATAATTTGAGCACTGCTGGGCCCCCAGCCCTTCTCCAGTTTGTTCAAACCTCAGGGAATTGTTCCTGAAGATCATTTCCATTTCTGGGCTCCATTGCTGATTTTCCACACTGACGAAATACTGTTACCAACAGTTAACTGGATCGTTGTGACCTAGGTATGCATGCCAGAGACTTAAAGGAGGCTGATTGTTTGGCCTGTGTTACAAAACTACTACACCTGTTATGAGGAATTTTTTTTAAAATGGCGCCACAAGGATTTCTCTTAAAAGTATAATCTGGTCTACCCACACTGTCTTCCACTGTTGTAACCCAAAATGGCGGCTCCAAGACAGCAACAAGGATTACCTTGTGGCTTCAAGAACATTTGATGAGAATGCCACCTTATTCTGTTTGTGTGGGAATTTCAGACCACTTTGCTATTTACTCCAGCAATTTACTGATTGCGTTGGGTCATAACACCCACAAAACATATTGCTTTCTGTCTATGAAATATTGTACTTGCTCTCTGCCCCGGTGAGATCTAATATTTTCTCCTCTTGCTCAACCAAAGTCTACAGGCAATTTTTATTTTATCTGATTTATGGCCAACCCAACCCCATGAGAGCCTATTGGTTTGGCACAAGTGTAAGGAGTAGAAAACTGTAGCCTTCTGTCTTTGGATATAAACCTCACTCTATGCTGTGTAAATGGTAGTTTATGGCCCTGATTCTGCATTCCATTGCAGACATAGATTCTGGCATTACTCCACTGAGTTTAATGGAATTGTTACACCCCTCCCAAGGAGGCTGGGTAGTACCCAGGCCTCCTGGGACAACTGAGGAATTTGCCATACTAGACATTTTAACTTTGTTCAGAAACTTTTTTTCCTTTTACAGTCTTAATGAGTTAGCTGAGCTAATGAAGTGTGATATCCTATTAAACACGTTGGCTGGCAACAATTAATTCCATGGGGCACGTTCTCCATTGATTGATTATATTTATCATCCTGGGGTAATTTAAGAAACACAGCCTTCTTGGGGGAATGCTAAATTGTGAATCTTTTGTAAACGTTAATTAAAATGAAATTAGCAGTAGCCACAGGTTAGCCTAGGCAATCATAATTAACACTTGCGCTGCTTCAGTGATCGACAAAATGTTGTGGGGTGACCTTATTAAAAACATAACAACCACTTATCAATATCCTTTTCACAAAAGCAGCCTCCCTGACATCATTTTTTATAAATGTTTGTCATATGTGACAAATAGCCTGTTCTAGTTGAAGTGTGTGTGTGGGGGGGGGGGGAATACACAGAGAGACTGCGTGCAAGAGAGGCGGAGAAACAGGAGAAAGGAGTTCTTCACACTGGAGAAAGGAGTGTGACTTCCCTCAAAGTTCCCTCAGGGCCTTCTGGTTCCATTGAGAGAGCGGCACTCAAGTGCAACCACACTTGATGCCTGGTAATCAGAGTGCCAAGTGGTAGCATAGCCAGAGAGAGGGCAGCACACTAAGTACAACACACCATGTACACAGCCCTTCCCACTTGTCTTTGGAGACATTCGGGGCAGAAATGGCATTGCCGTTGCTGCCCCAAATGACTCTGACAGCAAGTTACCGCACCCCCCCCGGCTATGCTATTGGTGCCAAGCAAGCAGCTGTGTGAATTCCTGAGAGGAACTCCCCAACCCTCCTCCAAATTCTCTAAGGTGGGGGAGCTGCTCTAGGCAACTTTGGGGAACTGTGAAGGGACCATATATCAACACAAAGTGCTGTCAATGAGCTTCCAACTTCTGCTTCACAATTGGGTCTTCTAATTCGGGGCCAAGGACCCTTAAAAGGTCATCAAGCATAGAGTGATTGCTCTGAGGTTTTCATTTCCCTTTTTGCAGTTGTTAGTTTTCCTGCCTGGGAATTTCCATTTCAGCACTCATTCTCTCCCCCCCTTCTACTCTCTCTCTCTCTTTCTAACTCCCCCCCCCCCCACTTAATCTAGGAGATTTCCAGTTTTGTTTCAGTGATGCTAGTTATGAATGTTGATTTAAATAAGCTAAAGCCAGAGCTTTGGCAGGTTTTTATTCTCAATTGAAAATTGCTATTTTTGACTAAAAAACAAACAAACACTAGGGCATGTGAATGCACAATCCATATTTCCTTGGTCAGCCTCAGACTAAACCAAGTCTTTAGAACACTGTTAAATGACCACCTCCAACACACACACCCTTAATATATTTGTAATTAGGATATACATGCATCCCTTTGTGTGATATTTGTAAGTCTGTTGACAATGGTCCCCAGAACAGGGATCACACGTAGACATCGACTGTATGAAGTGGATCCACGCATGCACTCCCACTACGATTTCCATTATCCCGATAGCACCAAATGCAATAGGAGTGTATACCTGGACTATACATTCATACAGTACATTTCTTTGTGTGATCTCAGTACTTACAGACGTAGGCCATTCACTGATGTGACTGGGACCCCAATCCTAACTTGCACTGGGACAGGCAGGCCAGTGGGTTTCAGCCTGCAAGTTTCAGGCTGCAAGTTTCAGGCTGCTCATGGGTCGGCCCAAGGCAAGGGGAGGTTTTTCCCCTTACCCCAAAGAGAGCCACAGTAGTCCCAATGGGGCTACTCGGATCTACCCCACCTAAAGAGCTTGTGCAAATCTGAGCAGCCTGGGACTGGCCTGGGAATGGAGCTAGGATCCAGTGCCAGATCCTGGCTGCGTCTCTTGCTCCCACCTGCCCGCCCTCGGTAATGGCCACTGCCCGCCCTCCCCTGCCCCAGAATGTCTCCATCCCACCTCCTCCCTACCTTCCCTACGCAGCCCCAGACCCATCCCCAGGGCCTGCATCGGCTTGGGGAGGCCAACACACATCCATGCACCAGCCTATCTTCCCTTATGTTCATGTGAAAGTGCTTTACAGCACCTTCGCAATGACGTTGGGTTGGTGCAAGGGACTTCTGTCGGCCCAAGGGCACCTCTGGATTGCACCCTAAACTAATTAAAAAACCAGAGTACTATATATTACTTTTATAACCCAGAAAGCACTTTTAAGATTGTTTAGGGGATGATTTTTTTCTGTCCTTAAGGCTGGTTCTACACCAGCAATTCAGCTCAAGCCGCCTATCGCCTTGAAGCAGCTGGGAGATATGTGTACAGAAGCAAATCCTAGCTGGATTAGGAACGTATGTATTACCTAGCTGGATCATAGCTATCCATATCCACTGTGCAAGGAGGTATTGTCGTGTCTGTTGGTCCTCGAGGACAGAATAAACACATCATGTCTCCTCTGCTTTGTAACAGGCAGTTTAATCCAACAAGTGATGAGATGCGCTGGGTTTCCTTATCCCACTGCTGAAAGCCAAGGCTGTGAGGTAGGGATGGAGGCATGCAAAGAATGACCACATTCCATCTCATGTTAAACAAGACATCGGTGGGGGTTCATACAGCAGTTTGCTGATGTACACCAGGTTACACCACTGAGGGCGCAATCCTAACCCCTGACATAAGCACTGACATAAGGGCAATGAAGCTCCAAGGTAAGGGAACAAATATTCTCTTACTTTGAGGAGGCCTCTGTGAGTGACACCCAACTGCAGGATGCAGCACATGTCCCATTGGTACTGCTATGCCAGTGCTGGGAAGCACTGACATAAGGGGTTAGGATTGCGCCCTGAGTGCCACTTTATGGAGGGGAACTTGACACTCCTACAGGAGGGCATTGCAAGGCAGTGGTGGAGACTTGGGACTACAGTCTCCACCGTTGCCTCACTACATCCTCTAGTAATCAGGTCCCTTTCTTCCAAACAGCTGCACTCAGTGGGGAAAGCTGGAAGCCTGCCACAGCTAGAGGGAGAGAGACATGCAGTGGTCCTGGGTCTCTTGAACAATCTCATTTCATCTTGGGAGCCTATTATCATGCCATGTGGTGCTGTGGGGTTTATTCCTGTGTATCACATAACTATAGATGATAACTTGGTGGAGTAAAATAACCATCATCAATCAACTTTCAGGGTTACAGCTTCCTTAGCATGTGAACCCAGCACAAACGTAGAAGAAACTAAACTTATTGAGTGATACATTTATCATCTAATAGAGAAATGTTCAGTCGTTCTTTTACAAATATGTCTTGAGACATTGTGTTGCCTGCCTTTTCCTTCTTACACATTATAAGGATGTCGATTCAACAATGTTTAGAGGCAAGAACCTTTGGGGACCCTCTAATGAGCTGCTGTCCCAAAATCTCAATTGGGGAGACCAAAATCACACTGCTAAAATTACCATCTCATGTTTAGCTCTGGGGTTCCCCCTGCTGCAAAAAAGTGTAACTGAAGACAGAATACATTAGAGTTTTAAACCATTATCAGCCCAATCCTGTGCAGCCTTTATGACAGTGTCTCTTATTATCCGCCATCATAAAGGCCACAGCAGCACCACAAATGGTGTGCCAAGCATGTCAGAGCCGCCAGCACAAATGGTCAGCTCCATATGCTGGCCCCCAACAGGTTCGGTCTGCACCAGAGCAGGTAAGCTGGCAGCAGGTGTGAGTCATGGGCAGTTCAAGGGAAGTCAAGCCAACCTCTCTCTGGCTGTCTAATCATGCACAAACCCACAATTGCATGGCTCTGTCAGCATGGTGCATGGCTGAAGCCAGTGGGGAATAGGATCAGGCTGAAAAACAGGAACAAACAAAAGCTATCATTGCTTCAGTTCTCTTACCGGGCAGGTATGCACTACGCATTTTTAAAAGCAACAAAATTGTTCTCTCAGGGCACAATCCTAACAAGGTCTACTCAGAAGTAAGTCCTGTTTTGTTCAATGGAAAGAGTGGTTAGGATTTGCAGCCTCAGTGACATTTTTAACAGTCATTAAAACAGTCATTTAACAGACATTTTAACAGTCATACACATACTGAGATGATGAATCAATTTTGGTCAGAAAAAAATGCACAATCTTAGAGAGATGTATACTAGAGATATCCTGTGTGATGTGGCATAGTGGTTAATGTGACAGGCCAAAATGAAGAAGTTCTGGGTTCAAATCTTCATTGAGTCATGAAGCTCGTGCCTCAAATCTTGAGGCAGTCACCCTCTCTCAACCTTATATCCCTCACAGGCTTATTGTCAGGATAAAACCAGTGTAGAAAGGTGGGATTAAAATGTAGCAAATAATTTACAAGTCAGGTTATACTAATAGACTTCATTATCAACCCCTTAATTCATTTCATTTTTATTAATTCATTCAGCCATTTTCAGCCACTGTGCCATGGTACACTGGTGTGCCATGAATGGTCTGCAGTGTGCCGCAGGAGTTTGGGGGAGGGTCATTTATTAGTAGGGCCATTGGGGGATGTGAACCCCTCACCAACAGCATGGTGTGCATTGTCAATAGTCAAAAAATCTATGGTGTGCCTTGACAATTTTAGTAGCCTATCAGTGTGCCATAAGACAAAACAGGTTGAAAATAACTGAATTAATTAAATGAATTCCTTTTGTTCCATGTGGTAAAGAATTTTTTTTTTTATGCACTGAAAATACATCATATTTGACATAGTCACAAATGCTATTTTTACAACCTTGGAGACCCTACCCTTTATGAAACATGTAACATTTGGAAACCAGGCCATATAAAGCAAACAGAAAGGCTTGTGGGTAAATGTCAAGTACAAGGAACTGCTCTTCATTAAGAAAAAATCAGCAGTAGCAGTAAAATATAGGAAAGGCAAGATCTGCACAGAAGAAGCAAGGCAAATGTGGTGTCCTGGACTTTGCACTTCTACATTTACAGCTAGCAATTTGGATTCAAATGAACTGGAACATTTTGCTCAATTGAGGATGCATTTTGATCAATAGGATGCAGTCCTATACACACTTATCTGGGGAGGATGCCCCATAGAATTAAATGATACTTACTTCTCAGTAGACATCAGGGTTGGGAACTTGACTCAGATGACTCGAACTTGAGTCGCAAAATGTGCATTTTTCGCTGACTCGTTGACTCATGAGTCATGCACGTGGAAGACTTGGAAAAACACTCGAGTAAGGGGCCCCCTGATTTGGCCCTTGTTCCCCACAAATGCAGACTCATGCCTGTCTGGGTGTGCTTGTTTACTGTTTTTCACGGCATGAAAAGCCTTGCGGCGCCGTCGTTCAGACCAGGTGAGCAGCAGGGAAGTTCCAGCTGAGAGGCAGGAAAAGGTTAATGTTTCCTTTTGCAGCCAAATGGGAGGGGGGAGGCAGGAGTTAGCTCTTTTCCCCATCTCTTATAGGAAGGAAGGAACCAATGATCATTGGACAAAGGATGGGCGTCTGATATTTCCTTTGGCTGAGATAGCGTGGAAGAAGGAGCCCAAGGTGGTTCTTGCCTTACAATTGGCTGCAGAAGCCCAGGGTGGAGGAGGAGGCAGGGAAGCCAGAGGGGAGGCAGTTCATAGTGATCACGTTTTCCACCGCATGGCATGGCTTGGTTGTTACTTGGGGGGGAGGGGAGGAAGCCCCATTGAATGACTGACTGCAGTGGGACTACTTCTGAGTAGAGCTGCAAGGATCGGGTTGTCCTGGTAAGCCTTACAGCTACTGTATGTGATCCTCCTCCCTCTTGCTGCTTCTGTCCTTGCTCTCTCTCATTCCCGCCCACCCCCTCTCACACAGATGGAATGGGGGAGCACGGGAGTATTAAAGAAGTACTCCAACACACTCACATATTCACAGAGCCTGGCAGCAGCCCCGTTTTTTCCACAGCTAGTTTTTTTAAAGGGAGGCGACTCGACTTGAGTTCTTTAGAATTGCAAAAGGGTGACTCAGCAACTCTGCAACTGCCCCCGTTTCGACTCGTTTTCGAGTGGAGTCGTTGGAGCAGAGACTCTTGACTCGACTCGAGTCAAGCCACGCTGGCCTTCCCCATCCCTGGTAGACATGCCTAGGATTGTGCTGTAAGAACCAGAAGAAGTATGGAGCTATGGTCATTTGTTGGAGATGGAGAACATCAGAGGGGAAGGAGTCTGCCCTCCTTCCCTCCAACACTGTCTTTTCTCTCTTTTTTCTTTGACCACTGTGAACAGTTAGTGAACTGGTCATAGTGATCCAGTTGCCACCAGATCACCTTGTGGTGATCATTGCTACCAGATCACCTTGGCAGCAGGAACAATAACCCCATCACCAAAGTAGGCAGAACGTCAAAAGTGACATGTTAGATGGGGGCAACAGGCCAACATTTTCACCCAGCCCAACATATCTGACCCCTCCCTCTAACACAGGCCCATGGGTAATATATGTGCACTATCTGGGGCTGCCAGAATTATCCAGTGGGTTAAGTTACAACATGTGATTGTAAAAATCCGCTCAAGGGATTTAGAAACAGCCTGCCTATGTAAACCGCCTTGAATAAAGTCAGAGGAGCAATCCAATGACCAGGAAGGCGATATATAAATACTATTATTATTATTATTCATTATTATGTCTACTAGCTTCAGGTTGGTTATTTCCAAGGCATTTGAAGGAGGTGGAGAGTTTATCCACCTCCTCACATTTTTCTTTCCAGCATCTATTTTCAGCAGAGATTTTAAACTTGCTTGGGCAAGCTCTGGCCCCTGTAAGCAAGAGATTGCTCACATTCTCACCGTGTGAATGAGGCTAGAAATAAAAGCTGATGGACTAGAAAGAAACTAGCATTCACAAGCCCCTACATTCTTACCCGTATGTTCAAACCACTTCTGGTCTCCAGATCCCCACTAGTTCCATGTTCCCCACAAGTATGAGATATCAATTGTAAAGAACAACTCCATCCATCTCTCTCCTTTTCCCTTCCACCTCATTTTTTCTTCCTTCCACCTCTTCAGGACAAACTTCTGGACAATAAGATGCAGCACTCCATTTTCTCCCAAACCTGAAAGAAAAGGGCTGTGCTGAAGTGCTAATTGGGTAAGAGGCACTTTTTCAAGTGGGTGCTCCTTTTTTTTAGCAGGGTGAGAGTAACTTGCCCACCTCACCCCAGCACTGTCTGTTCTAGTGGCTGTCTGCTGGTATTCCTTGGCATCTTTTTAGATTGTGAGCCCTTTTGGGACAGGGAGCCATTTAGGTATTGGATTTTTCTCTGTAAACTGCTTTGTGAACTTATAGTTGAATAGCGGTATATAAATAAATAAATAATAATAATAATAATAATAATAATAATAATAATAATAATAATAATAATAATAAGTGACCTCCTACAGTCCATGTAGTTCATCATTCTGTTTTCAACAGTGACTAGTCAGGTATCTCTCAAAGCTTACAAGCAGAGAATGGGTAACTGCATTCATTTGTTTGTTTCCAGCTTTTGGCTAAGTCATGAGGAATTTTATCAGGGGGTGCAAAGTTCCTTCTGGGCCTCTTCACTTCTCCCTTCAAATGTGGATTTGGCTCCCAGATTCTCTTTTTAATCCCGGGTCCAGGTACGATGTATTCACTGCAACCCCTGATTCAGGTTACCAAAGCTTCTCAGACGGGTCAAAATGAAAAGAATTGTGTGCCTGGATCCCATGTCATTAAAATCAGTTCAGTTTTCTAATATCCAAATGTTTATATGCCTAGCCACTCCAGCACCAGCATATAAACCCCAGAGTATGGGAATTCCATAATGGGAATTTCATCCTATTTTAGCATGCTAACACAGTATTAAACCTGAGAGGACTTTTCTTAAACCCAGCTATTACAAAAAGCCACACACTATGCCAGAAGCTCTTAGTACAAAACCATAATTTCTTGTGCAAATGTTTCCCTTCCAGATTTTACAGAGTGGCCCACTTCTTGTGCCATCTTTTAGAAAAGACTCACCAGGGACCAGAAAAAGTCAATTTATTCACCCTTAACCTCAAATTAGCTTCAGCTCTCAAAAACATAATACGGGATGGCAGTCTCATCTTCTTCCTTTTTGAAAATGTTTTCTGTACAACAGGAATTAATTGCTTTCAAATAATGGTTTCCTTCCTCGAGAAAATTGAGATGGACAGACCCGTGTATGTTTTCTGGGAATATTAACAATACCGTAGCAGAGGGTACAGTTCTTGTTGTAAGGTTTTGAATCTCTGCTGTCTGTGGGAGGTAACAAATCAAAAAGAACAGCGTGTGGCTTTAAATGTTTAATTGCCATTTCTTTTGGCTTCTCTACCCCCAGAAATGTAAGACATGGCACAATGATGAAAACTTAATGCCACACACTTCAAAACGTGTTCTTAACTCTCACAGCAGCTTTTGCAATCTGAGTCAAAACAGACAAGGGAAGAAACTAATGTAAAAATGGAAAGGTGGGAATTAGAAGAGCTGTAATTTCTTCATACTTGGTTGAGCACCGATTGCAGTGGAAATATTGGAAGATCTGTTATTCCCTGTGCAACTGATCCACACTGATCCAGCAATTTGGGAAAGGTTCAAGATTCATCCAGGTTTCTGATGCAACTTGAAAGCCCACTGCAATCATTCCAAATTCCAAATGAGGTGGCTCCTGGGTTATCTTGTTTCAATTGCTCTTTCTATCTTATTAAAAAAAAAAAAAACAATTCTGGGTTTTAGAAGTCTCTGTCAAAATGTCCTCTTCTTTTCATCCAAGCCTCAGACATAAGGGCGAGCTTTGCAAAAACAGCTGCTAAGGGCACAATCCTAACCCCCAGGTTAGGCCGGAACAAGTCACCTGCGCCAACCTGGGGGTGTCACAAACATACCGTAAGGCACATTTGTGCCGACTCAAGAGTCAAGGAGGCCAGTGCAAGGAGTTGCACTGACCTACCTGTGCCAGATCCAGGCCCAGCATGATAAATTTGCGTTGGCCGATCCTGGCTGATGCAGGGGTCTGGGGTGTGTGGGGAGGTGGGGAGGAGGCGGGGAAAAGACATTTGGGGGCGGGGAGTGTGGGCAACAGGCGTTCCTGGAGGTGGGAAGGTGGGGAGCAGGAGGTGGGGCCAGGATCTGGCAGTTATACCAGATTCTGATTCTGTTTCTGGGCAGCGTGGTACAGCCCCTGACCACTCAGTTCTGTTCAGATCTGCGCCACCTTGTCAGGTTGGCCCCATTGGGACCAGTGCAGCGTGACACAGGATAAGGGGAAAGCTTTCCCCTTGCCTCGGGCTGCACCACTTTTGGTCCCAAACTTGCACTGGATACAGCGCAGGCCTGCCTGCTCCAGCTCAAGTTAGGATTGTGTTGTAACCGTTAACGAGGAATGCAGTCACCACACTGTCCACAGACTGAGATGCACTGTACAGCATCTTGCAAGTTCTTTACAAATCCTCCTTCAACATACACTTCACCCAGCATGATGAGGGGCATTTTGCTATTGAATTTGTAAAGTGTAAATGTAAAAATATTTTTTTTTAAAAAAAGCCATTGTTGAATTATAGCCCAATCCTATTTGGGAAGCCAGCAGTAACCGGCATTGGATTGAGCCCTTAGAGAAATACAAGAGCAGGAGTTCTTGACCTTTTTCTGTGAAATGCATCTACTCCATTGGAGATGAACACCTACCTGTCAGATTTTCAGACACAGACTTACAGCCAAATAGCTGTATGCTTACAGCAGCTGTGTGTTTTTCACTTGACTGCTTTGCCCCATCTCAGATAAAGTGAGTGGTCGGCATCTAGTTTGACATGAAACGGAGCCCATGGCCTCTCCACTGTAGGTTTCCTCCTTCCCGACTGTACCTTATTGCGCTCCATTGCTTCAAGCATTTTTATCTCAGCTCAGCTCTAATGGCAGAAGTGAGCCAGCTGAGAAGCAAATTACTTGAAGTGACCTAGTCCAGCAAGAGGAAGGAGGGAGGATGATTTCCCTCTTCAACCATGTGCTCCATTTCATCAAAACATTAGACACTCCACTATTGCCCCATTTTATCTTTGAATGGGGCAGGTATATGAATAAAGCTGCAGTCCAAAGAATGTAAGAAGAGCCCTGCTTGATTAGGTCAAAGACCCATCTAGTCCAGCTTCCTATACCTCACAGTGGCACACCAAATGCCTCAGGGAGCATACAAGACAACAAGAGACCTGCATCCTGGTGACACTCCCTTGCAGCTGGCCTTCTGAGGTAGCCCACTTCTAAAACAAGGAGGTTGCACACATACCCATCATGCCTTGTAACCTGTGATTGACATCTCTTCCAGAAATCTATACACACTTGAATGGGAGTAAGCCCCACTGAAGACACTTATAGCAACATGTCAACTCAGAAGTAAGTGACACACAGTTGGCCTTTAGACTTGGAATGTAGCAAGTGACTGACAGACCTATACATGGTTCCAGACGTAACTGAAACACGGGCACTTCAAGTACATGGATGAAGAGAATTGGAATTTGATTCAGAGACTGGATATTCCAGCAGAGATGGGCTGAAGGCAAAGCACTCATTACTTTTTTAGTAAATGGCCAATTCCACTCAGTCGTATCAAAGGTAAATAATATCAGCCTTTGCATTAGTTCTGATGGATGATGCCACATATAAATGATGACAAAATCACATTAATTCCAAGCCTCAGACTGCACTGACAGCCCACCCGTCAAACACACTCTGCCTGGAGATCTTCAAGTTCCAACTCTCCTGCAGATGCCTCATAAAAATTGAGGAATGGCAGCAAAGAAGGATTACAGCAGCCACCTTCCATCTTAAGTAGCTTTAAAGATTAACACTTATTTACGACACTAGATATCACCACAGCAAATGCAACAAAAACCTTCAGCCAGAAATCACTTGTAAAACCTATGCGTTTGTGAGGAGTTCGGTTTTTCCCCAGCTTGGTAAGGTTTATCATTTCAGTTTCAGACCAGAAGCTTTTTGTCTGACTCTATTAGGAACATTTGCAGCAACATACAGCAATTTCCTGTTGTATTTTTCTATCCATTTGCTTTCACGTTAAGAGTTTGGCTCTCCTATAAAGAGATTATTGTGAACGAAGAGGCGACATATTCTCAGTGTTGGATGATGTTTTTAAGACCAGGACAAATTGTGTTTCCATACTTCAAATATCTCCTGGAAGGAAGCAACATTCCCTAAACAGTTTCCATGACCTGAACCGCTAGGACTATATCTTAAGAGTCAATTCACACCATAAAGTACATTCTGAACTTGGACACCAAGAGTAGCTACGTTTAAATGGTATTATCATGTACCATACACCCACAGCACATAAGTACTGAATGCTTGTTTTCACCACAGTATACACAGAGGCAGCTCTTGACTTCATCTCCTACTTGTGGGCAGTAGGGTGGCTAAGGGGGGGCAGGGGGTACAATGCCCTGGGTACCACGCCTTGAGGGGGTGCCAACCTGCACCTCTGACATCAAATCCTGAGGCAGACATGGGCCTCCAGCAGGACTTGTGAGGCCTGGGGAGGCTGTGTACCACCTCACTGAGCCTCAGAAAGCCTTAGAAGGCCTGCAGGAGGCCTTAGAAATGCACTTCCATTTTTCACTAAAATTGGAAGTACCTTTCTAAGGCCTCCAGGGGTCCTTCTGCTGTCTCCCGGTGCTTCAGACCACCTCTGGAATTCCCCCAGGGGGAGGGGTTCTGGGCATCTGGTCCCTGGGGGAGTGTCAACACCCGGGGAGGGGTTAAAAATTTTTATGCTCCCGGATGCCAGATTCCTTAGACATGTCACTGCGAGTGGGCTTTCAAAAGCACCTAGTTGGCCACTTCAGAAAACAGGATATTGAACTGAATCAGGCCTCTAATCAGATCCAGAAGTGTTCTTTATGTTATTTTCACTTCTCAGTAACCACTTCCATATATATATATATTTTGGCCATTAAAGCGAATGTGCATTATTCAGAACACCTAGTGCTGCACATGCATTTTGCCATTTAAATGCACACAGATTGACATGCATGCAGCCGCATCAATATGGGGATAGTAAATCGTTCCTATTTCCAAACTTCAACAATTATCAACTAGTAGACTCATATACTATATACTATACAGACTTATGAGATACCGGTGTGATGAATTCCATGCTGCAATTTTGTTTTCCAATCTTGACCTAATGTCTACAGAAAATCTGCCTGCCTGTTCAAGTTCTGGTGCCTAATTGCTCGTGAATCCATTCGATATGGTTTCTTCTTGGCTTTAACGAAAGGTCCCAGATATTTTTCATGCACCTGTTTCATAAATGATCATTTTGCATCATGGGTTCTGTCATTTTAATGCTGCCTAAAATGTCTGCCTTACACATTTATGTTTTGCTCGTAACAATGAAGACGATTCCTGTATCACAGGAATACAAAGGTTGGGTGCCAAAATAATAGACTAACATCTGAAAGGGTTAAGTGTGAAAAGGCTGAAAGAGATTGAAGCTCTTCAAAAGACTGATGGCCAAGCCACATATGATGATGAATGCATCAAGAGGCAGGCTTCCTTATTTGACAGAAAGCAAGAGCACAGGGGGTTGAACTGGAGCACCACTGCGGTGGGTAGCCAGCAGGAGTGAACCCTTTCCTTCCTACCATATTTCTGCCAAAATCGCCCCCAAGCTGCTATTTGTCACCAAAATACCATTTGTACCAGTAGTTGCTCCAGGGACAAACAACCATTTCGGAGGGTGATTTTTGGTATGAGCAAAGCTAGCAACTCCCCCTTCCCGCCCCTTATTTTGAAGGGAGATTATTTGAAGACAAACAAAATCACGTCACTATAAATACTATATAGGCTGCTTTATGAAACCAGTTGTATTAGACAGGCCTACAACTCCTTAATGAAAGTTTTTGCTTTTAAAAAATCACAAAGCAGGGAAAACCAAGCATCTCTTTTTTAAGCAGCACCTTAAATGCTTTCTCTTTGAAAGCCAAAGTGATCGCTGCTGCTGATTTCTAATCTCTTTAATTTGTTTCAACAGAGGGTCAAATACACTCAGTGCCATTGCATAAATAAGCAAATGACAACAGCAGCAACAACATTAAAGTATAGCCCTTGGAATAGGATGGAAGGGCACTTCAGCACAAGCACTTTGATCCCGCATAGGGAAACAGAAGCATTCAAATGGATACTGGGTGCAAATTTCCTCAGTCTAAGAGGTCCAGTTCAGGACTGTGCACATTCAGCCCCAGTCCAGTAGCAACAATGATGATTGGCAACCTTCAGTCTCGAAAGACTATGGTATAAGCCTACAGCACCCGGTATTCCCAGGTGGTCTCCCATCCAAGTACTAACCAGGCCTGACCCTGCTTAGCTTCCGAGCTCCGACAAGATCGGGCATGTGCAGGGTAGAAACCTAAGGCTAGTCCAGAAACTTTCTGCCAACAAGTGGGACTACTACTACTACTACTACTACTACTACTACTAGTAGTAGTAGTAGTAGTAGTAGTAGTAGTAGGGAGCTTCATTTTGATGTCTTTGTAAATTATATTGTCTTGGCCCACAGTTTTCTCTAGAACAGAGAGTGTTTGGGCAGTAGATAAACAGGCACCACCGTCCTATCCCCCATCATTTTTTGCTATGCAGCTGCACTGACAGAGCACATGCTGCAAGCTATGAGGGTGGGCAATGAAACCACCTCGGAGAGGTAAGTAAAAATACTTTTGCTTTACCTCTTCACAGGCTGCCTGGCCATCAATTGGTCTCCTCAGACCTTTGCCATCTATTTTGCTGGCGCAAGTCCAAGGAGAGGCAGGGACATGTCAAACCGGGAAAAGAGGAATAGAAATCCAGCATGTGCTGTTGGCACCAAGATCCAGTCTCTCCCACGCCTGTATCACTTCCCCCTGCCCTCCCTGATCCCTGTCCCAATCCTCCCCCAAACTGCTCATGATCCACTCACATCAGCACTTTACCTGCTCCAGTACAGACTGGGTCCATCTCTGGTGAGCATGCAGACCTTGAGGCCATTTGTGCCAGCAACTCCAACATGCACAACCTCTTACAATGCTATAAGAGGAAGTATGGCAGTGGATTGCAAGATCTGCTGCCATAGACCCTCTGTAGTATTGGACCTTTTGTTGTATAGTTTGAGAAGCAGATCTGTGCTTTATCAAGAATTACCAATTCTGGAGTTCCTTGAGCATAAGCAGGAAGGAGGGACATGGATCCTATGGACAATACTGGCAATGCTGCTAGTAGGATTTACAGGCCCAAAACATATGTGAGTAAATGCAGTAGTATATCTAGCACCACTGGTACCCAGGGTGGACTGCTCCCACAACCCCACCATTGGCTGCTCAAAACCATGGGTAGACCTGACCTCCACTTTGAGATCCTTCAGGGACCTCCATTTGAATGCCACGTAGGACAAGCCTCTGCCTCAAGATTCCCCCACAGAAGAGGCAAGGTCTACCTGCATTTGAAGGGATAAGGACACTGGCACCCCCTTACAGCATGCACCCAGGGCATGTCCTCCCAACCCACCTTTGGTACAATACTGATTAAGGGCACAATCCTAACCAACTTTCCAGCACTGGCATAGCTGTGCCAGTGGGGCATGTGCCGCAACCTGCAGTTGGGGGGCAGTCACGGAGGTTCCTCAAGGTAAGGCAGTGTTTGTTCCCTTCACCGGGAGTTGCATTGCCCTTATGTCGGTGCTGGAAAGTGGGTTAGGATTGCGCCTTAAATGTCTAGTACACACACACACAACCCATACTGCCAGGTTGATGGCTACAGATACAAATGCAGGCAGCTGGAAATGTAAGAAGGTTAAACAAAGAGAACTAAAAGAAGCTAAAGGTCAATCTTCCAGTTTTTTCAAAACACACAAGGTCTTACTGCAGTTTGAACAGGCAATACACTAACTGGAGAAGTAGATGAGAGAGAGAGAGAGAGAGAGAGAGAGAGAGAGAGAGATACTGGGGTAACTGATGATGAAGAAATGCTGCCAGGTGTACCATATGACTCCCATCTAAGGCTTTCAAAAGATAGGTAGTATCACCATGTAGGGGGGAGGAATGAGTTACAGGCCCCAAAAATGATGCTTCTAACCTAATGTTGGTTGGTTTGAGTGTTACCTATAAAGCCTTTAAGAGTCCTTCCTTTCCAAATGTTAATGTTTTAGAAGTGTAAGTGTTGCTTTATCTGTGCCATTTTATAAAAGAGATCCATTGGCAGGCTTGCTAGGGCTGGGGTGGTTAGGCGTTTGACTGTGCTACTTTGAACTTTAGATGACTTCCAGATGTTGGCTTTTTTCAAATGCTGTAACCCCATATCACATGACTGATGTGCAGATTCTGCACATTGAAAGAAATCATTCAAGTTGAAGAAGGGAGCAAGATTACTTCTGCTCACCTAGACCAGGGGTGCCCAAACCCCGGCCCGGGGGCCACTTGCAGCCCTTGGGGGCTCTCAATCAGGCCCTCAGGGAGCCCCCAGTCTCCAATGAGTCTCTGGCCCTCCAGAGACTTTTTGGAGCCTGTGCTGGCCCAACGCAACTGCTGTCAGCAAGAGGATGACTGTTTGACTTCTCACCTGAGCTGTGGGACAAGGGCTCCCTCCACTACTTGCTGTTTCATGTCTGGAATGCAGCAGTGGCAGTGAAGGAAAGGCTGCCCTTGCTTTGTGCAAGGCCTTTTATAGGCCTTGAGCTACTGTAAGACCTTCATTCATTCATATAAGTTCCATCTCTAGTATATTCATTTATGTAAATTTATTCAAATTTGAAATGTAAATTAATTCGGCCCCTGGACACAGTGTCAGAGAGATGATGTGGCCCTCCTGCCAAAAAGTTTGGACACCCCTGACCTAGACTATCAAGATCTTCACAATATCAAGAGCAACAGGAGTTCAAAACTCCTGCAGCAAGCTCACATGAAGTACTTTCTGTGTTTAAACAGGCTTGTTACCTTGCTCCTAAAAGTAATAGCAGGAAGCACCCTTCGCAAAATGAAATGGGTGGCTCATCATCAAGAGAGGAAGACAGATCAACAATACAACATGCCAGGACAATGGGAAAAGATCAGTAATGGAATGAGAATCTGCTTCCATTTGGGTGGCAGAACCCCCAAAACAAAGGTAACAATGACAAAATCCCTGGAACCATTACCTCTCTCATTGTTTCCCCCACTGTAGCTTTCCTCAAGGATGCATGTAGTACCATCCGCTGGAAGGATACAGCTGGCTTCCCAAGAACTTTCAATCAAATCAGCATTTGCATTATAAAGTGTCCTTTGTACAAGTATTTTGGGGCACGGAAATTGCAGGGGGAAAAATAAATGGAATCAAATATTAATAAGCCCAGCAAAACAAATACATTTTTCAGAGTGTTGTTGTAAAGGAACCACATTCTGCATTTCTAATAACAATAGGGAATTGAGTCCCACAGTCATGGATCACAGTAAATAAAAACGTGCTCTCCTGACACCTCCATAAAATAAATGGCAGGCAGAAAGAGCAGCCTGGCAAACGGAGCAGGAGAAGAGTGTCTTAATCCAAGGATGCTCACCTGAACAGCTCAAAATAACATGGTAAGTGCTGGCTAATAGCCATCAGGCTACAAATAGCCAATCTGATCAAATAACTGGATAGGATAACTGTCTCGGTCAAATGCATTCCAGTATTGGATGTTTGCATCTGTTCTTTTTATGTCCCAATATACGTATAAAGCAGGCCCGCAGAATCCAGGGGGACACATTCCAGGAGCCCCCACGGATATTGAATTCTGCAGATAATGAAATCGGGGGACTCATGTGGTGCCACAATTACTTACCTGGGGGCCATGCCCAGCGCTCCAAAGATCGCATGTGGCTTCCTAGCCTCCTTAGAAGCCTCCCAGACACAACTGGAAGACACTTCCAGTTTGTGCCAGTGAACCAGAAGTGCCTTCCAGCCAGAACCAAGTGGTTCTGAGGAGCCCAGGAAGCTGAATGCTGCCTCCCCACCCCTCTAAACACTTCCTGGATGCAATCGGAAGTCACCTGGAAGCAACAGTCATGACCAGGAGGTTCTCTGAGGCCCTCCAGCCACAGGCTTGGCAGTTGTGGATATTCAAACGTGCAGATGCCAAGCCCACAGATAAGGATAGCCCACTGTATTTATATTAGATATACTTTTTTTTAGTTTTTAAATGCAAAAGTAGGATTAGGGCTGGGATAAGAGGACATATAACATGGGGTTTGTTGCCCGGTTATAATGGGATGCAAATTAACCAGACATGAATATCCAGAGATTCCAATGACCAGGACACATTTGACCAGGACACAAATGCAGGGGGACCCCTGTATCCACATATCCCGTATTAGCGAAACGAGTTCACATCCCCCATACCCCCCTCCAAAGGCAAGGGGAGCTCTGCTCTCCTCACCTCCAGCGGGCCCTCTGAGCCCAGCAGAGGCCACACACATCTGCCTACAGCCTCTGCTGAGCTCAGACTAAGGCTTAGAGTAGAAAAACCATCACTTCCAGTTTTTTTGTAAAACCAGAAGTGACATTTTTCAACTCCAAGGCTCGGTCTGAGCCTGGCAGAGGCTGTGGACGGGGGATCCTCAGAGGACCCTCCAGAAGCGAGGGGGCAGAGCTCCCCTCACCTCCAGAGGGTGGGGGGAGTGTTCCCTGGTATCCATGGTTTCATTTTACTGCAGGGAGTTGTACAGAACCCCTGTGGATACTGGGGCATGCCTGTACCCTAGTGCCATCTGAGGTATTTAAAAAATCATTTCTATCCAGCTTCATATGAGGATGAATTCTCAGCAGCTTCTCTCTCTCCCACTGAAACGCTTGAAATTTAAAATGGCTTAGCATGTGGTAGACTATGTTCACCGTCTCCCACCAGCAGATGCAAAGGAACAAAATGTCAAAGAACAGGAGATGGCAGTCCCCCTTGCAAAGTAGCATAAGGCAGAAGTGTACAACTTTGCCGCTCTGACAAGAACTCTCTGACTAGCTAGAAACTTTGGAGTAACACTACGGGATGAATAGCCAAGGCTGGGCTGTGCAACAACATAAGATGAGACGCTGCTGCCAAAGCTCTGCAGTATAAAGACAAGGAATCCCTGGTGTGGCACTCGAGAACATTGTTCAAGAAATCTTGCCACGCTCCTTCCTGCCAGGCAAACAACTTTGCACTCAGCAATTTTTGTAATCTTACAGGGAAATAAACTATGTTTTCATACAGTGTGCCCCGAGGGAATTTTATAAAGACCAGTCACAAAAAGGTGTGCAATTCTTGATTTCCTTTTTCTTATTTCCTATTCTCCCCCCTCCACCACACTGTCCTTTTTCTTTTTCACAATTAAGAACATGCATTGACTTGAAAGACAATGCAGTCCCTTGGGCCGGCATAGGCGGGTCGCAAACATGCCATAAAGCACGTTTGCGCCTCCGTGGCTGGGAGCCACATTGGTGCATTCAGATGCGCCGACACATGGAGGCAGGCAGAAGCCTCTGCGGCAGCACAGTGTCGGCACCCTTGCACTGACGCAAGCAGCAAAGGTAGGTGTGGGGAGGGGCGGGAGGGGGCGTTTCTGGGCGGGGGGAGGGCACACGCCTCTCCCTTCGCTTGGCTGGTGCCTGTGAGGCGCTGCTTGGGGAGAGCACTCCCAGGCACGGCTTTGCTGTGGCTGTGCCTCTCCAGCCACAGCAGGTCCGGAGCTGGGAGCAACGCATCCTCCTGCGTCACCGCTTGCTCCCGAACTGAGGCTGGGTCAGTCAGCCGCCCGACTCCAGCCTGATTTCCCACCTCCAGCTGCAGGAGGGCCAATGGGGAGCAAGCCCCAGCCTGTCTGCATCAGGTGGGGGCAGGGGCAACAGCCGTTAACGGTCAAAAGCGCTAACGGTCATTTCTCTTTGATTCTGAATCTACCCTCACTCATACTTATCACAGGTAACTCCATAGCCCAGTTGTTTTTTTAAGTCTTCATAATCCGATGACAATGATAAAAAGAACCACTGATATCCTCCTCTATCTTATTTCAGACCCAACTGCTCTCATTTGGTGATGCCTTTCAAGGAATTCCTGTGCTTACTGTGACTACTCGATGCCTTCCATGGAGAAGGCTTTTGCACATGTTAGAAATGGGTTCCATGCATTAACTGCTTCACTGAAGTGATTTTAGAAGCCTGATTATGCAGATGTTCTGCTATGCAGAGAACATGCAAGACTCTGGATGGGGGCAAAATAATTCATGTCAACAAGTACACCGTACGAAATATTATACCGTAAGGCAGGGGCGTCAAACTCGTTTCATACAGAGGGCCAAAGTTAGTGTTCAGGGTACCTGCTGAGGGACAGAACTGAAATCATTAAGCAGAAAGTGACATCATTAAGCAGCTGATGGTCAGAAATCAGCACTTTGTTCTCACAAAGTAATTCATTAGCTGCAAAGGACAGAAGAGAAAATATACAAATCTTGATCATATTTCAAGATACGAGAAAGCCCAATTTTCATGTGGGCCACTGTATCAGCAGTAACACCTCAGCACTACTCAGTGGCTGAGAGCCCCAAGGCCAGATAAAAGCTTCTGGGGGCCGCATCCGGCCCCGGGGCCTTATGTTTGACACCCCTGCTGTAACAGAAACATACACAAAAGTTTAAAGGCCCCTTTGCAGAATGTATAAAGTAATACCTTCATGTAGCACAATCGAATGGATCATTTGCACACTGTTCATCATGTTATTATCCTTGTGTAACCTGCACCGTGGCGCACATCAGATGCACAATGGAAGCATGCCTGACCATTGCAATTGGTAGTGAAAATAACTTTCAAGATTTTACTGAACTGGGAACAATGCTGGGGATGGGCTGTTCTGTATCATGTGACACCTCTTTTAATAAATACACTGCCCAGTTGTATTCGGTGCTATCCCCACTGGAACTAGCATTCCGATTGCAGGTGATGCTTTACAGCATCACAAAATCCCTTCTGAAAGCACATGGAGCAGCTAACTTCTGGACCATCACCACAGATGATGAGGAGGAGTCCACGTGCTGCAGCGGTGGCAAAGAGAATTCCCACTGACAATGGTAGATTGGCAGGGTGGGTGTAACATGGCGGGTAAAGGGAGGATGAGGCCAGAATGCAGGAAAGATCACAGACATGTTGGAGGGGTGTGGCACTTACCATGGGTGACATGCTCCAGATCCTATCCCCTCCAAAGCAAGCGAACATGTCCCCTTTGTCTCCTCGGACTTGAACCAGCTAATGAATTGTTGCAGATCCTAGGAGACTCATTGGCAGTTGTGGGGCTTACATAAGTATAATGGAAATTATTTTCCCTTTCCCCTCTGAAGCCTCCCGGATCACCCCCACTCCCAAAATTGCAGGCAGCGCAGCCTGTTTTGGTGTGGCCGCATGCAATGGCGGGGGAAAGGACAGGATTTGTCTGACAGTCTATTGCAAGGTGGTTTATCCTGCAACAATGCCCAACAGAACCACAGGAGAAGCCAAACTGTAGGCTGTGTGCTAGAAAGGAAGCCTTTCAAACCTCTAAGGAGGCTCTCATCTGACAGCCTCTAACTACACAGCCACATCTTTAATCTCCTGTGTAGTTTGGCCCCAAGAAAATATTATAGACTCGATTCCAGTGGTTTTTCTATCTAAGTTTTTTGAAACATCATTTGTCGTATGCTTGTTTGTCTCATTGTGTTTTACTAAACAACACTCTAAGATCTACTGGAATGAGGCAAAACTGCACCTGCCAATCTCACCAGGCTATAATGCCGCAGCCTTGTAGATTAAAAAAACGTTAAGAAACGGATGATGCATCAGGAGAATTCCTTGCCGCAATCAACTAAAAGCTGCCAAAAAACAAAAAGTTAAACAAGGAAATGATTCAGGATAGATATAATGAATTAAAATATGCCTTAGAGGACCACAAGCCTGCAGGGACTAAGAATGAAAATGCCATCTGTGCCGTGTGATGCTGAGCACAATAGAGGGGCCATTTGCAGTCCCTAATGTACTGAACACTGAGATTTGAGTCAATTTGTCTGCATGCAAATCATTAAGGATGTCCTGCGCCTTTGTGTACAGACCTTGCAGTATTGTCAAACCACCTGTATCCACTTAGTTATCCACAAATTAAGACTGTCCACTGGTTAAATCTCATTTAAACTCATGAAACCGCAGCCCACAAGGACAATTTTTCAGTGTAGCTGCTTGACTAATTGTTCCTGTGTTATTTTGTTTTGTTTGCCAGTTTGATCATCCAGATCCCTTGGGGAGGCAGACAGCTAAAGCAGGTTCCCCCACCGAGATCTTGCACACTCTGGAGGTAAGTGAGTGCCCTGCTGCAAGTGTTTTCCTTGTTACATGTTTTAATAAAGTGGACCTATTTAGTCCTAAGGCCCAGTACTTTTGTTTGGTCCAAAATAAAGAAATCATTTTAAAAATAGTGTAATTTGAAATAATATAATTTGAAAGTATAATCTTCCCAGTTTGGGAATTGGTTTCATATCAGAGTTCAGAGGAAGCAAGATGATAAAGAATGGTTCAGAGGAACCAAGATGATAAATGGCTTATCCCTGGGTTCTCTTATCTAGAAAAGACCTCTGAAACTAACCCCCATTGTAGAATGCAGTGGTTGCCATTTTGGTGCAGCTGCATCGATGGGGGGAGTAGTGCATAGGATTCGGCTGTTAATGGATCCAAAGAAACCTGGTCCTTAGATCAAAGTGCACTGAGGATCTATGGGAGGAAAATCAATGCTGGGTTTCAAATTTATACCAGCCTTCTAGAAGGTGGTACCTGATTTTCTGAATATAGCTACAACTCACTGCAAACTAATCGAACAAGTCTGACCAAACCAGGGGGTGGGGGAACATTAGCACAATGTGTTTAGCACAAGGGCTGTCATGAAAAGCTTCACTGGCAAATTTAGTGCTGTTAATGGCTCAAGGCTAGGTGCTAAATCCTATCCCCTGCCAGCCCACAGCATGCAGCGCCACTGACTGGGTGCACACAGCATGCTACAATGGAGGCAACCAGACAGAGGCGTAGCCAGGTCATTCGACACCCGGGGCCCATAAATTTTTGTCACCCCGTATGACATAATTAATTAATTCACATTTTTATACCACCCTTCCTCTAAGCAGCTCAGGGTGGTGTATATGGTTTCTCCCCTTATGTTGTCCTCACAACAACTCTGTGAGGTAGGTGAGACAGAGATAGTAATAACCATGACATGGAATGAATAATAATAATGGCCAGAAAAAATAAATGCAGTGAAAATTTCCCCACAAGCAATGGATAAAATTCTGCATCAAATGGTATATAACATGATTGTATTAATCCTAAAAGCCACGATTTCCAGAATTTTGGTCGCTAGGGTGTCACCCCCCCCCACCAGATGTCTCATTGACCTGTTTTGAGTTAAGGCAGTGGTTCTCAAACTTTTAACACTGGGACCCACTTTGTAGAATGACAATCTGTCCAGGACCCACCGGAAGTGATGTCATGGCTGGAAGTGACATCATCAAGCAAAATAAAATGATTATAAATAATTAAATAAAAGAAAAACAAATAGTTACATAAGGGGAAGCCAGCCCTGTTTCACCAAGTGAATTTTCTCCGTAGCCTGCCTGCAATAACACCCCCCCACACAAAAAATCAGTGAGATTTTCAGCCCCCCCCCAGTGCCCACCTTACCAGCATAAGTCTCTGGTTTATTCTTGGGGGGGGGCTGCCTCCTGGAGCATTTGTTGAGCTCCACTTTCATCAGATGGGGACCACGCAGCTAGCCTTGCATTCCCCTTTGCCTGACTCGACCAGGAGCCAAGGCATGTTTGCTTACTCGTGAGTAAACGCAACCGTGTGGCTTACTTTCACTTTCCATAGGGCTCAATACATTTGTCTGCTTGGAGGGAGGGACTTCCTTATTGGGTGTTTTGGGGGGGCTGCTTTCATTGGATAGGAACCATTCCCATGTCATTGGATTCCTCTCAGCCTGCCCTTTCCGACAAACTATGGCACATTTGCCTATTCACGAGTAAACGCATGATATGGGTCAATTTCATTTTCCATAGGGTTCCATGCATTTTTTTTGTTTCTGGTTTTTTGGCCATAACTTTTGATGGAAAGGAGATATTTCAATCTGGTGTTTTGCATTGCATTCCGCTGGACATTTCGTATCCAACGGTGTATGGCATGATGGGGTTAGTCATAACCTCCATGATGTTAGCAATGTTGGGGCATTTGTGGGGCATTTGTGGTGTCATCAAGGGTGGTACCTGGGGCATGGCGCTGTCCGCCCCCGCTAGCTATGCCACTGCAACCAGGCAGCCCAGGAGAGGGCTTTTTCTTATCTCCTCATAGACTGCCTGGCCTCCAACGCCGGTGCATTCCTGTCCATGCTGTTGCTTCTTCCACTGCTCGCCAGAGCAGGTAAGTCAGGAGAGACTAGAGGAGGGTGAAGGGGGTGCAGAGGGGGCAAAACTGGTTGGGAGCAGGCAGGATATGGACAGACCGAGTCTGGGAAAGGGTTGGATTAGGTGGCAGCAGGCCCAATCTAGTAACCGGTGCCAGCTATTTAGCTAGTGCAGGTCCAAGTAGACCCCCTCCCAAACCATGCTCACAGCCAGGTAAGGGAATTATTGTTCCCTTACCCTGAGGAAACCTCCCCAACTGCCCCCTCCCACTATAGGATGCAGTGGTAGCCATTTTGGCACTGCTGGGTTGGCCAGGTGGAGGGAGGATAGGATTGGGTCATAAGATAGTCAGGTGACTGCCCTAATTACTGGTTTCAAATAACATCTGAACAGCTATTTTGACCAGAACATCACAAGGACATTTGTGGTTCATTGTCACAACTCATGAGAGAAGCAAGAGGAGAAACGCCCACCAACCTTGAACAGAAACATAGCCTTCAGCGTGCCTCTAAATGGCACCTGTATACCCTGCAGCCTGCCTAGTGAGAACCCCACCAATATATACATTCATAATTCAGAAGAGTCTTTAAAAAGAAGGAAAGAAAGAAAGAAAAACTCACACATTTTCAAGATTACCCTCTGGAATGACTCCTGAAGTATCTTGACAGCTGGCTGTAATTGATGAGTCTTATTCATACGTGTGAGAGTAGACTATATTTCACTCACACCTCACTGGGCCTATGAGTTATGGGCCTTTCATTTGTTTTAAGAGTAACTTCCACAATCCACTGCAATCTGCAAAGAGTCTCCTGATTTTGCACTTGTGACAAAGCAAAGAAAAACAAAGAATAAGAGCCTTGGAAACAAGGAGAAGTTGTTACTCCCTTGAAGTGCAGGTGAACACCCAGCCCTGTTGGTTAATAACAGAAACGTAATCTTTCAAAACCAAGTGTCTGGCAATGAAAGGCTATTTTAAATAAACACCCCAATCCAGCAAGGGAGATCCTTGTGCAGAAGGCCCTGTTTTGATGTACCGATTCCCTTGCTAGATCAGGAAGTATACGGATAGCCCAGATATGGATGTGTAGCCAGATGAGCATTAGAACACCTGTGAAGGAGTCCTTCAGCAAAGCTCCTGTTGCTCAGTACTATTAATGTCTAATCCTAATAGACATTAACAGACATGTTACTGGTCTGGGCCTTCAGTCAGGCACTGAGCATCAAGTATACATGTTTAAGTGCTTGTCTCCTGCACACCTTGCATTGAACAGCAACTAAACAAAACACTGAGCATGTAACAAGGCCAGCTCCCCATTGCATTCCAATGTGTGTCACAATGCCCTGATTCCTTTGAGAGGGTGGGAATTTAGAGTAGAGAGGTGATGGGGCAGGGAAACGGTGCTTAACAAGAGTTCAGCTACCAAGATCGATCCAGCCCAAGAACTTGTAGAACATCTCTGTCACAAACTGCTGCTAGAAACTAGCCTGTGTTCGCCCAGTGATCGTGACAAAATACTTCCTTGGCGTTTGCATTCGGTTGCTGTACAATATTAAACTCGTTTCAGATGGCGCTACATAATTCAAAAGCAGTGAAAAGTGACGGTGCCATAGAAGGCAAATTGTATAATGTGGCTGCTTAATGTATTAGAAGTCAGCATTCTCTTCTTCTGTCTAATCATAATTTCAGCCGTTAAAGCACCAGGGATACTATCGGCAGAAGCACTATATTCCAACTCAATTACATTATGCATTAAAAAGGGGGTGGTTTACAGCATCTATTAGGCTGGTTATTACCCTTGTGCCATACTCAATTGACCAAAGGAAGGGGAGAAGAAAACACCAAGGGAGGGGAAACAAAAAGGGAATATGCCACGTAACACGTTAATAAGTACTTGCGGAGAGAAGGTGCTGGGCTTCAGTTCATTTCTTTCCAGTGTGAGTATTCCTACAAAATGTTATCAAAGTAAACATCAAGCCTCATTACTCCATGCTATCGTTCATGCCACTTGTATCTAGGTATAACGCTGATTAATGGAATTAAAACGGCAATATAACTGATTTTAGAACAAGCTGCTGCAAGAGTTCTGCTGCAATATGAACAACACCTCTTAAAATTTAGGTGGCCAGATGGCCTCATTTAGGATCCATGGCAAGTAAGTGACCTTAGCTGAAATCAGGCAGCCACGGTTCACACACTTGTATACTTTGTACCACTTTCTGCCCAACCTTATCCTCCACCAATGGCAGTGCATGTGCTGCATCCAATGGGGGGGGATCAAATAGCTAGGGGGGAATCAAATAGCCAGCAAAAGGTAAGTAAAAATATCTTTACTTACCCCCCTCCCCAGTAAGCTGTCTGATTGCCTATGGGTCTCCTTGGAGATACACCAGCCATTTTGCTGGTGTATGGATAAGGAGAGAAAGGGGCAGGGCAGCTTGAGAAAAAAGGGCTAAGACCTGGTGCACACTGTTTGTACTGTAAACAGATAGCAGAGGCAGAAAAGCCACTGTTTTCCCCCATAATTCCCAGATATAGCATTAGGGCGCAATCCTAACCAACTTTCCAGCACTGACTTAGCCCCCAATGCAGCACCTAAGGTAAGGTAACAAACATGCCCTTAGTTTGAGGAGGCCCCCTTGACTACCTCCCCACTGCAGGATGCAGTGCACGCCACATTGGCACAGTTGCTGGAAAGTTGGTTAGGATTGCGCACTTAGGGACATTGCAAGAGTACACAGGAAGATTGCCACAAAAGCATGGTGTCCCCAGCTGACAACCATCTCCCAGTGACCTGCTCCATCAGGTGGCAGGAGAGCCAACGATACCTTTCCACCAGCATCCTGGTAGTGTGATACTCGGCACACTGCTCTACTGGGCTTTTTCAGCCTTAGCCAACATGTAGAACATGCATTTTGCTGCCAGTGCTCTGGCACTGATAAGATTGGGCCATAGGACTGCAATCCTATATAGACATCTACTTGAGAGTATGTCCCACTAAACTCAGTGGGACTTACTTCTAGGTAGCCACACAAAGGACTGCAATGTCATTCTCAAAAGTGATCAGTAAAAAAAACGAATCGTTTTGCAGAATGAAAAAAAAAAATTGAATCATTGCACATTTCTGCCCCAGTTATCTTCACCATGGGATAAGGTTCAGAATACACCTGTTTGCAAATGCTGTGTCAGATAAGGGATGGCTATTACCATAATTCCCTACTGATCTGCTACCTGGGGGCATCTGGTTGGCCACTGCTGTGATGGATGTTCAGCATGATCTAGCAAGACAGTGCTTCTCTTCTGATGAGTTTTCTTTTAGCGCTAGTCTCAAGCTGTGCCTCCAATTATATCGGCTGGTAGGAATAAATGAGTGATAAATGAAAATAGTAATGCTCCATTATCATCCTTCCATTTGGTGTACACAGTGTATTCAAAGAGCTCTAATTCAAGAGCCTACAAATAGCCTTGCTGGATCAGATTGACAGCACAATCCTAGGCATGTCTACCCAGAAGTAAACCCCACTGAGTCCCATGGAACTTACTCACCATTAAGAGTGTATAGGATCTCAGGCTAAGAATCTACCTATTTTAGCTCTCCCCCACTTCCCCCCCCCCCCAACAGCTGCCTGCCAATTATTTCCAGAAGATGAGAAGTCTACCAGTCTTTCCAATGCAGAGCTCAGGTCTACCTCCCTGCCAGGCGTTGGCAGCTAGATACAGTAATAGAGAAAACCAAACACACTCCTAAGTCTCTCTAAAATCTTTCAAATATAGAAAATCATTGCAGGAGACGAGGAGCATTATCTTTAGGCTCACTCTAAAGTGGAAAGTATCCTGTGTACACCAAAACTGACTTCTGCAGTAGCTGCAGTCCTGCTGAGCTCCTATACTCTCCTTCGTGGTTAGCAGATCCACAAGCCAAAGAGCTACTGTAGCAGGTCGGTTTCCTCCCAAATGTGACGCTGTTAAGGAATGTATGCATTCCTGGACTGGGTATGTATGGCTTGTGGCAGTAGTCACCACCATGTGCCCAGGGTAATGCCCCCTGCATCCCACATGGGCAGTGAGTCTGGGTGAGATTGGAAAATGTAAGATCCCCGGAAATTTCCGGGCCTCCTCCTTTGGCTCCTGGGTCCCCTTTCTGCCCCTGGGCCCAGGTGCAAATTACTCCATTTATCCCCCCTCTTCTAGGCCCTGTGTGATGGAGTCACAGGCCCAAGCCTTAGTTGAGTCCCAGGTCTCTACCCCCCTTCTCAAGCCATTGCAGCTAATCTAGAGCCATTTTTTTGTCATTCCAACTTGAGTCTGAGTCATTTTGAGTACATGTTGAGTCATGGAAGTGGCAAAAAAAACAGCATTTTGGGGGTAAAACCCTTAAGTTCCAAGTCAGTGCCCGAATTTTTGACATGCGTGACTCGAGTCCGTACGAGTATTTTCACAACTCGAGTCTGAGTCGTGGCCCATTCCTGGTTAAAGGTATAGGCACTCTGTCCTCCACTGTATGTGGTGCCTCCCTGTGTGTGGTGCAACACAAAGGCTGTTCTAAACCCCACGTTTGCATACCCAATCCCAGGAGAGAGTTGCTTTTATTCCCTTCCTGTGAGTGGTTCAGAGTGAATTGTGGAGTCATTCCAGCTTCTGAATTTTGGTGAAGCAGAATAAGATCACGCTGCTCTCTGCCAAAACTCAGCAAGGCAGAATCGAGAGGGGCAACCACCTATCCTGATCATAGGCAGGTGCACTGAACACAATGGGACATTTCTGAATAGGCATGCATAGGATTGCACTAGGAGGCAATGAAACAGAGAGGTGAAAATATTTCTAAGAAATTCACCCACATCTGTTGCTTCCCCCCCACTGCCTCCCTCTTCTCTCTTTCTCACTTCAAACTGGCTATTATGCTGCTGCTCACCTGACCACCTTCACACCATCTGTTTTCTTGTGGCTCACGTTCCTTTCAGCAGCACATGGCACTGTTTATAAGATTTCTTTTGCGAGTTAGTTCATGAGAAAAATGTCTGGTTGATAAATGCCCCCTACCTTTAAAAAAGCAGAATGCCATTTACAAATGGCAACTACCTCTAAGTGCAAGAGTTTTATAATGAATTGGTGCCTCGTGAATAGCCATCTATCAACAGCCCTGCGCACAGACTGGGCAGCTTGCTTCAGTGGAAAGCTATTACAAGATTCCAGCTGTGCTGGGAGGGCATTCGACAGTAATCCCTCAGCAAAATCCACACTGCTGAATACTTGCATCTCCCTAGAGTTGGGGTCATACTACATACAACAAAGGTGCGGATCTCCCCAGAACCCTTGCGCTCTTCAGAAACATGCAGCCAGTCAAAACCCATTCTACATCACCAGCCCGAGTCCTTGCAACACCCATTCCCAGACCATTGTCTGGCCCACCTGCTTTGCCATCAATGCCAGCTCAAATTTGGCTGCAACCCTATGCACACTTGCCTGGAAGTAAGCACCATTGATCACAATGGAACTTATTTCTGAGTAGACATGCCTAGACATGTGCTGTTGGTTGAGTAAGAAAATAACAGCACAATCCTATCACTGGCAGTATCCAGGGCTCCAGTGGTGCCGAAATGGCAACTACTGGATCCACTGGGCAATGGGCTAGAGCTGGGATTCTCCTCAGGGTAACGGAGCATTTGCTTCCTTACCCTGGGTAATGCTGCTGCAGTGCCAATGGGTCTCCTTGAATCGGCACCTGCTTTTGAGCAGACGCAGACATGAGGAGGCTTGTGTCGGGCTGCCTGGGCCAGGAGGCAGGTTAGGATAAGGCAACAGAGCCTGCAACCATCTCTGCCTCCTCCCGGGCCTGATTCTGCCCTCCCTCCACTTTCCCTACACTCTGTTCCACCCTCTTCCTGCACCCCCTGCCCCTAAAATACTTACCACAGGCCAGTGCTGGAGGAGTGCCAGCCGGCCATCCATCCAGAGCTGAGACCCAACACCCAACAGCCTCGCCTCTCCTAATGCTGCAGACGTGCCTTATGACACAGTTTGCAACACCCGGCGTTGGCACTGGAGCTCAGCGCCGGCACTAGGCCCACTTAGGATTGAGCATCGATTACAAATTGATGGTGAGACCACACATGGAATATTGCATCCGGTTCTGGTCGCCACATCTCAAAAAGGATATTGTGGAAATGGAAAAGGTGCAGAAGAGAATGACCAAAATGATTACTGGACTGGGGCACCTCCCTTACAAGGAAAGGCTACGGCGTTTGGGCCTCTTCAGCCTAGACAAGAGCCGTCCGAGGGGGGACATGATTGAGACATACAAAATTATGAAGGAGATGGATAGGGTGGATAGAGAGACGCTCTTTTCCCTCTCACATAACACCAGAATCAGGGGACATTCACTAAAATTGAGTGTTGGAAGAGTTAGGACAAACAAAAGAAAATATTTCTTTACCCAGCGTGTGATTAGTCTGTGGAACTCCTAGACACAGGAAGTGGTGATGGCATCTCGCCTAGGTGCCTTTAAGAGGGGATTGAACAAATTTCTGGAGGAAAAGTCCATCATGGGTTACAAGTCAAGATAGGTAAGTGCAAACTCCTGATTTTAGATGTAGGCTACCACAGAATGCCAGATGCAGGGGAGGGTACCAGGACACAGGTTGTGTCTTGCTGTTTTGTGTGCTCTCTGAAGCATTTGGTGGGCCACTGTGAGATACAGTAAGCTGGACTAGGTGGGCCTTTGACCTGCTCCAGTGGAGGTCTTCTTAAGTTTTTATGATAGGGCCCTGTTTTAATCTCTAATTATTAATTATTATTAACAGCATCTCTAATGGCACCCTTTAATCGGTGGGGCTGTGAATAAAGCACATTATCAGCATATAGAGTTTATCTCACTCATTTGTTCATGCAAAAATGCCTTGCTGATCAATGTCTCCTGCAGACTTCTTTATCTCTTTGAAGCTTTCTTGATTCTGGGGTATTACTGTAAAAGAGTGTAAAAGAAAATCATATGACAAGCCTATCCTTCAAACAATCAAAATATACATGCTCTTGCACTTTATTCAATATCTCAAAATGCATCCATCTTGAGGTCATGGTAATATCCTAATATATTTAAATTTAATCAATTAATCAGTTAAAAGCAGGTGATTAATCAAAGCAGGTTTTTAGCTGACTGCATTTGAAGCCATAGGGAGGTTAATTATCTGATGAGACTCCACTGCCCAGCTCACAGTGGAGAAACAGCAAAGGAACAAGTAGCTAATATGCAAAGTGCATTTAGTATTTCTGCTTTGCAATCAATCAGAGGTAAAGAGAGGCCAATGCCAGTGCACAGGTGAGGGTGGGTGTCATGACCTCATTTCCTAACCCTACTCCAAGCTTAGTTTAAGAAGGTCCATCCTTGACAGCAATAAGCTGATAAGCAAGTTGAGACAAGAGATCATCAACACGGAATGCCTACAACAGAGCTATGGGTGAAACATCGATACACCTGGAGCCTGCGTGTTGTGTGTTTTGACAGCCTCATTCTTTTCCATGACAGATTTGCCACCAGTCTAACACAGTAATTGCACCGTGACTGTATCAGGAAACAGTTTTGTTACATCCTTGATCAGCCCTCTCCCTTCCAGTCTCTCTGCAGGCAATGGCTTTATCCGTTCTGAATACCATTAGTGTAGCCCAAAGGAATGCTGCAGCACTTTCTGACTGCTGTCTGCATATATTGTACACAAGATATATGTCAGATAAGACGATAATGGTGTTCAAGTAGACAAAGACTCAGTGGGTTCAATTTATGATTACACTTACTCATGTAAAGGGTACCACTGAAGCCTGGTCTGCCACAGCCAATAAGATAAATAGTGCACACTCATGCACTGGATGTAAACTGCTTGTACATGCCTATCACATCATACTTCTGCTTGAATGACACAAACCATTGTAACTCCTGCATGCACCCACGGTAATGATCATCATGCCACTTTTTGCTGATTTGGATGAGCAGTTCCTCTGGAAAGGGATGCTGTAACATACTCAAGAGAGGTGGATGTAAACAGCCACTCAAAAATGCTACAGAGTGACTCCACAAGGAGCAAGCTCATAGATGGGCTGATTCAGCACTTATGAGCCCCACAGACTCCATGACATCTATGTCAGCATTGACCTGACCCCACAGTAGTTTGCACAGTGGGCTGGTGGGTTCATGTCAACCACAGAACTGGTTGATCTAAAATATGTGTACAAAATATGTGGGTCCCTTTCAGGGAGAAGGGCGGGATACAAATAAAGTTTATTATTATTATTATTATTATTATTATTATTAAAACCCATGCAACATGGGATCTTGTCTTCCTCTACTTGGAAGATACTTGGCAGCAATTCTTTCACCCTCAATGCCCCATAATGACAAAGAGGTTCCAGGGTAGAACAGGTATTAAGGTTTAGTCCCCGCAATCTGCTACAGTAGCATGTAAGCATAATTTTTTGTTCACCTGGATGCCCCTTTAGCAGTTTAAATTGCACCCCCACTTTCAATATGAATGGGACAGAACTATATTTGAAGGAATGGATCTGCCACCATCATGCGTCTTTTATCCCTTATTTTGCCTGGAAAAAATACTTGCATGCTAATCAACCCCCTGGTGAGCACAGGTTAGATTAGAACAAGTTGAAATCTTGCCTCTACCTCCAGCCTCATGGAAATGCACAACCCTTGGAAAAGCTCCCTTCTGTTGCATAGCCCCCCACCTGTTCAAAAGCCGGCTATTCTGCTACAGTAAAGCAATGCTCACCATCTCTTCGAATGATAGTCATGCCACCTAAGGTCTAGAGTGAAACTTAGCAAATCTGAAACAGCTGGACTCTCTTGACACACAAGGCTCCCTTGACTTTTGCTCTCACAAAAAGGACACGTCAAGAGGAGAGTGCAACTACTGAGCTGAACTTTCTGCAGAAAGGTTGATTCATTCAACAAAAAAAGGCAAACTCAGAGCACAGCACACTGCTGAAATTTCACAAGGGATCTGAAAGGGTTTTTGACACTTTTGCGACTCTTTCAAAGAACTATAAGCTGAGAGCAAGCACAGTTCAGAAGATGCAGTGTCAGACTTTGAGAGGGGGGACTTAAATCAGTGATTTATCAAAACACCGCTAAGTTCAATTGCACTCCATTTTATTTTTATGTACTCTTTTCACGTACATCCTTTGTTACAGCCAATGTTCTCCATTGTGAGCAGCCAGCAGTTATGCTGGACTTCAACAACAGGCAGAAAGTACAACATGAAACTAACAGGTTTATTGTGCTTTCTCAGTGAGGACTATCTACATAGTTACAAAAAGGGCACTAGAAGCCAAGTAAAACACTCGGAGTTCTCAATTGCACAAAAGGTTCAGGGCTGCCCTCCTCAGACAAATATTAGAACTGTAGAGAGAAAGGGCAGCTTAGGAGTGTGGCAGCTCTGGGGGGCAAGGTTGTCTGGCACCCTCCTATTCCCCCTCTACCTAGGTATGGTGTATCAATTTTTTGAATGACTGAATAGAGCTTCTGCGCAGGGCCATCTCAGATGACCAGTATTTGTGTGGTGTCCTTAAGGTACCCCAGCAATATCAAACTGTGTAGAGCATTGAAGGTCAGCAACAGCTCAGTCTCCTTGAACTGTGCCTCGAAAATTGCATATGTGATTACATACTAATTACTCCTACTTGGAGGATCGGTCCCAGATGGTGGTGCTGGGGGATGCCTGTTCGACACCCTGGCCCTTGAGGTGCAGGGTGCCACAGGGCTCAATTCTGTCCCCCATGCTATTTAACATCTACATGAAACCGCTGGGAGAGTTCATCCAGGGGTTTGGAGTGGGGTGCCATCAATATGCCGATGACACCCAGCTCTATCTCTCCTTTCCTCCAGACTCCAGGGTGGCAGTTGAGGGCCTGGAGCACTGTCTGGAGGCAGTGAGGATCTGGACGGGGGCTAACAAGCTGAAATTAAATCCGGATAAGACACAGGCTCTCCTGGTTCGGAAATCCTCAATGCAGGTGCTGGACTATCGGCTTGCGCTGAATGGGGGTGCACTCCCCCTGAAGGAGCAGGTTCGCAGCTTGGGGGTCCACCTGGACTCACAGCTGCTTCTGGATTCCCAGGTGGTAGCTGTGGCTAGGGGGGGGCCTTCACTCAGCTTCGGCTGATGCGCCAGCTGCAGCCGTACTTGGATCGTGCAGACCTGGCCATGGTGATCCATGCCATGGTGACATTGAGGTTAGATTATTGTAACACGCTCTATGTGGGGCTGCCCTTGAAGACGGTTCGGAAACTGCAACTAGTGCAGAATGCGGTGGCCCATGTAGTTACTGGAGGTAGGCTGTTCGACTCTGTCAGTCCGCTTCTCCAGCAGCTGCATTGGCTGCCCATTTATTTCCGGGCCCAATTCAAGGTGCTGGTTTTGATCTTTAAAGCCCTATACCGCTCTGGGCCAGGGTATCTTAGAGATCGCCTACTCCCATACAATCCGGCTCGTCCTCTTAGGTCATCAGAGAAGGCCTTTTTACAAGTGCCACCACCTAGGGAGGTATGTGGGGCGGCGGCAAGAAATAGGGCCTTCTCAGTAGTGGCACCAACGCTATGGAACTCCCTTCCTCTTGACTTGAGAATGGCTCCCTCTCTTGAGACTTTTCGGCGAGGCCTGAAGACCCTTCTGTTTAAACAAGCCTTCTGAGTTCTCAGCCTTTTTAACATCTTTTCAACATCTTTCAATATTTTTACAGGCCTGATTCTTTTATGATTTGCTGCTCTATGCTCTTTTTACCTGACTATTTTTTATCTGACTGCTGTTTTTATGATATGTGTTAATATGTTTTTATTTGTTTTTAAATTATGTTTTTAACCTGTTTTAACCTGTTGTAAGCCACCTTGAGTCCCTTCAGGGAGAAAGGCAGGGTAAAAATAAAGTTATTAATTATTTATTATTTATTATTATTATTATTATTATTATTACTACTACTACTACTACTACTACTACTACTACTGACTGTAACTGCAGTCTTACAAAATGTGGCCTGAAAAGCAAAGAATTGCAAATCAATTGAATTTCATAACTTAATTGTATGCTTAAATTCAACTGATTTCAATTACACTGGTTTTCCCTGGATTCGACACCTTACCCACCCACCTCCATAGGCAGCACTGGGTTTTTTGACAATATGTAACTTACAACTCAGAATAGAATTGCCCCCCCCCCCCCAAAAAAAAGAACAAAGCTCTATCAGGGTATCCATACCTCCTAACCCAGTGTTCTGCCTTGGCCTTTAGCCTTATCAAACTCATTGTATCAAGAGCATGCACAGTGGCCCAGGAACACAAGCCTTATCACTTAATTGGCAATTATAATTCTATAATTAAGTCTAAAGGAAAAAAAGTTGTAGATAACAAAATGTGAATTAAAAAAATGTTCCAGTTAACACAAACAGCTCATCTGCAAAAGGAATACGCAAAATGCAAGCAGAGTCTTAATGTTGTCAATTACAACTGTTCCTTCCATCTCCTCCACTGCAGGCCCCGCCACTCACTGCCTTGGTGCAGGCCTCTAGCCACAACTGGCCTATATCTGGAGAAGTAATTATAGTACACAGCCCATCAATCTGACGTTGGATAGAAGTGTTGATCATCGGCAGTATCTTTGGAATTAATATGAGGAAAGGGGGTGGGGAAGAAAAGAGCCCATCACATCTTGTCACTTTTAACACCACATATAAAGCCCATCACTGACAATCACTTATGGGAGCAGCAATGCAATAAATAAGCTCTTGAAAGTGTCACTTGTGACAATGCATCAACGGGCCAAGAAGCCAGTGCTGAGTGGCATCCATCCCACCCATCTTGACAGAAGCCTTCGGACCTCTCCAAAATATTCATTATACGACAGCAGCCCATCCATGCAGAATGGCAGGCAGGCCAAAGCAATGGCTCATAAAGAAGATATTTGATTCTCCAAATCTGATTTTCCTCAGATTTTATTTTCTCGTATTTATCAACCTCTTCCACTACCCGTTTCTCTCATCCATGAAATAAACACAGGTTGCCTTTCAAATCACAGGCTTCACTTTTTTATTACTTCATTTCACCGTTAAATAGTATACATTTGGGACTTTTGCATGCGCTACAAATTTCCCGTCTTGCTGCTAATGTAAATTCAAACTGAACTGGCTTGTTGAAAGAATGTTAGCTGCCTCTTTGTCATTCATTCACAATGGCAATGGTCATCCATTTTCTTATAGCCGTTAATTCATAGTGAATTTACTTGTCTCATGATTATTTTTTGAGTCAGCCTATGATGAACTCTTGCAAAAAAGGCCAACACATGGTAGGCTTATGAACAACAAGAATAACTAATAATACATTAATAACACGCTTGCAAATATTTCTCTTGTACTGTGAACATTCTCAGAGTTTGGTAAACAGACAAGTAGGTAGGCATCCAGGCTCGCAAACAGACCAGTCCTAAGCTTCCTGGCCCCGTGCAATACAGAAGTGCTGAAATGGCCGCCACTGTATCCTGTGGGACCAGGGAAGCCACCAGACGTCTCCTCAGGGGAAGGAAACAATCATCCCCTTACCCCAAGTAAAGTTCCAGCCCCCACAATGGGGCTTCTCAAGTCTGATGCAGACTTGAGAAGTCCCATTGTTACCAAAAAGGGCTGTTTTGTTTAGGGGAATTAGTATATTACCCTTTTGGAAACCTCAGGATCGCAGGCTGGATAACAAAACAGCGTAATGCAGAGAAAATCCCTTGTTTAGCTTAAAGAGGAGACTGGGAGAAAGATAACTTTCAATCAATGATTATATTTTTATTACAAAACACATAGGTAAACATAATGCACATGGAGAATTGATAAGTATAGGTTTCTAGTACTTGTGTCTAGTGTACCTAGCTTTATGGTGGTTGCATGTGCCGTGTATTTGGTGCATCCGAGAAGGAATCAGAAAAGGATAGGTTGTAGGGAAGGATTTTAGGGGTCCCTGGTCTGCATAACCCAGTTGCTATCTAAGATGGGGGAGAATGGGAGAAATAGGTAGGATAGAAGGGAAAAGATTCCAGACGCAAGATATAGTTACCTGTCCTGGGAAGCAGTTGGGAGGAAAGGGTGGAAGAGTCCTATGGAGGACCTGTGCCTTGGGGGGCAGCCGGAGAGAGAGACCATGTGGCCGGAGCTTTCTCTTAAAAGGGTTGTGCTGACCTGAAATCACCTGGATGTGGCCTCCTGGATGCGCATGCTCACTACACACAGTAGGACACGTGGAGCATGCAAGAAAAGGATGACTGGGTATCAGCCATGACTGGCCTCCTGGGGCAGGGGGGGTAGCTTGCTTTCTGTTGCCCCTGTGGGGAATTTGGAGACATGATGTCTGTTATCAGCAGAATTCAAATGGGTCAAATGGCTAGCTTCCCTGGCTAGGGAAACTTACACAACAGACAACAATAGGAAACACTTAAGCAAGGATTTACTGTGATTGAGACAACAATTTGCCCTTTAGACTTTGCTGCTAAAGTCTTTGTTGCTGTGTGCATGGAGAGCTGGAGTCTGTGCAAACCCATGACTTCTACCAGGGTCCCTGGAAATTGGGCTTGTTTGCCTGGCCTGATATTCCAGTCCACAATAACATAACGAGATATAAAAATTACAAAAGGAAGAAGGAAAAAGGGGATTTTCACGTAACACCATTTAGGGCTTCCAAACCTGACATGGGAGATAGGATCTGGCAGAGGACCCCAGCCAGGAACACTTTCCCCCCTCCCACCACCCTCCCCCCATGCCGCCTGGGGCTGACTTTTGTCCCACCAGCAGCTGCCCAGCACAGGCCTCCCTGCCAGTGCCATTTATTCAAAGGGTGTTCCAAACATGCCTGAAGCCTGATAGGACTGAATTAGAGAGAGAGAGAGAGAGAGAGAGAATTTTCTATAATTGACCATCTGCAGCCTACCCTAAGAGCAAGACTGACAGCCCAATTTTATATATATCTACTCTATTCTATGTATATCTACTATGTGTATAGAATATAGATGAGACTTACTCCCAGGTAAGTGTGCATAAGATTGCAGCCTGAATGATGTTGCCCTGACAACTGACAATTTGGGGACCCTTGGACTAGATGTTAACCTACAGCCTGAGGCAAATTTCTCAGTTTGCCTCCTTCTGAGCCTGATGTTTCGTTTCCTCTTAGTCCTTTGAAAAATGTTGCTAAAGTAGCACTTCCTGATGACATTACCACTCTGGTTATAGGAGAAATCCTTGAGCTTCACTCTCTTCCCATTTTCCCTTGACTAAACCCCTAGCAGGTACAATCCTGATTTTTCCAAGTGCAACTCAGCTACTTTTTCTACTTTGCCTTACACCTGCTAACTTTAAAGGACACAAACATGGCTCGAGTTTTCTTACACCAGGCTGGTGTTTTGATGTGAAGAAGTATAATTATTCACCAGTGGGGAGTTAAGTGCTTTGAAAATAACATGCTTTGAAAAATCTCACCCAATATACTAAATGCGAAAAATGTTTTAGATAAATGGTTCAGTTTACTACTAAATCTCCACAATTCCCCACACACTGATTATTGATAATCTCTCTTAGCTGTCCCCAAATGGCACGTAAAATTTAGTGACAAGGCAAAGAATTTTTTTTTTTTAATGGAGTCTTAATGGCAGAAGGGAATGCTTTTTTGTGGAGATCTGGTCTAGAATAATTACGTAACTATAACAAGGATTGATTGAGGTGACTGTTGTGACCTTTCAGATTCTTCTACTTTGATTTCAAACCCTCCTTGAAGAAGGTTAGACAGGAGTGTACAACCTTACTGTTGACTTACTCTTTATACACAAGAGCACACTCCTTTCTGTTTACTTAGAAGGTCGATCACGTTCAGGGATGTTATAGCTTCAGGAATGTTGAATGGGATTCAGTAGCCATCACCTGTGATGGTCCCACATATGCCCTGGCTGCCACCTGTATTTGGAGGTGTACGGGGATTTAAATCCTCTTTCACCCCTGAAGTCTCCCACTCCACCACCACCTCACTGGATACAACATGCCAGTTTTTGGTGCAGCTGCACCAGTGGGGACGGGTGAGGGAGGTGAGAATGGGCTCTAAACATCATTTTCACTTGTCTTCCTATAAGCCACCTAGCCACCATATCAGAGATATGCCAGCTATTTAGAGCAGGCCTTGAACAGAACTGAACTAAAAAGTACTTATTAGAACTCTTGCTGGGCAGTGGCAACCTGGGAAAAGATAGAAGGCTCTAAACATATGAACAATTTAGGAAGAGAACTGCGCTTTAAAGAAGACTCCATAAATACTCCTGGCTGTCTCCTCATGCCAACCCCCTCCCTGGTTAGACAAGAAAGTAAGAACAGTGACGACATGGTAAGGTACACAATTATTTCCACAAACTCAACATAGGTGCTCACTCCCTGCTGCTATGAAGAGGGCATTTTTGTTCTATTTGTTTTCTGTTCTCGAAAAGCATCTCTTCTTCCAAAGAGTTATCCTCGGCTCTCATGGTTGCAGAAGTTGAAAAGTGTATTACAAAATGGCCCTCTTGTCGTTTTAGCCTTTTCTGCAAATCAGAATGGATGAGCAAACAGTTCCTGTATTTTCAAGACAGGCTCCTAAATTTCCACATTTGGAAGGAGACAGTCACATAGCATATGTTTTATTACAAATATTTGGAAGCTCACAAGCAGAAAATAAGCCCTCTGTGTTTTGTTTTGTTTTTTTCCAATGTGTGTCAAAATGTTACTTGTTTTTATTCCTGAACAGATTTTGCCTGCTTAGAAACGAGATATTTTTCAGCCTTTCCACTTTTTGAATGACTGTAGTGCTGATTAGCTAGTAGGAATTGATGGAGGGCCATTAAGATTCTCATATTGGCTTTCATTTACATCAACCAAATGAAATTGCAGCATGGGATCAATATTTATTTTCAAGAATGCCACAGTGTACCGTGAGATGAAAAAGGTTGAAAATTACTGTTCTGAATGGCATGGTCGTGTGGGAACCAGTGATGGTGTTGCTGATCTCTGTGGTAAACAGACTGTGTACTGTAGACCAACTGTGAATCAAATAGTGGCATTCCCCCAATAACCCTAGTAATAAATGACCCTCCACCAAATTCCTGCCACACACCTATGGACCATTCATGCCACACCAATTGAAAGTTGCTAATTTAGAACAATAATGGTCAATGGACCTAAACCATCCCCCAAATTTATTTTGTCTGGCCTCTGGTAGCCCTACCAAATGTTACCTACATGACTGTAGTGTTCCGGAAGCTCAGTGGTGATTTAATGGTGAAATCGTGTCTCCCCTGACTTTCTGGGCTGTCGCATCGCTTTTAATGTGATAGTACTGCCTCCAGACCTCTTCCATTTGGCAATCTTCTGCCTTCTTTGGGCCCATTCGCTTTGTTCTTTCACTGAGTGGCGGAAAAAGAGTGGCGGAAAAAGGATCGCCAGTGAAAGTGTGAGGTGGCTAGGCCTGGAGAGGGCCAAAGATAGCTGAACAAAGGTTCTGGCAGTGTGGTATCATCCCCTCTAGGGCATGACACCTGGTGCAACCTACACCAACTGCACCCCTGATGTGACATCACTTACTATGGCTGAATACTGAGTTCAGTTTTCTCTCACTATTTCAATGGATGGAGAATAAATTTCTTTATTTTTCACACTTCTATACCCCCCCTCCAAATCCTTCAAGTAGTTGAGGCCAGTGTACATGACTCACCCCTTCCTTCTTTAATCCTCACAGCAACCCTCTGAAGTAAGCTATGCTGAGAGATGATAACTGGCCCAAGGTCACCCAATAAACTGAACAGTTTAGCAGGGGCTTGAACCTGGCTTTTGTTCATCCTATAATCACTGCACCACACTGGTTCTTGGATGCTTGCTTCACAGAATCCGGATGCTTGCTTCTGATAGAAAGATTCTGGGATTCTGGGAACTGACACAATGCTAAACAGCCACAGACCTTTTAAAAGCATTTTGGAGGTTTTATTGACATAGTTACAAGCCAATTCAGTTCAATTTGGATACAGATGTGCACTCCTTCTTTCTCATTTTGCTTCTCAGAGAACCACACCCAGAACTTCATATTAAATAACCTGAGACAACAAGACAAACATGTGACACTGTATGTCACTTCAATCTCCTTATTTGGGCATATATTGACACTGCATGGTTCCAGCTCTAACTAGGACGTCACTTTGCTCTGAAATCAAATGTTCTTGGCCCACAACTCTGGTTACACAAGTTCTTGGAATTCTACATGTTCTGTCAATAATGATCTCTTTAGGTCACTTTGATATAACATGATCTCTTATCTTTTTACAGGAAACACCAGTGTTTTTCTTGGCTCCTATTTCAGTTATTTTCTTAACAAGAGAAAATAGGTTAACCCTTTAAAATCTCTATCACTTCATCGAAATCCTCTTATTACTGACCAGTGTGCTGCAGTTTCCTGATATGGAAGAATCCAACTGATTCTCTCTCTCTCTCAGTATGAGAGAAAATTAATGTAACATACATCTCACAGCCCAATCCTATACATGTCCCATTATGTTCAATGGTACACACTCCCAGGAAAGTGTGCATAGGATTGCAGCCCTCATCTATTGCACAAGAACAGGCATTTGAAATATGTGTGAAAGGAAGAGATGTTTGTTTGTTTGTTTACTGCATTTTTATTTCACCTTTCTTCCCAAAGGGATCCAAGGCAGCTTACAACAATGAATAAAAATGCAGAAAAACATAAAACCACAATTAAAAACACAAATTAAAACAACTTAAAAACACTTCATATATCTTTTTTTAAAAAAAACAGAAATCAGAGTCAATGTTGAGTTTGATGCTTTTCCTGGCAGGAGAAAAGACCCCACACTATAGCTGAGACAGGTTAAATTCCTGAAGTCAGTAATATGTGACCAGTTTCTGTCCATCTACAGTGCCAGAGAAAATACTATCTATATTTCTGAATCAATCTAGAAAGTAATAAAGCAATTTAAAAACATTTCTATAGGTCTGCACCAAGCTCTTGCCATTCATAACCCTAGTACTTGAATCATCCCGTCAGCTAGGTTCTCATTTGAGAACACCTAAGATCTGAATGCTTTATGAGAACAAGCATACTTCTGTTATATTATTCACAAGTTTCAAGCGTATCATTCATTTCTTACCTGGAAACCACTTCCAGATTCAAAAAGGCATGAAGTACACTTACCACCCAATCTTATCGAGGACGTATAGTGGTAGATCTCACAATCCACCACCATAAGTCATTTTACAGTGTCATAAAACTCACACTGCTGATTTACACTGCACAACCACAAATGGCCAGAGATCCTGTGCACACTCCAGTGGCTCCTGGATGCCACACTGGAGCAGTTAAGGTGACAGTGGGGTGGTTCATGGGTAGGAAGGGGCAGAATGGGGCAGGGAGATAGGGGGTGTTTGAAGCATGGAAGGGGTGGTTCTCAGTGGCACTAGCATACACTGGATCCTATCTCCATTTTCCCAGCCCTACACACCTCCTGCCTCTCCTCAGGCATACACCAGCAAAATAATTGGTGCGCTAAAAGGTTTGGGAACCACTCTTATTAAACTGTAAGTTCTCAAACAACTCACTAGGACAAAAAAGGCACACACACTGAGGATTTTGTAAGGTAATAAGCAATTGTATTTCAATTGCATCAGTTCATCAATGAGTTTAAAGTCACTGAAATGATTTTTTAAATCATCAGTTTAAAAAAATTTTAACTCGCTTGATGGCCTAAATTGTAGACTTCTCTATATCAATCAAAGGCAGCTTTCCTGCAGAGAAAGAACAAACACTGTGTGCCAGTGTGTGACGATCAGGATTAGAACATAAGGAATTGAAAGGAATTTGGGGAATACATAAGCAATTGAAGAAGCAATAGAAAGAACGTCATCAATAACAATAGTTTGCATTTCCCCTAAACCTCAACTTGCCTCAATCCAGCAGTGAATTTGCCACTAGGTTTACCCCTTATCTGCAAGAGATTCAAATGTCTACCGAGAATGCCATTTGTGAAGCAACCTGCTGCTATATTCAGCTCAACAAATTAATATCCTTGTCTTTTTTCAAACCTTTGCCCCTGACCATATCTTGACAAGTCTGAGCAAGACAGCTCCCCCTCAGGTGCCAGGAAATTCATTTCCATGTCTTGACTGCCAACAAAAAACCCAATACAGTGGCTCAGGAGGTGGGAGAAATGAAGGAAAGAGGAGCGTGCCTGGTCCTGTCGCCCCAGCTAGGCAACAAAGCCAGAACCGAAACACGTAACTGCTAGGAAAAAAGCAGAGGCTCTTTTCTAAAGGTCTGTATGGAGTGAGTTCCACAAAGATTTGTGGATTGTGATTTGTTACTAACAGTCCAACAAGACATAAACTTTAAGATACCATTTGCCATAGGGCAGTGGTTCTCGAACCTTTTAGCACCAGAACCCACTTTTTAGAACGACAATCTGATGGGACCCACCAGAACTGATGTCATTAATCAGGAAGTGATGTCATGGCCAGAAGTGAAATAATCAGTTTAGGCATCAAACCTAAGCCATGATCAGTCAAAGGTCTCATTATACAGTGACCTAAGGGCAATGCAGCTCTGAGGTAAGGGAACAAACATTCCCTTACTTGGAGTAGGCCTCTGTGAGTGACACCCAACTGCAGGATGCAGCACACGTCTCATTGGCACCGCTATGCCAGTGCTGGAAAGTACTGACATAAGGGGTTAGGACTATGCCCTGAGTAAAGTGCTACGCGACCCACCTGAAATTGGCTCGTGACACCACCTAGTGGATCCTGAACCACAGTTTGAGAAATGTTGCCATATTGTGTCCTCTCTCTCTCTCTCTCTCTCTCTCTCTCTCTCTCTCTCTCTGAGTGTGTGTGTGTGTGTGTGTGTGTGTGTGTGTGTGTGTGTGTAAACAGTTGATAGACAGCCCTGATCCAGACTGGGAGTGCAGTGTGGGGGAAGGAGAGAAAACTGAACCTTTCCTTGTCATAGTTCTGACTTGGATTGGGAACACCATGGCAGTTTGCTCTGGGAGAGGACTGCTATAAGCACTACGAGGGGTCTTTTCCATCCTCGCTGCAACCAGTGACCGGCTGAAGCATAATTTTGGCTTGAGCTTCCATTCTGCACCTTTTAGAGACAGGATCGGCACTTGCCGTCCACTCTGTAACCCGTTCCTTTATTGTTCTCCCCACCTGGGTAGTTCACAAAATGAAGTACAAATGGCTAGCACCTTCACGCCAGAAGTGAGAGGCGTAGAATCAAATAGAGTGCAGCGCCATTCCAACGGCTGATGGCTGTAATGAATTGAATTGCACAGCCCACTTCAATTCATTACACCCTCCATGAGACAGAGTTATATGTAAAGTGAGCAATTTAAAGAACACATTCTGATTTTTTTTATTAATCCAGCATACTATGTCACTTTTACAGGATGAAGCTGATAAACTTCTCTCCTTAGACTTTGGAGCAATGGAATCAAATTATGGTTTCTGTCCAACACACAATGCAAACAAGTGATGTTGAGATCAGGAAGATAAAAGCAGCCTTCTAAGGCTGGATGCTAACAGGTTGGGGGGAAAAAATGTGTCATTGGTTTAGATGCCTCTTCATGTCTGCCATATCTATGCCATTTAGCTCCTAAACGAATACAGCATCATTTTACATCCAGAGACAACAGACATATGTCTCTGCTGGATGACATTCGCATCTCCAGCTGTTCCTCACTGCCACCTTCTGGTTTTCTGGAACTCTTATAATAAAATCAGGTGAATTATTCACCATTCCATTACAATGTTTTCATAGTCGGTTCATTGCCTTCAACAGTACTGCAGGGCAGTTTACAGCACCATCCTCGACATGCCTACTCAGAAGTAAATCTGATGGTGTTCAATAGGGCTTACTCCAAGGAAAGTATATATAGGATTGCAACTTAAAGGCCCAATCCTCTCCAGCAACAGCATGCTGGCTGCAGGGCCTCCCACAGAGCATCCACTTCATCCATCGGGGACCAGGTGAGTCAGGAGAGGTAAAAAGTGAAATACTTCTCTTCCTGGCTGCTGCATGGTCCCCCATGGGATCCCTCAGATCTGTGCCAGCTCTTTTGCTCATGTAGCTCTGTGGAAACTGCTGGGGTCATATCCTGCCTGGTTTGGGGTGGAGGGCACAGCTCCCACCGCAATCTGCCCCATCCCACCCCAATCTGCCCCTTTGCCAGATGAACCCTGCCATCACTGCTTCCCAGCTGCTACACCAGTGGCTGAGCTGAATCACCGCACCTATCTTTTTGAAACTTAGTAGGGAATTTCCACACAGGCATCTCTACATTATTGATGTCATGCAAACTGGCCACCTTTTAAACACCCTTTAAATGATCAAACTTCAATTACCTTTGGAACAAAACCCTAACAGTACAGCACCAAGAGATCCACTGGGTGAAGAAGAGGAAAAGAGGGTGAAAAGAAGCTCCCTTCCCCCTCCCAAAAAAACTCCCAGAATTACTAGCCATAATTAACTTGCAGATTTCTTTCTTTTCTTTCTTTCCAACTATTACTCGGTGGAACAGTAATGTCTTGATTATAAGGTCTGTAAAAATGTTCAGGAGTTTTGGGTCTTTTCTGTATTGAGAATCTCTTCAAAGTTTTACATCCACTCACACACATGTTTTCATTTTGTTACGTTTTCCTCTCTCTCTCTCTCTCTCTCTCTCTCTCTCTCTCTCTCTCTGATTTGCTTTCAGAGAGCTGGAAATCTAGTGATGGTCCAAGACTGAAGATAGAGATCAATGACTCTCTGAAGGGAAAAAAACAGACAGTACTTTAGAGGTTTCATCAGCCATGAAGTGCACACTCATCTCACTATTGTCTCAGTTCACAGGTCTTTGTAGCACTGCAAAAAAAGCTGCAAAACACGTTTGACTAAAGGTGACTGCAAGAGAAAAGATGTGAAAGTAGAGACTATGGGCAACAATGACTAGCGCAGCGGTTCTCAAACCTTTTTAATGCCATGGCATAGTTCATCTGCCATGGCAACAGTGTCGCATTCCAGAATGCCTTGCAGCTTCCAGGTTGCATTCTGGGGCATGACATGGCCAACAAAGTGGGTCACACCCTGGCACTACCTGGAAGCTACAAGTCATTCAGGGGTGCGGCACGGCACAGAATGCCTCGAAGCTTCTGGGTCACATTGACATCATGATCCACCAAAAATTGGGTTATGACCCACAGTTTGAAAACTGTTACTCTAGCATACAACAAACATATGAAGCTGTCTTAAGTCAGACCACTGGTTCATGTAGCTTAGTACAGGTATTGTACAGTTCACTGACTGGCAGTCACCCTCCAGGTTTTCAGACATTTCCCATCCTTACCTGGAGATGCCAGGACTTGAACTTGGGGCCCTTGCATTCAAAACAGGTATGCTACCACTGAACTAGGGTTCAGAAACTGTTGCCTGTGTGCTGTGTCCAGCGCAGCACACCATCTCAGTGTTTTCTATCCCACCCCTGTACACACACACTTCCAGAACTCACATCATCCTGCCTAGAGTGTTCCCCAAGAAGGAGATGAACCAAGCTAGAGAAGCCTACCACATCTAAGGAACATTATCCAAGCAAGTCAACTAACCATACATATGGGGAAAGTGCACTCGCCCAGCTCAACTGGCAACCCTCATATTATAATGCAAGAGGTATAGATTATATGTGCACCCTTTTCTTTCTCCAAAGCTCAGAAAGGCTTATGGCTCCCAGGTGGCCTCCCAAGCCAGGTAATGCACAAGGACAGACATAAGTAGCATTAACAGCAGAATGTCTTCATGTGTGTTTCAGGCTGTTCTCTCAGTCATCCAGTGCGCATCATCTACAATCACCACACCTTCCTGCCAAAAACACGAGCCATCTAGCAGACCTCCAACCAACATAAACATCCCAACTGCCAATGTTCCACGCCTAAGGATGCAAGCTAGGAACTGTACAGAGCACCTGTACAGACTGGAGGTATCTGTGTATATCGCAAAATACACTAATATTTCTTCACTGGTGAATTTTTCCACTCCTTTTGTAATTACAATTCTTTCCCTCGACCTAGACATAAATCCCCACTTCCATTCCAGGGTGTATCTTTTTATTTTGAGCTAGGAATACTGAAGAAGCCTGCCTAGCCAGTATGAAACACATCAGAGTCCTTTTTGTGGTGTTGCTGCTGTGCTTTCTTTGATACCGTATAAGCCGCGGAGCTCTCAAGCCTCTGCTTACCAGATCCCAGGGCCAAAATCTCCAGAACAGCTTCCTGCTGGTTTTTCTCCCCAAGCCAGATTTTCAAAAAGCAGCTCGCCTCCTTTTTCCCCCCAATCTGCCTCTTTTCCTTTGCAATATCCCAGGTGAAGCTGGAATATTTGGCAGGAGGCAGTGCTTGGAATACAAAACACGAGCACCACTGTAAATATACTGTGAGATATAGTCACTGCAAGTAAAGGTGACATTAACATTTAATGAAACCTTGAAGCTAATCCTAAGGTATATTAATGGGATCTCTATCTCATTTCACGACTAGGCGACCGTCGCCAACCTGGGATACGATCAAAGCTCCCATTTGTCCCGTGACATGGCTGATCACGGCCCACCAGCCATTTGTGTCAGCTGCTGCATCAAGCAAAAATAATTGAACCCCCTTTTTTGGTGCACTGTTCATTGATCTGATTGTGTTTGGGAATGTAAATGTAAGTTTCAAAAATGCTAGTGCTGTTTTCCAAAGGAATGCATTAAATGTAGGCATGGATAGAAATATACAAGGAGGGAGACCTCTTGCAGAGAGGCTAAATGCCTGTGTAAATGAGTGCTTAAAATGGTTTAGCAGATCTTATTTATCTTTTTTACTGCCCTCAGTATAGTAAAAAAAAAAAAAAAGTAGTCACACATTCTTTACTGCTGGCAGTTTCTGAGCATTTGTGGTCTTGCCAAGGAAAATAGATTGCACAGTGACTGTGAGCATATGTTTAATAAAAAACCACAAAAAACCATACAAACACACACCAACTCTCCATTAAAGTAACGTTAAGGTTTTTATTCACTGTGACAGAGGAACAGAATTCACAGCTGCAGCTCTTCATATACAGCACCCCAGGTACTGCACCCCAGAAACTGATCCTCTGTTGCAGGCTTTACATCAAAATACACACTGCCCTTATGCCTAGATTTTAGCTAAGGCATCCATTTTAGTAAGTGAGGGTACTATTTGAGTAATTGTGTTTCCAAAGCAGAGCCAGCCCAAGACCACCTGGGGATTGAGGTGGCACCCAAATGCCACTCCTTTGCACTGCATCTTGCTGCATAAAAAGATAGCCCCCCTTACCCAGCAGCACACCAACCCCCACTGTCCCTGGATTTAAAAAGGGCTGGACACACTTTAGCCCATTAATCTCCTCCGCACTTCCTCTTACACTCTGTTGTCCTCTTCCTTTTTGGAATGCAATGGCTGGCTTTAGGCAGGGTGCATGAAGGAAAAGTTATCTGCCTTTACTGGAAATATATTCCTTTGACTCCCAGTCGTGTGCCAGTGGGTCCAACCATATTCATGGCAGTTGTCTTCCTTATGCAACCTAAAAAGATCTATGAACAGCAGAATTTCAATAACCCCACGCGTTTGGGGCCTAGAAATTGCAATTATTGGATATGCCAAACTATCAGGAGGTAGTATAAACTGGTAGCGCTGAGAAGGTGAGAAGAAGCCTGCTATGCAATTAAGGGGTTGGAGCAGTCCTTAGCAGGCAGAAGTTCAGGCAGCTCTTCTTGCCCTTCCCTGCTGATTCAGGCTTTAAAAGTCCTGAAGGCTCTGCACAGGCCCCCATCTTCCTTTTCCTCCCTCCAGCCCCAGGTTGAGCATTTTTGGAAATAGCGATCCAATCAGCTCTATGAATTGTCCCAGGGTGGCTCCCATCTTCAGATGACATGGTAGCCCCAAGGCAAGCAAGATGGAGCCATGGGGCAAGCTAGAAGAAGCCATGCCATCCCTGCCAGTCTGTGGCAAATGGTATTTTTAACTAGCAAAGTACCATAAAACCTTTATTGTGTTTTCCCTCAAAATAATTTTGTGAGGAAGACCATACTACTTAAGAGAAAACATCGATAAACAAAATGGGGCATGTAGCAATTTGAAATTCATTTTGATGCCAGACTATTAGGAGTGCCGCACAACTGGATCCCAGACTATCGGTGTTTTACCGTACATCAGTGTAGATTTTAGTCATTTATTGCTATTAAAAAATGGTAGTAGAGATGCGGCACAAAACTTGCCATTTCCATAGAGATTATTTCAATGTCAACTGTGTTGAGTGTTCTTCAGATTTTGACTACCATAAACCAGGAGTAAAGGATGAATTAGTCTTATGCAGGAAGAACCCTACTGAATTGAACTAAAAAGCCATCAAGTTCAGCTGCTTACGCCAACAGTGCCGAGCTAGGAGCATCTGGGGAATCTGTAAGCAAAGCATAGAGCCTGGAGAAACCAAAATATTTTATTCTGGCTCTGTGTTGGACAAAGGTCTGGATATGTGGCAAGACAAGTTACTGGCCACATCTATCTTTGCAGTTCTTAGGTTCTTTCTGTATGCTGTGTACACAGAGTAGGTCAAGCATGAAGGGATATGAAGCAGTGGCTTCAGGCAGCTGACTCGGGGTGGGGTAGAGGCAGAGTTGCATTTCTTGCCTCCAGCCCTTTATGACATTTTAAATACGAACTGCAGTCCAGAGCAGAGCCAGGGGAGAGTGTCATTTTGACTTTTCATTCAGCTACAGTTATCAAGGCTAGCACTGACACTTCGGCCTAATTCACTACTATGCTAGCGTCACAGAAATGCCCACTGTGGCCTAGTTCTGCATTGGTTTCAAGGCCAGCCTGATCATCTGCTCCAACAGCAGATTGGCAAAGGTGGCATTACTTCCACTGACCACATTCATCCCTGACGGATCCCAGGAGCATGATACAGGAGGTGCAATAAGGCTGTAGCAGAAGATAGCCTCCCACACCTGTTTGCAACATAACCTTTGCTGTCCTTTACGGTTGCTTCTTCCTTCGATTTGCGACTTTAGCGGGAGCATCTTCAAAAGTGATTCTGTTCAGTCAAGGATTATGTTGGCAATTTGATAATATCATGGAACCATGGAGCCAAATTAGAATACCAGGAGGAGATATTGTTTTTACTCTGAATAGGCTTCCTGATGATGCCAATTGGATCTGGCTATGTGATGATATCATGAAGTCTATTCAGAAGGAAGGGCTCTGCATGGGTGAAAATTTTCACACTGTTTTACCAGTACCAGTTTACAGGAGGCTTTTCTTTTTCATAAAACAAGCTTGTGCTAAGCAAAAACCTCTCTCAAACTACTCTGAAGTCACTGAATGCCATTCAGTGAACAATGAAGCCATTCTTTCTCTAGGCTTAGTTGATAGAGATCTGGACAACATGGGAGCTGTTTCATTGGTGGCTACCATGGCTATCTGCAATATTGTGCGCATACAGTCATGCTAATGTTTACGTATCCAAAGCTGGACAAGAACTGCCACGCAAGAACAACCTTTGCCACTCAAAGTGAGAAAATATTAAATAAATGTGAGTTTTTCCACACAGAGCTGTTTTGCTTCCATATACGTAAGAAGTCAGTTGTTGAAGGCACACCACATTCGTATCTTGCCAAACCATTATTGCTCTGAAGCTGAATAGGGTGCTGTTCCAAGTTCATTATTAAAAACTGAGTTAATAAATCATGAGATTCCTCCAAAATGCAAAAGCTCAATACCCAGTTGTCAAAGAACAATAACAGGCAATTAAGCTGTGACATTGCCAACAATGTAAACCACATGATGGCCTTTAAACCCCATTATATATCTCAGAGATTAAAACTGGCCTCATTTCTAGTGTAATTATTGTATAGACTTTAATTAGGAGACAGAAACAATACCATTGTGTAGCTAAGTCTATTAACCGACACCACAAACTTAAAATCTGCCAGCACTTACACTAATGTTGGCCCCCACGAGGGAGAAATAATCCACATTAACACGAAGAACAGTTCTTCTCATGGTTTCCATATGACTGCCTCAACTTTGGGTCTTCTTGATCTGGCTACTGTGCAATAAATTGATGTGCCTTGGGATCAATTCTCCCAAACCACCCATGGAGGGATGTTTATTTGGTTTAATATATTTTCATCCCACCTTCTTTTTTGCAATAAAAATCCAAAGGCAGCTAACACCAGTATAAAATGCAATAATAGCCCAATCCCATTCACTGCCATACCAACGTGCATGCTGGAGCATGACGTCCATCATATCCTAAGCTTGTCCTGGCAATGCCATGCTAAGGGTGCACTGGTGCCAACAAAACAAGGACCAAATGCCAAGCCTGTCTGACAAAGCAGCACTGGCACTGTCCTTCCCAGAAACAGCCCCACTATACATGGAAATACTGATACAGTCCATTATCCAAGGAGTGGTATCCTGACATCGGTTCTTCATCGCTGTGATGTCTGTGTGTCATAACCGTGACTTTGGCATAACATCCATGTGATAACCATGTGTCACTGAACCAATCACCATATCCAATCATGCCCAACACTGGCAACCAGAGAGGTGCTGCCACAGTGAACTGAATGGGTTGTGGGGATAGGTGTAGGTCAATGTATGGCCAATGGTGGAGGGGGGGGTCATACCCTGCCTCCACCAGCCAGTAGGAATGAGCAACCTAGCAACAGGCACGACTAACCATGGGGACACCACACACACACACACACACACACACACACACACCATAGTGCAAGGATGCCACAGCACCCCCACCTCCTACAGGAGTTACAGTGGCATCAACAGCAAATGGGCAAAAGGAAAGAATTGCAAGGAACTCCTGCAAACATGGTTTAAGTCTTCTCATCCCACACACACATCCAAGGAATACATGTCTGAGCAGAGCACGGGAAAGGAGATAGCTCCTTTGGAAGAGGGCAGCTCTGTGAAGCAAACACACAAGCTTTTGCAAGGCAAAGGTCAAGTCCATGTGGGGCATCTGTCACCTTGAAAGAGCCCTTATGCCAGGAAGGGACTGAAACAAAGGGAGTCTCACCAGCACTCAGGCAAAGTAGGGTGTTGGTGACTCACTGCACAAAGGCACAGCCTGGAAGCCGAGCGAGACAGGTTTGAACCCAGCTAAGAGACTTGCCTTCATCAGCAAAGCATCTCACATTTTTCATGACTGGCCAGAAACACAAAAGAAGGGACAAATGAAGAAAAAGCAGCAGTTCTCAAATCCACATCGGCCGCTCCACAAAGCTGCCGGCTAACTATCCAGCCACAGCAGGAGACAGGCAAAGAGCATGCCATCCAGTCAGGGGCGGATCCAAGGAGGGGGACCATGGGTGTGCTCCCCCAACCAATCATACCAGGGGGAAGGGCACCTGCTGGGATGGAGAGCAATTGAAGCACGGCTAGAAGTCCAGGTCTACCGGCCCAGCAAATCTCAGCCACAAAGGCCAAAGTTCAATTGAGAGCCCAGGCCCACCCGACTGGTGGACCTGGGCTCTGGAGTTAAGGTAGTGTCCATGGCTCCCCCCAAACACTGGCTCCGACCCTGCATCCAGCACATGTCATCCTGCATCATCACAAACAGGCCCACCTGACTGGGAGGCCACAGCACATGAACCTAACAAAGGGGACACTGCATGAGCCAATCAATCGGCTGGCATGTAACATACGGCAGCTACTGCAGAGGCCTGCTCAGCTAACCACACCCATACACACCACATGCCTGTAGCTTCATTGCCAGTACCTGCCAGTGAGGCTATCTGTATGTTGCCCCTTCTCTCACTGCCCACCATGTACCACGGTAAACAGAGTACAGGGGTCTCATGATTACAGAGAAGTGTCCCTCCCTTCAGAGCCTGAGAAGTCATGGAGTAAGGACGATGCAGACTGTGGAAACAGAAAGGCCTCTCTTTCCCCACAGAGTCCCACCCTAGCTCCAGCTGAAGTAAGAAACAACTAAGGTGGGAAGAAAGGATCCCAACCTCCTAAAGTAACAAGTGTGATCCAGGCAAGGCTTCTACTGAGCAGTGTTAGTGACAGAACATCTGAAGAAAAAAAAAACACCAATGGCGTTGCCCACCATCTCCTCTCAGCATGGCTGTTATGCCATTGCAAGTTATCTAAGAGACAGACAAGTCATAAGAGCCTGTGCTGTCTAGTTGCACCAGTCAGTTCCATGGATTGTGCAAAGCCACAGGGGTCTGACCAGAAGCAACCTTGCCAAATAGCAGCCGAGCTCACACTTTGCAGGCTACAAAAAATGTTTGCAGTCCTGATCACAGGAAGTGGCTCCCAAGTTGCTGGAATAACACCTGAATTGGGAGTCCAACATTGGACTCATCTTCTTTTAAAGGTAGTTTGGGGCAAGAAGTATCTTTTGATTAACAGAGGCCCTGCCAGTCCATCGAATCATGCAGTGTTCCCTTTCAAAATGCTGGCTTGATCAGTCAGTCACCGAGGACAGGCCATGCATAACAAACAGCTGATTGATTAACTTGATGGAAGACCCGGCAAATGCGGAATGAGAAAAAGCAGCGACAAAGAACCCCAATGAGTCAGTGCGAAAACAATGTGCCATTGTGGGACTGGAGACGAGTGCCATGCCACTCGCAATAACGCCTCCGATCCATTTCTTTGACTGCGGGTGGGTTAAGTAGTCGCAAAACCTCCTGAGAGACGGCGGTGACAAAACTGGCCCCATACCTAATGTTATGCTGAAGATAAAAGAGAGTCCACATCACACCAGCTTCCCACCCCCCACCACTGGGGTAATGAATATGTTTTCCTGAGAACAGCAAGGCCTAGTAAATAAACATGTAACATGAATAAAGATGAAACTTGCTTCAGCCATTTTTCATGATAAATTAGTGAGGGAAAATGGGTGATTTGTTACAAAGATTTGTTACTGCTTCCACGGAGCTCTTTTTTCTTGTCCTCCTCTCAGAATGTGCTGAAGTACTTCTTACATCGCCAGCCAGCAGCAGTCATATTTTATGCCCACAGATGGTGGAAAGACATACTAAAGAGCTGAAAGGGATGTCCATGCCTAATAGAGAGGACAAAGGCCCACTACAGGCCCAATCCTATCCAACTTCCCAGTGCCGATGCAGCCAAAATGCAGCCCCGACATAACAGAACAAACATTACCTTGAGGAAGCCTTCCTCCTTGAGGAAGTGGTGACTGTCCCACCACTGCAGAATGCAGCACACGCCCCATTGGCACAGCTGCATCAGCACTGGAAAGTTGGATAGGATTGGGCCTCATGGGATATACAGGCTTGGTTTCACTTGCCCTAGGAAAACTGACTGCAAGGACTGGATTGGATTATGTATTTGAGCTGACCCTGCCCATATGCAATCAAAGTCATGCACCCAAGACACACATGCACACCATGCCAGAGGCAGCTGGTGTGAGTTCCCACTGCTCCCTCCATGCCTGCGCACACCCTTTGCTCTTGCTGCAGCTGCCAGCTTCTCATCCTCCCCCAATCGCCAAGGTGCCCTAGGGCTCAGCTGCCCTCCACGTGCTTCCTCTTCCACTGCTCCCCCTCTATCTTTTTCAGATATAAGTGGGGGGAAGTGAAAGAAGAGGTTGAAAAGCTAGCAGCATGCATAGCAGGTATGTGCAGGACACACCCTACCAATCTATACTCCACCTGCCCCAACCCACTGCCTGTGGCAGCCATTTCATCAGGCCTCACAAGAGGACTGCCCTCATGCTTAGTGAGTTGTCATGTAGAATGATACCTCCCAATGGCCACCAGACCCAAAGCAGATAAGGCAACCTCACCCAACCCTATCCTTACACAGCACTTTCAGCAAGGACTCACAGCTGTTCACTCATTGTTACAGTGAATGTGTAAATGTGTCACAGTCACATTGTCACTCATTTCCACCTTCAGCACACTGAACAAGGACAGGAGATTCCTATCTTCTTCTAGTGAAGGAAAACAAGAGTGAGACTTCACTGCCGTGAAGGCGAGAGCTGTCTTCTGTCTGCTTTGTTTGAGCCAAAATAAGTTCCTTCAAAAATGTTCAGCTCAGTCCTTGCTGTAAGCTTCATTGTTCCTCTTGTCCTTCTTATGCATTTATCCCTTGGTCTCCAAATAGTCATGTGCGGCATAGCATCCGCAAGGGCTACGGTGCCCAGGGCAGCAACATTGTGATGTCAAATTATGTCATGCAAAAGTATGGCATCACCTGATGTCACTTCCAGGTTCCTGCAGCTATTTCCTGAATCACAAAGTGGCTGGAACTCATGGGCATTCCAGCTGCAACTGTAAAGACCCAGGTGGCAGGAGCTCTAGTCACTTCCCAACTCAGAAAGTGACTAGAGAATGTGCACACTCACAGCAACAGCTGGCACCTGCCTTCAAGTGTCGCACAGGGCACTCGCCATGGTTTACCATACCCTAGAGACACCACTAGATATGCTTGTTTGAAGCCATAGCCATTACTTACTGTAGATACTCGCCTATATTATGTAAAATTTTTGCCAAGTAACCAAGCTCCAATTCTCACTTCTCTGGGTCAATCAGAGGGCAGAGCCTTTCAACTCTGAACAGTTTCTTTCTTTCTCAAGCAGCAGGCAGGCACCACTCATTAGAAGCAATTTGTTTCTACAGCAACTGGGAAATTCCAGCCAAAGTTAACCTTTTATTCTCCTTCCTTCCTTCCCTTTTGCAAATTCTATTGCAGCCCGGTTCTGTTTTGCAAATGCTTGCAAAGTGGGTCTGTTTTTTTCTGCACCAGGAAGGGATCCTCCTTTCCATTTGAAACAAAGTCCCAAGCTACAATTCAGTGCACCATTACTTAAGATTAACACTCATGGAAAGCTGTGGGTCTACTTCTGAGTAAAAAGCGTTGCAACTATATGCAGCTGCATCTCTCGGCTGTGAATTGAATTGCACACTCTCAGTTATGCGTTATGGGTTGTATGTTGTATGTAGAGCTGTGGGCTTAACACACCAGACACCTTAAAGGTGGATTTGATTCATGGTTCAACCTTTTTCAATTGCATATCCCTTGGCAGCCCATTTCCATAAATTGTACCCTTCCTATTAGCAAAATGTTTGTAATAATACAAGCCCTCATCTCCACTCAGACTTCATGTATTCATCACATATTTTCTCTTTTCATCTGTTTGAAGAACAGAAGACTCTGCCTTTGCACTGTTTTGCACCAGATGTGTGCTAAGAAATTCTGGGTGATTGACACTTTCCATATTATGTTTCAGTCAACTGTCAACAAAACCTTTATTAGGCATAAACATTTGATAGGTGAAGACTCTGTACAGAAATCATAGAGTATAAACCTAAGTAGTACCCAAATATATGTATATGTGTGCACCTACGTGTACACACGTGTACACACTGTTGTTATGTACACTACGTGTACACACTGATTATGTTATGTTTCAGCTTTTTTACTGTGCTGGTTTTCAATCACTGGTTCATACACGAATTGATGACCAAAAACTAGCTATTGGTGGGGCTTTCACAGCCAACTAGCTACCCCCCTTTCTGCCTTGCTGGTCCTTGCAAGGCATTCCTGCCTTGCAAGGCATTCTGGAGCACAACCTGCCTTTTTTTTTTTTTTGCCATTATTTCATTCTTTTTCAACTACCCCTAAAAGTCCTATTGAGTGTCCCTGGGAGTACATGAATACCAGGCTGGGAACCACTGTTTTACCGGTATGTTGTTTACAGTGCACTTACTCTGATAGTGTTCACAAAAGGTGGTGAAGACCAGAATTTAAAAAGAATAAAAATGTATCTTATGATCTTTTACTATGTTTTTAATAAATTAGAAACTACAGTTCTTAGGTAACAATTAGTGGTAGGTTATTTTTCAGGATCTGGCCTTGGGTAAAATCAGACAAAACTATAGTCAGACACCCCCCTAAGTTTAAACCCCAAATTATCCCAGGGTCATAGAAAATTCCGTGATTGTTGGCACAAAACCTGCCCTCGACTTACCTGTGGGATCAACTTATGGGCGAGTGTCTACAGCAGCCATTTTCAACCACTGTGCCGTGGCAATCTGGTGTGCCGTGAATGGTCTGCAGGTGTGCCACAGGAGTTTGGGAGAGGGTCATTTATTAGTAGGGCCATTGGGGAATGTGAGCCCCCCACCAATAGCATGGTGTGCCTTGTCAACTCTCAAAACACTGATGGTGTGCCTTGTCAATTTTAGTACCTTATCAGTGTGCCGTGATACAAAAAAGGTTGAAAATCACTGGTCTATGGTGACACATGCTTTCCATTAACTATTACACAGGAGTTTTCCAACGGTGTTCTAAGGAACATTGAGTTTCCTGAGAGGCTTATAATTTGCTCCTCAATCAGAGCAGCAACAGTGGACAATGACTCTGCCTTCCCTGAAATGCACCTTGCCCATTACTCCCAATCAGTCTTTGGTGTGTATAGCCACAGAAGTGTGTATAGCCACAGAAGAATGTCAGGTGCATTCCAGGGTGCACTCTCAGTTCACATAGGGTAATTCTGAAGGAGTGTGCAGCTAGAACACATCTCAGAGTTTGCTGCAACATGTAAGAATTACACAGCCACTGATAAATGCAGAGGGGCCATCACTCAGTCATAGAATGCAGTGTTTTGCATGCAGATGGTCCTGAGTTCACCTTTAGGCATCTCCTGCTCAAGACTCAGGCAACAGGTGAGAAAGTCCTCTGGAGCACCAGTGCTGCCCAGTGTAGACAACAGAGAGTTGCAGCACAGTCCTATGCAGGTCTACTCAGAAGTAAGCCCTTGTTCCACTCCATGAAGCAACAACTTCCCCCCATCTCCTCCCGCCCCACCCACCGACTTACCTGCTCTGGCAGGTGGCAGGAGAGCTGACAATTTGGATCACAAAGTGCCGGCCTTCCCACCAGCAGCACACAACTGAGCATGCTGCCAGAAAGCGCTTTTTGGCGCTTCTGCAGCAGTTAACGCTGGTGGAATGCTTATTCCACCAGCGCTCAAACCCAGTTGGGCTGTCAGTCTATTCCTATATTTAAAAAAAAAATTGACCAACAGGAGGGGTAAATACTCAATAATCATGATTAATTTCCAAATTACACCTTGGGGAAGGCATTCTTAGTTTGTATAACTCAGGCTATGTGGATTCAGGTCCTGTGTTGAGTCAGAGATTTTTAGTCAATAATGATATCCATCCCCATCTCCTTCCAACACCACGCTGTTTTTTACTCAGTGGCTTGAGGCTATAAATATGGATTGCGGCAACCCAGGGTTACATTTCAGAGAGTAATCTTCGAAACCAAGCTAAGGGTCACAGCAAAACTGATGTTAACTAGTATTCAGGAAACAGCTCCACCGAGGGCAGAAGCATGGAACATTATCCACAGCCTCTGATGAAACTTTTTGTCTGCCAAGAGAAGAAGGAAAATTATCTGAACAACAAATCTGGTTCACTGTGGCTTTCTGTGCCTCATCAGTGTATTTGGAGGAAAGATACCACTATTAAGCGAGGGAAACAGTAGGGCCAAATTACTGCAATTTGCAATAGCAAACTGCATCTCTGCTGACACAGACATTATCTTCTGATGTGGTTTGAAGAAATCAAATAGGATAAAAAGTGTTCTGTGGAAAATACACTTTTGAACAGCAACTACTGTGATTACGAGACCGAGACAAACAACTATTGATGGTTCTTTGTTAACTCCCACAAGAATAGACCTGAAGTTTCTTTTGTAGTTTGCTCAGTGGTACACTTGATGCAAGGGCATGATAGAATGGGCCAGTTGGTAGTGAAAAGCAATTTCTTCGGCTGAGGTAATGTTCTACGGTTCTGTTCTACCACTGCGTTCTACCACTGAGCAGGGAAGTTTAGGTAGGAGTGGGTTGTGCTTGCCTGGGTATGTGTTCTGTAGTACAGTGCTGGCATCAGGTTGCTGAGGGCCCTGAGGCAAAGCCCTGCATGGGACTCTCCATGGAATCCCTTGCCCATCCCATGATGACACTGACACTGAGGACACTGGGATGGTTGGCAACCTTCAGTCTCGAAAGACTATGGTATAAGCCTACAGCACCCGGTATTCCCAGGCGGTCTCCCATCCAAGTACTAACCAGGCCTGACCCTGCTTAGTTTCCAAGATCAGACAAGTTCGGGAGACAGTGTTCAGTATAGGGACACTGGGGTGGGCCTGAACCACCAGGTGGTGGGTTTAAATCTTACCTATGGCCTTGTCAGCACCAGAAAACACAAGTGGATGGCCACAATTGCTCAAGGGACACTTGGTTCCTGCTTGTACTATGAGGCTAGGAATGATCTCTAGATGTCCTGATCCCCAAATGACTACACAGGAATACTGCACCGTCTATGGAGGAAAACAGGCATACACACATTCTTTATTGTCCACATCGGTCCCCAATGTTCCACCTAGTTCAGCATTCTGTTTCTACCAGCAGCAGAGACTTCTGGGATGCTCACAAGCAAGACATGAAGGCCGTGGCCATCATCTATCATCTCTCCGCAACAACTAGAAGGATAAATTTATGTGAACCACAGAGATAGTGGTGACAAACACAACCACTATTTACACTACAAATCCTTGCCCCCCCCCCAAAAAAAATTGGTTTAGCTATCATTCAACACCTCTAGAAACTAAAACTGATGTACTCGCATTTGAAACATGCGGCTTCAGTTAGATAAACCCTTTAATACAAACAAACAAAGCCTATCGACCCTGACATAAACAACATATTTGTTGGCCTTCTCTGCGTTCCAAGTGCAGCCTGGGACAAGCTGTAAAATTTCAACAGCTCGCTTTTCCCTCTAACTCTAAAGTGTCAGTAAAAAGTTTACATATTGAATGATGAATAAAAGATTTTTTCCTCCAGCACTCGGCGACACTCAGAAACATCAAATGCTGCAAGTGTCCTCTGGCCATTATTTCCCCCCAGAAAATTTTGCCTCTGAGAGCTCCTCAAAACCACTTGGGGTCTGAATCACATTTTACTTTTAGAAGTCATGTCAGTCGGCTGCCTTCTGCAGAATTACTCCCAACTTGCAGTGGTGTAATAGCAGCTCAGAACTGAGCCCTGCACATCTAAAGATAAGATAGCATTGGACAGCCATTGAAAGGCTACAACTCATGTTTGCAAAGATTGCCTCCTCTGCGCAGGGCCACAAGGACTTTTTTTTTTTGGCCATCCCTATATATACACAAACGCTTTACAATTATGGATTATAGATGCAGCTACAGTCTGCATTCCAAAGAAATGCACAGCTTCAGGGCAGAGGTGGAATTGAGGGAGGCAGCCTTACACGTTGGTCAGTTCAAACGTTTCTTGCCCTGTCACACTTGCTGGGCTGCTGGCAGACTTTGCATGGAGATGCAGGATTGCAGAAATGGACATCTCAACACCGAATATATGCATATAGCCGTTCTGGTCTGTGCTGTCACAGCAACTCTTTTTTGAACTGCTGTGTTCCTGCATATACAGCAAGTGTACCTAAGATTGTGGCCTTATTGAGTGAAAGTCTTACTGGATCATGCAAGAAGTCAAATCTCCACTCAGCCATGAAGCTTGCTGGGTGACCTTGGGCCAGTCACTGTCTCTCAGCCTCACCTACCTGACAGGACTGTTGTGAGAACAAAAGGAGGGGTGGACAGCACCCTGAGCTCCTTGAAGGAAGGGCAGTAGAAAAATGTGAGAAATAAATAAATGACAATAAGCAACATCAAATCCTACAAAGATTATTACAGCAGAAGGACACTTGATGTGTTGATTTCCGGTAATGTAAGGCTTATAGCCAATAGAGATAGCATATGAACCTCCCTTATACTCAGGGCCAGCCCAAGTGCCACTCCACAACCAGGGTGGTGCATTGCCACCCATTTCTTACATAGGTACGCATGCCTTCCCCTCTCCTGCTCTCTTCCCCCTGCGACTACCTCCTCAGTTCACACTGCGACTACCTCCTCATTCTCCTCTTCCTCCTCAACAGTACTGTTGTATTGTTTACAACACAGTAAACAGTATTGTTTACATGCATTTCAGACTGGGGTCTTTCCAGCCCAATACCAAGACTTGAATCGGGAACTTTCTACATGCAAGGCATGTGCTCTATCACTTAGGACTACATCCCCAGCATGGTGGATAAGCCATTCTGCTGACAACCTTTCTTATGCCCTAATTTGACGGATCTTCCCAAATTAACTTGGCCTTGCTCTTAGACATATACAGGGCAATATTGGTGTAGGAACAACCTTTCATTCTGACTGCCCAAGCCATCTGTTGCAAATATGGGGAGGTAGAAATTTATTGATGAGTTTGTTTAGCTTTGTGACTCCTGTCATGAACTATAAAGGCAAATGATTTCTTTTTCCCTGAAGACTAGCAGCAATCAAAAAGAGAAGAAGATCAGACAGGGCCATGAGAGATGGAAAGGGCTGCCAGTGAATGAGGTCTTGACCCAGCAACTTCACCGCTGAGGAGGAGCTTAACTGGCATGCCACAGAGAAATTACAGGTGCATAGTCACTCGTGCTTGGGTGCAAATACTGGCAAGTACTACGCAGCCGTTGTCTAGTATCAAATAGCAAAACCCAGACATTATGCCAGACTCCAGCACAACATTACAAATACTCACCAAGACATCACTAAAATATAAACTATAGAAGATTTATGACAGCAAGTTGTATGTCATCATTTGTTCTTGCTATCTCAGTGTCAGTAGACTTGCCAAAGCAGAATGTGATATCTAATATAAAAAATTTTTTAACAATTAGGCAGAATCCTGGCATTGTACGTGGATTGAAAAATCAAGGTTCTAGTCCTCATGATTGAAGGAAACGTTCTGAAAGTACATCTGTAGGTTTTTTTAGAAATAGCAAAAACAGAAGACACTGTGTTGAATATATCAGGGATCAGGCAACAGAATTTCTTTGTTTGCCCCAAACATCATCTGCTCATACCTTTAACCTATCTCTCAGTTTTTATAGATACGTTCATCTTCTCCTGAACTTTTCTGTGAGCACTGACATATTTTGTCTTAGTCCAACAGAAAAACCTCCAATTATGTGAATAACACATTCAACTGTCCCTTTATATCTGAGGTATTCAATCTCCCTAGTCCCGCCGCCCTAGTGAGGCATGGCTAGCCTCCAGGGGCATCACCAGGCATCTGGGGGAGAGAGGTGGCTGGCGCTGCTCTGCTCCATGTGCTGCCTCCTGACTTGCTGCTTTTCTGCAGCTGTGAAGGAGGTGGGTGGGGCAGCGTGAGGCTGGGAGGGCTGTGAAACATGCTGGGGGGAGGTGGAAGAGAAGGCTGGCTGGGCAGGCAGAGGTGCCACATCTCAGCATGGAGCTCTTCTATGTGCAACCTTGCCCCAAGGACTACATTTCCCAGTGTGCCTCTCGCCCTGAGCATCCTGGAATTGGTCAAGACTGCTTGGGAAGGAAGGAGCCAGCCTGCTCCTAGTGGGGGGGGGGTGGTATTCAAATGCCCCAGCCTGCATCCCTCTGACTTGCCTGGGGGGGAAAAGGGGTGGCATCTGCATATTGGGTGTGTGTGTGAGCAGCCCCCATCTACTTTGGGATGAGCTGTAATCTTGCTGGGTGTAGCTGCAATCCTTTCCACACTTTCCTGGGAGTAAGCCCCATTGACTCAAATGTGGCTTACTTCTGAGTAGACCTACATAGGCTTGGGGTCTGTGTCAGCTTAACCAAGGATCTTCACCTTTCTCTCTCTCTCCTCTCCCCCCCCCCCCGGTCAAAAAAGAAAAAAAAAACACTCTTGATGGCTTTGTCTTCAAAAATTGATTAAAATTAAAATTTTGGAGGGGGGGGTACTCTGTTGGCTGCTGTTGTAAGACAAAAGGCACAATCCTAGCTAGGTCTACTCAGAAGTAAGTCCTAGTGTGTTCAATGGGACTTACTCCCAGGAAAGTGGGGTTAGGATTGTAGCCAAACAGTCTCTGGGTCTCAGTTTGCATCAGTTTGCAATTAGCAGATACACACAAAACAAAGCCTTCCCCTCCTGCAAATTCATCACTTCCCCCCTCCCTTTCCAAAACCCTCCAGGTGTGCTGCTAACAAACTCAGGGCACAATCCTAACCAGGTCTACTCAGACGTAAGTCCTATTTTGTTCAATGGGGCTTACTCTCAGGTAAGTGTGGTTAGGATTGCAGCCTCAGAGTGCTGGCAGCCTTGTTTCAAGTGTATAATTATAACACCTTGATCCCCATTTTGGGGGTAACTGAGGTGAGGTGTTGTAATGGGGAGCCGTGGCCAATGGCTACAAGGATCAGGGGAGGCGCAAGCCGGAAAAGTTCAAAAACCACTGCTTTATATTATACACTAAAGAACTGGAGTAGGTCTAAGGAGAGTCATTGGCTATAGAGGGGCTTACACAGTGGTAAGGGAAAATATTTCCCCTTTCCTCTTGCAAACTTCCTGATCCCCCCCCCCCACACCATAGCATGCAGCACAGCCCAGTGGTGTTCCTGAGGAGACAAGGGGGGCAAAGGCCCCAGGATGCCACATCTCCGGGCGTGGTTCCACTTTCCCTGCCACCCCCCCATCAGGGGGCCTTCAGAGAGCCAGGGAAGCCACACGCCACCTCCCTTGTCCTCCAAATGCCTTCTGAGGCCTCAAGGCCAAAAATCACTACTTCTGGTTTTTCGCCAAGTAGCCAGAAATAGTGATTTTCGGCCTTCTACAGGCCTCAGAAGGCATTTGGAGGGCTGGGAGGGCCGCACACTGCTTCCCCAGCTGCCCAAAGGCCCCCATACTGTGGGGGGTGGCACTCAGCAGGGGGACGGCACCCTGCAGACCTGGTCCTGGGTAGCACAGGGGCAAGAATCGCTCGTGGCACAGTATATTTTGGCATGGCTGCATGCTATGGCAGGGAAAGGATTGGGTTGGGCTGTCAAAGAAGTTATGTGCACTTGCCAAAATGTCCATACTTAATTTCAATTCAAAACTAATGCATTCTGTTTGTGTGGTTGCAGAATCTGAATGTGAGATTGTTGCACAACTTTCCACAGCCTCTGATTTATACAGCACTGGGTATATACGGTACATACCACTGGCAAGTGCATACAGAGTCCAAACTAAGAATTCAGTTTAAAACCTCATTGCTGCTAACAGGGAGAGGCAAACTAGTGACATTTCAATTTCTGGAGTCAACAAGCAATATAGAACCAGGCAGAGATAAAGAGTGCCCAGTTCAATTTTCTTTTTCCTCCCCCGCATAATGTAAAATTAATGCATTAATTTTCTCTGGGCTCGCTGGATTTGTTATCCCTCTGGTGTGGTGCACTTTTGATCTAATAAATAATGTAATTGTGGTTTGTTGCAAATAATGACTACATATGCCTGAAAAGAAACATTTCTGATCCCCTAAATATTAGCTGTATTCTCCGGTCATCCCTTAAACTGTTATTCATCATGCTTCCACAAAACACACCCTGAGAAGCACATGAGTGTTGAACAATGTAAGCTCCTGGGACTCTGCACCAAAGTGCATTTTGATGTCCAGTAAAACAAGCAGAATAAGCATATGTACCTTTCACACATGAAGGATTACATGTGTATGGATGGGAGGGGGGATTCCATAAAGTAGAAACCCTCAGAAAGATGCTTGACTGTGCCTCCTGAAATCATGAATTCTACTATAGGGCATTGAATCAAACATTTTGATTCAGTATTCAAAACGTTGTCTTCCACCAGTACTCTGAAGTGATACAGGCACCAAACCTATCCAACTTTCCAGCATCAATGCAGCTGCAATGCAGCCCCGAGGAAAGGGAAACAAATGTTCTCATACCTTGAGGAGGCCTCTGTGACTGCCTCCCCACCACAAGATGCAGGGCACACCTCATTGGCACAGGTGCACTAGCACTGGAAGATTGGATGGGATTTGGCCCACAGTCCTCACAAGACCATTGCCTAAAGTTCAGAGGCAAAGCTCTCACTATGTCCCCCACCTGCCCCCCCCTGATACTCCATCAAGCACTGCCACTATCTCTAGTACTTCAGGGTCAGAAGTGGGCCCTCTGCTGGATGTTAACTTTCTGCCACCAATACTGCCCCCTTCCAGCACTCACTCTGCATGCTGTTCTGCCCCATCTCCTCCCTGTTTCATCCCCTCCCCATGTCCCTCCTACCCCCCCCCCATGACTTAATGCCAGGGGATATGGAGGATCTGCTGGCAGGCCGCTGCCACCACTCACCGCTTGCTACAGCAGCCCGGCTGCTCCAGACAGCATGTTGCATTTAGGACAGTCACAAATGCTGTCCTAAATCGCTGGAACAATAGTTCCAACAGCCTAAGGGACTTATTTGCAAGTAAACATCTACAGCAGTGGTTCCCAAACTTTTAGCACCGGGACCCACTTTTCAGAATGAAAATCTGTCAGGACCCACCAGAAGTGACATCATCAAGCAAGAAAATTTTTAACAATCCTAGGCTGCAGTCTTACCCAGAAGTAAGTTCCATTGACTATCATTATTAAAAGCATATACATAGTAGCCTGTTAAAAGTACAGATCTAGAACAATTACCCAAATGCAGTCACATACCATGGTAGCATCAAGTCTAATAAAATTAAAATATTGTAATGAATGGGGACCCACTTGAAATTGGCTCACAACCTACCTAGTGGGTCCCGACCCACAGTTTGAGAAACAATGGTATAGGCAATTAAGGGACTGCCATCATAAATGCCGTCTGTCCTTAAGTGGAAGGTCACTAAACAATGCATGCACAATGAATGGCAGCAGCTCTCCATGGTTCAAGCACAGGGCCTCAGACAGTTGCAAGCGTCCAGAGGCTTTGGGGATTCATTGCTCCCAGTGTGGTGATCTGATCTATCCCAGGCATGTAACTCCCCTACCTGCAATGGCTGCTCCATTCATTTCAATGGAGAGGAAGCCCACATTCATTTCAAATCCCTTTTGTGCAAGAACATTGACTGGGCACTTGTGAATATGTGTGGCCCTTGGGGTTGAGTTGCAGGGTCATGTTTTTCCAACAACTGCTTTGGAACTGATGAGTAACCCCAACTATATTTGGGAAGTGATCTCTAATTATAAGGAAGTCTAGCTATTCATACTGTTAACTGGAAATCATTCTTCTGTGCAGTTATGAACAATACTAACCCTAAAATACTGAAATGAATGGGGACCCACCTGAAATTGGCTCACGACCCACCTAGTGGGTCCCAACCCACAGTTTGAGAAACACTGATCTACAGGATTGCGCTGAAAGTGTCTCCTCTCAAAGTTGGTGTTTAAATGTTTCAATTAATAAGACTTTCTCTCCTTACATTTCCACCCTCTTACTTCTGAGTCACCACAGTCCACAAGGGTGTCATTGACTGCATAATCTCACAAAGCACTGCAAGGGGCAGAATCCTGCAGGGAAAGGGTCTCTCTGCCATGGTAACGATACTGAGGAAATCTTTTCCTTACCAATCTTACCAAAGCTGGGAGAAACAGGACTAGAGACTGTGCTTAGAAACCAAAAGGAGTCACAGGGAGGAGGAGGGAATAAAAATGACATGCAGCTTGCTTCTTTGTTGCCTGCATATAATTTTCTCCCCGCGTTGTCTACTCAACAGCATAAAAGATTCAACTTCAATTATCTCCCTAGGAGACTGCCTTTCCTTCTCTTTTTTTTTACAATACAAAAGAGACCGCAGACTTCATTGTGTCACAGAAAAGATCTGAAAAATCCCAATGCACTAAAATATGTGTTCACAGCTAATAATTCCTTCAAAGATGTTATCACCTGTGCTGTTAACGTCTCGGATTTCGAAAGAAACCAAACAGAGAGAAGTTTCGGGCACAAAGCAATGAGAGTTTCCTTTTAACGTGGATTTCTCTGACCAGAAGAAAAACAGCATTGTTATTAAATACACCTCCATTCATGGAGAACTGAACTCTGCTACTGAGAGTGAACACCACCCACTGGGCTTGCAGATTTCTCTCTCTGTTGCAGTCAGCCATTGTGAGACCCAGGGTCTCAATGGTTCAGGGCTGGAATGGGTTTAAAACAGGGTGACAGCCACTTGAACTCAGCAGTGGTGACTCAAAACAGGACATCCAAGCAGTGGCGGACTTACCCCTCCCCACTTCTGGGTAAAGGTCCACGATGCTGCCCTCCTGCGAGATGCCACCCCCCTATGCGCAAAGTTGTCCTCCTACCTTTCGAGCACAACATTAGGACCAACTGGGGAAGTCTTCTGAGGCTTCCCTGTGGTCTTAAACTGTACTTCCAGAAAACCAGAAGTACAGTTTCTGATCGTGTCAAGAGCCTCAGTGAGGCTTCCTGCGCTGTCCTAGAGTTGTGTGGGCTTGGTGCCCAGGGCATTTACCCCATTTGCCCAGTGCTACGTCCACTGCTGCACCCAAGAACCTAGAATCAGTACAAAGCTAGATGGACCAATGGACTGACCCAGGATGGCTCCTCCAGATATGCATATGGCAGCCAAAAGATCTTTTTAAGGACTGAGGATTTCACTAGATCTCTTTGCATCAACAGAGCAGAGCAGGCTTTCCTGATTGGTGCAACTGGTCTGTTTGCAGTTCCCCCCCTTCTTTGACAAGGGGCAGGTATGAGGAGAGGGGGCAAAATCCCCAGAGCCCAGGTTCCAGGGAGGTCATGACAAAACAAACTATATGGCATGAAACAAATTTATTACAAAATAAATAAAATAAATGTGGGTACTTCTATCTGATGTGTAGAAAAATTTAGGAACAAGGGCCTGATCAGGCATCTTGTCCTGGGCCCAATGCCAGCAATCAGTGCCCCTGGGTTTGACCAGGGGAGGGGGGTACACACAGACAGAATCCCTGCCTCTCATCCCTTGGATCATCAGTTCAAAACCTGTGCAATCAGTGCAGGCACTCATCCTAACAACCACCAGCTTGAGCAAGTGTACTGTTGTATACTCAACACCAAGAATAGCCATAATGGCTGGGCAGACCCAACGAAGCACTCAAGAAACTACTTTAGGTTTTTGTTTGTTTGTTTTAGTATGTTACAGTCAGCATGCTGAGGTCATCCCCCCATCTATAAATTGAATTATGTGATCAGAAATATCACAAGGTTTATCCCTTTCCATGTAAAACAGGAAAACACTCATATCTCACCCCTGCTAACTGGTTAAGAGGCACTTTTTCAAGTGGGTGCTCCTCTTTTATTCAGCAGGGGGAGAGTAACTGGCCCACCTCCCCCCAGCAGTGTCTTTTCTAGTGGCTGTCTGCTGGTGTTCTTTTGCATATTTTTAGATTGTGAACCCTTTTAGGACAGGGAGCCATTCGTTATTTGATTTTTTCTTCTGTAAACCACTTTGGGAACTTTTTGTTAAAAAGCGGTATATAAATAGTTATTAATTATTAATTAATTAATATCTGTACATGGATTCAGATCACACAAATGCAAAACTCAAACACCCCAAAAATCAAACAGAAACAGAAAAACAATTCTACTGTTCCAAAAATGTCATAAAATACAGAACATTTTTAAAGGGTGATTATAATATATATACATTGCCATTATTAGGTTACTGTATAGTGACCAAACTACCAACAATGTAGAATTTCTTTGATATGGCTGCTAGAAGGATAGAGTCCAGTAGCCTTGAAAGGGAGAGAGGCTTTAGCCCTCTCCCTCCACCACGGTATTGATCCAGAGTAGAGATCCATATCCATTTTTTTCTACAGGAAGAAAAATTCCATTGGCAACAATAGGTGCTTTCTTCTTGGGGCAAATAGTAATTGCAAAGAGGTTCTGGATCAGAACCACGGCAGGGGCAAGCGGTTCAATCCCAATTTAAATTGGGCTTCCCATGATTTGTATTTACAAAATAAATTACCCCCATACCCCCAAATAAAGAGACCAGACTTCGGCTTGGATATAAATGCGCCACATTATTAAAACTTTAACTGCAACAGGACAAACTTCAAACCAACGTGCGGAGCCATATGGGGGAAACGGTCCTAGCCGTCTACCTCCCCCTGCAACTCATTGGGCGTACCTCCTGGCTCGAGGCCCCAGCTGTCAAATAGCCAGCCTGGGCCTTTCAATGCCACCCCCAAAGGGGGCATGATAGCTGGACTTCAGACCAGCCGCCAGAGCGTCACTGGCCTGACAACCCAGGCAAGGGGTTTGCCTGCCTGCCTCCTGGAGCAGGTCAGGCATCATGGGAGTGGTTCAGGCTCACCCTTCACCCTGCTGCCTTGGATGGACACCGAGCCAGATACCTACCTACCCCACCCCACACGTATCCTGCCTACCATAAAGTGACCGACCCTCCCAACCAAACTGCACCACCCCTTGCCAGTCTGAGGTAGGTGAAAAAACAGACATCTCACTGCCAATCTAGATGACTGCAAAAAATTCCTACCCGGCACGAAAACTGTGCACCGATGTGGCGCCAACAGCCTTTCCCAAGCATTCATGGGCCAATCTTTGTGTTGAACATAACACTGTACCTGGTTTGTCCTAGGTACAGGGCTGGCCCATCCATGAGGCCAACTGAAAGGGGTCACCTCAGGCAGCAGATTGGTGAGAATGACTACCTCTGTCAACCTACTTGCCTCCACTGCTTCCACTTCCTAGACTGGAGAAAGAAGAGGGGGACAGAGAGGAAGAGGAAATGTGGAAAGGAGAAGAATGCTGTGTTACAACATCGCAGAGTGTGAGTAGCAGAGGCTGGCACATCATTGGATGCAGGACAGCATTTGGCATGCTGCCTCTGGTGTCAGGAAGTCTTGGACCCAGTAGTGTAGCCAGAGGGGGGCAGCACAGTAAATATTACAGGTACTACAATGCACTGTGATCTCTCACCCTCACAGCCAGTCTCTTCCCCTCACAGCCATTTTGGGCAGCAATGGCAACCCTCAGGCGCTCGTCAAACCAATCAGCGACCGCCTGCATGTTGTTGTCGCTGCCCCAATGGCTCTGAGGGCAAGGAGCTGCTTCCATGGCTACTGCTTGGGCTGAACTACCTAGGTCTCATTCCTGGTCAGCAGGAAAGAGTTGAACAGCAAAACACCAAATGTCACCAAATGACTGCCAATGTGCAAGTTTTTGCATTTCACAATTGTAGAAGAGGGTGCAACACAGAAAAGTTGGGTGAAAGTGGTAATAGTAAAAAAAAAACCAAGTTTGCGAAAAACGTGTTCAACAGAACAATTGTGCATTAAATGATCTCTGCACAACCACAGCTGAATGGAAATTTTTAAAGGCAATACTCTTTAACAATGTCAGTATGAAAATCGACTCTGGTCACATTGCCATACAGCAGCAGTAAAGTTGTATTGTTGTCTCTTTCAGCTTCTCTTTTCAGAGGCAAGGCCATCATGTATGTGGAGCCTCTTCTTTTCCAAAAAGGCAGACAGAAGATTATTCCCCAGTTGGAACCAACCCCATAGAAAATACCCAGTGGAAAGAACTGAATTTAAGCATTCTTAGCTTACCCCTTTTTCAATTCTGTGGTAGAGGGGAATCACTTAGTGAGTTGTAGCAAAACTGAAACCAATTGGGGAAAAGTAAAACTATTTTAACAGAAGCTCTGAAACTTCGATACACTTAAGGAACTTTGTCCCTGAAAACATCAATAAGAAGAATCTGCTGCAGAAGGAAAAGGATCAATAGACTAGTACCTGGTAAATCAGAAGAAACCTTCAAGAATGCATGTAAGGTGAACATTTCCGGAGGGGGCAAAGGGGATATATTAGCTTGGAGGAATGTGAAGTAAGGACTTGAAGGGATGTCGCTTCTGAACTTTCACTCAGACAGTTCCTCACTTGCTTGAGAAGAAAAAGTGACATTTCATGCAGACACAGGCAGAAACACAGGGAGATGCAGTACAGCAGGAGTGTACTCACAGACATGCATAGGATTACTCTGTAATGAATGTAAATGTCTCTGGAAGAGCATTGAATGGGCTGGAGGGCAAAGTGAGAAGGGATATGTAGGCCGTCTCTATTATTTTAATGGTTTTAATAAGATATATAAATAGAGGTTTGATGTTTCTGATGAGAAAGATAGGATTACAAACTATTGAACACAATGGGCTTACTTCTACGTAAAATAACACTATTTTCAAACACCTCTAAACAACAGCAGTCTGAATGGGAAAAACCAAGCACCTTGAGCTCTCCATAAAGCTTGATATGTACTTGTGCCAACCTAACCCCAGCTTCCTTTTTGAGGGTGGAACTGTGGGGGAAAAAATGCCAAATTCATTGCAATGCAATATCTGAAACAAAGCTCCTGAAGATTGTCCCTCTATGAGGATTGCGGTGGAAATGTGTACATGATGCAGCTGATGTGACTGGATGATGATTTTATCCCTCAACACATTTCCCCATAATAATGTAATGGCTTTAAGAAAACACCACATAGCGGGACAGTAAAGCTTGCAATTGCATTCTAGCCAGCCAAACGGGGAAGAAAGAGGTGAGCGTAATTAAGGGTACAAAGACATGAGTGAGTGGGGAAAAAATAAAAGTTAGATTGTAACTTTTGCTTGAGAAAACTGATAGATTGTAACAGAGATACAATGCAGTCACTTCGCAAAGGAACCAGCTTTCTTCTAGATGCCATCCAAGATAATGTTTCTACAAAACAGAAAGATAGGAAAACATTTGTGACGATGGCTCCTAATTTTAGCCCAGGGGTCACTTTCAAAGCATAGAAGTCATAGTATTTTTAGACACAGAACATATTCAAAGGGTTATTTGAACAGGAAGATAAGCTCTGACTATGACCAGCTTCTAAAGCCTAATTAGGAAATTAATCTACCAGACAGTAACTTTTAGCACTAGTATTTTCCCAGCCAAAAATAAGTCACGCCCTCTCACCCCCAAGAATTGCCTGCACAGGATCTCTGCGCTTTACATACTCAATCACAGCCAGGGCATTATTCTGATAAGGGGCTGGGTTCTTTCCCTTTAATGGAGATGCCTGACATATTCCAAAGAGTAATTTAATCACTGCCAGCTATCATAACTTGCAACACAGGTTAAGAAGTATCTAGGAATACATCAACAAGGAAAAATAGCAGCTCTGGCAAGGAGTCTGCTAAACTTAATCCAGATTTTCCAATTCCCTCCAGCTCCTTCCAGCAAAATTATACACGTTGTGTCTCGTTATCCATGGAAGTTCCATTCTGAAACACCCAGTGGATTTAAAAAAAGAATCATTGCATACCAAATCAGTGGGAAAATCTCTTGAAAGACCCACTTCCAGGTTTCTTGCTCCTCCACTGTCATCCCAGAATGCATTGTTTAGACGCTATATGACATTCAGCCACTAGATGGGGTGAGTAATGAGTAGTAGTAGTAACTTTATTGTCATTGTGCTACAGCACAACGAAATTTATGTACCTCTGAGATACAAGCATAAATATATACTACAATTCCAACAATCACACTCTACACACTCACCCACACATTCTATACAACATGCATCATAATATAAAAACAGCATAACAGACCATGAAATCCAGTTGAATGCAATTATAATTATTTAACAGTGCAAAGGTAGGAAATTGGATTTGGGTGCCTTTTTCCTTGTTACAAGGCATTTAAAGGTGGACCTCAAATCAGTGGTAAGTCAAATCAGTGGTAAGTCAAATCAGTGGATATCGCAGTCCCACCCATAATTCAGTTAGGGGAAGAAAGTGTGTTCTTAATCTCATGGAATGTATTCCCTCCTGCTCCCCCATTCTAAAGGTGAATGCTGTTTTTTTTTTAACTGACACCTACAGTGTACCACAGTTTTTGCTTACAACCATAGACTTAATAGTAGACTTTCACAGTCTTCCATTACTTGTATACCGTTTGCTTGCTTGCTTGCTTGCTTGCTCTTCTGCAGTGGAACCAAGAGCTACCCATAGGAAACAATAGGATCACCGAAAAATCAGGATGCTAGCATAGCTGCAGTGTTTCCGCACCACTTCCAAACAAAAGGTAGAAGCAAAGACAGAAGTTCCTGCATTTAGCATTCAATATAAATCAAGAAGTTCCCTTGACAGACAATGAGATAAGTTACTTAGTATTTTCCTCTATAATCTCACCATTTTCATCTGTCCTGAAAACTCACACATCTCTGTTTTTGAAATTTTAAAAACACTTCTTTTTCTTGTAACAAGTAGACCGTTGCATACCTAGGAAGTCCCCTGTTTTTGTAGAAACTTATTTTTAGATGTCCCTAATTCACATCCAAACCAATAGGCACTCAATCATTCATGTTTACTATTAGAGGGAACAAGTGGGACCAGCAGAAAATGGGACCTCCCCTTAGTGGACTACTCACTACTTCAGGGCTTCAGCTAGCATGGCGTAGGAGTCTTGTAGTCTGTTCAGGCCCAGAGGTATGTTTGACCTGTAGAAACCAATTCCATATTTTTACATGGTTTCACTTTGCTTCTCTACAGATAGGCACTCGATCACTTGTGTTTGCTATTAGAGAGGATGATGATGATGATGATACCACTACCCAAATACAGAGCTGGAACAGGGTCCCTAAGCTTAGTTGCTAGGCTGGGTGTTTGAAATGCAGCCAGCAGGATGGACTGTTCTATAAACCATACAAGGGCAAAAAGAAGGCCAGGAGCTCAGCAGTATTTATACCAGGCCTGGCTAATCCAAAGAGTTCACACTGTGTGATTGAACTCATATTCTCTGATTTTCCTCCATGTCTAAGGAGGGTTCTGATATTTGAGCAGACCCAAGGCTGGCCACAGCCAGCTCATTTGAGGTTGAGTTCAGGCCTTGAAGTTCTTGGTACAAAGCCCAGAGTCCCTGATAGTTTCTCACACTGCTGATCAGCTGCAACCAGCCTGTGCATGCCTGGGATGATCGACAAAAGCTTCTTTGTATGACAAAGTGAGTTTCATCATGCAAGTTGAAAACTTGTTGCTTCTTGGGGGTCTTGCTCTCTTATTACTTCTTGAACCTTCCAACCACTGAAGTGGCTATATTTAATATTGCTTCCCCTGCCACTTTCACCCCCGACGTCAGACCACAAAGCGTATTGCATTTGCAGCAACTTGTCAGGTTCAGCAGTGGAAACAGTTCATTTGTTGTTTGACAGCATTATAGACATTGTTATTGTATTGTATTGGCAACCTTCAGTCTCGAAAGACTATGGTATCGCGCTCTGAAAGGTGGTTCTGGCACAGCGTCTAGTGTGGCTGAAAAGGCCAATCCGGGAGTGACAATCCCTTCCACACCGGGAGCAAGTGCAGTCTGTCCCTGGTCTGTCTCCCTGGCTATGGGCCTTCCTTCTTTGCCTCTTAGCCTCAGACTGTTGGCAAAGTGTCTCTTCAAACTGGGAAAGGCCATGCTGCACAGCCTGCCTCCAAGCGGGCCGCTCAGAGGCCAGGGTTTCCCACTTGTTGAGGCATTATAGACATTATAATTTCCCACTTGTTGAGGCATTATAGACAACAGATTTGCTATAACAAGTGCAATTTCTGTGAAGGTCAGCATAGGAGAGGGAGGAGGGGTCGGAATGAGAATGGCATGCCGGCAAATCAGATTATCAGTTCAAGTGAATGGAACACTCTTACAGGATATTAACGATGGTGTTGGAAGGAAGGGAGATAGCATTGTGAATACATGAACACTACAAGTCTGCAAACAGTTGGGGGAAAAACAAGCTGTTGATGCGAAACTTATTCCAAAGCCCAATTTTCAGTTATGGTCATAAATCTGACAACAATGTCCACACAAGACACTCACTACTAAACACTATTTTGCATTTGGTGTCATGGCAGATGGTTCACATTTTTCCTTTCCAGTTCTTCAGTGGGAACGTAGAAAGTTAGCTGGAATTTAGGGCAGAGGTAGACATTTAGCATGCAGTGCATGATAGAAGACCTCTCTTCTGCTCTCTCTCTCTCTTTGGTAGACAGATGTTGGGCAGGGCCAGCCAAGGAAGTGTTTAACCATCACCACCACCTTGCAACTTCTCATCCCATCTACTTTTCATACAGCCCAGCTTTCATACATGCCTCTCTTTCTCATGCACACAGGATGCTCAGAAAATGTACTTCTGTCCTTACAGGTGCATGTTTATGGCATATTGCATTAGGCGGATACAGCCATGAATGGAACGCTAAACTCCCCAAGCCTTATGTATCCAGGAGTACCATCAGGAGTAGGCAAGGTTGGGCACTGGCTGAGGATCCACTTGGCCACCCCTTGAACACTCAAAACCAGTGGAAGGGGTAGCACCCATTGCATTGTCGGGAGCGAGCAGGGAGTGACACAGAGGATCCAGGGCATGGCTGTGATCTAGTGCTTCCCGCAACTGTTACTGGTACTATATGAATCTTCAGGAGCATCTCCTCTTGTGTCTTCCAATTCCCTGGGAGAGGAGGGGGAGGCTGTGCGCCAAACATTTTCCCTTACAAAGATGAAATCTCTGGGTGCTTGGGAGTGGGGTTCTTTCAGTGAGTTCTCTCCACCAGATCCAGAGCCCTTCGTTGAGCCTCTCCACCTGACACACAACTCTGTTGGGCTGGTTAGATAGCCGGCGCAGAGTCGAGTAACCTGATTGCAGGGCTACTTTCCTTATGCAAGGGACAGGGACGGATGAACCCTTCCCCCAAGGAACCGCCAGACAGCTCAGGATTGGGCTGTAAGTCCTTATATGCTATTCTCCTAAGCGGCTGATTATTAATAATTAGAAGTTAGTTTTCTGTGGGCCAGCTGAGAGAAGTGGTTTCAAACTGCCATTATTCTTATGTAGTTTCCCAGCTATGTTTTGTAAGATGCTTTGAATTGGGGTTTGTTTGTATAAGCAGCAGAGCTGCTAAGTGGAATTTTATCAGGGGGTACAAAGTTTCTTTTGGGCTCATTTCCTTCTCCCTTCAAATGTGAATTTGGCTTCCAGGCCCCCCTTTTTGGCTCCCTTTGGCTCCTGGGCCCAGGCCCAGGCCCAGGCCCAGGTGTGATGTACCCCCTGCATTCATCTCAGAGGCCCTGATAGGAAATGCAAATCATATATTTTAACTAAATAAAACTGAAAATAATTTAGCCAACTGTGACAATGGAACATATCATCTCCCTGTATCAAAATGGAAGATGTATTTACAGATAGATTTCAGAGTCATTTTTCCTTAAAGGGTATTGCATTATTCCTAGGGGTATTGCAAAGCAGCTTTAATCAGATGACCTTGAGTACCTGTTCAACAGAATAGCATAGCATACTTTTTAAAAAAATAATAGAAGCTTCCATAGCGGAACACATTCTCCAAAGGTAGTCAATCGAAGAGGATCGAGGACAACCAGCCACGAGAAAGACAATTGCAGCAGAAGGATAGAGGTCAGTTCCCCACTAAATGATATAACCCCTCACCTCTGAAAGGAAGCAAAATTCATGCCTTCTCCATCCAACCATGGGGATTAAAGTGCTTCCCATGTCAGAAAACACTGGTTTATATGTGGCTAGTTACACTTCCATCAAGATCCCATGGGAAGTCTTTTTCAACCAGCAGCGGTTTCCAGATTATCCACAGAAACTATTTAACAGTCACTGCCAGCAGTGAGAAATATCAAAGCCTGTTTGCAAATGCCTCAATAATAAGCCAGGCAAGGAAAGAGCCCCGATTCATAATTAATATTATTCATAACAAAACCATTCAAACACTTCTGTTTGCAAGATGCAATAATCCACATTGTGCAGACCTTGCTTTTCACAACACTGTCAAAACACTGTCCTCAGGTGCGGGCAGCGACTCTGCATTAAGTGCACTTAATTTTGTTCCTGCTGCAGAGCGGGCAAGAGCCTTTCACTGATGTAAAATGGCCTGGCTCCATTGACTATCCCAGATCTACTCTGCCTTTCTGCTGCAGCTAAACATCCAGCCCCAGGCTCACTTTCTCAGTTGAAGTACCTCCTGATTGCCAAGGAAAGCACTGGTGGTGAGTCAAGAAGTGCTGCCAAAAGGGTCAGTGTTTTAGAAGACTATTCCCTGCTGTACATGAGCATTCATCGAGTCTACATGGCTCTTGCACTGTAAAGCATGAAAAGCCGGGGCCCATCTGAATGCAGGCTTCCGTCCAAGGGAGTTCATTTGGAAGGATTCTCACAGAGAGAGGCATTCAAAAGAGTCAAGTTGCAATTGGACTGTTCAACTCACAGTGACTCAGGAGGAAAGACAACTCCATGGGTTGTAAGTGAAGAGGGCTATTGCTCTGCACCAGGCTGTTGGTGGGAACCAAAGCCAAAGAAGCTGCCTTGCTGCACCTTTAAAAAGTTCCATAGAAAAGATTTCTGGGTCATGAAATGAGCCCACATTTCAAAAATGATTCCATCAGCTTATTCAAATAAGACCACCAGCCTGCCACTGAAACACCCCTGCGGTTGCAAAATAATCCAATTTTCCCCACAGCATTTCAAATTTCTTGAATTCTTCCCCCAAATCGTCTCTCACTTTCATTCAACTTTTTCTGTGAATTAAGAATGCTCTCATTTTTGTCCTTCCCACCAGTATACCACACGGCTCCCTAAGAAATTACTGTTACTTTGGTCTCCTCTCCCAACTCCCCCCCTCCCCCAACCTTGGACATTCAGCACAGGGCTTCTCAAGTCTGCACCAGCTAAGTAGCTGACACACTCTGAGAAGCCCCATTGAGCAGGCTAGGGATATGGGGACTAATGTCCATTTACTCTGAGGAGATCAACAGCCTGCTTGCATCCAGCTTAGGTGCAGTGGCTGCCATCTGGCATCAGTGTTCCTATGCTGGTTAGGACTGGGCCCTTAATAAGCACCAATGTGGCATTTTTTGACTAGTGACTACTGATGAATCCTGATGGTCTCAAATATGAAGGAAGGAAACCGACAATGAAGTTATTGCACTGCTCAAACAGGACCAGATGGGGGAAATTCAGTGGTATGCTTTTGGTTTGGAGAAACTGGTGCTGCTTTGGCGATTGTCTAGGAGGTGCTTGTCTGATCAACATCAGCAGGCATTACAAAAACAATACTGTAAGTTTCCATACTCCCTCCAAAGGCTTCCCCTTGGGTGGTCCTGAATATCAATAAAGGGGTTTAATGTTATTTTTTTTAAAAATCTTTGAGGGTCAAGAATTAATTAATTAACAGTATTTATTAAGAGAATAAGTGTTCCTACAAATGTCAAGGTGAAGAAAAACATTACTTTCCTGGGAGCGCAATGTTCACTGCTTTTACAATGGTTGATCCCATTTATCATCTTTCTGCTTAAGGGAATTCCCACAGCAATTTATCTATTCAGCTAACAATGAAATGAACCCAATAAAAAATGAATTAAAACCAATAAACCACAAATGTGCTGATGTATCATACACACGACCATTTCTAAAAGTAACTGCTTTCCCTCCACCCTCATGAGGACTAGAAAACTTGTTCATAATAAAATGAATGCTTGGATCCCTGGCATTCGGCACATCATTCCACAATATCCTTTCATTCACTGACACAGTCACAGCATTGAAGATTTCTAGACCATTTCATTCCACTGTTCAGGGCTTATTTAGGGAAAGAAGAACTGGTTTCAGTTTTTTGTTTTTTTTTTCAAAATCCAATGCATTCTTTTCTTTAGTAGCTTATCTTGGAAGGAAGCCCCCAGAGAATCCTCACTATTTTACACAGTAGAGAATCCAGCAATGTAAATACCATGGAAATAAATGTGGCTTAGGGCTCAGAGACTGCTGAAGGAACTTTCCTCACAAACAAATACAAGTGAATACCCTGCAGAACAACACAGCAAGCAGATTGGCAGGATCTTTAAACATTTTGGACTTCAGCAACCTTTGCAGTGCTAGAACATTTACTGATTTATCACTCTTGACAAGCTAGAACATTTTCGGTAATGTTGATTGACACATGGCAGCAGCATCTTTACTTTCTGAAGCTTCCGACTAAATCACCTATTTGTCTGCTTAAATCAAGGGGAAATGGAGGATTATTCTCAACAGTTTTGTTGCGGCATACAAAATGACTATCAGCTGGTTCACACATTAGGCTCTTAATGGGGCACTGTGTCTATGGAAGCCTCCTTTTTCTGTACTTGTACTGGCCTCTGGTTCTGTCAGCCACAGGTGAAGAGGCTGTTGTGAGCCTGTACTTTGCCTTACCTCACTGGCAATCCAAGAGCTTTTATTGCTGCCTTTTAAAGTGACTTTTAAAGTGCCTTTTAAAGTGATAAAGCAGTGACCACCACTCATCAGCCCCTGCTTTTTGTTACAAGTGAGATCAAGGAAATCACTGGTCTGTTGTCATTTTTTTTTTCCCTTGGAGCAGTTCCTTTTTGCCCAATGTGGAGAGAAGAAGAACAGAGACAACTTTCACCAAATATAGACAAGGAAATAGAAGTTTTTGCTTCACTTGTAATATTCAGGCAGTAAAGAAGAACAGAAGGACCAACTGCAAGAGTCCAATAGCAGGCATCAATCACATTCTAGGTAGCAGAGGACAGGACCTGAGACAGCTCCCAGTGCAAGCACCCAAGAGAGATGAACGATAGTCCACCTGGATCCGAGTTCAACAGAGCATCTGAAAAAGTGAAGCAAACCCTCTGAATGCCCAAGCCCAACCACCTAAAGTTAGAGCAAGAACTGAAAGAGGTAGTTCTCTGGTTGGCATACTTGTAGGGTCCCTGCCCTGGAGGGACCTAGAGCAAGCTTGTTCTACCCCCAGGGAGGCCTCAGATTGGCTGAAGGGGGGAGGGGGTTCCAGCACCCTTGTCCTCCTCCCTAGCAGAGCTGCCAAACCTGGCCTAGGAGCAGGAGCTGTTTACCTCACAGCTCCCTGCTTCACACTGACTGCCTCTCATCCCTGGCCTCCCTGTTTTATGGAGCAAGTCTGCCCCCTTTGGCCCCCCCCTTCCTCCAGGTGGGGCAGAAAAGGCCTTTCCTGTGCCTGGCTTGTTTTCTTCTGTGTTCCTGGTTTGCCCTGCCAGCCCCCTCTGGCTGGTTGGGGTGAGCCAACCTTCTTTGCCCCCTCCAAGGGCAGGGAAGCCTCCCCACCCTGGGCATGGGGTGCCTGCTCCAGGGTAAATCAGGGGTCAGGGCCTCTGGGAGGGCCCCCGACAATACTTATTGTGGGGGTGGCCTGCAGATGCACTCTCTGTTCTCCTGCCAGGACTTGACAGGAGATCAGGGACCTCTGGCATGATGAGATTTGATGGAACTATGAATTTTGATGCCTTTTTGAGGAGTTTCAGGCCTCGACAGAACACAGTGAGGTCTTGGACTTGCTTTTTCTAGATGACCTATACAGAGGTCTTTTTCAAGATGGATCTTCAGCTATGTTTGGTCCTGTAAGATTCCTGAGTCAGTGATAAAATCATAGAGCTGGGGGGGGGGGCTTATAGGCATCTAATCCAACCTCCTGCTTGATGTAAAAAAATCCAGAACTAGAGCAGCCTCAACAGGTGGCTGCCTTCACCCTCTCCCTCTCCTGCTGACCCATATTCATAGAAAGCCCCCTGTCTCAGAATCACTGAACAAGGAATCTGGACTATGGGACATGTCCCAGCTCTCCACTTGGGCTCCTCAGTCACTTGTTCCAATCTGCCTGTATCTTGGTTCATACATAAGAGAGAGGGACTGACATAGCCTTTGTTGCTGTTCCTACTGCAGCCTGAGTCACATGGACTTGTGCCAGCAATATCGCTAGTTCAGGTCCGAGTTGACCGATGGCAGTAGCTGGGGCATAGCCCAGGGCGAGAGAACAAATCTTCCCTTACTCTGAGGAGGTCTCAACATGCCGAAACTTCTCCCTCCCCAATACAGTTGACACTACACTGGTGCTACTGCACTGCCTTGTGGGGAGTTATAGCAGATTGGGCTGCCCAAATGAAAGCCCACAAATGCTTACCTGAGATTAAGAGCCCAATCCTTTGCTCTTTAAAGCTGGCAGTACAAGCATACCACCAGAGCTGGGTGCCGCAAAAGTGCCGTAAAGCATGTCTGCAGCACCCGGAGAGGAGGGGCCGCCAACAACGAGCTAGCGTCAGTCGGTGCTGAGCCTCAGTGCCACTCAGAGGGCCAGCCAGTGCTTCAGTAGTGCCAGCCAGTGGTAAGTAGTATTATGGTGGGGAGAGGGTGGGGCAAGGGGAGGAACCAGAACAGGGGTGGGCAGAGCTCTGCTCTGCCAGATCCTGAACTCTGTGCCGGGCCGGAAGGACCTACACGGAGTCTCTCAACCCTGCATCAACAAAATAGCTAGTGCAGACTTGAGAAGCCCCATTGTGGGGCTTGGGGCTTCCCCTGAGGAGACCACCGGCAGCTGCCGCAGGGTTGCAGGATGCAGCAGTAGTCGTTCTGGTGCCACTGCACCCAGCAGCCGTGCCACTTTTTAGATTTGGCTGCAAGCCCCCTTGAATAATAATAATAATATAATATACAGTATTTATATACCGCCTTTCTTGGTCTTTATTCAAGACTTTATTCAAGGCGGTTTACACAGGCAGGCTGATTAAATCCACGCAGGGATTTTTACAAATTGAAAGAAGGTTCTCTCTTTCAAGAACCACCACATTCAAGGTGTTACACTCCGATCTGGCTTCACATTCTGGCCTCCATCCTCCCACGCTCCGAGCAGATGGAACAGCTCAGCTGCAGCTTGCCAGCTGCTTCAAGGTCGCACGGTGCCGGTGGCCTTGAACTGGCGACCTTGTGGATGTTAATCTTCAGGCAAATGGAGGCTCTACCCTCTAGACCAGACCTCCTGCCCTGCCTCCTGTTGAAATCACTGGGACTTACTTCTGTGTAGACATGTATAGCTTGTGCTGTTCAATGACCTTTCAACTCCTTCCATTTCTATGTCTCAATTGTTACACCAGCAAGCTTTGAAAAGTTGGTTTCATGGTATTAAAAAAAAAAAAGTTCTTCCCAACTTTGTATTGTATTTTCTTTCGCCTGGCTTTAATCCTTCACATACCCAGGTTTGATTGGAGTCTAATGTGGTTTGGTCTTTCCAATACACTTTTAAAATTAATTTGCTTCCTGATTTCTATCCTCTTGTCATTACAGTGGACAGGCTGGCAAGAAGCTGGAGGTGTTCAAGGTCTGTAAAAGTATTAGCATCACCTGACATCTGAAATCTGTTTGGGTCCAATGTAATTAGCAGACAGCAACTCTTTGCTCTGCAGTGTTTGGGAAATGATGGACTGCGCACAGAATCTGTTCTGGCTCATGGGGTTGAGAACAGTTTATAAGTAAGTGCTTGTAATTTAAAAGCAATTATGAGCTAGTTCATATATGATTTTCCCCTTATATAAGTGAATAAAGAAAGCATCAATAAAGAGAGATTTGTTCATTCACATTAGAACATGCATTTTAAAAATCAGATATGGTTTCCATCCACTTCTCCTTACTGTATGGTTGCCATTATTGAGACCATTTTCAATTTGCCTTTTCAAAATTCGCTGAGAATGCCAAGTACGCTGAGTTGTTCGTAAAAAGAAATGGGGCATTTTCTCATGTATTAAGCCTATATAGGTAGTAGGAGTTGTGAACACTAAAGAACACTAATGCTAAAATACTATCCAAGCCATTAGTTGTGGATCAGCTCAGATAATACCACCTGACTGCCCCCTCAATTCCACCATGAGATGTATGTGTGCTGGTCTCCCTTACCCTACCTGGTATATGAGCCAACCATTTATTCAAATCTCATTTAAATTTAAATTATTTCAATTGTGTAATGAAGGCCAATTTAGACTTCCATTCTCCACATGATTATGCAGCAATGGGATTTCACATGGGGGCAGAGCTGCACATCCATCTGCCTCATAACACAATGGGGCTGGCATTTGGGTGGTATCATCCAAATTGGCCCTGTGTTCTAGAGAAATCTTCCAGTGCAGTCCCATGCATGTTCACCCAATTTCTTATGCACATGCTTGGAAGTACGTAAATCCCATTTGCACTCACTCCTTAGGAAACATGCATAGAATTATGCTCCAAAAGAAATGGTAAAATTCCAGGGTTTTTTTGGAAGCTTTAGCTTTATAAATAAACCAAGAAGGAAAAAATTGCAAAGCAAATAAAGTAGATTTTTAGTTTTCCTTAACTACACAGATCAAAGGTACAATCCTAAAAAGACCAACAACTGGCTCTATCAATATGGGCAGCGTCAGCTAGGGATTGCCGGGACCCCTGGAGCAAAACTGTGACTGAACACTTCCATCGCCTGCCACCGGATGTCACACTGAGCATTAACATGGCCACCTGCATAGTTGATTCAGGGATGATTGTGGCTAGGTAGGCCCTCCTGATTGGTTTCGACCCTCAGCCATTACCAAACCTGACTGAACCGTGATGCCACACTTGAATATATGATCCTCCATGCTATCTTTGACATATTGTGTAAACTCAGCCCCTGAAAAGTAAATTTTAGGGTAAAACCACCAAAAATGTAGAGAATGCCATTTTCCAGTCTCAATGCATTAAGCATTCCTCATCAGTTTCTGGATGCTCTTCACCTCCAATTGAGAGAGATTTTTATTGATTAGACAGAGGGGCTGGTGTACCCAGTCATTGACCTGTAGTGGTCATTTTTCAAACCTATTTTGCTTTTTTAATACATAATAGTTCTGATGGAACAAATTCACTTGTTATTTATTTAATTAAACGTCTACCCCACTTTCCCTTTTCAAAGGCTTACAAAATCTTCATAAAAACGATCTTAAATACACTTAAAATGTACAATATACAAAAATGTGTATATGCCTGAAGGGTGAATGCATTCCGGAAAGAGAAGTTTCTATGAATGTTGATATTATTACAGCCCGATCCTAACTACTAACCGCTAACTTTCCACTGCCAATGTAACCACAATACAGCCCCACGGTAAGGGAACAAACTTTGAAGAGCTTTCCATGACTGCCCTCCCCACAAGAAATCACACGCATGCCCCATTGGCATGGTTGCATCAGCACTGGAAAGTTGGTTAGGATTGGGCTGTTAGTGGGAGTATATCATTGAAGATGGGGGGGGAGGAGTAAGCAGTTTGTGGTTGCCTAACAATGGAACCTGCTTCCTTTTCTTTAACAGAAGTCCAGTATATTCACCACATTATTTTTCTCCATGACTGTGTGTCAGGTCACCATTAAAGCTAATGGAGTAGAGACCGAAAAAAAAGATGACTCTGCTCTGACATTTATGCTAGCAAGTATAAATTCAGTACCATCAAAAGGGGCATGGGCTGCAACAGCAGCTTCAAACAGTCTACAAAAAGTGGGCAGAGTTGGGACTTTGGGGAGAGGAAAGAGGATAAACAGCACCCCAAATTGAGGGGAACACTGGCCGAGTTTTCTAGTTTGCACATGATAGAGTATATGTCTTGCATATTATTTTCAAATCAAACCTGCCTTGTTTATAGGAACAATATTTTAGGAGGATACGTTTTGCATTTTAAGCAGGCAGATGAACCCATTTATTCACAAGTGAGTTTCATCAGATCAGACAATGCTGTTTTATAATCTGCTGGAAAGTTTTCGCTGATTTACTCTCATGAAATCAAAGTGTCAGCAGGAGAAAATAATTTTAAGTATGTGGTTCTTTTTCCCCAACTCCCTCTACCGTCCCAACTTGGTTAGAGGGCAGGTAGCACAAAGAGTTTTCGATTTTGAGCCGTGGTGAACATGCAGTAATTGCTAGTGTTTCAATACACTCATTATTTCCACTGTTCTGCACGCTACCATTTGCCTTAAAACTTAAAGTTGGATCATTGCTATATAATTTTGCTTCATCCTCTGAATCTATGCAAGTCAGAGCTGTTCCAACAGAGTGCTGGAAGAGAAGGGTCCAGAGAACAGCTCTAAACAGCACGTTGTACAAAATCAGGGATGGCATTGTAAACCTTAAGCTATGGTTGCGGGGTCTGCCTGGAGCTTTCCCCTATTAGCCCAGAGGTGCAGGGCCAGCTGTGGTGATAGAACATCTCTCTGTACACCAGGGGCCATAAGTAGGGGTAAAGGGGGTACTTCATACATGGACCAAGAGTCAAAAGGGGACCCAGAGGGGAAGGGAGAAACAAGGGAAACAAGAAACTTCCTGGGATGTCAGAAAATGTTTGCATACTTTGTGTGAAGACTAGCATTCACATTTTGTATAAGCCTAGTTTAATATAACGTAATTATGATCCAATGACCGTATGAAATTATGGTCCAATGGAGAAGGGAAGGGGCCCAAAAGAAACTTTATACTTCAAAAGGGGCCTAAAAAAAAAATGTACCTCCTGATAAAATTCCTCTCAGAGGCCCTGCTGTACACCTTTCAAAGGCTTTAATAATCCTTTTTGTTTCTCATGTTCCAGAAATGAACTCTGGCCTTGAAAAGAATTCCTGGGGTTGAATTCAGGGAGCACTCATTCAAATTCAGTCTTTGGCTTCTGCCCTTGACTGACAGCCCGATCCTGAGCTGCCCGGCGTGTGAGGCTGCCGTGGTGCCAAAATGGCTACTGCAGCATCCAATACGTGCCGGGCAGCCCACAGCTGCTTCTCTGAGGAAGGGGACCTTCCACCTTCAAACCCCCCCCCCCCATAATGGGGCTACTTGATTCTGCAGCAGCTCTTAAGCCAGCACAGAATCAAGGAGTCCTATGTTGGGTCGCAACACCCAACATGGGGCTCAGGATCTGGTGTAGCTGAACACTGGTCCTGCCCCCTCCCGCCCCACTCCCTCCCCCACCACACCTCCTCCCCCATTCACCTTTCTGCTGCCCGGTGGTTCAGGCAAGCCACTGGGTGGCAGGATGCAGGCCCTGAGCCAGAGCTGGCCCAGCGCAGGCTCATGTTGGGGTAGCTTTGGCGTTGGGCCTGCGGTAATGGTCGCAGACTTGCCTTATGGACATGCCTTACTCTGAATTGGGTCCCTGGATTGGGTCCTGAGCCCTGAAGCAAGGCCGTTTGCAGCTGGTGAAACATTCCCCATCAGTGTTTTAACATAGGTGGAAGAGACACTGTCCAACAGGCAGAAGACTTGTCCAGGATGAAAAATGGCAGCCCTTCCTACTTCCTTTGTTTTGAAGATTTATGTCCTGCCCTTCTGCGGAAACAATGAAGCACCCAGGGCAACTTATAATTACAAAAATAAAATACCATATAAACAAATTACAATAGCATTTAAAAATACATAAAATATAATAAATAAAACATTAGAAAATGCACACCTACACACACAAACCAAGAGTAGACTATTAATCAAACAAAAGAACCAGAAGAGCAACAGAGATGGAAAAGCTTATCTAAACAAAACAAAAAAATTTAACCCCTGCTGGAAGGCCAACAGTGAAGGCAACTCAATTGCAAAGGAGTTTTATAGTACTGGTGCCACCTCAAAGAAGACCCTATCCTTTATTGCCACCAATAAGTCTCAGTCATTGGCAACACCCAGAGGAAGCCCCCCTCAGATAACCTCAGGAGATCAGCCAATTCATATAGGAGAACACAGTTCCTCAGATATCCCAGTCTGTGATGAACCTTATAAGTCAAAAGTAACACTTTGAATCGTGTCTGGAAATCAGTCTGAGTCAAATTATCAAGCTCCAGAGACCAAACAGGCAGCTCTGTTCCGTACTAATTGCACTTTCTGGACTAACCTTAAAGGCAGCCTCATGTACGGAATGTTACCATAATCAAGTCATGATGTCACCGAGGCATGATATCACCAAGGCATGGTCAGGTCTAATCAACTCAAGTACAGACGCAGATGGCGCATTAGCCTTAGCTGGGAAAAGGCCCCTGGCCACCATTATCCATACTGTGATGACCTGGTGATTCAGGAGCAGCAGAGAATCCAGATGGACCTCCAGACTGCAGACCTACTCTTGCAGAGAAAGTGCAACTCCATTCAGGACAAGCTAATCCAGCACCTGAGTCATAGTTCTCTTAACTAAGAGGACCTCTGATTCGGCCTGATTCAATTTCAGTCCCACTGGCTCCAGGCAGTGCTCCAGGATTGCAACACAGTTTCTGGGTTTAAATGACATAGCATGATAGAGCTAGTGTCAGCTGCACATTGGTGACACCCAACCCCCAAACACCAGATGATCCATCCCAGTGGTCTCGTTTAGGTGTCATACAGCATGGGTGACAGAATAATACCCTGTGGTACCCCACATGCCAAAGGCCAGGGGGCCAAACAGATGCCCCCAAGCAATACCTTCTGGGGTCTGTCAGCCGGAAAGGACTGGAATCATTGCAAGGCAGTGCCTCCCAGTCCCAACTCAGTCAACTTACCCAGAAGGGCATCATGGCCAATGGTGACAAAAGCCACTGAGAGCTCTAGCAGGACCAACAGGGATGCACTCTTCCTATCCAGCCCCCAGGGCAGATCATCCTCCATACGTCTCATGATATGCCAGTTCATGGACCAGCAGACAAAGTTAATATAACTCTGTACTGTCCCATATTGCCCAGCTTCATCATGGCTGGGCACAGCTTGCATCTTATAAAGGGGAAATGACAAGGAAGCAGGGGTGCATGCGTGAGAAGTGTCATACATGTTGTTGGCATCCTTCAGTCTCGGAAGACTATGGTGTCACGCTCTGAATGGTGGTTCTGGAACAGAGTGTCCTCTCCAGTGCACAAAGCCTGGGTAAAGTAGGTATGGAGGATAGGCTGTTACCCATGCAGCAAATCCCCCCTCTCCACGTCGCTGAAATGGTCCAACGGAAAGGCAGAGGCCAATACGGTTGGTTCCCTATGTCATGCATCCCTATGTTGGTTCCCTATGTCATGCATAGGGGCAATGGAATGGGGAGGATAGCAATCAGCCACGAGGTTAGTAATTCAGTGGCAGGGAGCAGGGGCTCTGGAGGAATTTTGTCAGGAGGTACAAAGTTTCTTTTGGGCCCCTTCCCAAAGGGGGAGGGGGGAAATGGAAGCAGACAGAATGGGAGACAAAATAAGGCAGGGGGATGGAGCTGACAGCCAGAATAGTCTTTGAAGTCCAGGTCCACCAGGCTTCTTGATGTGGAGCCCAGGTCTACCTAACCATGCGGGATTGGCAGCTAGATAAAATATGGTGATATGGAAAACCAAACACCAAACACACCAAACACACTTTAGAAACTCTCTAAAACCTTTGAAGTATGGCAAATCATTAGCATCATTGTAGTCAGAGTCACACTAGAATGGACAGTGTCCTGGGTGCACCAAAATAAACTTCTGCAGCAGCTGTAACCCTGCATCTGTGTCCCTGAGCACCTATACAGTTCCACAAGTAAAAGAGCTACTGTAGCAGGCCGGTTTCCTCCCAGCTGTGATAGAGTGTTAAGGAGGGTCATGGATGCATTCCTGGGCCCAGCGGACATGGCTTGCAGCAGCAATTGCTACTGCATGCTTGCAGTTGTGCCCCCAGCATCATGCACAGGCAGTGAGTTCAGGTGAGATAGGAAAATGTCAGATCCCCGGAACTTTCTGTGCCCTCTCCTTTGACTCCTGGGCCCCCTTTCTGACCCCCTTTACCCCCCTACAATTTACCCCCTTTACCCCCCTACTCCAGGCCCTGGCAGGGGGTTTTCTGACATGATGCACCATTCGAAACTCCAGCCATGCAGTCTGAAGTGGTACAAGCTCAGCAACAGATACGAGAGGCTGCTGATGGTGCCTTTTGACTTTCTGAGCACTTCATAAAAGCTCCTCCATGGGCTGCTTTGAGGATGAGTGAAGGGAAGGTTACGGATGATCATTCAAACAACTAGTTTTGTTATTAATTCTCTAACTGCAACAGCTTTATTTTAAATTGCTTCAAGCACTCTTCACAGTTGCTGTGCCTCAATACAGCTGACTACTGCACATTGGTCTGTGAAATGGAACTAGTTTTCCCTGAAACACTCCTTTTTGTGCTTACTCTTCTTTGTGCTTTGTGAAAAGAGAAAGAGGCTTTAGTTCATCTTTCTGCTCTCCTTCCTTCCTTTTGTACAAAAGAGCTCTCTGATGCACTCTGACCAGAACAAATAAGATTTCTGAAAAGGAGACAATTTCATGGACAATACACTTTAAACCCAATTACAGCCATAGTTCAGTTTGGGTCTCAGAATTCCTCTGGGTTGCATAACTCTTCATTAATGTCTTGGAGAAAGCTCAGTCACCATCCTTCCTTCTTTGTACTCTTTTTTTTTCTTTTTGAGACTGCTGCTTGTCAAAATTTTGACAGAAATGAACATTTCAAAGGCTATTTCCTTGGAAGTGCTCCCATTCAAAATCAGATGTTGCCAGTTCAATGATTCCCACTTTACCAACAGTGGATTGGTCCGCTTTTGCTGTTTGTGGGATATACATGAACCAATTTGAGATATTCCAAAATTGTTCTAATATCAATGGAGTAGGAGTCTGGCCTGCCCAGGTCAGCCTACCGTGGGACACAGTGGACACTTGGCCAAGGCTCCAAATGTTTAGGGTGCATAGCACAACCAGTTACCCAAGATTCATTCCAATACTTTAGGCTCAGCCTTTAATTAGCCAGTCTGATGATTAAGAACAAGAAGAAGTTAAGCTTGAGCCTTGTAAATGCTACAAAATCAGAATCACAGGTACTTTCTCAGATTCCCACCTTGCACCCAACTCAGGGCGCAATCCTAGCCCCTTATGTCAGTGCTTTCCAGCACTGGCATAGGGGTGCCAATGGGACATGTGCTGCATCCTGCAGTTGGGAGTCACTCACGGAGGCCTCCTCAAAGTCAGGGAATGTTTGTTCCCTTACCACAGAGCTGCATTGCCCTTAGGTCAGTGCTGGATAGCACTGACATAAGGGGTTAGGATTGCGCCCTCAGTCAAACAACCTGCCTTTGTAGCACCACTATAGAATGAACTTCCCAGAGGCCAGGAGAGAGATTCAAAGGAGAGACACAAACTCTGTAAAGGAGATGAGTGGCAGTAGCTCTCCAGCTTTCAGACAGGAATTTTTCTCTGTCCTGCCTGGAGATGCCAGAAACTGGATCCGAGATCTCCACATAAAGTAGGCACTTGACCAATTAGATCTTGCCCCTCACTTTAAAAGAGGACATTTCTTGACAGATTGTGTCTCTAGATTCATAGGAAGCTGTCTTATACCGAGTCAGACCATTGGTCCACCTAACCAAACACTGGCAGCACGCTGGCAGCATCTCTCCAGGAAATGCAATGAGTTGAAACTGGAACTTCTTGTATGCAAAATTTTAGCTACAACAGATGAACAGCAGTCTCATCCTGGGACATAATGGTGCCCAGGGGTGGGACAATTCAATGACACTGTAACGTGACACCTGATTCATCATGTTGCCCTGCACCTGTGCACTGCACCACCCCCCTCCTTGACTGGCTCAATTTCTGAGCCAAATGGACCCTTAGGAGGGTGGGGCCAAATGCAGGCCATGAGCGCCCCCCCCCAAAGGACAGGAATCACCCAGAGTGCTGCGGACGCCACTACTACTGCTCGTCATCTAAGAAATCTTCACGCCACACCATACCCAAGTGGCACCCAGGTCAAATGCACCATTGCTCCACACCCTAGATATGCACCTGTGAACATGACTAACCCTCCAGAAACCATAGCTTACCAGTTTTTTCCTGCTCTTCCCCTCCGCTGTGGCTGGCCACTGCCACTCCTATTCATCTATGAGCTTTCCCATTAGCAGACCTCAGGTGAGTCCAATTATCTGTATTATCCTGCAAAGGGAGAAGAGGAATTACTGGTCCAGGTTGTTGGGAAAAGGGCAATGGGTGTAAATTAAGCACAGTCCTGTGACAAAAGATGCTTTTTACAATTGCAGTGTATCAACCCCTCCTAGTTTGCTACAAACAATAAAACAGGGGGAAAGGCAGGAAAAAATATTTCAAAGGCAAAACACAGTTTAAAGCGTGTACACCTCTGTTGGTAGTAGTACAGGTCCTAGACTTTGGAACAAGGGGTCCTGGAGCTTTGTGCAAGTGTGTATGAACTCATGGCATGGTGGACTCCATGCAGTTGGCAGAGTTCATGGAGAGTTCTCTTACTTGTTGGAAGGCTAGGACAGAGAAAGGGAGGGAGGGAGGGAGGAAGCAAGGTAGGAACATACCTCCATGGGTCACAGAAGACAAGAGAAAAGGTCTGAGACAGGTAGCCTCTGAGTTATCCATCTTCTGGACAATGCATTCCCCCCTCCCCTCCCCCAGTGTCCTGCAGACAGAGTTATACCCACTTTCCAACATAGCTGTCTGGTAGCATGTACAGTAAAATGACTGATTGAAAGGCCTTTTTTATTTTTGCATATAGCAGACTTGAATTCTTTCCTTACTTCAGTTCTCTCTGCTATGAAAGTATAGCATGCAACCTTCTTAGGGTGGCATCCTACTCTATCCTATCACTTTAATTTTCTGTGGAAAAATCTCTCTCCCATTTCTGAAAACATATACCCTGACATTCAAAACCTGACGTTGCTGAGCAAAATCAAACAGACAAAAAGCTGTGATTCACATGAAAGAGGACTGACACGTTCCTCTCTACCAAGCTCGTTTTTGCAATTAACTTGCACTGAATATGGTGCTAATGTCAGTGCAGTTGCTGTGTCTCAAATACTCCTGGACTGGAGACGTTCCGAGAGGCTGAGGGAGTGAAAGTATAATGGGCAAGAGCATCATACGTATACATAAACGCTAGGAGACAGAATTAACTTTTAAAGTCTGAGCATTTTGTTGCGACAAGTCGTAAGCTATGGAAGGCCAAAAGATCAGTGAGGAAGGAATGGCAGAATACTCTTCTTTGTCTAAACATATTTCCTTACAATCAACAACACTGTTAAACTACACAGCCATAGAACCAGCACTCAGAAATCCAATTCAGCCACACACAAATAGGATTAGCAAAACAGAGTCAGGTTGGAATCGCCAAGCGTTGGAGAGGCAGAGGTTTGCTCTTCAAGGCTGCACCTTTTTCTTTAACCTTAGATCATTATCCGTTCATATCTATATGAGCTATCGGTTGCCTAGTGCCAATAGCTAATGCCTAGATCGGGGTGGTAACCCTATGACACACGTGCCCAAGGGGGCGCACAAATATATGTGGTGACATTTATAGACAAACAACAACAAAAAATTATCATGCAGGTTTGCTGTGCTAAAATCTCCCCCCCCTCAAGATTTTTGTGGGTTTTTGTTTTTGTTTTTTTAATTCTACAACAGTTCCACGTAGTGAAATTTTTGCTGCTGTTCTCTGCAGAAATTTTTAAAAACACACCCATGGGGCTGATGGAGCAAAGCGGGAGGTATCGATTGAGAAAAATGGAGTGAGTTTCCTAGCTGCCCAGACTGCAGAATTTTCAAAGATTCCTTCAATGTTTTATGATAGCATCGACTTTGTGGGGTGGGGGAAGAATTCAAATTGAACATTTGGAAGCTTTAAAAGATATCTTAATGTGCTACTTGAATACTGATGACAACACAATCCTATGATGCCTACTTAAAAGTAAGTCCTTCTGTTCAGTGGGACTTATTCCTGGTAAGTGTACTTCGGATTTCAGTCTTTGTAATACAATATGAAGCATTGCTAGCATGCTGTTCTGCTGTGTGCCTCTCCTGTTTGAACTTGGCATATTAACAGTGCGTATCCTCCAACAGTTCATTGGGGAAAAATAGTCACTATTGGATGAGTCTGTGGGGTAGGAACTTAAGTGCTACGGCAGCAGTTTTCAACCAGTGTGCTATAGAACGTTGGTGTGCCGTGAATGAGCCACAGATGTGCTGCAGAAGTTTGGGGGAGGGTCATTTATTAGTAGGACCATTAGGGGATGTGAACCCTCCACCGGCAGCACAGTGTGCCTGGTCAATTGTCAAAAAAACCAATGATGCACCTTGACAATTTTAGCACCTTGTCAGTGTGCCATGGGATGAAAAAGGTTGAAAAACGCTGTCCTAGGTGATGCAGCATGGTAGATCTGTAAGCAGACAAAACCCAAACCACGCTATAAGTTTAATACTTTGCATGCTTAAGATTCAATTCCTGGCACATGTGCTTAAAGCATCTCAGGGTTAGGAACACCTATGCCAGATGTCTTGGCCAGTTCTGCCTGCCTGCCTGCCCTCTCTCTGCAGGATAGCAGTGAAACATGCAGGTGGCTGCTTGGGTAAGATGCAGCTGTGTTATACTTTTGTTCAGTCATCTGTGTTCCAGGCAACACAGCATTGGGGAGTATTGGGCCCAGAGAGCCCAATTCAGCCTCCATACTATGTTGCCCTGAAAGAGAAAGCAAGCAAGCCACCATCTTTCCCCACTTGCCCACTCATTTTCTACCTCTGGGTGACACACCATGGACCCAATCCTTCCTAGCATGCACGACTTGGCTATGTGTGTGTGGCTGTTTTTAAATGTCTTCACTTTTATTTTAAATTTATCTCGTACTTACCCTCCTAAATATTGCGTTTTCTACAGAGCTTTGTTTGACTTTGTGTACCTTGGCTCAACGATCTCCGACACTCTTTCTCTCGATACCGAGCTAAACAAGCGCATTGGTAAAGCAGCTACCACATTTTCCAGACTCACAAAGAGAGTCTGGTCCAACAAGAAGCTGACGGAACATACCAAGATCCAGGTCTACAGAGCTTGCGTCCTGAGTACACTTCTGTACTGCAGCGAGTCATGGACTCTTTGCTCACAACAGGAAACTGAATGCTTTCCACATGCGCTGCCTCCGATGCATCCTCGGCATCACCTGGCAGGACAAAGTTCCAAACAACACAGTCCTGGAACAAGCTGGAATCCCCAGCATGTATGCACTGCTGAAACAGAGACACCTGTGTTGGCTCAGTCATGTTGTGAGAATGGATGATGGCCGGATCCCAAAGGATCTCCTCTATGGAGAACTCGTGCAAGGAAAGCGCCCTACAGGTAGACCACAGCTGCGATACAAGGACATCTGCTAGAGGCCTTAGGAGTGGACCTCAACAGGTGGGAAACCCTGGCCTCTGAGCAGCCCGCTTGGAGGCAGGCTGTGCAGCATGGCCTTTCCCAGTTTGAAGAGACACTTGGCCAACAGTCTGAGGCTAAGAGGCAAAGAAGGAAGGCCCATAGCCAGGGAGACAGACCAGGGACAGACTGCACTTGCTCCCGGTGTGGAAGGGATTATCACTCCCGAATCGGCCTTTTCAGTCACACTAGACGCTGTTCCAGAACCACCATTCAGAGCGCGATACCAGAGTCTTTCGAGACTGAAGGTTGCCAACAAAACAGAGGGACATTTCAAATCAAGCTTTACATACATGGGATTTCTCTGACAATAGAGATTTTAAGCAGCAAGCTAAAGAATACTTTTTAAAAAGCATCAAATGTGTATTTGGGGTTCTTTCTCCCCCTCCTCCTGCCCTCAGCAGCAGCCAAGGAACTCACTCAATTTTTCTCCAGAGTTGATCCATTCTTACCTCATCAGCCCCACTGGAAGTTCAGGGAAGTGCCTGCTCAGTTTTTCCCATTTCCATGGAAGACTTTTAAAGAAGTTGGCCTAGAAAGCAGACTCCGAGCCCTGTGCCTTCAGCCTCCTCAAGTCTCCTTCTTAGGGGCCTTAGGCAGCTCCTCAGAAGAAAGTGCAGGAAGAGAGCAGATCAACATTTGTGTCTGCCCAGGATTTTCCCTTCATATCTCTTTGGCTAGAGAACAGATTGAGTTTTGAATGATGCAGGCAGTCTGTTTTGGGCACCATCTCCAGGGCCATATTATTCCTAGGCCTGACTAGGCTGAAGCCAAAGGGCCCTGCAGGACCTAAGGGCCCACCATTTTTTGTTTGTTTTTGCTGAGGCACTGTTACCTGCACTTTTGCTTTTTGGTCAACAATGTCAATGTTGTCAACAAGTCAAGTCAACATTGACTTGAGTGACTGCAGAGGCCAATTATACGATGATGCCTCCAATCAAATACACAGGCTTACAAGCAAGTATTTGGGAAAGGAAACTGCTTGCTGACTAGCTTGCTGGATATAGGGCTATGTAACCTATCTACCATGGTCTAGTGATCTAGTACCTATCATACCAGGATCAGGCTGTCCGCTGTAGTGGGGTGAAAGATTGAAATGCCGGGGGGGCGCCAAAATACCTGAAAGTCTAGGGACCCAGCCATAGGTGAATAAAGCCCTGACTGTCTCCCCATGGGAGAATCCATGGATTGTGGATTCATGAATCCATGGATTCAAGCCACTGAATTTTCAAGAGTTTTTGTCTTTGGGTGACTTTGAAAACAAACCCAGGGACGGTTATTCAGATGGAAATGTGTCTCTGGGTACAGACATTCTCTCCCCAGGGAGAGGATAATGTCTCATTGTATAATGGTAGCTTCTTCTGTGGACAAAGTCCAGCGCAGGTCCATGTTCAAGGCCTTCCTGTGAGCACAACAGCAAATGGATTAATCATATGTAGCATCGGTAGAGCATTTTATGAAAGCTCTTTATGTGTTTCATCTTGTTGGAACCCTGACAACAACCCAGAAAGAGCGTAAGTATTATCCCCATATTGCAACCAAAGCTTGTCCAAGGCCACTCTGTGAAAACTCATGGGGGGGGGGAGATTCAAACCAAGGACATTCGGAGTCACAGCTCAGTCTCTTGGCTGCTACGCTTCACCAGTTCCGAGGACTGTCATTTAGATTATCTTGCCTCATGAATGATATATTCCAAAGCCTTTTCCCTAGCCATACAAAGTGCAAGCAGTGATGTGCTCTAACGGCCATGATGTTTTGATAAATTTTTGAACAAAAGAATATTGAATGCAGAAAGTGCCACATACCCCTTCTACAGATAACTGTAAGCTTTCCCTAGTGGGTCCAAAACTTTCAGGGGCACAACTGAGGTCAGGAAAACAGAGAGCAAGTAAACATCCTCTCTTCTAATGCTGTAAGTGCTGTTGCCCAAATCGAATTTGCCCCACCAGCTCAATGTAACTTACATAGTAATGCAATGGGGAGGGGAGGGGTGGACCAGACAGGGCTGGTTCACCCATGAGGCCAACTGAAGTGGGTGCCTCAGGCGGGTGCCTGAAGTGGGTGCCTCAGGTGGGAGTGCCCTCCTCTGTCCACCTACTTGGCTCCATTGTTCTCTGTCCACTTGCTGGTTTGGAAAAGGAAAGGGATGACAGAGAAGAAGAAATGTGGGCAGGAGAGTGCAAGGTTAGAACACTGGAGAGTAGGCGGAACAGAAGCTGAAGCATCTTCGGGTAAGGTAAGGCATTTTATGCAAAATTAAAACATCAGAATTTCAGTGCCAATTCACAACAGTAGTAATAGCGGATAAAGCCGTCTCTCTGGCTATGTAAAGTTCATTAACAGAGTCCAGAGGGACGGCTGTGTTGTGGCAAAAACAATGAAGAACGTTATAGTACTTTAAGGACTAATCAATTTCTTTCAAAGAAAGCTTCCTGAGAGTAGAGTTCACTTCATCAGAACAATGGCTTTGTATTAGACTTTAAACAGTGGACCCAGACCTGCAAACAATAGAACCAAATGCCTGTGGACTAGAAGAGGTACACTGGCTGACTATTCTTCTGTGAAGCCAAATACATGAGATCAGTGCAATGATAATTTATATCAGCAGTCATAGGCAATAATGCGGCCCTTCTGGCTGAACAAAATTGTTTCACAATGTGGGGAGAAAAGAAAGGCTCCGTCTTTGTTCCGAATGATTCTAAAATGGATAGTACCAAACCTCTTGACAAATTCTCATTCAGCAGTCTCCCACTGGAGTTTCCCTTTGAAGTTCCTTTGTTGTAAAATGTTGGCTTTCAGATCAGCAGCAGAGCGTCTGACTGAAACTTTCTCCCAAGTTTCCACATGCTGCCATTTTTATGTCAAACGTGTGCCCATTTATTCTTTCACAGAGTGGCTGACCTGTTTGTCCTATGTAAACAGCAGAAGGGTGCCATCGCCTGGTTAAATATATATTCCATTGGGGGTTAAGCAAGCGAATAAGCCCCTGGCAGTATGGCTGCAGTTATTTCATCACTTGTGCCCCAATGAACTAGCTTGGCTATCCCTCTGGAAGCTGTTCCAAATTAAAGCTCTTTCATATTCTTTGAATACAAGCTTTATGTATTAGGTCCCCACTGCAATAATGTTTGCATTTCTGTCTCCAAAAAGTAAAAATGATATTTACTTTAGATGACTGGTTTGATTCTCTGCCTGCTCATTTTACGGCTGTTAAAAACGACATTGGTCTATACCTATTAGTTTTTATATATAGGGTTATTTTAGTGGGAAAATCTAATCATTCTGTGGGATCCTTCAAGCACCAGAGAAAATAAAAACAGAATTGCTGGGTTTATTTTATGGTGTTTGAGCCGGACCTTCGCTGCTTATGGGATGACCTAAATATGTGCTTTTGAAGTTGGAAATAAACTTGAGTTGCTTAGTGACAGAGAAGATGGATATTGTGTGTAGTTCCAAGTGTGAGTACCTTTCTGATAGGAGGTACTAAAGGAGTCGGTCTGCCTTTCAGCTTTCCTTGAGAGGGGCTGCGACTGGAGCGTTTCAAAGATGCAGCAGTCTTGACCATCAACATTAGATCGCAATTAGAGAAGGAGTTGTAGCAGTGGCCATTCTTTCCACACAACTCTAAGTGCTCTGCTGCCTCCATTTCTTAACACACTCCTTAATGCAGCCCTGGAACTGACCTGGATGGACCTTCATAACACACAGAAATCACCTCAGAAACAGGCATATATCCTTATAGATTATAACTGCCAGTGGAACAACTCCTGCCCCTCCAGTCCCACAGTGCCAATCTGAATACCGCACATGCATACCAGCTGCTTTTTACGAATGTTGAAAGAGACTGACCATGGATTTCCATTTGTTTGTTCTCCATCAGTTGCTCAAGAACCCTGTAACTTTGGTCCCTAGCAAGTTCCCAACTGTTCAAACCAGTGCAGTATGAGCTATCCATTGTGTTTCAATGGTGTGTAAAATGCATGAGCTTGAATCAGGGATCCAGAACCTGCACCGTCCTGTGACAGAACTTTGCTGCATCAACACAGAACATTATAGCAGCAAGGGTGAGAAATGCAGGACTGGCCAGAGCTCCCTCTTCAGTGTCACTGAAACACGTCTCTGTCCTGAGCTGTATTTCATCAGCAAAAAGACAGAGAGTGCGTGGGCCGCACCGGAATGGCAGCAAGTTGCAGGAGAATAATAAAGAGAATCCAATCGCAATTATGCCTCCTATGTGCTATTTTTATGGGGGGAAACTTGCATTGAAAGCCAGTGGACATTTTTCCCAGTAAAAATAACACACAGGGCTGGGGTGCTAGTGCAATTGGAACCAAAATGAAGGTAAGATACTAAAGCCCCTGAACTCCACCAAACATAGCTTAACTCTAGTTCCTGCCACCCTATGCACAATATTTATACAAAAATTTCAATAAATCACTGGACCACATTATACATTTAGCAAACTGTGCAATTTAGTCCTTAGCGTTATGTTCCCCTCTACAGCATTAGAAGAGATTGGAAGGCCCAGCTGTAATCAATGACAGCAGCATTTTTCTTCAACAAAGTGTATATAAAGCAGTTTTTAATGTAATTATCTGACCTTTCCAACCCACTTTCAAATTAGAGTGACTTTTTGTTTCAGTCTGATATATGGTGCAAGGTCAAGAACAGTCACAGTGCCAGTATGTTTTCCCAAGAGGATCTCGAAGCAGCAGGCCTCTTTAAGCTAATCCTAGGGACAAAAGCAACTTTGAGAGTATTTGCATATTTGTTCAAAGGGTTTACAAATTACAATTCTAAGTTGCATCTTGGGGCAGGAAGATGACTGAAGTTTTAAGTCTCTGAACAGAGAGCAAGCTAAAAAGGCACTTATATTGTGAGATGATCACTGTTTCAGTCCAAGCATGTTCCTGAGTTATCCATTTCTCCATCTCCCTCTTTAAAGATATATTGACCCCCCCAAATCTGTTGAACTGGCTGCTGAAAATACTTTCTCAGTGGCATTTTCTGAAATTGGAGTAATCAACCATTCATAATGGAGTAACACATTATGAGACAACCACAGAGTTCCCAAGCATGGAATTGTCTCAACATTAAAGCAAGGGCTGAGGAGAAATTGTTCAGGGGAAAATAGAATAGAGCACGGTTACCCAAACTGTGGGTCAGGGCTCACCAGTGGGTTGCAAGCTGATTTTTGGTGGACTTTTTGAAACATAAAAACAAAAAAATTTTGCAAGCACCCTTGCCCAGTTTGCAGATTAAAATCATTAGCTGGTATGAGGTAATCTTCATAACCCCAAATTTAAAATGTCACATTTTCCCATTTTCTCTAGCAATTGGTATGCCATGGATCACGTGTGAGCCAAGTTTCAGGCTTTTATCTGGCCTGGAAGTCCCTAACTGCACATCTTGCTCTCCAGTTCAGCCTTCTAGGTACCCTGGAATGACTGACTATAAAACGAAGTCTAACAAATGTCTACACACACATACTATATGTAGGGTCCCTAGCAGCCTCAGGAGCACAGGACCCCAATTATTATTAATAAATAAAATAAAATTTAAATAAAATAAAAAATAAATAAATAAAATATTTCTTTATAGATCTGTTTTTGCTTGCCTAGTGGATTACGACAGATTGTTATTAAAAAGCTAAAATATGTGGGAATCCTTGGAATAGAGAAAGTGCTTAACTCTTTCTCTTACCATTGATTCTCCCTTACAAATGGCTCCTTTGGGTACTTTTGGCTTTCCCCCCCCCCCAAAAAAAGCAACTATCCCTGTTCACCCCACCACAGCATTTTTCCCATTGGTTGACTTGTTTCTAATATCACCCTTATGTCTTCTGTATTTTTTTTTTTAAGCTTGTGAGCCCCTTCTGGACAGGGAACTATCTTCTCATTCCTTTTATTCTGTAAAACCCTTGGTGAGCTTTTTCGTTCAAGAGTAACAAATAAATATGTTGAATAAATAATATTAGATAAACTGCATCTAACCATTGCACAATTTTTAGATGTTTTGATTATTTCAGGTTTATTGTTATAATTCTTTTTGCTGGAAATATTGCATGCTGAGTCCATGATATTTGTTCCTTGCTAAATCCTTTCTTTATTCCCTAAATAATAGTCTCTACAGTTGCGGTTATTTCAACAATATTTAGGAAAATCAGAAGCACCACATTCTAATATGAATCTCTTTTCCAACCCTCCCCCCCCCTCCCCAAAGTCTGAACATCTTTGTATCATACATGCTGTGATTCCTCCAACCCTGTACAGGGCCAGCACTTTTTGTTAGCATTTCAGTCATTCTTATTCTCTGGTGTGCAACAGAATGCTTGTTATTTTACTAAATGGATGTGCTTTGTTTAACAGACAGTTTTGCAGTGTTGGTTTTAATGTTTTCTTTGGGAAGGTAACAATACATATGGGATACATCCTTGCAACAAAATCAGGGATTTTGGCCCAGTCACAGGATGTGGGTCACTTGATGACTTCATTCCCATCATCAGTTCGCAAGCTCCTTGCACAATCAGGTTATATTAATTGAGCCACTGGTGAGCTGAGGCCATGTCGTGGCCAACTCATGTTTAGGAATGATGCCATGTGAAGGAATCTGATATATAGTAAGGGCAGCACCCAGAGCATTCTATCACAGTTACATTTTCTATGGTGTTGGTCAACATAGTTTAGAGCCCATATTTCTTATGGCACATGTTTGTCTCCATGCTCCTGCATCGAATGCACGCGTGCCCACTTGCATTGTTCAATCGCATGCATTGGCTCCACATCAGCACCATCCACCTAAGATATGATGGTGGCACTGATGGTAGCACTGATGTGGAGATTTTCAAATGGTATGTCCACACCATTTGGAGCCCAGTTTTTCAGAGACATTCATTTGGAGGCCGAAAACAGCCCTATAGAAGGAATGCAGAAAGTAACTGACGTAGATTACTATAGAGGCTTTCCAGCTAGAAAGAGAATATGACATAAAGCCAGATTCTTTAAGTGCCAACACAAGGCAAGCGACCAAAAGCCTGGAAAGATGTGGCCAATCGATTGAGAGACTAAGAAAACCCCAGTACACGTAGCCAAATTGAATGCATATCAGCAAACTGAGTGATGTGTGGATAAAAGACTTGGCTGGAGACCTTGAGGACTAGAACGACAAGATAAACAGCTAGGTTACAGAGCAGTGTCTGAGGTCCGTGGGATAAAAAGAGACCACCGAAACAAAATTTGGAACATCCATATCAAGTCCCATATCAAGCTGCTCCTGCCAAAATGCTGCAGGCTTCTCTGAGTCTTTCAGACGAAAGTCCTTTAAGACAAAATAACATACCACAGAACCAAAATATTCATGAAGTATAACAAAAAAACTCACATAAAATGAAACAGAGGTTTGAAACCTATCCCCGCCACCAGTCTGCTACAGCTGTGCTAAAAAGACACACGCTAAATCCAATGTGTGTGGGGAGAGGTGACCCAAGGGCAAATGGGAGGCAAAAATTATTTTTATTTACCTCTGCATAAGCCCTGGGGCCACCCATGGGTCTCCTCAGAGGAGAAATAAGGGTGGGGAGGTTTACAATGTAAGGGATAAGATCTGGTATGCGCCATTGCTGCCGGATCTACCCCCTCCCACCTGGTCCCCTCCCCTGGTTTCTCCCCTCCCTGCCCAGTTACTCCCTCAGTCCTTATCCTCCCCCTCCATGCCCATAGCCAATCTCCACAGCTGACTTACCGGTGCCAGGCTGGCCACTACCACATGGCCTGCACCACTTGCCTTTTCCAGTAGCGGCCCAGTTGCATGCTGTACGGCACTGCATTTTGCAATGTGGTCGGTCGGGCTGTGCTTCAGGAATGCTAGTTCCAGCAGTGCAGCCCCATTAGAGGATTTGGCAGAAAGACTACTGAGTAATATTATAAGCCTCCTAGTCTACAGCATTTGCTGCCTTCTCAGTATCCGGGAACACCAGTGAATGTTCACTGTGCTGCCTAGTCTGAGGAAATGAAAAAACCCATCTGTTGTCACTGAAGCAACAGAATGTGTGTGAGGTGATACTCAAAGGGTGTCAATGTCTGGCCATAGTCCAGGCCTCTAGACTGAGAAATACTGAAGACTTAAAAGCCATTGAATTTCTGCCAAAGAACTAGATCTACTGCTTCCAGAAGCATCTTCAAATATTTACCAGTTGTAAATTTCTGCCAAAGAACTAGATTACTGCTTCCAGAAGCATCTTCAAATATTTACCAATTGTTTGAGAGTCAATTTGGAATACCCCAGGATATGGCAAACTTTGAGAGTGTAAAGCAATTATTTCTGCCTCCCCCCTTCCCCTCTCAAAAAAAACCCTATACAGTGTGACCCCCATATCTGTGGATCTGGCATCCACAGACCAGATCTGACTGGCCACAGATGCCAGCGGATACTGGGGTCAGAATTAAAATGCCTTTTAAAATAAAAGAGGTTGCCAAAATCAGGGCTCCTATCTATTCATGGCCAAACTGAACCATTTCCAAGCCTCTAGAGCAGTGGTTCCCAAACCTTTTAGCACTGAGACCCACTTATTAAAATGATACTCTTATTGGGACCAACCTAGGTTTATGAGACTTTAAAAAAAAAAAAAAGTAGATATAGAAAGAATAATATTTTTTTTATTTACTTACAAGTAATAATATTACTAGCGCTGTTAATAATATTCCTAGAGTGATAATAGAGCTGTTTTAGCACTGAAAATCACTTGAGAGACATGTGGAGATTTCTTTCTCCTTCCAGACTTGCCCCAAAATGCATCACTGATCATCACTATCAAGGGAAGGGGCAGAATTTTATACCGTGGGACCCAAAAATGTGCATCAATAAAATAGAGAATGGAGGGGTGGGATTAATGTTCCCCTAGCAACAAGTTGTATTGCCGTACTTTGAAAGTTGGGCATGCATTTTATATGTCATGTGAATTATTATCTGTTCTTTGTCATAAGCCACTGAGTTTCTGTGAGAAAAGCAAAGTATAAATGTTCCACATTAATGGCTTTTCACACCTAGGTTCTAGTTCTTGGGTTATTATTTATTACAATACTGCTTCCATGTCAGAAGAGCCTTGCTTTTTTACTGCAGCTGAAAATGTATTAAAGGCATAGAGCATTGTGAAAACTGGTGTGATAAAACACATGAATGAGGGATGTCAGATAGGCTTGTGATTGCAATAAAGGTTATCCAGGCATGTGTGCCATTTTTCTCTTCTAAGATGAAAGAAAAAGATTTCCCCTTTGAATGAAAACTGACTAGACTACCCATATGCCAGTCTCAGTCATTTGCCATGCTGCTGTCTAGCTGAGGTCTGATCCATCAAGCTAGAAATATGGTTTGTAGGCTGCCCTGGTGTGCTAGGTTTCTAACTGCTGGAAAGGAAGCAGTACTGGCGTCACTAAGGGTGCGGGCCGCACCGGGTGACAAGCCGGGGGGGTGACACACCCTAGGGGGAGGACGTGCTAACTTCGCAGCTTTTGGAGCTACCCTATCATGCCATATACCGTTGGATGCGGAATGGCCAGCGGAATGCAGTGCAAAAAACGGAATTGAAATCGCTCCTTTCCTTTAAAAGTTATGGCCGAAAAACCAGAAAGAAAAAATGCATGGAACCCTATGAAAAGTGAAAATGAACTGTATCACGCGTTTACTCTCGAGTAGGCGCACTTGCCATAGTCCTTCGGAAAGGGCAGGCTGAGAGGAATCCAACGACACCAGAATGGTCCCGATCCAATGAATGCAGCCCCCAAAAACACAAAAGGTAGGAGGTCCTTCCCTCCCAGCCCTACAGAAAGCTAAGCAGCCTCACGCTTGCGTTTACTCGTGAGTAGGCAAACAAGCCTTGGGCAGAGGTCAGCCCAGGCAAAGGAGAATGTGAGGACACCAGAATGGTCCCAATCTGATGGAACTAAAGCTCAACATATGTTCCAGAAGGCAGCCTCTCTATCCAACTAAAAAGGACAAAAAAAGAGGCTTGAATGGCAAGGGGAAAGTTTTCTATTTTGCACTTGCAAAGCCAGGTGTGTCTTTATATGGATATGCCTGAAATAGAAGAACTTTAAACTGGGCACTGGAGAGGGCTGGAAGTCTCACTGATGCTTTTTGGGGGGTTGTTATTGCAGGCAGACTACAGAGTAAGCTCGATTGACCACTACAGGATTTACTTACGGACTCTTTTTAGGTACTGTTGCTGAGTCAAGATCTTGACTCTGTTGCTTAGTATGATGCCCACCTCAAGTATTCCCAGGTACTTGTAATGATCTCTGTTGCCAAGCGATTGGATAATATCTCCTGTCACTAATTCAATTCCTTCCACATTCTTGATTTTGCCACATTGGAGTGTTATTATGGCGCATTTGTCCAGTCCGAATGTCACCTGGATGTTGGTACTGAATATACATACAGTGTTCAGTAGGCTATTTAACTCAGACTAGTTTTTTCTATACAGTTTCAGATCATCCATGTATAGAAGATGGTTGATTTTACCAGTCTGAGTTGAGACGGTGTAGCCACATCTAGTTTTATTGAGGATTGTGAACAGGGGAATAAGCGCAATATTGAACAGCAAGGGAGACGAGTCTCCTTGGAAGATTCCCCTTCTGATTTTAATCTCTCCCAGCTCTTGTCTATTTGTTGTTAAGATTGTTGTCCACGTTTTCATGCTCATTTCTACCACTTTTCTGATGTTATTACTGATGCCGTAGATTTCCAAACAGGTATTAAACCAACTATGTGGCAGTGAGTCAAAAGCCTTTCTGGAGTCGATCCAAGCCATGCTCAGGCTGGTCTATCGCTGCTTACAGTTTTTCAGGACCATTTTATCAATTAATAACTGGTCCTTTGTGCCACATTAAACCAACCCTAGTGATGCCACTGCATTTAGGGTGTGTGTACAATATTGTAATTTATTCTGTATGGTCTGGTACAGGAGGAGGTCCATCATGCCGGTGGCACAATGAGCTCTTGCCCTGGGTGACCCAAACCCTAGTGACACCTACTCTGATGCCTTTTAATAACAGCATGGAAGACATTTCTCTCCGCTACACAACATTTAAAGATACAGGCTGTTAAAGGCTACTGCAATTACACCCTAATCAGCGAAGATAAAAGCTAAACCCCCCTCCCCCTCTTACTAAAGGCTGCTGCAGGATGACCCAAATGGAAAACATGACCATGTTTCATGTGCAAGTGCTAAAATACCAGAGAACCAACTCAGGGCAACAGGAAGCAAAAGAACAAGGGCTGAAGTCACAGCTCAATATATCAATAGAGTAATTTACAACACACTGATAGTCCCATGTCAAGCAAAGGGCCAACTATGTGAGGGTTTTTTTACTCCTCTTTAAGAACTGCTTTTGAACATGTAGGCTTTGCTGTTTCAATCTCTTTTTTTTTTTTTAACCACTCATCATTTACTGCCACAATATACATTTGCTGCTGCCTCTACAGGTGGCTGTTTAGTCGCCTCTTACGACAAGTACAGCCAAACGGAGGGCCTATTCTTAGCCCCAGCTCCCAGGGGAAAGCTTGGCTTTACAATGGCTTTATATATGCAGTACTTGAGAAAGAAGAACGGGCGCCCTCTGCTGGAGAAAAAGTAAAGGTCTGCTGATTGCTTCTGTAGCTGTTTATTTTTGCCATGCTTTAGGCAGCTATCTGGTCAAAGACTGAAAATTATCATCTTCAGAAGACATCTTGGATCCAGGGCTTTCAGAGGACATCATGCCTGAGAAAGGGATTTTAAGCCATACCATTTTAAATCAGCAGTGAGCAAACCTGCTACAGCACAATCCTGTATATGTCCACTTAGAAGTTCCATTGAGACTAGCCCTGGGGTGAATCACAGAAATGCTAAAACACAAAACAATACAGTAAGAAATATTTAAATGAGGAGGAGGAGCCAACAGTGGATGAACAGACATGTCTCCAGGGGGTCCTGAGAGACAGTCTGTTTTCCCCCAAAAAACTGCAGGTCTCAAGAGGATCTGAAGATCTTTATCAGGAGAGATAAGATCTTTCCACAGTGCAGGTACCAGAAATTTTGAAAGCCCGACCCCGGGGGGGGGGGGGCTTTCTTCTCAGAAACCTAATCGTCAGGGTCAGTATTGGGGGAGGTGCAGTGTCTGCAATCAAGCTGCTGGCTCCGTGCTAAGATACCATATGGAAGAAAAAGCATGAAGCATAAAGTTTAAGTTGAAAATTTAAGATAAGTATGTGTTAATATTGTCGCCGGCTTTGACTGACTGATTTGGCTAAAAGCCCTGGATACACTGAAGGCATTAATGAGATACTTTTTAAGGATGTTGAAAGTGCTCTTTATCTTTGTAGTGGAATAAATCGGTCATGGATTATAATTATAAATATAATTTGATGTGTGCACTAAAGTCCAGAATTACTTGTGGACATAATTTTTATTGGACTTGAAAGAATTTTGTCTTCTTGAGACTGTTTCTTTCATTTTGTTTTTCTCCATTAATCACACTGTTATCTGTAAGAAAAATTCAAAAAATGCCTGACTGAAAAAAAACGTGATAGAAGTAAGAAGAATAATACGCTGTGGACATCTTGTGGATTAGAGAGAAATTGCAAGATGGAGCCTGTTCCAGATATTTGGACTCAAATGATCCTCAAAAATTTGGAAAAATTGCTCACAATGAGAAGACAGCAGTTGAGTTGGTCCTTGCAGATTCAAGCCAGTTAAAAGACTCTCTCTCAACAGATAGATGTGTGCAAGGAGCAATTGGAAGATGTGAAGAAAACAGAAGATAAACAGAAGGAGAAAGTGGAAAAGATGATGGTGAGGGATGAAATCATCATCAGAAGAGCAGATACAGAAATTAGAAGAGTGAAAAATCAACAGCGTCTAGAGGGATGCTGATGGAGATTGAAATAGAGAAGATGGACAGAGTAACATGGGTGCACAAAATACAAAATTTGTTGGAACAAGAAGAAAACATATCCCAGTTAATTGGAAGAATGAGCATACCTGATACAAGAAAGTGTGGGCTTATTGAGAAAAAATGGAAACCTGAGGGTTAAAGAAAATTGGAGGATTTTATTTAGTTAATAACTGGTTTAAATTTACTTAAAAAATAAATATATACAAAATTGATATATATGAATTAGAAAAAATAGCTAGAAATGTTAGCGTGTGGATGAATTGTTTTATAGGTGGTTATTTAAAGAAAAAAATGTAATCAGATTGGAGAATAAGATTGGAGAATGGTAAAGAACATATTATAAGAGATTGTTGGTTTTATTATAATTTGGAAATTAGATTATTATTATTTGATAATGAGTAATTGAATTAGTTGAGATGATAAAAAGTGAATATTTAGAAAAGATATAGGGAATTAGCAAAAATCTATTATATTTGATATAAAAATATATAAATGAGTAAAAGAGTTAGAAGTAGATGGAAGAATTATTTTATATGTTGTTATACTTTGGTAATTAGATTATTTTGTTTTAATATTAATGAATAATTGAAGTAATTTATGTTTGATAGAAAGCAAAAATTTAGAAGATATAGTACAGGGCATTAGGGAAAATTTAGTATATAGATAATGGATAAACTAAGAAGAGGCAAAAGTAGATGAGTAGTAGATTAGGAGACATGTTGTTGGCATCCTTCAGTCTCAGAAGACTATGGTGTCGCGCTCTGAATGGTGGTTCTGGAACAGAGTGTCCTCTCCAGTGCGCGAAGCCTGGGTAAAGTAGGTATGGAGGATAGGCTGTTACCCATGCAGCAAATCCCCCTCTCCACGTCGCTGGAATGGTCCAATGGAAAGGTGGAAGCCAATATGGTTGGTTCCAGCGGCGTTGCAGGAGTTGCCAGAACGTGACTGTGTTCAGCCATAAACTGCCTCAGGGACTCCGGCTCCAGATTTTGCCTCGAGGTTGACTCCTGAAGCCTTTTCCATAACTGGATGTAGCCACAAGGCAGTGGAGGTTTGGGGTCAGAGTTTTCCTTCTCTCAGATGAGCTGCCTTCCCAGGCTGATGAGTCCCATCGACCCGGTGGCCGTTTAGTCGCCTCTTACGACAAGTACAGCCAAACTGAGGGCCTATTCTTATCCCCAACCCCCAGGGGAAATTAGGAGACATACCATTACTCATTAATCATACTATGTGGTATTTAGCACTCCTAAATGTATGTTATTTGTTTGTATGTCTGTGTGTGTTAATTAAAAATAAATAAATAAATAGATAATATTTTGCATTCATGAAGCACCATTTGAATTTGCAAAATATTTCTCATATTCTATCTTGAGAAATAGCCATGTAGCCACGTCCTTACAAGCATCCATGAAAAGTAAGCTTTTTTTTTTCCATGTTGCCGATGGGGAGCTGTGGCAGAGAGGGAATGGTTTGCTTAAGACCCCCACTATAGTTTGCAACAGAGGTGAAATTCAAACTGGGAAATCCCGATTCATATCTCAGCCTCTCAGCACAGAAGCAATTATAAAGAAGATATAAAAACCAGCAGAGCCAATGGAATAATAAATTTAAAAGCTGTTAAATAATATGGTAGTAAGCCTGGGTATAATAAATATAAAGGTCTCTGCTGATACTATAAAGATATCAAATCTGGTCTTCTGATGACTCTGGGATGGGCGTTCCATAGACAGGGCACTACCTGTGCTCTTCTTCACCTTCAGAAGGGAGAAGGACCCTCAGGAGAGTCTCTGAAGATCATAAGAGGAATCCCTTTCCAGGAGAATGCCAGAGTGAGACACATCTGAGGAGCATCATCTATTTGTTATTGATGCCTTTCTGTCTTTCACCTTGGACTATATAAGCAAAGTAGAAGCTCATGTTTCACCTGGCAGTTGTAAGTATGCCCCAGAGCAATTAGAGATGAAAGAAGCATCTGTCAGACATGGATAAGTCTAACTTTGTTGTTGGCAAGTGAGAGCTACTGGGCTAAATTCAGCTTATGGATGGCAACCAGCTGGCCTGCCAACAAGAGAGGCAATCCCTTTTCCCTCACCTTTATTTATGTCTTTATTCATTGTTTCCTCGCTATGGAGCCTGCTTCTTTTCCCTGCATACACACGTTGATCCCTGTTACTCCGTATTTTAGTCAGTGGCGTCGCTAGGGGGTGAGGACCGCACCGGGTGATGCGCCAGGGGGGTGATGACATGCTAACTTTTGGAGCTACCCTGTCATGCCATGCACCATTGGATGTGGACTGGCCAGCAGAGTGCACGGTGAGGGACCGTGTCAAACGCCTTCTGAAAGTCCAGATATATAATGTCCACGGGTTCTCCCGCATCCACATGCCTGTTGACCTTTTCACCCCACCCACTACATGGGGTGATGCACAAGCCTCCTGCACCGCGTGATGCGAATCCTAGTGACAACACGGATTTTAGTATTAGTGAGACCAACATGGAGATTAGCAATGGGGTCATTGCACAAAGTTTTTCCGAAGTAGTTGTACCACAATGCATTCCACACTTTAAGGTTAAACTGCAGTACCAGCAGTGCACAAGATTGCAATTGGGATGAATTCTTAAAGCTGGTTTCCTGTGAAGTTGGAGAACCAGCAAGTCAGGAAGAAAACCAGAACCAAATTCTTATTCTGATACATAAACTTTCTGTCTATGGTCTGTTTTGCTATGGAAAAGCATTCAAACATCTGATTCCCCACTTGCACTATGAAGCAGTGCAGTCCCAAGAGGGCTGCACCATGCATTTTTTAAAATGGTTTCTTCTTCATTTCCATGTGTATTCCAAGAATGAAATGTACCTGGGCAAGCTTTATTGATCTAATTGCAGTTCATTTGGTTCTACTCAGAGCTATGATCTGAGACTGATGAAAGCCAGTTTACTTTTGAAAAGTGATGCAAACTACAACATTTTAGTTCAGGAGCTTTCAACTTTAGGGATCCTGGACCTTTAACAACTGTATAGAAGAGGGAATTTCAGCAGGTGCACCTTGTCATCTCACAGATGACAAGCTGCATCTGCTGAAATTCTCTCTCCTACACAATTGTAAAAGGTCCAGGATCCCTAGAGTTCAAAGTTTGCCCATGCCTGTTTTAGTTGGATGACAATCTCCAACTCCCTTTGAGTCTAGAAGATGGTGACAGCAATGGGAACCAAATTGCATGCAAATCCACTTAAGAGAACTAATAACACAATCCTCCTTCACATCTTCTCAGAAATAAGTCTCATTGTGTTCATTTGGACTTACTCCCAGGGAATGTTATAGGATTGCAACCTTGCATTTGCATTATAGAGAGTTAGGGCAAATCAGGCTGTGACAGTCACAGTGACAATCAACATGAACAACATCAACATTTTATTTAGCATCTCAACCCTCCCAGTTGTTTGCTTATCTTCCACTATCAAACTGCCCCCAGGCAAAGAGAATTGCAAAGAGTAAATCTTTCCAGATGGTACTGTTCCTTTAAACTTTGCCGTGCATTTACAGGACATTAATCCTACTCTGCATTCTATTATGGGAGTACAATAGCAGCTAGTCTTGGGTAATTTAGAGCTTGTATTATCCTTCTCATAAATGCACAAGGCCTTTTCTTCTCATCAAACCATCATTTCTTGTCTCAGTTTCATCCATTCTCACCTCTTGTGTTTTGTTTCTTGTCTCTTATTGTACAGGAAAAAATAGGCCTTCTAGAAGAATAATTTGGAAGTAAATTATAGTCCTATCCAAAGGGCAAAAATTAGAAGCCACTGAAGGATCTTCAACCTCCTCCATGTTCTTCCTCTTCCACTTTCTCCCTGAGTTTCTTGAGACATCTTATCCTGTGGGCTCAATTAGAGGAACCCAGAGAAAAACTTGGGGAACAAGGGAATGAATTGCAGCCATTCGGGTTTGACTCAGCTGGGTTGGAGATGCTGCTACCACTTCCTCAAGCTCTGTTTTCTCAGTAAAATCGGCACACTTCGTACAGATTTCACTTTCCTAAGTAAACCCATGTTAACAGAAACACAGGAGAGTCAAGCCCTGCTCAATAAAACATGAGGCCTTCGCCAGGTTCTCCTGCTTCAATCTCAGGATGTTATGGCTAATTCATTTTTAATCAGACCTCTTTTCCTAGTCTGTATCTCAGAAACATTTCTTTCCTTAAATGCACCCTTATCCTTGTTCCAGTAAAAGCATCTCTAAAAGAGCTGTTTAAACCCTTCCATGCTGCTGGTCCTCAGGCACTAAGGCTGCAATCCTAGTCGCACCTTCTTGGGAGTAAGCCTCATCGAGTACAACAGAACTTACTTCTGAGTAGACACGCCTAGGATTGTGTTGCAACATCAGCTTTTCGACACCCTTTTCAAGCCCACGAGAGGTTTTGAAAGTACCAGTATGTGTTTGGTGCTGTCTCCTTTGAGTAAGAAAGCATTTTCCCCCTTTCCACATGTGATTCATGGGTTTATCTGTAAGGTGGGAAACTTACAAAGGTCACAAATGCTGCTACATCTTCCACTCAGAACACACTTCTTTGTTTTGTGAAGTATTCGACACAACTACAACAGGGTTTATCATTCCCAACATCTCCAGGTAGGGCTGAGAAAGGCTGAAATCCTGGAGAGAAGCCACTTTTCAACCTGGAGGGCTTTTCAACCTTTCATTTTGAAGTACCACTTTTCTAAGCAGCATCTTTTGTGGGTGCCACTTTTGAATTATTGGAACTGCTACAATGGGTGGTACATGACATGCAAAGACAAAGAACAACTATGAACATAAAGCTATCCTTTGGCCAACAATGAGAGGTGTTTTTTCCCTGTTTTATCACTGTTGTTAACCTGAGCTCTTAACATTTTGATTATTTTTATGGCAAGCCTTTAAGAGCCACATAATGTACACTGCTTCTGCCTTTTCTGAGGTCATCTGATTGATTGTAGTTCTTGTAGAGGGGATTCCAGAAGTGTACTTACATAATTCTATGTGTACTTTTGAACATTTTCATTATGTAAGTACTAAATGCCAATACATTTCGGGCGCCCTTTTTTTTTTTGCAAGCCATTACAATGCCTTTAAGGAAACAATCAGCCAGGAGTTATTTTTAAAGGCAGCACACTCCTTCATTACAAAACCAACTGTTCTCAAATTTATTTTAAAATGTAGATTAGTTTGCAATTATATAATGGCAAATCCAGATTAGTTACCAAGCAACGACTTGTCAAGTTGTAGCCAATCACCTCTGTGATGTACGTCTTTGATACTGTGAAGAAATAGGCTTCAGAGGTAATTTTGTACTGTGTAACATTCCATTGAGCTCTGTCAGATCAACTTTCTGCTGCAATGCAGAACTAATCAGATATATAGCACAAACCTATCCCCTGCCATCTTCTGCCATGCAGCCACTCTGACCGAACACATGCGGGGGGGGGGGGGGAGGGTAACCACACAGCCTCAGAGAGGTAAGTAAAAATTTCCCAGTAATCCCAGTAGGCAACCTGGTTAACAATGGGTCTCACCAGACCCACACTAGGTATTTTGCTGGCATAAGTCCAAGGAGAGGCAGGGGACATGTCAGGCTGGAAAACTGAGGATAGCATCCCAGTGCATGCTTCTGCCGCCAGGATCCACCCCTGCCTTCCTCACTCTCTGCCCAAATCCACCTCTGAACTGCCCATGAGCCTCCCCCCACTAGCACTTTACCTGCTTCAACAGGGGCTGCATCAGTGCATGAGAGGCACACAGAGCCTCCAACTGTTTCCACCAGAGGCTCTGATGCACACAATGGCAGCGTGACAGCTGCACTGCCATTAGAGGATTTATGGCAGTAGATCTCCGGATTGCAACGTTAGTCTTGCTTTTTCCCATTTTCTGCTCTATAGTGCATATACCCTACTGCCTGTCATGTTTATAGGGTCGTTTCCCACAAACCATGCTCAGCACTCCCTGGGCAGGCAGTTGAACTCCAAAACTCTGCACTGAAAGCCCTTCATTTCATTTCAAAAGAAATAAGACATTGTCTATATGACGTGATACCCTTGCCTTGACTGTACCTCCTCCCATGTCTTCTGCCTGGAGGCTGGATCTGAGTGTCAATTCCTCCTACACAGCACTCTATATATTTGTATTCCTAAAAGCCTGGGGGCTATTGGTGGTTGCAGCAACTGTTACCTTGCACATGCCTGATCTCATCTGATCTCAGAAACTAAGCAAGGTCAGGCCTGGTTAGGACTTGGATGGGAGACCGCCTGGGAATACTGGGTGCTGTAGGCTTATACCATAGTCTTTCGAGACTGAAGGTTGCCAACCATTATTGGTGGTTGGATGGAGTTTATATGTACTGTCACCTTGTTGTTACTGTTCCAAAATTTGGTTTAGCTATTTCAAGATAGCAGTCCCAAACAAGGACACGTAGCAGGACAGAACACATAACCCGAGTTCAACCCACACATTACATTGATAGAAGATCTCACTGTGGACATGGAAACACCAAAGACATTTTGGCATTTTACATACCACAGTTCATCACTAGGTGATCAATGGGACACATTTAAACACTGAACATCTCCCAATAGCTTCTGGCTTTTCTCTGTTAACTTCTGCTGCTAGTGTTATGCAATAAGCCGTCTCAAGTGCTGCACTATGTGGCAGGATTCAGCCACTAAAACAGTTAGTGGTTTACCTCATTCCACATAGGGCAAGGGCAGACCATGTTCGTTTGGAACTTGATTAGCATTTTTAATGCTTTATTGCTTTTTCTTCTTACTTTGTACTTTTTTTATAGAGCTTTGTAAGCCACCTTGGGCATTTGATTTAACATGAGACAGGCAGGACATGAATTTCTCAAATAAATAACAAACAGTAAATGTTCTAGCCTTGACCTAGAGAACCTATGCCCACTGCAAGCTAATTAGCCTTTCCCTCAGCTCAAGCACAACTAGCTCTAGCAACATATACACCCACTGCTGAACCCCAGCAGAAAGGTGACGAGAAGGTGGCTTGCCTGTAAGGTTGAAGGATCCCTCCTCCCAGTTCTCCAAGCAGTTTTCAGTTGCAGCACCACCTCAGCTCTCTATCACTCAGCAGTCTGTTTGGTTAGTCTGTCAGTGTGACAGTTCATTGTTTGTCAGCCAGTCCATGAGTTAGTATGCCAGAAAGTCTCCCCTCTCTCTCCAACTACAACTCACAAACTCTCACTGATCCAAGTGCTGCTTTTATCCCTGTAATGACCTAGCTACCTCTAGTGGCTGAAGCTGTGCAGCACACCCTCTGCTAAAAGTCCAGCCTTTACCCTGTGTTCCCCAGATTCACCAGAGCAAAGGGCCACTGCTGACACCACATCCTATCTCCTCGCAATATCTTCCACAATTCCAATACAATAAATAACTTGTGTTAGGTTATAACCCAAACATAAACTGTGTTAGGCTCAGCTTGACACACAACTCACACAGTTTAGTACATCAATGCAGTGGCGTCGCTAGGGGGGTGCAGGAGGTGCGGGCCGCACCGGGTGACGCACAAGGGGGGTGATGTACACTGGGGGATGATGCGCTAACATCACGGTTTTAGGGGCAACCCCATCATGCCATATACTGTTGGATGCTGAATTTCCAGTGGAATGCAATGCAAAAATCCAGAGTGGAATAGCTCCTTTCCTTCAAACGTTATGACCAAAAAACCAGAAACCAAAAAATACATAGAGCCCTATGGAAAGTGAAACAAAGCCATATTGTGCATTTACTTGCAAATAGGTGGACTTGCCTTAATGCATCAGAAAGGGCAGGCAGAGAGGAATCCAAGAACATCAGAATGGTCCTGATCCAATGGATGCAGCCCCCAAAAAACACCTGAGAAGGAGGTCCCTCCCTCCGAGCTGGTGACTGTATTGAGCCCTATGGAAAGCAAACAGCCACGTGGTCGCGTTCACTCATGAGTAGGCAGGCGTGTCTTGGCTGGTGGTCAGGGTAGGCAAAGAGGAATGTGAGGCCACTAGAGTGGTCCTGATCCGATGGAACTGGAGCACAACGAATGCTCCAGAAGGCAGCCTCCCCCCCCACACACACACACACTAAAAAGGACCAAAAAAAAGGGGGCTTGAACTGGTAAGGGGCAAGTTTTCTATTTTGCACTTGCAAAGCCAGGTGGGCCTTTATCTTGATAAGCTTGAAATAGAAGAACTTTAAACTGGGCACTGGGGAGGGCTGGAAATCTCACTGATGCTTTTTGGGGGGGTGTTATTGCAGGCAGACTATAGAGAAAGTTCACTTTGTGGAACAGGACTGGCCCCCCCTTATTTAATTATTTCTTTTATTTTAATTTGATTATTTATAATTATTAATTTTAATTTGCTTGATGATGTCACTTCTGGCCATGACATCACTTCCAATGGGTCCTGGACAGATTGTCCTTCTAAAAAGTGGGTCCTGGTGCTAAAAGTTTGAGAACTGCTCCAATAAGGTGTTAATAAGTTGACATGGGGTGTGTGTGAGAGAGAGACTCTACAAGTTTTCAAAATCACTAAAATCAGAGTTTGGAGCAATAATACCATCATGTTATATATCAATCAATGTGTAATTTCATGCAGAATGCAATGAAATAAACTGCATTGAAATATCTGTGTTCTATCAAAAGGTACAGCCAAAAATCTATTGGGGGGGGTGATGGCACATCACCACACCCACCACCTGGGGTGTTGCCCTGCCCACTGCATGGGGTGACACAAATCCTAGTGACACCACTGCATTAATGAAGCAACTATTTATTCAGAAAATCATACCATTCAGAAGCATAGGAAAGAAAAAATCACCTATCATTATCTGAGACCATACAAATCCCTTCAAATGGAACACAGGGTAAGATACCTGTGTACACCTGATTTTGGCCATGGCTAGTGCAAACGTACAAACGTCACAACTATCCTTAGAACACTGTGATTATTATTCCCCCAGCGAGTAAGAACCGATGGTAGGTAATGATCAGAAAGAAAGAAAGCACAGAATTCAGCCTGCCAACTTAAACCTAACTGCCACATCAAATGGGTGAAGTCCCTAATTGTGAAGCAAGTGGGTGATATGAGAGGGATGCTGCATAATTCCTTTCGGTTTGGTTTTCTTAGCAGAACCTGTTTCATAGCCTTGCTGTTTCTGCAGGGGTGGAGTCAAAGGTTGATCATTCTTGGCTCAGGTCAAGGACCCATGGCCATTGGGAGCTCGCCTGTGGTAGTGTCCAATATGGCACCAGAAGTAAGTTGGGGAACAGTGCAGCGCTTTTCTACAGGGCCTTCAGCAACCTGCATCAACTCTGTGTTTCTGCTTCAAATCCTAAATCTAGAACTCTTTTGAACAAATAAAACAAGCACACTTGAATGACTGAATGTAGAGGAATCCCCTCTACAAGAACTACAATCAATCAGCGAAGAAAATCAACCTCAGTTCTCAGTGGCAAGGAATATTCTTTCTCTAGTAATAGTGTCTTACTCTAGCCACTAGATGGCCTCCTTGTCTCATTAGCAAGAAAAACATCTTTGTTCCAGAAGCTTGATCAACTTGATCTTTTCCAACTCTAATTATGTATTAATTGTGCTGGAAGGTACACAGCACACAACACCAGCAGGGCTTTGATCACATAATTGTTAGTGTCCCATCTGTCAGTCTGGGACATTTTGTCTCATTGGCCTGTGGAATCCCTTGTGGAGTTTCCACAAAGGAAAGAACTAGCTTCCATGTCTGCATTTTGCACTTCATAACTGCAATTTTCACTCCATAGTTCAGTGATATAGATTAAAATGGCTCTAGCCACTGAGTTTTCTTAAACAGAACTTGGTTTCCATATTAAGAGAGGAGGTATATCTTTGGAAGAGCACATGGTGTTAATGCAGGAAGGTCACAAGTTTGAGCCCTGTTTATCACTGGGTGCTTTTTTTTTTTTTTTTTTTTTTAACATATACAGTCTGACCTCAGCATCCATGGAAGTTCCATTCCCAATCCCCATAGATGCTGAAATCTGTGGACAACGGGATCTGCAAGGTGGGCCGACCTGTGCCCTCCAGACGCAATTGGAGGTGTCCTCCAGTCATGTCCAGAAGGTGTTCAGAGGCACAGAAAACCAGAAGTGTGTATTAGATGCTTCCCACAGGCATTCTGTGATGCAGGGAGGTTGCACATGGTCTCCCCGTGCCTCAGAACACCCTTCAGACGTGATTCAAAGACCCCTCAACTTGGGTCAGGGGACCCGCATTGAGTCAAATCCACAAATGCAAACTCCACAGATGAAAGGGTTGGACCTGTAGTCCACTTTTCAACGAATAATCAAACATGGCAGTAGCAAATCTGCTGTTTATCTCAGCTAATAAGAAGAATAAGCACAACTCAGCTAAATGCAAAGGAGCCTGCCTCAAACCAAATCAGACCCTTACTCCATACAGCTCAGGAATGGCAGTGGCTCTCCAGGATTTCAAATAAAGATCATTCCCAAACCCACCTGAAATGTCATAAGAACATAAGAACATAAGAACAGCCCCACTGGATCAGGCCATAGGCCCATCTAGTCCAGCTTCCTGTATCTCACAGCGGCCCACCAAATGCCCCAGGGAGCACACCAGATAACAAGAGACCTCGTCCTGGTGCTCTCCCCTACATCTGGCATTCTGACTTAACCCATTCCTAAAATCAGGAGGTTGCGCATACACATCATGGCTTGTACCCCATAATGGATTTTTCCTCCAGAAACTTGTCCAATCCCCTTTTAAAGGCGTCTAGGCTAGACGCCAGCACCACATCCTGTGGCAAGGAGTTCCACAGACCGACCACGCGCTGAGTAAAGAAATATTTTCTTTTGTCTGTCCTAACCCGCCCAACACTCAATTTTAGTGGATGTCCCCTGGTTCTGGTATTATGTGAGAGTGTAAAGAGCATCTCCCTATCCACTCTGTCCATCCCCTGCATAATTTTGTATGTCTCAATCATGTCCCCCCGCAAGCGTCTCTTTTCTAGGCTGAAGAGGCCCAAACGCCGTAGCCTTTCCTCATAAGGAAGGTGCCCCAGCCCCGTAATCAGCTTAGTCGCTCTCTTTTGCACCTTTTCCATTTCCACTATGTCTTTTTTGAGATGCGGCGACCAGAACTGGACACAATACTCCAGGTGTGGCCTTACCATCGATTTGTACAACGGCATTATAATATTAGCCGTTTTGTTCTCAATACCCTTCCTAATGATCCCAAGCATAGAATTGGCCTTCTTCACTGCCGCCGCACATTGGGTCGACACTTTCATCGACCTGTCCACCACCACCCCAAGATCTCTCTCCTGATCTGTCACAGAAAGCTCAGAACCCATCAGCCTATATCTAAAGTTTTGATTTTTTGCCCCAATGTGCATGACTTTACACTTACTGACATTGAAGCGCATCTGCCATTTTGCTGCCCATTCTGCCAGTCTGGAGAGATCCTTCTGGAGCTCCTCACAATCACTTCTGGTCTTTACCACTCGGAAAAGTTTGGTGTCGTCTGCAAACTTAGCCACTTCACTGCTCAACCCTGTCTCCAGGTCATTTATGAAGAGGTTGAAAAGCACCGGTCCCAGGACAGATCCTTGGGGCACACCACTTTTCACCTCTCTCCATTGTGAAAATTGCCCATTGACACCCACTCGCTGCTTCCTGGCCTCCAACCAGTTCTCAATCCACGAGAGGACCTGTCCTCTAATTCCCTGACTGTGGAGTTTTTTCAGTAGCCTTTGGTGAGGGACCGTGTCAAATGCCTTCTGAAAGTCCAGATATATAATGTCCACGGGTTCTCCCACATCCACATGCCTGTTGACCTTTTCAAAGAATTCTATAAGGTTTGTGAGGCAAGACTTACCCTTACAGAAGCCATGCTGACTCTCCCTCAGCAAGGCCTGTTCGTCTATGTGTTTTGAGATCCTATCTTTGATGAGGCATTCCACCATCTTACCCGGTATGGATGTTAGGCTGACCGGCCTATAGTTTCCCGGGTCCCCCCTCTTTCCCTTTTTAAAAATAGGCGTGACATTTGCTATCCTCCAATCTTCTGGTACCGTGGCTGTTTTGAGGGACAAGTTGCATACCTTAGTCAAGAGATCTGCAACTTCATTCTTCAATTCCTTAATAACCCTTGGGTGTATGCCATCAGGGCCCGGTGACTTATTGATCTTTAATTTATCAATGAGGTCTGAAACATCTTCTCTTTTAACCTCTATCTGACTTAACTCCTCGGTTAGGAGGGGCCGTTTGGGCAGCGGTATCTGCCCGAGGTCTTCTGCCGTGAAGACAGATGCAAAGAACTCATTTAATTTCTCTGCCATCTCTAAGTCTCCTTTTATCTCCCCTTTCCCTCCCTCACCATCCAGAGGGCCAACCGCTTCTCTGGCGGGTTTCCTGCTTCTAACATATTTGAAGAAGCTTTTATTATTCCCCTTAATGTTGCTGGCCATGCGTTCCTCATAGTCTCGCTTGGCCTCCCCTATCACCTTCTTACATTTCTTTTGCCACAGTTTATGTTCCTTTTTATTCTCTTCATTAGGGCAAGACTTCCATTTACGGAAGGAAGCTTCCTTGCCCTTCACAGCCTCTCTAACTTGGCTGGTTAGCCATGCGGGCACTCTCCTGGATTTAGTGGAACCCTTCTTTCTTTGCGGTATACACCTCTGCTGGGCCTCTATTACTGTTGTTTTAAGCAGCCTCCATGCACTCTGGAGAGACTGGACTCTTTTTACCCTCCCTTTCAACCTCCTTCTAACCAGCCTCCTCATTTGAGGGAAGTCCGCCCGTCGGAAGTCAAGGGTTTTTGTTAGAGATTTGCCTGGTATTCTTCCCCCAACGTGCACATCAAAACGGATCGCAGCATGATCACTGTTCCCCAATGGCTCAGTAACGTTTACATCTCTAACCAGGTCCTGCGTACCGCACAAAATTAAATCCAGAGTCACCTGTCCTCTGGTGGGCTCCTTGACTAGCTGATCTAAGCCACAGTCATTTAGCACGTCAAGAAATCCGGTTTCCTTATCGTGACCAGAACACAGATTGACCCAGTCAATATGAGGATAATTGAAGTCCCCCATGATTACAACCCTGTCCTTCCTTGTCACCTCCCTGATCTGTTTCCTCATTTCAAGGTCCCCATCAGATTTCTGGTCTGGAGGACGATAGCACGCCCCCAGTATTACATCGCTGCACAAGCCTGGTAATTTAACCCACAGAGATTCTACGGTGGAGTCGGACCCACCTTCAATCTCTACTTTGCTGGATTCTATCCCTTCCTTAACATAAAGGGCCATATGTCAAGGCCATATTCTATCCAACTTTCCAGCACTGATGTAGCTATGCCAATGGGGCAGGTGCTGCATCCTGCTGTGGGAGGAGAGTCATGGAGACCTCCTCAAGGTGCAGGAACATTTGTTCACTTACCTCGGGGTTGCACTGAGGCTGCATCAGCACTGGAAAGTTGAACAGGATTGGGCCCTGAGTCAGGGACCATTGACATTCAAAGCAGGCATTCTGCACTGAAACTCCCATCACCTCAACTGTTAAATCACTACCTGAACAGAGAAGCCTTGATTGCTCTTCTATACAGGACAATCTCTTGGGTCTGGCAAATAAAAAATGACAAAGAGTCCCATAAACATGGAACCACAATTGGTGATGCTCTATTAACTGCTGACAACTGTGATGTTTGAGGATGGTTGTGACACTACCCATTGCCTCCCTTAAGCTCTATCTCCTGACTTCTTCAGTGATTATCAGTCACCAGTCATCATTGTGTCCCCCCCCCCCGTCCCCCCATCCCCCGGTCTCTGTGTCTTTTGCCTCTTCTCCTGGCCAACAGTGCCTCTTGACTTCAGCAACAACTACAACCAACCAAACGTCTTCTCTCACTCTGCTACCCCTTTCATTTTCTCCTTTTCAGCCACTGCCACCAAATACAAGATGCATTTCTTTACAGGTGGGTAGTTGAAAGCTAATGAGAAGGAATTTTGAATACCCAACTGGATGCGGTCACCTGTTGACCAATCAGAACTGCAGGTTTATGATACCTACTGGATCATCTCCAGACCAGTGGTTCCCAAACCAGGAGTTGCGACCCAAACAAGGATCATGTTCATGTTCCTAAGGGTCACAGGAAGCAGTGCTCCCTGTAAGCTGCATGGCTGCAGGGCAGGAACTGAAGGCCCACAAAGCTTACATCTTGGTGCTCCAGAGTTTGGCATTGACAATGACATCACCTAGCACCTGGAGTGTTTTTATTTTTAGTACTAGGGTATTTTTGTCCTGGACAATTGTGACCTGGTCAATGCATCCTGGTCTTTGGCCTCCCTGGACATTCACATCAGAGGTGTGTGTTCTAGTTATTTGCATCCCACTATAACTATGGGCAATAAAAATCATGTTATATTGTATATCCTAATCCTCTTAACCCAGCCCAAACACTAACCCTAACCCAGGCCCTAGGAGAGGGGGATAAAGGGGGATAATTTGTACCAGGGCCCAGGGTCAAAAAGGGGGCCCAGCAATTTCCTGGAATCTTACATTTTCCTACCTACTCAGACTTGTTGCCCACATGAGATGCTGGGGACACTACCACAAGCGTGCAGCTGCAGCTCCTGGCAAGCCATATATGCTGGACTAAGGAATGCACACATGACACTCCTTAACACAATGTTAAATCTGGGAGGAAACTGGACTGCTACAGTAGCTCTTTGGCTTGTGGATCTGCTTACCATGAAGGAGTGTATAGGGGCTCAGCAACACAGCTGCAAGACTACAGCCAGTGCAGAAGCAAGTTTTGGTACTCACAGGACACTTTCCATTCTAGGGTGAGCCTAAATATGATGCTAATTTTCTGCATATTTTTCTATATTTGAAAGATTTTAGAGAGACTTAGAAGTGTGTTTGGTTTTCTGTATTACTGTATCTAGTTGTTGATGCCACATGGGTTGGTAGAGCTGGGCTCCAAAGACTTTTCTGGCTGTCTCTATCTCCCTCCCCCCCACACACACACACACCCTGTTTCATTCCTCCTTGCCCCCATTCTGCTCGCCTGTCACCACCTTCTCCCATTCTGTTTCACCCCTCCCCCTTTGCAAAGAGGCCCAAAAGAAACTTTGTACCCCCTGATAAAATTCCTTTCAGAGGCCTTGCCCTAACCTACCTTTATGTTTTAAAAATAAAGTACATCTAATATATTGGGACACAAATTGTCAGGGCACAAAAAGAAGGGATGCAGATGTCCAATAGCAGGATGACAGAATGTGCTTCAGGCCCAGAATCCAGGAGATCAGGATAACTGCCGGACCACAAGCCTTTCAAACCATCTTTCATGATTGGCAATTCCACTGTTCTATCACCTTTAGAACTTCACAGACTATAAGCAACTCCAGCTCATCTAAGCAGTTTCCATTTGCTCATCCTCAACTAACCCAATATTGCAGTGTTTCTCAAACTGTGGGTCGGGACCTACTAGGTGGGTCGTGAGACAATTTCAGGTGGGTCCCCTTTCATTTCAATATTTTATTTTTAATATATTAGACTTTAATATATTAGACTCTAATATATTAGACTTTTAATATATTAGATCAGTCACCATGAAATGTGACTGCATTTGGGGAAGCGTTATAGACCTGTACTTTTAACAAACTACTGTGTATATTCTTTTAACAATAATAGTAAAGGAAACTTATTCCTGGATAAGTGTGGGTAGGATTGCAGCCTAGGATAGTCAAAACTTTTCCTGCTTGATGACGTCACTTTCAGTCATGACATCACTTCCCAACAGATTCTCATTCTGTCCCGGTGGGTCCTGGTGCTAAATGTGTGAGAACCACTGCATTATTGACTTTAGGCAGTCATTACAGGATGGTACAACCACACTGAGTGCAGGTGGAAAGGACAAGTAACTCATAGTTCAAAGAATCATGGCATAGATGGTGCTGGGCTAGGTGAACCAAAGGCCTGATTCAGTATATCAGTTTCATATGTTCACAAATGCAATGGCAGGCAACAGAAACATGTTTATCAGTATGACAATTATCACTGGACAGCTGGTCATAGTTTTACTCAACCTAGCTTTGCTCCTTGAAAAAAAGAACTGGCAGAATCACAGGATTTAGGCATATGTGCCATGTATTCTGTTCAATACATGCATTCCATTGTCTTTCTGGCAATATGCATGGGCTCATTGCCCCTTCATCACACCTAGTTCCACACTTGGCATCATGATCATGAATTCACCCTAAGTTCATTCACATCGAAAATACATCTTTTAGGCTGCAAACCTAACCACACTTTCCTGAGAGTAAGCCCCACTGAACAAAATAGGACTTACTTCTGAGTAGACCTAGTTAGGCTTGTGCCCTTAATGTAACAGTACTTTCTGTGACCGGACAGGAGCAGACCCTCCTATACTGTGTCGCTATGTTCAGGACTTACTTGCATATCATTTGTTCATGTATTGCTGTGCTGTGAAGACTGAAAAACATTATTTAGTAGTGCATACCAACTTGCATGCCTGATTTTTGTTGTGGGAACCTGCAAGGATATCATTATCATTTCGCTTTCACATGAGGAGCCATTACAGTGAAACAGCTGTTACTGAGTCAGATGGAAAGTCAGATTTCAAATGTTCCGTTCTATGTGGCCGATTTTTCAGACACATTTCAGCTTTTCACAGTTTGGGGTGTTTTTTTCTCATTTTTCCCCATGAGAAAATTAAAGTGTGTGAACTTTACCACTTCAGAAATCAATGCACTGGCAGTCCAGAAGTCAGTGCAAGCAGAGAGCCCTTGAATGTATTTTTATTTATTTACATCAAGGATCATAAGATGACTTGCATGGTTCTTCCCTTCTTTTATGCTCAGAACAGCTCTGAAGATTGGATTGAGATTTGACTGACTCAGGGTCACCCAGTAAGCTTTGTTGCTGAGCCAGCATATGAATCTGGGTCCCCCCATTTCTAAGCCAATAAGTTAACCACTACCGCTTACCACCATCTAAAGATCCTTATTCATGGTTTGAACCTAATTATGGGACCTGGCAGCCATATACTCTTCAGGTTCAGGAGAAAAACTATCAGTCAAGGCAAACAGGAACGAACATTTGTGAAGCTGCAGGACGTCATACCAAAGAGCTACCAAGCCAACTAAATTGACACAACTTGATTCTGGTTTATGCAGCTTCAGTACACCAAAGTACATAGTGAAGATATTACTTTCTAGGCACTTTAATTCAAACAAAGTTACTCTCCCACATTGATGTTGACTATAGATTGGAAGTGTAGTAGTAGGACTTAATGAGAGATCAAAAACCAGTAGGAAGAATGCTCAGCAATTCAGCTCTGATAAGCTACTGTTCTCAGCTTGTCTTTGCTGGTCACTCATCACCTCTCGTCAGACCCATCTCTCCCTACACTTCCTTCTCACCCTTACCCTCCGATATCCCAGTACTGAACCCAGAATAACTTTTCACTAACTGCCATTTTGGACCCAGGATAAATCAAAATACCATAAATACATTTGGGCAGCCCAATCCTACCTAACACCCTGCGCAGCAAGGCAGCAGCACAGCACAGCTTCTCCCGCATCCAGCATGGGAGTTTTGGCTGCTGGAGGTCTCTTTGGAATAAAAGGACATTTTCACCCTTGTCCCAAAGCAAGACTCACCTGCCCTTATGGTTCAACTTGGACATGCATCAGCTTGCTTGCTTTCACAAGTCCACTTTGATCCATGAAGGCAGATCAGGCCCAGGAAGAGGGTCACAATTCAGCATGCACAGCCGCCAATCCTGCCCCCTCCCAGGCTTGATTTACCCTCCTCTCTGCCCTGTCACTGCTCTGTTCCACCCATGTCCTTCCCCTTTCCACCCACCTTCCACCCTGCTCCGGCTGCTCCCAGCTTCCCTCTGACTCCATGCCAGCTCACGTCCTCCAGGGGCATCCAGCATCCATCAACACATGAAGCTTGCACGCACTGGCCAAGAAGCATTTACTACTGCCATAAGGGAGGTTATGCCAGCAGAACGTGCATTCCGCCAGCATAATCCTTCAATAGGATTGAACCATAATTTAATTACTCAGCATAAATTGACTTGTGGTATACCATTCAAGTGCAAAATTTTTGCTCACAAAGTCCTGGCTAAAATGTGGACTTAATAAGAAAAGAAAACAGACAAGATAAGTAAAGAGAGGTGCTAATTTTCAGTGTGACAGTATCTGGATTGTAGGGAGCAAATGGGACACCTGAAGCCATTTGTCAGTTATGTCATTTGTGCTGCCTTAGAGATCTGGCAAAATTAAATATGTTGCATGGTTGGACCAGAAAGACATTTTTGATACAGTAAAAGAGAAACTCAGGGTACATTTGTTAGGTTCAAAAAACAAAGGGAGGCCCTATATAAATTGAGACCATAGGCCAAATGGGTCTAATCCTTGACATTGCGCTTCAGCTCAAATTCCTGCCCTCCTGCTTCTGTTTGTTGAAACTCAAAAAGTCATTGGGAGTTCCCACCATGGCACTGCCACATCGCATCTAGTCTGCCCATCCATTTCCTTCTTCTTTCACTGGGCTGCTTTTATTGCCGATGCAATCATATATTACTTCGTGTTTTGTTGTGGTCTGCTATTAGTTAGCAGACCACAGCAGACAAAGCAGACCAAATAATAATTAATTATTTATTATTGGCGGAAGAGCAGGCTAATCACATTTCCTAATTGCATTCCTTCCTCTGACAAATAAGAAATCATTCAGGAATATCAGTATCATGCTGATAGCAGTATCATGTTGCATGTAGTTATATCATATGGCAGAATTTCTGAAGATCATCTCTAATATTACTGCCTTAATACTCTGTCAACCTAATTCATTTTTCATAGAAGTCATGGACTGATTCAGGTACCTAAAAGACCTCATGCACCTGCATCTGAGTACCTCAGACCAATGCCAGACTAGTAATTGGGAGGCGTTTATATTGGAATATGGGTACCACCTACAGGACTCCGGGGTGGCAGTATATTGTCCAGATGCATGAGACCCCATGGCTGCCCTCTATGGTACCCATAGGAGGTGTGTCCATTGTGCAACTTCCTTTCTCCCACATGTTCTCTGCCCACCACCACCACCAAAAGAGCAGCATCCCAGGCTGCTAAGTTCTGTCCACACTAGCAGCCATTGCTGAAGATACCCAACCTCTTTACTTCCACACAAAGAAACTAGCTATAGGGTTCTCTGCTCCCTAAACAGTAGACACCTGATACCTCAGAAGATGCAAGTAATTCAAAAACTGTAAGTACAATATTTCCTTTTGGAAAGTTTAACTGCCTCTGCACCTATGTGTGCTTATTAATACTGGCTGTATGGTGGAATTTACCATAAACAGGGCTTCTTCTGCCGATTGCTCTGCTTGCTAGGATCCCAGAACCCTCTTTTCCAACAGTTTACACCAGTGGTTCTCAAACTGGGGTGTTGCAATACCCCAGCCTACGCCCCTCCACAGCAGCGCGATGCTGGGCATCGCGTCACTGCCTTCCCCCCGTCCCTGCTCCTTAAGCAAGGACTTACAGGCTCTCAAACTCTACCACAGAGTTTGAGAACCACTGGTTCACACAAAGGCATCATTTCTATGAATCAGCACCTTCATGGAAGCACCTTGTTTACATCTTGCATGGTTGTGGAGGCTTGAGAAATTGCTACTGTGACCACACAAACAATGGCATTTGGATGGCTGATCTCCGCAAGGAGAAGGAGAGCCACATAGTGAATCCTCCTTACCTGCAGATTCAGGACCCATGGCTTTGATTATCCACAGGTCCCAAATCCACTGGGTAAGTGTTTTGCCAAATTCCCAGTCCAAGCTTCACCTAGAAAACCTATGCCCATTTTAAGCTAATTAGCTCCCCTGTGTTTCCCAACAGTGGCCCAAGTTCTACACTGCAGCACTGCTGAATCCCACCACCAGGGTAGCTCGCCTGTTCAACCTGCAGAGGTCCTCTTCATTCCCCTCTACTGCCAGTAGTTTCTTCAGCCATCACAGCAACAACTTGGTCCTCAACAGGACCAACAGGTCTTGGGGAGTGGCAGCCACACACCAATCTACAGTGTGTCCAGCAGTCTCTGTTCTAGCAATCCTCAGAAGCCCATCCACCCTTTAGTCCATTAGTCCATCAGCAGGTCCAGTGGTCCATCAGCCAGTCCATTAGTTCCTCAGTCCATTAGTCCATCAGTTTAGTTCTCTTTCCTCCAAGTGACTTCCTTCTGCTCTCTCAATGTCTCCAAACTCCTTCCTTCCTTCCTTCCACACCCATCAAACTCTCCCTTCTGCAGGTGCTGCTTTAATCCCTTAATGACCTGGTTGCCTCTAGTGGCCACAGCTGTGCAGCACACCCACTGCTAGTTAGAGTCCTGAAGTTAACTCTATGCTTGCCTGCCAGAGCAAGGGACCACTGTTGACACCACACTCTATCTCCTCAAAGGATCTTTCATTTCCATTTCCATTACAGTTGGCCCGACATAGACCTTCTGGAGGTGGATGGGAGCACAGGCTTCCCCAGGCCTGAGAAGTCCTTATAAAGGCCAAAAACTTCATTTCTGGTCCCCCCCCCCCAAAAAAAAAAACTGGACCTTCTAAGGCCTCCCGAAGACCTCAGAACACCCTCTGGAGGTGATGGGAGCAGAGCCTGTTGCCTCTGATGGGTTAGAGGTGCCCAGACCATTTCATCATCTGCAGGTTTTGGCATCCATAAGGGTTCCAGGAACAGGGGATTCTCAGAACAGGGGTTCTGAGAACCCCCATGATAATGCAGGGGGTTCTCCAATACAGTTCTCCAATCATATAGGATGGAAGGCCCCACTCAACTACCTCCAAGTATATGTGGGCTAACACAGCATTTCCCAAACTGTGGGTCACGACACTATGTGTGGTGGGTTGAGATACAATGCTCTCTTTCATGCTGCAAAGCTTTACTGGGAGCCTTTGAAAGTCACTTTTGGGTCGCACCAGGCCCAGGATCCACTCCACTGACCTCTGCAGACCCCAGAATGCCCTGAAGGAGCAACTGGAAATGATTTCCAGCTTGCATCTACGACTTCTGGTTTTGCTTCCACAAGGCATTCTGGGGCCCACAGAGGTCAATGGAGTGGGTTGCGGGCCTGGCATGACCCGGAAGCAACCTCCAGAGTCTTCCAGTAATGCTTTGCACCACAAGAAAGAGCATCACATCACAACCCACCACAGAGGACAGGGTGGGTCACAATGCTAAAACTTATCTAGGGGCAGTATTTGGGGAAGCCCATGTAATTGTGATGATTATGAGGACCCATTGTGAGTGATCACAGTTGCACCATTTACAATGGCTGTGCAAGCAGCACCCATCGAGAGGCACTGGTTCATTTTTTAAAATGTTCCTAGGAAGCCTAACAACCAAGAACTCAGCAACACATCCAGAGGAAGATTCTGGAGGGAATTGCATGGCAGCTATGGAGTGTATTTATTGATTTGCTCTGTCAGTGTTGGGGCAGAGAGCAGGGCTTCCAAAGCAGATACAGTTGATATACAGGGGAGAATACAGGCCTTCAGGTGTCTGGGTTCCAGATCATTACGACCTTCTAAAGCCAACACCAGCCCTCAGAAGCATATTGGTAACCGTTTTTATACTAGCCTAACCTGGATGTGATTAGTTTCAGAATGAGTCAGTGCACACTTTTCAACCTCAGCCACACCCTGTGCTGTACGGGGAGTTGTGGTTAAACACCAAACCAAATGCACTTCCTCCAGAAACTGTTTTGCTTGGCAGCAGAGGTTTGTACATATATGTATATCAGAGGTGCAAGCAGTATAGAGAGACATGGCCCACATAACCGAGGGGACCATCTCTTGACCCATTGCAGTGAATCAACCCAGACAAAGGAAAGAGAAATAAAACCCACCCCTCAGTCAAACTGCAGGACTGACCATTTCACAGTCCTATTCGGTATTGTCACTCAGGTTTACATCACCCTGTGTGATGGACTTCCTCCCATGCAGTGTGTGGGGCAATGGTGACATATTGCCCTGCCCTCACTGGTTTTTTGGCTATGATTTCAATATAGTTTGTTTCATTATATAACATGATGGTATTATTTGAAAATAACCAGATTAAAAAATTTTTAGCCAGTGGTGGTGTCACACCCCCACTCCGCGCATGTCAACCAGTGCAGTCCACACACCCCTAGCCATGCCACTGGTCCTATTCCCTAGATGTAATCCATTTTGTTTATTTGTCTAGGTATTTGTACCCCCTCTTTCAGTCCCCAAGAGTTTCTCCAAGGCTATGATTATATAGGTCAACCTAGGTAACCCAGACACCAATGTGCATGATGCAGAGGGGAAAGTTTCACAACTGACATCCCCAAGAACAGGGGTGTCCAAACGTTTTGGCAGGAGGGCCACATCATCTCTCTGACACTGTGTCAGGGGCCAGGAAAAAAAGAATTAATCTACATTTCAAATTTGAATAAATTTACATAAATGAATTTATTAGAGATGTAACTTGTATGAAGGGAGCCTTTCCTTTGCTGTCACTGCTGCATCACAGATGTGAAGCAGCAAGCAGTGGAGGGAGCCCTCATCCCACAGCTCACACGAGAGGTCAAAGAGTTGGCCGTCATGCTGACAGCAGTTGCATCAGGCCAGTGCAGGCTCCAGCAAGTCTCTGGAGGACCAGAGGTTCATTGGAGAATGGGGGCTCCCTGAGGGCCAGATTGGAAGTCTTTGAGGGCCACAAGTAGCCCCAGGGACAGGGTTTGGGCATCCCTGCCCAAGAGGAACATGCACATTCACACACGTCTTGTTTTCTATCCACAGAACCCTCATAGTTCCCCTTTAAACTCCCCTAAATTCAGAAACCAGTCTGAGGATTCTGTAGTCAAAGACAATTAGAAAAGATATGCAGAAGAAAAGGCTACATACACACAACAGAGACTTTTCCTTCGAATTGCTCTTGCAGAAAATCTCGAAACTATTTTTGGAAACTGGCTGGGAGGGAAGGAGTTTAAATAATAGTTTGGGGAAGTTTGGCCCTTTGATTCTAAACATCAAAATATGGGCACGTGAACAAGAGCACTCCATGATCTTGCACCTGCAAAGCTTGCAAGCATTTTGAGGTGTTTCATTGAGACACAGTTATTGACATTCATGGGCTGATCTGAATGCCCCCTTTTTTCATGGCAGGTGAGAAAAGTCAGCCATAGCTGTGAGTTTCGGAATGAGAGAGTGCAAAACTTTAACCTCAGCCTCACCCTCTGCTCTGACGGGAGTTGTGGTTACTTAAATGCCTAGTAAGATGCACTTCGGTCAGGAGCCTTTTTGCTTGGCAGTACAGACTTGTACATATATCAGAAATGCAAAAAGTGTTGAGATACGTGGCCAAGAAAACCAGTTTCTCGCCACTCTGCAATCTTCCCTATCAGCCAAAAGAGACCTTTTGATCATGCTTTCAGTGCATCACGTACCGTGGAGGCTGCCTACTACCAGTGGCATCGCTAGAGGGGTGCAGGGGGTGCAGGCCACACCGGGTGACACACACAGGGGAATGACACCACTAGTGGCCAAAATTTTTAAAATCTTGGTACTTTCAAACAATACCATCATATATATCAATCAATGCAGAATGCAATGAAACAAACTGCAGTACAATATCTCTGTTCTGTAAAAAGTTATAACCAAAAAACCAGCGGGGTGGGGCAACAGTGCATCACCACACCCACTTCCTGGGTGTGGCACTGCCCTGCCCACTACATGGGAGCAAGTCCATCATGGGGGTGACATACTGGCCTCCTGCATTGGGTGACACAAACCCTAGTGATGCCACTGCCTACTACGGAGTGAGACCCTTGTTCTATCTAGCACAGGATGGTCTACACTGACTGGCAGCTGGTTTCTGGGCTTTCGGACCAGGGTCTTCCCTCACCTCCCGCCTGGAGATGCCAGAGATTGAAGCCGAGACCTTCTGCATTTAAAACCAGAGCTCGTCCACTAAGCAATGGCCCTCCCCTAACTCACGCATGTCTTTACACAGTGCAGTCCTATGCACGTTTACACAGAAGTCCCACTGTGTTTAATGGGGCTCAGTCCAAGGAAAGTGCGCATATGATTGCAACAGCTATTGGTAGCTATTTCACCACCACCTGCAGCCCTGAACCTCTCCCCTTCTGTCCGTTCTCTATAGCGCTGACTTGGGTATCTTCTGTTGGTGGCATAAGCCTTCTTAATTCTGGCAGTCATTTAATGTGCAACATGGCTGCATTTTCATCCAAAACACAGTTAGTTGCTATCATGAGTTTTACTCATACCATAACGATAAAAGTATAGAGGGACGTTGTTAGCAACTGTCCATCTTTGTAAAATTAGGATATGCAATGTTCTTTTCATGAAAGTAAGGTCTAAAAGCCCCTCCCCCCTTAACACAGGAAGCTTCCTAACATAGGTCAGCCCATAGGTCCACTTATCTCCATATTGTCGATGGCAACTAGCAGTAGATCTTCAGGGTTTCCAATATGGGTCTTTCTCTACTCTACCAAGAGATGCCCGGTGAATCTGGAAACTTCCACCTCCAAAGCTGGTGTTCTACTACTCAGCTAAAGCTGCTCCCCAATATCCACCACTAGTAAAAATGAAGGCTTTTCCCATTGCTTTCAATGTCTGGTCACTTATTGTATTGGAGCCTTTTCAGGTGTCCTCCAGAAGCGGAAGCTGTACATGCCAAATTAACACATTGTCTCTCCTTGCTTCCAAGCCATGTCAGAGGTGAGGGAGATGCTTGCCATCTCCTGTTGTTGGTGTATGCCTTTACAGCAGTTGCATAGCATGAAATTGAGCCAGCCATGATGGGCATGGCAAGTTGCAGAGAAGCAATCATATGCAGCTGCTCTTGCAGGAGGCATGTCCCTTTCACCACCTTGGATGTGACTCCCAAAACGGGGACAATGTGCAGCGCAATCCTAACTGTACGTTAGGCTGGCGCAAGTCCCTTTTGGCAGCCTAGGAAGGATGCAAACATGCTGTAAGGCACATTTGCGCCTCCTCAGGTGGAAGCTGCGACAGCACATGGAGATGCACTGCAGCTCGAAGGCGGCATACAGCTTCTGTGGCAGCTTCCCCCAGGGGTCGGGGAGAAGGTGGGAGGGAGGCATTCCAGGATGGGGGAAGGTGGTTCCGGGGGTGGGCGGGGGGAGTGGGAGGTGGGACTGGGATCTGGCTGTTATGCTGGATCCCATCCCCCATTCCCGAGCGGCTCCAAGCTGCTCTGCTCTCCTCTGACTTGTGCCACCTCAGGAGGTGGTGCAAGTCCGAGGAGACCCATAGGGGCTGCAGTGGCTTACCCAGAGGTAAGAGGAAAAGTTTCCCCTTACCTCTGGCTGAGCCACTTTGAGTAGCTACCCTGCGCTGGATAGAGCGCAAGCTCTAAACAGGCAAAAAACAAGTTTGCCTGTTCCAGCGCAAGATAGGATTGCATCCTTAGTCACACACACGACATCTCAGGACCTCTGGAGAAAATCCAACTCAGTATCTCACACATTTTTTTTAATGGCCTCATTCACAGCAAAGAGATGACCCTAGCATTTACATCACACTTTTTGAGTGTGCAGCATGGTTCACAAGCATTATCTTGATATCCTTATAACAACCCCGTACAGTAAGTTACATACCAATCCTATCTCCCACAATTCCATAGCATGCACTTACACAACTGCACTGCATGCTATGGTGAGAGAAGCCAGTGAGAGGCAAGTAAAAATAACTTTCATTTTCAGGTGTCTCATTTACCGCCCAATAGGCTACCTTATATGCCAATGGACCTCTACCAGCTATTTTACTGGCATAAGTCTGAGGAGAGGAAAGGGGTGGGTTCAGGGTAGGGAAGGGGATAAGATCCAGCATATACAACTCCTGCTGAGATTCTCCCTTTCCACCCCAAACTGCTCCCTGTCCACCCCACTCCCTGCCCCCAACCTCCCACAATCCACCCTGCCACCATTCTGATTGCCCTGGAGTGGACCAGGTCCATCAGTGGGAGGCACATGAAGCTGTTGGCCCCCCTAGTACCAGTGGCTCCAACGAACCTGGCAACACCACTCCATTTAAGATGGCAGAACACGAATTCCACCATTGTAAAGAGACAATAGAAATGGGCCATAAGTCTCATTATCCCCATATTTCTGCAGGGAGATGAGACTGAGAGGGAACAATTGGCCGTCAGGCCACCTAGTAAGATCATAGCAAAGGCAACATTTGAACCAGGAAAATCTCAATTCACAGGGCCGTCTCTTAGCTGCTACAGTATACCAGCTGGCATGTTTTAATCTGTTTTTCAGGCAAAACAAATGACAACATTAGATATATGTTCTTTCTGGGCAATATTCTAATCAGAGGCCCTGAGGCAGAGGGACATCATCTCGGAAAACAGCTGCCCCCTACCTGGATTAATTCTATTGATGGGAACTGACCCTTTGATGCTACTGCTAATACACACAGGTTTTTCTGCCTGTTCCCTGTAAATGTGGAAAAGCAATCTTTTGTAGAGTTCTTTCCATCTCACAAATAAGCTTCAGTCCCCAAGTCCCTATGGTTGAGAGAGAGAGATGGATGCTTTGGTAACTCCTTTTGCCTGCATGAACGGCCTTGGCATGCAAGAGACACACCAACAGCCTTGGCGTTCCCACCTCCCCGTGGTACAAGGGCACAATTGTAAGTAGCAAATTCCATTGCGTTGCTGTGAACACAGCAAAACAAATACTTCAAAGGAGCCTGTTCTCTCTGATTCAGGGATCAGAATTCCAAGAGGCTTCTCTGCTGCCAGCACAAGAGAATGGACCTGAACAGTGGCTGGTTGAAGTGGAGAGGAGAGGCAAAGCACAGGAGGCAAGGGGAAAGGAGTCATGCCATTGTTGCACACCTCCAGCACTACGGCAGCTTTGTTAAAAATTGCATTTCTGCATATCCAGTGATTCACTCTCCTCTTCCTCTAAGTATCAAAGAACCGATTCAGACAGTGTCCCCTCTGATCAGCCCTGATGCATCAAATGATGTACATGCCATGATGCACACATGTCCTATCCTATGCCCTCCTCTTGTTTTGCTCATTATCCCAGTAAACCGCCCTGGTCATGGGGAGGGCTTCATTGGAGGGTGGTTCATACAAAACACCTCCTATTTTCATAGGCAGTTCATACAAAACACCTCCTATAATTAGGGATACTTTTAAGGAAAACGGGGGGGGGAGTGAGAGGAGGGGCCAGGACACGCACACACTCACAAATGTCATTTAATGCACAGGGCTAGTAGGATGGTACAAACTATCCCCAACCCATTTTTTCCCTTAAAAAAAAACACTGAAACTAAATTTATACATCCACCCATTCACTACTGAGCCTTCATTAATTTCTTCTGTAAGCAGGTAAGCAATTTCTTCCAATCATAGTTAGCTTACAGCCTCCCTGAGTCATTAGAAGATTTCCCTATTCCAGGTCAGCTCTTCCCTCCAATGTAGTTGTTGCTACTATATATAGTAACAAATTATTTGCTGCCTCTAAATGGTGCCTAAACATCAAACAGATGAGCTTGGGTTCATAAGTAGAGGTCACCCACATTCTGGTTGGGTGTTCTGGCAGGTCCAGTACAAGGAAGACAGAAGAGGCAAATGTTGGGAAATGCTCCTCTTGGCTACCTTTGAAAAGGAAGAGGTAAGGGGGCGGATAGGGGCTTGATGAGGTGAAGCAGCTCCCTTCACCTTGCCCCATTGCTGGGCTGGCTCTTTGTATAAAGGTGGGCAGTAGAGGGAGGGAGGAAGGAAGGAAGGAAGGAAGGAAGGAAGGAAGGAAGAAAGAAAGAAAGAAAGAAAGAAAGAATGAATGAATGAATGAATGAATGAATGAATGAATGAATAGGATTCCAGATTAAAGTTTCCAGGCCAATCTGAGACACCTTGTCATTGCTAGAACCACTAAACCTGAAGTCCAAATAAATATATTTTAATTTTTTAAGAAGGTTTTCAATCTGAGAAATCCTATCACTTTCACAAAGCTTAAAATTCTCACCTGGAATCCAGACTGATGCTGTTTCTTTCTGCATTCCTTCCTCATCTCTTCACAGAGATGAGGAAGGAATGCAGAAAGAAACAGCATCTCTTCACAGAGATGAGGAAGGCACACACACACACACACACACACACACACACCCTTTCACCTTTCCCCCCACCCTCCGAAATGCCTTTTTAAACGGTCAAACTAGCTATCTGAGCACAGATCCTCTGAAATCTCTTGAACTTGGTGGGAAAAGGCTCCATTCACTGAGCCTTTTATATTAGTTCATCCTATTAAAGCTCTTATGCTTTGTTGTCCTTCTCTGAACCCTCTTCAGGGGCCTCAGTGCGAGTTCTTTTTTCCAGCAAGCTTAGTGAAAGCTAAATTCAGTGCTGTTTTGTTAATGAAGTCTAACCAATGTGGCATTTGTTGAAGGTTTATTTCCATTTTGAGAAATAGTGAGAGCACGTATTATCGGGGAGCAGTTTACTGGGTACTTCCCCTCATGTACACACACTCTGTTAACTTAATTATTGTCAAAAGTCAGAGAGCTTTAGCAGGAGAAATGGCACTGCCAAACACATCAGTATTCGACTGGATTATATAGCTCCAGAATACAAAGAGTTGTGGTCAAGATTTCCATTAAAAAAAAAAAAAAATCTGACATCTGTAACATTTAGGCTGCAATCCTATGCACATTTTCCTGGGAATAAGTCCCACTGAACACAAAGGAACTTATTTCTGAGTAGACATTGTGCTGGGATTGTGCTGTTAAAGAAATTCATATATAAAATCCATACAAGTGTGGGAGTGATTGTTAAGGACAGGACCTGTACAATTCATTATACAAGTACAAGAGTAGATTACCAAGTAATTTATAATCAGATGGTCAAATATGCATTATCTGATTTTCAATGTAATACCGCAATGTGGAGCATCTTAATATCAGTAAGGGTACAAGCCTAACCAACTTTCCAGCACTGGCATAGCTGTGGCAGTGGTATGTGCTGCATACTGCAGTTGGGGGGCAATCACGGAGGCCTCCTCTAGGTATGGCAGTGTTTGTTCCCTTACCTGGAAGTTGCATTACCCTTATGAAATTGGTGCTGGAAAATAGGTTAGGATTGTGCCCTAAGTATATTAGAAGCAGTAGGGGGGAAAAAACTCCCAGGACACATCAAGAATTTTATAACGGTAACTTTAGAACCCCTGTTTTTATTTTTATGCTGGACAGGAGCAGGAGAAAAAAATGGTGGGAACCTCCAAAAGATCTCCTTTAGAGTAGAAATAATATATTTTCACACATGACATTAAGAAATGTATCTCAGCCACTCTCACATGTTGTGCAAAAAACATGAAAAACAGGCTAGAATGGGGAATTGGGTATGAATACGCATTCTCCCAAAACCAGATTTCCCATTTGAGTTACACAATGAGTGCCTATAAGCACAATAATCGACAGTTATTCTGCCGCTGAAGGTAGACATTTACCTGGTGGTTGGAAGGGGTTGCAACGTACATGTCACTCCATTCTGAAGAATTTGGCTTTGCAGCAAACAATGTGTACTCAAAGCCCTTCACAACTCACTTAGGGCCCGATCCTATTGGGCCTGGGCCTGGCGCTCCACCAGCACCGCTGGCCCAACTGCTGCAAAAAGTGCTGAAAAGCACTTTCATTCCGGAGGTACATGCACATCTTCAGCGTTGGGCCCAGAGGCAGCCGGTATGGGGCCATGGCGTCAGAGGATGAGCAGCGAAGGCTCCTAATGGTAAGTTTTACCACTGGCCAGCAGCAGGGCGTTTCAGGGCAGGGGGAGGGCAGGGAGGGGGCAGAACTGGGTGGGTGGAGGGGAGGAGCGGGCCTGGGAGGAGGGCAGAGACAGCAGCACCCTCTGCTGCCACGTCCTAACTGCCCTCCTGGGCAACGCAACACGGGTCTCCTTGATTCTGCGTCCACTTAATAGCAGGCACAGACCCAAGGAGATTCTTTGGGGCACTGCGCAGTGCTTCTCTGCCCAGTTAGATGCTGCAGTCGCCGTTAGGGAAGTATAGGATTAGGCTGCCAAAATGTCTATCTTTCCCTTACAGTCAATGTATAGTAAAATTCTCCTTACCACATGGTAGGATGATGCAAATGGAGTGAGAGATTGATCAGCTATGTCTGGGTGTCCAAACCTTTTGGTAGGAGGGCCACACCATCTCTCTGACACTGTGTTGGGGGCTGAGAAATAAAAAGAATTAATTTACATTTCAAATTTGAATAAATTTACATAAATGAATATATTAAAGATGGAACTTATAGGAATGAATGAAGGTCTTGCAATAGCTCAAAGCCTTTAAAAGGCCTTGAACAAAGGTAGGCCGGCCTTCTTTTCACTGCTGCTGCAGCATCACAGAGATGAAAGAGCAAGCAGTGAAGGGATCCCTCATCCCACAGCTCACACGAAAAGTTGGAACGGTCGCCCACACGCTGAGAGCAGTTGCATCAGGCCAGCAGGGGCTCAAGCAAGTCCCTAGAAGACCATAGTCTCATTGGAGACTGGGGGTTCCTTGCAGGCTGGATTAGGAGTCCCTGAGAGCTGCAAGTGGCCCCCAGGCCGGTGTTTGGGCACCCCTGATCTATATAAATCCACCGATTTCAGATAAGGTTGGTTTCAAACCTCATGTGACAACATCCTGAAGGGACCTACTGAAAAGTCCCAGTCCTCAAGTGTATTAGGACTTCTTTCCAAGTAAATTCATTTAGAATCAATTAGTTGCCTTGAAGACCTACAGTTAGGTCAATTTTTTTGCAGGTCCTGCTTAGGTGCTTTTAATTGAAACCTGATGTGCAGAAATATAGTAAGAAAAGCTTCACTTCCATTTTTATGAGAAGCTTTACCACTCTATTTCTGCACATCAGACTGCTGGAAAGGCACAGAAGCACGTTTAGAGAAAACAGGTGGCAACCCTTAAAAGGATCACACCCCCAGCCCCACATTTCTTTTCTTTGAGGTGAAGAGCAAGAGAACATCCTGGAAAAACATACCTTTTAGCCTTCTCTCATTCAAATGCTGGCCTGGTGTGAAAAAAAAACCCTCTTGCTGTTGGCTTGAAACTAATTTTCTCATGCTGTTGTCCTGACATTACCTTGTTCAATGAAAAAAGTGCAGCTTCACCAACAAATGAATATTTCTCTACTCATGTAACCTGCAACTAGAACCAGGAATAAGTAGTGGCAACGTAAAAGACATCTCTGCTCCCTTATCCAGAGCAGACCTCCAGGACTGCATCCCCCCACAGGACAAAGCACAAACCATTTTGGCACTGTTATATTGTGGGGGGGGGGGGAAGCATAGGATTGGGCTGTTAGTGGCTTGCCTCACTCCTGCAATCACAACCCCTACAGTACTGTATCCACACTCTGCCGGATTTCCCTAGGAATCTGGGGCTCCTACTGTAGTTGTGAGATGGAAATGTCAAATAGTCCCCTCCCTTTGTCTGGTTTTAGCCTTGGTAGTGGCAGCGATTATTATCATTTTGTTTCAAAATAAGAGTCAGTTGGGGGGGGAGAATGCCAAGTGCAGCTCTCCCCAATTATCGCAGATGGTTACCTTAAAAATGCCACCGCTCAGTCTGCTACTCTGCAATGTCAGCCTTGAAAGAAGAATGAATGATCAGTACAGACTTGAATAGGTCATGTTTCAAACAAAAGCCCTCATTTAAGATCACTTTTGGAAAATCTTTGCCTTTCAGTCTGTTGAGCCCAACAGCTGCCATTTTTGGTAGGAAATTACTGCACGTTTGAAGGCCAGACTAGATGAGCTGCATGGGATCCATGAAGGGGTCAGCTGACCTTTCCTTTGTTCATCAAAGCAGCTGTAGAATATGTGTGTGTATGAGAATTGGATGAAGACCAATGTGTTGGGGGTGGGAGCAGTCACCCTTTCCCATTGGTCCATTTTCCTGAGCTAATCCCCCCCCCCGCCTGTGCTGTTTGCCCCAGTGGAAAAAAACATATGGACACCAGATTAGTTGTGGGGTTTTTTGCTTTTTTTTTCCCCAAGCAGGAAAAATTGCATCTTTTTTCCTAGGGAAAATCTTTGCATCTTTTTTCCTAGAGAAAATAGAAGAGACTAAGGGTGCAATCCTAACCCCTTATGTCAGTGCTTTCACAGTGCTTTCCAGCACTGATATAAGGGCAATGCAGCTCTGATGTAAGGGAATAAACATTCCCTTGAGGCCTCCATGAGTGACTCCCAACTGCAGGATGCAGCACATGTCCCGTTGGCACCACTATGCCACTGCTAGAAAGCACTGGCATAAGGGGTTAGGATTGCACCCTAAGATGGGCGAAAGGGTTAAACGTATTCTCACCCAGCTCCATATTCCCAATTCAGTTTGAGTTTCCTGTCACCTATCCCCACCTCAGCTTAGTGGCTGGGATGAAGGGGGAAAAAAGGTCACAACATCAGGAGATCCAATTATGGATCTGCCACACCTCAGCTAGTTTTGCCCCTTTAAACATGCCTTTCAGACACTCAGTGGGAGTGGACTTGCATGCACATGAGGGATTGCAGAGTCACTTTGCAGGGGCATTTGGTGGGCCGCTGTGAGATACAGGAAGCTGGACTAGATGGGCCTATGGCCTGATCCAGTGGGGCTGTTCTTATGTTCACTCCAACTGCTGCCTAAACAAATCCTATCTATATACCAATACACACATTTACCTAAGAGTAAATCACACTGAATTCAGTGGGACATATGTCTACATACATACACGTGTTTAGGATTGCACCGTAAGGGTCTTTCCACACATTACATGGCAGTAATCCCAGGTTTGCAAATTAGTACATAATTGCTAGGGAGCCACATCCAGCCTTGGCTCTCAGACTAAACCAGTCTGATAAATGTTTCCAAATACATTTTTGTTGCATGACAATATGACATTATTAGATTGCTGTTCGTTTATGGTCAGACGTCACGTGATACCTAACGTGCCTGTGTGTAGCTTAAGTTTACTCATATGTAGCAGCCATGCAGGGCTGTGATTTGGAACTGCAGGAAAAACAGGCACCTCTGAATCCAAGTCGAGCAAAAACATAATGCAGGCATTTGACCATTTCCACCCCCACTTCTTATGGGCCTGTGTGGCCAGAGATTCCCAGAAAGATGTGGGGGAATGCCAGAAGTACAGACACTTAGAATTCCCCCGGGAGCTGCCTGTGATCACCAGAGCAGAGCCTTATCTCCTACAGGCCTGATATAATGACACAGGAACTCCTACTACCTGATTTGAAACACAGGGAACAGACACCACCTCACCTCAATGGCACTCCAGCTTGGAAAGTACCTTTTTCCACAAGAAAGGTCTACAAAAGGCAGCTGGACTGACTAAATGCTGCCGTAGGGCCAGCAGGCCAGCCTCCTTCTCCATGAAAGATTTCACTTCCCCAGGCTAGTTGCGAAGGAAATAGGACCACAATATAACAGCATGGGTGGGGTGAGTGCTGGCATCTATTCCTCACCTGAATGATACTGAAATTTGGCAAGGGAAGAGAAACTAAAAGCTCCTACATGTGTTGCGGTGCACAGGAATATAACAACAAAGCTCACAAACCCAGAATAATGATTGCAAAAATATTAGTGTTTGGTGGGCATAGATTTGGAAGTCAAGCCTTTATTTGAATTGGAACAGCAATGCCATGACAGAAATGCTCGATAACTAAATAAAATTAGATTCCTATGAACCCACAGTACTTTCCCATAAAAGAGGCTGCCTGAGAGATCTTGTCTTGCTTCATTGGTCTGGCCTTGCCTTCTTCTCATAGCCTATGCTGTGGGCATGTAACTTTGCCCCATCTTTGCCTCAGTTGTGATTGGATGATTCAATCATGTGAGTGGAGGCTACCTGTCGCTGCATGAGTCACTGCTTTAGGCAGGGCCAGGCAAATCCAGCATGGCTTGACTCTAGTTAAGTCACGAGTCTCCACCCCCACAACTCGAGTCAAAAACAAGTCCTAATAGGGGCACTTTCAGAGTTGCCTGGAGCATTTTCACAGCTCAAAAAGTCATGAGTCCCTTTAAAAAGCCAGCTGTGGGGAAATACAGGGCTGCTGCCAGGGTGTGCGGGTTGTGTTTGTGTGTGTGTCGGAGTTCTCTTTAAACACTCCCCTGCTGCCCCATTTCATCTGTAAACAAGGCGGGAGGGGGTGGGACAGATTGCATGAGAGCAGGGACAGAAGCATCAAGAGGGAGGAGGGTCACACACAACAGCTGGGAGGCTTATCAGGATGACCCAATCCTTTGCAGCTGTACTCTGAAGTAGTCCCACTGCAGATGGTCATTCAATGGAGCTTCCTCTCCCCAAGTAACAACTGAGCTCACAGCAGCCATGCAACTGGAAAGCATGATTGCTACGAACCTCCCCCACCACCACTTCTCGCCTCATTTTTTCTCTGGGCTTCTCCAGCCAGTCCTAAGGTAAGAACCCCCTTGGGCTCCTAATCCTGCCCTCCCTCATCCAAAGAAACAAAACAGATCGCCCTTCCTTCATCCAATGATCATCAGTTCCTTTATAGATGGGCAAGAGAGCCCTCTCCTGCCTCCCACCGGATGCAAAAGCAAAAACATTAATCCTTCCCTGCCTTCTGGCTGGAACTTCCCTGCTGCTTGTTTGGTCTGAACGATGGCCCAACAAGGTTTTTCACACAGTGAAAACAGTAAGCAAGCACACCCAGGCACAGACAGACTCGAGTTTGCACTCAGGACTGAGTGTTGACTCAGGGATCCTTGACTCAAATGTTTTGCCAGGTCTTCCAAACATGTGACTCGAGTGTACACGGGTCAGTGAAAAACACTTGTTTTGTGACTCGGACTTGAGAAACCTGACTCGAGTTCCCATCCCTGGCTTTAAACTTGCCTCCATCCAAGTCAGGAAAGAGAATTAGTAATGGAAACAGGGAGAGAATAAGCAAAAGGAGATGTAGCTCTCTTGTGTCCTCCTTAGTGAGAGGTTTAAAGAATGATTACTAGGAATCTGGTTATAAGGAGCTAACCTCAATCCCTAGTGTTCTAGCCTTTGAATTTACCTGCTACTGCTAGATACACCTTTTGGAAAGATTCTAATTTATAGGTATGAAAAAGAGGTAAATTACAGAATTAAACTTTCAGTCCTCCCACACACGATTCGAGATCATCCTTGAAGGGCTCTTGGACAAAAGACAGATTAGAACCTTTGCTAACTGGGCAGAGGCACTTTCTCTGTTTAGCAGGGGAAGAATAACTGCCCCATCAATGGCAGACTTACTCAGCCCCACACCCAGGGCAAAGGTTCACAATGCTACCTCCCCCACACCATGCCCCCCCATGCACGAAGCTGCCACCCCACTCACTGCAGCAATACGGAGCTTCATGAAACTCCAGGACCAACCAGGAAAATGTTCTGAGGTTTCCCAAGGTCTTAATCAGTACTTCCAGAAAACCAGAAGTGCAGTTTCCAACCATGTCAGGAGCCTCAGAAACGTTTCCCATGCAGTCCTAGAGGCACGCAGACCCAGCACTGGGGCATTTGCCCCATTCACTAAGCACTAGGTCCGCTGCTAGTCCCCATTCACCATAGCATAGCATCCTTTCTTTTTCTTTCTTTCTTTAAGAGTGTGGAACAGAAAAGTTTTCTCTGTCCTATCATGTAAAGCACTTTGATAACTTTCTGATGAAAAGTGGTATACAAATATTCCAATAATAAATAATAACTGCAAGAAATACCATTACAAGCAACAATTCACGGCTGCCTGAATAAAGCCCCCCACCAAGAAACCCTCTGTCATTTGCATAAGTACAGAACCAACATTTTCTTCTTCTGAGCTTTGCTGAGGACACCAACTTTTCTTGGACACCACCAAGAAAAGGAAGTGACCGCACATGAAATCATTCCTTCCGTACAGGCAGACAGATGGAGAGAAATCCCAGCCTGTTTCCCCTTTTTGTCTTTAGGGCATTTTTGGAATTTCCTTCAGGAAGTAAAAGGTTGTGACCTAGAAAACCTCACTATGTCAAGTGGCCCAGTTTCCCATCATAAACGTTGCAGAGAAATGACACACAACCTCTAAAGGTGACGGTTATCTTTGCAACCCAACTGCATCCTGTGAGGTTTAGAAAAAATTCCAAGGCATTACCTCGGAAAAGGAAAATTGAAGAACCAACCGATGGGAGACACGGGAGCAAGCTATCAAAGTCCAAAGTCCTGAATCATGGAATAACACATTTGCAGGAGATAGGCTCTAGCTAGTTTTACATCCGCTGAGAAGCCGTTTGAAGTGAAGTCATCTTGACGCACATAAAAACCAAAGTACATAGAAGCATTTTGTCAGAACTTAATACGCCAAAATTCCTTACTTGGGGATCTGAAACTATTCCAAGTTATCCAAACCAATCAGGATTCCTGGACATAGTTCCATAACAGCACAAACCATTTACAAATAAAACCATCGTTTTAATAAAAGGAAATGGGGGGGGGGGGGATGAGATGAATGAGGAGTTACAACCAACATATACACATATTCAAGTTCCTAAATTTATGGGAAGTGAAAATCAAGATGTCAACTACATTATAAACACTTCAGGACACCTAAGGGCGCAATCCTAACCCCTTATGCCAGTGCTTTCCAGCACTGGCATAGCGGTGCCAATGGGACATGTGCTGCATCCTGCAGTTGGGAGTCACTCACAGAGGTCTCCTCAAAGTAAGGGAATGTTTGTTCCCTTATCTCGGAGCTGCATTGCCCTTATGTCAGTGCTGAAAAGCACTGACATAAGGGGTTAGGATTGCACCCTCAGTGTCTCATATTGTGCTGGGCTGTAAGATGGCAGATCTGAAAAGGTACAAATGAGGCAAATTACAAGCAAAAACTGGGGCGTGAAAAAAATAAGGGAGGTTTGTGCTTTCCCATTTCTACAACTCACCTACATGTGCAGCAGAATCATGTGATACAGTTGTGCCCTGACAGAACCATCCAGACCGCAAGTGGGGAGATAACATGTCTGAGCACGCAACCATACAAATAGAACCTCCCAGTACAAACAACATTAGCATGTTGGGGGAAAGGCTTTTGGACTAAACTCACTGTCAGGCTAGTTGGCTATGTATTCAAGTTTTATCTTATTAATAGAGGTGGGTGAACACCGTTTTATTTTCTCACAGATTTCTGTGTTTTCCAAATTTGGAAGTGCAGAAAGCAGTGTTATGTGTTTTTATTCCAAGTGCACATTTTTATAAATTATAATCATTTTAAAAGTGTACTAGGTAGGTGGTATAGTGTCAACAGATGCAGTCACATGCATGTAGAGGTGTTATAGAATATGTAGAGGTGTTGGAGAATGGTTTCATTTTTTCACAGATTTTGCCGATTGCAGGGGGGTTGTTCGTTTGTTTACAGTAGTACCAACAGCATTATGAGTTTTTATTTCATTATTACAAAAAAACCCCCACCTTTACTTATGAAAGCATGATGTTGCCATTTCAAGGGCAGCCTGAAGTTCTCACCATCTTCAGATTAACAGCCCTATCACTCACAACTCATTCTTGTGGCACCCTGTATCAGCAAAGCCTGCATGCCTTCAGGTATTACAAGCACTGTCTCTTTCAAACCCAGGTATCACACCTGTATATTATGCAAATACAGTAGGATCATCCTACAACACCTACCTGAAGAACAGTGCTGGACAATTCAAAAGTTGCTCATGGCTTGTGGCATTTTAGTCTAGCATTACAATACTACAAACTCCGGGCTTTTCCTATTGGGTCATCATGGCTACTGATGATTTGGGGTTGCATGATTTGGGGTTGCACTGAGGAATATCAAAATTTAACCACCTACCAGCACAATCTCATGCATATTTACTCAGAGGTAAATTCCATTGAGTGTTTATGTCACTTATTCTCAGGTGAGTGCAGCCCAGGAGAGGGATTTGTGAAAAACAGAGAAAAATTATCTTCCACCACCTGAAGATGGAGACTTAATTTGGGTGTTACATGCCCTACCGCCACTCAATACCATGGCTTCTACTTTTATTAATTCTTTACCTTAACCTAAAATTCATCTCCAGCTTTGCTAATATAAAGGCTAGTGATCCAAGTGATGAATTTCCTACTTGACCACCCCGACTTACGGACAGCCACATTAACACTTCCATGCAGGTACAGTTCATCTGGCCTTGTGCTTCCTTTCTAGTGTGATAGCACTACTCTGACTTAGCATCAGTTCCAGCTTCTGGACAAGCCTCCCAAACAGAACCAAGATGTAAATAACAGACTTGCTGTCCTGGGTTTCTGTTTACTTCTGGTCTCTGCGTCACACAGGAGCTATGCATTCCAATTAGAGTTGGAGACAGAATCATTGCATGACTAGATTTTAAAAATGGGGACAAACCAGCATCAACAACCCAAAATCTGTTTACAACCAGCAAGGGCTAAAGCTAATTATGACTGCAATCCTATACACACTTACCTGAGAACACATCCCGTTGAGTAGTCTGAATGGAAAGATATGGAAAGGATTGGGCTGCAAGTCTACACAACACTTCCTACCATCCGTCTTAAGGTTATTATAAACTGCTCATAACTTTTGTTGCCCCTTATAAAGATACCATCATAAAGGAATTTGGGGGCGTTTGTCTTGTTCATCCTCCTTTCCGATCTGCTGCAAGGTTAAACTGAAGTTTTTCTGGCTTCAGCAGATATGGGAGCAGAAGATATGGGAGACATGCAATTAGCATCCTCTCCTATGGCATATGCAAAGTGAAAAGCGCCATCTCTGGATTGCAACCCAGTGGCACTCTCAAAAGGTTCAAGCGAAAAAGGCAGGATAGTTCATCCTTCTGGAGCTGGGCACTGTGAACACACCCAAGAGCTAAAATACACATCCAGACAAACCAGTCTGTTTCAACACAAGCCTACCCAAATCACATGTGGAGGAAGCACAAAGGTGTGCTGAACTTTCCCCTTGAACCTGCAGTCCACCTCCCAAGGTAATTTTCCCCCTACCCTAGCACCAATATCACAAGTGGGCATGGCTGGGGACAAAGAGCAGTTGACTGTGGGAAGAAGTTTGGCCCCCAGCCAATCCTTTATGTTTTCATTTGGATAGCCTACCCCATTGGCTCCAGATGATGGGGCAGACCCATATTTGAAGGCATGGGTCTGTCACATGTAGTTGGACCATAAAATCTGGTCATAAGCTCTCCACTTCCGCTAGCAATTAGTTAATCTTAATTGTCACCTGCTCCCATTTGAATGCTTCCTTATCAGATGAGTCAAATAGATGCTATTGATAAAGGCTCGTGTCAGAACTATGGACATTTGCGCACTCCCACATGAATGAAGACATTTCTATGTAAGTGTCATGTCATATTGTGATCCAGCCACTGGCCATGGAACTATTTCCATAGACTTCTCCAGGAAGTTGGTTGTATAATACAGATAACAACGAGAAGAAATAAGTGATCACAGCAGATGTACAAAAAAAACCCAGTTTATTAATGTTTAAAGATGTCAATAAATTTAACTGTACAAAGTCAGAAACATTTTAAATACTATTGTTTTAAAACAGAGAGAGACACCAAATTGCACTGAAAAATAATACTAAGTACAACAGTCTTATAAAAGCATCACTTCTAAATTCAACTGATATCTGTACATTAATCAGTTGTTTTCAGCTATCCTGCACATTACCACCATAGCAATGCTCTCAGTCACTAGTCTTCCACAGTGGTGTGTAGCAAAACTAGAGGTGGGTCCCGATCCAGAGGTGGGAACCAGTGCATTTTCTTTAGCTTTAAAACACACAGAGAGAGAAAGAGAGACAAAGATTTGTGGAGCGAGCTCCTAAAGAGAGCTTCCAAGCTCCTCCTTGGAAGCAGGCCTGAGGAGAGGGGGAGCAAGGGAAGCTCCCCAAGGCCCAGGACATGACAGGGCATGACAAGCTCCCCAGGGCCCAGGATACAACAAACTATACAGTACAAAACAAATTTAGGAAGGGGGAGGCCAATCAGGCATCTTGCCCTGGGCCCACTGCCAGCTCTCAGCAGCCCTACATGGAAGTGGTGCAACTTCTCTCAGCCCTTCATGGCAAGTTGCAGCTACAGTAGCATCGCTAATGGATCTGGTACCTGAGGGCAGAAAAATGTTAACATCTCCAGGGGATTAACACTCCCCAGGGGCCAGATGTGCAAAGCTCCCCCTGGGGGTGCACTTGAGGGGATCTGAGGTGCAGAGAGGCCACAAGCCACCTCAGAACTCCTCCTGGACACTTCTCCCAGTGCTGGCCCTCAGAAATGTGAGGGTGCAGGTCAGCATCCCCTCAAGGCATGGTACCCAGGGCAGTGTACCCCCTTAGGTACTCCACTGCACAGCTACAATTATCTTCTCCTATATAACTGTTAAAGGTGCAGGTGCTTTGACCATTAAGTTTCTTTACATCTGGTCATCTTAGAGAGAAAGAAGGATGTATATGCAGAAAATAATTTCAGCCAGGTTCCACATTGCAGGTTAGGACTGAAGGGTTATTAGGGCCCAAGGAAGTTGAAGGCTAGTGCCCCAGGGACAGGACAGCCACTATGTTGGTTAAGAGCGACACATTCAACCTGATATCATGTCAAACACGCATACCCACAGATTGCTACATAATTACATTCAGTTAATGCAGAGGAAACTTCTTGAAGGCTTTGAGAAAATAGAAACACCTTTTTAAACAGTTATGACCATTCTGGGACACAGAAGGATCTGAATGTGGAGCAGTGAAATGTAGACCATTGGCTGAGGCTACGTACATCCAGTCTCATAACCTTGTTCAAGCCATGAGAGCCTCAAACGCCTGAGAGCCATCATTTCCTGGCCTAAATTATGTCACAGGACAATTATGAAGATAAATGAGATAATGGTTGTTGACAGCGCTTTTTATATAGAGGTGCTATAAGAATTATATGCCCCTTTGAGTACAGCATATTTGTTAAGTCCGTTTCATCCCAAGGTTCCAATGAGACTTCTACTGCAGCGCCACATATTTCCACTGACTCCACTATAATCCTATTAAATTAAGCAAGATTCACTTGCAGCAAGCTGTGTGAAGCTGCAATCCTCAAACCAATCCTGCTGCAGCCCTCAGAGTCCAATTCTTATTGGCTGCCAACAGAAAGTTCTGCTCCAAAGTGTCACCTGCGCCTTGGCCAATATGGAGGCAAAATTATCTCCGTATTTCCCCAAACACTGTGACAAGTTTGCTTCCCCTGCTGTGTGGCAAGCTGGCTGTCATTCAGCATGACTAGGTCACAGTTTCAGGGATTTGCTGAAGTTCACATTCATCTTGGAAGACAGGAAATGTCTGTAGATCCCTTCACATCTCCCCCACTCACACCTGCATTCAATGGGTGTTGGGTTTACCAAGGTTTCAATCATTCAGACTTACTTAGGACAATCCTAAGCTTTCTCACCCTACAGACAAAAACAAGCTTCCAGGAAGGAATTTTTTTTTCTTCAAATCGCACAATCTGTGCTGTGCTGTCAATGGCACCCTAGTAAGCACCCCACTTTCCCCTTCTGACTTATGCCTTTTCACATAGCCCTTCTGGCTAGAGACATGAATAGACCCATCCCTATATGTTAGACTTCCCAGGGGCTTACACCTCCTCTTTGTGCAAGCTCCTAAGACGACGAGGTAAGATTACCCGAAGACATCATAGTCTCTGGAGAGTCGCCCTCATCTTTCTGCGGATGGGAAGAATTGTCCGACCTACTTCGGCTGAACTCTATCCCGCCAATGATTGGTCTCTTGAACTTGGTCCCAGTATCTGTGGTAGGACACTTACAACAGTACACAATCTTGACAAAGGCCCTTCGCATCTCCTTGTTGGTTAATGTATAGATGATTGGATTTGTAGCCGAGTTGAGAACAGCCAATACTAAGAAATACTCAGCTTTGAAGAGGATCGGGCAAGTCCTGACTTCACACCTCACATCCAGCAAGAGAAGGATGAACAAAGGAGACCAACAGGCAATGAAAACACTTAAAACAATGATCACCGTCTTCAGTAGAGCTAGAGATTTCTCTGAGCTCCTGCTGGCTTTGGCAACATTCTTCCGAAAGGTCAGCCTACGGCTCCTTGTCCTTACCAAGATGTAGATTCTGCAGTATAACACCACAATGGCCAACAAGAGGGCAGTAAACACTGTGGTACAGAAGAGGATGTAATGCTTATGGTAGAGAGGCAACACAGTGGAACAGCTTAAGAGGACTCCCATGCAGTTCCACCCCATAATAGGGAGACCTCCCAGTATCATAGAGATGACCCAGCAGGCACTGATTAGTAGAAAAGACCGGCAGCTGTTGCTGCCGTTATGGAGTTTCATCTTCAGCATTGTAATATATCTCTCAATGGCAATCGCCAGGAGGCTGAACACAGAAGCGGACAATGCCACAAACATGCTTCCTTCTCTAAGAAACCACTGGACAGGGGTGAGGGTGTAAGTCTTGTGCCCAGACAACAAGAGGTTGGCAATGTAAGCCACCCCAGCTAGCAAATCCGAGAGTGCCAGGTTCCCAATGAAATAGTACATGGGTCTGTGGAACTTCTTGGTTTTCCAGATGGTCAGCAGGACAAAGATGTTTTCTAGGATGATGAAGCAACAAATGATGATGAAGACCACTGAAGAGGCTTTGATTCTTCCATTGTCCACATTCTCATTTAGCTTCCCTGTGAAGTTGTAATGTCTGGGAATGATGGCATTGTTGAGGTAGTCACTAACTGTATTGAGGACCTTCATATGGAGACCACCAGTTGAGTCCATGGCTCCAGCCTACAGCAGTTCTCCTGACAGCAGCCAAGAGGCGACAAAGAGCAAGAATTTCTCCAGCTGCTCTGGCTGCAACGTCCAAATGTCTGCGGCTCCAACGTCTAGCACCTTCTGGGTAACCTCAGAAACCACTCTCCTGAAAAGCAGGAGACAAAGACAAAACAAAGTTAGAGATATAGTTTTTGCAAGTCAAAGCCAACATTCTGAAACCCAAATCCTAAATCCTGCAAGTTTGCTCTATTCAGAATTATGCAAGTTACATATCAGCAATGCAAATGAGGTTTGATTCTACACATCCTTCAGAGCTGAACTGTTAAAGGAATGCCATCCTGCCTCATGTCTTAACATTGCAGTAACAGAGGAATAGTTACAATAAACCAGACCAACCCCCATCTAATCCTAAGCACCTTTGACAGATGTCGCCTTCGCATGTTAAAGAAAACACAACATACAGCTTTAGACCTCATTGTCTAAATAACTTGCACTCTCAATGTACTTGCAAGATGCACCAAATACCGCAATGGAAGCCAGCTTACAATGAGTAGCAAAGCAATTCAGTCTTCTGTCCTTTAGTACAATCTCGCTCAGATTTGTGACCAAAATCATTACAAGACAGTCTGTTGATGTCATTGAACAGAAGTACCAAAACCAGTTGCAGACACCGAATTCAAACGCTCAGCACAAGCTCCACTGTCAATCTGAGAATCACACAAGTAAATGAGAGGAGATAGGAATTTTGCAGCAGATGAAACATCCATTTTGCACAAGTTCCCCCCACACCCCCGTCCTACAAGAAGTCCAAAGCTTAATTTCTAATCCAAGTCATCTCAAGTTCTTAACACAGAAAACTATTGCAGCTTAGATGGCTCAGACTGTAGAAGGAAAATGGCTTGTGTGTGTTCTGCATATCCAGAGGTGAATTTGCATGAGAATCACTTTGTAGGGAAGACCTCATTATTTCCCTTTATTAATGAGAGTCTGAACAGGTTCCAAGAGGACTGTAACTGGTAAACAGGAAAGTTGCCCTCCAGTACCGGTATGGACCTAAGCAAAAGTTTTACCAGTAAAAGTATCAGTAAAACAAGAGGAAGGAGCTAGAAGAGAAATCTTCCTGGCTATTTCTACATGACAGGAGTTGGACAGAATGACTCTCAGTTCCTTTGGCTGCCGTCCTGCATGCAGTTTGGAGATAAAGTCCCATAAATCAATAAAATTTAAGTGGCCAAACATGCCTGTACACTGGTTTTGCAGTCCACGATTAAATTGCCAGGAAAGAACATGGGAGAGAATATGTGGTATATAGACTGTTAACAGCAAAGACACTCAGTCATCACACAGTTTTAATACGATCAATCAACCTGACAGAGGAAACGGCTTTGCTAAGACTTCTAAGGAAGGCAAAAATGAAGCTTGTTCCTTTTGCATCATGTCCTCCACACAAGAAGTTCAAAGCTGCATTTTTGCCTCACCTATGAAGAAGCGCTGGCTAAAAGATACCGACTTGCCCAAGAGTACCAGTGACAGACAGCCAGTTCACAACCTACTTTATACACAATGTACCAGAGTTTAAATAGCGAGTGCACACTTGGCCAGCCAACTGTAAATTCTGTATACACGTTTAAATGTCTGAGTTGCCCTGCATTAAAATACTGAAGCAATGGTTCGAAAAGAATCAGACCTTCCACATCTGGGTATGACACCGCTACGCAGGTATCTTGTCATTGAACTGGGGCAGTCTTGTAACAGGGTTTCAAAAGTCAAGGTCAAATTCTGTTAGAGCAAGGCTTTGAACCTCCTTAAGCCATTTCAGCCCAACGTTGCATATACGCAACAGGGACCAAATGTGTACACCTGTGGGCCGGGGAGAAATGGGTTAATCCACTTCCAAAGCCAGCGCTGAAGCCCTTACAATGCACATATTGCTAGCCATAATGGGTGACAAACAGGATTTTACAAAACTTTAGAGGGAATTGGGGGCAGAGAGAAAGAAGACCTGCTGTCCCTAGGCTTAAACTGCACATTCCACTGAAGATCTGAACAGGAGTAGCCTAGCCACAGACAAGCTGGACATATGATTGAGGAGATTGTACTCTGAAAAATTCCTGATCTTGAGGAGAGTGTCTATGCAGGATGCACAAAACTTGTCCACATGCTGGCCCTGTTCTGATTTTCACTTGAATGTGTGGAGGTTGAAAGTGTGGGGTCAGGTGTGATTCCAATTTCCCTGCACTAAACGCATAACTGCAAGAGCACTTGGAAATTTAATCCTAGTAACCATATAGGTGAAAGCACCCTGGAGATCATTAGCCCCAGTTGACTGAGACAAGATCTCCCAAACCGTTTTAACCCATTGTTGCCCACCCACAGGTGTGTACACATTTGGTCCCTGTTGCGTATATGCAACGTTGGGCAGAAAAGGTTTAACTAGCTCCTGCAATTAAGGAAAAAGCGGAAAGAATTAGGACAGACTAGTGTCCGAGGCACTGAGAATTCAGCAAACAGATTCAAGCAAACCATTCTCCAGTTCTCATGGGGGACAGGGAATGACCCAACCACATCACCCAACAGTGACTGGGTGAAAATTCCTTCCATCCCTTTAGGTGGCATCATTTTAAACTGCAAGCTCAAAAACCAAGCTCTCATCCCCTAGTCCTTCAATCAGCTTGGCAATGGTTGGTTAGAAAGTGAACTTTTCTCAAGCTGTGCCTACCCTCCAGTTCCTAAGAAGAAAAGTTAGGGAAAAGATTTTAAAAAGAAACCACCACCACCCCTCCTCCTCTCCTGTACAGCACACTAGTATTAAATCAGTGCTATTGAGCCACCCCAACCGTGGCTTTCATCATGTAAGGCTAAACCAGAGTTAAGACAAGCTGGAGTTCTTTAAAGAACTCTGTTCCCTTGATGCCCCATCTTAAGTTATGCACTGAATAGCTGTTGCCTCAAGTGCTCTTTTCTCCTTATTAGCTCCATTAATCTTCCATTCTGCACACGTGCATCACCTTTCCAATGGACCCCGTGTCCTCAGCCTAAGTCCCCACAGCCCCTTCTAGTTCGCCTCCAGGGTGCAATAGCTCTTTCCCGCAAGTCCGCTACCATCTGCCTGCAAAGCCCGATCCCGGCTTGCAGGCAGGGTTCGGAAATCAAGCAGATCTTGCAGATCAGGTCCAGCACAGTCATGGCCAGAAGCGCTTTGCGCACCCTCAGTTGCTAGTCCTCCGTTCTGGAGAAAGCCGATGACATCCTGTGCTTTTCATTCCACAGCACTCCAGGGGCACTGACTGCTCCAAGTTCCACTTTCTGCCGTTCCCCACCAATTCCTGGTGGGGGGGGAGCCTTCTGCCCCCTCGGCTGGTCGCCAGCTGCAGCCTCCCTCCAACTCCCGTCGGGCACAGCAGCTTCTATATGACCAACTTCCTTTAAACCCCGCGCGTTTCCCACGTTCAGCAGAGACGATCGGGAGTGGCGGTGGCCAAGCCCAGCTCCCCGCCAAGCGCACCTGAGGGATACACGTGTTTGCTGCATGCACACGTCAGAGCGTGCATCGACTCTCCCTCCAGCGCAGAGTGCACACACCCCCGTGCCTCCTGTCCTCGCGTCCCTTGCCCGACCCAGATCCCTTCCCAGGCTCTTACCGCGCTCAGGCAGGACGCCGATCTCTCCGAAGGGGACTGCACCATCGCCTGCGCTTCACATGGTCGTGCCTGGCCCCGCAGCCTCCCCACTTGCACAACAAAGACGGGCTGCTGCTCCTTGCAACCGCTTCCCTTCGCCAAGTGGTCTCCACCCCGCCAGTTTCCTTTACTCCCCCTCCGCTCCCTGCAGAGAGCGCTTAAAGTGCGCTCCGCTTAACTCTTGCGGAGCCGCGCCAGCGCCAGAGATCGCGGGAGCGCATGGCTGGGGCGCACCGCCTGGGCACGCACTCCTCTCCCCGGCTGAGCGGATTCCTGGGCGGGACGCGGCGACGGAAGGGTTAACACCTGTTTCCTTCCCCTCTGCCTGCCTGCCGGGTGGCTGGCTGGCTACTGGCGCAAAAAGTGGTGCCTGGCTGGCCACCTCCTTTTATGCAGCGCGGGACGCACATGGAAAGGGTGGGGGAGAGCCCAATAGCAGGATGGGCCGGGCAAGGCTCCCGCGGTGGGCCAGGCATGCATGGGAGGAGTGTGGGCAGAAGGGGACGCACTCTGATCTTGCAGCGGGCGTGGGGGCACCTCACACCGAACCGCGGGCTCCCCTCCCTATGGCGCAGATTTCACACTCCGGCCCAAGTCACCGCACCACCAGGAGCTCTCTTCACAGCAGGGGCGATGCTAAAGCATTCACAGCCCAATCCTATGCATGCCTACTCTGGAGTAAGTCCCACTATAGGCCATGGAGCTTACTCCCGGGTAAGTGTGGATAGGGTTGCAGCCACAGTTTTGCAGGGGAGGCTCCCTGGAAAACTTAGTGGTTTGCACCCTCTCTGGCTACGCCAGCCAGCTCCACCTCCCCTTTTTCTAAAGCCGTTTCTGCCCAACATTGCATATATGCAACAGGGATCAAATGCATATACCTGTGGGCTGGGCAGAAATGGGTTAGCCAGCTTCCAGTTCCCTGCATTCAAGAGCACCTTCATCTGCAGCTGATGACACCCATCCCCAATACCTAGAAATTTGGCAGCTGATTTATGCCGATCTAGCTACTGTTAGAGAGTGAAAAGCAAGCTGTGCCAGTTTTTTCCCCCTTGATCAATTGGCAACCCTATCATGTACAGCATACCTGAAACTGCCCTTTCTCAGAGGTCAGCTGCTAGGGCTTCTTGCAGTTGGGGTGTTTGGATCAGATAGGACTGGATAGGATCCCTGTCTGAAACTCTTGCCAGTCCTGTACAACTATGCTGAGCTAAATAGAACAGGTGTCCCCAAACTAGGGCGGGGGAGAGGGCTACATAAGGCCTATCACAAGATTTTTATCTGGCACACAGCAACTAGGTTTTTTTGTCAGAACATTTGCTAATATTTGACATTTTTACTCTTTACACATCATTTCTTAGTGTTTAATCACACACGTGTGTGTGTTTCTTAAGCACAGCATGTTTCTTTGTAATTGTCACATTTCACTTTTGTTCTGAATCTTATGGTGCTGATTACAAAAAATATCCAAGAAAAACTTATTCATTCATTTATAAAACACTTTTTCTGGCCTGCAAAAATGTGTAAAATATACAATGTGGCCCTTGTACTGAAAGGTTTGACGATCCCCGAGTTAAACATCTTCGTATGTCTGTAGATGCACAGCCCAATTCTATGCATGTCTATTCAGAAGTAAGTCCCATTAGATTCAATGGGGCTTACTCCCAAGAAAGTGTGGCTAGGATTGGGCAGGCAGTTCTCTACAGATAACACTTTCAGTATGAAATGAGAGAACTGTTCTCACTGTTCTCTCATGTATGTCTCTCTATGTCTACAGTATCTTTATTTTATGGTGTTCATATGGGTTGCATCTTGCATCATAGACAGTCATGCCACAGTCTTGCCACAGTACATGTGAGTCTGGAAATCCACCACTTACTCTGCCCCTGTGCTTACCCTTCTCAAATTCCACACTTCTCAAATTCCACAATCTTGCCTTGAGAGCTGTGAAAAAGAGCGGTTCACGAGTGTCAAAAGAGTGCCAATTTTTTTCTTATCCCCCTTACTGTATAGGCATGAGACAACATGGTTAAGAGGATAGTAACTGATGTGTGCTATATGATCTTTAGCAAATTGTCCTTGTAGGTGAATGCAGGGGAGATGCCCCACAGCCATTCACACACTGACTGGGTCGCAACTTGCTGTTGGACAGTGCAGAAGCACACAGCTTCATAAAGGGTCAGAGGGCCCCCCGTTCCATCTGCCTTCGCAATATGGCAATTGATCCCTGCAGAGAGAGAGAGAGGCACAGAGCCTTGCCAAGCCATGGTCATTGCATGACTTTACTGGGACACAGTATCATACCCTGCAGCTGTACTGAGCTCAGCTACTCTGAAAGCCAGCAGCACAGTCCAAAAGAAATAAAATTTAAATGGATGGATGAAGCTAAGGGATAAGGCCAGGCCTGCTTGTCCAGCCCCAGCCATGAACATTTGGTTGGGAGAATGTAAGAATGATCATGGCCTTCTATCCTGGATGACAGGCATAAGGAATACTTTCTGTTTTCCCTGCACCCCTTCCCTCTTCACCTGGGAAAACCAGCTCCTACCCCAAACTCAGAAGGTGGTTTCCAGAGTAGCAGTCACTTCCTTCTCACTTCTTGATGCTAGTTACTGGATTAGAGAAGGAAAATGTGTTGTGATGTTTCTCACCTTCCAACCCCAAAGCTTCCTCTTTAAAAAGTAGGGGGAGGCAAGCAATATTTTTCCAATGTGCATTGGCTCACCCCCTTCAAAGCCAGCTCCAGATCAATGACTAGCAATGTATCCACTATGCTTTGCTTCCTTTCCTTCCTGTTAAAATGAATGGTTTTGTTTTTCTGTCACTGTCCCCCATGCACAATTTAGAGGTATGCTTATGATGGATGATGGATGGATGATGGCAGCCTTCAGCCTTGAAAGACTATGGTATAAGCCTACAGCACCTGGTATTCCCAGGCGGTCTCCCAAGGCTACACCAGCATGCTTCCACAGCAGCCAGGGCACAAGTGAATCAACAATCTACAACCAAGTCAGGCAGAGTATTTCTCTTGCTTGACTACTTGGGGAGGTCTCCTCCCTCCCAGGGCCAGCTTTAAGCTAATTGGACCAATTGCTCCTAATTGGGCCACACACTTGGGGGGGAGCCCTCGCCAGCTTAATCTAATCTTGTATGCAATTTTATTTTAAAATACGATTAGATCTCTTTGGTCCATTAGCTCACCTGCACTTTTAAAGTGCACATTTTTTATTTCTTTTCATTCTACCATAAAGATATAAAGTCTATACTAGATTTTGTTTATGTCTCTAAGATTCTACAGACCTTGGCTTGAACCTGGGGCCCCACAAAAATGTTACCAGTTGGGCCCTGCAGCTCCTAAACCTGGCTCTGCTGCTTCCTCTTTAAGCTGGGGAAAGAGAAATGCTTGATCCCCCAATTCAACATAGAATGGAGGTAGAATAGTTGCAGCCACTTTTCTGCGCTAGTAAGCACATCTTACTAGCCTGTCCCTGTATCATTCTGTTCTGAAGAAACTGAAATTGCTACTAAACTATCACCACTCAAGCTGGGCATGTGAAGGGAGACTGCTGCCAGGCAGGCCATGATGATAGCCATATCAGAGCTCATGTGATGGGAGTGTGGGTCATAAGAATCATCCTGGTGGACCAGACCAAGGATTCGGCTTGATCAGCAGCCTGCCTTTCACAGCAGCCAGCCTCTGGGAAGTCCAGAAACAGGGAATAAAGAAAGTAAACCCTCTCCTGCTATTGCTCCCAGGCAGCACATGACTATCATGACTAGGATCAAGAGTGGACCACATTCAACCACTGCTTTAATTTTAACCTCTTTAAGTGGTTTAAGTGCTTTAACCACTGTTTAATTTTTAACAAATTAAAAAAATGAATAAATAAAACTAAAGCCTATGGACCCAACAAGTAAAAAGAAAAAGTTCTTTACCCTTCCATGCTGCTCTATACTTCTCCAGCACATTTAGTGAGTTAAGCAGCACATGCGTGTGCATGCACACAGGGAGGGAGGGAAGGAGGGAGAGAAAGGGGGTCATTACAATACAAAGGAAGCAGCCAGCAACCAATTTGCTGCAATCATGGCTGACTTGAAAAACAGACAGAGTGCCTGTGTCAGCAATCTCTGGGGAGGCATAGGGAAGAGTTGCCTCCAGAAGATTAGGTTGTAATCATGACTGGCTTCCAATTTTTAAAAAAATAGCAGGACATCTGCATCGGCATGCTCTGGGAAGGCAACAGGAAAAGTTGCCTCCATTATGTGTTAAAAAAAAAAAACCATGAAAAAAGCAGAAAGCCTGCACAATGGACCTTCTCTAAAGCACCAGAAGAGGCAGCTTTGCAGTTGCCTCATGGGATATGTTGCTGAGCTCTCCCTAGTTCCAAGTGTGGGAAGAGGTAAGTTTTTGTTTATTGGGGGGGGAGGGGTGTGTTTTTCAAGGAAGGTAATGAGAGAGATTGAGCTTAAGGGGGGAGTGTTTATTCATGTGACTGTGCCTCCCTGGGCCTAGATCTCACTGCACATCACTGAATCCCACCACAAATTCTGCCACCCTCCCACTCTGCTGCTCATCCCTCTCCCTTTGCCAGGGCATTCGCTCACACTCTGCCAAGCACACACCACTAACGGTGTATGTTGGGGGGACCCACTGGCCTACCTGCCTGGTGACCCAAATCTTGTGCACACATGAAGAGATCCTCTGAGTCCACTCCTCCTCCTTTCAAAGTGGTGCCCTCTTATATTTAGCAGGGGGAGAGCAACTGTCCCTCTTCACCCCAGCATGGTATCTTCTTCAGTGGCTTTTACTGGTGTCACTTCTGGGTTTGTTTGTTTTTTAAGATTTTGAGCCCTTTGGGGACAGGGAACAATTAACTGATTGGTTCTACTAATGCAAATTGCTTTTGTGAATTACTCCTGTTGAAAAGCAGTATATAAGTATTCTTAATGATAATCATAGGAATCTGGAAGGATAATAAACAACCCTTAACTATGTGCTAATAATATCACACACATGGTTTAGGTGAGCGTTGTTCTTGTTCTGTTAAATGGATAGCCTGAATCATGCACTCTTCTTGCCCGTTGACACCATGACAAAGTACATCACTTATGCTTTTATTTTTACAAACCATTCAGTTTCAATTGCTCCACACCTCTTTCTGAATGACTCAGACAAAACTGTTCAGCACTCATTAGCTCCTGGATCACAAACACACTCAGGTTTTGACTAGTCATAGATGGGGCTTAATGAGAGAACCGTTAAATTGCAGCTGTCAGAGGGGAAGGCACAGAGAAGAAGTCATCGCTGGGAGCCTAGCATACGTGCCTTTGCAACCGCCTCGCCATCCCAGGCCGCTCGTGTATTAAAGACAACGGAAAGGAAGTGAGCTAATAGGTAAAGAGAACAAACAATATGTTCCTTTCTTTGTGAAGCTTGTTCTGAGATATCCTGCTCAGGGACTAATATGTCAGAGTAGCATTCCATAACTGAGGAGCTCGAATGATTCAAGCACCCGGAAATGGGAAAGAAAGGTCTCGTTTGAGGAGAACAGACCAAAATTCAGCCCAATGCTGTTGTGGCAACATCCAAGGCCACATTCCTGCGAACAGCATTACATACTCCTGTAGGGGCAATTGGAACAGAAGTGGGTGTGATCATCTCTGAGCAGTTCACAAACTTTTTTTATGCAGGTCGTAGTTATTCATTGCAAAAGGAAAGGCTCGAAAGTCCACATTTTGTTTTTTTATTACATTGCATGTTCTCAGTTATAGCACCAAATCCTAGTTTTTTTTTTTCTTTCTGACAGCTTGTATGTCCATTACTTTTGTGAAGCCTCAATGACATGCAGTGGTGAAACACCCAGGAACAGCCTCGGTGAATCTACAGCCTTGGTTTGCAGAGATCCAATGCTGCCAATGCATTCTTTACAAAAAAAAATATGCACACTCCCAGCGTGCTCCACTGTTTGTTCTGTTTGTTTCAATACGTGGTGGCGGATGGGTAAATGGAGGCAGGGTGGGCAAGTTCCACCTTCTTGCCTGCGTGACCTTCTAGTTAGGTGGACAAGAAAGATGTGGTAGCGCCATGGAGTGGCGTGGAGCAGTGCTTCTTGCAATTCTGCCACCATGATTGCTTGCGAGTAGGAAGAGGATGGCAGAGCCCGTTGAAGTGGCTGGATGGACAGCAGGCTGGAGGGGGCCAGTTCTCTGTGCCCCTCAAGCTGCCGCTTGAACCAGTCATTTCAGTCAGCCTCATGCTGGGCCTGCACTGATCATTTGCATTTAAAACAGAGAGGGTGTTGTCTTTTAAAGGGAGTAATGAAACCCTTTTCCTGCTGTTGCCCCATCCCAAGTCCTCCAGCCTCTTTTATGTCTGCTGTTGGGAGGAAAACTGCCTGGGAGGAGGAAGGCCTGCAAGGGGGGGGGGACACTGTGGACAGCAGCAGAGTTTAGCACATCTGCTTTACAAAACACCCCTCACTTCACACATGAATGGATTAGGCCTACATTTAAAGATGCATGTCTACCACTATCACATATAGTTTGGGCCTGAGTATTTATGGAATGGGGTTGCACCAGTGTTCTGGAAAGCTACTAAGGAGGACATCATTAGCGATAAGCAATACATCCTTCTTAGAACTACAGATTACTGAATACAAAGAAGGCTCGTATTCTAGCATTTCCTATCAATGCTCACTCATTCTTGGGCCATTTAAAAATTAAAAAATAAAATAAAAATAAAAGTTTTTTGAAGGCTGTGTGCTGTCCATTTCACAGCACTGCTGATGTACTTCTGTTATTATTTTAAGCAGTTCTGAATTGCTACCGCATGCCACTTTAATCAGTATTGCATCGTACTGTACGATATTGCATTGTACTGGGGCAAGCATAAACATAGCACTGAAAGAAAAGTCCATATTTATCCTCAGAAGAGGATATTGGAGCCATAACCAAAAGATGCGTCCCAGTCCCAGAAATATCACATGGAAGACTAATCAAGTTGATCCACAAGTAGCGCAGTACGGTGGGATCACTGATTCTTCTGCAGTGTGACAGGAGAGACATGTATCCCCAAACACTCAGGCGCGCAGGCCAATGAACTGTGACTAGAGAAGCGTGCCTCTCCATCCCTCTTTATATATATGCATTGCAGCAAATGTCAAACACACACTGTTGCAGCATGAAGTGTGAGCTGGCACTTAAAGCCAGCTCACTTTCCTGGATGTGACATCAGCACTTAAATCAGGAAGTTTAACCCAATGCTTACACAACCAAGCCCTCCCGCTGCCTTTGCAGAAAACAATGCTCTGAGATCCAGATGTGCTGCTAACTCTTTTCCAATGCTTACCATTTTTAGGTCAGTTTTGAAGATTTCATCATTTCCTCTAAAGCCAAGATACAAATACTGATTGTCTAAGTGCTCAAATTTACCAGCCACATCACCCCAGTATGCTCCAAGACTGCATTGATCCAGAAATCTATAAATGGAGCAGTCTTGGAGCATACTGGGGTCAATCAGTGCAAGTAGAGCACATGCTCTGACCAGAACAAAGAGTGGAGGAAGGTTCTCCTGAACATCAAAGTTTAGCTATGGTCATTCCGCAGAATGCTTCAATACTATGTGACTGCCCAACACAAGGAAAATTCAGATAATGGCTTGACATGATTTGGGAAAACAGATATATGTGAACCGCAGGCCAAAGCTGGAAACACTGTGCCAGATCTAAGGATTGTAATAGTGCTACTGTAGATTTGAAAAAGTTACAAGAAATGCCTAATACAGGGAATTCTCAAACTCTTTACCTTGGTGACCCACTGTGTCATCCAGACTAGGATGCTACAACCTGGAAGTATTACCTGCTTCATTCGCTGTGTCATGCTGTGGGAACAATCCTAGCCAGGTCTACTCAGAAGTAAATCCTATTTTGTTCAATGGGGCTTACTCTCAGGAAAGTGTGGTTAGAATTGCAGCCTCTGTTACTCAAAGTGTGTGTCGCAACCCACCGATGGGTTGTGACCCAATTTTTGGACCAGGAAACTGCAAGGCAGCCCAGGGTGTGACAGAGCCAATGAAGGTCATGCATCATTTCATCATGCAGCTTCCCGGTTGTGGCAGGCCCACAACCCACAAAAAAAATCACGTTGTGACCCACTGGTGGGTTGCAACACACATGGCCCAATCCTATCCAACTTTCCAGCACCAATGCAGCCACAGTGCAGCCCCAAGGTAAGGGAACAAATGTTCCTTTACCTTGAGGAGGACTCAGATTTTCCCCACACCACAGAAAACAGTGCATGTCCCATCTGCGCAGCTTTATCAGCACTGGAAAGTTAGATAAGATTGGGCCCACAATTAGAGAAACACTGGCTTTAGGGCCCAATCCTATCCAACTTTCCAACACTGATGCAGCCCACAATACTCTCTTGAAATAAGGGAACAAATATTCCCTTGCCTTGAGGAGGCATCCATGAGTATCCCTCCACCACAGAATGCTGCACATATCCCATTGACAAGGCTGCATCAGCACTGGAAAGTTGGATAGGATTGGGCCCTTAGTGAATTTACTCTGTACTGCCATAAAAAAGTAGAAGGCTGCATCTATATTTCTAGAAAAAGCCCTGGTGTGAAAGACCAACCATTAACATACATTAACATATATTACATAACATACATTAACTCCTTCCCTCAATGGTACAACAAATCCATGAAGTTTTTTTTTACCCCTGCTCAGTACTCATTGACACTAAATGATGATCTCATATCAGGGCAGGAAGTTTTGTGAAAATGTCACCACATGAGTGTCCTGAGATCCAGTCATTTGCTTCTTAATGAGGCATCATGTGGAAAAAGTAAGTCCCCTAGGTGCTGCAGTGACTGTCAGCCCAATCCTATCCACACTTTCCTGCAAGTAAGCCCCATTGAATGTAATGGGACTTACTTCTGAGTAGATGTGCATAGGATTGGGCTGTGTGAGTCCTCAAATCGGCTAGAGGCCCAAGATTACTTTCTCTTCTTCTATCTTGACCCTCCATCATATTGCTTACTTTCCTTCACAGTAATTCAGCACCATGCTTGTTTTTCGTTTTGTTTTTGCTAGAATAAAGCAGGAAACTCACGCAAGGAATGTCCATTTTCTAGGGGAGGAAGGCTCTCCCTTTGCCTGATCTGCAGGGAAGAAGCAGAGGGGGGAGCTACAGTTGCCACTGCAGAGTGGGGACACACACAACACAGTCACAACAGCACCTCAGAGGGTCCTTTCTATACGATGCCTTGTTATGAGGTAATTCTCTGAATAGTGGCCAAGTGGAGGGCCTGTTCCTAATAAGAATGTTTAATTAAAAGAACTTCCATGAAGCAAGCTCTACTGGTTAAAATAGTTTTACTGCCAGTAAAATTTGATTGCATTGATGTAATTGCAGTATCTGGTTCTAATCTGATTTAGTTATTTTCATGCAAGGACTATGTGTAGACAAGACCTTAAATTAACCAGACCAGCACATTTCCATCAATCCAAAGGCAAACTTCATATGCTTCACACATGGCTAGAATCATGGGGCTGAATTTGCCTTCTGCAATGTCATTTTTATTCAGAGCTACGTGGCATGGAGAATGAATGACTCACAATTTTCTGCAATGATATTTTCGTGGGACTGGAAAATGGGAATATTGGACTACCTGAAATAATTAACAAAGAAGCAAAAGATAAGTTTGTGCATGAAAAGCTCAGTAACAACGTATGTCCTTCCAAGCATCTCTGAATGCGTTAAGCAGAATTGGGGAGGTAGGCTGGGGAGGGAGGGCGGGAGGTAGTCCTGTGATCTTCATGTTTTGAATCCTTGCAACTGATTTTCTTCTCCATGATGGCTAGCTAACATGAATCAGCTTTCTGTTGTTCATGGAGACTAAACATTCTAGATATTCTTTTTCAGATGAAAATCAAAGACCTAGAAAAAACACAAAAGGAAAATGTTCATAGTAAACATATAAAGCTATAATATTGCTGGTACAAGGCAACAGTAAACCATAACCTTGCAAGCCTTTTTAGGCTGGGCCAAACCCTGCGGGAAGCTGCATCAAGAGTATTAAACCTTCCTAAGCATAGCTATTTACACACTTGGAATCTTGCCTCAAAAGCTGAGATTCCTCTTGAGAGGAATTATTCTTTTGTGCACACTGAAGACTGTCTTGGTTGTCTGTTCTGTGAAATGCTGAAAGTTGCTGTTATATGAAGGTGGGTAAGCAGGGCTGGCATCCAAGGTTGGCCAGGTTGGGCACTAGTCCAGATCACCCTGGGGGCCTACCTGAAGGCCGTGTACCCAGTGACACACAAAACAGAACTCTCCTCCATCTTTTGCCTTGAGTTCCAAGTTCTCTTTGCTGCTCCGCTGGGCATCACTGTGGCTGCTACCTTTTCCTCTCCCATTGACCAATAAGTGCCCCCAATGCTTAACAGGTGATGGGGGGACCAGCAATTCCAGCAGTAATGGAGCTTCATTTTACAATTCCAAATGCTTCACCCCTAACACTGCATCAGAGTGGGGAACACAGAATTTAAACATGAAGCCCTGCCAAAAGAGGACAGTCCATGTCAGCCCCCCCCCCAATCACAGGAGCCACAGCAGTCCTAACTCTTTGAGCAGTGCTCCATGTTAAAATGTCAGTTGCTTCATAAAAGGAAGAAAGGCCCTTCCACAGTGGTTCCCATCTTGGGGGTCATGATCCCCCAGGGAAACCAGAACCAGTTCATTCCCCCTTAAGGGGAGTGGCTGACTGTGGCGACAGCAGCACATGTGTACACCGGGGGACCCAGCACAGGCCTTGTGCCCATGGGTCCCCAAATATCTGCCACGGACACAGTGGTTAAGCAAGTTACTGAGCCTCCCTCACAGATTTCACAGGGGCTGCAAGATTATGCGCCAACAAATCCACATTTGTCACGAATGTGGCACGGGCGTGCGACATTTCCCAGAAGCTTGAGAAGTGTGCTCAAGGAAACCTCAAAGGTATGTTTCCCAAATGAAGGTCTTTGTATCAGACCCATACAGAACTGAGGCCCACAGAACATGGAAAAGAAGAAGGGGCATAGCCTTCAACCATTCAGTGCACTGCAGAGATATCCAACGGGGCCGTGTGCCTTGTTTACATCAGCAAGAAAGTTTTCACCCAAGAGCAGAGTTTAGAAAAGACTGAGTGAACGTCCCTGGCTTTCCTGCCAAAGTGACGCTATAGTACCACTTTAAAGGGACGCAGGCTGGTGTTTACCACAGCAGAGCAGTCCAGTTGTACATTTATTTTGAAGTTGAGGGCTTCTGAACTTATAATTACAGCAGCCTGTTTACTGCCTATATAGCAGTGACATAATTACCTTCGAGCTTAGGCTGTGGGCAGGGAAAGGAGCCGTAGCAGCTTCAGCTCTCTGCAATCAAACGCACAGCTTGGTCAGAAATGCCTTGTGTATGCATTTTATAGCCACCATCGGCATTTCTCAACTGGAGGATTCCGAGATGCCTTTCACCCAAATAATAAGCAAGCTGCAGTCAAGAAAACAGACCATCATAAAAGGCTGAACAAAAAGCAAAGAATTTTTTTTCTTTTCTTTTTTTAAAAAGACAGACTCTGCTCAGACCCAACAGATCCAACCAGACAGGAAACTCTCTGCTGGGCAGGCATGAGAAAAGGCCTCACCCTTCCCCTTCATTTTTTTTTTAATTTTTCACTTTTTTATTATTTCAAAGAGGTTTCCATTCCGTTACTGTAGAGTGTTCTAGCAAAATATGCTCGATTGTGGCTCGAGTGCTCACAGAACTGGGATCCCCAGTGCATCTCATCAGGTGCAACAACTCAAGCAAAGGGGGTTTTTCCCTAAAAGTTCTTTTTTTGTCTATCTGCATAAAGGACTCTCAATTTCACCCCTGGGTTGTCCAAAGAAGCGATGTGAACAAGCACAGTTCACTTTCTACAGTTTCCATATGAGGTCAATTTAACTAGTGCCCCAAACGCCACTTTCTGCAATCATGCCAGGCTGGCTCCCTAAAGTCATAGCGCACAGGCACATTTATTCATCATGTCTCTTCGGCTGCAATCCTAACCATACTTTCCTTAGGGTAAGCCTCATTGAACAAAACAGGACTTACGTCTGAGTAGACCTGCTTAGGAATGTGCCCATAGGCACTTAATTTGGGAAAAACACACAACACAAAAACATGTTGTTGACAATTAATGGCTGTCATGATCTTTAGGAAACCCAGCTGCAGAAGAATTCAGCCAGTTCAAAATGTATGAGAATCTGGTATGGCTAATTTTAAGTTGGCTACGGGATAGAGAGAGGCTAATTTAAACCAGTCCTTCTGTGCCAAAGCTAAGCAGTAACATACATGTATACAGTATTACGAATATACCACTAGCCAGTTTCCCACATTCCCTCTTTAACATGCTCTGAAAAGCTCAAGATTCAGTCACACGCTCTACCAGTCATTCTTACTTTTTAGCATTGGGACCCACTTTTTAAAACAATACTCTGACAGAACCCACCTAACTTCACAAGACTTTTTAAAAAAGTGGTCTTTAACAGTGTTTCTCAGACTGTGGGTTGGGATCATGTTCCAGATAAAGTGTGAGAGAAGAAGCATGACTCTTGTGCATATTCTCTTTGCCACATTTCCCGGTTCTGCTTGAAGGAGGGACATGCACATAACCTAGTGGCTGGTGGTATATGTTTTGTCTCTGCATCAGGAGAATGCACCCTTTGGACAAGACACACATGCCTGAGGAATAAGGATACACAACCCATGCTATTGTATTTCTGGATCACCAAAAGGAGCTCTAATAATGTCTTCTGTGCTAAAGAGCAACACTTCTGAATGCTGATCATAAGAATGCATAAGAAAGGGTGTGATCCTATCCTGCGCTGGAACAGGCAAGCCAAGAGGCTTGCACTGTATCCAGCGCAGGATAGGGGCCATAAGCAGCTCAGCCCAGAGGCAAAGGGAAACATTTTCCCTTACCTCTGGGTGAGGGTCACTGGTCCCTATGGGTCTCCTCGGACTTGCGCCACCTCTTGAAGCCGCTCTGTTCTGCCTGGGAACAGGGGTTGGGATCCAGCATAACTGCTGGATCCCAGCCCTACCTCCTGCTCCCTGCCTGCCTGCCCGTCCCCAGGGCCACCCACCCAGGAACACCTCCTTCCCACCTCCATCCCACCCACCCCCTACCTCAGAGTCTTGCATCGACTTAGTCATGCCAATGCAAGGCACTTGGAGGAAGCCGGTGCAGAGACTTCCGTCAGCCTCCGCAGGCCGGCACTTCTCTGAGTGCTACCCGGCTTCCCCTCAAGGAGGGGCAAACGTGGTTTATGGCATGTTTGCGACCTTCTGGGCTGGCACAAGGGACTTGCGCCAGCCCAAGTCAAGGGCTGGATTGCACCCATAGTCATTTTAAAATGAACCGGAGGTCTTTTCCAACACAATGCTTTGCTGTGGACACTTCAATAGTACATCTTTCAGTTTTGAAAACATCCTTGCAGCTCCATCCTATGTATATTTACCCAGAAATATTCAGTTTATATTTACCCAGAAATATTCAGCCCCATTCAGTTCTGTGGGAATGCAATGACATGTTCGCTGGCTGGCAGTTGTGCAGCATAAGCCTATATGTGTTTATTCATAAGTAGGTGCTGTAGCTGCCAGTGATCAATATGCCTACAGCCATGAAAATGTACATAAGATCAAAGCATTCGAGAGAAAACTTGAGTTGGAGCTACCAGCAATGTGGAGCAGTGTGGTTACCGCCAGGTAAATGCACATAAGATCAAAGCATTAGAGAAAAAGCTTGAGTTGGAGCATTGGATTAGGAATGAGAATATCCTGGTTCAAATCACAAGTCAGCCACAAAGCTCATTAAGTGATCCAGCCAGTTATTATCTCTAACTAATCTGCCTCACAGGGTTGTTGTGAAGATAAATGAGAGAGATTGAGCCTTGTATACCATCTGGATCTCTTTGGCACAAGAGCAGAATAGAAATGCTACTTACAATAATTTTTTTTTTTTTTAAAAACACCAGCCTACAGTAGATGAATGCCTAGCCAGAATCACAGGAAAAGTTATCAATGAAATTAGCTCTTTTCTTTGGTTCTAAACAAGTACACTGAATTTCTTAACTGAATTTGGCTTAATTTGTGTTGTAAAAAGTTAGAAAAGCGATCTCTGTGGTGAAGCCCTCTTGAGCATTGCTCTACGAAGAAACCATTTCCCATTTGCTTGTGTTTAATTGCATTTTCAAAGCAGCCTTGTAGCAGCACATTTCTGTTTTTAGCACAAATCAGACTTCGATGCCACTCGTGCATATCTTCACAGCAATGCTATCTGACTCTCTGAACACAGCTGAGAGACTGCACCTTCCTGTTTTTTTATTATTATTTTGTTGTTGCCCTTATTTCAGATCCCTCTGAGCATGAAGAAATCTTTATTCAATGTGTATTAACTTCAATAAGTATTTCCAGGGCGCTTTGTATAAAAAGATATAAAATAACGCATAATCATAAAAGCAGAAAAAGAGCATCGACAAAGAAATAAATCATGTGAAGATGCTTGGGAAAGTATGAGGTCGTAAAAAGGTCTTTGCTTGACACTGGAATGACATCAGAGGAGGTGCCAGGAGAACCTCCTTAGGGAGAGTGATCCATAGATGGGGTGCCACAACTGGGTCTGCCCTTTCAACAGCAGCTAGTTGAGGTACTCCAAGGAGAGTTTCCATAGATTAGCTTGGTGCACAAGCAGGTTGACGTGCTCCTCCAGACACCATGGTCCCAAGCTGTATATGGTTTAAAGGTAAGCACCAGCACTTCAAATTCTGCTCAAAAATAGTACACTGGGAGTCAGTGCAGCTGTTTTAAAGCACTGTTGAGATGCTTCTCAAACAACTGGTTCCTCATTAGTAGCCTACTATTTTGGACTAGCTGAAGTTTCCAAGCAGTCTTCATAGGCAGCCCCACGTACAGCACTTCAGTAATTAACGAGGAGTTAACGAGTAAATTACTGAGTAATTTACCAGTATCACTATGGCCAATCTACTTCTGCCCAGGAGGGGCTTCAGTTAGTGCACCGGTTCAACAAAGGGAGTGTGCTCTGAGACACTTGAGCCTTCAGTGATCGTTTCCAAAGCTGGATGTATGAGTAAACCCAGACTGCTTCCTCAGGAAAGTGCAAACTCCCCTAGATCAAAGTGGACACTTCCGTTCCAGGGCAAACAAGCCCTTCCCCCAACAGTGCCTCCATCTTGTCAGAATTGAGCTTCAGTTTATTTGCTCTCATAATTTACTCCTATTTTTACAGATTTACCACAGCCTCTCCTGAATCAGATGTAAAAGAGGACTAGAGAAGGGTGTCTCCTTCATACCTGTAACATCCCATCACAAAAGCCCAGATGACATCCACTGGAAATTTCACATAGACACTGAAAAGCATCATGGACAAGATGGAACCCCATAAAAAAAAATGCATTTGTCCAAGCAGTCGTCCCCTAGCATAACCTTCTCAAATCGGCCCTCTAGGTAGGAACAGAATATCCAAAACTCCCCAGTTCCCATCCCAGAAAGCCTATCCAGGATAGCATGATCAATTGTATCAAAAACCACCAAGATCAAGGAGGTTAAGCAGGATTGCCTGTCCCATCCTTCTGGCATAGGTCACCCATCAGGGCAATCTAGGCAGGTTCTGTGCAAAACCAGTTCTGAAATCATGATTAACTTTAACCAAGAGTGCCTCAAGTTGCATGGCATCCATCATATCTTCTTGTCCAAGAAGGGAATATTTGTGACCTGTCAATAATTATTGAAACCCTTAGGGCTCAAGAAGGCTTTTTTCATAATGCCCTCCCTCAAGGAAATCAGAATAAACCCTTCTACTAATGTGGTCCAGTAGCATAGCTGAAGGGGGGTCACAGGGTCACAGGACCCCGGGTGGCACACTTTCACAGCCACTAGGTCCGCAGGGCCCACTGGGTCCTGCCCCACTCACTCACCCCTGCGCCCCTCCTAATGCAACAGGAGCTCTGCTCTGGTCATGTCCAAAAGATGTTCTGAGGCCTTCAGAAAGCCTTAGAATGTCACTTCCTGTTTTCGGCAAAACCAGAAGTGATGCTTTAAGGCAGTGATTTTCAGCCTTTTTCATTTCATAGCACACTGGCAAGGTATTAAAATGGTCAAGGCACACCATCAGTTTTTTGACAATTGACAAGGCACACTGTGCTGTCACTGGGGGGCTCACATCCTCACTGGCCTTACTAATAAACGACCCTCTCCTAAATTCCCATGACACACCTATGGACCATTTGCGGCACACCAGTGTGCCACAGCACAGTGGTTGAAAATGGCTGCTTTAAGGCCTTAAAAGGCCACCTGGAGCCCGGGGAAGCTTTGTCCTAGTTTTTGCCAAAAACTGGACGTGATGCGTCCAAACTGGATGCATTTGGAGGGGTGCGGAGGGCGGCCCTGGGGCAGCACACCTTCCAGCTATGCCACTGCGTGGCACTTATCTCCTGGAACCAGCCAGTCAATCCCCCTTTGCTAGATATTGCAAGCCACAGTGGGCAAGGGTCAAGCCATATGTAATAGACTGCCCTTCTCCAAGTATTCCTGTCCATGTTCTCAGATTGCAACAGCTAATCCACAAAGCAAGATTAAACACATCTCTTAACTGAATGGCTATGTTCTCTCCTCCCTCCCTGTTTACGTAGTCCATGTTTACAAGTGGCCACACCTTATAGCCTGAGATGCGTAAGAACTGTATCCGGATGACCACACAGGAAACATTTGTGAACTGGAAGAGAATTAATTCCTTTATTTCCCCCAGAAGTAGCAATATGCCAAAAATGACTCACCTACATGCACATGGACAGGTTATCAACACTCTTAAGGGCAAGGAACTTCTGTGGATTTATTTGCAAGGCTGTTGGTTATGCTGTTTGTCAGAGAGATCATGCTACCTTATGTAAATCCATACTTTGGCAGCACCTCTATAAAACATAAAAGCTGAAACTACTAACTTAATGCAAAGAATAATCTCTCTCCAAATGGTTTAAGCAAAAATATGAAGTTTCATGGGTTAGGCATTTTCTGGTCAAAACAACAAAGAGCAGATCGTCCTTGTTCTCCAAATCCACAAGGCAATGGAAAGCTACAGTAGCAAGATTGGCTAGGCTCCTGAGATAATAAGATTCCAATCTTGTGATACTGGGGGAATACATGCTTTCCTTAGAAAACAAGGCTTTCCAGTTTGGGTATCACTAAGGGTCTTACTCGATGTGACCTTAAACACTTCCTTAAACATTGGAAGCTAGCTGGGTTTTTCTTTTTCCTTAAATGATATGGGGGGAGGGGGTGATGAAACATCAAAACCTTAGCAAGGAACATGGGGGGGGGGCTTTAGTATTTTGCCCCACCTGCTATTTCAGTCCTGCTCACCCTCCATCCCCCACTTCTATTTTCAAAGAGGAGTAAAGTGAAAGAGGGGGCAGATCAGGTGGGTGAATTTTGGATTACTGCTGCACTTTGAGGAGGTGGGACACGAAACATTAGCTGCCACTGAGATTTCTAAACGGAGTTGTTCCAGTTCTTAAAGCAAGCCCTGATTCTTCATATGGAGGTCCTGCTGCTGGAATCTCCTTTACCACAGGGCTTGCAGTCAGGGTGAGGCCAGTGGGTGTACCACCCCATCTTCTTCTTGGTTTAGACAGGCTTACCCAGAGTCCCTCCTACTCCCACACTGTGGTAGGAGTGCCGACCATTATAGGTGCTTAGAGACAAGAGTGACAGGGGTGGGGGAATCAGAGGGAAGCTTGAAAACAATCACAGAACCCAACTGTTACTTTCAGTAACTGTTCTTTGAAAGGAAGTGTGCTAGGGAAGGAGCCTCTCTCACATCATTTCCATTAGCACCTGTGAGTTCTCAAACACTTCAATTTGTTCACCCTCCCCACCTCCCACCCCCCTAATCAGACTTTTTAAGTTTAAAACACTGATTTTTTTTAAGGCTAGCCATAGTTCCCTAGCCCTGGGTTCCGTGGGAACCATGGAGCTGTTCAGATGTTCTGTGTGATGCTCTGAGAGTCTTCACCGTTCACAGGGCAATCTGGCTTGATGCACTTACACTGGTGTTTCCCACAACAAAGTTCAGACCATGACCTGATCCTGTTTTTATGGTGAATGAATGACCATGTATGCACCCCTTCCACTAGTCTTATAATGGAACATGAAACAGACTCTCCCATAGGGGTGGTCTGTAGGCACAAATGCCTAAATCATACAATTCTTCTCCCTTTACTAAAACGGGGGGGGGGGGGAATCATGCAGAAGAATCAATTACTCAATCTTGCCCCATTTCATGATCACAAACAGCATACAGATGAGGAACATCCCCATCCAGTGTTGCATTGTGAGGGGCAGTGCACTCTTCCAGCATGGTCATAGGATCTTTGGCTCAAATAGGCATCAAAGTGTGAAGGGCATCTGTGCATTCCTAATCACTTAGCTAAACACACTGGGGAGGCACAGCCAGAGTTTTCCTACTCATGTCCCCCTTCCATTTGGAAATGCACTGAGGGATTTCTCCAATGTAGCCACAAAAAAATATACAGATGTGCCCCAGTATCTGCAGGGGTGCCATTTCAGAACTCCCGGTGGATACATGAAACCACGGATACAAGGTACACCCCTCCCCAGGCCCTGGACCCTGCGGAGGCAAGGGGAGCTGTGCTTGCCTCACCTCCAGAGGCTCTTCTTACCCCTGCAGAGGCCATGTGCATGTGTCCGCCTGTGGCCTCTGCAGGCCTCAGAATGGCTGTTTAGGCCAAAAAACGTTTCTTCTGATTTTTTGGCAAAACTGGAAGTTACTTTTTAATGCCTTTAAAAGGTATTATTAGGGTCAGGAAAGCCCTTGGTGGCAGGAGAAAAGTACCTCTTTTTCTCCTGCTTGTGGGCTTCCCAGAAGCAGAAGGGGGGCCACAGTGGGAAACAGGATACAGGACTCAATGGACTTTGGCCGGATCCAGCAGGGATGTTCTGACATGCTTAGTTGCGCACTTAAAAATCTGAAGTGTGACTATGACAAACATGTTTATCATACACTCTCCAGGGAATGAGGATTGGCTGTGACTCCCTGACTGTTTTTGCTGTGTAATGCGTGAAATGATCAGACTGTTCTGAAGAAAGAGGCACAGAACTCGACAGTAAAAGTATTTCTTAAAACGTCACCAAATGTACCTCTGGAGATGAACCTTGAGACCTTCCTTTGAAATGCTAACAGAAACCTTTAAAAGTTCTGAGGGAGTTCCAAAGGGAGAAACTTTGTGTGCAATTCAAGTGTTTAGAAACTAAACTTCAGGGACAAACAACAATGCCAGCCTGCTGCAAGCTGGGGCTTGATAAAAAGCAAGGAACTTTGTTTTGTGATATGACTAAAACAGCACAGCAGTGGGAAAACTGCTCCAGGAAGCCCAAAAACAATATAAATCACCATCAGATTTTCCATACCCTTCTAGACACAGGAACTCCTAAAATACCAGACCAGCATGACTGCATACCAAATGCCAGGTTGATAATCAAAAAGAGCCTGCAGGGACCCTCTTTAAAATATAACTATGCTCTCTCTCTCTCTCTCTCTCTCTCTCTCTCTCTCTCTCTCTCTCTCTCTCTCTCTCTGCCTGTATATTTTAAATCACAGTATCCAATAATAGTGCCTCAGGCCGCAATCCTAACCAATTTTCCAGCACTGACAAAAGGGCAACGCAACTGTGAGGTAAGGAAACAAACATTGCCCTACCTTGAGGAGACCTCCATGACTGCCCCCCAACAGCAGGATGCAGCACATGCCCCACTGGCACAGCTATGCCAGTGCTGGAAAGTTGGTTAGGATTGTTCCCTCAACTACCTCACAGGGTTGTTGCGAGGACAAAAGGAAGCAAGGTTAACTAAGTACACCACCCTGAGCTCCTTGGAGGAAGGGCAGTAGAAAAATCTGAAAAACACATGAATAAAATATTCGGTGGTGCAGCATTTCCCTAGGGTCTCAGGCTGTGATCTTTCCCATCACTTCCCCTCTGATTGTTTTAACTGGAGATGGTATGGATTGAACCTGGGGCCCATCTGCATGTCAGACATGTGCTTTATTCACCAAGCTATGCTGAATGCCTTGTCTTTTCAGATATGCTTTCCCAGTGATGTTGTCAGTACAGACTAATATGCATCATCTGAACCACCTGGGTACTGATGTCTTCAGAGCAAAGAGGATTGCTCAGATTTCCAGGAAATTTATGATGTAAGACAGGGGTGCTCACACTTTTTTGGCTCAAGAGCTACTTTGAAACCCAGCAAGGCCCAGAGATCTACCAGAGTTTTTTTTTTTTTACAATGTTCGCACCATCATAACATATAACATTTATGTGTACAATGTATGTTGGTGTACCTTGAGCCCCACTGAGTATAACAGGACTTACTCCTGAGTAGACATGCCTAGGATTAGGCTGTAAGGCTGCAATCCTAGCCACACTTACCTGGGAGTAAGCCCCATTGAGTACAATGGGCCTTACTCCCAGCGTTTCCTCCCAGAGGCACCTGAAGGGGGGGGTCGGCACTCCGCGATCTATTCATTTTGCCTCGCGATCCACCTATTGAGCACCCCTGATGTAAGAACTCACTTCCAGGTGAGTCCATGTTCCTTAGGCAAAGGCTGTCTACAGTTGTCTCCCCAACTGGAAAGGCTGTCACTCATCATCATCACTATCTTAGAGGCTCCACATTGGGAGATTTCTGACTAAGCAATGCAGCATTTGGTCCATCACAAGAGACTTGTGCACTTCCTGCAGGTGATGTGCGGGCAAGCCTAAGGGAAGCAATTCATACTGGAAGGTATCATTCCCAGAAAACTTGCCAGGACAAGAAGCAAGCAGATCAGCTCCAATTAACTTTTCATGCTAAGGCAATCAAAGCTGAGATTATTTGTCTCAGAAAAACTTAGTCCAGCCAGATGCCTATCAGGAGATCCAGATGCTGAATCCTCGGAGTAAGCTCGAAGGGAGCTCTTTTTTGGTTACCATTGCTAAGAAACCTATGTCTTGGCAGCAACTGCGTTATGGTCATCACATCCTGAAGCCTCTGGAATGAGACTGGAGCTTAAATCAGAAGAACATCCAGGCAGAAGTACAAATGTTCTCCTTCTGTCTGAAGATGAGTGGAGCTACCAGAATCCTTGTGAACAACCCAAGGAGCAGAGGAGAGACCAGACAGCAAGGTTCTGTGCAAATACTAGTCATTCCTGTAACTAAACCTCAGGAAGGAACAATGAAAAAGTTGGATGTGAATGTGTAGGTCTGTCTTTGGGAGGTCTATCAAAGCTAGAAAACCTCCTTAGCTCAGGCTCATCAGGATGGATTGCAGGGTTTCCATCTTCAAGAGTGGAAACTAAGCCACCCTTCGAGCCCTTGTACTAAGCCCTTATTTCCAGAAGGTGTTGGATAACCTTTGAGATTCAGGTGTGTTTCAGGTGTGTTTGAGCAGGTTACTTGAGCACAGGAAGAAGATGAGCCAAACTGAAGGCACCCAAAGAAAATAACATAAGAACAGCCCCCCTGGATCAGGCCATAGGCCCATCTAGTTCAGTTTCCTGTATCTCACAGCGGCCCACCAAATGCCCCAGGGAGCACACCAGATAAAAAGAGACCTCATCCTAGTGCCCTCCCTTGCATCTGGCATTCTGACATAGCCCATTTCTAAAATCAGGAGGTTGCACATACACATCATGGCTTGTAACCCATAATGGATTTTTCCTCCAGAAACGTGTCCAATCCCCTTTTAAAGGCATTCACGCCAGATGCTGTCACCACATCCTGCAGCAAGGAGTTCCACAGACCCACCACATGCTGAGTAAAGAAATATTTTCTTTTGTCTATCCTAACCCTCCCAACACTCAATTTTAGTGGATGTCCCCTGGTTCTGGTATTATGTGAGAGTGTAAAGAGCATCTCTCTACCCACTTTATCATTCCCCTGCATAATTTTGTATGTCTCAATCATGTCCCCCCTCAGGCATCTCTTTTCTAGGCTGAAGAGGCCCAAACGCCGTAGCTTTTCCTCATAAGGAAGGTGCCCTAGCCCAGTAATCAGTTGCTCTCTTTTGCACCTTTTCCATTTCCACTATGTCCTTTTTGAGATATGGCGACCAGAACTGGATACAATACTCCAGGTGTGGCCTTACCATCGATTTGTACAATGGCATTATAATATTAGCCGTTTTGTTCTCAATACCTTTCCTAATGATCCCAAGCATAGAATTGGCCTTCTTCACTGCCGCCGCACATTGGGTCGACACTTTCATCGACCTGTCCACCACCACCCCAAGATTTCTCTCCTGATCTGTCACAGACACCTCAGAACCCATTAGCCTATATGTGAAGTTTTGATTTTTTGCCTCAATGTGCATGACTTTACACTTACTTACATTGAAACGCATCTGCCATTTTGCTGCCCATTCTGCCAGTTTGGAGAGATCCTTCTGGAGCTCCTCACAATCATGTCTGGTCTTCACCACTCGAAAAAGTTTGGTGTCATCTGCAAACTTTGCCACCTCACTGCTCACCCCTGTCTCCAGGTCATTTATGAAGAAGGAGTAACTGTTCTTCAGTGATTGCAAAATCCAGTTGTATGAAGTTGTTTGTCTCCAGAGGTTTCAATATGGTGAACGTTTACTTCCTAAAAGGTCAAGACAGCTGGATGACTCTTCTAGTCAGGAGGAAGAGAGGAGTTTCTTACTACAGCTTTGCTGGTTTCCAAAGCTCTCTTTTGACTGGAAGATTTCCCACTTTGGTTTGGCAGCCCTGCTCTCATGGCATGCGTGGGTAGAATGAAAGGAAGATGAAAGGAGTGTTTCATACTGGATGGGTTCTTGTCTTATTTTTTGGGAGGTAGTGGAAAGGCTGTTATCTTATTTTTGCCCAAATAACTTCTGATGAGATCACCATGTTTTTCATATTCATTTTGTAAGAGATGTCCAATACCAAGTAAAGTTATCTCATTTTGTACCTGGTCATGACACTGGAAGCCAGTGTCAAGTTTCTATGATCAAGCTGCTATGAGCATGGTGTCCAGAGAGGCACCCACCAAAAATGGGTGAAACTGAACATATCAAAGTCTTTGCAGAAAGCACTCTCTACCCTGTGACTACTCTGGTCAGTCATCCTCTGTTGTTGGAGGAAACTGTCAGCTGAAAAGTGATAACAACCTTGGCCAATAATTGTTAAAAGCATTTGGTTCCCAAACTTTTAATCTGTCAGGACCCACCAGAAGTGATATCATGATTGGAAGTGACATCATCAAGCAGGTAAATTTTTAACACTCCTAGGCTGCAATCCTACCCACACTTACCCAGGAGTTAGTCCAAAGCATATATATAGTAGTCTGTTAAAAATACAGATCTGAACAATTCCCCAAATGCAGTCACATACCAAGGTAGCATCCAGTCTAATATATTAAAAATACAATATTGAAATGAATGGGGACCCACTGAAATTGGCTTGTGAACACCCTTGTCACCACCCTCCCCTGCTCTGTTTCATTCCCTTCCCCTTTGGAAAGGGGCTCAAAAGAAACATTGTACCCCCTGATAAAATTCCTCTCAGAGGCCCTGCTTGAAAGAGACTATGTCAACTTGAAGCAAAAGGTTTCATCCTCTAACAAAAAAAAGAACCTCTTCCCTAGATGCCCCCATAAGCATGAAAGATACTTCACTACCCGGATCACCTGCCACCCCAAAAAACATTCTAAGGCAAGCAGCTGCTGTTTTACCCAAACAGTGGGTTGTAATCTGCATTTAGGAGAGATTCTGCAGTTACACAGGAAAGACATCAAAGGCAGGAAGACCTGGACCAGTGTTTACTTGTTAAAATGAACATGTGACTATGGGCACAATCCTAACCAGGTTTACTCAGAAGTAAGTTCTATTTTGTTCAATGGGGCTTCCTCTCAGGAAAGTGTGGTTAGGATTGCAGCCTGACTCTGACTGCTCCCCTGCAAGTGCTATAACTATACCCAAGTACAAGTCCAATCTTGTTATACATGAGTTTTTTATACACAAATTTGACTAAACATGAATGACTACTGCAAATGTGGTGATCCCTGGAGAAGGGGGAAAATGCATCCCTTTAAAATCACAGTTTAAAAAACTTTTTTTTCTTACTGTTGTAGAGAGATAGTCATGCAAGTGATTACAGGTATAACCTAATTATCCATGGATTTTTCACTCATGGAAAAATCCATGGATTTTTCTGTCTCAACGCAATCAGAAGGGGCGGAAAACTATCCTTTAACAATTGCCTTGTTAATGCAAGAAAGGGTAGCCAGCTGACAATTCATCAATCATTCTCTCTTCAGGGACTTAGAAAGGCTTCACTCCAAGGCAAGCAATCCCTCCCTTCCCCCATGAGCACAAGAAAGAATGCAAGTCATTATCACCTCCTCCATTCTTTCCCTGGGCTGGGCTCCTGGGGAAGGATGGTGTTGCTGCCTTGGAGTAAAGCCTTTCTAAGTGCCTGGAGAGAGACTGGTTGATGGATTGTCTACTTAATGACTCTGTTTTACATCACAAAGGTCAGCAAGGCTGTTTAAAAACCTAGCAAAGGAATATTGTTTTTTAAATGGATTTACTTTAATGCAATTTTTGCCATCTACATGAGTTCTGGGAGACTCAACCTGTAATTTGTACAACTAATTAAGCCATGTTTTACTCCATTTCACATGATTGCATGAGAATGTGATTCTAAATCAGCCTTACCCCAACAGAGACCATTAAAAATCAGAGGTGATTAGCATACCCAGCCATCAAAGTGTCAATTACCTCCTTACTAGGAGGCTTTCAACCAAATCAAAGAACCTGGAGGTCGATTGGTGACAAGGAAAAACAAAAATTCAGACCCTGGTATTTAAAAAATTGGGGTTAGATCCCAGGCAACATGTCTCCCATCTTGCATTCCATTTAGAATTGCAACATCATCCGCTGCTAGTGAAAAATGAAAGACCTATGTGGTTAGTGAAACCCATACAGAGCCTATGATACAAACTGCCTGTTTGCTTCTTAAAACTGTCACCACTACTCTGAATAATTGTGGTTCCAGATTTTTATTTCCAGAGCCATTGTGGTACAATCACTAGAGTGCCGGATTTGGATGCTGGGAACCCAATTCACAGCCCCAGTTCAGTTAGGAAATCTGGAAGAGGGCTGATTTCCTCAGTGACACATATCTTGGCTCCCTTGCTTGTGTCAAGTGGATAGTTTTACAAAACCATTTCTTGCCTAGGCCCATCTTTGGCATAGTACAATATGTTTGCAGTATCTCCTTCTGAAAAATTGTAATCTGGGCTTGATTTAATCTACGGTGGTGCAGGCTGAGGTGAGTGGCCTCAATGAAGCCTCTTCCATGGTTATAATTCCATGATCAACTTCAAAAATTGTTCATGAACGGCTTCCTTCCTGGCAAACTGTGTATAAATCACCACTAATGATTCAGAAGGAATGTGGGTCAAAACACTAAAGTGAAAGAGGAGAAAGTTGAAAGAACAACAATGAAAGAAGCAACTTGTGTTTTTGAGACTACTGCATAAAGTCTGCATTACAAGACAGGATGGTAGTGAACTGATACACACAGAATGTTGATGAGACTAGTGGTTCTGGGTCAGAGGGGATTCCCTGCCTGAGAGATAGAAAATGTTTCTTTTCTTCTAGGCAGACAAAATAATCACATCCCTCCTTGTGAATATGCTTTCTGAGAAGCACACGTCTGGCTACTGAAGTTCACCAGCTGGCACATAGAACTGCTAGAATTGTTCCCAGTAGAGGACACAGACAGATGCAGAATATATGGTGGCTTACCACATTAAGCACCGCCTAGGAAAAAATGTAGAAAAGGAGCAGACGTCACACGGTGAAAGGCTACTTCCATGCCTGGGACCCTGACCTGGAATTTTTGTAGCAGCACGCCTGGACAGACAGAGCCAGCAATATCAGAATATGTGCATGGCATATTCTGGAGAAGCCTCTCTGGTTCCCCTAGTAGTCTCGGCAGCAATAAATCCTGTTCTCCCTAATACTGCATCCCTAAAACAAACAACAGAATTGTAGCATTGTTCAAAAAACTAGGACTATAAGCATTCCTAACAAGGTTAATCAACTGGAGCATTGACTATTGTCTGGCAGTGGCCCTCCCAGACCCGTATGCTCCCCAGTAGCAACCAGAACTTACTGCCACCAGATCAGCTGCAGCCAGGAATGGGTCAGTGACTCCAGCCCCTGTCAGGAAAACAGTCTCTAAACAAGCCCACAAGAGGTGACTTTTAGAGATCAGGTAGGGACCCTAGAAAACCCTGCTTCTTAAGAGGTCTCTAGTGTAGCTTCATGGGTGCCCAGGTAGCAGGAGTAACAGTTTCAGTGTCTGGGTGGGGAGGGGGGTGAGCCATACATGCTCATAAGCTCCAAGGTGAGTTGAAAACCCCCAGTATTGCCAATTATACAGCAGAGGGAACAAGATGGAAACCTGAGGGCTCTGGTTAGGCTTAGGAGAGCCTGAGACTCAAGGAGGCAGCCCTACAGAGGAGGAGGAATTGTGCGCAGCACAACTCTATCCTTTTCTACTGAGACATTTGGGACAAGTCCCTTGCTGGTAAAGCTCCTGAGGAGAAGGGGAACCCACCATGGTGTTGCTTTTCTTTTTCTGGATCAAGGGAAATAACTGTATTTGGCACAGTGGAACATCACTCTAGAACAGGAGTGGGCAAACATTTTTGCAGGAGGGTCACAGCATCTCTCTGACAAGGGCATCAAGGGCGGGGGGGGGAGAGAATTTACATTTCAAATTTGAATAAATTTACATACATGAATTAGAGACAGAACCTAAAGAATGAATGAATTTTGCTGAGCTTATTCATTATACACATGAGAACTATAATACAGGCATGTAGAACCACATGAGAACTATGCCTTTAAAAGGGGATTGGACAAATTTCTGGAGGGAAAGTCCATTACAGGTTACAAGCCATGATGTGTATTCTGTAACTTCCTGATTTTAGAAGTGGGCTACCTCAGAATGCCAGATGCAAGGGAGGGCACCAGGATGCAGGTCTCTTGTTGTCTTGTGTGCTCCCTGAGGCATGTGGTGGGCTTGTGAGACACAAGCAGCTGGACAAGATGGGCCTATGGCCTGGTCCAGTGGGGCTCTATGTTCTTCTGTTCTTATTTCTTGCATTCCAGAAGCAAACTATGAAGGCGTGGGTGACCAGCAATGATGTGAGTCAAAATAACAATGTAAGTCAAAATGATGCCTTCTCTCACTCTCTCTCTCTCGCTTTGTGGATTTGGGGTGGTGGGGACCCCCAGTTGTTTAATGGGTGAAGGACTATTTTATCAGTAGGTTTAAGAGTTCAGGACACACTTGTTTAGCTTTTGAGGCTGTTCTGTTTTATTACAGTAAGAAGGAAAGAAAAAGCTGTTCTTCTGAATGATGAATAGTAGTGTTTATTTGCTGAAATTAAAAATTGCTAGCAGCTCAGTCTAGTATTGTCATCTTTCATTTTGATATTTTACAGAGAATTCAGATGAGGTTGTTGCCAACCCATTGCATTCCAAGGTTTTCTGTGTTGTCCTCCCTACTTTTTTGACATCTGATTGGTGGTTATTCCTTCCCATTAAAATATGGTTGCAGCACCAGTCTGTTCAGTGGCCTGGCAAAGTGCTAGGAAGGCTTTGCAGGGCAACTGTTTCTTTAATTAGAAAATTTTTCCTTGTGGCTTCTGCCTCTTATGGCTTCCTTTTCATTGCACCATGGCATTGTTGAATGAGCCAGCTTCTGCTTAAGGCGGGGAGGATAAAGACACCCTCTAACAGTTTTCTTTAATATTTTTTTCTTATAATGCAAAATAGCACTATTTTGCCATTTTCTGAGAAGTCAAATTTTTTTAAAAAAGAAGAGTAGTTTTATTAGTTTCATTCCAATGGTCTTGTAGGGAGGCCACTTTGAGTGACAGGTCACACATTTCTGTTAGAAAAAAAATAATCTCACATTTCAATTCTTTAGAACTCTCAGATATGTGTTGTCAGGACCTGGATGACTTGTTAATGTGCTGCAGAACTTCACCCTAATTCACAGTGATTCTATGAACGTTAACTGAGAATAAGTCCACTTTATACAATGGAGCCTGCACCCAAGGAAGCACGCCTACGACTACAAGCCTTAGCTTTTTAGATTCCTTCCCCAAAAAACTGGTTCAAGTTAAGCATCCATCCAACAACTTCCAAGACTAATGTAAACAACTAATTTTGATTCTCTGCAATCTCCCTGATCACTTTCCTGTCACACTTTTGTCATCCAATTGCTTCCCTGGCTGATTTCCTGCTTCTGGTGTATTTAAATAAATGCTTATGTTTCAATGTTTTAGTGATATACTGAACACCTCTAAGGGTGCAATCCAAACCCGCGCTGAAGCAGGCAAGCCAGGAGGCTTGCGCTGCATCCAACGCGGGTTTCTGGTCAGCAGCGGCTCAGCCAGAGGCAAGAAGAAGCTCTTCCCCTTACCCCTGGGTAAGGGCTGCTGGCCCCAATGGGTCTCCTCGGACCTGTGCCACCTCTGGAGGTGGCGCAAGTCCGAGAAGAGCAGAGCGGCTTGAAGCAGCTCCGTTCTCCCCGGGGACAGGGGTTGGGATCCGGCATAACCGCCAGGTCCCAGCCCCACCCCTGGCTCCCGTACGCCCGCCCTCATCGCCTGCCCTCTCCCCGCCCAGAAACACCCACTCCTGCCCCTCCCCTGCCCCCACGCCTACCTTCGCTGCTTGTGTTGGTGCGGGTGCAGGGAGGAAGCCACCGCAGAGGCTTCTACTGGCCTCCGTGTGTCAGTGCATCTAGATGCGCCAATGCAGCTTCCTCCCACGGAGGGGCAAACAGGCTTTATGGCACATTTGCGACTCTCCCAGGACTCCTATACCAGCATAAGTGCTGGTTAGGATTGTGCCCTAAATGTGCTTGCTTTATCATCAACTTAGATGTGCTTTGCCAGAATTTGTATTTCTTCCTATTTTTCTCATTAGCATAGGGCTTCCACTTTTTAAAGGAAGTCTCCTTGCTTTTCATAGCTTCCTTGACTTTGCTTGTTAGCCATAAACTAGAGCTTGTTTGTAGCTTCCCAAATGTGGGGTATACACTCCTGCTGAGCATCTATTATACTGGTTTTAAATAACTTCCAAGTGGTGGCCAGCTAAGGTGGTGAAGAGCGTAGCAATTGCACTGGGCAACAAGCTTTAGGGGGGCAACAAGCTAAGCTTATCACAAGTGGCCAAAATTGTGAAAACCTTGGTATGTACCATCATGTTATATATCATTGGAAAGGTAGTTTCATGTAGTATGCAATGAATTAAACCACATTGGAATATCTGTATTCTATCAAAAGTTATGGACTATTAACCAGAAAATGAAAACACAGCTGCCTCATGAAACAAAAAATGGATGCCTTAACTCAAAACTGAGCTATGAGACTGATTGTTCTGAGAGCCAGTTCGATGTTATGATACAGCATGGAACCAATAAGGTGTTATTATGCGTCAGCTCATGAGATGGGTTTTCCCCTGATTTTCACTTTCACAGTCCAGGCATGACCACTTCTGGGGCATCATTTTGAGCTTGGCACCGGACTACACGATCATTAGCAATGCCGCTGCTTTCAAGTATCTTGAAAAGTGTTGAGTCATGACTCTTGATTTTTTAGAACTTATGGCTTTGGAATTAAATGTGGCCATGTTGGACTTCAGGGACAGTTTTATGTTAATGTATACATTGAATTTGACTGTGGTCTGACTCATCTTGCACTCGATCTTGGGCACCACCTCTCCTTTAATTGATGTGCAGCACAATCCTAACCCCCAGGTTAGGCAGGCACAAGTCACTTTGGCCGACCCAGGCATGTTTGTACTGACTTTAGAGTTGGGGGGGCCAGAGCAAGGAGTTGCGCTGGCCTCCCCACACTGACAACAGCAGGCACTCATTGCACCCCATTTCAAACCCTGTTTGGAGATAGTAGTATTGCTTCAGAAATTGTGTGCCTGTAGGGCAGCTTCTGTCATGTCAGTGATCCAGTGGATAGCAGTTCAGCCCTGACAGAAATGAAAAGAGGGTACCCAATTCCTGAACCTCTTATCCCAGATAGATTTGTCTTTCACAGAAGAGCGACCACCATGCTAAGAGTATTCCCAAGTACAAGACATTTTCACCTCACTAGCCCAGAAGTGAACATTAAACCAATTACTTTAGACTAGAGCAGGGATGCCCAAACCCCAGCCCTGGGGCCACTTGTGGCCCTCAAGGGCTCCCGAGAGTCCCCAGTCTCCAATGAGTCTCTGGCCCTCCGGAGACTTGCTGGAGCCTGTGCTGGCCTGATGCAACTGCTCTCAGCATTTTGGTCAACTGTTCGACCTCTTGCATGAGCTTTGGGATGAGGGCTCCCTCCACTGCTTGATGTTTCACATCTGTGATGCAGCAGTGGCAGCAAAGGAAAGGCCGGCTTTGCTTTGTGCAAGGCCTTTTATAGGCCTTGAATGAAGGTCTTGCAATAGCTCAAGTTCCATCTCTAATATATTCATTTATGTAAATTTATTCAAATTTGAAATGTAAATTAATTCTTTTTTTTCCTGGCCCCCAACATAGTGTCAGAGAGGTGATGTGGCCCTCCTGCCAAAAAGTTTGGACACCCCTGGACTAGAGCATAAGAAAATCCCTGCTAGATCAAGCCAAGTGCCCATCTAGTCACAGTGGCCCATCAGATGTCTGAGAAAGCACACAAGACCACTAGATACTTGCATGTTACTGCCACTCCTCTGTATCTGACATTCTAATTACCCTTGCAATCCCCCAACAAAGACACCAGACTACACCTGGGTTGAACTTGGACCACTTTATTAAACACAGTGACCAATTTTTAAAGCATGAAAGCTACTGAACACACCTTCCCTCCCTTCCCAGTCTGGGGTTTCAGCTGCTGATTTTCCTGAAACCAGCTGAGGACCACAGCCAATATTTAGTAGTAGTAGTAGTAGTAGTAGTAGTAGTAGTAGTAGTAGTAGTAGTAGTAACTTTGTCATTGTGCTACAGCACAACGAAATCTATGCACCTTTAAGATACAAGCATAAATATATACAACAATTCCAGCAATCACACTCTACACACTCACCCACACATTCTATACAACATGCATCATAATATAAAAACAGTATAACAGACCATAACACCCAGGAGCATGGTAACAACTATCGCCTTATTCAACATAATTATGGCTGTGGGATAAAAACTGTTCAGGAATCGTGTGGTGCATGCTCTAATAGTTCTGTCTACCCGAAGGTAACAGTTCAAAGAACTTATGAGCCAGATGGAAGGCGTCTCTCAGAATAATATGTGACTTCTGCAGACAGTGAGATGTATAGATGTTCTCCAAAGCTGGTAGATGAAGGTTGATGATGTGCTGTTCGATCTTAATTCTCTGCAGAGTGTGCATGCACTACACAAAAGCCAGCAAAACAGAGGCGAGCTCCACTTACTGTTTTTTCAGCCAGCTTTACTTGGATGGGCAGGAAATATATTGTATTTCAGACAAGTTCTTGAACAATTATTGTTTGTGAGAGGGATGGAGGTACAATGGTGGCAACTTCAGAACTTTCCTATATGCTGCAGGAGATACAGATCTGTGCTGGAGTTCTGCCATATTTCTTGGCAAGCTGAATTACATATGCTTGGGTGATTAAGGGTTTCACCTTTAGCCCTCTGGCTGTAGCCTTCAAATACTATTCCTGCTTTGGCAATCACCCACTAATTCTTGAGGCCTTTGGAAAGGGTGGTATTCAACCTTGGGTAAAGGAGGGGGAAAAAACTCTCTTCTGCTTATAATCTATCACAATCCAAAAGTTCAAGCAACTGAGGTGTTGTAACTAACTTGGCAGAGTCCTATCAGTGCACAAGTGCTGTTTACATTTTCTTTCCCTTCAAAAAAACCAGGGAGATTTCCCTTGGGTGGAACACAGTACTCTGGAAAATTTGTACACTGGTGCCAATATCATCAGGATCTGAGGAGAAGCTTTTAGTTCACAAACTTTTCTTCTAGTAATGTACACAGCAGTTTGCTGGATACATTAGTGCCCTCTCTCAAGAGAGCAATCTTTCAGGGCAGATTGGCACTTCCGCCACGGTTGGACTCGTGTTTCAGTCTGAAAAAATGAAGATAATGCTCTGTTCTCAAAAGAGAGTGGCATAGTCATGCTGGATTGTATAATATAGTGATACTATCATACAATGACCTTTCTTCACCTCATTTGTACCATTCTGCTCTTTGTAGAACAGATTCACACAGTTGCTTTTCCACCATCATGAGGTAATTTTTCCCCCCAAAATAAACACAGAGTCAGACTGTGCAAAATAATCTGACATCCATTCAAGTTCTCCAAAATGATATGTGGATTTTAGAGACTTCCATCAGAACCAGGAGACGGCTTCCATCCCTGAAGACGGCTGCTGAAGTCACTTAATACAGTACGTTGGCAGGGGGGCATCTGACTCTACCTGCCCACCTGCTTCCTCATGTTCCCTGAAAAGGAAGAGGGGTACAGAATGGAAGTGGATGAGAGGAAAATGGCTAGTGCATTGCTGGGTTAGGGAGTGACACTTGGCACGCTATCTCAGGTGCTTGCAAAGTCATGGGCCAGCCCTGATCAGAACTTTTTATGAGGGTTACAGGTAGAAAATAGAGAATCCTCATGTGGCAGGAGAAACATGAGCATGTGACTTTATCCTCCTGAACAACATACAAGTGAGAGTAACTTAGGGCACAATCCTATCCAAATTTCTAGCACCGATGCAGCCACACTGCAGCCTTGAAGTAAGGGAATAAATGAATAAATGTATGAGTACCATCCCACTGCAGGATGCAGCGCATACCCCATTGCCATGGCTGCATCAGCGCTGGGAAGTTGGATAGGATTGGGCCCTCAAGCATTCAGGGGGACGACGGCCAGCATAGTCCAGTAGCCTTCAAATGAGTAATCCCATGTCATTCACCATTTCTTATTTATTCATATTTTAGCATTTCTTATTTATCAATTCAACTAATTCTCAAGGTTTTTTTGTTTGTTGTTTTTTTGACACAGTATATGTGTCTCATCTCTCTGCTCAATAAAGAGGAACTCCTTTTCACTCAAGACTCTTCAAGCTTTCCACGGCCAACAAGAGGCTCGCTAGGCTTGCTATTAACCATCTTGGTATATTCATAATGAGAGTGAAAAAAATTACACACTTACATACTTTCAGATGTACTCACTGTGAGGAAAACAATATTGTTTACATATGTTCAGTATGATGGATTGGAGATTTTAATTTCTGTTGGTAATTGTGCATTATATTGAATGAAGGCAGAGTATAAAAATTACTGCTCTTTACCTGCTCCTGTGGGTTTGGCATATGGCTTGGTTTAGTGGTTTGCTTCATTTGTGTGTCCCATTCACACCATCCCTCATTGGACAAGGGGGCCCACTTATGGTCTCTAGGCCCCCGTAATTCTACCTTGGAATGAATATGAGAAATATGAACATAAGGCAAGCCAGGGTAGCAGGCAAGAACAATAGGAGATATATATGAACAGTAAGAAGAGTTTACAAGTACTGAGCCCTAGGATTCTCACACTAAGCAATGAGGAAGATTTGAACATGCGAACTTTCCTGATAGTACTTCTCACTGCAACTATAAAAACAAAACAAACATGATTCCTGGACAGTAAAAACACTGTTCTTTGCACAAGCACAAATCTAAATCAGTTTTCTGAAAACGCCAGTTTCCAATCAGCAGCACACCTTCAAGCCAAAAGGCCATCACAGTTGTTCCTGTGACCACACAGCTTTACGTACTTTTGATGATGATAAAGAAGAAGAAGAAAGAGATATCTGAGTTTAGCCCGATGACATCAACACAGGGAATGTGGAAAATTTCATCTACCCTGAATAGGATGAAGCACTGCTTCCTGTTTCTCATCTTTAGGACATGTTGTCTTTCCAGGCAACAAGAGTCAGAAACAATAGGCTGGCGTCTGCTCAATAATACACTGAAAAACCCCAGGCTCTCTGGAAGGCTAGGCTGAGTCAGCCCAAACTCTCTGGGATCAAAACTGACCAGCTGGCTGCATGGGAGGCAAGGTTCAAGCAGCAGATGCATCCATCTCTTCAACCTTTGAAGTTGCTTGCCCCCTCTTTGGCCTTCTGAATTGCATGTTTACAGTCACTGAGGGACTGCAGAGATCACTCTTTTGTCCACGAGCTTGCACCTGACCAGGTTACACAGCATTTCCAGTGTTTACTATGGAGAACTCCAAGGACAGAAGTTGAAGGAATAAATTCACTGTGTCCTCCAATGCTACAGCATTGGACATCTTTGTTGCACGTTGCACACAGGAGAAAATACCAGCTTTTCAGTCAGTATTACCAGTGCTTCCCAATCTTTTTAGCACTGCAACCCATTTCATAATCCACTCAGCTAGGTAGTACTCCGGAAGGCCTTGCAGCACTACAGCCAGTGCTGGCCTGCAACTTTTTTGGGAGCCACCAAAAAATGGCTCACAACCAACTGGCTTAATACAGTCTACGTCTACGATTTGAAGACTGAGCACCATTTATCACGTGATTTTCAGAAGGTACAGCTTCTCTGACCACCATTTTAGAGCAACTAAGGGCGCAATCCTAACCAACTTTCCAGCACTGGCATAGCTGTGCCAGTGGGGCATGTGCTGCATCTTGCAGTTGGGGAGCAGTCACAGAGGCCTCCTCAAGGTAGGGCAATATTTGTTCCCTTGCCTCAAAGATGCATTATCCTTATGTCAGTGCTGGAAAGTAGGTTAGGATTGCGCCTAAAATGCTCCAAAGCAGACACTGAGAGTCATAAAATCCCCAGTCCACTTCTTTTCTCAATCATTGACTCACTAGATGGCTCTAAAGCAAACCACTGTCCTGTCAGCCCCCTCTGCCCACCATTTAGTCTTATCTCAAAAGGCTGACATAAAGATCACTGGGATAATGTTGATGAAGCATGTTCAGCACTCTAAAGTGCAATATAAATGTCAATAGCTGAACAATGTGATGAGGACAGAATATCTATTTTGTGAGTGTTATCCTGCCCATTTCACATACACTACACCACAGAGAGCCTGGCTCACCCAAGGAGAGAGACTAGAGGGATCCTAAGGAAACTACATATGATGGCAGCAAACTGGCATCATCAAGTGCAGGTCTGCTCTAGTCATGGCTGCAGTGGGGATGCCATTTAAAGTGCCCAAGAGCATGCAGTAGGAACACTTTGAACACCATCTCCTTTGCCTGCCATCTTTCCTTCCCTCAGCTGCTTGTCTTTCCACTGGGATATTTCCTGTGTCCTGAAGTTCATCCAGAACAAGAAAAAGAAAAAGAAAAAAGATTTCTGTAGATAGATTAAACTAGATGCATGGACTTCATCCTAGACAACAGCAACTCATGCTTAATTGCTATCTGTCTCTCACTGCCAACTCAGAGATAATAAGGTATGTGTGGAGGAAGCATCAGCTACTGCCATGGGATTTGCTGTTGGTTCACTTTGAAGGGGTAGGGTGGGATCCAAGCCTGCCCTGCTTGACCAGCTTCTCAGAGTGCTACTTTGTTAGCCACAGCTAACAGCTTTGCTACTTCGTTAGCCACAGCCTTATGAGAACTATGCATAAGGCTGCAATCCTAATCACACTTTCCTGAGAATAAGCCCCATTAAACAAAATAGGACTTACTTCTGAGTAGAACTGGTTAGGACTGTGCCCTAACACACTCACCTGATTAACATGTGGGATTACCAAACTGTCTTCTTATGGTTGCTCCTAGTGATCAATGAGAAAGTTGCTTACCCCAATGTAAGCCTTCATAAAAACAAAAAGGCACCACATATTTGTAACATTCTATGCTATAGAGATTTTAACCCTGTGATCTAACTGAAAAAATGTTGGATCTAGCCCTGGGTCCAAATTCCAGCTCCATCCCAGACTCACTGAGGGCAGATCCATATACTGCTCTGAAAGCTTGGGTACAAAAAAGCAAAATGCACGGTAGAATCAATTGTGAATAGCACACTAAAAAACAGCAGGTTTCTTAACTGACGGGTTTCCCTTCATTAAATACTGAAGCCAAGATCCTGCCTTTTTCCTATCACCAATTCTGCTTAGCATTCTGGGAAAGTGCCATTTGAATGTAGCACTGACGCTGTATGTGCGTGTTGCCTTTTAAATCAGGGCACTTTTTTACTCCCAAGTTTATGCAGTAGAGCGGTCGTCTGGGTATCAATAGCCCTGGGCAAATCACTATCTCTTGCTTCAGCCTCCTACCTTTCCTCAAAGGACTATTATGAGATAAGGTTGCTAACATCCCTGCTTGGGGGAGAGTGGGCTACTATAAAAGTGAATACACGCATTTCAGGAACAAGCTGAAAATTCATCTGGGGGAAAAGATTACACACACCAATTTCTAGGTAATAAAGTACTGAAAAACATCACTAAAAAAATGAATGTTGAACATCCAGTTTGACAGCCTAATCTGAGGATGCTATCCAATCAAGACCCCTTTAGGAAACAGTTTTATAATCTAAACACGTTGGGAGTTCCCTAGTGGATTCAAGCTCCAGGCTAAGTTCTGGGAAAAGCTGATGTAGTGTAAGCAAAAGAACAATTGGACTTTACCAGGTTGAAAAGGAGGAAATGATGTTCTGAACAGTCTGCCAAAAGCTAAGGAAAAGTGGAACACTGGTAGAAGACTAATAGGGCGTGAGTGACAAAACACAGGGACAAAGAGTTCAGATTTGCTGCCAACAACTTGCAGGTTACTACTGCAATGAAAATGTTATGTAACAATAAAAATAAAAAGTGATGAAACTAAGCTTCAGAAGTCAACATGTTAGGCAGATGTATCATGGGCTTCTGTATATTTTACAGTTGGCTTTTTGCATTTCTAAGTCTGAATGCTATCAAAAAGCTATCAGTAGGTACCTGCAGCTTAAAATATTTTTTCACAAGATCAAAGCATGTATATGTGTACTTAAAGCTGAACTGCACAGGTATTCCTAGAAAGGAGCAAAGAAAGGCAAAATATTCTTATTTCTCGTACAATGGTGTGGCAGGCTTAAAAGTAATTGTCATCTACTACAGCTGGAGGAAAATTGAAAATAGGGACAAGAAGCAGGTCTGGCCCAAAATGAAGTGCTTGAAGCAGCACCCTGAATTCCTCCCTCCCTCCCCCCCTTTTAGTACATATGCATTAGTGTGCAGTGCACATACACCAGCTCGTCTTCACTATCACCACCTTGCCTGTTTTGAGATGGTGGCCATGCAGGCAAGGAGGTGTCAGTGGCAGAGTGATCCCAGTGCAGTCTACCACTCCCTACACCCCTGCCTGGCTATTTCATCAGAGCATGCTCTGTATAAGATCATGCAAAGCATGCTGGGAGCAGAAGAGGACTTTCTTTGCCATTCCCAGCATGCTTCGTCTAGTCCAGGGGTGCCCAAACCCCGGCCCTGGGGCCACATGCGGCCCTTGAGGCCTCTCAATGTGGCCCTCAGGAAGCCCCCAGTCTCCAATGAGCCTCTGGCCCTCCAGAGATTTGTTGGAGCCCGCACTGGCCTGACGCAACTGCTCGCAGTGTGAGGGTGACTGTTTGACCTCTCACATGAGCTGTGGGATGAGGGCTCCCTCCATTTCTTGCTGTTTCATGTCTGTGATGCAGTAGCGGCAGCAAAGGAAAGGCCAGCCTTACTTTGTGCAAGGCCTTTTATAGGCCTTGAGCTATTGCAAGACCTTCATTCATTCATATAAGTTCGTCTTTAATATATTCATTTATGTAAATTTATTCAAATTTTAAATGTAAATTAATTCTTTTTTTCCCTGGCCCCCGACGCAGTGTCAGACAGCTGATGTGGCCCTCCTACCAAAAACTTTGGACACCCCTCGTCTAGTCTATGTTTAAGTGGTCAAGAGGGGAAGTAGTAGAGCAATTTTCCCCTCAGAACAGGATCAGGGTAGCCTCCTGATTTCTCTTCCAGCTCCACTGCCACAATTGCTTGCTCATGACAGCAGCATTGGAAGAAGAGGTGATTTGCCACTACTCCAAACCTCTTCTCATGTGATGCAGCACAGGATGAAATGCCTAGGTGGGCAGTAAGCTGGGGGAGGTGGCAGATAAGCATGGGGTACAGGGCACTTCCACCAGTTCACTGCCTTCCCCAACCTGCCACTCCAAGCTGAGCACCGAGCAGATCTCATGGGTGGGTCAGCACTGGTAAAAAGGCATGGGCCCTGACCATACTAGACAGCCCAGGTACAGTATTATACAAACAGCAACTGGGATCACAAAGGGGAGTGGCACAAAGAAAAAAATATTTTAAACCATTCTTGGAATGTTAGGGCCAGGGAGATGCGGAGTCCAACTAGAAACATTTGTTGCAGAAACATTGAAAACAGAAAAATTGGAAACATTTTTTTTGCAGATCCCCAGGTTCACAACCAACCTAAATTGATTCTAGATTTTATGTCTCTATGGTAGAATAGAAAGCAATCAAAATGTGCACTTAAAGTGCATGCGAATTCATGGACCAAGTGGGCCTAAGCACATTTTAATATAAAACTACATATGAGACTAGAACAGATTACCCTAGTGCGGGGGGTCCTTAGGCGTGGGGTCCAATTGGGAACAATTGGTCCAATTGGCTTAAAACTAGCACTGGTTGGGACCTTATTCAGTTTAATTGGTAGCCTGGCATCAGTTCCGTTTTGCTTTTAAAAGGACTATATGAGTGCTCATCGTAGCAAAGCAGGCAAGAGCTCACTCCTCATCTCACTAAACAACATTTTAAAAATTTCTAAAGCTGCAAGGTGGGATCTCTGCCAACCTGCAATTGTCTTAATTCCCAACACCGAAACATCCCAGCAAATAAAAATATTTTACAGCAATTGTGAAGAGCATTCTAGTTTCTGGTTTGGTGAATCTCTGGGAGAAGAAAGCAAGATGTCCAATAATGGATTAGAAAAATTCACAGATGATACAGCAACAATTAGCTAGGATGGCCAGGAATGGAAGCTCCATATTCAGACAGCTGACAGATAGATAGAGGTGGCTATCTATTGAGTCCCCCAAGGCGACTCACTATTAACCAGTGTTTTAGACAACCTTGATGGAACTTGGGTTCAGTGAGAAAGACAATATTTGTGGTTCTGATGAAGCAACCACAGACATTGAGATAGTATTTTCTTTATGGTATTTATAATAATAATAATAAATAATAATAATAAACTTTATTTGTATCCCGCCCTTCTCCCTAAAAGGGACCCAGGGCGGCTAACATGTAAAAACAGATTTAAAAAACATAAATTGGCAATAAATAGCAGATAAAAAACATATTAAAAACACATTAACAGAGACCATAAAAACAGTAGTCAGATTAAAAGACAGAATAAAAAGAGCATAAAAGAGCAAATCACAGAGGAATCAGGCCTGTAAAAAACTATTTGCAGTTTCCGAACCATCTTCAGGGGCAGCCCCACATAAAGTGCGTTACAATAATCTAACCTCGATGTCACCGTGGCATGGATCACCGTGGCCAGGTCTGCACAATCCAAGTACGGCCGCAGCTGGCGCACCAGCCGAAGCTGAGCAAAGGCCCCCCTAGCCATAGCCGCCACCTGGGAATCCAGGAGCAGCTGCGAGTCCAGGAGGACTATATTTATTATAGTATTTATATACTGCCTTTCTTGCAGACTCAAGTTTCATAGATGCAAGGCTGTTTACATAGGCAGGCTGATGGTAAGCCGTATTATTTCAAATGGGGTTTTTGCCAAGACTTATTCTATGAGAAAAATTTAATAGAATCTTCCATTTCTCTGGTTGTTTCCCTTCATGGTGCATTCATCATCCTGGCTGCAGAGCTCTTGCACTTTCCAAGCTTCCACAGGCAGCTGCAAAATACACCTCAGGCTGGGTCTCAGGATGGCATTTCTTGCCAGTCCAGTTTCCTTCATCTATAGCCAGTGGCTTCCAGCCACCCATCCAAGGTGAGACCCAAGCTGATCCTGCTCGACTTTTTCAGGCAAGGTAGCAGCTCAACCTCCAGACTACACCTCCTCCCCTTCTACTTGCCTGTAAGAGCTTAGGTCAGTAGCTGCCTTTTGTTTAAATGACCATTATGCCCCATTCTAAATAGGTAGTGTAAAACCTTACAAAGATGAAGTCAACTTTATTGTTAAAGCTTCCCCCTGAAAACTCATTGTTTTTAAAAGCCTTGCTCTTGAGTGCCACAGCCTTTGGTTTATTCAAAGAGCCAGAGATTACCACAGCTGAACATCACTAGCTTTAATACCAGAAACCAGCTTGGATTCTGATCCTGAAAGACACCTGCAACAATAGCTCTGCACAAAAAAAAAGTGCAATCCCATCAATATCTGAATGGAGTCAGAGGCTCAGAGAATTGCGGCTTGCCTCAGGCAAGGCAGCAAGTTCCTGGCAGTAGTGAAGTTTGAACTGGAGACTCTCCAAGTCACACTATAGACTCTTAGCCACAATGTACACTATGCTTATTGACTAGATATCCTGCCTGCTGTACAAGGCAGGAGGAGCTTTTGATGACTCTTACATAGACAGAATATAGAAAAGGAGACAACCACTCAGGTATGATGGCTTCAGAGTCATAACAAGAGCAGAGCCTGAGGGGCAGCTGCCCCAAGCATTATGCCAACGGGGGTACAATGTTTTCCTGGGGACCTTCCAGAGGACAGGCAGGAGGAAAAGGGAAAGGAAGATCGGTCCCACCTGAGGAGGAGGCACAGGCAGCAGAGGTGGGGGCCCTTCAGTTTGGTTGCTGCCCCATTCCTTCTTCTTTGGAGGCTCTTGTTGAACCTCCAAAGGAGAAGTAATGGGGCAGGGATGGTGAAACAGGAAGTGCCTAACCACACAATCCAGCCCCCGCTCCTTCTTCTTTTTGGCTCAACAAGAGCCTCCAAAGGAGAAGGAATGACAGAAGCTGCCAGATTGCAGGGTCGCCACCACTGCCAGTTCCTCTTCCTTGGAAGCAAACTTGGAAGTGACATCCCAACACCATGACATTGTAACGTCATTGCCCTGGGCATCACTGCCTCCCAGTGATGGCTCTGGATATGCTCATGTTTTTTAAGTGAAGACCATCACTGTACCTCACACAACTCTCAGAACAGCGCCATAACTCAAGTTCAGCAGTTTCTCTCTGGTGAACAGATGAAAACAAGGATACCAGCTAATCTAGAAAATACAGCATGAGACAATTTTGAAAGGCTTATTAACATACTAATGAACTGGCACACAGCCACTCTACGCATGGAATCACTACTGATTTGTCTTGTCACAGGAATCCCACAAAAAAAGAACAGCAAGAGAGAATCAACTCTCTTGTCCACCCAAAGCAGCTGAGTTGTCAAGCCCAGTGTGCTTGCATAACTCCCATTAATGCTAATAGGATTTAGGGATTTATCATTTTGGGGAGGGGGCGAGAGAAACCTACCTTGATCCAGGATTTAAATATAAATTTGGATTAATAGAAAAGAAACATTTGCATTTCAGATGCATCACTAACTACATAATTTACATACCAGCAAGGAGCAAGAAAATAGCAATCATTTGTGCTTTTAACATTTGAGTTACACACTTGAACGCACGCACACACCAATATAAGGCTTTTAAATGAGCAGATATCCTACAGCAAATATTTAGAGATCACCATGAACATCAGTGAATGTCAGACAACACTGGTGTGTATTCCCACTTGTGAAACAGACATACACTGATGAATATCAATTTCATTTAAGAGATCATCAGTAATCATTGATATATTTCTGAGCTTTTGGAAATTAACAAAATTCATCTGGATTGTCAGCACTGATATGTGCATGTTGTAAAACATGCTTTGGACCTTCAGTGTGTATGAACTGTTCACAGTTAAAATTGCATTCTCTTCTTGGTACTCTAATGCCTGGAATGAACAAGCAATGGTTTAATAGGCAGCTTAGAAACTTCTGTTGTGTGGGTTTTACCGTGCCCTGCTGTTATTGCTATGACTATTACTTATATGGTGCCACCAGTCTATGGAGAACTATACATTGTAACAGAAAAAGAATATGTCCCTGTCAATAGCAGCTTACAATCTAGATTGGAAACTGACACATCTTTCATCCAGTAGCATAAAAAGCTAGCCATGCTATAGTGTCTGTACAGGCAAAGCACAAGGGGCAGGGAATATGGAGATTTCTGAAATCTGCTTCCAAAACGCTGGAGGGCTGGATGCATTAATCTTAAGCAGCAGGCTGCTGGACAGCTTTCATTTAGACTAATGATCATGTGCTCAATATGTGTCCTGTTAATTGGGTTATGACCCACAACATAGCCGTTTGCATAATTTGCATTTAATCTGCCAGGAGAGGTCAAACTCCCAGAGTTTAGGTCTTTGGTGGAAGGAGAAGGGGGAAAAGTCCTATACAACCTACACTTGTGAATATTACGTAATTTATGAGAGTAATCCTCAACAAAGTCTAAGCAGTATACATCCAATTCCATTCAAAAGGGTCTGCTCTGGAGAACTATTTTGAAATTAGGATTGTAGATCATTCTCCCTTCACAAGGTCTCTAGCTGATTCCCCCAAATATACAGTGTTTACCTTTCTTTAATTTCAAATTCCTATGAGCAAAGATAATAATTATATCGTCCTCTTAAAAAAACAAAATCACCTCTGTTAGGTTTCATTTATGTTATTGATTACAAGCAGAATTTTCCAAGCTTCATCTTGGGAAAGTCAATTATGACAAGAGAACAACAATTCAGAACTTCTCTGATGCAAGCCAAATGAATACTATGGGGCTTGCATTGTTCACTGTGTTGCTTAGAATCAGTTTCCACGTGCAAGCCAGATGTTTGTGTGATCCCACATGTGTGGGGAAGAATAAAGCAACTTTAATGTGAAATAGATGGAAAAGATGGCAGGTGGAAAATGCCTCTTGGAACTTAGCTGCCTGATGTGAGGCTGTCCAGATATTATTACGACTGTCCTGATACCATTAAAACATCACAGCAGATTAGCCAATGGCACAAAGACAAGCGGGATAGGCAGAAACAACCAAGGAACCATGTTTAAAAGACATGGGAGAGAGCTTGGAATTCCCCACATCATGAAGGTTATGCTGGCACCAACCTTAACCATACTTCACACTAATCAGATTCCACTAAACACATCAGTCACCTGGTTTCAAAATTTGGTTACCATAAAGCTTACTGAAAAGTCAGCTCTCCTGGACATAACTGTGCCAATATCAATGATTATCTTGGTTTAATTTATACACATTCCCTAGAACTAATTTTCTGACAAAAGATGACACCTCTATCATCACACCAGTGGACAAGGTGGTGCGATCATATTTTAAGCTAGGAATCATGACAAAGTCTAGAGACAGTTCAATGGTACACCCTGCTATGAACATTTAAGAGATCCCACTAAAGATACTTTGAATAGTATTTGGGTTATAGTTAGAGAAGGCTTGCTTTGGGATGATACTGACGACAAAATATTTTTTGGAGTGCAGTCAATTAATATCCAAGGATCCCAAATATTGCTATACAAAATATAAAAACTTGACTGCCAACCACCAGTCAAACATTTTGGAATCTGTCTTAAATATCTGGATTCATTTATTAAAGAGATTGGTACCTGATCATCCATTTTATATTAGAGGTACCAAAAATGTTAAATGGGTTGAGGAATTTACAGAGAGTAGATGACAGTAAATGTGACAATACTGTATAATTAATAAAAGTACAGGACAGAAGACAGTTAGGTTTTACAAAATGCATTAGATTTAAATGTGTACAAGAATACCACCTATTCATTTCTTATTGGACTTGATAGAAAGTATTGTTGAAAAGTGATGTTTAAGAAGCTTTTTTTCAGAACACATCTAAGTGAATTGGCCTCCTATAGAGTTTTTCAGTGGTCAAGATTGTGGCAATGAAATGGTAAATCTTGAAACTACATCAGCTTCAGATCAAGTCCTGAACTTTGGAGTTGCCACTGCATATATAACCTTAGCCACCATTTAAGTGTTTCTGGACTTCAAAAACACTCACTGCATGAGACTCTCTTGACAGAGACTGATTACACTTTCTGAAACGTATTGTTAAGTTTGCAGTGTGATTATTTTGAATGCGTTTGTCACTGGTCTTGCCGCCTAATGCTGAAGATTTAACCTAAGAACTTTAAAGTGGCAGTGGAGGGTCCCCTAGAAGGAAAATTACTTGAAGGAATGGAGCCTGAATTGAGTGCTTCATAAACTGAGGTAAGAAATAGCAGCTTTGTGATGCAAAGGCAGAAAGAGCTGCAAATTGGCTAAAAGTGAAAAATCATAAAGCAAAATCCAGATACATCTCCAGTCACTTTCCAAGGGAAAGTAAGAGCCACACTACATGTTACATTTGGCTCACTACAGTTCTTTCACTAAGTTAAAAGGCAGCTGCAAAAGATGGGGTTTGTGTTTGTCTTTTTTTTTTTTTTTTACAGTTAAATAGTGTACGCAATACAATCAGGACTGCCTTTTCCCACTGCACCACAATCCCAATGAAAATGGTGCCCCTGAAGTTGCTATTTGCACCAAAGGTATGCTTCTATTGGCACTACTAGAGACAGAGCTGAATTCAGGACTTCCCTTGTTTGGATCTTGCCTCTGCCATGTTTTCACTAGCTGGCTGAAAGCCCAATCCTGAGCTCTTCAGAGCCGGTGGTATGCCAAGCCCAGCACTGGCAAAAAGCCACTGGGAGCTAGGTAAGCGCTCTGGGCAGTGGTGAGGGCCTCAGGGGCAGAGGATGGGGCATTTGGGGATGGGGGAGGGTGGGGTGGGATGGGGCGTGGTGAGGGGAGGAACCAGGGTTGGAACAGTTGGACCTCAGCTCCACCAGGTCCTGAGCTCTGTGTCGGGCTGGAAGGCCCAACACAGAGTCTCTCAAGTCTATGCCAGGAAAATAGCTGGTGCAGACTTGAGGAGCCCCATTAAGAGGCTTGGGGCTTTCCCCTGCAGAAGGGGATGAAAGTCTCTTTCTGAGAAGGCCTCAAGTAGCAGCCACGGGGCCACAGGATGTAGCAATAGCCAATTTGGCACTGCATCCAGCGGTGGCGTCACTTTGAGGATTGAGCTGCCCAGCCAGCTTCTCCCCCTCAGCCTTAGCTGCTGTATGGTAGATAGTAATACTCACCTTACAACAAGACTGTAAAGCCATGAAAAGAGCTCTGCACACTCAGAAATGCTAAGCATTATTAAGGATCAATGTGCTAATATTCTTTATTAGTTTGATAGATAGCATGTAATAAAATATTTTGTTCATTACATGCTTTTTGTGTTTCATGAATTTTTTGAGTAGATGGTTCATATATCAGTGCAGGACACAACAGGGACATTTGATGCATGTTTGTTCCTTTCATTTTTAATTATATGGTATTTATCAAAAGTCTTTATATGCCACTTACCCCCCCATCAAGGGTACTCAAGGTGGCTCACAGAATTCAATGAATCAATTAAAAAATAATTTCATTAATGCCCAAATCTGAACCAACTTTCCAGCAGTGGCATAGCTGTGTCATTGGGGCAGATGCTGCATCCTGCATTTGGGTGGCACTCACAGAGGCCTCCTCAAAGTAACGAAATGTTTGTTCCCTTACCTCAGAGCTGCATTGCCCTTATGTCAGTGCTAGAAAGTGGGTTAGGATTGCACCCTAAGAGCCCAATCCTATGCATTTCTACTCAGAAGTAAATCCCATTATAATCAATGGTGCTTACTCCCAGGTAAGTGTGGGTACGATTGCATCCTAGGTTACATTAAACAAAACCAGAAAATATTAAGTCAGCTCTTTGTACTATCAAAAAGAGGAACCTGGAGATTCTGTGAATGCATGGAAACAAGCAGATGACATTGCTTGTTTCCTATCTTGAACAGAAATATTTTAAGGACTAGCCCAGTCCTTGCTCCTTCTCTTTTGTAACTGAGGCCATCCGAGTGTCAGGGCACAACCCAGAGAGCGCTTTGGCCTCATGCAACAGTTCCACTGACACAAAGAGGGAACAGGAAGCAGGCTGGACACAGTAGCCTTCTACAGAGCCTCCTGCCCCTTCTGTTACAGAGCCAGAAGAGTTACAATTTATGACTCTTACAGAGTCATATGGGCTCTGTAAAAGAGACTTTCAAGTCAACATTCGGATTGGCGGGGATGGAAATGTAGTATTACATTTAAATCAACATAAGTCAGAACCCATTTTTCAAAATCTGAAAAAGTCACCACTTCCAAAGATCTTTTCCCTGTTATGATCCAGCAACAAGCATCCACCATCCCTGTGCTTGTGTGATGTTTCACGGAAACTCTTCATATGGCTTTCTTCTTTACACCTCCTTATACAAGGGAACTCATTGCCAAGCTGCATCAGCATTCACAGGAACATCCACGCTGCTACAGTCGACTCTGGAATGGGCAGGAAATCTGAAGGAAACTGATTTCACTTTTAAGCAGATGTGGGACTAACAGAAAAGTGTTATATATGCCATCAACCATTAATGGAAACGGTGATGCTGTTTTAATAAGAACAATTTAGTTGTCATTGCAAAGATCTCAAACTTTTGCTTGGTGCCACAATAAAGACTCCATGCAGTCCTTCTGCAGCATTTAACATTGCACAGGCTTTAGCACCAAGGGCAGATGTGTCTCAGTAATGCCAATTAAAAGGCTAATGGGAAAAGATTAATGTACATTTGGAGCTTCACACTAAATTAAGTTTGATCTAGCCAAAGATCCTTGGGATCAATGGATGACACAGGACCACACTAGCATAGATGCAATTTAAACAGGGTAAGATTAGCCCATGACTATACTGCTGTATAGGAAGGCTATGTCTAAGGCAACCTCAAAAGAGAGGAAAGGAAATGAGAATGCATTACTTTTTGCTTCAGAGTGGGTTCCTCTGCAGATAGGAAACATTTGGGAGACTCCAAAGCAAGGCACCTTCAGTGACTCCCCCCTTTAAACTGGGAAGGAGTTGCAAATCACAGATTCTCTCACCCTGCCATTGATCTTCTCAAAAGCGCTATGCCAAGCAAACAGACAGATGCTGTTGGGTTCAGTGGTGTAGCTAGCCACTGTGGTACCTGGGACAAAGTCCAAAATTAACTCCTCCTCCCCAGGCAACTCAGAATGTCCACTGGAGCCTTTCAACGGGGGCTTCTGATTTTCGTGAAAAACGTTGGATGAGGATGAAAAGCGTTGGATGAGGTTGCACTATCCTGGGGCAATAGTATCCTGCCCCACCTTAGCAATGCTACTGGTTGAGCCAGTGGGCTGGATTTAGAACTCCAGGAATAGCCTGAGCTCATCACCTTCTGGAATCAGTCTTGCTATCATGCTGAGTTTTCTTGTCAGAAAGAGCTTTGAAACAAACACCATGCAAAGATTTAAAAGACCAAACCACACCCACATACGCACAAAACACATTACGCAGAGTAAGATGGACATGCTGATCTTCTGACCACAATGATCATAAATAAACGGTCTCAGCACCCAAGCTTTGTTTGACTACAATAGCATGCCTTATCTTCCTGAAACACTACCATGGGTGTTTATCAGGGCGTTTAAGCCTTCTTGTAAGTTAACTGTACCATGTTCAAAGATCAAAACATTTTTGAGAACTTTTATGAGTTGATATAGTCATAATTCTATTAACTCGTAACCATTTCCTTAGGCCAAACTGTCCATTTCATTGCAAAAACACCCCCCCCCCCCCAAAAGGCAGCAGGAACCAAAATGCTGCGAGAACATGCTTTGAACCTGCCAATGTCCACCTTTTTCCTGGCAGGCTCCCTGTGATGGATAAACATTCCACAGATGCAGCCTTCCCTGGGATGAAGAGGTTAGGTTAACAAAACCTATACCAGTTGTAAATCTGCCTAAAGGGCAACTGTTAAATGCACATCTTTGTCAGAAAAAAAAAAACAGCATGTAATTCTAATGTGCAAAGCAAGTCATAGTGTAAGAATGCTTCCAGCAGAACAATCCAGATTAACTGAGACCATGCATTCTGGGGAAGGGGAGGCAAAGGAAGGAAATGCAGAAGGCCACAGAGACCTCTGGATCTGAGGAAGACAGGCTTCCTGCAGACCAGGGCTGGGGGCTGGGGGAAGGGAACGTATTCTTAGGCCTCATGACCATCAACTGTCTTCAAAAGGCAAGGGGTGATTTGAAGACTCTTTTGACTACTGGAAGGTGTTTTTAAAAAAAAATCAGATTCCAGGAAGACAGCAGAGAACAGTGTCATAGCTACAGGAGGCAGTACAGAAAGTACCACAGGTGCTGCAAGGTACTGTGTAAGCAGCCCCTCCCACTTGCCATCAGAGCCATTCTGGGCAGCAACAGCAATGTGAGATGTCATTTAGTGAGCACCTGTGCATTGCCATCACCACCCAGCAATCAGTGCTTAAGGGTTAGTGACGGATTAGCAAGCTGGAGCTTCATCCAGAAGGAAGGAAATACTGCTGGTTAGTGGTGCCCAATGATCCAGAACTAAGTGTTCAGCCTGCTTTGGATGAGACTGCACTTCCCTTTAGGAATTAGGTGATTGGGAATGCTATTCGATCCAGCACTCTTCCTGCATAGCCATCTCCAAAATCTCCAGCTTCATGGGATTCAAGAAGGTTTGCAGCCACTTCAGTTAAATCATTCAACTTTATGATCTAGACCAGGAGTGTCCAAAGCTTTTGGCAGGAGGGCCACATCATCTCTCTGACACCGTGTTGGGGGCCGAATTAATTTACATTTCAAATTTGAATAAATTTACATAAATGAATATATTAAAGGTGAACTTATATGAATGAATGAAGGTCTTGCAGTAGTTCAAGGCCTATAAAAGGCCTTGCACAAAGCAAGGCTGGCCTTTCCTTTCCTGCTGCTACTGCATCACAGACATGAAACAACAAGCAATGGAGGGAGCCCTCATCCCACAGCTCACTCAAGAGGCCAAACAGTTGCCCTCACGCTGAGAGCAGTTGCATCGGGCCAGTGTGGGCTCCAACAAATCTCTGGAGGGCCAGAGGCTCATTGGAGGCTAGGGGCTCCCTGAGGGCCACATAGAGAGGCCTTGAGGGCCGCAAGTGGCCCCCGGGCCGGGGTTTGGGTACCCCGATCTAGACTAGAGGCATTCGTTTACTTCTTTTGCTTAAATTTCAAAAATCAAAGCAACAATTCCTGAGTGCCACACCCAAGGTCACACTGAAATTTGTGGCAATGAAAGAGCTCTGCTGACTCAAGCTCACACTGTAACCAGGAGGGCACATTTCCTTCCCAGACAAAACAATGCTTCCATACCAAGCCCAGGAGGAGCATATTAAAATCTTTATGAGTCCTAGATGTACTGTGGGATCTACAAGAGACTTCACACTTGGTAGGAGAATAGCTCCTGTGAAACAAAAATTTACACATGCAGAATAATGCAGTAAATTGGACTGCTACCATGCAGAAAATCCATTATTTGTATTTAGAATATTTATCACCTTAAAATCTATTGCTTAGGATGCTGACATTACAAAGTGGTATTAAAACCTTTTAAATTAAGAAATACATATCTGGCCCATATCTTCAGTTACAAATATCTGTTACTATATGCCTGTAAAAAACTGTTTTGCAAACTACTACAGGTACTCCGGTGTTATTTGTTTTATTTTCTGAAAGAGGTATCATCATCCTCTAGCCTTATCTGATTGAGGAGGGTGTGGTGCAGCGGATATCTCTCACAAACCACTTTGAACCACAGAAGGATGCTCTGGCTTACATGCTATAGTACTGCTTTATCAGATTGTTACTGAAAAACAATGGTGCCAGTCATTTAGCTGGAACTGAATAGCTTTGCAGAATGGCAGTCCCTTCCCTATGATGGGAACCAACTCCAATCTGTAATATTTGCTACTGCCCTCTATAACAGTGGTTCTCAATTTTTAGCATTGAGAACCACTTTTTAGAATGAGAATCTGTCAGGGCCCACCAGAAGTGATGTCATGACCGGAAGTGACATCATCAAGCAGGAAATTTTTAACAATCCTAGGCTATAGTCCTACCCACACTTACCTAGGAGCAAGTCCCATTTGCTGTCATTGTTAAAAGCACATACATCGTAGCCTGTTCAAAGCACAGATCTGTAACACTTCCCCAAATGCGGTCACATACCATGGTAGCATCAAGTCTAATATATTTTTAAAAATATATTGAAATGAATGGGGACCTTCCTGGAATTGGCTCACGACTCACCTAGTGGGTCCCAACCCATAGTTTGAGAAACACTGCTCTATAAGATGATCCCATGGCTATGGCAACCTCAACAGGCTGCAATCCTATCCAAGCCTGTGAGTAAGCCCCATTGACTATAATGGGACATACTTCTAAGTAGACAGGCATAGGTTTGGGCTCTAAATGAAAACTACTGAATGAAAACTAAATGAAAACTAAATGAAAACAGACTACTGAAAAAACTCCACAGTCAGGGAATTAGAGGACAGGTTCTCTCGTGGATTGAGAACTGGTTGGAGGCCAGGAAGCAGAGAGTGGGTGTCAATGGGCAATTTTCACAATGGAGAGAGGTGAAAAGCGGTGTGCCCCAAGGATCTGTCCTGGGACCGGTGCTTTTCAACCTCTTCATAAATGACCTGGAGACAGGGTTGAGCAGTGAAGTGGCTAAGTTTGCAGACGACACCAAACTTTTCTGAGTGGTAAAGACCAGAAGTGATTGTGAGGAGCTCCAGAAGGATCTCTCCAGACTGGCAGAATGGGCAGCAAAATGGCAGATGCGCTTCAATGTCAGTAAGTGTAAAGTCATGCACATTGGGGCAAAAAATCAAAACTTCACATATAGGCTGATGGGTTCTGAGCTGTCTGTGACAGATCAGGAGAGAGATCTTGGGGTGGTGGTGGACAGGTCGATGAAAGTGTCGACCCAATGTGCGGCAGCAGTGAAGAAGGCCAATTCTATGCTTGGGATCATTAGGAAGGGTATTGAGAACAAAACGGCTAGTATTATAATGCCGTTGTACAAATCGATGGTAAGGCCACACCTGGAGTATTGTGTCCAGTTCTGGTCGCCGCATCTCAAAAAAGACATAGTGGAAATGGAAAAGGTGCAAAAGAGAGCGACTAAGATGATTACGGGGCTGGGGCACCTTCCTTATGAGGAAAGGCTACGGCGTTTGGGCCTCTTCAGCCTAGAAAAGAGATGACTGAGGGGGGACATGATTGAGACATACAAAATTATGCAGGGAATGGACAGAGTGGATAGGGAGATGCTCTTTACACTCTCACATAATACCAGAACCAGGGGACATCCACTAAAATTGAGTGTTGGGCGGGTTAGGACAGACAAAAGAAAATATTTCTTTACTCAGCGTGTGGTCGGTCTGTGGAACTCCTTGCCACAGGATGTGGTGCTGGCGTCTAGCCTAGACGCCTTTAAAAGGGGATTGGACAAGTTTCTGGAGGAAAAATCCATTATGGGGTACAAGCCATGATGTGTATGCGCAACCTCCTGATTTTAGGAATCGGTTATGTCAGAATGCCAGATGCAAGGGAGGGCACCAGGATGAGGTCTCTTGTTATCTGGTGTGCTCCCTGGGGCATTTGGTGGGCCGCTGTGAGATACAGGAAGCTGGACTAGATGGGCCTATGGCCTGATCCAGTGGGGCTGTTCTTATGTTCTTATGTTCTAAATTTCTAAAACCTACTCAGGGCCCAATCCTATCCAGTTTTTCAGCACTGGTGCAGCTGCAATGCAGCCCCAAGGTAAGAGAACAAATGTTCCCATACCTTAAGGAGGCCTCTGTCACTGCCTCCCCACCACAGGATGCAGTGCATGGCCCATTGGTGCGGCCGCACCGGCACTGGAAAATTGGATAGGATTGGGCGCTCAGCCCACAGCGTCACAGTCTCCTCTTGTTATAACTTACTCATTGATTTACAGTACTGTGTATATATATACCAGTTTTCTCCCATTCCACACCAATGCATTGGGGGTTTTAGTCCATTGATGTGTTTGAGATTGTAAAAAGCTCCAGAAGGATCTCTCTAAACTGGGGGAATGGGCAGCAAAATGATAGATGTGCTGTAACCCATTTTTGCCTGGCCCACAGATGTACACATTTGGTTCCTGTTGTGTATATGCAACATTGGGTAGAGAAGTTAACATAAGTGTAAAGTGATGCACACTGGGGCAAGAAACCAAAATTTTGCATACAATGTATGCTGATGGGTTCTGAGCTTTCTTGTGACAGATTAGGAAAGATTTTGGGATGCTGGTGGACAGCTCGATGAAGGTGTTGACCCAGTGTGCAGTGGCTGTGAAGAAGGCCAATTCCATGCTTGAGATAATTTTAAAAGTGGCTGGGAATTAAACAACCAATAATATGATGCCTTTGCACAAATCTGGTAGGCTATATCTGAAGTATTGTGTCCAGTTTTGGTCACCACACCTCAAAAAAAGAAATAATGGAATTGCAAAAGGTGCAGAAGAGAGCAACCAAAATTATTTGTAGGCTAGGGCATCTCCCTTACAAAGAGAGTCTACAGCGTTGGCGTTCTTCAGTCCAGAAAGAAGGCACCTGAGGCAGGACCTGATTGAGACATATATAAAATTATTAATGAGATGGATAGAGAAAAATTCCTTTTCTTCTTGCACAACACCAGAACCAGAGGACATTCAGAATGACACATTGCCAGGTTGGGGGTAGGACAGACATTAATCTAAGCCAATTGTGCAGAAAGCCTCCCCAGGTGTAAAGCTGGAAAGAAAAGGAGGGTGGGGGGGGGGAGATTACCTTGAATCTCTCCTACCATTTATACTTCCTAATATTTAATATGTTGCTTACATTATGAATCCCAAACCTTTGGAGGCTATCAAGGCCATCTTCCCCAATTTCTTCTCAAAGTACAAAGAGAAATTTATAAATCAATTGAGTGGTACAAATGAGCTTTTCTAGATAAACACCACATTCGCTTTTATGGCCAAGAGTCACATTTTCATTTTGTCCAACTGTGGAATTTCCCATTTCCTTTAAACCACTCCACAATGTGCACACATTTTTTTTCCCCATCTAAAAACTAACTTAGCCTTGGAACAGTGTTTTGGGACAGGCAAGACATGTTTCTTGAACTCAGTGTAAAACCACAATGGGGCATTTTAAAATAATGGTAATAAAGCTAACATTTGGACCTAAGATGGTGTTTCTCCCTAAGACAATAACTTGAACCACAAGGGGAATACGTTCCCACAAGTCAAGCACTGAAGAAAACAGCATTAGTGGTTACAGAGTTGATCCAACAGGCAAGACATGGATGCTGAGTGGCCCAGAATGCACTGCTCCCATTGGTTAGAATGGCTGTCAATCACACCAGGACAAAGAGCACCAGCAACGTAAGGAATCAGCACTAAAGGAAGCGGTGTTATAAAAGGCATAGCTGCACACTGGTACAGATACCAGCAACTCATCTTTAACAAAGGAATTTGGTATAGCTACTAACCAACCTTCCTCCATTAGGGAAAATTGTCCAGGATTGCTGGCTAATGTTTCCTTAGGAGCTAAATGGCAGAGAGATGGTTGGAAATCTGAATTTTTTCAAAGAGCCAATTAGCTAGTCTTGGAGAAAGTGATCCTCCCCTGACCCACTAAGGAGAGGGCTAATGTAAGATAGAGAAGTTGTGTGAAAAGCGTACGAAAAGAAGGAATTCCTGTATGAAAAGGTATCTTGTGCCATAAAGTAGTTCCAGTCCTGGTTCCCTGGGTTTAAACCTCCAGGAGGAAGAGGCCAGTGCTAAGGTACAGTACTTTACTACATCACTCCTAGGAAGGAAGGGAGGCTTGCAAGTCAGATGATCTTCAGGGTAAACTTCACCAAGATTACTGAGATCACATATTTCAGCCACTCATTTAATACAGTGCTATATAAATTCTTCTTATTAAATGTGATGGAGATTTTGCCACAACATAATGAGATGTAACTGCTGCCATTTTATTACTTTACCACTTTTTATTCTTTTATCAATAATGCTGTGTAGTGTTTTATTTATTGCTGCTTTTATTAATACTGTTTCTAATTTTTAGGTTTAACTATTGTTCATTGTATGTATGTTATATTAGCTGCCTTGAGAACCCATGTTTGTGGGCAAAAGGTGGGATAAAAATGTTATCCCTCTCCCCCATGCTTCAGGGACCCCACCCAACCTGAGTGCAGTCAATTAAAAACTAATCACCCATCACCACCAATGTTAACACCACTTTAGTGATAGCCATGGATTGTAACATAATGTAAAATCTGACTCTTGGTCTCTAGGAACACACTGATGACACTTTTAATTTATACAATGACTTTCAGATGACCAAAGTGATTCACATATAGCATCCTCAGTAATTTTGACAATAGCCCTGCAAAGAAGGCCGATATTATTGTCCTCCTACATTGTAGAAGAGTGATCTGAAACTGAACAGTGGTTTGCCTAAGGCTACCTTTGTTGCTGAGGTCCTGGAACAAGGACCTTCCAGCTGATGATCTTAGTGGCTATGACACTGCACAAGCTTTCAGATGAGGACAATAGATGAATAATCAAAATAATTAAGAGACTGCTCCAGAAACCTTGGGCCAACGCCATAAGTCAAATGGGATGATTAGGCATTATCTGAATGTCAACTGAAAGTTTAGTGGTTAACCATGCAAGCAAATTATCATTTTTTTCCTCATGGGCCACTGCATTTAAACCTTCATATTTATTAGCGTTTGCATTATCACTTCAGAAACACATGGCCAGAGGTTGGAAAATTCTGTTGTTCAAGACAGAAAATGAATGATTTGTAGGATTCTGAGGGAGCTTATGGGACCAGATAACAGAATGCTCTAGACAGAGATTCTATTTTAATTAGTATGAGACTTATAGTACCTTAATTTGAATAATTTTGGGGGCAGGATTGGTTCAACATTTAAGCAGAGATAGTTCCATGGCTTTGGAGGCTGGTGGCTAAACTGTGGATTAATGTTTTATGTTTTACTCAGCCCAGGTACAGTGTAAACTAAAATAGCATAAATGAAGAGGCAAACAGTAGAGAATAATAGCAAGAGTTTCGGAAAAGAGGCTAAGGAACCAATCCTATGCAACTTTCCAGCACCAGTGCAGCCTCAATGCAGTCCCCCAAGTAGCAGAACAAATGTTCCCTTACCTTGGGGTGCTTTTGTGGCTGCACCCCACCACAGGATGCACCAGGCACCCTCTTGGCATAGCTGCACCAGAGCTGGAATATTGGATAGAACTGGGCTGTAAATTTCAAATGACCCCAGAAAGAGACTTTGAAAGTTAAAAACAACGTTTCAATTTCAGTTCCTTGTTGAGTCAATCAACTGCGGTGCAGGTTCTAAACCAGCAACACAGAATAACTATGCAGATAAAATTCTCACCATCACCATAAGTCCCCATTTGTCCCAAATAGGATTTTTAAAATCAATATCAGGAAGGGTCAGAGGACTTCCAGTTGGACCCCCAAATCCACTTAAACTGGAGTACTTGAGCTGATACTATTAAATACAGCAACTTCACTTCAGTTTTGGTATTCATCTCTTCCTGAAAGATTGATGAGTCACGGGAGTTTCTAAGGCTATGTGCAAAGCAATCAAAATTTTTACCAGATAAAAGGAGAGGAAATTTTTTCTGTGGATTGCCCTTTCTTGTCCTTATCTTGCTTTTTGGGACTGAGGAAAGAGCAGCATGGGAATTACTTAAGAGGTTCTGACTGGGCACTTGCAAACAGGCTCATTGATGGGGATGGGTTTCTACAGCCCAATGAAAGACATAAACCTGCCCCTATCAGCAGATTCACAAGGAGGAAGGAGCTGAAGCTTGCTTTGGAAGGCAACAGGGGTAGCAACCCATCAGCAGTTTGCCTGAGGAGAAGAGCAGCCACAACTGGTGCTTTTGAATCTGCTGTCTTTTGTCAGAAATGTAAGGGGGCAAGGCAGTAGGCCAAAGGGAAGGTCTCCTTTTCCTCCCCATCATCCTCATCCCTGCAGGTCTGCTTTGAAAGGGATAATTTTAGATGCCTTCCTCCTTGGACAAGCTGCAGACAGAGAAAGGGGGGCAAGGTCTCCCAAGATCTCTATTCAGATATCGTGAGGGATATTATGGGCAAAGCAAGTTCCTCTTTTGTATAGTGAAACCTGGCATTTCAGCACTGTTCAGTGTCATTCCCTAGATTTAGTGTGAATGGCACTAAATTTCCTTTGGGATATATCCTCCAGGGGGAAAAGCCGGTGTGAACTCACGGTATACATGACATGCTATACCAGGAATTTTCAGCTTTTTCATCTCACAACACACTGACAAGGTGCTAAAATTGACACAGCACACCATCAGTTTTTTGTCCATTGACAAGCCACACCATGCTGCTGGTAGGGGGCTCAAATCCCCCACTTGCCATCCTAATAAATGACCCTCCCCAAAGTACTGCAGCACACCAGTGTGCCATCACAGTGGTTGAAAATCGCTGTGCTATACCATTAGCAACATATATCAAGAATCATTATAATCATGAATCATTATAATCATGCTCTGAAACATACTGTGCATTTTTGAAATTGTAAAATACATCACAACTCATTCTGCTAACTCACCATGATCAAAGACACACATACATACTCTGCCTAACACAGCTCCTCCGTGGCCCACCACATTTTTGATCTGGCTTTGACAACTTGTACAATAAACAGCCTCAAAGACGTGTAAACAGAACTAAACCAAAATGTTCCTAATGCACAAGCAAACCAATTGCCTGCACATTAGGGTTGCTTGCACATTTGGATGCTTTCATATTGGGTGGATAGTCTCCGCCCTGGAACCACAGAGGATAAAATACTAAATGAGGCAACACCATTGCTTTTAGCAAAATCTCAGCTCAAAAGCTCCTTCTGCTGAAACCTAAATGTCCAGGTAAGCACAGCTTTCTAGATGCTCACAGAAGTGGCTATACTGTAGATACCCTCACACAAAAGCAGCTTTGTACTGTGCTTGAGAAATTGTAACACTTCAAGCAGAATGACTTCACAGCCATGAGAACTGCAGGACCTCTGGCCTGCTCCAGCACATTCGACTTTTATCCTCTCTTGTGTCAGTGCCTTTGTAATTTTACACATGCGCCTGCACCTCAGCCATCGTGTTGGTTTTAGGGAAGATTACGTTTCACCTGCAACGTGGAGATGTTGCCTTCACAATACATATATCCAGCTGAATCCACCAGAGAACGTCATGCAAGTCAGGGGAAGTACACTGGCAATAAAAGTGTGCCCCATTACTATGTAAAGAGCCTCTAATTCACCACAGCAGAACAGATGGCAAATTAACCATCACATTTGTAGCACTCCTTGGAAATCCTGTGGTGCCTGGCACATCAGAGTTTGTCATAATTTATATACCATTTATACAACAGACCTGCACAACTCATTAGCATATGAAGCAGTTTTATACCAGTCCATCTACCTTTAAACTGGCAGCATCATTCCATGGTTTTAAGTGGACATTATGCCTGCCCCTGGAGATGCCAAGAATTGAACATGGGACTTTCTGCAGGGAATGCATGTACTCAACAAGTAAGGGTGCAATCCAGCCCTTGACTTGGGCCTGTGCAAGCCAGCCCAGGAGGGTTGCAAGTGTGCCATAAGGCACATTTGCGTCTCATTGGAGGAAGCCGGGCTGGCGCTCAGAGATGTACGGGCCTGCAGAGGCCAATGCAAGCCTCCTCACCGGCCTCCTCTGAGTGACTTGTGTCGGCCTGGCTGCATCCACACAAGGCTCTGAGGTAGGTGGGGGGCAGGGAGGAAGTGGGAGGGAGGCGCTCCTGGACAGGGGGAGGGCCGGTGGTGGACAGCCTTGGGGGCAGTCGGGCTGGGAGTGGGAGGCAGGGCTGGGAGAATGGAGTGGCTCCAAGGCGCTCCACTCTCCTCAAACTTGTGCCACCTCAAGATGTGGCACAAGTCCGAGGAGACCTACAGGAGCCAGCGGTCCTTGCCCAGAGGTAAGGGGAAATGATCCCCCTTGCCTCTGGCTGAGCCGTTTTTGGCCCCTATCCTGCGCTGGATACAGCACAAGCCTCCCAGTGCAGGATAGGATTGTGCCCTAACTTATATCCCTGTTCCAAGTTTTAATCCAAGTTGGAGCTTCCCCTTCCCTAATATATAGTCCACAAAGGTAAAAGAAGCCAATTGTCTATTCAGTGTTTCTCAAACTGTGGGTTAGGACCCACTAGGTGGGTCACAAACCAATTTCAGGTGGTCCCCATTCATTTTAGTGTGCATTTTATTTTTAATAGGTTTGGTGCTACCATGGTATGCAATTGCATTTGGGGAAATATGACAGAGGGGAAATATGACAGATCTGTACTTTTAAGAGGATATTATTAATATGCTATTAGCAATGATAGTCAATGGGGCTTACTCTTAGGTAAGTGTGGATAGGATTTCAGTCTTTGGGATGTTTGGGAATTGCTTTAAACAGATCAGGGTTAGGAGGGTTCTTTATTTTACATAAATTTTAAAACTTATGCTTATTGTAAACTTTTAACTTAATGATTTGATTTTGTCATATGGGGGTGTTAAAAATTTTCCTGCTTGTGTCACTTCTGGCCATGACATCACTTCTGGGGGGTTCCGACAGATTGTCATTAAAAAGTGGGTCCTGGTGCTAAAACTTTTCAAAACCACTGGTCTATGTATTATGGCCTACTGTATGCTTGGCAATCCTTCCTCCTTCCCATTTTGTAGTCCCAGGCAGATGGCAAATACAGAAAGCCTATTAAGCCTCATAGGCTACATTGGCTTGGTGTGTCTCACATTATGCAGAGTGTCTCTGCAAGATCCCACTCAGTGAGTGTCTAAGCATCAGGGTAATCAACTGATTTTACTTTCTCTGCAACATTGTTAAGTGTAGTGCTATGCATAAATGGGAAAAAATTAAGGGGTGCACCTGGGGACACCACACTAATCTGCCTAGTGATCCTCAAGGCACTGAGTAATAAGCCTTCTTTAATATGCACATCATCCGCATTCTGGGATCTGTTTCTTGATCACATTAGCACATGGAAACTTGGGAGAGCATAACAGAATGTTGAGAACTTAAAAAAAACACTTTCAGGTTCAGTTTATTAACCTTAAGAATTATGAAGAATGGGTCATAATTCTTTTTACTGGTGGAGATCTAAGAAAAACTTAACAGATTCAAGAGTTTTTGGGTGCAATCCTAACCCCTTATGTCAGTGTTTTTCAGCACTGACATAAGGGCAATGCAGCTCTGAGGTAAGGGAACAAACATTCCCTTACTTTGAGGAGGTCTCCGTGAGTGACACCCAACTGCAGGATGCAGCACATGCCCCATTGGAACTGTTATGCCAGTGCTGGAAAGCACTGACATAAGGGGTTAGGATCACGCCCTTTGTTGTTGTAGTCAAAATAACCCAGTAGACAATCTATGGTAAAACTAAAACCTGAACTCACGTCTCCAGGCCCTAGTCTAGCAGTACCCTATCTATCTGATCACAGTATCACAAATGAAATAATCAGATACTTTATGGGCAGTATTTCTTATGAGGAAATCTCAGTAAGCAGTATACCTGAAAGCCAGTTGCAGGGGAACAATGGTAAGAGAGGGACATGCCTCCATTTTGTTGGGCTACCCAGTGGCAACTGGTAGGCCACTGTGGGAAAAAGGATCCTGGTCTAGTTGGGTCTTTGGCCTGATCCAGCAGGGTTCTTTTTTAAGTACATGATAAATGTGCCCATTACCACTAGAAGGAAGAATCATCTCTGGCTCATGTGAAATCTGGATAAATGTCTGGTGGGGTCTATCATGCCTTTTGTTACAATTGGGCACATGCACTGAGGAGTGGAATGAGTTGAGGGAGTAGATGGAATCCAGCCAGGGTTGCAGCTGACACTGCAGAATCCAAACACAGAGCATAGATGCATGCTTACTCATCATGAGGAGTGGCTGAATTTGCAGCCTCAAGGAACAGCATTAAACAGGAACAGTAAATGGGGTGGAGGGGAGAAGCAGGGGTGACTCCCATTTGACTTTTTGTACTCATGCACACACACCAGATTATGGAATATGTGCATCTCCATCAACTATGAAGGCTGCATGCATGTATCTTTCACTGCAGTCCCTTTTAAAATAGATATAAAAGCAAGCAGGATCCCAGATTGGAGTCAGGATAGCACTGATTTCAAAAGGGAGTACAGCAAACACAATACGTAACATGCAGGCATGTTTTGAGTATTTTGTCCTCAGATGTACAACTCTTGAGCACACAAAGTCAAGTGAGAATTCACCCAAATATCACCGACCACTGTAAGAATTTGAATTCTGCATTCCAAGAAGCAGCTGTGTTAAAGCTGTGGCAACCAATGCGTGAAAGAGTCCTGTAGCGCCTTAAATACTAGCAGATTTGTCTCAGCAGAAGCCTTCAGGCGGTGCAGTCTACTTCATGCATGGTGAAATCCTCAACCGGCAGGTATATATGCACATGTGTATAGACCAGGGGTGCCCAAACCCCAGCCCTCTCAATGCGGCCCTCAGGGAACCCCCAGTCTCCAATGAGCCTCTGGCCCTCCGGAGATCTGTTGGAGCCCACACTGACCCGTCACAACTGCTCTCAGCATGACGGCAACTGTTTGCATGAGCTGTGGGATGAGGGCTCCCTCCACTGCTTGTTGTTTCACGTCTGTGATGCAGTAGCGGCAGCAAAGGAAAGGCCAGCCTTGCTTTGTGCAAGGCTTTTTATAGGCCTTGAGCTATTGCAAGACCTTCATTCTTATATGTTCATCTTTAATATATTCATTTATGTAAACTTACGTAAATTTATTCAAATTTTAAATGAAAATTTATTCAAATTTTAAATGTAAATTAACTCCTTTTTTCCCTGGCCCTTTTTTCTCTGACACAGTGTCAGAGAGATGATGTGGCCCTCCTGCCAAAAACTACACCCCTGGTATAGACCATAGGCATATAATCCCATCACAGCAGCCTGAACCATGTGCAGCAACAATATTTCACTGACTAACTAAAAGCTCACTGACATTAAAAAAGTTTTTAACCCTAACTGAAGTTTCCATCATTAGGTGTCTCATTAATTGTCAGTGGTTATGGATTTCTCAGCAGTTGTCAAAGCTGAGAACAAACAGCTCATCTTCATTCAAAATGCAAGGCTAACTTTACATAGTTAGCAGTCATCAGCCTGCTTGTAAATGGAACTAGGATTTGCGATTCCGTTTAAACTCTCCACACAATAAAAGGAAAGCTGCTAATAAGGACCAGAAAGCAAGTCAAAACATACACAAGGAGAATAAAATACATTATACATTCAGCAAACCACAAGGCATACGGGGGGGGGGGCGGTATTATTTGTGGTGGAAAGTTCAAATCACAAAGAATGCTGGCTCCAATGCCAAACCTAGGGAATTTAATATTTCTTCAGTGTGGATACCACAATACAAAGCTAGAATGGAAAGACTGAAAATTATCAGATTAAAAAATATATATATATAAGGAGTGGAATATATCTGTAAAAACCCTAAACCCACAACTAAATACATATTTCCAGTTTCTCATGATTCTATAATATGCTATGATTTGGACGCAAAACATGCAGATGACTACTGCAAAATCACCACGTGCCCACAGTCCTCTGGAAAAAACCTCTAGCACGAAATTAGGAAATGAGAAAGTGCAAATCAGCACTAGTAGGTTTCACTGCAGCTTAGGGCCCAATCCTATTCAGCACAGGAGCAGCGGTGCTAAACACCCACCACAATATCCTGCGATGGATATAAACAGGCTGGAGGTCCCCTTGGAGGAAGGGCACATATGTCCCCTTATCCCAAGTAAAGCCCCAGCCTGCTCAGTGGGGCTTCTAGCAGACAGGGCAGCGCAGGCCTCCCCGCCAGCACCGCTTATCTTCAGGGTGGCACAAATGTGCATTACGGCATGTTTGCGACCCCCAGCATCAGCACTGGAACTGCGGCACTAATGCTGAGGTGCCACAGAATTGGGCTGCCCATGTTAGTCTTCAGCATCTCAGTGCAAGAATCTGAAAATGGTTCTTGGTCAAGATGAACTCATTCAAATGAACTGGATTTTGCACAACAATACAACTGTCAGAAAACCATTTGTAGCTGTGAAAGTTCATTCTAGGACTAGTTCCCTGCTGGATTGCGCTCTCTGTTAATGCTACTTAACGGAGACACAAAATAATTCTTAGGAATGAATAGTTCAAATGAGTTGAGATGTGGAGCTCAAAAACAATATGTGGCAAATTTATGAAAAGTCAATTTTAAAACTCTGAACATGAACTTTGGAAGGAAAGAAGCAGAGTGTTTGCCAATTTTCTTTTTTTCTAATTTATTAGCATGCTTGATTCTGAGCTCATGACCAATAGTTTTGTTTTGCTAGCCCTGGTTTATCTACCCCAGGATGGTTCACACATGGCACAGGTGTGTAGATTATATATGTGAAAGGCTGCAGAAGGAACCTCAGGCTCACATGTCTTCCCCTAACTTACATAGGGTGCAGTCCTAACCCACTTTCCAGCACCAACATAAGGACAATGCAGCTCCAAGGTAAGGGAGCAAACATTCCCTTACTTTGAGGAGGCTTCCGTGACTGCAACCCAACTGTAGGATGCAGCGCATGCCCCATTGACACTGCTATGCCAGTGCTGGAAAGTGGATTAGGATTTGGGCCATGCTGTGTAACAATAAGGTGCCTTGAATCAGGAACTCTGGCAACAGCACTCAGGCACCTTATTCTCTGCAACAGTGTAGGAGCTTGCCAAAGAAGAAAAATGTCTGCACACCTCTGACTGTTTTTCAGCACCACTAGTGAGGACAGTTAGGGGCTGGTATAGCAGCAACAAAAGCAGCCAACAGGATCCCTACTGTTCCTACAAAACTGCCAACTTTGACCCAGTCACTCAGTCTGAGCTCGTCTTTGACTGCTTGGCCCAACTCTACGACATGTTTGCTTACTGTGATTTGGGGCTTGTGTGCACAAATTTCTATGTGAGTGGGCCCCACTCGCATAAAGGGTGAACGGAACCCCTGAGCATTTAGTTATAGGTCCCGGTTCACATTGCACTCAGTGGGTGAGGGCACACAAGCCCATGGTACTGTTCTTACACAGCTCCCATGCATTTCAATGGGGCCCGCGGAAGATAATTTTCCAGGGGCTTCTACCTCTTGTGTTACATGAGATGGCATTTCAGTTATTTTGATATGACTCTGAAGTGCCACAAGGTGCTTGGCCCGACTCTACAACACATTTGCTTACTGTGATTTGGGACTTGTGTGCCCCAAATCAGGAGCTACGAAGAGCTAAAGGAAAATAACAGGGCAAGTTACTGTTGTGTGAATCACTGACAGGTTTTAAATGGTCATCGGTAGGCATCAGCAGAGCACGCACTGAAAATCTGCAGACACACAACTGACAGGCTGCAGATGGAAAAACTTGAGAATACACATTTCAAGCAAATGCTTCTTAGGGTCCTATTTGGCAGCTGCCCCAAGAACACTCCTACCCACAGAGAAGACCACTTCAGGATGCAAATACTTCTGAAGCAGCAGGCACAAAAGATTAGCCTTCCTGGAAACAATTCCCAGATGAATTGCTGTGTTCAAATTCGGGTGTTAGCAAAAATATATATCATCTCCTGGAGCTGGACCAATGGTTCTTTCATTAGCATTCAGCTCCAGGACCAGGCAGGAAATGAAAGAAGCAAAAACACAGAAAGCAGATGAACTAAAAGAGAGAGCTGGAAGAAGGAGAGCTGGTTACATATTTAGGCAGCAAGAACGTTGTGCAATCAGCTCTTTGCTAATGAGAACATCCTTCTAATGATCTGCGCCTGCAACTCACAGAAACACAGCAGCAGGCAGCGGATCTACAACAGTGTGTCATTCTGGAATACAAAGGAGGCCTTCTTAGCAAGCACATTTAATATGACGGACACAACACAGGAAGAGTGTTTTCTTCCATACCCAAGCGTTTTCCTACAGATAGCAATTTGGCTCAGAGAAAATATTTACACCCAAAGTTCAGCCCATACTACAACAGGCCTTGCAGGCAAATCCTGAGTTCAGGCTGACTTGGATGTTCTGAAGAAGTGGAATGTGGAAACATGAGTAACTTGTGCTCCCTCTCCACATGCTTCTGTGGGTAGTTCCAGGGCTTTCAGTTGCTGCTATTCCACTTCCAATCGCATGTAGTATTGCAATGGTCTTTCCACATCACAGTACACATTGTGCATTTTACAGCCCAGTCCTTTCCAGCACTGGCACAGTAGGGCTGCACGGCCCATGCGATATCCAGCACTGAAATGGAGCAAGCCGGAGGTCTCTGCAGGGCAAGGGAACAAACCTTATACCTTGTCGAGCCAGTCAACCCATTTGGGCTACACCAACAAAATCATTGGTGCAAGTCTGAGTAGCCCCGTGTAGGGCTTTCAGGCCCCGGAGTGGGAACAGGATTCTGCTGCCGGATTCTGCTGCCTCCTCTGCCATCCCCGCCCCCTTCCTGAGCCTGAACCACCACTCACCCTGCCCTCAACTGATCCCAAAACACCCCCTCCCTTCCTCCATTCCACCTTCCCCCTGCCCTGTGCTGCATGGAGCAGCTCCTACCTGTAGTTCTGGATTTGGCACCAGCAGGACAGCACCGGCCTTCCCACCAGCGCTGCTTACTCACGCAGTGCTGCAAACATGCTTTTTGGCATGATTGCAACACTCAGCACCAACACAGCAGTTGCTGTGCTGGCACTTAGCAATAGGGTTGGGAATTAAATCCCAGTGGATAACGAGGGCTCATGTGTAAACCACTCTAATGTAGAGCTCTCCATGATGCTACATATCTAAGAAGATAAGAAGAGACCTGCTGGATCAGGCCAAAGGCCCATCTAGTCCAGCTTCCTTTATCTCACAGTGGCCCAACAGATGCTTCAGCGAGCACCCAAGACAATAAGCTACCTGCATCCTGGTGCCCTCCTTTGCTTCTGGAGGGCAGACCTGCTCTGAAATAGAAATGTGGCAGGCAGCCACCCTATACAAACAGAAGACAAGATGACTAAATAGATTCTAGCTAAAATGTACAGAAAGGATTTAAGGGGGAGATGGGGGGAACCTGTTACTACAAAAATTTATATAGATCTCTAAAACAGAGTTTGTGAGTGGGGGAAGCAATACAGAACAGGAAAGGAATCTTACTCAGCTGGGTGCTGGCTGTGGGACTGAATTTATAATGGCAAGTGTGAGATTTACTCTGCATGTAGTATTAAAAGATTTTATTCTGCATATATATACACACATGCCCCATTGGCATGGCTGCATCAGCACTGGAAAGTTGGATAGGATTGGGCTCTAACAGCAGTTCTGCTGTTACTTGGCGGTGCTACTGGATGCAGTGGTGCCAGAATGGCTACCCCTGTATCCAGCTGCAACGGCGGAGCCAGAAGAGGTCTCCTCAGGGGAAGGGGACTTTCATTCTCTTCCCGCAAGGAAAGCCCCAAGCCCCACAATGGGCTTCTCAAGTCTGCTCCAGATATTTTGCTGGTACAGACTTGAGAACCTCTGTGTTGGGCTTTGCAGCCCAACACAGATAGGATATGGCAGAGCAGGGCTCGGCCGGTCCCACCCCCCACCCCGGTTCCTCCCCCTGCCCCAGAATGCTTCTCCCTACTCCCAAGGCCCTCACCGCTACCCAGAGCTGTTACCATGCTCCGGGCAGCATCCATCTGGCACCGGGTCCAGCGCTGACTGGCACTGGGTCAACACTGGTGCTCCCTCTTCTCCAGGTATCATGGACATGCCTTATGGCACAATTGCAACACCCAGCGCCAACATTGGAGCTCTGCGTCAGCACTCAGAGCCCATAGGATTGGTCTCTAAGTCTCCTTTTTAGAACAGGACCGGTGGGATATAAATAAATAAATAAATAAAGCTAGCAAGCAAGTAATCAGAATTCCCCTCCACACAGTTTTCATTTTTCAGTAGGGCCCTTATGCCAAAACATTTGACCTGCTCTAAGTACATGAGGGTGAGCTACTGAAAAAAGGTATTGTGACTACCCTGACATTCACTAGATGTTTAACCCAAGTACAATACATACGGCAAGAGGAGAGGAAGTGGTAGGGCCGGAAAAGCAATTAGCAGGAGGAATGCAAGATTTTTTTTTTTAAGTGTTTGTGTGTGTATGAAGGGGGGCTGCTTTTATCTTACACTTTTCTGTAGCTGCTTTTTCCTGCCAGCAACCCATTTGTCTACCCACACAAGGGCTCAGCTCTTTGTACTGTGGACCCTTTTCCTGGCAGATACATCACTCATATGTCTGGTTTAGGGACATGCCCTTTCATCTCTTAACCTTGACTTAGAGAGACACTGCATTTCCAAGGTCAACTATTGGCTATACAAAAACCAGTTCTCTTCGCCTTAACAGTGGCGCTTCAGGAGCCTGTATGTGCTAAAGCCGAGGTATACATTTCTGAATTTCTATGTGCAATCACGGTTATGTGCATTAAAATTAAGAAAACTACCACCCACATGGCTGACAAAGATTGTGAGCTAACAACCACCGGTGCGATTGCTCTTACACTCTTTGCAACAGCTGCAATCTTGCCTTTGGCTGTCAGCTCACAATGTGAACCACCCAGCTTGTACAACTCTTCCTCCCTACAGCCATGTACCGCATACACAATCACAATGGAGATATTTTCTGCAGCGTGACCCGCCCCGCGAGATGCTCATTTGTGTAGACTTGTTTTTTCCCAGCATTAACCTAACGCTACTGAATGTCATTCTGTTACCCCAGTTCCTTAGATTGTTCACATACAGTCTGCAGTTTCCTGATCTGTCCATGAATTAACAATACCTCCTGGCCTGGTGTCATCTGCAGTTTTCATCTACTTTTCTCCTACAGACCACAAAATAAAACACTGGAAGGGGGGGAAAGAGCCCTGAGATTGACCTATGCTGGTTACTGGTCTTCAGCTAGAACATTTATCTTTCTGTAAATCCATTTGTCTTTGTTCCAGCACTGTCTTCCTCATCTTAGAACACATGCAGCAAAATGCATTTTTTAGCTTAATTATTACATGGTTCTGCCTCAAGTGTTTTCCTAAAGGCCAAACAAATTTTGACACACCCTACTGCCTTTGTCAAGAACAGGCATCTCTAAACTATGGCCCGGGGGCCACATCTGCCCCCCCCACAAGATTTTATCTGGCCCACAGCAACTTAAAATATTTCATTGCTCATTTTGTTTTTGCTAACATTGACATTTTTACGCATTGTTTCTTGCAATTGTCGCATTTATCTTTTGTTCAGAATCATATCATGCTGATTACAAAAAAGATCCAAGTAAAATGTATCCATTCATTTAAATTTCATTCATTCATTTATAAAACTTTTTTTTTTTTTGTCCACAAAAATGTGTAAAATATACTATGTGGCCCTCATATTGAAAATTTGGGGACCCCTGGTCTAGAAAGTGTGCTTCACCAAGAAGAGCACCAGATCAGTCAGGCAGGACTGATCTTTACCAGACCCTTTCTGTTTAGCATCACACATGCTGTCTTCTTCCATATCTTTAAGGATTATTTCTGCTAGGGTGATGCCTGCTAAATCATGCTAACAGGACTATAGGTAGAGGTGGGCAAAAATGGTGATAAAATAAAAGCACATACCACCATAATGTACTCATTTCTGGGGGGGGGAACCAAAATTGAGAAAAAATAAAAACATTTTATTTAGTTTTTATTTATTATTTTATGGGAGCGCATGTGGGACTGTATCTGCATCTGTTTGACAATATACCAACTATATCACCTACCTAGTACACTTTTAAAGCGATTTATAATTATAATCTAAATTTTGAACACATAACATAGTTCACATAGCACTTCATGACATAGCACTTCTAACTTTGGAAAACCCTGAAATCCACAAAAAATAAAACTGTTTTTCCCACCTCTAACTATAGGTTATAGGGTAGCTTTTATTACTTTCTTGAAACTAGTTACAATTACAAATATTTCTTATTCACCAGTCATCATCAGCTCCTTACTTCCCAGAACCTGGTGCTAATTGCTATACAGTACTAGCATTATCATTAGCAGGCCTGCTATACAATCGTGGGACCAACTGTTTTATTATTTCAGGCTAGGGCCAATGATCTACTGTCACAATTCTTGATCTGATTAGATAAGCAAATTTAGGTTGCTTCTCCACATCATTTCTAGTACCCCACACCACTCCCACTGCTCTCAGCAGTCTCCTGCTTTATTAGATCACCTGCTTTACTAGAACTCAGCCAAAGACACTGGTATACACAGGCCATCTAAACTCCTTCCCAGTCTTAGGGTGCAATCCTAACCCCTTATGTCAGTGCTTTCCAGCACTGACATAAGGGCAATGTAGCTCTGAGGCAAGGGAACAAACATTCCCTTCCTTTGAGGAGGCCTCCTAAAGCCTCCCTTTGAGTGACACCCAACTACAGGATGCAGCACATGTCCCATTGGCACCGCTATGCCAGTGCTGGAAAGCACTGACATAAGGGGTTAAGGACTGCACTCTTAATGTTGGATCAAAGACTGTCTTGCACTCATGGAAAGGTTATTCTACAGCTCACACTACAGCACTGTATGAGAAAAGTGAAAATATCCAAAGGAGTTCTTGCCCTTTGCCCAAGGGGAAGCATGAAGCTATGGAATCTGTTACAGTATGGCACACTTCATGCTTGCGTTTGCTGAATGGTCTTGCCACTATGTTCCTTACACTCACGGTTATTCAGATTCAACTATAGACATCAAGTGTGCCCACTTGATGTCTTCATGTCCACTTTGGTAACTCTAATCTTTTTAGTTGGCCTTTGCCCTCTGTACAAGATTGAGTTAAAGCTACTTTTTAAGCACTCTTTGCTCTTCTCCTATATTCTCTGAGGCCCAGTTCAAACATAAAGCCACCAACATAGATGGCTGCTTGCACAACGAGTGCATGAAGCAGCTCCCCATGAAATCTTGGCAATTTGCATCATCCTATTAGGCATTCTCAGAGGCCACCTGCGTGGAGGGCCTGCATGTATGAATTGAACTTAACCTCTTACACAGATTATCTTGATAGTCACACCCCTTTCTTTGCTTATACAGGTGTTTTCCCCAAATACCCTGCATGACTCATTCAGGGAAGTCTGGAGCTTTTGATAGTGAGATTTCTACCTTGCTTGGTATTCATCAAAATGATGATATAAACCATGCATCACTGATTAAAAGAATCCCCAAGTATCTTCTACATTCTGTAGCAGCGCAAGACTCTTAGTTCAAGCAATCAAGTCACTCTTTGCCTCTTTAGCTTTTTAAAAAAATTGTCCTTCCGTATCTATTTGGCACCTACACTATTTGTACAGTATAAGTACTGCACCTGCAGTCACAGCTCCAGCAGTCATCAATTTAATTACAGAGGGCTAATCAACTATGGTTAACATGCATGCGCCTATGGTTGCCACCTAGTGGCCATTTGTTCATTAAGACAGAGCATGCTCAGTCTTCTGTGTGTTTGTAAACCATAGTTCCAAGATGGACATCAGGCTCAGGTCTGTATAATTAAATAGAATAAACTACTTTTACCATTATTTTAGCTTTCATATGTTACAGCTACTTCTCAATCTCAGGTTTATCTTATCTGTACAACTACCCAGCACTAAATCCAAGCTAACATTTCTTCTTAATGATTAAGCAATCAGCTTGATGAAGAAATACATGCTCTAGACCAGTGGTTCCCAAACTTTTTAGAGACCCTAGAGCAGCTGCCAATGGTCCCCAGGTGTGCAGCAGGAGTTTGGTGGAGGTTCATTTATTAATAGGACCACTGGGGATATGAGCCCCCCACCAACAGCAAGGTGTGCCTTGTCAATTGTCCAGAAACTAATGGTGTGCCTTAACAATTTTACACACACACAATTGACATTTATTAGGCATAAAACTTTACAGTTGCCTGAGCAGCTTACACAAGAAGTTGCATTCAAGCAGGTCACCATAACAGAAATAAACGTAGATTATATAGCATTTCCCTCCATTTTACATTTGGTTAAAATCTCATAAAAAATCTGCCATTGGTTTTACCATTTTTCCATTTGTAAGTAGTATCTGTAGTTTCAATTCATCATGACAGTCGGAGTGATTGGCAAAAAACAGGTCCAAATGCATAGATCTAGACTTCTTGTAAAGCAGGCAATGGAGCACTCTGTGGGTCAGAGATTCCCTCTATCCAAGCTCACAGGGACATGTCAATTGCTGTTGCATGGTTTTATTAAATTTCAGATCCAGTTCCTGAGAAGGGAACACATTGCATCTGGCGAGCGTGAAAACACGACGGAGTAAAGGATTATCTAAAGTACATAAAAATCTAGAACACTGGCCAGGAGAGGGAAAAATCTGAAAAAACAAAAGGTGAGTGGGTTTTGTTTGCCTTAGCAAGGAGCCCCTGGTATTCAATAATCTAGAAATAATGGTCTTTCAAGGAATCATTACCCACCAGGTCCACCGTTATACCAATCGATCGTAGCTTACTAAAAAGGCGAATATAGCCCAAGTAAGTTCAAGAATCAGAAAGCAAGTCCTGAATCAGTGAGTTATTCCCCCTGTTAAAACAGACACTTAACCAAAAACTAAATGAATCTGCACCAGGCTATACATTCAAGTCTTTGTAATCCTACTTCTAAGCAAAGTGCGGTGTAAGGGACACAATGGGGTAAACCAAAAATCTTATAAAGAAAAATTGAGAGTACTCTTTCCATTTCCTTATTAAAAGCGGCAATCCAGATTGGCATCCCATAATTGGGCCAAGACTTTGTTTTTGAAGATACGCAGGGCTGCAGGAATATAGGAATCTTGACAATTTTAGTATCTTGTCAGTGTGCCAGGAGATGAAAAAGGTTGAAAATCACTGCCCTCGAGACTGCTGCCCGATTTATAAATGCCAAAGCATGTGGCTATAATAGTGATTGGGCAGTAGTGCTCCCCCTCCCACAAGTATCACCTTGTTTAACCTTGATGCACATAGCCTAATTTGTCCTCTCAGTTTCATGAACTGGACCACCAAAAATTGGGTCATGACCCACTGGTGGGTCCCAGACCCAGGGTTTGGGAACCACTGCTGTAGAACACCCAGAAATAGCTATTCTTCACTGGCGTATGAAACATTTATTTTCCACCTTGTTTTCCCTTAAAGTCTCCCATAATTATGCACTTCTTGTTGCCATCACTGTTTCTAATTGTGTTAGAAATATTCTCTTCCCCCCCCCCCTTATTTCAAGGTCTTAGCATAAAGTTCTACTTTCCTACCATCCATCCTAAAATGAGTCTCGGCCACTGATTTTCATTACCTCATTCTTTTGTCCATCTTTTGTGACTGAATGCTTGGTGTATCATGTAGTTCCGCCCACCTTTGCCATGAATTCTGCCTTCTTTATACAGCACCTAACCAGTGATGCAAGCACTTCCTTCACAGTTACTATTTTCTGCAAATGGATGGGGGAAGCCTAACCAACTATGAAACCCAGTCAATAGTAAAATGCTGAAAAGGAGATGTGAATAGAAAACACAGTCACAAATCAAACACTGGAAATGTAGGCTAGTCACAAAAAAAAAGTACAAGGAAGATCAGTAATACTGGCTGTTCCACACCATCTAGCAGTAAGGTTAAATTCAAGAATCTAATCCCTCTGGTCAATCAATTATCTTTTGTATTCAACAAGGCTATTGGTTTTAATTCTCAAGTGCTACTTTTTGGAAGTAGGATCATGGCAAAAAAGTGTTGAGATAAAGAAAACTGCTCATCCACACTGTTTCTTCTGCCTTAAAAAAAAAATTTGTGAAACAGTTTCAAGTATAATACGCTGACTGATAAATGATATAACTGCATGCAGCAGAGAAACATCAAAGGAAGCCTTGATTCCTGGAGCAACCACGTAATCAGGCTTTTCTCCTGCCTACTCCATAACTTCAATGGCCACATAGTGCCACTCTCAACACTGGTTAATGCAGCGGTTCTCAAAGTTACCAAGCCGCAACCCAGCTTGGTGTCCGACGCTGCCATTGCTATTCACCACGGGCCTCAGAAACTACTCCAGTGCAACTGGGAAGTCACTTCCAGAGGTGTTCCAAGGCCCAGTGTGATGTAGGAGAGGCATCTGGAGATGGGTAGCAACCCAGAAGTGTTCTCCAATTGCATCCATTTGGCGCCGAACAGAGACAAGGGCAGGAAGGCCCAACTCATGATCCACCTGGCTTGGGCCATGACCCACAGTTTGAGAAGCTCTGAGTTAATAGAAAAGTCCTCATAAGAGCAAGAGCTCTCTGACTGGCAGCCCAATCCTCACCTGTGCTGGCCCAGCCAGGCTGCATGGCCTGCACTGTATCCAGTGCTGGTTAGGAGGAAGCTGGAGGGCAAGGGGATTCTTTCCTCTTACCCCAAGTAATGGCGCAGCCAGGCCTACGGGACTACTTGGATCTCTGCCATCTATATAGCTGGTGGAAGTCTAAGCAGCTCAGTGAAACACCAGCAGGCTAATGAGGGGGGTTAGTATATGGCTAAAGAGGCCTCTGCCAATTCCACCTCCTACTGGGTCAAATCCACCTTGTGTTCCAGTGTTCCACCCAGAAATGCCCCCTCCCCACCTCCAAAACACCATCCTGCCACCCTATCCCAGCCCACCTCTGGCAGCCAGAGGTGTATTACTATATGCCCTTGCTATCCCAACACTAAATATTTGAGCTAGCATAACTTCCTGTAATGCCAACATCACTGTCGTAAGTCCTTGTTTAAGTTTTTAAGCCCCAACTGAGATATTTCACCTGAGTAATTATATAGCTTTACAAGAATGTGTATGTTTGGGTCTATAGTAGTAATAAAGGTTTTATTACATTCACAATAATCTAACAAAGTGTGCCTTTATGTCATTCATTGTACAAGCTAAACATGCAAGGAAGCTGGTTAACTGAATTTTTAAAAGAAATGCAAGTTTCATATTAAAATACACATAATATCTATTTGCTATATGTTACAAAAGTCTCATATCAATGTTGTTTAAGATGTCTGAAAGAATTCAGACTCAAGCAACACACTACAGGCCTATGACAAAACAAATGTGCTTATATAATTAGACCAAAGAGATATTAAAGGAATGCTGAATTATATAACCACTAGGGGAAAGTTACTACATTTTTTCATAACAAACTCCTTTTAATAAGCTGGTGTGGGCGCCAAGGAAATTAGGTTGTAACTGTTGTGTGTTTGTGACTGAATGACCATTTCCAAGCACAGAATGAATGGAGTTCATTCAGAGGTCTTGCAAATGGGCTCAGACCCTTTTTATGCACAATAGATTCCAGCAAGAACATTTAGGACATACAGAACTTCTGCTTTGAAAAAAAGCCAACTTCTTTATGCAAAGGAACCTGGACCATTTGTTAGTTACTCTTGCCCTTTTAGCATGCAATGTATGAGCAAACACAATGGCTAGCAAGTCCAAGATCAAATTTAAAGTTAGTCATGCTGCAGTAAATTTAATGAAGCGGGCATGCAAAACTGTGTCAGACAATGTGAGTTACACCTAACAAAAATTATGAACCCCATAATTGTACTTTATGTTACAATGTTCTTCGCCATGCCTACAAAGTCAATAATTCCACGGGGTCAGTTGTTCCATTCAGTCATGTTGTCAAGCACATCTGGGTGGAACAGGTGCTGAATGCACCCTTCAGAGAAGGTAAAGTACCAGCTGCTTTAAAGAAGTCTGTAATATAGCTTTTACCCCCTGGCCCCTCCATCCTGAAAGTTACATACTAACCTCTTCTTGAGCAAGGTAACTATGTATTGATGACTCAGCTTTCAAGGAATTTGGATGAAACTGGTTTTCTTGACTTGCTTGATTTCTGGAAAGATGTTAACTTCCCCCCCCCCCCCGGTTTATGATCTATTGCTGGGATCTGAACAGGGGACATATGATCCTGTTGGTTCTGCTTGACTTCTCAGCAGTGTTTGATATTATTTGCCCTGATATCCTTCTGGACTGCCTGACCCAATGTTTCCTTGGTGCCTACAGTGCAGGATGTGGCCAGGAGTGCCTATTGGCAGCTTTGGTTGATTCCCCAGCTGCAATTTCTTTGGAGAGAAAGCAGATCAGACCACTATCACTCATTCCTCGGTCACATCTTGGCTTGATTACTGCCATGTGCTTTATGTGGGATTGCCCTTGAAAAGCATTCATGAACCTTAACTGCTATAAAATGCAACAGTCAAACTTTTACATGGAACACATTGCTCTCAGCCTGATGTGTCTGAACTGGCTTCCAGTTTGATTCCGACTGTAGTTCTGAGGTGCTGGTTGTTACCTCTGAAGTCCTAAACGGCCTAGGGCATATTAAGGACTGCTTGCCCACATATGAATATCAACCCAGTAACAACCTCAGGAGAGGCAGTACTTTGCTTGCTGACTGTCCCATCTCTCTTAAATGGAACTGCTGACTGACATGTTGAACTGCTTCATCAGCCAGGCACTTGGAGTTGAGAGTTCTTAGACTGATCTCTGCATTTCTGTTGACAGCTAATATTTTTATTGCTTCTATGCTTGTTATCCGGCGTACTGCACTTTGAGACTTCATGAAAAGCAGTGAAATAAATCAAAATAAATGAAGTCAGAGGGATAAGAAGGATAAATCCTGGTCTATAGCAACAGCACATCATACAGTAAAACTGTACCACTTTTGCAGTTTGTACTTCCCATTTGGCCACATATTATACCTAACAGTAACATACAAGTTCTTAATGCTTTCTCTGAAATCGTTGAGCAATACAGGATGCTTGTCTAGTTACCAAATAAGCACAGGCTTGATTTTCCCTACCCAGATTTACAATTAATATCCCAGCCACCAAAATTACACAAATTGTACAGTACATATGTACCGATTTCTGTATGCGGACATGTGTTGTGTGAATTACTGCATATCTATCCTTTAAAAAAATTAATATGGGAACTGGACCCTTCAAAAACGAAGTAAAGATCATGTGTACTCTGTATGCATGCTAGATTATGTGTACAGATTAATTGTGGATTACATGTACAGATTAATTATGTGTACAGTGTACACATATTATATGTGGGTTGCATGTTGTCACCACCATACTCATTGTAAAGTGATAGCAACAGCAGAATAACATGGCCACAGCATTCTTGTACTCTCAGCATCTGACTTTTGAGAGTTGAATTCTGCCTGTAAGCTACCAATCTCCAGTCCCCAGTCAAGACTGAACTTGAGGTTACAATACAGCTTTAATTCTGACGTCCTTTGCGTTTCATGTTTTCTGATAGCTTGGTACACAGGTAGCCAGCCTCTCAACTTTAGAGCTCCTGGACCTTTAACAATTGTGTAGTGGAGGGAATTTTAGCAGGTGCAGCTTGTCATCTAAAAACCTGCACCTGCTGAAATTCCCTCTTCTATACAATGGTTAAAGGTCCAGGAGTCCTACAGTTGGAAAGTTGGCCACCTCTGGCTTAATACATACATTTTAAAGTTCTCTGTGAGCAAAAATTTGTTTTTAAGAGTTATGCAAATAACTGCTAATATGCATACATATTGTTGGATCAGAGCTTAACTTTTTCCTTTTTCAAACAATTATAAAACTAAATATAATAATGGCAGTTTGAGAAGATAGCTGTTCTCCTACCTCTTACCTTTTCTTCAAAATGTGGTTATACAATGTTTTGTCTTGTGGGAGTGAATAGCACTGGATGGAAACCAGACCTGTTGGGGGGGGGGGGGGAAGACATGGTAAAGTACTTTGAATGTTGAACAAGTGATATAGAGTTGATAAACAATAAAGTCATAGGCTATCAGGTCTTATAGCTGGTTGTACACTAATCTTATCATCATAGTGTATAAACCAAACTGGCTTTCCGTTCAGCTTTTCAGAGTTCCATAAATCTAATTCATGCACTTGGCCTTTGCTGTGAATATCCTATTACGGTATTTTTCAGTTGTCAGAATTAATTTCCTGCCTAAATAGCTTAGAATGTTCAACTCTTGAGTTTTGTACAGTGAATTCAGAATCACAGCACAAGTATTTACAAGCTTTATCTATATCCTCCACAATTTCTTTGCTTCTATAAAAACAGGATGTATGCTAAGGAAGCCCATGGCTAGTTATCCGGGATTCATTAACCTTGAGCAAAACTATGTGATCTTGAGCATGTAGCATTAATTGAAAACTAAGAGAAGTCTTTGCAGGACCGAACCCTAAAGCCAAAAACAAAGTTGCAATGGCAGACACATACTAATGTATTTGAGACAGTCTCATTTCTATTGACTTAATCCTTGGACTACATCACAAACATTTTTAAAAATTAAACATGGACAGGACTTCCATTAATTTGCACCAAAAGGACAAAAAAAAGTTATTTCTAAAGCAACAGCATAACATGAAAAAGAATCAGTTTCATGTTAATGTTTTGATAACACAATTAAAGCACAATGATTTATGCTGTGCAACTTGCATCTCAATAACATAGTAATTTAACCACAACAAAAATTGCATTTGGCATTCCACTATGAAATGTTCATTGTGTCTTTTCTGCTTTGAAACAGTACACAGGCTCTCTCTATAGCAAACCAAAATAAAGGAAGTGGGTTTGTTTGGAAATTGTAACAGTGATTTTTTTTTAATAGCATCTAGAAATTAATTATAGTTCAGAGTGATACCATTCACAGTCATATAATGTTCTCCTGAGTTATACTCTACAGTCAGTCCTCATCACTCACACACTCTATTCCCACAGATTTGCTTATCCGCAGAGAACAACATTCCTTGCACTATCCACTGCCTGTTCTCAGCTCTGCACAACATCTGCAGCCACCTTGCAGCTCTTAATGGTGGCCATCATGAATCTGTGGCAGCCCTTTTGAATCTAACCCAGTCAGCCATTCTGAAGCTATTTGCACCATTCTGAAGCTATCCACTGATGATCCCATACTATCAACGATTCCAGGCCAAATCCTATCCAATTTTCCAGTGCCAGTGCAGCTGTGCCAATGGGGAATGCACTGCATCCTGTGGTGGGGAGGCAGTCCCAGAAGCCTTCTTAAGGTATGGAAACATTTGTTCCCTTACCTTGGGGCTGCATTGCTGCTGCACCAGTGCTGGAAAACTGGATAGGATTGGGCCCTCAGTATCCAGATTCAGTACCTGCAAGGGTTTCCAGGAACCTAACTCCAGCAGATAATGAGAATTGATTGTTCATTGTTTGAATATTAACTCACCAAAGGACAAAGCTCATCTCTACATGTGCAATTAGTCCTCAAAATATTTGCCTTAAACACTCAGGCTGCAATCAACACCTACCACACCTATCCACACCTACCAGAGAGTAAGCCCCATTGACTATAATGGGGCTTACTTCTGAGTAGACATGCACAGGATTGGGCCCTCAATCAACACACCCCACACAAACAAGCCTAGTACGATGAATTATACTACAGTGGTTACAGTTTTGCTTATATTTTTGGGAAAGTGCTGCCCATAGCAGTGCTTTGTGATAAGTGTTTCAGACCACGATCTGGCAATCCTGGGGTTCCTTTGAAGCTCAATGGCAAGAATATCACAATTCCCCGAAAGACAATTTGCTCATTGCTACTCATCCTCCTTGATGATGCACAGACTCAAGACAGCATACAGTCTGTCCTAAGAGTTGGTAAGCATTCAGCATGACCATAAGCCTGCTCTGCACCCACAGCAAGACAGATCAGTCCTGTTGAACACTGCAGTTCTGAGTTGTCTAGCCATAGATCTGGAACCATCAATAGCTATGCAAGATCAGGGTGAACCAATAAGGAATTTGCAGGGTGGCGCCAGGGAGGACAAACATCTACTTTGCAAATACAGGCCCAGCCTTGTTATATACTGATTTGATTCAACACAAATGGCCCCTGCAAATGAGAAGGAATGTGCTGATCCCTGGAGAAGGGGAAAAATGCACCCCTTTAAAATTACAGTTTAAAAAACTGCTTTTTACTGTTGCAGAGAGACAGTCATGCAAGTGATTACAGGTATAACCTAATTATCCACAGATTTTTCCATCTCAAAGCTGATGAGAAGGGCCCTTTAAATTAAAGGAAAACAGTCAATAATGCCAGAGAGGGCAGCCAGCTGACAATCCATCAATCATTCTCTCTGCAGGTTTCACTCCTCCTTTCCCCCTGAGCACATGAGAAAAGACTAAATGGCAGCAATCATCACCTTCTCCAGTCTTTCCCCCTCACTGCTGCTTCTGGTGAAGGGAGGGATTGCTGCCTCCTAGTGAAGCCTAAGCTCCTGGAGAAAGACAGAATGCCTCTGTGTGCATTTCAAAAGGTCAGCAAGGCTGTTTTTAAATCACCGGAGGAAACAGACTGTTTTTAAAATTGATTTGCTTTAGTGTATTTTTTGCCATCCACTGAGTTCTTGGAACAGAACCCTGGCGAATAATGAGACTCAACCTGTAGTTCATTTCAAAAGGCTACTATGAGCAGACAAGCAGGCTCATGATTTGAACACCTGACTGATCTTGACTGATAGCACAGAGCTTCCTTAGTTAAACTATTAACTGTCCAGCAGGAGAGCGACATTTTGCAGCAGTATCATAGAATAGCTTCTTTACACTGACAATTTTCAAGTCTCAGATACTACATGTTTATAAAGCATTGCTATCTCGCTGTAGCTTGCTGTTCCTTTAAAAGTGTTACTCTGCTGGAAGAGAAGAAGTAGTGAAATCAGAGCATAGACCTCTGAAAGGCAGGTGATGAGGGCCCACTCCATGCCGAAATTTCATACGCTGTGCTGCAGCACACTTTTATTTCAATGTCTTTATGGAGAAACTGCCAAACCTCAGAGCCTTTTCTTTCACTCAACACTTTCCCACCATTGTGAGAACTATTTCTCATTAACAACCAAATTGTTTTCAGATGCTCTGCTATAAGATGTTTCCTTAGAAACCATTTGGTAAAAGACTGTGGCTTTCTTCCATAGAAAATCTCAAGCAGTGAAAAGGCAGATTTTCTGGCATAAATCAAATCCAATTTCTAGGGTTCACTAAACCTTTTCTCCTCAGAATAATGTTTTGTGACTAGATCTGAACAGTTAATAGTGCACGAAGAATTGCTGGTGTGAACCAGTTTTAAATGATTTCCACTCTACCCCTTTTGTTACAGCCAATTGAAATCACTTCCAGTACTTATTATACCTGGATGGATCCTTAACTTCCCTAGCTTCCCTTTTATTCCTTACATGAGATAGAGAGAAACCTGTCAAGACCATTGTGGTGCCTATAATCTTTGTGTGAGGCTCCTTTTGCAAATGAGAGGGATCAAAAGAATGTACTGATTTATAATTGTCAACACAAGACTACATTCTTTCCCTTTCAAGAGGCTAATAACACAGGCTGCAGTCCTATAGACCAGGGGTGTCCAAAGTTTTTGGCAGGAGGGCCACATCATCTCTCTGACACTGTGTCGGGGGCCGGGAAAAAAAGAATTAATTCACATTTAAAATTTGCACAAATTTACATCATTTTACATAAATGAATATATTAGAGATGAAGTGATATGAATCTATGAAGGTCTTGCAATAGCTCAAGGACAATAAAAGGCCTTGCACAAAGCAAGGCTGGCCTTTCTTTTGCTGCCGCTGCTGCATCACAGACATGAAACAGCAAGCAGTGGGGGAAGCCCTCATCCCACAGCTCATGTGAGAGGTCAAACAGGGCCCCAGGGCCGGGGTTTGGGCACCCCTGCTATAGACACTTACCTGGGAGTTAGTTCCATTGAACTCAATGGGACTTACATTTGAGTAGATATGCTTAGGCTTGCACTGTCTGTGTTTTACTTTTGCGGTCCGCTTAGAACATATACAATTTTAACACGTACCATTATCACCTCAGTTGTAGAGTTTGGGGTAGCTTTTTTAAACCTATAGCAATGACATTACACCCCTCCAACATCAACGTAGTGGGTTGTAATTCTGCACACTGAAAACTAGAGATTTCAAATAGGATTCTCAGTACCCAAGCAAGCCACAGCATATCACTCACACTCACAGAGAGAGAGAGACATGGTGAATCTGATCTTGGACCCCTATGGATACCAAAAACCAAAGACAAGCAAATTCGCTATTTTAGCTCTTTAAACCCTCCCAAGGCAACTTGAGAGCTTTCCCTCAGGAAACTGGAAGTGACATTTTTATGCTTTTTAAGGCATTGCAAGATCCAAGGAGGCTGGAAGTAGCTTTTTTGTTGTTGGTTTTTTTCCCCTCCATAATGGCCATTCTGAAGCCAAAAGAGGAGACAGGGCAGGCACGGGTGGCTTCTGTGGGCTTCAGAAAGCCCTCTGAGGTGACCGGAGCTCAGCTCTGGTTGTCTTTGGAGGGTTCAGATTGGGTCAAGCAGGGCCTCTGAGAGGAATTTTATCAGGGGGACAAAGTTTCTTTTGGGCCCCTTTGCAAATGGGGAGGGGTGAAACAGAGCAGGGGAGGGTGATGACAGGCAAGCAGAATGGGCGGGGGGGGGTGAAACAGGATGGTAGGAGGATGAAGACAGCTGGAAATGTCTTGGGAGCCCATCTGTTCCCCCCCCCCATGTGGCATTGGCAGTTAGATATAGTAATACAGAAAACCAAACACACTCCTCTCTAAAATCTTTTAAATATGAAAATCATTGCAGAAAATTAGCATCATATTTAGGCTCACACTAGAATGGAAAGTGTCCTGTGAGTACCAAAACTTGCTTCTGCAGCAGCTGCAGTCCCACAGCTGTGTCCCTGAGCTCCTATACAGTCCTTCACGGTAAGCAGATCCACAAGCCAAAGAGCTACTGTAGCAGGCCAGTTTCCTCCCAGATTTGACACTGTGTAAAGGAGGGCAATGTATGCATTCCTCAGCCGAGCATACACGGCTTGCCAGTAGCTGCAGCCACATGCTCATGGTAGTGTTCTCAGGACCCCATGCGGGCAGCAAGTCTGAATAGATAGGAAAACATAAGAGTCCAGATAATTTCTGGGCCCTCTCCTTTGGCTCCTGGGCTCCCTTTTTGACCCTGGGCCCACATAACCTTCTCTCCCAGGCTCTGGGGCCAAGTCTGGCTCAACGCGGGTCCAGGGGACCCGCGTTGAGCCAGATCTACAGATAGATAACCCACAGATACCGAGGCCCCAGTGGTACAATATTTTCACCTGATATTCATTTCTATACTTTTGGTTACTGGTAAAAAAGCTTTGATAAGTTTGCATTTTGAATTTTATTACTGTCGGTTTTGAATTTTCTGTTTAGCTTAATTGTAATTGATTGTTTCTTGGACTGCTATTTTTTCTGTGGTCTTAATTATTTTAAATCTTATGTGTTTCCACCAGCTTCTGTGTTGCTTTTAGTTGTCTTACAATGCAAACCTAGGCACACTCACTCAGAATTAAGTCCCATCATATTCAATGGGGCTTATTCCCAGAAATAAGGAATGGGGATAAGAATAGGCCCTCAGTTTGGCTGTACTTGTCGTAAGAGGCGACTAAACAGCCACCGGGTAGATGGGACTCGTCAGCCTAGGAAGGCAGCTCATCTAAGAGAAGGAAACTCTGACCTCAAACCTCCACTGCCTTGTGGCTACATCCAGTTCTGGAAAAGGCTTCAGGAGTCAACCTCGAGGCAAAATCAGGAGCCGGAGTCCCTTAGGCAGTTCATGGCTGAACACAGTCACGTTCTGGCAACTCCTGCGACGCCGCTGGAACCAACCGTATTGGCTTCTGCCTTTCCATTGAACCATTCCAGCGACGTGGAGAGGGGGGATTTGCTGCATGGGTAACAGCCTATCCTCCATACCTTCTTTACCCAGGCTTCGTGCACTGGAGAGGACACTCCAACTTCGCCATACGGCGTCGGCACAACACGGGAAGCAGCAGTTTACCGGTTATAAGTCTTTGCTCAATTGGCGTAGAGCATGACGCCAGGGGCTGCTTCCGACGGTGGGAGAGATCATTGCATCTCATTGGGCAGCTACCGCCCGCCTTAAGCTGGGCAGTCCCCAGCCAGTAAGGTGTTGCCTCGCCACGGTCCGTTAACCTCATGGGGTGCGTGGGGTTTAGGGTGAAAACCGACAAGCGGATCGACAACTCTGCACCATGCAACAGAAAACAGAAAACTACTGCCCTAAAGCTGGGCACCTGGAACGTTAGGACAATGACACCTGGCTTCTCTGATGACCTGCAAGAAATAGACGACGCACGCAAAACAGCTGTCATCGACATGGAGCTGAGCAGACTGCAGATGGACATCGTCGCCCTTCAAGAGACTAGGCTGCCAGATTCCGGATCTGTCAAGGAGAGAAATTTCTCATTTTTCTGGCAGGGAAAACCACCAAACGAAACCAGGGAACATGGCGTTGGCTTTGCGGTCAGAAATACCCTGCTGAAATCCATCATCCCACCTACTGTGGGAAGTGAAAGAATTTTGTCCCTGCAGCTCCAGTCATCAGCAGGACCTATCACTCTCATCAGTGCTTATGCACCGACTCTGTCGTCTCCAGCAGAAGCCAAAGACAAATTCTATGATGACCTGGCCACCACTGTCAAGAAAATCCCTGTAAAAGAGCCATTGTTCATCCTCGGCGATTTCAATGCTAGAGTTGGTGCTGATAACAGTTCATGGCCCACTTGCTTAGGTCAGTTTGGCACTGGGAGGATGAACGAAAATGGCCAACGCCTGCTAGAGTTTTGCTGTCATCACGGTCTCTGTGTCAGCAACACGTTTTTCAACACAAAGCCCCAACATAGAGTCTCTTGGAGACATCCAAGATCAAAGCACTGGCACCAGCTCGACCTGATCCTCACCAGACGCTCCAGCCTTCCCAGCATCAAGATCACACGCAGTTATCATGGTGCTGCCTGCGACACTGACCACTCCCTGGTGTGCAGCAGAGTGAAACTGCAAACAAAGCGACTGTATCACACGAAAAAGGAAGGAAGACCTCGCATTGATACCAGCAAGACCCGGGATCAGAGAAAAGTGGAGGAATTTGCACAAGCGCTTGAGGAATCTCTTCCAGGCCCGGCTGACGCAAACGCATCCAACAGATGGGAACATTTCAAGAATACCGTTTACAACACCGCCTTGTCCATATTCGGCAAAAAGACCAACAAGGCGGCAGACTGGTTTGAAGCCCACTCTGAGGAGCTGACACCAGTCATTGAGGAAAAGAGGAGAGCTCAAGCAGCATACAAGGCCTGTCCCAGTGAGCGCAACCTGCAGGTCCTCCGAATTGCTCGCAGCAAAGTCCAACAGACTGCCAGGAGATGTGCTAACGACTACTGGCTCCAGCTCTGTTCCGAGATACAGATAGCAGCTGACACGAGCAACATCAAGGGGATGTATGATGGTATCAAGCAGGCCCTAGGTCCAACACAGAAGAAAATTGCCCCTCTGAAGTCTGCCACAGGCGAGGTCATCCAGGATCGGGCGCAGCAGATGGAACGCTGGGTGCAGCACTACTCTGAGCTATATTCCAGAGAAAATGTAGTCACCGAAGAAGCACTGAACAACATTGAGTGCCTGCCTGTGCTGGAAGAGCTTGACAGTGAACCAACCCTAGAAGAACTTCACGTGGCCCTGGACTCCCTTGCCTTTGGCAAGGCACCTGGAAAAGACAGCATCTCTGCTGAAGTCCTAAAATGCTGCAAAGAGATCATCGTCACTGAGCTGCATGAAATCCTCTGTCTCTGCTGGAGAGAAGGTGGAGTACCTCAAGACATGAGGGATGCAAACATCATCACGCTGTACAAGAACAAAGGTGACAGGGGTGACTGCAACAACTACCGCGGCATCTCTCTCCTTAGCGTTGTAGGAAAGCTGTTTGCCCGAGTTGTACTAAAGAGGCTCCAGGTACTTGCAGAGAGCGTCTATCCAGAATCGCAGTGTGGATTCCGAGCCAACAGGTCCACCACTGATATGGTATTCTCCCTTAGACAACTGCAGGAGAAATGCAGGGAACAACGACAGCCACTCTTTATAGCCTTCATAGATCTCACAAAGGCTTTCGACCTGGTCAGCAGAGACGGCCTCTTCAAGATTCTCCCCAAGATTGGATGTCCACCCAGGCTCCTCAGCATCATCAGATCTTTCCACAAGGACATGAAGGGCACTGTTGTCTTCGATGGCTCCACATCAGACCCTTTTGACATCCGAAGCGGAGTGAAGCAGGGCTGTGTTCTTGCACCAACCTTGTTTGGGATTTTCTTCGCTGTCCTGCTGAAGCAGGCCTTTGGAACTGCAACAGAAGGCATCTATCTCCGGACCAGATCAGACGGAAAGCTCTTCAACCTCTCCAGACTGAGAGCAAAATCCAAAGTCCAGCTGAAATGTCTGCGTGACTTCCTCTTTGCCGACGATGCAGCTGTCACTACCCACTCTGCCAAAGATCTCCAGCAGCTCATGGATCGTTTTAGCAAGGCCTGCCAAGATTTTGGACTGACAATCAGCCTGAAGAAAACACAGGTCATGGTTCAGGATGTGGACTCACCTCCCTGCATTACAATCTCTGAGCATGAACTGGAGGTTGTCCATGACTTTGTGTACCTTGGCTCAACGATCTCCGACACTCATTCTCTCGATACCGAGCTAAACAAGCGCATCGGTAAAGCAGCTACCACGTTTTCCAGACTCACAAAGAGAGTCTGGTCCAACAAGAAGCTGACGGAACATACCAAGATCCAGGTCTACAGAGCTTGCGTCCTGAGTACACTTCTGTACTGCAGCGAGTCATGGACTCTTCGCTCACAACAGGAGAGAAAACTGAGCGCTTTCCACATGCGCTGCCTCCGACGCATCCTCGGCATCACCTGGCAGGACAAAGTTCCAAACAACACAGTCCTGGAACGTGCTGGAATCCCTAGCATCTATTCACTGCTGAAACAGAGACGCCTGCGTTGGCTTGGTCATGTCGTGAGAATGGATGATGGCCGGATCCCAAAGGATCTCCTCTATGGAGAACTTGTGCAAGGAAAGCGCCCTACAGGTAGACCACAGCTGCGATACAAGGACATCTGCAAGAGGGATCTGAAGGCCTTAGGGATGGACCTCAACAAGTGGGAAACCCTGGCCTCTGAGCGGCCCGCTTGGAGGCAGGCTGTGCAGCATGGCCTTTCCCAGTTTGAAGAGACACTTTGCCAACAGTCTGAGGCTAAGAGGCAAAGAAGGAAGGCCCATAGCCAGGGAGACAGACCAGGGACAGACTGCACTTGCTCCCGGTGTGGAAGGGATTGTCACTCCCGGATTGGCCTTTTCAGCCACACTAGACGCTGTGCCAGAACCACCTTTCAGAGCGCGATACCATAGTCTTTCGAGACTGAAGGTTGCCAATACAAAATTCCCAGAAAAGTGTGTGTAAGATTACAGCCTTGGCTATGTCTATTTTATTCACTTATTCGTTCAATGAGTAATTGTTATGCAATCATTGTAAGTGGCCTTGACCTATACAGGAAAGGTGAGATACAAATGGATTAAATAAAAATAAATTACTACTTTACTAATACAGTGTCCATAGTTTGGGCAAGGGCACAGAACAAGTACAAAATCAGAGGAATCCACAGGGATTCAAACTTACACAAATATGTAGAGCTTCTCACACTTACACATGGGGTCCCATTCAACAATGGGCAGGTTTTACCCAGCATCAGAACAACCTCTCCAAATGCAGTGGTAGTGTAGCTAGGAGGGCAGAGGGGTACATTGCCCTGGGTAACATACATTAAGAGGGTGCCAACCTGCACTCCCAACAGCAGATCCCAAGCTAGAGTCGGCCCATCTACCACATCTCTCTGCCCATGGCATGGGGGATACAGGAGAAGATACTGTGGCAGTGAAGACAACTCCTCACTACCACAGTCCCTTCTCCTGCACCCCTACCTTGTGTGCTTGGAGCAGTTGCAAGTTGCTCTGGGCAGCCAATGGCTTTTTTAGCTTTTTCTTCCAGCAAGAAAAGTGCAAAAGAGCAACCACTTCAAGTATGATGTAAACCCAGAAGTAATTGGCAGGCATTACAGCAATTACTTCTGGGACGGTGTCCCGTCCAAATATTCCAACTCCCTTCTAATGCCCACTTTTGGCTAATTAACAGCCTTCTTTTCCAAGAACAACAGCTGTGGTGTGCAAAGAAATGAGCATAACTCCTTATCAGTTGAGCAACTAACAAGAATTTATTGCTACAAACACAGACACTCCCTGCAAGTCCTCTTGTCCACAGGCTTTCCCTCCCTAAAACTCCACTTAACTCAGTGGCTAAAGGTCTAAAGCCTCCAGTCCAATGTTCCCAGTCCAGTCTTCCTAGTAGCAGTCCACTGCAGCAGAGTCCCTCCTCTGTGTTCTCTCCAGCAGTCCTGGCAGTCCCTTTCTCCCATAGGTATGGATTAGGTAGCTCTTGGTCAGGGTAGCTCTGTCTCCTTCTGAAGCTGCCTTTTATCCTTGGATGTCTCATAATCCAAAATGCAGCTCAGCTGTGAGCTACCTTGTTAGCCCTTGTTAAGTCCAAATTAGGCTCAGGTGAGCCATCTGTTCAGTCCATGTCCATTAAAGTCCCATCAAGGTCAAATGAAGCTCAGGTGTCCATCAGAGTCTCCATTGGCCTTGATTGATTACAGCTGTGGAGCCAGCCCTGCCCTTCCCAGAGCTGTCAAACAGCTGTCAAAACATGGAATTGCTGTCAACACCACATCATGCACCTGATGATCTTCTGATCTTCCGTTACAGATGGGTACTTCCAGGGGATTATGTCCAATGGTACAGCCCCAGGTTCCAAAAGCTATGCCACTTTTTTGCCCCTCAGAGAAGTGAATGGCAGCTATTAGCTTAAATGGGAAAGGGCTACATAGCAATTACAGCCACTGCCAAGATGGGAATTAAACCGGCTTCTGGTAACTCAGTGTGTGACAGGGAACAGCATCTTGCCCTCACCTTCTCAGTCTTCAACTTGACTTCAACCACTTACTTCGAGCTATAGAACTTAATGGAAACAACTGAGAATCAAATCTTTCCTGTTAAATTTGTGAAGCCAAGTTAGAATTGGGGGTGAATTGAAGCATCACCTTCAGCTAGGGGGGGTGATGATAGTAGGGAAATACAGTTGAGGCTCAAGCTCCTCACAGCCCAGTTCACCATTTCTGATTTCATATTTATGTAGATAAAGAACAAAGTAACATATGAAAAAACAAAGAATTTGCTGTGGTATATTAAACTCAAGAAAGCATGAAGAATGATTGCATGTTTTATTAATATTCTTGGGACCCAAGAGTGAACTGCAAGGTAAGTTATATTGAGTTATATTTAAAATGTCTAAAAAGCTGCCATCTCATTAACACAAGACACTTGAAAGTAGTTGTGCTTTCTATTTTTTCTTTCTTTTGTCAAACTGACAGGCAAGACCTTGGTTATTCCTCAGTGTTTTTTGGGTTTGTTTGTTTTTTTTGCAGCACAACCTGTGAATGGGTTTTTTTGGGGGGGGGGGGGTGTCTAAACACATGTTATTCACTGGGGGAAGTTTTTCAATCCAGTAACCTAAGTAGCTGCCTCTGCTGAAGGCCTTGATAAAATACACCACACAAACCCAAGGGGAGTGCAAAATCAGCATTCTCCCCGTCTCAACTCAGAGCATAATGGCCACAACCCAAGTTGCAGTCTCACGTGACGCAGCTATTCAATCTCTTCCAGACCTTGCCAGGGGCCTCTGGCTAAGAAAGAAAACTTGGGATTTCAAAGGCAGTGTGCAAAAGGTGAAAAGAAATGTTGCAGGCCACCTTCGTAGTTTTGAGAAGTAGGGGAGGAAGAACCCCACACACAGAAAAATTGATCAAGTTTAAGAACTGTATAATAAATACTGATAAGTAATTCTCTATAGCAGGATAATTTATAAGGAAACCACACACAGTACTGGAATCATTCACCTATTTCAGTTGTTCTTGGGCTATGAATCATGGTCAACCTGTGGCTCAAGCAGTGGGAATTCACAGCACTTCTGGATGAGAGCATGAGCAGCCACAGGCATGGCTATGGCATAGAATCGGCTTGGTACTCTGTCCTGCCTTTCCAAGGCTGCACTGCTGTCTGTTTCCCAGCTCAGAAGACTAGAGGCAATACTGTGGGACACAATTTTTACTTACCTTTTTGAAGTATCTATAATCCATTTCTTAACCACAAGCGTTTACAAAGCCCCCCCCCCAAAAAAAAACAACAACCACAACACCACCTTTAAAACACCAACAAATCAAACAATCAACAAAACCAAATGTAAACATCAAGACATGTTTAAAGCATGAGGAGGAATATTTCCATATTTCTTACAGTCCATTCCTAAGCTGGCAGCCAGCAGTACAATGGCATCAAAATGGCTGCCGCTGTACCCTGTGGGGCCAGGGAAGCTGCCAGAGATCTTTTTAGGGTAAGGAAACATCAGTTCCCTTACCCCATGCAGAGCCCCAATGGGCCTCTTCAGAGCTGCACCAGTAAGCTGGCGCAGAATCAAAAAGACCCACATTAAGTCTCTGCAGCTCAGGAGGGGGGATAGGATTTGGCAACAGCTTTTGCCACCATCCACCCCTTTTGGGCCCAATCTGCCCTCCAGCCCATCCTCCCTCTGCACAGATCCATCCTCTTCCTGCCTTCCCCCCAACCTGGCAGTCTTCCTAGGCATCCTGCCAGCACTGAGGCCCACGCCAACTGGCACCAGCCTCTCCACCAGCACTGGGTATCTTTAGCTGGCAGGAAAGTTGGCACTTTTATGACACCCAGCACTGGCACTGGACAGCATAAGATTGGGCTATTATTCACATCAACTGGTAGGGAAACTGGACACTGAGAGTAGTTGCATTGGGCCAGCATGGGCTCCAGCAAGTCTATGGGGGATCAGAGGCACACTGGGGACTAGGGGCTCCCCACGGGCCAGATTGGGAGTCCTTGAGGGCCACAAATGGCCCCTCGGCCAGGGATTGGGCACCCCATTCTAGAATGAAGAAGAAAGTAGGTTGTTATGCCAGTCCTGGGACATTTCATCCAGCTCTGATGAGCCTACCATCTTAAGATCAGATTTATGTTTTTAAAATTATATTTAAAATTTATTTTTGTATGATTTATGTTAGTAGATCAGTTCTCCTATATGCTGAATAATTAAATACTTGTCATGGAGGTGTGTGGAATCACTCCACCATATGCTATTTTACTGCCCATTGTATCAAAACTTACAGTCATGCTGTTTAATCCCAATCCTGGTCACTCGTTCAGGCTAGAATGACCTGGTTAAAACCTGAAATATTCTTAGAGGTGTGGATGTGGGGTTATCAGAGGTGGTGGCCAAGTATATAAAGCTGATTATAAAGAGATGCAACTCAATGATGGTTTCTGAATGTTGAATTTCTGTTACAATATCTGACTTTAATATATGATGGGGTGGACCAGGATAGCTAATTGTGGAATATATGCTGTGTATTGTATGTAAATTTATTATGCCAATAAAGGTTCTGATGGATGGATGGATGGATGGATGGATGGATGGATGGATGGATGGATTGAAATACTTGTCATATAAGTGAAACAGTTTTCCATTTGAGATCAAAAGTATCTTCCCTCTTATTTTTTGAGTTGACGCAATTTATGTTTGCATCAAACTGGACAGTTACGCAAGCAAAACTTTCACAAAGCAGAAGGAACTTTGTTCTTCCCTCAAGTTCAGACTCCTTTGCATAGGTGTGGGAGGAAAAGGACAGCGGGATGGACAAGATACAAAATGTACAATACTTATACCCAAATTGCTGCCCTTCTTCTCTCCTGTGTCCCACAGAATTGATTTGACAAATTTGACTGAACCATACCTACTAGGAAAATACATTGAAAATTGGAGAGTTAAAAAAATCAACATATCAACTCCAGGGGAGATCATAAAGGCTGAAATATCATAAGAAACAGTTATGCTTTCCAATAATAATGAATTTGTATATGAAACTTTTTGTTAGGAGCTCTGATACGGAAGCTGCAATCCTAACCTCACTTTCTTGGGAGCAAGTCCCATTGAACACAATAGGATTTACTTCTGAGTAGACCTGCTTAGGCTTGTGCCCTAAGTTAATAACAGTTAGGCTTGTGAATGTATATATTTATTTATAAAGGGGTCTTATTTTAATAAAACATATACAGTACATGAGGTATACGGTAAGCTACAGTTGAGCGAATTGCTCAGTTAACCACAAATTCTTGGCTTGAGAAAGCAGCCTGGACAAAATGCTTGGACATCTGTTTCTTATACTGTAAAATCCCCTAAATTTCTTTCTGTCATATCCCCATGTTTTTCACAACTCTATGCTAAGTCCCATCATCTGATCCTCTTCCATCATGGAGAAAAGAACAGTATGACTAAAAGTTATTTCATATTAAATACATATAGGCTGTTTTTCTGCCTGAAAGAACCACCAAAGTGGCATACAAAACACACACACACACACAAAATATAACAAAAGATCAAAACAAAAAACAGTGAATTTTAAAACCATTAACAGCACAATCCTATCTTGCGCTGGAACAGGCAAGCCAGGAGGCCTGTGCTGTATGCAGCACAAGATAGGGCCTCAAAGTGACTCAGCCGGAGTCAAGAGAAAACTCTTCCCCTGACCCACTGCAGTCCCAATGGGTCTCCTTAGACTTGCGCCACCTCTGGAGGTAGCATAAGTCTGAGGAGAGTGGAGAGGCTTGAGGCCACTCCACGCTGCTTGGGAAACGGGGTTGGGATCTGACATAAATGCTGGGTCCCAGCCCCACCTCCTGCTCCCAGCCCACTCCCAGGAACACCCTCTCCCTACCCTCCCTGTGCCCTGGAACACCTCCCTCCCATCTCCTTCCTGCTCACCTCAAAGTCTTGCATCAGCTGAGCTCGGCCAATGCACGGCTCCCTGTCAAAGTCGGTGCGGAGGCTTTTGCGACCGTCCTGGGCCGGCTTAAGGGACTTGTGCTGGCTCCAGGGCGCCATAGGATTGTGCCCTAAATAATAAAATAGAATCTTAAGCAGAAAAAATCATGAGAAAAATCAGTGACACAACTGAGGGAAAAACTTCACTGATACTGAAGCATGTCAAAAGAAAGAAGGTAGGCCATATTTATGTCCCCATCTGCAATACTTAGTAAAGTGATTAAAATACAAGCTTGAATCCCTCACCTCTTTGTTAAAGAGAAGAAGAAAATGCAAAATGCAATGCAATGAACATATCCCTTGAAGACTGAGAGACCCCAATGAGACATGGCACATATCTCTCTGATACAGTTATCTGTTTGAAGGTTGAACAAACAGTTCTTATTTTCTAAAGGGAAGGCAAAATACAAAATGTACTATTGTGCAAAAAATAGGTCTCAGGTACTGAGATATCAGAATGAAAATTTGTGTGGATGTTCAAGGTGCAATTCTACATTTCATGTTTAAACCCAAATCCAATCCCCACATCATCTTCAAGACATCCAGGAGTGAATGAGGCCGCTCAGACGCTGTGTTTCATTCATCAGCTAAATGTGGAAAATAGCTTGATTACCAAAAACAAATAATAAAATGCATTAGAATGGTACATGATCTCTTTATGTTTCAGCCTAGCCTAATTTGATAGTTGTCATTAGGCTTGGTTCCAGCATCACTGAGAAAATACTGAACTGTTTCACTTCTCAGTTGTGGTAAAACTATAATATTTAACTGAATTTAGAACCAACACTTTTGTTTTGTTTGGAATTGTTCGGATGTAGTATTTGGATGTTACAGCTTAGGGTGACATCAAAGAGCCATTTAGAAAAGCCACAAAATAACAGGGGATATGATTAAACAATACAAAGTAGCCCACTTTTCACATAACACTTCTGCAGATGAGTCATCTGCATCTTTACTCAGAATAAATTCCTCTGAGTTCAGTGGGACTTTTGTACCAAGTCAGTGTGCATTAACTGCATCTTTCCAATCGTTGAAGAGTCCTAATTAGGTTTGTACACTTGCCTTCTAGTGCAAGGGTGCCCAAACCCCAGCCCTGGGGCCATTTGCAGCCCTCGGGGGCTCCCAATCAATCTCCAATGAGCCTCCCCCAGTCTCCAATGAGTCTTGCTGGAGCTCATGCGGGCCCGATGCAACTGCTTTCAGCATGAGGGCGCCTGTTTGACCTCATGCATGAGCTGCAGGCCGAGGGCTCCCTCCACTGCTTTCTGTTTCACGTCTGTGAAGCAGCGGCAGTGAAGGAAAAGCCGGCTTGCTTTACACAAGGTCTTTTATAGGCCTTGAGCTATCACGAGTCCTTCATTCCTTCATATAAGTTCCACCTCTAATATAGTCATTTATGTAAATTTATTCAAATTTGAAATGGGAATTATTTTTTCTCCAGCCCCCGACTCAGTGTCAGATAGATGATGTGGCCCTCCTGCCAAAAAGTTTGGACATCCCTGTAATCTAGTGAAAGGAAGAAAAAACTGCAAAAGGCACACTTAAAGCAGTTTATAGAGGTAACGGGTTTTGAGCTAGATTCCTCTTCTTCAGGGACAGCTATCTTCATCAAGTCTAACAAATTCATTTCTCTCTCTTTCAGTTGCCTTGATGAAACTAGTTCTATTGTTCCTGAAGAGCCATCAGAGTTGAAGTATATACTGAGCCTTCACAAGTTCTTTTTTCCTCACCTTACACCCACCTAACAGAGGTCCAGTTTTCCATGTAGAATAGTCAGGGTTTCCTGTATCACAGGCACACATAAAACCACAATTCTGCACAAAGTAACCCAAATTCCTCAACAAGATAAAACCAAATTCTCTGACCTGCATAAATTATGCAACTTAAACAAATGTGCAGGGTTGAACTTATTTTGCATGTGTTCTACTTCTCCTTGGGAGAGGCAGGAGATTACATAGGCAGGAGGTGTGGTCTAGAGTTTGCCTGGAAAAGCTAAGCAGAATTGGTTGCTTGGATGGGAGGCTGAGGGCCTGATCCTGAACCCTTAGCGCTGGCCTTCCAAACGTGCCGTAAGGCATGCCTGCAACACTCAGCACTGGGTCAGCACTGGCATCTGCTCAGTACCAGTTCATGCGGAGCCATTACCAGCTGGAGGTCTGCCACACGCTGACTGGAGCAAGGGCCAAGCTCAGGTAGCAGAGAGGTGAGTCAGGTGGGGGGAGGTGTTCCAGGATGGAGGGAGGGTGCAGGAAGGCGAGATGGGGGAGGAGCAGGATGGAGGAGGGGCGGGAACACTGGAGCTCTGCTCCTCTGGATCCAGAACCCCATGTTGGGCCTCCCAGCCCAAAATGGGGCCTCTCAACTCTGCACTGGCTAAAATGGCTCCCTTACCAGGGATGATGCTCCCATTGCGGGACCTGCTCCCTCACCCGGGATGATGCCCGGCAGATGATGCCCTTACCTGGCAGATGCCCAGGATGCAGCGGTCACCATTTTGGTGCCGTTGCACCTCTTGGCACTGGGCAGCTCGGGATTGGTCTGTGGGGCAGCTGGTGTGCCTGTATGGAGAGGTGAAGTGTAGAGGAGTCAGCTGGCAAAAAAAAAAGGGTTATAATATCCATCTTGAGAAATCTGTCTGGAGCTTGGTTGCAGCTCCCTGTGAGAGCTTGGAAAGTGCAAGAGCCGGTAGCCAGGATGAGCCTGGCTGACGCAAGACTCTAGGATGGATGGGGAGGAGGCAGGAGGGAGGTGTTCTGGGATGGGCAGTCCCAGGGGCAGGCGGGCGGGGAGCGGGAGGTTGGGCTGGGACCCGGCTCTTATGCCAGATCCCAATTCCCATTCCCCAGCAATGTGGAGCAACTTCAAGCCATTCTACTCTCCTCAGACTTGTGCCATCTTCTGAGGCCCATAGGGGCTGCAGTGGCTTACCCAGGGGTAAGGGGAAGAGTTGCCCCTTACCTTCGGTTGAGTCACTTTGGAGCCCTATCTTGCGCTGGATACAGAGTAGGCCTCCTGGCCTGCCTGTTCCAGTGCAAGGTAGGATTGCGCTGTTAGAGTACAACCATCCATTCGCAGAATTATACAAGGGAATTGAACACACCAGTTTCAATACCACTAGGAAACATTCTCACAGGGTTGACACAACATTTTTTGTTGATCTTCTCTGTTCCTGCCACTCTGTATCCCTGATGTTTATCTGCCTTCAGACTCTATTTCTTAATGGCCAAACAAAGAAACATATTATGCATTTAAAGTTTCCTACTTGCCTTAAAGCCTGATGTACTCCGTTTTTTCCACAGCCCTGACTGTACCAAAATCCTCATAATTCCTTCCTACCGGTTCCACGGATTGCTTAGACAACATTGCTTTCTGGGATTTTTTCTTTTAAGAACCTTCACAAGGAGCTTGTTATTATCAGTAGTTTTTCTGCTGACTTCAGTGGACACAGGGCAAGCTCTTATTGCTTGGGCTCCGATGAGCAGTCAACCAAAGTGCCAGTTTTGATGGCTGCATACAGTAGGAGAGAAAAGGTATTAAAACAAAAAAGGAACAGCAAGATCAATTCCAGAGACAACCAAAAGAAGTGCCCTAATCCAAGAAAACACTTTTTCACAATATCAGCTGCAGCTCAGTGAACAAAATAATCCCTTTCTCCAATTCTCAAAGTGCTGCAAAAAGGGAAGGAACATTTATTTGCTCTGCTCTGCTGATAAGAGGCAAAACTTTTCCAAGTTTCATCATGAAAAATCAAATGTCTGAGCATCAAGGGACAGCAGCCTTCTGCTTATTTTATGCTGCTTGCCTATACTGTTGTTGAATTCATGATCCTAGAAAGGTTGCCAAGGGCTGATGTGGTACAGTGGCTAAGGGCTGGTGCAGGCATAACATTTAAGCAGTGTGAACACTTGGCCTTTCTTTCCCTAGGTAAAGGAGGGACAGCATTTGGCATGGTGCATCAGTTGCCAGCAGGACTTGAGCTGGACCTGACCACAACTTTCCCCAGAATTGCGTCTCTCTGTTGAAAATAGGCCTGTCACATCCATGTGAAAAGTCTGCAGACGGTTAGGGCCCACCACCACCTGTTATATTAATAAGGATTACTTATCCCAGATTAAGCGAAGAATTTTGCTTTGTAACATCTTTCATTAGATTTTGTATGTCTTTTTGTTACTATTTGGGAGGAACAAAGAGAGTTTACCAGGGAACGAGGCTGCCTGGCTAGAGGAATATCTTTGCAACTGCAATTTCCAAACTGTGAGCTAACAAAGACACTTTGTGAGTGCCGAAGCATCCATACATAGAAGTGGTATCCACTGTACAGCTGGAGGTGGGGAGAGGGGCTTCTTCCATTCAGCCAATTCTGGGATTGGATCTACTGCATCCCTGCACTAAATGTGATAGGTTCATTCACAGCCCAATCCTATGCTTTCCTAGTGTATAGGGCTGCAGCAGTACTGAATGGTGACCACTGCACTCAGTAGGGCAGGGAAGCAGCACCAGGTCTCCTCAGGGAATGTTTGTTCCCTTACCCGTACAATCCGGCTCGTCCTCTCAGGTCATCAGAGAAGGCCTTTTTACAAGTGCCGCCGCCTAAGGAGGTACGTGGGGCGGCGGCAAGAAATAGGGCCTTCTCAGTAGTGGCACCAACGTTGTGGAACTCCCTTCCCCTTGACTTGAGAATGGCTCCCTCTCTTGAGACCTTTCGGCGAGGCCTGAAGACCTTGTTGTTTAACCAAGCCTTCTGATGTTATGGCCTTTTTAACATCTTTTATATATCTTTTAGTTGCTTTTTTACAGGCCCGATTCCTCTAAGAACTGCTGTTTTATGCTCTTTTATTCCGACTCTTCTGACTACTGTTTTTATGGGTTCTGCTAATGTGTTTTTTAATATGTTTTTATCTGTTTGTGAAATTATGTTTTAATCTGTTTTATATGTTCTTAGCTGCCCTGGGTCCCTTTTTGGGAGAAGGGCGGGATAAAAATAAAGTTTTATTATTATTATTATTATTACCCTGTAGCGGGATAGCGGCCGGGTAACCCCAATGGGTCTCCTCAGTTCTGTGCCCGCTATTGAGCGAGCTTAGAACTGAGACCCATGTTGGGTTTCTAGACTTGGAAGGGGGGTTAGGATTGGATGGCAGAGACTGCCACCGTCTCCACCCCTCCCCTGGGCTTGCTCCTTCCCTCCCCCTGCCCACTTTTGCCCTCCCCTGCCCCAAAAAGGCCTGCTGGCAGCTGGTGGTAGAACTTACCGCTGGGAGTCCTCGTTTTTCATCCTCCAGCACCATGGCCCCGTGCTGACTGATGCTGGACCCAATGCTGGTGGTGCGCCAGCAGTTCTGGTGTGGCACATTTTGCAACATTTGGGCCAGCAGAGCGCCAGCGCCACAGCCTATAGGATTGGCCCTCAGTTTTTTTCCAGGTAGATTTTTTTCCTCCTCTGTTTTGGAGCTGTCACCTGGTTTTTGTACATTGCATGTTCTATGGTTGTTTGCCACTGTGAGCACAGGAAAGCAACTCAAGAATGATTTCAGTGAGTAAATATGAACGCACACATACAGACAGTGCAAATACAGAAGAATTATCTGCCATCAGAGGTGGCTACTCGGAGACTCTCTGCCTGACAGGGCAAGATGCCCAGATCAGTGACTTGTGCAGAAATGCTGAAGGTGTGTGCCTGCAACTTTAATTTGAAAAGAAATAAAATTTGAAAAGAAAAAATAAAACACCTTGTAGCCCAATCCTGTGTGTGTCTATTCAGAAGTAGGTCCCATTGAGTTCAATGGGGCTGACTCCCAGGGAAGTGTGGATAGGATGGCAGCCTCAGTTATCAGTGCGGGGGAAACTCAGCTTTGCACAGCAGGCATCAGTGCAGGAAGAGGGGCCGGAGGGCACTGAAGGAAATGGAAAAAAGAAAAGAAAGGCATGCACTTGGGTGATCATTTCTCAACGTATTTACTACCATGAAAGAGATGATGATGATGATGATGATGATTGCTGGCTTTTACAGTAGTGTCAACCAAGGCGAGCTGCAGCCTCTTGTATGTGCAATTCTTAACAGCCTAATCCTTTCCACACTTTCCTGGGAGTAAGCCCCATTGACTGCAATGGGACTTACTTCTGAGTAGATGTGCATTACGGGATTGGGCTCTAAGCTACTGAAAAAGGGAACCCGCGTGGGCAACCCTGGCGCTTTCTCAGGCTGCAATCCTATGCACCCTTTCCTGGAAGTAAGCCTCACTGAACACAATGGGACTTACTTCTGAGAAGACATGCACAGGCTCATGCTGTCAGGCTCCCAGGTGCTCCTGCGGAGCCTCCTCCAGCCGAGCAACCGAGATTCCAATCCTACCCACACTTTCCTGAGTGTAAGCCCCATTGACTATAATGGGGTTTACTTCTGAGTAGCCATGCAGAGGCACCACTGTGCGCCTGCCTCCCTGATCTCCAGCCCTGCAGCATGAGCAGAGAGCGAAACTCCCTCTCCCCTTGCAGTTTGCAGGCGTAAAAAGTCGCAAAGAGAGAGCCTTGACGCAAGCGCTGAGATCTCCAGGAAGCCGAAGCGAAAGCAGGGACGTGCTGGGTCAGTAGCAGCGGCGGCGCGTGAGTGTGAACGGGAGGCGGCCCGGGTGCCGAAAGCTCGTGCGGCTGCTGGCGCCGATTGGCATGTGCCCGGGACGCGCGGCTTCATCGGTGGGCATGAATGAATGAACGGAGAGGGGAGAACGCCAGTAAGGCTGCAATCCTCTCCAGACTTACGTGGGAGTAAACCTCATTGACTCTAACGGGGCTTCCTTCTGAGTAGACATGCACAGGCTTGGGCGCTCAGGCTGCAGCCCTAGCCACACTTACCTGGAAGTAAGCCCCACTGACTCTAATGGGATTTACTTCTGAGTAGACATGCATGGGAGTGGGCTCCAAGGCTACGGTCCTGGGTGGGTGGAAGGAGCTCTGCCGAACTCATTTTCGAGTCTAAAGGTGTGATGAGTATCATGGCATCATCTTGCCCAAGGAGTACCAATGTCTGTGCGGGGGTTCCCTCTCCCCTTTTAGCTCCCCAGCAATCTTGTAAGGGAGGTGACCATGAGAGGTGCTTTTGGGCTGAGTGGCAGGGCTGGCTTCAAAGCTGTTCCTGCCCAACGTTGCATATATGCAACAGGGACCAAATGTGTACACCTGTGGACCCAGCAAATATCCCTGGTGCTTGAGGTGGTGTGCCAAATATTACCCCACCTTACCTGATTATGTGCCAGCTTCTGCTCTTCCTGTCCCTGGATTAGAAAAGAAAGATGCTCTAGTCTAGTCCAGCCTTTCTCAATCCCCTTCCTTTTTTTGCTGTGACCCCTTAGGAGCTTATTTCAGGTTCCAGGGCCCCTTGTCAAGCAAAGAAACAACAGCTAAACATAAAATCAGATAAACTCCCCTTCTCACACTTTTCAGTCTGGTCCCCTTCAAATCTGCCAGGGCTCCCCAAGGGGCAAAGTGACCAGGCGCCCTCTTTTTCTAGGACATGTCCTCTTTTTAGTCTCTTGTCCCTGGAAAAGAACTTAAATGTCCTCCTGTTCTCTGTGAGTCTGCCCCTGGTTGCAGCCACATAGCCTTCTTAAAATTAATAATTATATGTAATAAATTTTATGTAATATAGTTTTAAATTTAATGTCATATAGTGTTTAAATTAAGCACATGAAATAAATATATGAGTGTTTTTAGCTTTTATTTTGTCATGTCCTACATTTTTCTTGAATGACCTACATTTTGGGGTGCCTTTGCATTATGACATGGTGGTCAACCTGCCAAGGGAACCCTATGGCTCCTGCTGAGAGTGGCTGCTCCACTCTTTTCTTGCACCCTTCCTCTTCTACCTTGTGCCCCTTTTCCTTTTCAAATCCAAAGAGGAACAGTAGCTGTAGTGGTAGCAGAGGTGAGTGGGCAGACAGGTGGGGCACCTCCTGCCAGTCTTCTGCCTGAGGTAATTACTTAAGTAAGTATCATAGATGGGCCAGCCCTGCCAAGGGGGAAGTAGAGTTGTAAACAGTTGTATAGCTAACATCTTTTGGTGCTTCCTTGCACCAAAGCAACCAAGTGAATTTACTCTCAAGTAAGTGTAGTTATACTTGCAGTCTTACTTGGAAAAGCATTCTATTGAAATAAGTGGGACTGACTTCTAAGAAAGCATAGGGAGGACCAGGCTGCAATTTCATGCATACTAGTTTGGGACTATGCTGCTTTGGACTAGGATGGACTTACTTCTAAGGGAATATCCTTCATTCAGCCTGGAGGAGTATGTGCTAGAGCAATGGTTCTCAAACTTTTTGGTACTGGGACCCACATTTTTAGAATGAAAATCTGTTGGGACCCACTGGAAGTGATCCCATTAACCTGGAAGTGATGACCTAGATGGAAGTGACATTATCAAGCAGGAGTATTTTTAACACCCCCACCATATGACCAAATGAAATCAATTAAGTAAATTAAAAGTTTTAATAAGTAGAAATTAAAAATAAAGAAGAACCCTCCTAACCTTCCCAAGCAGTTGCTGATCTGTTTAAAAAAAAAATTCCCCAAACATCCCAAAGGCTGCAATCCTATCCACACTTACCTGGGAGTAAGTCCCATTAACTATCATTGTTAAAAGCATATACATAGAGCCTGTTAAAAGAACAAATCTGTAATATTTTCCCAAATGAAGTCACATATCATAGTAGCATCAAGTCTAATGTATTAAAAATAAAATACACATTGAAATGAATGGGGACCCACCTGAAATTGACTTGTGACCCACCTAGTGGATCGTGACCCACAGTTAGAGAAATACTGTGCTAGAGGGAAAACCAAGTTGGGGTTTGGAGTGTTGAAGAGAGAGGAACACATGGTCTAGACGAGCCTACAATTTTTTTGCTGTTCTTTTCCTCTATCATGTTTGCCAGGCTTTTAATGGCTGTTATGGCAGAAATTCAACATTTTCCCCATCACTGTACCTTGGGGTAAAAGAGTTGTACCTGTTAATAATCATGCGGAGGAAAAATGGGATTTCATCAAATGAAGCTTTTCTTGTAGGTTTAAGAAAAAATGCACTTGTTGAAATCCCTTTTTCTGCATAATTACCAAGGAAAAGCTCTGGTTTCTTTTGCGTCTCATCAACTGACTGTATGTTCTGGAAAGAGCTGCCTTGGGGAAATTCAATAACTATTTAAAAGGTACACACACTCTGCCAGAAAAAGAGTACCTCAGACTTGGATGAACTTGGGAGAGAAGGACAGAGGATACAAGATCTAGTATGATGTGAGTGGTGAGACTAGGGATACATTTGTGCTTCTAGTGCAGGGGTTGGCAACCTACGGCCCAGTCTGCCACCCAAAATCATCCATTCCAGGGGTCCCATTCATGGATGTGGGTAGAGGCAGGGAAGGGGTGAGAGTTGGGCTGCTGCACTGTGTGGGGTGCAAGTTGGGAACCGCCAGCATTTGGCCTTGCTCAGCGGTCAAAGGTTGTCTCTGACAACCCAGCCTCATAAGCTCCACTCTGGAGAGTTTTGGTCTCCTGTATGTGTGTGTGTGTTGGGGGGGGGGGGGAGAACAATGGGCTTATTGGAGAGGAGGAAGAAGTGGACTGAGCAGGATGTACAGGGACTGGACCCTGCAGTGCAGGACACTCACCCATCAGGGTATTGAGTAGCTGACACCTGTCTCATGCCCAGCTGGCAGGGGCAGCAGAGAGGGAGATGGAGGAACCCCCACTTAAGCCAGTACTCTGCTTAGAGTCTTGCCACTATTGTGAGGGAAAAACAGGAAATAAGAAGCAGCGACACTTCTGCCTATTGGGCCGCCCTTCTTTCTCCTCCTCCACCTCATTGCTGCTTTGAGCTCTGTCTCCCTCCCTCTTGGGAGTGGCTCAGGTGACAAAGGCCCAGTGTCCTGGGTGGCTGCAACAGTGGGACTGCTGCTGCTTTGGTTGCACCATCATCCCCACATCCTGGCTCCTGCTTCTCTTTTTTTGCCCCAAAGCCTCACCTCCTTCCCCGCTGACACCTCCTCATTGGTGCTGCCTGTGAGGAAGGTGGGGAGGGAGGGGACTTGGCCTTGGGGCCCAGGGCCCAGCTGATGCCACTTGGAGCATGCCCTGGCACTTCCTTGGCTTCCCCACCACTGGTGAGAACAAAATTATATCATTACCTCAGACACAAACCCTGAAAAAGAGTAACACAGACATGAACATGCACACAGAAGGACGTCAGAGTCACTCACAAAAGAAAGCACCTCAAACATACACAGAAAGAGAAACCCCCGCCCCCCCCACAAGCATCTCACTAACAGGCACGTATGCAAAGAAGCAACACACACACAGAAAGGGATGTATTTCCTGCACATACAGAAGCAAACAGCCTTGACACAGCTGCTCGGCTAGCACATTGATACCAGTACTGCACTCAAGGTGGAGGCCAGGTCTACCCATGGCTTTGGTAGCCCTGGCCTCCATTGGGGGATCTCAAGGTGAAGACCAGATCTACCCATGGCTTTGGGCAGTCCACCCTGGATGTCAATTGTCCTAGGTATGCCACTGACACACTGCAGTTTCTCTGAAAACAGGTCATATCACACTTTTCACATTACCATGGTGGTCACGCTGTTGTGAAATGAATGTAGTTACCATGAGATGAATGTAGCTATAGAGATGCTCCATTCACTCAGACATGGCCTCTGGCCCTTACGCAGAGGACGGTTATCTACCCCTGATTGAGTGATTAATTTCTCAAAAATAAGATGCCTGGTATCAAGTTTCTCTGGAAGTCTTGCTCCTTACCTTGCAAACCAGGCTTCAAAGACACAACCAAGCCCAGGTTGTTGCTGGGAAAATGGCATTCATCTACTGTTTTAACAAGGGGTTGCCGCTGTTGCTTTAAGAACTGCTTGTTGTGCACTTCCTACTAGGTAACGTTTGTTTCTGTGCTGTGGAAAGCTTCACTTGCTGAGTTCTGCGCATCAAGCGTCCTACTCAGATGTTCTGTAAATATGGGAACCTGTCATGTTTACAGAATGCTTGGAGCATACCAACGATTCCCACTGCTTATGGGCTCTGAAGCTCCACCCTCTTCCCATGGCTAGTGTTTGTCTGCACATGCAAACGTTGTCTGTGGGGAAAGATCCCTGCAGTGATTGTGAACACTGAATCATAGGCATTCCCTATGGATAGCATTATGGATAGCTATCCCTATGGATAGCATTGTACTTGTCGTAAGAGGCAACTAAACAGCCACCGGGTAGATGGGACTCGTCAGCCTGGGAAGGCAGCTCATCTGAGAGAAGGAAAATTCTGATCCCAAAACTCCACTGCCTTGTGGCTACATCCAGTTATGGAAAAGGCTTCAGGAGTCAACCTCGAGGCAAAATCCGGAGCCGGAGTCCCTGAGGCAGTTCATGGCTGAACACAGTCACGTTCTGGCAACTCCTGCGATGCCGCTGGAACCAACCGTATTGGCCTCTGCCTTTCCATTGGACAATTTCAGCGACGTGGAGAGGGGGGATTTGCTGCATGGGTAACAGTCTATCCTCCATACCTACTTTACCCAGGCTTCGCGCACTGGAGTGGACACTCTGTTCCAGAACCACCATTCAGAGTGCGACACCATAGTCTTCCGAGACTGAAGGATTCCAACATGAAGCATTTGCTGAGGGGGGAGGTGGGGCTACAGGGAAAGGGCTTGCTGGAGAGGAAACCTATGAATAGGGTTAAGCTGTTGTTAGGCACAGGAGCAGTCAGCGTGTGCCCTGTGATTGTGTAGACCTTATGATACTTATTGAACAGTGCCTGTGAAATGTCAGTAATGGATCATGTAGCTTCCTTTTCTGTGTTAAGAATTTTTTAAAATTTTAAAATATTTGACTTTCTGAGATTATAGAAATAAACAGAAAAGGGGCTGCATTATTCATGATGTTAGAATTTTGGAACATGAGATATAAGTGAATAAAAGTCTGCTTCTTTATTTTTGAATTACCTCTGGTAACTCCCCCTCCTCCCATCCTAACCCATCACATGAAGTCACATCCAGTGCTGGTTTGAAAGACGAGTTTAAAGCAGTCTACACTCTGCACTGCCAAGCAAATTTCAAGACTACAGGAACTCTTTGAGCAAGGATCTTACAATATGTGTGTGGTTTTGGTTTTTTTTATTGTTTTTTTGTGTTTTGTTTTGTTTTTGCATGTAGAAAACTAGTATTGGAGGAACTATTTTCTGTAGGGGGAACTGTTGCATGCAATATTCTGTTGTCTAGGGAAAAATTCCATGATGTATTGATTTTCTCCCCCCCCCCCCCAATTTTTTAGGTTTCAAAATCCCCAGTCTAGAGCTCAAATTTATTCCACTTCTTGAATATTTAAGAAAGATGCTTTATCTAGTTGGACTTGGACTTGGAGATGCCAAAGATATTACTGTAAAAGGACTGGAAGTGGTAAAACAGTGCAGCCGTGTATACTTGGAGGCCTACACATCAATCCTCACTGTTGGGAAGGAAGCACTGGTACGTGGTCTTGGGCTGTCTTTGGAGAAATGTGTCTTTGTATAGTCCCCACATTATTAAAACAGCAGAATAGCATGAGCTCATGCTGCAAATCTGTAGAAAGTGTGTACACATGGTACACTTTTTTTTGTTGGTAGATCTAAAATCAGCTGGAAAATGGGCACACCAAATAAACCGATAAACCAAGTAAGAAGCAGGTGGAGTATTTAGCATGCACTGAAGATGTGAGCAGCCAACTTCATGCATGTTATTAAAATAGTAATAAGGACTCGTAGGAATGACAATTGCGAGTGTTGCATTTGAGCATACTTATTAGCCAGATTGTCAACTGGGGATGGACTGGAACGATCTGAGCCTTGTGCTCTTTAAGATATTTGAATAATCCCATTTAAATTTCAAGATTGCGTCTCTGATGCGTTGCTTAAGAGAGTATGAAAAATTATACCCTGGATATATTTCCATGTTAATGCTGTGCAGAATTAGAGGCCCTGCTAAAATGCAAAAGAAAGAAGCACCAGGCTCTCTCACCCCCTCCCACCCAGCATAGTAATTAAGAATGATTTTGAAATGATGATTAAGCATGGTGTTAAGAGCAGCTTACTGTTTAGCTGCTGTAGAGACCATCAACACAATTTGCACACCTGCCATTGATTTACTTGGATTTTAAATTAAGATAGTCCTTGAACCCCAGTACTCTGGTGTAGGTTGGTTGATTGGGCTGTGATTGTGGTAGAAGATGAATGATGAAAAAAGGAAGTAATTATGTAGTGTCATGGATGGACTTGGCCTGGAAGGTAGAAAGCTGCTTTATACCGAGTCCAGGGCTGGCCAATACATACGGCTGATAGAGGTGATTCCCTCAAGGAGTGCATTGGAGGGAGGAGGCACCTGCTTAGATCTGTTCTCTGGGTTGGAAAACGACACATGAAATGTAGCAGAAGAGGAAGTGTGGAGGAAAGGAGACTGGTGGGCTAGAGTATCTCTGGTACTCCAGCGCTCCACTCTATCCCACCTTTCCTTTGAATCCAGGGGATGTGAAGAAGAGGAGTAGTGACAGCAGCTTGCAGGCCACTAAGTAACAAAAGCAGCCTTTGGCATCCTACATCAGGTGCCTGGAGACCTGGGACTAGCCCTGACTGAATCAGACCGTTGCTCCATCTAGCGCAGTATTGCAGCAGCTCATCATGGTTTCAGACAGGAATATTTCTGTTTCCTATCTAGAGGTGCCAGGAATTGAACCTGGGACCTACATACAAAGCGTGTAGTATAGTCCTCCCCAAATTCAGATGCTTGCTCAGCTTTTAAACTTGTTGAATGATCTTCGGTCTCTCAGTCTAACCTACCTCACAAGGTTGTTTTGAGAATATTAACATAAGAAAAAAAAAACCTGAAGGAAGGTTGGGATGTAGATCTGTAGTTAATAACATTATCCTTTTCTTTTTTCCTAGGAGGAGTTCTATGGCAAAGAACTTATTCTTGCTGACAGAGAAACTGTAGAACAAGAAGCAGATACCATTTTGAAGGATGCCCATCTCTGTGACGTGGCTTTCCTTGTAGTTGGAGATCCTTTTGGGTAACAAGAGGCAACCCTTCTAAATAGTATAGTACTGTCATTGGTGCACTTAAACCACAATCTCAAGTTTGATTATATGGAAAGGATTGATTTCTCAGTTGCAATATTTTTGTTGCGAGTGTCCAAGATGTTGAAGATGTGGTTGTCTACACAGGGTTGAAACTCTGTGCTTGTTTAAATTCCTCACCATTGCCCTGTGCAGACCCAGCAATCTTGATCAAGGCTTCTACAGAGTAGTGCTCCTTGCTCCCCATTTCCTGTGCAAGTTCCTCTCTCTTCTCCCCAGTTTGCTTTAACCATGCTGTAATTGGGTTTCCATTGATGCTAACAAACAATTCATTAATGCTAATCAGAATTCTCCTCTTAACCTGAGACTGAAACCAGGGTTTGAAGTGGGTTTTCAACCTCTTGTTATAAGAGAATCTGGTTAGCCTTAATTGTAGTTAGTGTTAACACAGATATACAATTGCACCATTTTTAAAGCACATCACAGTGGAAGAGGGAATAGGGAAGATGGAGAGAATATGAACATGCTAGCTGCAGAATGTACCCAATCTCCTGCTATGGTTAGGCGATGCAGACTGTTCACTCAGGAGGGATTAAGCTGGCTCATCAACAGTCAACTGAGCACTCAAATAAATTCTCATTGTCAAAACTATGGGGGGGGGGAGAGAATGTGTTTTTTATTCCTACATGGCATTTCTTATTTGCAGCCTCTGACTCTTGATTACACTTCTTCAAAGACCATTCTGTTACATCAGTGATTCTCAAACTTTTTGGGAGCTTTACTTCCAAAGGAAGGCTTTGAGGGGGAGGACAGTAACGCAATCCCCAGGATTGCTTCACTAAGGGGCTAAAGAGGGGTGCTTTTACTTCCTGTGTGTTAGGGCAAGCAGCAGGAGGTGCGGGGAGCTCTGTGAGGCTTGGAATCTTTAAAAATAGCAAGCACAAGCCACTTCATAAGTGGCTTGTGGTTTGTGAATACAGCCAGGAGGTGAATTGCGCTTGCTATTTCTGAAGATTCCAAGCCTTCGGCCTTGGAGAGCCCTGTGCAGAGCTGTGTGGTGCTCCAAGCACCTCCTGCTGTTTGCCCTGCACACAGTAAGTAAAAGTACCCCCTTGCCCCCCTTAGCGACGTGATCCTGGGGATCATGTTGCTGCCTACCCCTTCCCCCGCCCCTTAAAGGAACGGGGGACGCGTTGCACAAACTAGTGGGTCACAACCCACCCATTTGAGAACCACTGTTACATTTTGTATCTGTAAGCTGTGTGATGGATGTGCATTAGTTGTAAGCTTCCTGTAGGCTTCATGGTTTCTGGTCTTCTGAGGACATCTGGGGTCATTACAAATGTCTTATCAATTTGATTAAGCCTCTTAGTTTCATTTTCTATTCCCGCTGGAAGTCGCAGCCCTTTCTTTCGCCAGAAGGCCATCCTTCTGCCCTAGCTAGTCAAGCATCATCAATCTGTAATGTCAAGCTGCAGAGAAAGAGAGCTTTTGTCTCCAGCTGGTGATTCAAAATTAATATTGCAGTGCAGGGGGGTGCTAGGAAAGTGTAATCACCAAGCATAACATGCAAAAGGTTCTTCCTTATAAAGGAAAGTATGTATATATAAAAAAGAGTAATTTATGTAAATATACCTCCTAGGAAACATTAAGCGACCATTTCCTTTCTCTTTTAACTAGAACTTAATGACAGATGATGCCAGCCTTTGAGGATTAAAGTTATTACACCGTTCATGCATGTGATAATGTTGTTCGAACCTGGGTGAAAGATGTCTTCCTTTCCACCCTCCATTCTTTCTGGGATGACGAGAATCGATTGTTGCCCATAGACCATTTATCTTCCCTTCGAAGATCATTCCCCAAAATTCTGTGGAGTTATCGCTTAATTTAAAAATGCTAGTAAATAATTCTAATGAGCAAGAATTTATATACCACCACTCTCTTTGTCAGCCAGTAGATATTTTGAATAGTGTAGCCTGCTGGCAAGTCATGTTGCTACCTCTCTTGCCTCTGTGGGAGAATGAATGGGCCAAGCACTACCCTTCAGGAGACCAGATTTCCACCCTGATCTGTAATTTGCCCCAACTTTTCCTTTTGAACTTTGAACTTTCCTTGGCCACTTTGAGGACAGAGAACTTTCTTTTTAGGATATCTGAGATTCAGAAGGCTGAATTCTTGTTAGTCACCACAAGGCACATCAAGCCAGGGAAGAGAGCATCAAGCATGGTCCCACCAGTCAGCTGGGCAGCAGAGCGATGGCCATTGACATCATCAGCTGCCGCATTCCCAGCTGTTCGCTGGCTGGCCGGATGAACAGCAGCTGAGTGTAGGAAGGTGGGGCTAAGTCTGGCCCACCGAAGGGATCTCCCAGCAGCAGAAGAGTGAAGAAGAAAGTGAGAGAAGAGAGAAAGGGAGGAAGTGATATGCCTGGAGAGACCTAGGAGGACATGAGAGGAGAGAACGTGGGAGAAAGATACAAGAAATGAGGAAGAGGATAAGAGGAGGAAGCAGGATTTCCAGAGGGAGCCCGATGCAGTGTGGAGGAGTTGCGACTTCCTGAGCCCAAGGAGGGGAGGAAGAGAAAGTTGTGTGGAAAAACCTAGAGGTGGAGGTGGCCTGACCATAGGCGTCTGGCCAGAGGCTTACCAGAGGAGCATATCCAGCTTGGCTTGGCCTGCATCCATCCTGGAGGAGGACCAAAGTAGTCTGCCGAGTTAGTCAGAAATCATCCCAAGGAGAGACTAGACCAAGTTAGTAACTCAGCAGGTGCCATAGGGTGTAAGATGCCTGTGGTTAGGCTACCCAGGGTTACATTATAGAATGAAAGCCTCCACATGGACATTCAGGCAAGCCATGCTAAAGAGGAAGGGGTGAAGTTAACCCAGTTGGGGAGAGCAATCCTTCCCTTTTTTCTGCTCTTTTCTTGTTGGGCCCCAAAAAGAAACTACCTGTGCAGTGAGTGTCCAGACAGGTATGTCGGTGAGTTTCACTAGCCCCTGGAAGTGGCACCCTTACCGGGCCGTACTGGGCCACATCATCAGTGGACCTGCCATGCTTTTGGCTCGCATTGTTTTCCAAATATAAATTGCCTCAACCCGAGATAGCACAAACCCAATGGGAGAAATTCCCCTTCCTAATGACACAAAGGAGATCAAATGCCCAGGTCAGATTCAGAACCCCCCTCCCCAGCTGCATTGGGACAAGCTTCAGGAGATCCTTTGTTTTGTTCATTCGTTCAAACATGTAGTTTGGCTCTTAAACACCCTATTTGAACTCCAAAATAAGGCTGCATGTCATCTGTATGTTTTTTGTCATAGTATGTATTTTGCTGTCCCTTGTCATATGATTTTTGGGATGAGAAAAGTTTTCCTACTCTTCTGAGCTTAGTTACGGTTTATGCAGACCTTTTCCCCTGCTGCTATTTGAAAACTATAGGTTTATTCCTAACCATGTTCCTTATTCTAGTTTTATTTTCTCCCTGCTAGTTTCTGTCTGTCCTCACTTACAAAAGCGGGCTACAAATAAGTTGAGTATTCAGATGTTTTTAGTACAAGCGGAGCCTTGGTATCTGTAGGGGATCCGTTCTCAGACCTCTCGCATATACCAAAAATAGTGACTAATCAAATCCGCAATCTTTGGCCCCCTTAAACCCTCCGAAGGGGACCGGAACTCTGGAGGACCCAGGTGTGGCCAGGTCTGGCTCAACACAGGTCTGGGGGAACCCGCATTGAACCAGATCCACTGATAGGCAATCCCTGGATATATAGGCCCTACAATTTGCAGTTAGTGCTTTTCTAAAGAGTGCCTGAACTTTCAAGTGACAGTGAAGGAACAATGTCTAGCTAGAGAGAGAGGGGAAACTATGGAAACTGAGTTTCAGTGCCAAAACAGGGCTGTTTAATCACCCTCCCCAGCCAGATGCTGCTCCTGTTCCCTGCTCACCTTCATGGAGTGAGCAGCATTGAGCTAAGGCACCCTGGGGAAAAGAGGGCAGCTGAAGCCATTTGTGTTTCTTATTTCAGTCATTTTCCATACTTGTCAACATAATGCAGTTGGTATAATGGCTGTATGCATGAATAGCAATCTATACCAAAACCCCAGATCAATCATTATAGCTTCAAGAGCACAGACTCTTCCGTGATGCTTGTCTTTGAAACTGTGTGTTTTTTAAATTCTTGGATCCCTCATATTACTTGCAAAAAAACCCCACAATATTGTGTAAATCGCAGGCCATGTGCATTTAGATGAGCCAAAGCTAGCTCTTCAAACAATTTTAAGGAGGACGGTGCCTCCTTAACTCAAACATCTGAGTCTTAATTTGCATGCTTGTTGTACTCCCTAGTCATTCCCTTGACTTCTTACAGGCTTTTGTTTCAAAAGTCCCTCAGAAGACAATTTTTTTTTAAAAAGCTGAATGTTTGGTACACGCAATGGAGCTCTAATGCTGGTGAGAGATAGGGAGCACCTTCTCTGAAATCCTGAATAACACATCTTGAATGTAACCAAAAGCAACCCTTTTGCCTACTGGTACAAATGGAGTTCCTGCATGTAAAGTTTCTCATTTACAATTGCATGAAGGCTTGTTTGTGGAGTAATTAAGGGGAGGGTTGGAGGTGTGCCAAGATTGCTCTGTGCCCTAAGCAAGGCTAATGTTTGCCAGTCAGTGGATGTTCTGCAGTCTTCCAGAAGAGACAAAGAAGCCTCTTGGTTGGAATGCAAAATACTGTATTACTTTTGTGAAAGTTACAATGCAAACTGCTGTGGTTTGGGGGTTGTAGTTTTGGGGTTTAAAGCAGCCAAGGAATAGCGGTGCACTTGTTATCTTGTGTTCAGATTTAGCTGGTTAAATATAGAAACCGTTTGGGAGGTTTATGTACCATATGCTTAAAACTGGCAACCACATCATAATTTTACATCTTTCGGGGCCCAGTTTGTACAATTGTCTGAATGAAGTCACAAAATGTTCCTGGCCTGTGCCCCTTCGCGCTGTGGGTGGCGGTGACAATGGAGGTGCAGTCCGTCCGCCCCCAGGAATAAAAAGCACAAAGAAAACCAGCATGTCAGGAAGAAGGGTTCTGTTGCCTCGTGCAATAGCCAACACAACAGGGTGAGAGTCTAAGACACGTTTATTGCTTTAAAACACAGCTGCAAGTGAGAGAGTTTGGAAGCTGCAAGGCAGTCAAGCTCTGCCTTCCAAAATGGCAGGGTACAACTTTTTAACAGCAAGTTGCTTATCTCAGGATCAAGGCAGAATTCTACCAGAGAAGGCTGTTTTCATCCTGGTAACGAGTGTTTCAACTTGAGTTTCTGTCGTGGTTCCACCTGAACCAGTTCTTATCAGTTTTATAACAGCCAGAATTTCCCTCTTTGGCTACCTTTCAGCTACAGAGATCATTTTGGCTAGTTATTCTACATCAGCACAACAATAAAAACAGTAAAACTGTTTGTTCTTACTACTTGGTAGATTTTCTTTCTTTTCTTGCTACTACTTCTAGATGGGCCTTTGGTTTTCAAGCAATGGACATAGTTGCTGGCTTGTTCAGGGGAAAAAAGGATAACAGCTTAATTGAGTAACAGGCACAAGTTGCATAGAAATCTTTGAGTCTAAGTACTTCATTTCTTGACTTGTGCGTACAATATTTAAGTTTCTCTGGATGACTACACTAACTCCATTTGTTCTCCAGTGCATGTATGGAGAACAGCCTGCTGGCTGGCTGTCTGTCTGTTCCTGTCTCCCATTTATTTAAAAGGAGGCAGCCCCTTTGGGTGTGCACTGCCATCACTTGCACTGAAGCAGAGGAGAGAGAATTCAGAGTATACTTATAAACGCAGGCATAAAGAATTGTAAGAATCTTCCATGGGTTGTGGTGATACTATTACCACCACAATCACATCTGCAGGGATAATGACAGAACCCAGTCCAGTCCAGCAGTTGTAATGCTGCATATCTGTTCTGGGGAAGTAGCACAGAATTGCAACCTACATACAAGGAGTGTTGTAGGACAAACTGGTGCATTTTTACATGGCATATGTTATTGCAGTGGGTGCACCAGTAGTACATTGGTGGTCCTCATATCAAATGTGGATGGCATCTCTCTTAAACACCCATGTATGTTTACAAGCCGTGATGGGAATGTGCAACCTCCTGATTATAGAAGTAGGCTACCTCAGAATGCCAAATGCAAAGGGCACCAGGATGCAGGTCTCTTGTTGTCTTGTGTGCTCCGTGAGGCATTTGGTGGGCCACTGTGAGTTACAGGAAGCTGGACTAGATAGGCCTATGACCTGATCCAGCAGGGCTTTCCTTATGTTCTTGTATGTTTGCAGTGGGGAAACACTGGGGAACACCAATGTACTCACAGCAGTTTTTTTTTATTCACACAAAGCCTGTGGCCACCCTCGGAGTGCTGTCTTTACAGCAGAAACATTTGATGTGTGTTATTTGCGTTGCTATATATCAATTGTTATCTGTTTTGCATCTGGAAGCTAAATGGGGTAGAAATATTCTAAATAAAATGATTTGAAATGCAAGCTCTGAGTGTCTCATAACCCATTGCATCATCCCCACAGGGCAACTACACACAGCGATCTTGTTCTCCGTGCAGTGAAGCTGGGAATTCCCTACAGAGTGATACACAATGCCTCCATCCTGAATGCCGTTGGCTGCTGTGGTTTACAGGTATTGTTGTTTTGGACATAATGGCATTTCAGAAACACTCCCGAAGCAGGTTGCCTATCTTTCTTACGTATGTGTGGTGCTCTGCCAGCAAGAATCTGCTGGGGAGAAGCTGCACTCGGTTTCCTTCCCTCACAAAGTTTCTGCAGAATGCAGGCAATGACCGCGTTATTGGAAGGAAACAGCTGTGACAGTTGTGCACTTTCTGACAGAACTTTCAGCATCTGGTTGATGCTTCCTTTTTCTTTTCCTCACAGAAAATTAATTATGGTGATGTAACTGCAAAGTCGAAGCTTTCTCTTTCTGCCAATTAATGTGTAAACTAGGAATGAGCAACATTGTCCTTTATCCTCCAGTAATGAAACTTGTAACCTAAGAGGCATTCCCCATCAGTGGGTGGGGACTGACGCAGAGATGAGATTCAATCCTTGGCTCAGCCCAGCCATGAACTTGCTTGTTTATCTTAAGAAGCCATGATATCTCTGCCTTGGCCAACTGCAGTGTTCATTATTAATACTGACTTGTCTTCTAGGGCTGTTGTAAGGACTGTATGCAAAGACTGAGGGCCCAATCTTGTCCTAGTTTCCAGCACCAATTCAGCAGCAATGCAGCTCCGAGGTAAGGGAACAAATATTCCCTTACTTTGAGGAGGCCTCTGTGGCTGCCCCCCACCCCGGATGCTATGCGCACCCCATTGGCACGGCTGTATCAGTGCTGGAAGTTTGGACAGGATTGGGCCCTCAATCCAATTGAAACAAATCAAACTTACAGCACATTCCTGTGCATGTCTGCTTACATTCCTGTGCATGCCTGCTTACTTACTCTCAGGTAAGTGTGCTTAGGATTGAAGTTAGTCACAACTGACTTGCTTTATTGATTTCAGTGGTGTGTCGTCCAGTAACGGACCTGGCCATATGTCACCCCGGGGCCAGGTGCACATTGCGCCGCCCCTCCCCCCCAGGGATGCTCACCAAACCGCATGGAGCCTTGTGTGAAGCTTATAGACTTGAGACACCTTCTGCGGTTTATCGCATGCTCTTAATGAGTTCTTCCAGTTTCCCAGTGAAACCAGAAGTACTCTTTAGGGGCGCACTAGAAGCTTCAGAAAGTTTTTTGTGCACTTCGGAACTTAACAAGGGGCTTTGCCTGCCTGTGGAATGGCTCTGACGGGGAGGCGAAAGCAGCAAAGAAGAAGCAGTGGTGGGGGCACAGCAGGGGCATGGTACCTGGGACTTTTGTCCCCCTGCCCCCCTCTAGGTTCACCACTGGTATCGTCACAATATTTTTTTAATAGGGCCCATTGTGTGTGAAATTCTGTGAACACCCAAAGAGCATTATATAAATCTTAATATTGTGAGCTTTGCTCATGTGCAGGGTCTCAATGTGTTTTGGGTTGGGCAGCAGCTTTCCTTGCTCTTGGACTTGGAGATAATCCTGAGCCTTCTTCCCACCCTGTCCTCTTTAAGCTTATCCAGGTCAAGTATGGAGAGAAAAGATCTGTTAGGTCAGTGCGAAGCTTGGCATTTGACATCAAGAGCACAAGCCTATGCAGGTTTACTCAGACATAAGTTACATCATACTTACCCTCAGGACCGCAGCCTGAGTCTCAAATACATGTGGGCTTTGAACAGAGGGGTTTTAGCTACATTTAGCTACGCTCACTGACATTGATGGGCAATAGGGCCAGGTCAAAGAAAAGTAGATATTTCTTCAATGCCTTTTAACTTATGGAAACTGCTGCCACAAGACGCAACAACATACATCAACTCTGAATAGTTTTGTGAAAAGGATTAGGTAAATTCGTGGAGGATAAACGTATCATCAGCCATTAAAACTGATGTGTTTGAAAACAGTGTTGCTTATTTTATTCAGAAAACTTGTGTATTCAATTAGACTTGGGCTGCAATCCTACCTTACTCACTGGAAGCAAACACCTCTACTGATAACTAAATGGAACATCCATGATTGGAGGCAAGTGTTGAATGCGGATGACAAACAGGAAGTGCCTGTTTCTTTTGTAATTGGACTTGTATTCCAAACAAAAATCAGGGTTCTCTCTTGAATGGAATGGATTCCTTTTCTATCCAGTTCACCAAAGAAAGGGGGGTGACCCTCTTTTCTTGCGCGTGCTTTTAAAAGAGAGACAGAGAAATATCTTGATACACAGCTTCATACTGGTAGCGAAAAACAGGAAACACCTTTGTAGATTTTTTAGAAAACATACATAGGGCAGGCTGAAGCGAGTGGTTTACTTCTGTCTGGAAAGACAGCAGCTGGGTGTCTCTCCTCTGCTTATCATGATAATTTTTATCACAGTCTGGCCAGGGTAAATAATAGCAGTAGTGGGACACAGCAGAAGCCGTCTCTGGTCTTGAGCTGCTTTCATAGAGACTGGAGGTGAAAATAAAACTCGTGATGCCTATACATTTTCGAGTGGCAATAATTAGATACAGCGTGGGAGATGAATGTTCTGGGATGACAAGTTTTATACACAGTGTGTATTGTGAACTGGAGTTGTTTTCTGTGTCTGTTTAAATCTGCAATTGAAGAACACGTTGGTGCTGCACTGCTTAGGTTGGTGAACCCACCTTGTTCACTGATCCAGATGAGGCCATCTGCAGCTTTAGTGCTAATGAGGAGGCACGTTAGAAGTTTTTACTGAATAAATAGTAAAGGAATAAATATGTAAATAAATTTCCACCTTGCACGTATCACTGGCTGGACTGGGAACACAGTTGGAATTGATCTGCATGTTATGCAGAATGAACATAAATAAGAACATAAGACCCCTCTAGATCAGGCCAAAGACCCACCTGCATCTTGGTGCCCTCCCTTGCACCTGTCAATGAGATGGTAGGCTGCAAACGGTGGGACATGTTCACAGCAGCTATATGAATTAAAAACAATACAACTAGATCTTCAAAAATAAAAAAACTCTGTAAACAGACTAGACAAAAAAGCAATAGCATAGAATTAAACAGTGCCAACTAAAATCATAAAACCTCAGTAAATACAACTGCCAAAATAAAAAATGACGCAGAGTAAAAATGTTTTTAGGGCCCATATAAAAACAGTTGCTGGGAAGTAGAGCCTGACAGACTTTCTCAGATCGTGTATTCTGTAAACTGTAGCGCCACAACACACCTGCTCTCTGTGCGGGAGAGCAGGGCCTGAGAAGGGTTTGCTTAGGGCTTGGGTAGGTTCATATAGGTGCAAGTGATCTTTGAGTTACACTAGCATTATCAGCAAAAATGTACATGAGATAAGAGCTGAAGCACTTGCAACAGTTTTTTTCCTCTGGTTAGAGTGCTTCCTTTTTAATCTCTTCTGATCAGATATGGAGAAGGGAAGACTTTAGTGTGTGTTGAAAGCCAAATGAATGATTCAGTCTGGTTACAAAAGTCTTTGTTGAAAGTTCTGTGGGTTCTGCTCTTGCCCGTTTCTATGAATGCTGGAGGAAGTAATGGACATCCATTGCATTATTGCACATCCAAGGAAGGGATAGCTGCGGACGCTGTACTGTGGCAAACTCAGATTAAGTCTGTGCTTCTGCATTATTGCTCTTGTATCTGCTTGGTCTTGCTTTAGGCATGAGATTGTCTTATTACTGTTTCTCTCTTCAGTCTGTAGTTCTACATATGTATTGACCTTTGACACCGGAGCCAGGAGAGGCAGTGGAAGTGCTGAACTGGTTGCCTAGAATCATTAATTGGCTGGATATGGGAAGAACATAAGAGCAGCCCCACTGGATCAGGCCATAGGCCCATCTAGTGCAGCTTCCTGTATCTCACAGCGGCCCACCAAATGCCCCAGGGAGCACACCTGATAACAAGAGACCTGCATCCAGGTGCCCTCCCTTGCACCTGGCATTCTGACATAGCCCATTTCTAAAATCAGGAGGTTGCACATACACATCATGGCTTGTAAGCTTTACTGAAGCTTTACTGAAAGTTGAAATTAGAGGTGTTGCTCAACCCATATTTGATGTGGCTGCATTCCAGGCCTTACTCTTGATGCCCAAGTGGCATCTGTGGCACTAAGCACCTTCTGTCAGCTCAGGCTCCTCCTGGACAGGTGTCCTGACCACTGTCACCCATTTTTGGTTGCATCCAGGTAGGCGGCCGCAATGTGCTGTATGTGGGGCTGCCTTTAAAGAGAACTCAAAATTCAAATGCTTTTGAATGCAATGCCTCGGATAGTTAACTAGACTTGCCAGTTTGAACATATCTCAATAGTATTTAAAAAATCTGCGCTATCGACTGATTCAGAGTGCTGGTTTTGATCTTCAAAGCTTTAAACAGTTGGGACTTGGAGGACTGCCTTCCCCCATATGCAACTTAATGAAGGTGTTTGACTTGAGATTCTGGGGCAGCAGTGAACTAGTTCATTATGCGCTGAACTAGTGAACTAGTGGGGCAGCAGTGAACTAGTGAAGCGCTGTTTGCAGTGGCACAGCAGAAACCATTTGTGGGCTTCATCCTGCATGAGCCGGAGGCCATATTCCAGGTGGATGACTTAGCATAGCTGCAATGTACTGACGGAACTAGTGTTATGTACAATGTGGAGCTGACATGGAGTGTACCCCCTCCTGCTCTGTAATTTGTAACTGGTTTTCTGGCATCTTCAAATTGTGCATTTCCCCAAACCACTTTCCCATCAGCAAGCGATCAACGGCAGCCTCACAAAGTATATGATTCGGTTTCTACCTTTGGATCATTGTATTACTGTGGTGGTTTGGTGAGCAGTGGTCACCAAAAACTGTTTTCCCTGCCCTATTGTCATGAGTGACCTCTACATTACATGGTGTTTCCCAAATATGTAATTTTCACAATTTTATACCACCCTTCCTCCTAGGAACTCAGGATGGTATACGTAGTTCCTTTTGTCCTCACAACAACCCTGTGAGGCAGGTGAGACTGAGAGAGAATGACTGGCCCAATGTCACCCAGGGAGCTTCATGGTTGAGCGGGGATTTGAATCTGGGTCTTTCAGATCTAAGTCCAATTCCTGAACTACTACACCATCCTGGCCTTCGGCCACAATCCTAACCAACTTTCCAGCACTGACTTAAGGGCAATGCAACTCCGAGGTAAGGAAACAAACATTGCCTTACTTTGAGGAGGCCTCCATGACTGCCCCCCAAGTGCAGGATGAAGTAGTGCCCGAGTGGTACAGCTATGCCAGTGCTGGAAAGTTGGTTAGGATTGTGCCCTTAATCACATAGTCTCTGCCTGTGCCAGTTCCTCCCAGCCATTGAGGCTGGGGACACTGGATCATCCTGGTATTGCATGTTCACAGAAACTGAAACACAGGGAACTGGCTGGTGGCAGCTACCATTCTGCCTCAATGATATGTTTCCAATTTTTCTAAGGTATTCAGGGTAGCATACATAGGATTCTCATCTTTTTTGTCACCACACCCATGTACGATGGGCTGTACTTTCGCCTCACCTAAGATCAGATAGTGATCTGAAAGACTTGGACCTGTGCTCAGATCACTGCTCAGTCAAACACTGCAATGCTATGCATGTCTACTCAGAAGTCAACCCCACTTAGTTCAGTCAGACTTTTAGTCCCATGTAAATGTATTCAGGATTGCGGCCTAAGGCTTATAATTATGGCACCACTCTGGCTCTCAGTTCCACAATGATATATTCAGTGGTCTCCAGGCCAAACGCAGTTATGATGGCAGCCCTATATGCACAATTGCGTTTGCCTGAAAAGCAGAGGAAAAATGAAGGGGTCATTTTAGTATGCAGTATTGGCAGGAGCAGAGAGTGGTATTATCCTCCCACCAGCCTCCCCCATCCAACTGCATTTTTTAAGGTTTTTTCCTCCCTGTGGGGCTCTGAGGCTGTAAGTAATCCCAGCTGCAAGAAAACTTTTTTTTTTTTTAAGTCGTTATTGGATGGAAAGTTATGGGCAGAGCCCCCCTTCTCTCCTTCTGATTCCATGCTTTCAGTTTCCAGGTGGTTCACAGGCAATTGGCAGGAGCTGGGTTGAGGTGGTTGCAGCCACCATCCTGTCTGGTTGCACACTTAGTCATGCCTGTAGTCCATATTCTGCATCATGATGGTGTTTTGATAACAGGACTACACCAGTGTATTCCTTAAGACAGGACCCAAACACCTATCAAGGTATTGAACTAAATTCCCACCACTTTCCACAAACCAGAGGCAGATAATAATGTCTGTAAAGGGGAGAAGTGCAATTCTGATCAAATCGGAGCATTAAAACCCCACTGCCCCAACCTCAACCACAGAAAAGCAAAACCATGTGCAAATGCCATAAAGTGTTCTGAGAGATACTCCAGTTTAGGTAAGCTTCAAGCGGAAGAAAGTTCCACATGGGTAGCCAGCAAGAACGACTTTTTGTGGGTTGATTCTCAGATAACATTTGACACAGTAAAGAGACCACAAGGGCTTCACTTTTTTTTATTTGCTCGCCTGAATGAGTTGTTCAAACGTGTCCCACGCATGGTGTTACATGCACCAAACACATAGCCTGTGGCTATTATCCAATCATGTTCACACATCTCTAAACAACAGCTTGCATGTCCAGGAAACCTGATGAGACCAGTGGGCCCAAATACATATACATGGGTTGCGTCCAAAAGCTTTCTTCCTCCAGAGGCCATTTCACATGTTACGCAGCAGCAAGTCAAGAGGGAGCTGAATGTCATTCTGGTTCCTCAATGAGCATACTTGTATGTAAACCCGTTGGTGCTGGTCTGAGTTTGGCTGCAGGTCTACATCCCGTGTGCACTCTGTAGCAAACCCGGGTTTGCTGTTGTGCGATACATGAAACATCCCTGAGAAAAGCTTGGAAATGATAGGCCTCCTCCTGCCGAATTAGTCATGTATCACCCCAAAACAAAGAGTGTTTTCATGCTTTTATAAATATGGCTTGGGTTCTTTTTCACATGGTCAGGTATCATTTTCTAGACTGTGCCTACAGAGGTCATTTGGGCCACACTTTCTTACAAGTCACTCTGCAGAAAGGACACTCTGCATCCATTATTGTTTTCAATTTCTAACATTTCTCTTTGCACTGTACTAGTTTGGTACTGTCTTTCTGAGCAGTTCTAGTTTGCTGATTTTATTTGGTCTTTTTAATGCATTTGGTTTGGGCTGTGTCTATCTTTACTGGATTGTGCTTTTTATTATTTGAACATGATGAATTTTTGCAACAAAAATGGCTAAGCAGGATGCTCTTGGTGCAGGCTGAAAAACGGTGAGCAAACAACTTAAAAGGAACTTCAAAGCCATAGGTGGAGTCAGCCCCAAATATATAGATTTTGTGCTGTGGAGAGCTGCAATTTTACTACCCATATATATTATATGGAAATGTTCTTCCTTTAACATCACATGTTCTGCTTTTGTTTTTCATAAAAAAGAGATCAGGGTTACTGCAGGACAGTGAAGTTCCACCCTCTAACCACTGAAAATTTTACTCATAGAGCCTCCCCCTCCCTCGGCCTTTGTGATATCATAATTATCATCAGGCATGGCTTGCGCACTTTCAATCTTGTCTTTGAAGTCACAAGGGCTATGAAGTTTGGGTTGTTGTTTTTTTTTAAAGAAAAGTACTTCTGAGAGATTCTGCAAGGGTGTTGGATCCTATGCACAAGATAAAGTATTATGCATTTTGTGTTGTACTGTACATAAGACACTCATGTGTGTGGACAGACAAGAATTTTGGCTCACAACCCCCGTAATTTCCTAAGTATGCACTTTTGTTTGAAAGATGAAGCGCTGATAGCAACCCTCTTCTTCCACTGAACAGGAAAACATGGGCTTTTCAACTGTGGTTTTAAAATACTTGGTAAAGGAGATGAGACTGGATTCAGGCATTTCTGGCAATAATGGAAGACCAGCATTCAAAAAACTTGAGTATAGGCTGGAAACTGTCAAAGAGAGTATTAGTTTATCGAGATGTTGTCTTGGATTGTGCAGAAATAAATTGTCTTGGATTGTGCAGTTCAGTACTTTGGGCTTCATCTCAAAATAAGTCAATGCGCTTTGTTTTATAAAACAGATTTTTGTATTGCTTTGACTGCTATGTTCTCATGTTGATTTCAAACCTTCCTTTGCATTTTGTCCCCCCTTCTTGGCAGCTCTACAACTTTGGAGAAACCGTTTCTATAGTTTTCTGGGCAGACACATGGAAGCCGGAGAGTTTTTTTGATAAAATCGCAAAAAACAGAAAAAATGGGATGCACACCCTCTGTTTACTTGGTAAGGAGCCTCTGTGTATGTGCTCAGCTATTACCCAACTAGTGTTATCTAGAATACCAGGTGCTGTGTTGGGGGAGGGGGAGGATCTGGATCTATGGTCTATGGATCTATGACTGGTCTGTAGTCTGTGACTGTGGTGACTGGATAAGTATGGGCTGCAGCTCCATCCTTCAGTCAGAAGCACTATGGCCATGTTGGAGGGAAGAGCTGAGGAATCAAGTGACCTTGGCCTCCTGATCTGCCTTTTGTTATTTTGAAATGAGTTTCAATTGAGCAGGCACTGACCTTCTGTGTTGCTGTTGGTATCAGTTTGTGTTTCTCAACATTTGTCCCCCACTGTACCATTTTGCATGGTTCTCCTATTGGAAGTACCACTGGAAGTAACTGGTGATTTTGTCATCGTCAGTTACTTCTGGACTGGGAGGCCAGACGTGACAAACGCCAGTAAAAGGCTCTAGGTAGATGGAGGGCTTTTTCGAGTGTGTGAAAAGTGTATGCTGAAGCTCTGCCTGTTGAGCTTCTACTGCTGCTTGTCATGTTGCACTGCTGGTCTTGCTGCAAGGCAAAAGAGGTCCACGAGTACCACCGGACAACACCACCTCAAGCACCACTTGTGGTACAAATACCACTGGTTGAGTAACACTGGTTTAGACCAGTGGTGTCAAACATAAGACCCATGGGCTGTATCCGGCTCATGGAAACTCTGTATCCAGCCCATGTGATAATTGAGTTATCCCAGCATTGCCCTTCCAGCAGTGTCACTTCTGGAAGAGAGAGAAGGAGGCCTCAGAAGGCAAAGAACACTACAGGAGAAGGGACAGACCAAGGGAGTGAGAATAGGGAGGTGCTGGGAGAGCCCAATTATCACATGGGCCATGCTTTCAGCAGCACTGCTTCTGCCAAGGTGTCACTCCGCAGACCACCTCTCAGCTGCTGAGTTGCTAAGTGATGCCTTGGCAGAAGGATTGGGCTCTCCCATATCAAGAAAATATGATCAAGATTTGCAAATCTTCTCTCATTAGCAGCTAATGAGTTCCTACTTGAGAACAAAGTGTGTATTTCTAGCCATTGTTGGCATCCTTCAGTCTTGGAAGACTATGGTGTCACTCTCTGAATGGTGGTTCTGGAACAGAGTGTCCTCTCCAGTGCGCAAAGCCTGGGTAAAGCAGGTATGGAGGATAGGCTGTTACCCATGCAGCAAATCCCCCCTAGCCATCTTCTAGTTAATTATATCACTTCTGGCCCTCAGTCTGTACCATGAATGCTGTTCAGTCCATTGTATGAAATGTGTTTGACTCCCCTGGTTTAGATGCTCAACAAAATTGTGGCAACATTTTCCGAAACTAGTTTACTTCAAGCTGCAAGTGGGAGGGTTGAAGATGGAATACTCCATCATCTCAAAGCCCCCTGCACAAAGCAAAATATAGATCAGAGTTCAGCATATCCTTCTTGTTTTTTTGTATATGTAGTGAGTTTTTTTTTGTTTTGCAAGGGGTTTTTTTGCATGCATGCATGCATTCAAGCATGCAACCTCCTCCACCTCCACAGTAGCACAGTTTAGGACAGGGGTGCTCAAACTTTCAACTTTAGGGATGCTGGACCTTTAACAAGTGTATAGAAGAGAGGATTTCAGCAGGTGCAGCTTGTCATCTGTGGGATGACAAGTTGCACCTGCTGCAATTCTTGCTTCTATACACTTGTTAAAGGTCCAGCATCCCTAAAGTTGAAAGTTTGAGCACCCCTGGTTTAGGAGATGCTGCCTCACTTGAATCTGTGAAACTTATAGCCTGACCCTTGGTCCATAGTTGGCATGTGAAATTGCAACTGCCTCTTAACTCTGGGGGGGGGGGGGAGAGAACTGAGCTCTATTGGGCCAGAGAAGGTTCAATCCACTGAACCTTCCTACCACTTCCGACCACTGAAAGTCTAAGGGCACAATCCTAAGCAGGTCTACTCAGAAGTAAGTCCTATTGTGTTCAATGGGACTTACTCTCAGGAAAGTGAGGTTAGGATTGTAGTCTTAAGTTGTGGTTAAGAGAGCAACAATTGTGATACTTACAGAATGAAGAATGAATCAGCCTATGGCTGAAAAGACTCACGTTTCAGCTGGTTCATTCCTCGGCTAGGATTGCCAACTCTTTTTTTTTTTAGACCCTGCTCCTGTGCTTTTAAAAGCAGTTTGGCACACAGAAATTAAGCAGAAGCATTTCCTGGTGGTGGGGAAAGCCTTGTCTGCTGAATGTTTGGTTCAGGTTGCTCTTAAGAGCATCAAAGTTGACTCATAGAAAAAACCGGCTCTTTTCAGAATTCATCTTAAGTGTACAGATCTCTTCAGACAAAAACCCAGCTTGGATGAAATCCTCTAGTGAGCATGGACACATACATTTCTTATCATGATGGAAAAGAAGCAAGCTACTGGTTCACTCAGTACTGCTGAGACCATGAGGCATAGCATAGCAAGTCATTGGTTCACTCAGTACTGTTAAAACCATGAGGTTGATCTGTGCAAATGAGTTTGTTCTGATTGGCAAAATGCTTGATTGCAGACTAAATGGATTTATTTTCCTAAAACGAAGTAGGATTAAATCCTGTGCACTCATAGGAAGCCTAAAGTGCAAGCATTTGGAGCCCTCTAAATTTCTTGGATTACTTGCCAGAAGTTTTAGGATTGTGCCCCAAAACCTCTTAAGTCAAAAGACAATTTCCTTGTGTGTTTTGGAAATGGCTGCATTTTTCCAGCAGATTGTAAATGTATGTCAGTCAGAACAAGCTCGCATAATTGCTGTAGGAATTGAAGTCTGGAAGCAATTTATCCATCAAGACTTTACTGCAGATATTCTCCCAACTATTCGAGTTGAAAAGCAATACCGCTCTTGAAACTGCTGGATTTTTGGAGTGAGTGCTAGAGAGACAGGGATTTAAAAACACATTAAATGCTTCCTGCCATCAGTTGTGCAATGTCATTCTACCTTCTCCATGCAGCTTAATCCTTTCATTTTGCCATTTGCAAGATGTGTTTTATAAGAACTACAGGAAGGAAAGCACAATTTTTCCTTGAGTTTTTGAAAATAGTTGTTGAATGTTTCAGATAAATGGCTCAAAACAAAAATTGGGGAACATGAAAGTATAGGCTTTCCGTAGTAGGAACCATTGGTTAAAAATGTAACACATATTTCCCAAATAGAGGACTGAAGATGTATTTGCTAGGTGCAGGCAATAATTAGGCCAAAACCTTGATCCGCTAAGTAAAATTAAATTTCAACGGTATATAAATTGGCATTGAAAAGATGAATGATGTGGGTTCAATTGCTACAGAGATAAAGGATGAACTATGTCTAAAGTTCTGTTGATATTAGCAGTTTTAAATTGGTCATGTGCTTTCCAACTGGGTAGCACCCAGAGTAGCACTTCTGCAAATCTTAGCACAAGCTATCCCTCCTCCACACTGTAGGCCAGGTCTTTTCAAACTGGGGCATCGTGACTGTGGTTTTTTCAAACTGTGGGCCCTGGCCTCTGCCCCCTTAAGGGGCAGGGGCAGCCTGGAGGCAGGGAGGAGGCAGCAGCGTGATCCCCAGGGCTCCCTGCAGCAGTGAAAGTGAAGGCGGAGCAATCTAGCTCCACTTCTGCTTTAGTATTCCACTCGCCCCCACTCTCTGCCCCTGCAAGCACTTACAGTGGCTCAAACTCTCCATGAGAGTTTGAAAACCACTGCTGTAGGCCTATGAGCCCCTTGAAAAGTCATGCCTGAGGATTGGAAGACTCCCAGCAGTGTAGTGGGATGCAGCACAGGAGGCTGCAAGGGGAGATGGAAACACCTGGAAACCAAAATCTGAATGCAGTTGGGCCCCCATATCTGTGGATCCCATATCTGCGGATTGGATCCACGGGCCCCCCTTACACACGCCTCCTCTGGAGGCAAGATGAGCAGAGCTTTAGAGCTCAAAACACGTGACTTCCAGAGGGCTTCCCCAGGCCCCCCAATAAGGCATTAAAAACCTTGCATCGGTTTCTCTGTGAAACTGGATGTTACGTGTTTTGAGCTCCAAAGCTCAGTCTGAGCTCAACAGAGGCCATGGGTGGACGTCCACAGCCTCTGCTGAGCACAGAAAGCCCTCTGGAGGTCCAGGCTCCTGTTGTCTCCAGAGGGTCCAGACTGCGGAGACTGGCATTTGCCCATATCCACGGTGTGTTCCGAAACAGAACCCCCATGAATAAGGGAGCAGACCTGTACTTTATGAAATGAGAAGCATGTGCACATGCATGTATGAGAAAAAGGGAGACACAGATGCCATTCCCGTATTAGATGGAGCTAGTGGTCTAGAAAAAAAAAATTCAAAAAAATGTTTATACTTGTGCAAATGTTTATTCCGATAAATTTCAAATATATACCAAATTCTGGTTTCCTG